>NC_081250.1:67716698-68916698 GCF_030490865.1 Poecile atricapillus
TGAGAAAGAGAGAAAGAGAAGAGAAAGAGAGAGAAAGAGAGAAAGAGAGAAAGAGAGAGAAAGAGAGAAAGAAAGAAAGAAAGAAAGGAAAGAAAGAAAGAAAGAAAGAAAGAAAGAAAGAAAGAAAGAAAGAAAGAAAGAAAGAAAGAAAGAAAGAAAGAAAAGAAAGAAAGAAAGAAAGAAAGAAAGAAAGAAAGAAAGAAAGAAAGAAAGAAAGAAAGAAAGAAAGAAAGAAAGAAAGAAAGAAAGAAAGAAAAGGCTTTGCAGATTTTTGTTACAAACAAACTATACTGCAGTACATGCAGAGCACAGCTACTGATTCCATATTTTGTCCAACCAAAATAGGTCAGTTAGGAAGCACTCCAAAGTTGCACAGAAGTTGGCATTTCTGATTATTCGGGCTGAACGATTCCAACGGGCCAGTTGTCAAGCACAATTTGCAAAGGCTCCTGGCACTCTGGCCAGGGGGGAGTTCCCCAATTTATGTTATAAACACAGACAACAGCAGTAACATTTTAATCAGACAGTTGAGCCTGCTGAGAAGCTCTGTTATAATCCATTGTTAAACCCCAAAGGACTGCAGTTAGATATGGATGGGGAGTCTACAGTGGGCTGTGGTTCCTTAGTGCAGCCACCGTGGATGTCAATGCAAAATTAAAGAAAAGATATTTCCCCTCTCCTTGACACACACTGCTGTGAGTGACTTTAGTAAATTATGCCTTCTGCACACAACTCTAAGCTATTTTAAGAGCTATCTGCTCTGCAATTAGATCAGGGAATACCTTGTATGTTAACAGGGGAAGTTGCAATTAGGAAGCAGAGACAGAGTTCTTTGTCTAGAGGACTCAAAAGATGGATCCCAAGAGCTCGCTTTGGGCAATTAAATGCATGTTAAGCATGAGTTCTTCATCTATACCAAACTTCTAAGATATGTTCTTGCAATCAAGAATTTAAAATCAAAAGTAAGGTTTTTGATTTGCTGTAATGTCAAAACCATTCTGTCTTTCAAAGATACTAAGGAATAAGAGCAACAATATCAGCCTTCATCTCATGGTCCACTTGACAAGGCCTCAGTATAAAACCAAAAATACTTCAAGAAAAAGAGAGGAGGAGCGAGAAGAAAGAACCATAGGACTATGGATTTTGCAGAAAAAGAAGTAGTGTATTTAAGGAAAAAACAAACAACAAAACACTGTTCAAATGGAATTAAAAATATATAGTCTTGAAATTTAAATACTATAAGTACAATAGTTCCTAGGTTTATGTTTTAATTACATGAACTAGTATCTTTCTTGAAGCAATTATAGTATCCCTAATTAAACTGTAGGTCTTTTACAGTACTATCAATTAGCTCTTTAAAAACCACATTATTAATTTATCAAGAAGACAACTTGATAACATAGTGAAGTCAATGAAATAGATCAGTCTGTAACACCCACTGCTAGAAGGAACAGACTTCATTCAAAAGTAAATGGACAGTGAATCTCCACTAACTTCTGAGAAGCTGCACAGATTCACCCCTCTCAGAATGGGATTTGCATTCCTAACATCAAAACTTTCTTCTTTATCTTTTTTTTTGCCTGTTTTCTATACACACAAACATGAAGAAAATCATATTGTCCCAGAGTATGACATGTAATGAGGCTGTATCATACTGGTTTTTGCTTTGCTATAAAATGCATCTTAGTGTGTCTGGGAAGAAGAAAAGGGCATAAAATAAGTTGGAGGGGGAATAAGAACTGAAATTAAAACGAACAACCAAAACAAAATAAGAACTTCACTGAAAGGTACTTTAGATACTGACAACAAAGTTTCCAGATGATCCAGAAAAGAAAGGAATATAGGAAATACTTCTGGAAAGTACTTCTGAACAGCAAAGAGATGGTTGGGATGGGTTGTGTGTGTTTGACAGCAGCTACTCTTTGGAGTAATAAAGGAATACTAGACAACTCTTCGATCTGCTGGTGGTTTTGGATGGCAGAGATCCATCTGCACTCAATGTGGCATTACTTTATAGGAAGGAAAATATACAAATCCTCTGATGAAGAGGAATACAAACAAACAGTGCAGAGGGAGAAGCACGAAAATCTTCCCCTAGTGCCACAGAATTATGCAGCTCCTTGCTTACCAAGCCATTACACTGGCAACTGTGTGATACAACATAGATACTGATATAGATACTGATCTGGATATATAGATATAGATATATGGAGTTGGTATTTCTCCTCACTTCTGTTCATTACATCTTACCAATTTCATTACTCCTTTCTGTTTCTTCTTTCAACCATATTTCTAACATAATTTCCGCTAAGCATTCTTCTAGAGACAATTTCCTCATCAGGGCCCCACAGATATCTTCCTGATTTGCAAAAGTGTCATCTGTATTTACATACATGTTTGTGGGTCAAAAACCAAGCCTCCCAATCACTTCAGCATGTGCCTGCAATGACTTGCTGATGTCGACATGCACCCTCTTTGGGCCCTGCACAGAAAGTGTAATGTAGAGCTCCATCTGCTGCTGCAGGGGCCTCTTGCTTGGATCATCACCACACAGATTCCTGCAAATGCACGTAGGGAGGACACAAAGTTTGTGCTACTGAGTCTATGGGAGTTCTACACGGTCTGCCACCCATATAGTATATAGACTTCCACATGAGCCTTTCTGCTTTGTTCTGATGCTCAGGACACTTGGGCAACATTAAAAACACTGTAGATGAACCCAGTCTCTACCAAATGAAATGTCTGGAGTCACAGAATTGGTATTTTCTGCAGGGAGACAACTGCACCACTGGAAAAAATTCTCACTAATTTTAACAAAAAATTCAGGGGTTATTTGGTGACAAAAAATCACCTAAATCTTCTGTAATATAATGTAGGTAGGAAAAGGGTTCCCACTCTTCCAAATATCTTTGAAAGAAAGAAGGGTTTGCAGGGTAAAGTCAAAGTGGTAGCTAGATATTAGAGACCCACAAAATATCACCACAGAAGCATAAATAATACAGCAAGACAAAATAAACAGAAATTTAAAATACAATTTTCCTTTGTTAAAATTTCTCTCAGAAAATTATCTTTCTTTATAAGGAATCATTTACCTTGAAATACTATTCCTATTCTATTACAGATATCTGAAGAGAAATGAAAATAAAACTATAAAAGCTGAAACTACATATTTGGGAGCACGGTTTTGGTACTCTAATTGGTCAAAGCAATAATGAGGAAAGTGGATAAAAGTTTTCAAGGAGAACTGACTTTTGCAAGATTTATCAAGAACTGTGTTTTCTAAATGATAGTAATAATAAAGAAATGCAGCATGCTTAGGTAGGAAATTGTTTTCCTCTATTAAATTTAAAATAATCACAATCTGGAACAATGACTTTAATATAGCTGATACAATTTGTTGTCATCCATGACAACATTCCAGATAATCAGATAAAATAGTTCTGGATTTGGATGAAAACTACCATTTCTGGTAGGTTTGAGCCTATATAGAGTGTATAAACCTCTGCACCTTCAGCCCATATAGTGAAAATTATGCATTTAAGCTGTCTTGTTTGGCAGTTAAGTCTCCAAACATGACTTCTCATGCAACAGGACCAGGAGGCTGTAAGACTGTGAAAGACCTCTTGGGCAGCACACAGCCAGCTTCTATCACAGTGCAGGGGATTGCAACAAAAACTTGTGCAATACACCAAGAAGGGTGATAAAAGAGGAGAAAGACCTACTAAGCTGAAATAAATGGGATAAGTACATAAATCAAATGCTCGTTGCTCATTGCCAAACTGTTTTTGACCAAATCCAGGAAAGATGGAAAAAATTTTGCAAATGGCAAACCTCCAAAACAGTGATACCTTACATATGGTTCAGGGAATGTTGCCTTTGAAGTTAAAAGGCAGCCAAGTGTGAAATCTGTGATCAATATAGGAAGCAGAAGGAAAAAGCTAACCAGACACAAACAAAAAATCCTGATGGCATTTTAATTCCACATGCATTAGACAGCTCCCAGGGAAAAGACCAATAACTGGATATACTTTAAATAAACTGCATGCAAAATATGCAGTGTTCATCCTTAATAGTATACCTACTTCCATTATCAGTTAGGCACTCTTTCATTTTCATTTTCTTTTGATTCTTTGAAGTTTTGAAAGGATGAGATTTTATAAAATTAAATAAATTTATTCTTCTTTGCTAAGGAGTATTGCTGATATTTTTTAAGAACATTCAGGAAATTTATGTAGCTACAAATATTTGCTCTTTAGGCATTTAGCAGCTTCAGGAAGTATCATCAGCAATTAGAGGAAGAATGCATTAAATCTGGAATTAGATAAAACTTTATACTATTCCCACTGAAATTTCTCGTGGTCAAATATTGGCTGCATGATTTCAAGAAGGCCTGGCTCTCACTGATACAAATAATCCAGTTAGGGAAAGCTTAATTTTAAAGTTCGGGGAAACTCCCTAAATCATATTTTCCCTCTGCTATGTCTTTCAGAAATGAACTATTTCAGCTTTGACTAGAGACAGATCTTATGAACAAAGCTGGGCTCCAAAGATCAATTTTCCTCAAAATATGGCAAGCATTTCAGTTTGTTTTTCTGATTTTTTTCTGAAAGAGATACAAAATTTTTGAATATGATATTTTCTAGCAAATGCTTGTTGTGCTGCCATTTAAAATGCTTCAGCACCTCAACTGAACACATATTTAATATCCCGTCTGTTTTTAAACAGGTGAACAGTGTGAACTGATTTCAATAGTATCTTGTATGTCTTTTAACAAGACAGAGAACAGAAGAATAGCTGACCTCCCAGGGCAAACTCAAACTATACACAGCAGTCCTCTCCAAAGTGCATTAAGCTGGGTAGGCATGGCAGGAGGCTGTTTTGGCAAGTGTCACTCCCCTTTGATGAAGAAAGATTTGGGAAGCTACAGGCTGGTCAGTCTTGTCTCAGTTCCTGAGAAGAAAATGCATCAAATCTTCCTGAACATCATTTTTGGACAAATGAAGGAGAAAAATGTGATGAGACTACTCATTCAGTAAATAAGGGTATGAAAGTGGATGTCATTTACCTTGCTTTTAGTAAGGCTCTTGACACAGTCTCCCAAAGAATCTTTTCATCCTATCTGGAAGGGTATGGCTTATGAGCATGGAAAACTAGTTGGTCTGCCAGCCTCAAAGAGCTCAAAATCAAACGGTAGTCAGTTACTAGCAATGCTTCTAAGTGTTGATCTTGGTACTGGTATTGCTTAACATCTTAAGAAACAGAGCACAACCAGTCACTGTCTGCTACCAACACACTGCTGGCAGTAGGAATAGTCTTGGTCACAGAACCTCAAGGCTCCATGGAGATGGACACCATCGGAGTATAACGCTGTTGACTGGTGCCACTAGAAGGCATATAAAATAATGGTATAAATAAACAAAACAGCACATATCCAATATGCAAAACTTACTTCATATGGACCTCAATCTATTTTCTTTTAATCTGCCTAGACGTGTCATGACAGGGAACAAATCTACTTCTTAGTTTTTTGAAAGCCAGCAGCAAGTCTGTTGTGACTCAGATCTTGGGGGAGTATCAGGAGCATGTTGAAGTATTTAGAACCACAAATTAGGAATCCTTTCTCATTTTCATAAAATGGCCTCCTTGATTTAAGATTAGAAATCCAGGACAGGATTTTTTAATGGCTAGGCAGGATCATCAAAAATGTTTCAGGTCTCTAAATTTATAATATGCCATTTAATTTTTATGGATTAATGCACTGTTTTGACATGTTTCTGTTGCAGAAGTAAATACTGAATAAGCTAGATGAAAATAATCTCTTTTCCTTTGTCTTCCTTTCTCTGTTTCAGTCTTTTGGGTAACTATAAGTGTCCTGAACATTTTCTAAATATGAGTTGGGACTGTGCTGTGCAAGTTAGGGCATCATATTTAGTTTTTGTAACTTCTCTTTTCTCAAGCGACCAAACACTTTTGACTAAGAATGTATACTGTACATATGAAATTATGAAGGATTTATTGCCATTTTTTCATTTCTTTAAATATGTGAATAGTATCCTAAGATACCCTATCAAATGTTAATTGAAGGGTTGAGAAGGAAAAGTGTTTAGTGAAGTTTTTTTTTTAAAGAATAACAAACAATTGGTCTGGGAATACTCTTCATTACTCTTAGGGAAAAATAAAGCATTTATAAAAAACCAAAAGAGACTTCATGCCTCCTACTACTGTCTGCCATGACTGAATAGAAGTTGGATAAGGCATTCCTGCAGGACAGATGGTGTTGGGCATCCCTCTTGACACATACCTCTTCAGCCTCTGACTACTGTAAGAGACCTACAAGGGCTTATAGCCTATTAATTTGTTTTGGTCTGTTTGGTGGTACAGGAACACTGCAGGTTTTGTTTGTTCTCTTTGTATCTGTCCTAAGCCTTCACAAAAAGCACATTGTAAGCATTGGATTAATAACTCCTCTATGCTACAAGTATCCAGACAGCCTTGAGGTGTATGCAACTCATGCTAAAGACATCCTTCATGCCAAATATAATCACCTATAATAACACAACAAATAGCTTTTGAAACTGATGGGAGGCTGCTGTGGAGGGCACTGTGGATGAGAAGTATGGCATTCATATCCAGTTTTAGGTCTGCTTGCTGACTTTGTATCGCAAGTATGCCCTTATTGATGAGAAAAACCATGGACACAAACCATAAAGCGTCTACTGCTGGATTCTACTGCAATGGACCTCTCTTAAACTATAAAGTAACAACCCTCCTAATTTTCCTATCTTGTTTTAATTTGAATTCATTCTTTCAGGAAGGAATTGAGTCTGATCATTGTTAATGCAAATAAAAGACTCCTGTAACTTACCACTAACAGCAAAAAGCCAAAGCAAAAGTAAACTACCCAGAAGATGCAATTTTACCACCCTTGTGGTGTATTGAGTAATACATATACTGTAAACTACAGATTACCAAGCTTGTGCAATGAATTTCCAGATGCCTCCTAAGGACTGTCAAAAGCAGTTGCTAATACCTCTAACATCCATTGACTTTAATAGAAGTGTAATCAGAACAAACAGAGCACATCTAAGCAAGTGTACATTGTCTTTTAAGAGCATGACTACATCTAGACCAAAACCAATGTACTGAACTTCTAATCCAAAGAAAAGAAAGTATAATTTGTTCCTGTTTTGTTCTTTCTAAGCAAATACAAAGTAGAAATACAAATGGTTAAACAGCAATATATATAACAACATATACTAATAACAGTTTTTGAGAGATCCCCTCAAAATATAACTCTACATTTTTATCCATGTAAACAATACATTATGACAAAACTTATTATGTGAGGTTCCTTCAAAAAGAACACCTAGACTTTAGCTGGCAGAGAAAAATTTTCAATAAAACTGGGTAGTATCAAATTTTGGATCCTATGCTAGGCTGTGAATTTATCTTTACAAAATACCCAATGGTCTGACTCAAGTCCCTTCCTTATTAATTAACACCAGGCTTTGCATTTATAGGTGGGAGATTTCTTTCAGCCTCTGAAGTTTGTTTTCAGAACAATGTCCTCTCAAATTAGTCCTGCAGTTTACAAAGCATTAATACACTTGATTTTTAGTGGCTGAAGCTCATAATGCTTTTCTTAAAGGCATTCACTGCCAACTAGTGACTGGGGAGACAAAAGAACATTTGAAGTTTACCATACTTTAAACATGTTGCAGTTGACTTAAGGGAAGGCACAAATACTTAACACCTAATATTCCATTTCTTCTTTCTCAAAAAGGATGCAAGGGCACAAATTGGTTTATGATTTGTTCATAAAACTATTAATATAAAATACAGTTATTAGAGGTTTCAATAGCTGAACTGAGTACAAACTGTTCTATTTAGTTGCATTTATATAAACTTTCTGGAGGCCAAGTCAAAGAACTGGGGAAGCCAAAGAATTCAGCCTTAAATTTATGAAAAATATTAATGCTCCTGGAAAGCTAAACAATAATTTGATTGCAACCATGGGACAGCCTACAATAAAGTCTTCTGGCTCTCAGTCTTGGCCTTAATTACACTTCTTCCAAAAATAGTGATGTGTAATTCCACTGGAGGCACTGTAAAAAGAGCAGGTGAGACCACAATCATGCCTTTTGAGTCCAGTATCAACCTCTCCACACTTTTATTTAAAAAAAAAAAAATTCCTCTTGATTCATATTACACATTTGTTCCTAGATATTCTGGCAGGAAAGCAGTCTCTATTTCTCTCTCTTTTCCTTTTTTTTTATTCAGAGGTACATGGAAATTACACAGCACATGAAAAGCTGCCAAGGACAGTTCAGTTCTAAGTGTCATAACAAGCATCATATTTCATGCATTTCTTAACCAGCCTTGATGTACTGCAGGAATGATCAAATTATCTTTGGCATGTGCAAGTGAAGGACACACCAATATACCATGTCAAAGCTACAACAGGAGGAAGCTGGTATGAATGCTCGGAGTTTATTATCTGGGAAATATTTCAGCCTTGAAACCCACCAAAAGCCCTCAGATATAGTTTCAAATCTTAGAAAACAAGGCAAGGAGCTGAATACTTAAATCTTTTGCTCCTCCTAAATCTCTCTGTGGGTGGTGTCCCTTCCAACCTTAACCGTTCAGTGATTCTATGAGATTTACTTCCAAATTTGCACTGACTGGGTTACTACACATCAGAATGACTCCTTGCTTCTGCCTCCTACCTTCTCATGTACAGGAGAACAAGAGCCCTCAGAAATCAGTAGGTCTGCAAAGATAACAACAGTGTATTGGAGGGCAGGCTGCTGGGATTCCAGGCAGGCGCAACAGAGTACCATGGTCAGTAACAAGAAGGAGACAGGGATATACCTGTGACCTCTATTAAAACACAGAGCACCTTCAGTAATGATGCATTACTGACTGGTAGAATGAGAATGAGTGTCTGAAGAAATACTGATTAAAATAAAATACAAACCATTTGAACCTGGTCATTTCCCTCATCACCACTCAGAAAGCTGGACTGGATTCCTTACCCCATTGCTTCCTTTGTGTCTCTCAGACACGCCTCCATCATCAAACTGTACTTCATGTAAAAGTGGATGAACCCCACATATAAGAACAGCACCAGTTTGCACTGGTGTGTTAAGGAGACCTCCTTGTCATTCAGGGAAGTAGCAACTACTACTCTCATGAGAACAACCTCAACAATTTTACAGAAAATGTCAGAGAGTGAATAAATTAAGAAAGGACATTTTTAACTTTGGCATGTAAAAACCTGAGCCAAAACCCGCCCAAGACAGCAGGAAAACCTAGTGCAGAACCTCTGCTGGTGCAGCTACACAGCCAATGTCTGTACTCTAGATGCAGCCTGCAAGCAAGAGCGGCTCAAGGGACTATTTGGAGATTGCTGTGCTGTTATCTGTGATATCAACAAGCTACAGATACAGATGGATTTTGAAACAGCAATTTTTTTTTACCACAGTGGTAGTCAGTTGACAACAGCAGTTTTTTCCAGGAAACTTTAAGGGAATTCAGGAGAAAATAGGACTGTCCTTATATTGATCTATTTGCAACACATGTCCCACAGTTTTTTTAGCATCTCCTCCCACTATAGATCTTACTTATTCATATATCCAGACTCACTTTACTGCATCTCAGATTCCTATAAAGTCTTTTGCATCTTATTAACTTCCATAATTCTAAAAACAGCTTTCAGGAAAAATAAGGTTTTGGTCTGCTTACAAGGACCTTCCTACATGAATAAGATTTTTAAAGTACTTAAAGTCCTGCAAGTTTTATTTAAATAAAACATTGAGCCACCCACAATGAGTTCAGAGGTAATCAGTTTCTTCTGGGATTTACTCATTTGCACAATGGTTGCGCTAGATTGAGACAGGAAGGGCAAGTTCTTACTGTACCAGCTAGAGCAGCAGAGAGGCTTCAGGGCACATATGAAGGGAGGGAGGGAAGGAAGGAAATTAAGAGGGAGGAGCACTGTTTTTTGAGATGGGAGAAGGATAATAAATTCTCATCTCCTTTAGCAGAGAAACACAGAACAAGATAGAACATCATAATTTATTGGGTTCAAGTGCCCTGCTAAGGCATTCCTGCTAACCTCAAGGTTATTTTATTGATGACCAATATTTGCTCATTTGTTCATTGGGAAAGACTGGGAAGATGCATTGCATCTCCTTTATTTAAAACTCAGTGATTGCTTGTTGATAATAATGGCAGACAAAGATGTCTGTTTCATTCTTACTTAAGCAACCCTTTTATCTAATTAAATCCAGTTCATGTGCTTTCCTTTCTCCCTCCCCCAAAATCTTTAGACAAAACCTACATAGTCAAGACCTTCTTTTTCACTTTCATTTCGTTAAAAATGCTGATTTGAAAAAATTAAAAATAGAATTTCCTTCAAATGTCACTGGAAGTTAAAAATAGGAAGGTATCAGAAAAGCCTTTTATAGTGCAATCACAATACTACCACATCATTGTTGAGCACCACAATTAAAATGATCCACTGTGACAGTGATGTGATACATCTCTGCATTTGGTTTTCAGGAAGCAGAAAAAGAAATAGTGCAATTCTTGTTCTGTCTGTCAATGGATTTTTCAAATGGGGTACTCATATACTTGGAGATGCTAAAGTATTCTTTCCTTTAGATGTTGTGATATGGATATTTTTTAAACACATTTTTGAGATGTTAAAGTAACATTATTACATAGCCACCAAATCTGCTAAGACAAGAAAAGGAAAACTAAGACTCTACGGTAGGTAATACTTGCAGCTGGCTCCAAGAACCACAGTTTGTTTGGAAGACTGTGGCCAGGATAGTTATGTTGCCTTTTGCAAATTAGGTGAGAGCTGCAGGTGTGAAATTACTTTTGATATTTAGATAATTAAATTAATTTAGGAGACAAATTTGTGCTGACATTTATAAACATGAAGGCTGCTACAGTTCAGACTGAAAATGAAATGTGAAAACCCTTTAAAGGTGAAGCATGTAAGGAGGCATTTCTGAACTATACAAATCCTGTTTTCTTTACAATGAAGGGCCATCAGAAGAGAACTGTTTTCTTCAAAAAACAACCCTGTTACATAATACAGAAATTATTATAAGGGTCCACAGTACATTACAATTTAAGCAAGTTAATCTTACTTTATAATTCGCTATAATAAGATATTCATTAATACTTTATTGGTTTATTCTATATGAATTAAGATCAAGGAAGATTGCAAACTTAAAGGAAATTTTAGATGCATATATTAAGTAAATAAAAGGAAAAATATTTACCATTGCACCAGATCTTGAATATGCAAGGAATAATACTAAGAAATACAAACCTAAGTTTAAGTCCTTAGAGGTATTTGAAGTACTGTGTTAAAAACAGGGGGGACCCCTGTGGCCAGTCCCTACGACCCATGCTCTTGAAGCTCCCCTCCAAGCTGACTCGGACATACCATCTTTTTGTGATATGAATGTTACATATTCCAAAACATTTGGTCAGTACTTCTTTGCCAAGAGGGCTTTGAGAAACTGTAGCTTCTTTTCTAATAGTTCTTTTTGCCAATACAGATGACACAAACTTGCATTCAACAAGATCAAGGTGTTTACCTCAGTAGGACACCAATGGAAAAACTGGTGTAGGGAAAAATTAACCTCAGGGGGTAAGAGTTTAATTACTACTTAAGCAACACAGCTGTTTGCAGAAGAGCATACCAATGTGTTGCACAATTCAACACGGAGTGGAACCAGAGTATATAATAATGACATTTAACTCAGAAAGAAGGAAAGAGGGGAAAAAAAGAAAAACCAGAAAAAACCCCATAGCTATCTATAGTATGGGAGACAAGGAGTGAGGAAGGATGACTTATTTGCAAGGGCAGAGTAGGCTACTTCATATCATTACATCTGAAACCAAACATTTAGAGAAAAAAATAAATTCCTGATGTTAATTGTAGAGGTAGGAATAGCTGGAATATGGGACAGTATAAAGGCTGTTTGCAGAAGGTGTACTGCTGGAAACATCCAAAAATTGACTGAAGAATTAACTGAAACCATTAGAATTTTCAGGGTTTTTACCAGCTAGATTGTAACACCATGACCTGGACAGAAAAGTGCTGTGCAAGATTTTGTCATCCTGCTGAAGTAAAAGCCAACAACATCCATAGCTCCTTCCTCTTTCATAGATCTAGTCATTTAATTATAACATGAATTGTGTCAGTCAATGCAATAAATGGAATTGGTTCATGCTAACTAAATTGTAACTATTTGGAAAGTTTTTATTAGAAGCAATCAAAAGAATCAGTGTTACAAGGAGGTGTACCCCTTTACAGATGTTACATGTTAAAATTGAGGGGCAGGATGTAGTTTGGAAGATAAGCGATGTCCCAAGATGAAAATGGCCTTGAGATGGACAAAATTAGAACGACTTTAGGCATAGGGCCTAAAATTCATTAAATGTAAGATTAATTAGTAGACTTACATAACACAATGCTTAGTATGCACGTGCAAACCTGTGAGGCCATCCAGAGGACAGCGAGGATGAGTATAAGCCTTCATCCAAAGACCACCAAAAGAAGACTGGAGACTCCCTAACAACAAGTGAAGCGTGCACTGTAAGGAATAGTGATGTAAAGTCAGAAAAATCAGAAATAGGAGGAAACTTATGGGAAATATTAATGAATATGTGTAAGCATACAGTATATAAGTTTAGCTTGAAGTGCTTTGTTTTGTATGTGAGGCAGGGTGGGGAACCCCCCCCGTACCCCGGTCGGTTTTGTACATGAGGTGGGGTGACAAGCCCTCCCCATACCTTGGTCGGTTTTGTTTATGCTTTAATCATACTTAATTAGTGGCAAATTATAGCTATAAATGGTATTTTTTTTACTAAATTTTTTTCTTTTATTAAATTGTATTCTTTTATACCAAATTACTATTCAATTCACTAAATTGTATTGATTTTTAATTAAACTGTTATTAACTCAAGGGACCTAGTTGTCAAAATTCTAATTTCATTTATAACAGTCAAGCATATCACCCTTGACAAATTCACAGTGTTCTCAGTGACCTTCTTCTCCTTCATGTGGTGAGGACTGGCTTCCAAGAGGACTTGAGCCATAATCTCCAAAAGAAGTAAGCAAATTTGGCCGACCTAGTTCCATGTATTTTTATGGGTTGAGATTTCTCAAGTGAACTCTCACTTGGCCATCCAACACAATCCCTCCTTATCTGAATATGTCTCTGACACAAGGCTTGGGAAATGCTGATAAAGACAGAGGCATTTTTAAATCTTCTGCCACTAATTTTCCCAGCACTTTCAGCATTTGTTCTTTTTGCTGCTAAGCTAGCAGTAAGCATGCCCTTGATGTTTATTGTCTGTTTCAGCTCTAGCTGAACTTTTACTGCCCTACTGCCACCCACGCCATTGTGGGCAGCCTCTATATTCTTTCTTTGTAGTCTGCTTCTGCCTCTTACACACGTTCTTTTTGCCTTGGAACTGAGCCACATGTTCCCTATTTTGTCAGGCCATGATATGTATACTAATTTTCCTGGACAATATTTCCCCCCTTATAATAAGTAATAACTTGAGCTCCTTTGCTCTTCAGTGATGCCTTCTACAGGATCTCACCAACCAGCTCCCCTTGAATAAGCCAAAGTCTTCTCAGCTGAAGTTGAATCTCTCCCTTGTTCTTTGCCTACCTCATCCCACTCAGGATCTTGAACATTGCTGCTCTATGGTCACTGGGGACAAGGCTACCATTGAGAAATTACATCATCTCAAATCACGGTATTCAAAGGGCTGAGATACTCAGTCCAACAACACCAATAGTAAAGATCACTCCTGAACTCCCAGGGCTCAGAATACTTGCAGAGGAAGCTTCACTATGCAGCAGAAAATGTGCTTCTTAAAATTTCAGAAAATTTCCTTCCTAAGAAATGGAAGAAATAGCAAAAGCTGTACAACATGTTTGTATGGATTTCATTATTTAGGAGAATCTATATCAGCTCTTTGCAAGAGAGAATTATCAATTCTGGCATGTCACATAAATATATTTATTCTTGATAGAATAGGGCACTGGAGGATTTGAAGCCATGCTCTTATCCTCTTCCCTTTAAATACCCAGTAATGACAGCTGTACCAGTCTCCCATGAATTCACTGGCAGCTGTTTATTTCTTTATGCCTCACTGTCTTTCTCCATCCTGTTGTCTCTTAAATTGTAAGCTCTTTGTGGCAGGAAAGCTCTTTGTTCATTGTTTTGTTGTGGGTTTTTCTGGACAGCACCCAGAACAACAAGGAATGAAGTTCCTAAACTTTACCATAATACTAAGCAACACATGTTCATATTTTTTCCTATTTTTATATCTTTAGAGGTGACATTTTAGACCCTTTTTGCCCAGCTCAGCTAGACTTCAGAAGCCGCTCCATTCACATCTTCATAGTGGTTTCAGCCACAGTAAGCAGAAGACTAATCCAAATAATCTTCTTCAAATATGTGTAACATAAGTACTGCCCAATGTGCCATCTACAGATATAATCAGCTTTCTAAAGAAAGACAGAGGCACAAAAAGATGACCATGTTACAGGCTGCTTTTGCCAGAGAAAGCAAACTGGTCTTTGTTACATTGAGTGGTTTTCTTTAAAAATAACAGAAAAACAAATGAGAAAGAACATGATGTTGTTCTTCATGACAGAGGAAGATGGTTCTCATTAACTTTGCCTGAAGAATTGACATACTTCTACTTCAGTTTTTACAGTAGGTGCTTGGACCCAGAGAAAGATTACTTTTCATTTTTGAAAACTTTGGAACATCAGAACACCAGTGTTTCATCATGCCATCAACAATACACAATCATGTAGAACAAACCTCACCTTTAAAAAAATTCCACACTCTCCACAAGCATAGGTGCACAATTTCATGGATGATGGAGAAAGTAAAAAGTGTTTGTCTCTAAAGGCCTCCTCTTTTCACAGGTTTTCACAAACTGTTTCTTGTACAAAATATTTGGCAAATTTAGTTCCTTCCAAGGCTTAGCAAGCGCTACCTAAAATGCCGCTACATTTAGTGGTGTTTTAGAAGAGAAGAAACAAAATAATTCTTGCCTCTAGAGATGATACTAGTCAGGTCACCAAAGAGGTGGTCCAACTGTACTAACAGTCCCTCTCATCCCAAATGTTTCAGTGTTTAAGAAAATGGTCTACAGCTATGTAATCTATTCAAGCCTAATCAAAATATCCCAGGATTACAAGAGCACTGATGAATGATGCCTATGTTCTCATCTGTGTCTATATGTCAGACCCATTTTGTTGTGGGAGTACTTTGAATGGAACATCTTTTTGTTCCAGGAGTAACTATTCTGAGCAAGATTTGAATACATTAGTGTCTCCTTTCACCTCTGTGAATAAATTTGCCAACACTTCTAAGCATCTGAAAATAAATAATAAGAAAAATGACCTTTCATGAAGTCTGACTTGCATAATATTTTGTACTCCGTGTGCATTTTTCCCGAGAGAATCTAATGCTCTGAAACCTGGATGTATTCCATACGACTCTCAAAATTTAAACAATTTAGTCCTATATTAAATATATCTAATGAACTCCTGAAGGAAATTCAACACATTCACCTTACACCATGACATTCCATCAAAGATCTAAGAACTAAGAAACAACTATTATATCTGAAAAGCAGCTATAAAGCTCTTGTAGCTTGCACATGCAAAACATTTAAGGTGTGCCTCTCAGAATTTATTTTCATAATTTAATATTTTGTTTCCAGGTCTGCTAGTTTTTCTGAAATGGTCATATAAAAAACTTTAAGACATGACTTCTTTTAAATGCATGTGAAAAAGAGATAGCTAGATAATTTGAATTAATTTTTAGAGGATTCTGTAAACAGCAAAGGATTCTTGTGCATCATCTAACAAAGCTGGCTTTTCTTGCTTGTTTTGCACTGAGAATAGAGTCCCTCACATCTCTACTACCTTGTAGTACTATAGCTATTTCAACTGAGGACTCACAAGGGGAAAGAGATTAATGGCCCAACAATTTTCTACCTCACCCCATCAGTCCTGGCTGTACCAGGACATCATGTGAGACAGAAGACTATGCCTTTCACAGCCAAGATTAAGTCCCTTAGAGTGATAAAAATCACCAGTGGTGACAAGTCAGTTCATAAGGGTGATCAGAGGCTTATGCTGAGGGGCTTTTCTGTATGAGCAGCTTCTCTGAGATGGTCCCTAAAATTGGTAACATCAGTGTTTTTCCTGCACCTACTAGTATGGCAATTATTTCCATAACACTAACAAGTAACTGATGCTGTTTACAATGGCACTGAATGCAGGTTTGTAGGGTAAGCGCCAAAGGTATGAAAACAGAAACAAAAGAAGATCTAGTGCATGCCATTCTAAATGAGAACATAAAATTCACACAGCTTCAGAAGATCCAGGTGTCCACCTAGTGTTTCTCCAAAGCATTAATTTATGGGACACTCTCTGAAGAGCTCACAGAGCTTTAATCACATTGCAAATCCACATGTAGCCTGAATATCTGAACTAGATTTAAAAAAACAGATTCAATAAAGTGCTGCACCCTTGTTCTCAGTGAAAAGATGTTCAAATATCATTGTGTCAAAAGAGCAAGGCAGCTACAATTCCAGCTAAGAATAAATTTCTAGGAAGTGACACATTTCATGTGAAACAACAACACAGAGACAGAATGTTTCTTTTGTCAGAAAAGAAACAAAAGCTTCAAGGCACAAAGGAATCACGAAGGATTAATTACTTCACTGATACTGTCTTTCCGAAGTGGGCACTTCAGTGAATCAGCAGTACTTATGATGACATCTACCAAGAAAAATGCAATACCACCTTTCAGAATTATTCATTTTCACAGACCATGTTTACTGAAGCATTCTTTGTTTACTCATGAGATTGTGGTAGGAAAACTAATATTTTTGATGTTTCTTCTTGCTATAATGCCTATCGTGACTATATGAGTAGAGGCATCTAATAAAAGGAACTGGGTGCTACAAATGTAATTACTGAGAGGGCCAGACAAACTGAACTGTCTAGGATATCTGCTTGTCTACAATGTGCATACAATAACTTTGTCAGCTAGATATTCAGTTGCCCATGTGCACTGAAATAAAAGATTTTGGTTCAGATTGTATTTTGAAGCTATTTTGAAAGTACTCTCTTAGTCCAGGTGGTAAATAATGTCTCTCAGACTTAGGGGTTTTAAAAAGGTTTAGTTTTATAAGAGGATAAGCATCACAGAATTGATGACACCAGAGTACTTGTATATAGACATTTGGATAAACACAAGGCAACTGGATAATTGTTATAAACTCTTGCAGATGATAGAAGTTTGGGATTCAAAGAGATCAAGAGGATGTTGGGATCTTATTCAAAATACTCAAGAAGAACTGGATGGATCCAACAAGCAGTGATCAGGCAGTTGTCAGCCTGTGAAACTAGTCCTGCCATTTTTATTCAGAGCAAGGAGAAGACAGCTTCCAGATCTGCCTAGAAAGAAAAGAAAATTGTTGTAGTAAAACACCTACTAGAACTTTACAAGGGTTTGGACTTAATCTGAAAGAAAAGGGTGCAGGACTGTCAGGAGATAATGTTACCATCAAACAAAACAGATTTGTTTGGACCATGGTAAGTGTTGCTCTAATGTCCTTTTCATTGCTTCAAGAACTACTCTCCTCCTCCCATAGTAGGTTCAATTTCTAAAAACTGTAATGAAAGAGCCGGAATGAAGCAGCCTCAGGAAAAGGAGCAGCAAAGAATTGAAGTTGTGCTAAACCCAGCCCCTGGCCAGGTTGGGGTTATTGCTGGCCTAAGTTTGAGCCAAAGAATAAATATTGTGAATAGTAAATTGCAGAGCTTGTGGAGAGGTCATTGGCAAATCAAAACAGCACAAAAACCTAGAATTGATGTGGTAATCCATATATGCTGGGGGCACAGCAATAAAATGTGCTGACAGGTACAACAGATACTTATTAAAGTGTTTAAGAACACATCTGCAGATCACAATATGATATGATTTTTTGCAGAGCTTTATCAATAAACTGCATTTACTTAAATGCTTGACCAAAAAGGACAATTAAAAAGATACTACAAGCATAAGCATGACAAAGGTATCTGTAACACTTCTATAATACTTAAAGCAGTTCCTATGCTTTATGGTGGCCAAAGAACACCGTGAGGAAGCCTAACTCCTTGGATTATCTGTGGAGGAGAGGCCTGTTAATTTGCTTTCAGTAGGTATAAAAAAACCAGTCACTTCTCAAGACACTCCATCAAGAGGAGTATAGGAATGAAATCGCATATAGAATACCAGAAAAATATGGAGCAAGGGAAAAAGGGGAAAACTAAACCAAATTTTAGTAAGAAAGTGTACTTGCTTGTAATTAACACTTACAAAACAGTGAGAAGCCTTTGCAGCATTCTTGTTTACAAATTGTATCAGCAGAGCCACGGAACAATGAAAACACTGTAGTCTTAGCAAGCCTGTGATTTTTTCAGCAGACATCTTCTGGGCTTAAGCAAATCTGGAGTTTCCTCAGTTTTGCCTCAGAATTTTCAGGAATTCTCACTGCATATATATTCTTGGGTCATAGAATAGTTTAGGTTGGAAGGGGCCTGCAGATCATCCAGTTCCAACTCCCTACCATGGGCAGGGACACCTTCCACTAGGCCAGGTTGCTCAGAGCCCCTCCAACCTGGCCTTGAATACTTCCAGGGATGAGACATCCACAACTTCCCTAAGCAACCAGTTCCAGTGCCTCACACCCTCATAGTAAAGAATTTCTTCCTAATGTGTAATCTCAGTGCAGCCTTTTTCAGTCTGGACCCATTTCACCACAAGTGCAACAACACAGATCACATATAAGTGAAAGCCATTAGCAATTCTTCTGCTCCAGAAATTTTCCAGTTCACTCCAGACAGCTCCTTCTCTGCAAAAGCCGTCTGTATCAGCTTGCACCCTATGCAAAAGTAAAGCTGGACTTCTGTGTAATTTCTGCATTATTGGCCCATGGTAACAGTCTCAGACAACTGGCTGGGTTGCAGTAAATTACCTAGAACATAGATCTGTATTAGCTATAAACTTATACTGTTCAAATAAACAGTGAAGTAAAGGGTGCTAAAAATAATTTTAAGGTTGACTGGTAGAAAGAAAATTAGTAGGTTATCTCAAGTTTACATTTAATTCCTTATAATTTACTAAGAGTATACCTAATGGCCTTACTCCAAGAAGACAGCTACATGTTTATTTATAAAACAATGGGTATGTGTTATATCTCTTAAATTGTGTCAAGAATCTTTAGTTACTAAAGAAGTGTGGCTTAAGTGTTACAGCTTGTCTTCGTCAGTAGGGATAAGGTGAATGATGTTACAAATACACATTACCAATTACCAAAGACTAGTAAACCCTGGATGTAGAGTTAAGCATCATTAGAATTTATGCATCAAATGTGACCGATTGCTAATGTTTCTGGTCTTACTTCATTTACTTACTCAGATTGCACTGCACCTTGCAATCTGAAAACTGTTTTACAGGAAAGCAAGCATCTACAACACTCTCATGTATCTGTACTCAGCTTCATTATTTGACAGAGCATGAATCCTTTGATTAGGTTTGTTTCATTTGTGTTTTATGTATTTGATTATCTGTGTTGGTGCACGACAAAGGATGCTGCCTTAATGTCATCCTTGTCCTCGTTTTCCAGTGCTTTACCACGAGGAGGAGCTGTAGGGAGCCTTGTAATGAGATAGAAAACTCCTGGGAAATTTATCTTGGAACACACTTGCAGCAAGCATTTGCTCCAGATCCCGCCACTGCTGGCACAAGTATTTAACACAACTGCTTACAACAACTCTTATTGTCAGGATAAAGGCTGCACTAGACTCTTGTCCTCTGAAATTATTCAATGTGATTTCTATTTTTTTAAAAAAATACAACAAATTTAGGTCACTAATAATTAGATTTAGCTATTTTTTTCCTAGCTTTTGCTCTCTCTCCCAAATGCAGGATGATGAAATTAACTGTTAATGCTGGGATTCATGCATAGTCACACGTGTGTGCATGCAAAGGTCCCTTCTGTATGGGAGGTGGGATATTTTTCCAAGCAGGAGAGTCTACCAGAAGCTTAAATCTATATTTGAACTGGCTGAGTTCTCTCCAGAGAAGAAGGAAAAAACGAATTAGCATATATTACACTCTAGTGTCTTCTAAAAATTTAGTGTACACATTATTTATAAATCCCAAGGGAGAAATTAGTAAAGAATTTCATTTGAAGCCTATAGAATTTTATGTTATTTCCCGCTCAGTTTTACAGCGGCTTTACTATTTAGTTATAGAGATGTAAAACACCAACAGCATACTGTGAACATGCTCTTCAAAGCAATAGTCATGACAAATATTTTACAAGCCAACCATGCTCTGAAATATTTTAACTTTTATTCCTAACCCAGATTAATGGCACATTTCTTTATGAAGCAGAAAAGGATGAGAAAATTACCACAACTTTTTCATTTAGCCTTTTCTTTCATAGAATGAGATACTTCAGTCATTTCCTGATATCCTTCTCTCCCTACCTTTTCTATCATTCTCTTTTTTCCAGTATATGAACAGTAGAAATTGTCTCGCTCTTCATGTCTGTTCATCCTTTTGCTTCTCTGCTGCCTGCTGCTGTCGACCAGCATGACAACTGGTGCCAGTGTCTGGTATGATCTGGACACCTACTTGCTAGGAATTAGAAATGAGCTTGGTACAATTTCAATGCATGCCTCTTTAGGATTGCATTCAACTTTGCAAAATAAATTTCTATTTCCCGACTTAATGTGTTCAAAAATATTTGAATCCCAGCACATTCAGTCAAAGATAAAGTTTTATTTTCATTGCAAGAACTTTACAGTTTTGTTTTCAGTGATATTATAAACAGGATAATTTGGAGCCCTGATGTGTTCCACTAATAGCTTTCATCACTGAAAGCAATGAATCACTGTCATTGCTGAAGGTCTCTAGGCCATCACAGGAATTGGAGCCATACATAAAAAAGCTGCTGTCATGGCCTAACTGCATACATCAGGTACTCTCTCCATAAAATAACACTCTATTTTCTTTGTCTACTGCCAAAACAGATCCAAAATCAACAAGAGACACATTTAGAATCTTCAAAGATAAAACAGTTCAAATCTTCTGAGAGGAAACTACAGCTCTGCACCTTTCAAGTAATTAATATTTTAATGTTAAGGGAAATATCTGCAAAGCACTCTCCACACATGACTAAAAGCACTAGACAATTAAAGGGTATTCATTGCATACTGGAGGAAGAGGACCATTATCCTCTCCTCAACCAAAAAGCATTTCCACCACGAGAAAATAGAATTCTATTGACTTACTGCATCAACACAAACTTCTTTGTCAGGCACAGTTTACCCCTTTAAACATGAGGCAACACTTCTGGCTCACAGGGTTTATAGCACTGTTGGGATGCACAGATTAAATCCCCATGTACAAGAAGGAGGCATCATGTTTTTCAGCAAACTTTACCTTGTTTTTCAAGAAACAATTTTACTTATTGGCACAAAACATGTGCTGTTAGATTGAAGGATAACAACTTCTACTCTTGGCTATGCCAAATCCATTTTAAGCAGCTTAGTGTCATTCTATTATGGAACGGCCGGAAAGAGACGGCACAGACTCTCATGGAGTCGGAACAGGAGAATTCCTTAGTTTATTGCTTCAGCCTTGTTTTATAGACTGGTTTGTGGAAGGTACAGAAAAGAAACTCTTATTGGTTAGTAAATCACTACATCACCATCATTGGTCAGTGGTGTATAACACCCTCTGATTTTCTCTTGCCAAGAAAACAATGGGCAGACAAACAGCACCTGGTGCTGCTGTTTTCTGTCTGTGAGGATTGTTTTCAAATCCTCCCATGAATTTCTCAGGCTAGCTCTCCAGAGCTAGCATCCATAGCTTAGGTTTTTGGTTTTTGAGCAGAAACAGTCTTGAGTTTCATTGCAGATACAATTCAAGGCCATTTACTGGTTATGCTCAGGTTCTCTCCATGGACATACAGGCCCCAGGACTGCCCAAGTTCATTCTGTAACCAAGCCAGAGCCCAAGTTCTCACTTCATTCATAGTCATAAGATTCCTGATTTCCTTAGTGGTGATTCCATGCAACAGAAATAGAAAATGTCATGGTCTCCATTACAGCAACATAATTTAAAGGTTTTCTCTATGAGTTTAATGGCTAGGCACTTGCATGAAAACAAAAACATTCTAAAATGTAATTGGGAAACAGCATTTCTATAAACACACCCCTCTAAGAGAAGCATCTCAGCTATGTGTATTAACCTGCCTTAGATAAATATTGAATGAAATTATTTAAAGCAACTAGTAACACAGGAGCAAGTTTGAGGTGGTGTTGGTGAGAAGCAGGGGAGAGGCAAGAGAATAGAGACTGAGGGGGTAATTTGAGAAAAGGAAATAAGAGGTTGTCATAAGGTTAGTTTACCTTTAAGGAAGTTAAAGTTGCTGGGGGCTCTTGGGAGTCTTTTCTCTTGACCAATTATCGGTCATTGCTGAGAATTGACAGCAGTTTTAGCCATTGAAAAGTAGAATCAACTTGTGAACCCCACCTTAAAGTGTACACCCAGAAGTCTGTGGTGCTCCTTTGTTTTCCTGACTGCGAAGTGTGGCGGAGCTCCGGCTGGCTTTCGGTTCCCTGCCCAAGCCATGCGGCTGGGCGGGGGCCGGGCCGGGCCCGCCGCGTCTCTCGTCTCCCGGCCGGGAGATGGGGCTTGCCCCGAGCTAGGTCGGGCTGGGCCGGGCTCGGCCCGATCTCTGGTTCAGCTGGAGGTTTTGCTGTAACTACATTCACTAGAAAACTGCTGAGTGAAAGAGGAAAGGAACTCTGAGCCTGCAGCAAGCAAAGACAGAGACCACGCTCTCTAAAAGCAGCTATGAAGAACTTTCCATCGCAGACGGCTCTAGCTCCTGTTCAGCAGAGATCACCGAACCATTTACAAAAGCTTGGGCAAGATTTTAACTCTTTCTTATCCAGATGAGACTTGCGGATTAATCTTTTTATCCAGAGAGAGAAAAGGAGAGTGATCAACATGAAAAAAGACTTTATAAACTACTAGTGGCAAGAAAGAAAAGAGACTTCAAGAAAGGTAGAGAATTAAGAAGATGCTTTAATTAAGCTGAAATATCTTTCTGTTAAAACTATGGAGATGGACAATGAAGTCCTGAAAAAAACCCCTTTAATTCATAATAGAGTATGGAGAGGAATAAGGTGTTCAAAGTGTAAATTTGAGTAAAAAGTGAAGTAATTGTGGTATAGTGAAGTGCTGAGAGATTTGAAGCCTTGAGAGGCAATGAGAAAACTGGTTTTTAGTGAAGCTCACAGAAGCAGATGAAGAATACTTTTTTGCCTTTGACTAACTTATCCTTAAAAATGCTATCTTCAAACTCATGACCCATAACACATTTCAGAGTGATGTGGAATGGGAGGGGTGGGCTTTAATAACAGTAGCTCTGAGCAGCTGATATCAGAGAAACGAGAAACTATAACAAAAATAGTTTTCTTGTGACAAACTCCATAAATTAACAGAAAGGAACTTCTGTTTCTCTACAGAAACTGAGGAAAAGACTATAAGAAAATTAGAACTGTTTAAACCATCAAAATTATAAAGTTTTTGTCTCTGTTGTCATGTGAACGAAAGAATAGTGAGCAGTGAGAAATGAAAAGGTTTTTCTAAAAGTTTATTCTGGTGTTCTTATTCTTGTAGTTTGTCAATAAACTTCTCTTTATTCCTTTTAAGTTTTATGCCTGATTTGCTCTTATTTTAATCCATATCTCACAGCAAAAAAATAATAATTCTTTTTTCCCCTTTGTTTGTTAATTACTAGTTCAAAACCACGACAGAGGTAGAGAAGAAAAACTTAAAGGAAGAAAAGAGATAACTTACTTAAGAAAAAACAAGGGACTCAAGATTTAAAGTATCAGGATTTCAAAATTTTGACCAAGTATAATAAGTAAGCTTTTACTTCAATTGACTCTCAAGTCGCCGGGCTCCTTAAGGGGTATGTGAGGATGTGTGTGGGGGTGATTTCCCTTAGGAAAGTACTCCTATTATTCTAATGATTAATGGATTCCTTTATATGACCTGTTTATCAATCCAATTTAAAACAAAAATTGTAACTATAACAAATTAAGTAAATCAGTCAGGTTAGTTCACATCATTTCAAAGTAATATACCCATAGTATCAAAGCTCCTAGGTAGCAGGTTTACTTCCTTAACCTCATAAGATTTATGATATAGAAGCATTTTGCCCCAGTTCATACAGACATGAACAAAGATGCAAAAAGTCAGATCTGTTTTAATTGCTATTGAGTACAAAACTGATGTTATCACAGAATTATTACAGTTCAATACTTTAGCATACCTATTAAAATAGAATGGATATCATATAAAATTTTCTAGAGTGAATTCATCTGACATTTTACCATCCAGTCACTCAATCTTATGATGTCCTTATGCATATCTTTGCCATTGGCATGTATCATTCCTTCTGTGTTCCTACTGTTCCTACTCCATTAAGAGTTGCCAGGCCAGTGGAAGAGAAAAGAGCAGTGCATGAAATGTGTTGTCCTGGTTTCAATTGAGATAGAGTTGATTTTCTTCCTTGGAACTGGCACAATGCTGTGCCTTGGACTGAGGTTGAGATAAATTTTTATATACACTGATGTTTGCTGCTAAGAAGTGCTTACCTTAAATTAAGGATTTTCATTTTCCCATGCTCTGCTAGGCAGGAGGTGCACAAGAAACTGGGAGGAAGCATGGCCAGGACAGCTGACCTGAGGTGACCAAAGGGATATTCCATACCACAGACATCCTGCTGAGCATATAAACTGGGGGGAATTGTCTGGGAGAGGCCTATCACTGCTTGGGGCTGGGTATTTGTCAGTAGGGGTGAGCAAATGTACTCTGCTTTGGTTCATAGGTTTTACCTCTCTTTTTATATTCTCCATTATCATCATCATCATTAGCTTTAGTTATTAAGCTGTTCTTACCTCAACCCAAGGGTTTTACTTTTTTTCCAATTCTCTTTGCCACCCCATCAGTTTATCTGTGCGTGTGTAAAGTGAGTAAGAGGCTGTGTGTTACTTAGTTGCCAGCTGGGGTTAAACCAAGGCATACATACTGACCAAAATTGACCACAATTTCAAAACTAAACTTACCTAAAAGCAGAACCAATGAAAATAAGGATTACAAAGGAAAAATGTTATATATTAGGGTAGTCTCCAAAACACCTTCAACACCCCACAAAATTACTAACTCAAATTTAAAGAGGAATCACCAGCCTCTGACATCTGAGTTGTGCAAGCAGTTCAAGCAAAGCTCTGAGATGGACCTACACCATACCCTTGTCAACAGATTTATGGCAGCCTGGAGTCTGCTAGGTCATCCAAGCCCTGGGCTGTGGGAGGAAATGAATTAGCAGGACTAAGTCTCCAAATTACACTGGATACAAGCAGAATGCCCTGCTGCACTTAACTCCTACCCAAGTGTGATTTACTGCTAGAACTCCTGTCCTGACACTGGTCACCATGTGGAAAGGTGAAGTAATGAAGTAACTAAGTATTACTAAACAGTGATACAGTCCAAAGATAAATGTTTCAGCCATCTCAAAGAGTGACTGTGCTCTGAGCTGTGTCAGCTCCACTGTTCTTGTGGAGAGAGGAAATCAAAATAGGAAACTGGTCCAGCTAATGGGTTTTCTTGTGTCGGTTATTTTTTAACTGCATCAGTTCTCTGATATGGTTTGTTGAATGCCCACGCAAATACCTGTGTCAGCACTGCACAGTGGGCTGTGCAAGGGTGATCACAAACAAGCAGAAGCAGAGAATGCTTCTCCTTACAATACATCATGGCCCAGAGAATCTCACACATGAGAAAAATGTTTACTACAACAATTGTTTGATAGAATACAAAGATTGTGATGTAGTCTTTTGCTTACTGGAACCATTAATAGTTTCACTTTCTTCTGTAAACAAAAAAAAAAAAATATATGTGTAGGGACTTAATATCTTCTGCTATCTCTCTGTCAAGTTTAATTTTAACACGCTAATTGATGCAGACCACTGTCAATTTGTAATGTGCCTCCTAGAGGAGCCAGGTAACAGCCCCATTTGTACCTACTTATATGTGTAGTGCTTCCTGCAAAATAAAACATTTTAGCAATATAAACAGCCCAAGACAGAAAGCATACCAAATCCCTCAAGGCTGTGACAGAAATCAAAACAAATCCCCCAGAGGCAGTGCATTAATGCTTTAATATCATAAGCTGACAAAACTGCTGCTGAAAGAAGCAATCCTACTGCCTGTCAGGCCCCTTCACATCTCCCTCCTTGGCTGATGTAAGAGTGTGCATTCATGTGTGTGACAAAAAGGATAAGTTGTTTGATCTGGGTCACAATTAACCATCATTCATTTACTTACTGGGTTTTTTCCTGGTTAATCGTAACTCAAATCAATTCCCTGAGCTGGGTCAATGCGTGGCCATGAAAACAGCCCTGTCAGCAGAAAACAAGGCATGGGAGTGAGCTGGGAGGGACTGAGGAAAACAGAAAAACTGCTTTTTCAGTAGTGTGTTTACTTATTCTAGCTTAAACTTTAAACTGAAATGAAGGCCCAAAATACTTTTTTTAAAAATTTTTATTTCAAGTGAAAACACAGAAACAGGAGTGCCAGATCTTTGGCAAAAGGGTCTGATGAGCCCACAACCAACACCTGCATCACTTAAGGGTTCTGGAAACTAAAAGGGTCTCCAGCTTAAGAAGATTTCAATTCCTTTAATTAACAACAATTCTGCCATTTGTTGATTCATATGTAAAATAAGACTCCTGTAACTACATCTCCTGATTGAATTCCAGGCAATAGTGGTTTTTTTATCAGGTGCTTTCAGTGTGAAAAACCAGTGGAACCCAACATATCATTTTACATGCATCCAAACAGGATTTTCTCATTTCCTGCATTTGCAGATTAATTTTAATGGGTATCTTGCCAAAATACTGACAAATATGTAACTGACTGATATGTAACCTTTCACAAATAGTTGTAGCACTTCAGAACAGGAGGATGAGAATGTACACATTCCACAGATTGTGAATAGGGGTTGCAAATCTTCAACATATTTGAAAACATACAGGTCTTTAAAAAGCTTAATACATAGATTTGCTGGTTACCGTGTAAAGCTCCACAAAAATATATTTGAGTTCGCTTTCCATGTTATTTCCTGAAAAAAAAAAATTGTTTGTAATTGCACTTTTGTTTCTGTTCTTGTTTAACATCTTTAGAATAATATTCCTATGCAGTTTAAATGTTCATTCAATAAACCAAGCAAGATGATGAGGAAAGTTCTGCAATTTCTGAACACCAATACACTGGTTAGAGAGAGGTCTCAAAACAAGATTGCCAAGTAGTTTGTTTAAACCTGAAACTTGTAAGAGTAGCTAAGGGCTGGTGATAAGAAGCACAAAAGTTATTATGATGATGACCACAGAGTGAACAGCCTTCTCAACAGTGTCTGAAGACTGTAAGTAAATAGAGGATGACCAAAATAAATAGGAATCTGCCCATATTCTACCTACGGAAAATTGTACAAGACCCTGCGTGACACAGGCACCTCCTGCGACTGTACTGTAAAGGGATCAGAAAGACTGTACAGTGAAATTCTGGAAGAAAATTTGAGAGACATTATGGCACACAGAGAAAAGAACTAAGCAATAAAATAGAATGTGACAGCTAACTTTATGGTACACTTGAGGTAAGTCCTTCAATAGCAGTGTAGTGCCTAACTAATTACAGTCATTTCCAGACAGGAGCCTTAGCCCCTCAGATACTCCTTTATGAAAATATTTCAGTGAGACAGGCCTAAATTTATAGCCCAGTACATAGGATCTTGATAAAAATTATATGCATTGTCCAACTTTACTGAATGCTGAGAGTTTTGGAAAGATTCATAATTCAAGACAGAAGAGACTATATTTTTATTAGATGAGGATAATCTACAGCTAGATGGGATACATTAATTTACATTCATGGTAAAAGAACTGCAATGATTTGGAGTAACAGGGATATTTTTGAATGGAACACTAGGACAAAGTGTAAGAAGACAGAGACAGCTCAAGGTATGCATCAGGTGGTCAGTGGAGGTGACTACTGAGAATTGTGGACCAAGAACTTGGTGGTTTAGACCCAAAATAAGCACAATGCTGCAAAAAGGCTATTCCTCCAGAATTAATGATTGCATGAGAATGAACCAGCAATCCAACCAAGAAAAGTGGAGCATAATTTGTGAGCACCTGATTAAGTCTCACATTCATATTTCTCTGTTGGTAAAAAAACTCTGCTTAAGTAAATAGGTCCAAGTGTAATTCCTTCTTGAGTGTCAGGAACTGAGCATACCTTTCCTGCTGAGGAAAAAACAGGGCCCACATAAACAGGAGGTTACAAAGACGTCAGTGATTAATGCCCGTTGCTAACATTGTCATTCTCTATACTGAAGCAGCAAAACTATGAAAACTCCTCTCCCACATGTGTGAAACAGATTGTCATCATCAATGCAAAAACCATGCTAATATCATCACAAAGTAAGTCTTGCAGGATTTTTTGGACTGGTTTTCAAGTGGAAAACCGTTTGTCATGGAAATCAAGTTCTGAATAATAAAATACACAACACATCTGCTTTCTGGATAAACATTTCCATCAAGGAGAAAACAGCTGCATTATGGTAATTCATGGTAAAGAATTGCAAATATTCAACTCCTTATATATGACTTCAGTCCAGTAACATTATAAAAAGCTTATTCTAGAAAATCTACAGGAAAAACAATCAAACCAAACAGAAAGACTACAGAAATCATTACAAAGATGAAATAAAAAGAAAAAAATATGATTGTGCTGGTCAGAGTGTAGAATATTGCACAACTGAAGAAGAATAAACTGGTGATACAAATGATAGAGTGATCACCTCAGCATATCAAAATCAGCTTTGATTGTGTCAACTCCATTCCTCCCTTCCACCACAAAATTACGCAAAGCACTTCTTGTTCAGACTTGCACCAATACACTAGAGAACCTGCAATTATGCTGAAGCACAGAGCATGTACGTATAGATTACAACAGGCAATCACTCTGCAAACAAAACATCAGGATCTGGTGGTCTGAAAACTTAGTGCATGATTTGGTGTTTCATAAGAAACGCCTGGTGTTTTCTCTAGCACATATATACGTGCCCATGTATAAAGGGACAGAACAAAAGTGCATAAACATTGAGCCACACTGAAAGCTGTGAGGTTGGTGGCCTTGCTCCCCCAAGATCACAATTCCAGTAATAAGAATACATCACAAAGAAGAAACAGTTAAAAACATGCTAAGAAAAGAAACCATATTGCATATGTAAGCAAAATATAACACCACCCATAGGACAGAAAGAGGTTTATGTGATAAGCTATTCCTAAAATGGGGGATTGATTATGTTTTAGCTCACCTGAGCAGTGAGATGAATGAAAAGAAGTTGAGAGAAAAACTAGAGATGAAAAAAGAGAAAAGAAAAAAAGAAGGAGGACATCTGGAGGTATAGGTTTCTAGGGACAGACAGATACAGCAAATTACACTCTTGTAGACACAATACATGGATTGTGATCTGTATCTTAGAGAGGTGATGAGAAAAAGAAGTTGCTGAGGTTACGATTTCTCTATGCCCCTCTCTGTAGGCACAGAATACAACCAATGTCTGTGTTTAATCCTATAGAATGCAATCCATCTTTGAATGCAAAGACGCCTTTTTGCAGTCTTTAGGCAAAACTGAAAAATGTTCATGTATTTTCAGAAGTTCCAGTGTAACTTTATTAAAAGCCTGGCCTATTTAAACTGACATACATTCAGCATAAAGAAATTAAGCAAAATTAGACTTCTAGGCAGTAGCAGAAAATGTGAAGATGAACTAAAGGAAAGAACATAACAATTTTACCCAAGGATAAAAGTGCAGTGAGGAAAAAATCTTCATCTTAACATTAATAATAAAATGCTAGAGAGGGCATTGCCATGAGGGACTTGTTTGTCAAACAATAAATCTGAAGCAAATTACTAAATGAGTTCTCTAGGGAGCCCTCTCTAGATTCATTACTTTAGTGCTAACAATACTACTACAGTAAACTTTCAACAGATATTAATAGTGTTACATTTCTGTAGTGATTTTTCTGTCCTTTATAAATAACAAGACCAAAATTGTTGTGTTCATAAGGTTTTAGTTTAAAAAAAAAAAAAAGGGTTCCTATAACTGGACAAAACGAATGCTAGCATTTTAGAGGCAAATTCTCCTGTTATTCACAGAATAAGCCTCGATCCTATATCTCAGGGCAAAACTTAGTCCACAGTTCAAAATATTGTCTCTAACAAGTTCTATACTTGTAAGCCATGAGTTTTGCTTGATTAGGGGAAAATAAGGATATAGATCAACAGAAGCATTTACTATAACACCTTCAGGAGAGTGCTTTTAAAGTCTTCTGCAAATATGAAATAATTTCACATCACAGTCTAGTGTAGCAAAGATGGACATTGCTACTGAGAGGCTAAAGCACAAATACCTGCTTTAAGTAGGTCTGCTAGAGCTGTAAACCAGTAAAGATTGTTTCTGAAATTGAGAAATGCTAGGCTTTTGGATCCGTAATCACGAGCAAAAGCTGTGCATCAAGTTCAAAGAAGAACACCCAAACTTGAAACCCAAGGCTACATTAAAAAAAGTCAGCTACATGTGATTTGACCCAGGACACACATCACGACCTTCACAGTATGAGGGGAAAAATGTGTCATCCTGATTGTTAGTATCTAACAGCTATATACTATTTGGAAAACTCTAGTCAAACACTTAAGGAAGGAGAACCCTGCAGGTCATTAGCAGCCTCAAAACATTTATCCTTGAGGAGAGTCTTAAATGCATTTATTTTTGGGGAGGGGGAGGGGAAAGCCCCAGGACTAAAAGGTGATTTTATTAGATGTCTTCTGAAAGGAAACTATCAGATCTGAATCATACCTGAACTGTGAGGATCTTCAGAGCACTTATGCAAACACAGAAACATCTTTCACAGAGCAGGTAACACTGGTAAAGGAAAATTAAATTTACCTTCAGGAGCTGAAGATGAAAAAGCAAAAGCTGAGCAATAGTGATATCTTTTAAGTTAGATGGAGCAGACAATAGAGTTTATTCTGCCCTTACATGGTGACAGTGCCACCGAGGTACAGACACCAAGCCAACCAGCAGCCTGTCAAGTGATTTGTCTGTGCAAACAACAACACAAACATTTTAGGAGCTTCCTAAATACAAAGTTAATACATTAAGTGGATGTAATTAATGATGCAATTAGCCCACTACAAGCTGCTTTTGCAGGGACTGAGACAAGTTCACTACTTTTGCTCGTGAAAGGGTTCTGGTTTCCTATCAATTCATTTTTCATTGGCTGCTCTGGTGACCTTGGCCGACCACCAGGTTTGCACCACAGCTGGTTCCATTTCTCACCCTGCAGAATTTGCAGCATGTGGAACTGCCTGGTCTTCTTGTTACTCTTGCTGTCAGTGAGTTTAAGGTCCTGATCAGCTCCTAAAGCATCTTTAGACACTCCCAAGTTTAAGGGACCGGATGGGATTTTTCCAAGGGTCCTAGGGGAGCTGGCTCACTAAGCTGCTCTCCATCATTTATTATCAGTACTTTGGGAGCTAGAGTTGTTTAGCCTAGAGAGGAGGAGACTCAAGGGTGACCTTATCACTCTCTACAACTTCCTGAAAGTTGTATTGGCTTCTTCTCCCAGGCAACGAGTGACAGCATGAGAGGATGTAGCCTCAAGCTGCACCAGGAAAGCTTCAGGTTGAACATTATGAAGAACTTGTTCACGGAAAAAGTGAAGACACTGGAATGGGCTGTGCAGGGAGGTGGTGGCGTCACCATTCCTGGAGGCGTTCAAGAAACAACTGCACTAAGTTCAGCCAGTTCACCTGGTGCCATGGTCTAGCTGACAAAGTGGTGTTGGGTTGTAACTTGGAGCCGGTGATTTCAGACGAATCTGTGGCTCCGGGGCATAACTACGGAGCACTGCTACATACGGCAGTGCCCGCCTGCTTTTACCGACAGGACGGGGATCTGCCCCAGCCCCGCCCTCAGGCCGCCCTCTCCGCGGCCATGGAGGCGGCTCCATCCCCGGGCGGGGGCGGGCGGCTGCCACCGCCCGGCTGAGGGCCCGGCGGGGCGGGGTTTTCTGTCTCCTCCCGCCTCCCGCCTGCTTTTCCCCTGGTTATGGCGTCCCTGGCCCTGACCTTCGTCCGGAGGCTGTGCTGGCGGTCGCCCTGCGGGACAAGGTGAGTGCCGATCGCTCCGGGGCTGCCCGGTGGAGCCCTTCACGGGGGCGGGCAGGCTCGGGCCGGGGGTGTCCGTGCCGGGGGCTGGGCAGCCCCAGCTGGCTCCCGCCGGGGCTTGGCGTGCAGAGCAGGTGCTGCCCTGCCCGTGCCGCTGCATGAGCCGGGCTGGCGTTCCCCGGATGGCCCCGGCGTTAGACACCGGGCCGGCCGCCGCTCTCATCCCCAAAACAGGGGACGTCGCTTCCTGCTAAAGTTGGGGACCCCTCTGGCCTTACCCACCGCCTTTAAGTGTTTGAACACAGCGTGGGACTGGGAACCCTGTGTTTGATGCCTTGCTGAGGGGATATTTCAGCGCCAGAAAAATTGTTGGTTAGACTGGAGGTGAGGTATCCAAAACCGCACTGAAATGTGTAAAAGAGTGTGTGTTTGGGCCTTTTCTTGTTTTCTGTATTTAACAGGCCCATAGACCATATAATCATGGATGGTTTGGGTAAGAAGGGAACTTAAAGTTCATCTAATTCCAACTTCACTGCCAGGGCAGGGACACCTTCCACTGGACCAGGTTTTTCAGAGCCCCATCCAGCCTGGCCTTGACAAAACCAAGCTTAATTGTGTGTCCAGCTGATTAGGTCTTCTTGCTAAGACTTTTCTGGATTTCCAAATAATCACACAGCATCTCCCACACCTCTATTTATTACATATTGCTTTTAAGCTGTTTCCAAATAAAGTGTCAGTAAAATGGTTGTATATGAATAAGAATCACAAAGTATGCCAATTCATAGAATTTCCTCTTCCAATCAAAAATAGCTTAATACTCAAGAAAAAGCAAGATGTGTTAAGTATACTTGGTAAACAAGTTTCTAAATAGAATAGTGAAGCAGACATTGTCATACCAATAGATGTAAAGATGAGTGATACTCTGATTTTTAACAGTATTCAGATTTGACTGTTATAATGCACACTTTCTTAAGTGAAATGCTTTTTCTCAATTATCCAAGTATGTCTGTTAGGCATGAGTGCATCTTAACCAGAAGACTGTAAGACATTTATGCATTAAACTGTAGTATTTTTCACCCAAAGCATTGTATGAAATCATTTAAGTATGTACATGAACATCATAAGACAGAAGGAGAAACAAAGAGAATTGTGTGACTTCTTCCCTCATTTAAAAAAAATCCCTAGGCAAGCTTTCTCAGCTAAATAATATGAGTTTAATGTATCTAAGTTGTTAAAATGAGAGCGAGGGAAAGCAGTATTAGATTGGGAAAACACATGAGAGACTTGCCTGCTGATCATCATTAGGCTGTGGAGTCAGATGCTTTTGAAATAGCAAGTTTCTATATGAGACAGCAGTTCATAAATCAGCATTAATAATGGATTCATGGTTTTAGTATTTAATCAGATATAATAAAGAAAAACAGTGCAGTTTTTCTAATGCTGGAGCACCACAAGGGTGAGCTTTATTTTCTGTATTAGCAGTATGCAAGCAGAATTTTATCAAAGACACTGGCAACATTGCTGTGCCAGTGAACTTAGGAAGCATTTTTTGCAGTCTAAACTTGGAAAAAAAGAGTCATATCCTTGGACCACTGAAAGAGAAAGACTTGTACAAATACAAAGGCAAAATGCAAGAATTGCTCTTGCTTTGTTTTGGTTTGTTTGTTTTTCTAAGCAAGACATAATTCTTTCAGATATGGAATTGTGGGTTCCACAGGCTCTTCTTGTCCTTCCCTGTTGCAATATACAATATTTCAAGCTGAAATGTTTAAATTGGTCTGAGGAGGGGGGTGCTGATGCAAATGCACATTCAGAAGAGTCTTACTGGGGCTGTATGCATTTGATGGTGTTTGCATTCAGGTCTTTGGGGCTGGAGGCCCCACAACACCACTGCTGTGAAGCCATATCTGCACTTAGGGCAGGCTAGACCACTGGGCACCGAATGCTTGCTGCTGGGAAACGTCCACCTGTGCTGTCCTTGTTTTGGGGGTTTCCTTTGGGCTTTGCAGTGCGATCCCAGCACTGAATGCCTGTCAGTGGCTGGAGGACATCTCCCAGTTTTGTGTAGTCTAGAAGGGATCTGACTTGTATGTGCCAAGCACAACTCGGGAGAGTGGAGTTGGCAGCAGCTCAGACACTTTCTCCAAGAGCACTCTCCTGGTCAAGCCAAGACAGTAACAATCACACCCAAACTTCCTAGTGTGTTCCTTGGTACACGTATTTCAGCAACTTTAAAGGAGGTCACATCTTTTCAAAGACCAATTTCCCATGAGCTACTCTTTTATTTCTCAGAAAAGCCTTTTTCATAGGAGCACTATTAAAGGCTGGTCTTTAAGTAAAGTAAATTGAAATCCAGTTAATTTTCTCTTACATTGTTGGCTTCTCCTTGCTTCTGTAGCCTTGTTGGTCTCTCCCTGTGCCTGGAATACTTCCTGCTCACAGTAAATCTCTACTACAGTATCTGGTTTTCAGCTTGGGAGGCAGAAGCCTTTAGAGTTCAAGTTCACTTCCATCTGCCTCTTGAACAGCATTCCAAATCTCCTCTTGTCATCCCCTCATCATCTCATGACAAAACATCTGGATGTTTACAGCCCGCCCACATGGCAGGAGCTCAGGTGTTCCAGCACAATACACAACAGTTCTTATTCAGTCTCTGCAGCCTTCTTGTACTTCTGCCTGGGAGTTAATTGATCCTGCTCCCTGAATTGCTTACTCTTTACTTGGTAGTGCAGTTGCATTTGTTGGTCATTATATCAAGCACACTTTAATATATTTATGGCAAAACAGGATGTTATAACCCTTTCATCTTTTCCTTTACCTGTCTCTGACTGCAGACCTATAGACCCACAGAAAAGAGCTATGGCTCTTTTCTGCCTTGCCTCCCACTAAGCCAGTCAGATGTAAAGTCATGGGTCTTTAGGGCCTAGAAGTGTGGCTTTGGCATGAAACTCTGCTTTTAATGAGGGAGCTGCTCCACTGAGGGCAGAGGAAGAACTGATCTCTTGCAGCTGAGAGATTATGTCTTGCTTCGTCAAACGAGTGTGCTCAGGGGCCTTCTTCAATTAGAAGCAGCTCAGTATTCCAGGTCATCCCCTGAAAAGACTTCTTGATTGTGTTAATGATGTATCACCTGCATCACAGGTTTTTGTTTGCTTCTTTTTAATATGTGAAGAGCACATAAATACATTTTACATTTTTTCACTGCTACAGACATGCAGTAAAGTTTCCTGCATTTGAGGAGAACTGTGGATACCAGCACACCCAGAGGGCATGTAAGCCTTGCCTTGTGGAAAACCTCTTTGAGGCTACTGCCATCCTGGAGGTGATTAGTCTAAGTCTAATGGTATCCCCTATTCCATTCTGTTTCTTTTAGGAGCTTTGTTCTGGTGTTCTCATCTGGCTGAGCAAAAAGGGCACTATTGCCTTTTCACTCACTTTCCCCCTACCAGGCCCTAGTTCTGTATTGTAGTAGCTTTCCTTTTTTTTTTCCTGCTGCCTGCTGTCATCCTTAATCCAATTCCCTTTACAAGGAGGAAGAATGGATTTTTGTAGTGTTGCTCTCAAGTAATAGCTCTTCTGGTGCTGGCAGTAGAAGTTGCTTTTATGCCTGAAACTTTTCCCCAGATGTAGGCAATGTGGGTCTTGTTTCTCCCCTGACCTCAGGGAGGTGTAGGCAGCAGGTGCCCTGTAGCCTCCCAAATATCTGTCTGCCAACTTCCCCACCCACTAGCAGCTGAATGGGAATTCATCCTGGCTTACTGACATGGAAATGTGTCCACATATAAGGGTTGTGTCTTATCCACAGTACAAAACACAAATCCTGATCCTACACCAGGGAAGCCCTGTGGAGTATGTTTTTTACTCCCTGTCTTACACAGGCTCTTGCATTTTGGTTTCTGACTCTCTGAAAGTTGTGCCTCGGTGCTGTGTTTCAGACTGCACTTGTGCACCTTGCTCAGCTCTTTGCTATTCCCTATCAACCAACATCTTTTTCTGTGACAGATTTCCATTCATCAGCTGTCCTTGGCTTGTGCTGGATTCTGTAGTGCTCAGGTACTCTGCTCTGCTGCTCTTGCTCAAGATAACCATGCTTATCTTCTTTGCAAACTTACCTTTGGCAGGTCAGATCTGTAGTTCTAGTTGGTTTTTTTAATCTGGGTTATGTGGGCCACCAGCAAAGCAAGCAGAGCACATATTTGCCTTTATTTTAAACCTATTTTTTCCCTGATCTTTTCCCTAGTCTTTTCTGTCTTGGTGCAAGTCAGTAGGAAGTTTAGAGAGCTCATCATACTTTCCTTACCTTTTAAGTAGTAATATTTTTTTTTGTTTGTTTCTTATATTGAAGAAACTACCTTCTTTCCTTTATTGAAACATTGTGCCATTTGACTTTTGCAGTAAGTTTTTGCAAAATACTGCTAAAATCAGCTTCCCCTAGCATTTGTAACGTAACTTTCAGAGTCTTTCAGAAAGACTCTTCATACCACCAATGGATCTTGAAATTCCCCTTTTCTTTAAGGGCCAGGATTCTGAAACATAGTTTACACTGTGCTTTGAATATTTGCCTTAAATAGTCACAAGAATGAACAGCAAAATGAACAACTAAATCTCCTAATGAGAGGCTTTCTCTGCAAATACTCATGTTAATTGCAGGGGTTGCTACATCTTGTTTGCTCATGCTGGTTTTACCAATACAATTTAAAAGACAAAAGGTAATGATGAGATGATTGGATAGTTTTCCAGAAAAGTGTCTCCATAAACTTAGGTCCTTATGTGGGCACACTCTTAAACTGTGTTGAATGGAAATACACACAGCAGTTAAAATCAGCAAAATGTAATCCAAAGCAGCAAGCTTTATGTAATTGAGGTGGATTTCACAGTTCATAGCCAATATCAAGCCAAGGTGTCTGGAAGCCCTGAGGCTGGGTTGTCATGGAACACAGCTTTCTGAACAATCCCAGTTCTCTAGGATTTCTTTCACCTGTGAGATGCTCCATCTTTCTGGTCTCTTTCCAGCATGACCGTGTCTCTTGTACTGTGGAACTCAGGACTGGATGCAGTAATCCAGGTGTGGCCTCACCAGTGTTGATTAGAAGAGATTCCATTCTTAAATGTGAATAAAAATTATTTATTGAGGATCAGAAATACTGTGCTGTATGGATTCTTTGCTGGTTCTTTGGCCCTCCAAAAGAGTGGCTACTGTTTTTCTGGTAAGGTGTTCTGATAATATTTTTTCTGGTATAAGGGGTATATAGTTTATAGAATGGCAAATAATTCTTGAATAATTTGGTTCTTAGAAGCTAACCATTAAACAGGGTAAATTTTTAATTTCAAATATGCTGTCATTTCATACCATGATACACATGCTGGTAAAATGCTTACTGCTTCAAACATGTCAGTATAGTCAGCCTGCTTCTGAAACAAAAGAATCTGTTTGGTTTTGTGTTGATTTTCATAATTGCCAGTACGGTGCCAGATGAAACACACTTTTATTTGGAGAAAGAACTTCCAAGTGTCTCGGTTCTAGAAGACAGGTGTCTGCTGGGGAGAGCAGGAGCCTCCCTTGGGATGAAAGAATGTAGACCCCCTCCCTCCGAATTATTATAATTTCGAAATCAAGCGGGCTTTCAGGCAGAGATCTGGGGATAGGAATAACAGTTCTTTACTAGTATAACTAGGTAAACAAACAAACAATAACTACAGCAATAACAAGAAAACAGAACCAGGGACCCCGGGACAGCTTTCTCGGCTGAGACGGGATGGAGGAGAGGCTTTGTTTTCACAAACCCCTCGGGCAGTCAGTCCCGGTGCTCCTGCAGGGCTCCGAGGAAACAGTCAGCTGGAACAGCAGGGATGAGCTGAGATCCTGGGCTGGTGGATGAGGTGTATCAGCAGCTCCACGGCGATGCCTGGCAGGACAGGGAGTGCGAGGCCACCAACCAAGAGGGGAGAAGGAGAAGAAGCAGCTCCGCGACCTAGCGCACGAACGTCCTTCTTTCCCGAAGCCGAGGAAAAAGCCAGCTAAAAACTGTCCCCACCCTCCTTTTTCTGTCCCCTTCCCCCGCCACCCTGAGCCCGGCCACTCTTTGTCTTTTGTGAGCACCCTTAAGTACCGGTAGTTAGGTTTCCCAGCACATAATGGGTAAAAATTCCCACCTAACCCTCAACACCAAGTTATATGGGTTGTCCACCTCTTTCCCAGATCAATAATTCTTCACGATCTCTACAATGACAGCAGAAGCCAGTTTGACTCTGCCTGTGTTGCATTCCCACTTTTAACTGACACAATTCAACAAAATTCTCTGATCTCTGTCTTGGGAGCTGCTGCTTTAGGTGCAGTCTTCTAAATGCTATAATTTAAGCTTTTTACACTGTCTCCGTAAGACATGACGTGAAGTCCCTTGGTGTGTGTGTATTTCCATTTCAGATTATCAGATTTTTGTTGAGTAAATTGCCCCAGGTCTTTAAAGACAGCCTGTTGGTCTGTTTGATTGTGGGTGCTGGAAATACTGACAAAACCAAGAGCAGTGTGCTACTTTGTGTTTAGACCTAAAGTGTTTAATTCTAAGGTGTCTGAAAGAGATCTAGATTTGGGCAGAATAAGCCATTGGCAAATACTGCTTTGTTACTGATTTGTTCAGTATTCTTTTTGTCCACCCCTGTTGTATCTAGGTGTCATGGATTCGGGAAAGAAAGAAAGCCTCAGACAAAATTTTTGTTTCCTTTCACTAATTCAGCTGCATTGTGAGGAGTGTCAGTGGGTATTCTGATGTGGGTGGGAGCTGCAGGAGCTGCTTGTATCCATGTCAAGAAACCTACCTATGTTTGCCATAAGCCATTAATAGTAAAGTCTACATTTTCTTGCTTTCCATACAGCCAACAAGATTTGTCCCTGCAAGCCAAATCAAAATGGCTTTTTCCTTTCTCCATTAGCAGCAAAATGATTTTGAGTATTTGTTCATAACTTTTTGTTAAGCCACCTTGGATAAGGGTGTGTAAGGAATGTATTTGAGTTTGCTGCTCTCCAAATGGTGCAATAAACTCTCAGTGATTCTCAGCAAATGTCACACGTATGAGTATTGCAGCTCTATATTTTTTCTGCTAAAGTTCTTATTTTTAACTTTGGAATGTTCTTCAAAGGATATCTCTGTAAATCTCCCGCTTTTAGAGATGTCTTACATGGGCTGAGCATATACAGAAGGTTCTCTCATGTTTTATTCATTCACCATGTCCAGTCAACTTAAGTCTACTGGAAAGAGAGATTGTGGAGATTTCAGGAGATGATCCTAGTGTCCCTCCCAGCAGCTGTGATGAGAGCATAAATAAATTAAAGCTGTGCATGTACAGAGCAGAAAGGTCAGACCATTTCATATTTCAGTGAATGGTAATCTAGAACCTTCATTCTTAGCTATTCTATAATATTGAAAAAGAAACTATCAAGCACAGCTGAGCCACTTGCACTAAACAACAGTGATTCAGCACTTCAATTTGCCAACAGACACATAATTATCCTCTAGTTTTTATATGTCAAAACAGTGTAGGAGTGTAAAATAGTAAAAGCTGATAAGCTTATTTCTTTCTGTTTTTCAAGTAGCAGTAAGTAAATTGTTTATAGAGCATTTGAACTGATGTTTTCTACTAGTTAGATACATTGGAAATATGAGAACACTAGAAACATTTTTATTGCCTAATAGTAATAAATTTTAGTTACGCCATGCTGCGGTATAGTGAGGTACTGCCAGGGGCTGTGCTGGCGGAACAGGAAGGGATAGTTTCCTTACATCTTAGGAATTCTTTTAGAAAGGCTGAAGTTCTGTTGACTGAGTCATCAACTCCTTCATGGTGTTGCCATGGTTAATAAAACTTAGTATTTCCCCGGATGAACCAAATGCATTGATTTCTAGAGAATAACTTCGATGCTGATAAGACCCCAAGGATGGAACAGGGACGGTAAGCACATGTGCAGGAACTCTGAGCAAACAGAAAACAGCATTTTAGTCAGCAACTATTAAAATAATTTATTAAATGCTTGTAACAAATTTGTTCTCTAACATGCTGTGATAAGATCTGTTGTTACCTTAATCCTTTGTGCCCCACACTGGGCATCAAAAAGGACTGTTGTGGTTTAATCCCAGCTGGAATACCATGCAGCCACTTGCTCACCACCTCCCTTCTCCTAGTGGTTACTCCACATTTTCCAGTATAAGAGAAGAAACTTGAAAGGACGGATCTAGTAATAAAAACCTGAAGCAATTTGCCTTCATTAATGTAAAAATTGTCAAGCTGAGGTTTCTTTTAATATTATAATGTCACTGCCTACTACACAACTCCTATTTGTAAGAAAATCTGTCTATACAACTTAAAGGAAGAGTGCTTTGCAGCTAAAAGTCAAACAGCGGCAGCAGGCATCATTGATTTGATAGGCACACATGACAAAGTAATTCAGTAGCAAGAAAAGAAAAAAAAAAGACAATCTGAAAAAAGTATATGGTGAGAAGTGTGTATAGTTAAATTATCTGAATTTCTTTGGGAACAGCCTGTTCCCAAAAAAAGGTGGCATAAAGAAAGAAGGGTTTGCTTTTCTTCTACAGCCAGAAGAAACTACCCAAAATTTATCTGTAGATTTATGATCTACACTCTCCATAGCTCTTTTTTTTTTTTTTTTTTTCCCCAGCAGCAAAGGAACAATGAGTGTTCCATACATGTCACAGGATGCTCAGTTTGCTTTAGCATTTTCAGGTGCCTCTTCTTTTTTCCTTGCTCAGGTCTAGGTGGCTTGTGTGGGGAGAATAATTGGAGAGATACAGCAGAAATGAGCCCTCTCCACTTTAAGCAGTATGGGGAAAGCTCCTACATTGCTGTATAAGTGCTTGGGCTATGTAAAAAATTTATGAGTCCTTAACGTTACATAATTATCTGTTTGGTTTCAGTAGAATGTAACCAATGGCATGATGAATGTGAACCTGGGGAACCTGCAGATTAAAATTCTCTAATCATTTTTATGTTAACAGCATGGACAATAGCTTCCTCTTGTCAGCAAAACTAAGTGAAGTACAACTTTAAATTTACTGCATCCAGAAAATACTGCATGTAAATATGGAAAATGATAAATATTATTTTCCTGGTTACCAAGGAAGCGTGGTACTGCTAATGCTTTGCTCATTGTCATTATTTGGTAATTAAACTTTATTTAATCTTGTTAGAGATTCTGATATGAAGTCTTGGGGGGGGTGGAAATGAGAGGAGTTGATGTATCAGGTTAAATTTTCTTTTTCAGATAGTTCATTCATTTTCTCGTGGTTGTAGTTTAAATACAGGTTTCTATTCCCCTCACCCTCCTCATTTCTTAACAGTTGCTACAATTTCCAGCCATGACAAGCTGTCCCACCAGCTCTGCTCCTGCACCCCTTGATGTAGCTGAACTAATGATCCAAAGTTGCTGTTCCTTCTCCAGATCCCTCTTCCCCTCCAGGGAGAAAAATCAGGATGATTTTAAGGGAGTATCAAAGTGAGAGAAATACTGCTGAAAGAAGGGGAATGAAGCCTGAAACTGGTTGGAATGGTACTGTCCAGGCACCAGCAGGCAAGGACTGCCCCAGTGACCTTGGCAGGGAGCACACGTGGTTCCTCGCTGTGGATGGATGTGTCCCCACAGCAGGAGGACAGGGAGCAAGGAGGTCTCATTTGGTTGCTCTCCTCCCGTGTGACTTCACAGCAGCCTCAAAAAGCAGCACTTGCTGGTGCTGGAGCAGGAGAAGCTCTTGGGATAGGTTTTAGGCTCCTGAACCTTGTAGAAAAATTGGAGGTCTGGCTGGCACCTGCAAATCAGGTGTGGGCTGGTCTGGGAAATGTTCTGTCTCTTCTTTTCAGGGATTCAGGAGAGGCGTGCAATCAGAAGCTTGCTTTTGGTTATAACCAAACACTGAGAACTTTGAGGTTTGTGGGAATTGATTGCTTTGAGTTGTAACTAAAAAATTCAACAAAACCCAACACATAAAACTCTTTAAATAGCAGTAGCAAACCAGTATTTCATTTCATTTTCTTTTAAGATGGAAAGAAGATGAGCGGAAATAGTGGCGCTTTATGATGCTGTAAAACTCTGTGGGGGAAATGGCAAGGGGTGGTTACTGTGCCCTTTGCTGTTCTGCATGAGGAACGTGTGGAAAGAGCAACGGAAAAAATGACAGCACCTTGAGACAGTGATCATGGCAAAGAAGGGATGTTGTACACATGATCTGAAGTATTACACATAGTGGACAAAAGATGTTGCAGGATTCCTCCAAGTGACAGTTTAATGTGCTTCTTGCTTCTGTCTAACAACGCTTCCTGTTCTTTTTCTTGCTTGTCTCCCTAAAGCTACTTAAAATAATGTAAAATGAGCAGTTTCCATTTCTATCAAGAGTTTTAAACCCATGTATATCTAGCACCACCCGCTGCTTTTAATCCTAATAGGATTTTCTATGTGCTTTATTTCCCAGGGATCTACTAATGTTTAAAAGAAAACTTGTACTAAGTAAATAGAAGATGAATTTCAGGTATATCCATCCCTTTCTTTTGCTGAATGTGTCTGATGTTTCCTGTGCAAAGAGATCTTTTGACTTCTGGTTAATTTTATGAGGAAACTGCTATGTTGCTTTAAAAGTTAGAAAGTGAGCAGTCAGTATTTTACAAAATGTGGGCATTTTAAATTACTTTAAAGTCCTTATGCAAGTGACAGAAATAGGCAGGAGTGGCCTGCCTTTAACAGGCTTTGCAATCTTTTTGTGAATAACAGAAACAGAGTGAAATAACTTTCAGTGTAATTACAGTCCTAAACTGAAGAGATCTTTGGATGTTTATTGGGAAAGAAGACATTTAAGTGAACAGGTAGAGTGAATAGGATGAATGATAAGCCTCCAGGATATCCTGAATGACTGAATGGCAACAAAGAAATGTCTGAACCCAGGGAATAAATACGAAATGATTGTCAGCCTGAATGTTTCAGGTTCAGACAGTGATGCCCAGGATTTATTTCTTTTTTCAGAGCGTGCAACTTGCGAAGTCCCCAGTGACTGGTCTTGCAGGAGAGCGCAGGCATTTGTCATGGACTTTGACTGCACTGCCAAGTTGTGACTCCTCTTACTTCTGTCTCTCTGGTGGGAGCTGGAATTTTACCCAGTTGGGGGAGGTTGCCCAGCCCTCACCACTGTTCTGTGGGTGCCGCTACAGCAAAGGTAATTTGTAGTAGTGGGGCAGTGGCAGCTGATTGCCCACAGGGTGCAGGATAATAAACAGGCAGCTTTTTGAAGGAAATTGTTTAGCTTTGTTGCAGTGAGTAGATGAGAAAGAGAAATACAGAGGGGTTTTTGATTGCCTTTCCTAAGCTGTTTTTTCTGGTTGGATTTAAAGCTTGTACATCAGGTTCCGGGCTCTCTGCCTGCCTTGCGTGGCTTCCGCAAAGTCTTGTGTGGCCACTAAAGTGGGGCATGGATTTGCTCAGTGAGTGACTAGGAAGGACTCAGTGTCACAGCAAGGGAGCAGCAGATGGAGGGAGCAAGTTGTTGCACACTGTACTGCTGCAGCCGCTCGTGTTCCTCTGTCCTTGGGACTGGCATGGCACCACTCTGCAGGCCAGAGGTGGCAGCGCTGCTGTGTGTGCTGAGAGGTGTCGCGTGATCTCCTCCCTCTGTGTGGTCTACTTGGGATCAAGGAGATTTCTTACTGCTGCTTGTGTGTGCCTCTGAAGAATGAAGTCCTGCCCAAGATGAATTAATTGTGAAATAACTTAATTTTTCCTTTGTGTTTTCATCATTTGTTGTTACTTTAATAGAGAAATCATAGTAATCAGCTTAGCCTTAGCATATCGAGAATTGATGAGCATCTCCGATGTGTAGGAAACGTCTGTAGAAATCAGAAGGCATAAGGAATGGGGTGAATCATCAATGTCCTGCAGAGAATTGAGCTACAAGCAGCAAAGAAGAATGAAAGATAAAAGGCCTTTTCTTATAAGCAGACTTCAATAAACACCTAAGTTGCACAATTTCCTATTACAAATCAGTGGGTAATGAGGAAAATAAGAATGAAAGATTAAGTATTTGAAGTGGATAGGTAACAGTTTCACCCAAAACATTTAACTAAGAATCAAAAAGTGAATATAACCAAGCAGCAAAGTTCCTCTGAGCCTGGAAGATCATTCCACTTTTCCCCAGCCAAAGTTTTTGATTCACCTAATAGTTTTCTCATCATCTTCTAACTTGTCTACTTTGCATTCCTTAATAAGGAAGAGAAGTGTAACCTGCTTAGTGCTAAGAAACTAAAACCAAACCAACCTTAACCATAAATATGTGTGTACATACCTTCAGACCAGCAGCTATGGCATCCTCCTCTCTTCAGCTGCTCATCCTCAACTTTTGTTAATTTATGATCATTACCAAATTGTATATAAAATAGATTATTAAAGCCTTTTTATGACACTGACCACAGCCAGGCTGAAGTCCAGATTTTCAAACATGGTGTAAATCCAACTCTCCATTTTTAAACATGGCATCTACCTCAGTCACTGCTTAGACTGACAAGAAAATTTGTAGTAGATATGCAGAACATCTTGTGGACAGTAGCATTCCAGTAATTCCAAAGATGGCTAGCAAAGTTGGAAGGAAAAAAAAAGCCAGACCAAAACAACTACTTTTCCTTCATTCTCATTTCTTCTTCCTGTAAATGTGACTTTAAAACACATTAGAGAATAGGAACTGAAACTGTCATGTTCTGGGACTCCAGGACAGACTAATGAAAGAGATGCAGTTAAAAATCTTCTATCCATTTAAGTGCATTTTTTCCTGTTGAAGCTATTTTTTTAATGCTGAAAATGGAGTCGACAAGTTGGCTAAATAACCTTCCAGCTATTTAAGGGGGATATATTTTAATATTTTATTTTACAATATATTAAAATATATTATATTTTAAAAATATAATATTTTAGCTTAATAAACTTTGACAGAGTCATCTGCACACACCAGCTTTAATGTTGGTTACAGTGAGGGTTGTTAACCCTGTGTTTGTCTGGGTGACCTGCTATCTTAATAGAAGCTTTAAGTTGATCAGCTTAAGTAGAAGGACTTTCTGTTCCTGAAACCTTTTTTGATAGCCTATTCCATTTTGTATTATTCAGATAGGTTTCCTGCTACTAGCATAAGATTTTGAAGCAAATTTTGAAATCCTTTCACTTTGAAAGAAATTCTGTATATAACAAAAAATATTTTTTCCATGTCTGTCATTCAAACTTGGTATCTCCAAAATATCAGAACTTAGAAGAAGGGCTGTAATAGGACATTAAACCGATAGGCCTTACAAATATATTTACATCATCTATCTACATAAAATGAAAGAGGAATAAAATTGATGGGAAGCAGTTCACATTCTTCACACTTTCTGCCTGCAACTTTTAGGCTTTCAGCAGAAAATACATTTTCTTTAAGAAATAAGAGCAATGAGGATATTCTTGAGGTAGGCAGTAGAACATATTTTAAATTCTCATTAGGTGTATATAAAAAGGCAAAATTTCCATGATTTTTAAATTATTGTCTTGTAACTGAAAGATTAATATTAAATTGATTAAACATTGTCAGTCTCCATTTGAGATACTCATTAATTTTTCAAATGAGACTGATTATAAAATCTATCATATATGATGTTCTAACATGACAAGTGTGTCTGTAAGTTAGAATAGGGAAAGTTGGGCCTTTTTTCTTTTTACTAGAATAGAGAAGGAAGGTTGATACATTAACTGCCAACATTTTAAAAATAGTAAAAATGCTTAACGTATATTGCAATTTAACAACAACAAAAAAAGCTGTAACAACATGCTTTTGCCCTCTTGATAAATAAAAATTGCAAGACTTCTTGGCTTTTGATCCCAAACTTTACTGAAGTAAACCTGATTTTACAAAGTATTACAGAATTGGGTTAGGTTTGCTACTTTTGGGGGAAGTTTAATGGAACTGCCTTGTGCTGGTGGGAAGTTGTTCTCCTAGAATATTTTGACTGCCTTGTTTTTTCTCAAGCATCTACAAGTTGCTTTACTGACAGTCCTTTTCTGAAGTACATTTTGAAATTAGTCTTTACTTTTTCTGCCCTGAAGGGAGAACCAGACTTCCAAATTTAAATGTTTCTAGCTAGAAGCACACACACTTGAAAAGATCATGAAGAGCGGACAGGCTGCATGCTCATCTTAATTCATGGACATAAAAAGCTGCTAATCATAGAAACATTTAGGTTTCAAAGGACCTTCAAATGAGATCTTCAAATCCAGTCATTAACCCAGTATTGCTAAGTCCACCACTAAACCATGTCCCCAGATGTCACATAGACACATCTTTTAAATACCTCCTGGCATGGTGACTCCACCATGTCCCTGGGCAGCCTCTTCCAATACCTGACCACCCATCTGGATTTTAGGAAGATTTTCTTTGCCACTGGTGCAACTTGAAGCTATTTCCTCTCATCCTGTCAGTTGTTACTTGTGAGAAGACACTGACCCCCACCTGGCTACATTCTCCTTTTAGACAGCTTTAGAGAGTGACAAGGTCCCTCTGAGCAGCCTTTTCTCCAGGCTAAAAAACCCCAGCTCCCTCAGCTGCTCCTCATAGGATTTGTGCTCCAGACTCTCTGCCAGCTTTGTTCCCTTCTCTGGATACATTCCAGCACCAAAATGTCTGTCCTGCAGTGAGAGGCCCAGAACTAAATGCATTATTCAAGGCACTGACTATAAGGGGATGAGATTTAAATAATTAATAAAAATAAAAAATTTCCAAAGGTAAATTATATCACAGCAAAAGCAAACTTCTAAAGCAACTTTCTTGTGACTTGTAATATCTTTCTTGTTGTTGTTATTTTGATTAGTGTTGTATGTAATGTTTCACATTTACTTTAAATGTCTTAAAAAACTGTGTTTGTTTCTCCTCTAGTCTTTCACAAAAATCAAATAATGGGATTTTTTTTTCCCCACTTACCCTCAGGCCAACACAAGCTGTTTGCATTCCAGCGATTCACCTGCACGTGACTGCAGCCACCATGCAGGTCAGCCAGAAGGACTTCCAAAAGGCTCAAGAGCAGCTGAAGCTTTTGAAAAAGGATCCTGGGAATGAAACTAAGTTGAAACTCTATGCCCTGTTTAAACAGGTAGGCTTGACTTGACTTACTTTGTTTGGTAAAGAGCATTTATAACCTGAGGGGATAGGCCTGTAAAATTTATTTAGAATACAGGCTGTTCAAATGTATTGTGTGTTAACAGGCTCTTCATTTTACATGCTCAAATTGTGTTCCTGAAATGTCAGCCCCTTAAAATGCCTAAATTCTAAGGGAAGCCAAACCTGTTTTTTACATGCTTTGAGTAGAAACCTTTATTCAAAGAAAGAAAGCAAAATTACATCCATTGTGTGACGCCTTCCATATACGAATATTGATTCAGCTTTGGAAAATGGCTTATGCCTAGGAAAAAAAGAGTAGGCTGAATGCTTCCTCTTAAATTTCTTATGTTATAGGCCCAGATGACTGTAGATATAATGGTGCTGACATTTCGAAGTTGATTTCTGGTGGGGGTTTTTCCTTTTTTTTTTTTTTAGTATGATCATTGTAGGTTTTGTTTGGGGTTTTTTGTTTGTTTATTTTGAATTCAAGGAACTGTCCTTCTGCAGTTCGAGTGAAGGTCATTCTTTATCACAGTATGAAAGGAGACCTTTGCAGAAATAGCTTTATATCCATAGCAGGGCTTGTACTGGTATTTCAGGAAGTATTTGTGGATCTGGATTGACTGCAGGGTCACTACAGGCTGTGGCTTATTATGTTGAGGAAGGCAATCAGTAACACATTTAAAAAAACCTTAAAGACAGCTGATGGTTCCAGGTAGCTTTATTAATAGTACTGAGCTCATAAATGTATTCTTTCTTCTTTCTTTCCTGCCTCCCACTTGAAATATTTCTTTCCAATAGTTTATTTTTCTTCAGGAAAACGGATCATAGAATACTTGAGGATAGTTCAGACTCTTGCAGTTCAGCTTGTCCAGTGCCCTTGCTCATAGCAGGGCCAACTTTGAAGTAAGATCCAAATTAATAGATCCTATTCAATGGTCTCTTCACACAGCTAACAAGTTTAGAAGATTCTAACATTGAGGCAGGAGAACTTAACATGCATGGGTGTTTTGGAAACCAGTCTCTCATACTGAGTAGGTGCTTCTGGAAGCCCAATGCAATATTAGAAATAGCAGACACTGAAAACCTCATGGTATGTAAACTGTCAGAATATTATCCAACCAGTATTCCTTCTCTCTCATAGTTGAATTCTGTATCCTGATCAGGTAAGTATTCAAAACAGTCATCATCTTTTCTACCAGATCATCTGAACTCTCATTAAAAGCTTAAATGTCTGTTTCTCTCTCTTTTCAGGCTACTGAAGGTCCCTGCAATGCTCCAAAACCAGGTATGCTGGACTTTGTCAAGAAAGCCAAGTGGGATGCATGGAACTCTCTTGGCAATTTGTCTCAGGTGACAAAACCCATAATTTGACTTAGATACTTCGTAGATTACTCTGTCTTTAAGTGCCTGGTCTTTAAATGAATAGCTGATGACTAAAAATATTACATGCTAGTTGAGCATCTCTGCTTCAGCCATCAAAATGTTTCCTACTGTATTCCTCAATCACTTCACTGCTTCAGTGTTAGGAGATTTTTATTTTTTTTTAGTGTGTAAGCCTAGTTCTACATTATTACTGCCAGCTTGTATCTGTGTAAGAGATCTTATGCAGTGACTTCTGATGAAAATAGTGGGTTTTTTGTGTTATGGTCCATTCTTCTCTTTTCTTTAAGAAAGATGTTAAGAAATATTCTCAGTTCTTACAACAAAACACAAATCTCTGAATTCAGCATATTCATAAGTTTGCCATTAAAAAAAGTCAGTCCCTTATGCTGTTGACTAAAAACCAACAATACTAAAAAAATTGGTGTATTGAGAGCCTCTGTTCATTCCTGCTTTCTCAATATATCTTGATATTTTTGGTATCTTTCATAACCTTTAGAGAAGTCAAGTGAAGCAAGCAGGGAGAATAAAGATGCAGAGGTATATAAGCATTCCTTTTTCATGCAGGCTTTAGTAAATCTGACTGCATAGAGCTGCTGTGGTTTTCTCAGCTGCTATTAAATGAAGGAAATAAGATTTTCAAATCAGCTGTTTCAGTGCTGCATTAGGCCTGCTGCTCAGTAGTAGTTGCTGAGCTCAGTCAAAAAGATTCTTTAATATAGAGGAGGGGTTTTGTATTTTTCTTTTTTTTTTCTTAAAGAAAACACGCTTGCATAATTTCATGAATATAAGATATTGTTCTGCTTTGGGTTTCTTGGGGTACATTTTGATCTTTTGTTTAGTTTGTGGTTTTATTTTTGAGATGGCCCTGCAGCTTTTAGGACTAGTCAAGAAATACTTAAGGAAAAGAATTGGCTCCTCAAGTTAGAGTGGAGAGTGGATAGACAATTTCATGTGCTGCTCATTATGGATTATAAAATTGTTCAAAGCCACTTTCAAGCCAATAAATTGTAACAACCAAATACTGAAAATTCTTTTAAATTACTGCTTACTTTAGAAATAGGGAGACAGGATTCTTTCGGCTTCTGTGTGTCATGTTAGTGCTAAATGAAAACTATTGTCTTCAAGCAATTTTAAAATGCCATAAGATCCATTTCAGTGCTCTTATTTTCAGCAACACATATTCTAAAATAAAAACTTCTGTTGGAGAAATGTCTGACTGGAAAGCAGAAACAAAGGATCCATAGAAATGTGTAAATGCTGGGAATATGACAAAGGTCTTTCTGGTAATCTTAATCATGGATTGGGGCACTCTTCCAGCAAAATAAATGTCATCGTCCCAACATCTATGCACTTTTATTTTATATATCTATTGGTGCTGCCTTTAAGGTGACTTGAAGCATGTTCTGCAGTGCTCAAATACAACGTGTTCCCTATCTCTCCCCCCTAACTGGAATATGTTATAACAGAGATTTTAATTTTCTTTTTTCCTGAAGCACTCACCTTCCCTTCCCCTCCACCCAGGTACCCATTTTATTAGTACTCTAATTTCAATTTCAGCTTTTCAAATCTTGTGTGTGTTATTTTATTCTTACTTTTTTTAAGTTTTTTTCCCCCCTTTTTTTTTTCTTCCCTATTTTTTAATTTCTTTTAATGCAGGATGATGCCAGACAGAAATATGCTGAACTTGTCTCAAGTCTGGTCTCTGCAGAATCTGCTAGCCAGAAGAAAGAGGCTTCTCCAGAAGAGGGCAGACATGATGGCTATGAAACTTTAATAGTAACTACCAAAAACAATATCACAAAGATAATGTTTAACCGACCTGATAGGAAAAATGCCATCAACCATCAGGTAATCAAATTAACTTGGGAGGATTAATGATTTTTTTTCTTTCTGGACAAGCTACTTTAATCTTTAGAGTACTTACTACAGGTTCAACAGAACTGACTGAAGCATGGTGGTCTGAACTTTGTGAGGGATCAAAAACAGCCTAAGGAATAAATATCCAGTACAACATGAAATCATTCAGCTAAAATTTTACAGATTAGGCTTTTCTGTGTCTCTTGATTCCTTTCAAACTTAATGTAGGATTATGGTCTACACTAAATTAAAATGGCAAACTGCAGGAAGACTGGCCTGTGTTTGGATGAAAGATTTGGCTACTGTGTTGGGTATAACAAAGCATTTGTGCAGCCTTTGGCTCAGCACTGCTGCATGTATGTGTAGGTGATCTTCTGTTTCCCACTTATCTTCATGAGTAAGTCTGTTCTGTTGGAAGCATCACAATCATCCTGGTTTACAACTGCAGAGATACCAGAGCAGGGTCTTCTTAACCCCACTGCTGCTAATTCTTTAGTATGTTATTTTGTCCACTTGAACTGCTGTCCTGAAATTAGCTGTTTCACATCAGTGCTTGTTTTTCCAAAGGACTTTATGTTGTCCTTTAGATTTGCACTGCAAGTTTGAGTATTGCAAGCATGTGTCTTTATGGTCAGAAGTACTTCACATGGAATACCAAACTTTCTGTGCATGACAAATTCTTCAGCACTTAAAAGGATCATAGTTAATCTGTCTCTTGAGTTCCTTGTTGTCAGTGTTAATCTCATCTTTATGTTCTTTTGCAGCATCACATTTATACTTTGTTGATTTTCCTTTTATGCAGATGTACAGAGAAATTATCAAAGCACTTGAAGAAGCTGGAAAAAATGATTCTACCATAGCAGTTATTACTGGTATGTTTTATATTGTACCAAGGTATAGTACTGACATGAAATACCTACCTGTGTTTAGACTAAGGTAAAATTAAGTGAGGAAGTTCTTTCCTTTGTTATAGACCAAAGATTTTCCAAAATGTTTTGGCAAATTTTCTTCAAGTGGGCATTTTAAATTCTTAAGAAAGCATGCTGTTACATCAAAACATTTTTCTCAGCTGAGTAGATGGACATGGAATATTCCTAAGGGCTTTATTACTTTTGAGTAGCTACCTGTCTGGCCCATCCTCATTGCAGAAAAGCGGCTTTTTAGGAAATCAGCCAAAACTTGAATTTTGGCTGGCAGCTAAGTAGTGTGAATTCAAGGTGAATTTGGGCTTGAACCTGTTTACTCTGAGGTAATGGCTTGCAAATTCTTCTCCACTGTCTGCTTTACCAACACCTGGTTCCCATTCCCAGGATGCTAGATGTCCTGTCTGTAGCAGTTACTGTGCACCACATCCCTTACAGGATAAGAAAGGTGATTCACACAACTGAAGCTGAAAAGTTCAACACATTACATAGCTGTGAGTCAACAGCAAACACCTCTGCAAAACCTTTCTGTTCCTTTTCACACTGTGAATAAGAGCACTGCAGTGTAAAGTAGGTCCCATGCTGTGAATGTCCTCATGGAATATAGGGAGATTTAGGCACTTGAGTCATGCAGTCAGCTTTTAAATGCTTTTTGCTTTTTTGGTGGTGCCTCAAACTGACTTACAGATTGAACACCAGCTTATCTGTTTTTTTACTGAAGAATCCATCTTCCAGTACAGTGATGTCAATGCAGTGCTGTCAGTCTTATCCTTAGACTGCTACACCTTTTTCTAAATAGATCATAAAAAATGTGAAACTCTACTACATGTTAAATAGGTTATTTTGTCTACTTTCAATTTCTTCATCCGTTTTTGAAGGTGGGTGAACGGAGATGCATCAACTTACATTTCCATTGTGCTGTTTAGAAAAAAGTTTCTCACATCTAATTGTTTGAAGGGCTGCAAATTGACAGAAAAAATCCCTGAGGGAGTGTGCAGGGAGAGAAATAAAATAATTTTTCCATCTTACAATCACAGAAAAAAAAAAAGAAAATTAATTTCCCCCATCAAATATTTCACAACTAACGTTCTTTGGCTTTTTACTGATTGTTTTTTTCAAGAAATTGACAGTGAAAACTTACTTTTAAACCCTAGATATCCTTTAAGATATTGTGTAAACTTTGAGAATATACCTCCAATTACTTAATGTTATTAGACACTCGGGATGAAATTATTTTGTAAATGTAATAAATGAAAGCTTCTCTTTTCTACTCAGAAACCATTGCTGCATTTACTCCTATGTGTTCTCTGCAGGAAATGGAGACTACTATAGTAGTGGAAATGATCTGAATAATTTCACTAATGTCCAGCCTGGTGAAATGGAGAAGATGGCAAAAGATGGAGCAGTATTACTCAAGTAGAACATCTTGCTTTCATATATGCATAAGTTAATGCAATGGGAAAAATATAATTTGCAGGCATTGTTAGAAAACACAACACCAGAGACCCAGTTATGCTACGATTCATCTATTTAGGTGACTGTGTCTAAGGGCTCACCATGTGCATAAACACAGAGATCAATTGGGAGGAAGTGGTATTAATTATATGAAATTAATAGATTAATACTAGAAGTACAGTGATGCTAAAGACTTGATTTCCTTGATTAGTTCCCAAAGTACATACAGCTATAATGACAAAGACATTATTTTAACTGTATGAAAAAATGTTGGGGTTTTTCAGTGTTTACACTAGCAGGAAAAGCCAAAATACCTTCACTGGCAGACTTCTTTGAACAGAGACAGGTGTAATGAGCTTGTTCAAAATTGCCCAGTAATTCTGGGATCTTCGTTCTGCCTTTAAGTTTTAATTGACCTGTTAAATTAATTTATTTTCTAAGGCAAAGTAGATCAGGGATATCATCTCACATAAGGGTCTCCTTTTCCCTTACTTAAGCAGATTTTGTCTTTTTTACTTCTGTATGTGGTAATTGCATCTGAGAGATGCTTGTAAATTGCATTGTTTCCTTAGGTACTTGCAACTGGTGGAAAAGCTAAAATACACAGAAAATCAGTGGTTTTGGTTTATGTTTTAAAAATGAACTGCAAGTAAAGTACTCAGTTTTTACAGCTTTTACTTGGGTGGGCTGTCTGTGGATCACAGTTGCCCCTCAAAGTGACAGTGATGCAGTGTGAGCCTGTTGTGAAGATGTTACTCACTCTTACTTGGCAAGTGTTCCAGCCTGCAGTGTTTTGTAGGATGTTCAGCACAATCCAGGGTCTCCTGTGCCTTATGCTCTTTAACCTTGCTCTTGGGAGAAGCCTGTGTTTCCTGGGCTGTTACTATTACACAGGCATAGTGCTTCACCACAACCAATGCACAGAGATGGCAGAGGAATGGAGTTCTTACAACACTGTTCTCTTTTGGAAAACGTTTTCTTTTGAGAATGCATTTTGCACCTCTTGGATGGAGAAGCAGCTGTCAGATGAAACAAAATGCTGTTTCTCAAACCTGTGCAGAAGGGCACTAGGGAATTCTGTGTTGTGGTAACATCACAGTGTTGGTGCTGTTGGGGCTTCGCTGCAGAACAGAGTCTGTGAAGGGAATTGCTATCCCATGGGTGGAGTTGGGATGGATGCGTAGGCAGAGGGCTCTTGTCAGTGAGCTGTATTCAGCAACTGTAGCTGAAGAGGAAAACACTTCCATAACTTGATCACAGGAGCTAGGAAAGCTCTGCTGACATGTACATGTTTGATTCTTATGTTGCTAAGGAAATGCAGCTTTTTCAATTAGTTCTTATTTTGTCAGAATTCATTTCTGAAAGGCTCAAAAACCATACATTACATAGTTTCTATCTAGCCCATGGATTTTGGTATGCAGTGTCTAATCACGTGTTTTGCAGTTTGTTTATATTGGATGAAAAAGACTTGAGATGTGTGTCTTACATCTTGCATCTTCTGCTTTCCCTTCTCTCTAGAGAGTTTGTGGGCCATTTTATTGATTTTCCTAAACCACTGATCGCAGTGGTAAATGGACCAGCTATTGGAATCTGTGTAACAGTCCTTGGTTTGTGCGACCTTGTCTACGCTTCTGACAGGGTAAGTACTTTACATGGCCTATCCCAACGCAGTCTTAAAGCCTCTTTCTGTATTAAATATTATTTGATTTGGGGTAATCTGAAAGAAAAGAACACTTCAGAAAAGTCTTAAGGCTTTTATCACATCAAGGAACACCTGCCTATATTAATAACCAGCACAGGGGTGAATCAGCCAGGTAGTTAATGTGCGTGGAATTTCCCGTGCTGTAGTTATGTTTATCAAGTTACTGATTCCAATGCAGAGGCTCTTTCTAAGAGCCCCTCTTCTAGGCTAGTGTGAAATAATATTTATAAGGCCCTATCTAGGTGTGAAGGGGGAGAAGTTTATTATGGCATGCAAGTTCAGTAACTGGCTGAAGTAATTCATTACAGATCATTGATGACTGTGTCACTCCTGATATATGCTTGTATAATGTGCATGACTTATTCAGTCAATTATGGCCCACAGATCTCTTTTTTTACTAGAAAAATATTGGCTTCTCCCTCTTTCACCCCTCTCATCTGATCTTTTTTTGCTACTGGGTGAACCTGTTTTTTTTTGTTCTTCAGTTTAAAAAAATCTATATTCATTGTCCCTTAGAATAACTTTAGCCATCAGTGTATTTAGCCTGTTAGATATATCTCAGGTTTACCTTCTCAGTCTTTTCCTTTTTTTTGAGCTGAACAGCTGCCATTTGTTCAGCTTTTCCTCATGTAGCTTACAGTCACATTCCTCAGGACTCCTTCCATTTGCTCTGTGTCGCTTTAAGCATAGTGGTACAAGCTGGACACATCTCTCCAGCTCCTGTCTTACTGACGTGAAATGGAGCAGAGAAGCTCTCCACATTCTTCAGGCTGTATTTTTGATTTGACATCCCACTGTGTTATTTGATTTGCATACTTGTGATCTGATCTAACACCTGGATCTCTTAGTGCAAAGTTGCCAGAAAAACAGTTTTTCCTATTGTATATCACATGCTACGTACTAAGTTCTTCCGGACAAACTTTAGCTTGTCCATTGGTAGTATCTTCTTACTCATTACTCTCAATTTTATTAAGACTATTTGGAATTCTAGTTACTTCCCCTTAGCATTTCATCTCCTTATAGCCATGAGTTAATATGGATTTAGTTGAAGTTTAATCCAAACATGCACAAAATGTTTTGTCCTCTTAACATTATCCTCCTTTCTTGAATGGGTTGAACTTCCTTTTACTGGTTGTATATATAATCATTGATAAATGCATCTGAATTTTGCCTTGTGTTTTTTTATATCTCTGCATGCTTGTATTAGTTGCATACATGTTGCCTGACATAGTTTTCACTTTCTGTATATTTGTGTTTAAGGTCCATGGCAAGCTCATTATTTAGAGTCTGCTAGTACCTTCCTACCTGCACTGGGACAGCTTTTGCTTGAACCCTTGGTAACAGTTCTTGGAAGATTTCTATAGGATCTAACCTAGCCTTTCACTTAGATTATCCTTTGTGACAATTTTCCTATTAACTTCAAGTTTATTGAAGCCTTTTCAAAGATGATTGTTCTCTGTTCTAACAGATTGTTCACTGTTCAGTTCTAACTTGTAATTATGGTATTATTTTGTATGACTTCTTGCTGCATTTCTGGCACAGGCTCTTTTTAGGTTTGCTTAAAATTTGGTGAAGGAAGATTCAGTGACTTGAATATTTCAGAAGAATAAACTTGGTGTGCCTTCAGAAAGACAAAAATGCTTTTTGCCTCCTAAGTTATTTGGAATATGTATTTAATAACTTTTAAGGCAAATATGAATTGGCCTTCTCTAAAGATTTTGCACATACATGTTAGTTTCTCTAAGTGCTGTATTCAAATAATATAACTTAATCAATAGGGTTGTTGGATGTGGGAATGGAATTATAAAAAGTTGGCTCTGAGGTGCATTGAGAGGATGAAGCAATGTTACCAGATGGTATTTGAAGCCTATAGTAATATTGTAATTATATGGTAATATTGTAATAATATGGTAATTATGGTAATAGTTCAGATGTGTTTGGTGAACTCTCAGTAGAAGATTTAAAATTAAATCCTAGTACTTCAGTTCCATGCTCTGATGTAAGGTTTCCTTTATTTTGTTCTTTTTCTTTTTTTCCAGGCTACGTTTCACAGCCCATTTAGTCAACTTGGGCAGAGCCCAGAAGGATGTTCCTCTTACCTGTTTCCAAAAATTATGGGCTTAGCCAAGGTGAGAATGTCTGCACTGCCTGTGGGATCATCTGACCTTGGTGTGTTGGTATCCTCTGACCGTGAGAGCAAGTGTGGTCTTCTGTCCATACTATTAATTTCTCTATCTAGTCTAGAAATAAGGAAACTAAATAATAGTAAAAAAAAAAAAAAAAGAGACAGTAGAATCAATTAATTTTTCTCAGAAGAGCAAAAATCCTTTTTGCTTCTTTTGATATCCCACAGAAAAAATCTGGGTAGTTTTAAATACTTACCTGACATTTCATTTATTAATATGTATTTTTTTGGGCAGGGTTTAAATCTATAAAGAGCAAAACAAGTGCTTCATAGAAATCCAAGTACCAAGAGTAGTCTGTTCAGTGAGACACAGCCTGCCAGTACATGTTCTAGAAATCCTGGAGTCACTGCAAAAGTAAACAAACACATTTAAGATGAGGTAATTTCAGACTGCAACCCTGGAGCTCTGCTCAAAAAGACACGTACAGTCCTAGTGAACAGTAGGAACTGTAGGCCAGTCCCTAGTGATGAAGCCCAAGGATTGATTCTGGATGTGAAACTTGCTTAACATCTTCATTATGGGCTGGATGATGGGACTGAGTATCCTGCTCGAGCAGGGCCTTTGAAGTAGACAGTATCTGGAAGTTCCTTAGTAGTAATAATAATAATAATAATAATAATAATAATCTGTGTTCTTTTCAGAAGGCAGATATTAACAAGCAAGAGAGTAAAATGACTATGTGGAAGCATGCAGCTTCTCTTTCAGACAGCGCAAATCTTGTGTCTTGTTGAATCACACTTTTTTTTTTTCCATATACAGGCAAGTGAGATGCTGCTTTTCAATAAAAAGCTGACTGCAGCAGAAGCCTGTGCCCAGGGACTTGTGACTGAAGTCTTCCCTGACAGCAGTTTTCAGAAGGAAGTTTGGGCAAGATTAGAAGCTTATGCAAGCCTCCCCAAAAATGTCAGTATTTTTAATTTTCTTCCACCTTGTAAGCCTGTAGCATTCCCAATTCTTCTGCCAAACCTATCCTGTCGCTTGGTTTCACTTCATCCTTAATCAAAGTAATGAGGCTCAATATATTTTCCTTCAAGCACAGATCTGTCCCCCTGCTGCTGGGAAACAGATCCTTCTTTTCTACTGTCTGCATCTAAGGCAGTGCACTGTCCACAGAGTTGCAGTGGCTGATTAATCCACCTGTGCAGTGTCTCTGTGAGTGCCTTAGGTGGCTTCTCTTAGGTTTTTATTTTTGCAATAGATTATATTTAAGAATCTTACCACTAGTTCTGCAGTATTATTATAGTGTGTGCACTCTGGGTAATCAGGATGACACTGTGTGGCTTTAATTTTTGCTGAACTCTGTCCCTGCTCCCTAGTTTAAGATTTGCACTACTGAAGTCATGGTGGTCTTGTGTTACCTTGGACAGGGGGAGATGGCGGTGCCAGCAGCTGATAATGTGGGTGGCATTTGACACTGCAGACGGTTGAATGGGTTTTGTTTCTTTTGCCCGTCTGCTCTGATTAGGAGCACTCACGGGACTGCTGGTTTGCTTTCCATGAGCCCTCTCCACCTAATTAGCAGTCTGGGGACTTAAATGCAATAAATACTTCCAGCAAAAAGGTGGACCAAAAGCTAAGAGAACTGATGTTAATGCAGTTGGGTTAGGATTCCAGTGTGGTTTTGTATTATTTCCTGAAGCATTCAAGTATAGAAAACTTACCTTTCTAACGTTCCTCTCTTTCTTCTCCAGTCGTTGGCAGTGTCCAAGCAGCTGTTACGAAGTATGGAAAAGGAGAAGCTCCATGCAGTCAACAGTAGAGAGTGTGAAGTGCTGACGGAGAGGTGGTTGTCTGATGAATGTATAAATGCTATTGTCAGCTTCTTCCAGAGGAAGCCAAAACTCTGATCTTCACTAGTAGAGTATTTCACCATCTGGCAGTAGCCTAATCTGCCCTCATCATTAATAAGCTTCCTCTGCTCTGAGTACTAGGTTAAACCTGGTTCCCAACATTAATACACTGTTATGTGCCTTGGATCCATTATGGATATTTGGGTTGGGGAAAAAGGTTCATTATTCTACAGGCATCAGTAATGTTTCTGAATAATACTAAAGCAGATTGTCTTCCAAAGAAGCAAGAGCTTCTATAGCGTTCTGTTTTAATAGCTCTTCAATAAATATCTTATGAATGGTTCTTTTTATTTGTCTGTGAGGAAAGAAACACTGTATTAATGAAAAAATAAATAGAAATATTTAATTACTCTTGTGATGATTATTATTCTTTCTGTGACACATCTTGAGTGAGAGGGTAAGTAGTTCCTTGGGAATTAATTGGGAGCCCTATTAAGGTAATGATCCTACAAAAAAGGATTCACTTGACGTCACATTCAACTCAAAAGATGTTTGTTTGGAGCTTTGCGGGTCTAATCTCCAATGTATTTTTCCATTTGTTGCTTCATATGACTCCTTTTCTGGGGAAAAGTGTGATGTATTTGCTTTCCTCATGGGAAAATGCAGCCCATGATAAACTGTTGATGGATGAAATAGCAGAAAGAGGGATGCCTTGGTCAGTAGATGCCAGCACACCTCTTACAGAAATGGGAGATAAACCACTGCTCTCTGTGAGTAATGAGAACAAATCAACATTACCCCTAGGGAATGGAACTCCTATGTGGTTTTGGTTAACTTTTGGCAAAGTTAAATCAGTGTCTCAGATAACTTAGAAAATTCATAACTTTTATGTTCACAAAATGTTTCATTTATAAATCTTTAATAATTTATACACATTTTATCGTGTTTGGTATTAAGAAGAATGAAGTCTGATGAATCTCTTATGACAATTTCTATTTACTCCATACCGCAAAGCAGCAACTTTGGATAATTTCTTCTGAATTTATTTTCTTATTCACTTATTTATTTTATCTATTACAATTAGATGGTGAATTACATTAGTGTTCCTGCATGTTCCCTTCCAAGGTATCACTGTCAGATGGTGCACATTTTTCTAATGGGGGTGCAATGTACAGTAGGATTCAGGTCTTGCTCAGTGCAGTTATACACACACCTACTATCTGCCTCTGTGTTTGTATAAAATCACAGGTAAATAATCATATCAACCACATGAATACCAGAGGCAAGATACAAGCACCAAGTTTCAGAAAAGTAGGTGTTCTCAGCTTACACTGATGAGACCTGCAACATTCATTGATTATATTCATTATAGTTGCTGCTAATACAATACCTGTTTGACTAAAAGCACATTTGAGACTAACAATTAGAAATCCAAAGTCTGTCAGAACCCACAAAACTGCCTATAAGCAATATACTCAGTATTTTCAGACTGCATTATGAAGCCAGCTTTTTTGTGTTTCTAACACTGAATTTACAGTGAATATCCATAACAACTGCTGTGTTGAAGTGCCTCTCCCTTGTTCCAGCTGGATGTGAACACTTCCATGAACAGTGTATTACCTGAAGAGTCTATTACACTTCCACGTATTAGATCTCTGATCTGAGCAAGGACATAAAAATTTTCCAAACAGGTTAGAATTTATAATGAAAAACTAAACTATGGTCATAATTAAAAGGTTTCCTGCACCTAGAAAATTTCCTTGGTACTTACAGACAATTATGCACATTATATAATCTTGTAGGAATCAAGAAAGATATTTCCATTTGCAAGATTTTCTTTGATTTTTCTTCAATTTGCAAGCAAGCAAACATTAAAACGTTTTCGCCTATAACATATGTAATGTCAATATCAATCAGTATCAATACATTTTAGCCATAAGTAGGTGGAGTAGGTTTAGAATGCAACATGTAAAACCTGGGGAGGAAAAAGCTAGCCCAAAACCTTTGTCCCTTCCTAGAGTCCCTATCTCGTTCATGCACACCCAACACCTGAGGTATGTTAAAAGCCAAGTTTAGCTCACTGAAACTAAACGCACTTGTAGCAGGTTAAAATTTTCTAGTAAAAGTTCAAAGGAAAAAAGCAATTCAGTAATTTCTGAGAAGTGTTTTAGAAGTGTTTTCACATGCACTATATTTCAAATTGGTTTTCTTTTTTTGTAGGACTCTTGAGGACCTTTTGCTAAACTTGAAGTTATCTGAACATCAGTGTAGCATAACAGAGGTGAACTTTTTTTGCCAAATAAATTAGGTATCCTGTTTTATTTCATATTCCTTGTGCTTATTGTGAAATAAATTTCTGATATTTGAACAAAATTTTCCATACTTTAGCTAACTCAAAATATCAAAAAGAATGAATATTTTATGCCTGGAAGAAGACAAATGAAGGTAAAATTGTTTTGAGCAAGTAAAATAATGTTCTAATAATTATATCAAGTTAAATTGAGTAGTTCATGTCATAGGCACCCACCCACGCCAAACAGGGGAGAGCAATGTGAACAGCATGTGAAAACATGTTAGCACTCTGGAATTAAATATAACAGGTAATTACATTTATGTACTTTCTAATTGGAGCATTCAAAATGTTTTTATTAATTGATGTCAATTTTTTTTCATTAAGGAAGGGCATTTGGGAGGTAAAAACCAGTATGTTACAGTAAAAGCTTTGAGTCTTGAGCATGTTAATTTGTTGAACCCTGAAGATGCTTGTAGACATCTAAATATACAATCCATTATTAGTATGACTTCTTCAGTAGATAATCTTTATTCTCTGTCTAATTGTTGGTTTTAGTTATTGATGAAGTAGGATACAGCAGGAAGGGAGGTTTTGCTTGGCTGTTTGTCTCTTACTGGTACTGGGCTTTCTCTTCCCATTTAGTTAAGATCCAAGAACTTCAGGAACCACATCAGTACTTTCAATTTCAAATATTTCTTATGCACCATGTATTCTACTTCATAGGAAATGTTTATGCAGATTTAGAACTCCAACCTGAATTTTGAATAATCACTTGCCTTGTTTTGCCTGAATGTTTGCACAAATAATGATGTCTCCAATTTGTATCCCTCATGATAATGAGGGACATGAAATGTGTTCACCTTAATTAACATTTAGTGATGTGTAGAGTTTCATGTTTTTCAGCCAGTAAAATATCTACTCTGAATGTATTTTTTACCTAGTTTTTTAGATAGAAGTAATGTAACTAATTTACAGATATGAAATAAGGAATTTTTTTACTTATTGATACGAATGTTAGTTTAAAAATCTGTGAAAGATATGCATAGCTTAAAAAACCAGGAATTAAAATATAGAAATTCCATGGAGTTTGTAACAACGTACCTAAAAGAAGATAACAAAACAATTTCTAAGTTGCTGCAATTAAAAGAATATTTTTGCTGTCTCACAGCACTGCTGAATGTAGTTCTATTTCATGTTGACATTTAAAGTGATGACTGGAACATTTTAAAACTTTTTTTTTTTAAAGCATCTGAGCAACAAAAGCCAACTTCAGACCATATTGTTCCATTAATCCTGATCTTTTGAAAATGTGTAACTTCACAGTTCTTTTGTGATACAAGTACAGAATGCCTTTTTTTTTTTATGAAGGTCTACCATCATAAAAGAAGGTACAGGTAAGTACACAAAATTCATGGAGAGAATTTCTTGGAAATCTCCAAGTAGTAATAGAACCCACAGTAATAGAACAAAACATTTTGTCAAGGACAAACAGTATCAAATTGATCAAATTTCCTTTATGAGTGTGACCTGCTTGGTGTGTAAGTGGACAGCAGTGAATGTCATTTAAGTTTAGTAAGGATATTGTGCTGTTCTGCTATGCAGCTACAATAAACAATTCCAGGAAATGGGATCTAAATTAAATCACAGTTGTAGGGTTGTAGAATTGGCTGAAACACTCAACTAAACAGCACTCATAAGGTTATCAAAGTGAGAGGGCATAGACTGGGATCTGCAGGAATTACAGTTTGGGCTGGAAGGGACCTTTAATGATTGTCTAGTTCCAACCTCCCTGCAATGAGCAGGGACACCTTTGACTAGATCAGGTTGCTCAGATCCTCATCTCACATCCCCTTGAATTTTCCAGTCATAGGGCATCCCCCACATCTCTGTGCAACCTGTTCCAGTGTTTCACCACCCTGATTGTAAAAGACTTTGTTCTTAATATCCAATTTAAACCTGCTCTCCCTTCAGTTTAAAACCATCACCCCCTGCATATCACAACAGGTTCTGCTAAAAAATCTAAGTGTGGTAATGGCATATATCTTCACATGTACTTTTTCCTGGAAAAGCACACAGAAAGGATTTGCTGCTGCTGCTTTTGCTGATTGTGTTTCTAAATGAGTTGGATGTCAGAAGAAAATATTATTTTATAAAATATGTGGCTAACGCCAAGTTTTAACAGTTATGTGCTGGATTGTTCATAATCAAATTCAATGAAGAGAAGAACCTTTCTACTCATACTACTACTGTTGTATTTTCTTTTGATGATTCTACTAACAATTAAATTACTGTCTGGTAATGCTGCAATTAGATACCCCAAGAATGGACATAATTGCTTTAAAATTGTTACCTCAGAACAATTTGAATAATGATTAATTTTTTAGCGAACCTTAAATAGGTTTGTTTCAAATTTAGTTCTTGCTAATCTGCCCATCAACAGCAAACAAATTCTGCAGTATGAAAAACCCAAAAACCTCTTCTATTAAACATTCCCCTTTCCCAAATCCTGTCCCTTTACCTCATAGTTCTTCATCTGTGAGAATGTGTTCTCCCTTTGCTCTTGCTGCAAAACTTAGAGAAAGGTGATACTAATGGGGTGGAGAGGGGAATTGTCCCAAGTTTTGCTCCTATCCCTGCTACTAGCAGAGAGCAAGTGGCCAGTTTTTTCTTTTTAATATGCTTTTGCAAGTTTTTTGCAAACTCTGTATTTCAAAAGATTTAGGAAGAATGTCGGTGATATTACATTTCCTGTTACAGGGCAATCTTGTAACAGTTGTGCTTTCTCCTTCTATAATAAATCAGGAAAGCAATGGATCTATGTGTGATTGTCTCTGCTCAGTCAACTAGAAACTGGGAGAACCATGATGGGGACTTCTGCCACTCTCTCCTTCCCTACTCCATAAAGCCCTGTGGAAGCTCAGTGGCTTAAGGAGCGCTCAGCAAGGACAGATAACATTTTATCTCTGTGATGGATATTAAACCAAGAAACCACTAAAAAGTTTCAAACTCCTGCCCCTTCATTCAAAATGAGCTTAAACCAAACCAATTTCCCTTGTGTTTTTCAAAATTCATTTCCTTTTTTCATTCCTATTGCAGATAAAGACCCTGATAACCCTTTATTTTCTTCTGGCCAAGTGTATTATCAGAGCATATTCATCACAGGGCACTGGACTATTGATGGTTATGGGAAAAAGGAGATTGGAGCTAGAATACTTTTTAGACCAAAACCAGACTGCTGTTTGTGGTTTTTTTGTTTATTTTGCCTTTTTGGCATCTAGCTGTGTTATGGACATTTGGATAGCTTTTAATACATAACATTGCAGCACATACTCTGAACAAGACTCTGCTTTGCCACAGTCAAATTTCTGTCACTGAGGCCCAGCTGTGAAACAGCAGGAAAGCCTAGATGTTGCCTCATTGTTAATTGTGTTTTGATGTCTTGGTTTAGGTGTTTGTTCTGTTCTGTGATCAGTGTACTAGAAAATCAAAACCATGGTGTGACTCCAGTAGGAACAGAACAGAAAAGGTCCTCAGCCTCCCCCTGGCCCCCTGGCCCTAGCAGTGTGAGAATGTAAAATGGGTGTGCACCTTCTTGTGGGAGTCTGGATCAAATGTGGAAGTCAGTTACAAATGGATTAGTTGAAGTCCTTGGAGCATCATCTGTGAGATGCCTTAAATTGCTCTCAAATTCATGTATTCAACTACTATGGAACTTACTACAGGAAATGAGGATTTCTGAGGGTTATTTTTAAAGAAAACCCTCAAGAAAAAAAAAAGGATTTTGATACAGGCATTATTTGGGATTTTCACATAAGCACAGCTCAAGTTTTTTATTAAGGCCTTATAAATATAAATAGATTGCAAATTACTTGCAAATAAGAATGGACATGGTAAATCAGCTTTAATGAGCTACAGAGCCGTTTGGGTCAACTTGTGAAACCAACCGTTTCCTACGCTGTCAGAGAGTGCTGGATGTTCTCTGTAAAAAAAAGGAACCTCTATGCCTAAATTTGCTCTCCTAGAGGGAGAAAAAAGATAGGCATCCTGTGCATTTAAGATTTAACTTAAAAATTCACAGTGACCAAATTGTCATTATTCTGTGTGCAGATCACCCAAAGGTTGAAGGCAGTCCTCACATTCAGCCATGATGCTGCAACTTAATTCAAGAGGCTGAAAAGAATACACCTTCACCAGTTTAACCCAGCTGGTGTAATCTGTCTGGATATTAAATTCAGATGAAATTTTATGAAATTATTTCCAGAATTCTGTGTGTTGCCTTCCTAGTTGTCTAGTAGATAGACAAGTAACCATGGTATGGAGGTCACCTTGGCTTTAGTTGAGCAAAAACTTGTTCCTTCCCATGGAAAAGCTGCAGCCCAAATGTCAGGCTGTCAGGTTGTTTTACATGGAGTACCTCATCTGGATAAAATTTTTAGGATGAGTTTTGTTTTAAAATAGGAAAAAGATTTGTAGAATATCTGAGCTGTCCCCTTTATAAAAATTTTGCAATCGGTAGTTAAGAGCTGTTTGAGAAATTAATATGCAGAATGTCAAACCCAGACTATTAAATACCCTTTTCTTGCTAAGACAAAAGATTAAGGTGGTTACCCATCTTTTCACCAATGAATTCAACTGCATCCTGTAAAGAACTATGCTTGTGCCTGATACTGGGTCAGATTCTGTGACAGATCTGCCTCTTCAAAGTGAAAAGTCTCGTGTAGCTGCAGGTTTAATAAATTGGCTCTCAAAGACTTGAACATGTCACATTTTCACTAAGTCTGTGAAAAGGTCCATTTCCTCTAACAATATAGAATTAAGGTTTTAACACCCTACAATCAGGAGTGCTTTCTTCTCTCCCTTCTTGTGCCCAGTAACCTTTGTTATCAGCTCCTTTCTTTTTAAAGCTGTACAGACTTTCTTTGCTTATTAGTCTTGGTAGCTACTATCAGTCCTATTCTTCAGACTGGGTGTAATCCAGGTATCCTCAGGGACTGCCTCCTAGTTTCTTTTGATGCACTCTCACTTAAAAAGTCACTTTTGAGACTGAACCATCAACAGCTACCGTATCAGATATAGCCTCTTCTTTTATACCTGCCCATAAGAAGCTTTAAATTATTTCTCAGTAACTTAAGCCAAATGCTGAATCTTTGGAAATATTCATGTGTTCATTATTTTATCAGTAATTACCTCATACCTACTTTATAGAAATGTCTGTGCTACAATCATCAAAATCAGTGTTTATGAGGAAATAATTAAGACAGTGAAGAATTCAATAGATGTACAATGGAAGGCAGGCCAAAGTTTTATATTTAGAGTAAGTATTGTCACAAGTTAAAATTAAGTTTTCATTATCTACATACTTAGATTAACAAAACTAAGACACAGAATTGTAGAACAGATGTGGTAGTCTCACTTCTGTACCCACACATAAATATGCAATATTATAAAAATAATTTACAAGTTAATAAGTGAAAACACACATTTCCTCCCACTTCACCATGCTGCTCCTCCCCATCCATTTTTTCCCTTGTAAGGATTAATCTGTTAGTATATATGACTTCCCTTCACTACAATACAATGCAATTCTTTCATCTCCTGACTCAGTGCAGGTTAATACCTTGCTATAAAAGATAAAAAAAGGCACAGTGAAAGTAAAAAGTGAATTCACATTAAATCTTTGGTGCTGAGGGAGCTTCCAAAACTAAGGGAGAGGCAACTTAACAAAAGCTCCATTTTACATGTTCGAGAAGACTTTTCCCAGAGGTTCTCTAACGCCCCTGATATCTAAGGAGACAACTCCATTCACAGAACTGCACTTAATTTCTAGTGCATTTTAAAACTGTTCATACATTTCACAGCTTTGCAGTAGGATATGTAGGCATAACAAAAGACAGGATGAAGGCAAGTTTCAAGCACAGTTTATTAATTTCAAGCAATTGCCACTTCTCAACATCCTCCACCCACATTACAATTTTACACTGAAGATCCCTCTATCTCCAGCAGTATCACAGTCTGGTCTGCCTTCTGTATGGGGGTCAATATACACATAAAGGTTCTTCAGAGGTTTAATGCCACTTACCCTATGTATGGAGATAAAGTATTATTAAAAAGATTTTAAAGAAATCATTATCTTCTATTAAAAACTCTTGAACAGTAATTAATTTTTAAACTAAGTAGTATACACCAAGGTAATAAAAACACATTCTAACTCCACAGAGCTGGAATCTTGTTTTTTATGAAGGCTTGGAAAACTGAGTGTGTTAAATGTGAAGCTCCTTGTCAACATGAGAGAGGAGGAAACAGAAACCAGCACAGTAGACTTAGCCAAACCTTCTGTATGTAGGACCTCTAGCAAAAGACAAAAAATAAAAATTTGTGCTCAGGAGGAAAAGTTAAGTTATCCTCCCTATTAGATGAGCTGAGAAACTGTTCACTGTGTTGCACAGCTGTTCTGCTTGCACCCAGCCACAACCATGAGAATTCAGCTGACTGTAGTGGCAGCCACAGCTACTCTCCTCAGAGACCTCAGGCTACAGGGACAGGCATTGCCCAAAACTGGAGAGGGGCCTTAACAGTGTCACAAAATCCTCAAGTCCAGAGGTTTTCGAAGCCAGAACTGAAGAGTTTTCTACTGTTGCCAACAAGAAGTATCAGCTGGATGGGGGACTGAAATCCACTTTTTAAAATTAACTCCTGCCATCCATTCTCTGTATGGATAATTAAGTTTGACAGAATTGAAACAAATAATGAACCAACTGAAGTTAAAGAAAAAAAGTGCATCACCTGCTTAAATGTTTACTGGTTAACACATATATTTTAACCAAATATAATGGCCCATTTTTTTTCCTAAATGTAATAGATTTTGTACTGCTCATTCTATCATTTTAAGAAAACTACATTTTAAGAGTAATGCTAGTTTACCTACATTTTATTACAATTTAAAAAAAAAACCCTCTTCAACCAGAAACAAAACAATCTATGTAACAAATTTTAATACAGCAAGTATGTTTCATGAATTATCAGTAATGCAGCAGTGTTAATCAATTCTAAACTGAAATGCTGGAAACTAAAAGATTAAGACAGAACTACATGAAGAGTATTTTTCATATCTTTTATAGGACAGAAACCTTTGTTCATGTCTTCTGGTAGCCTTCATCTTCTTTTGAGCTGCACCTACAACACAAAGAACAAGTAAACGAGCAACTTTATGCTTCTCCAGAACAGCTTAAAACAATTCTGTAGGCATTAAGGGGCATCTTTTCTACTGCTTTGTTTCTGTATCACCAACTCATCTCACTGTTTCATATTCCTATTTTAAGAATAAAGTACAAAGTAACAGAAAGAATAAGCTATTACTACATCTGTGTAAAAGTGCCCTCAGAAGTGCTGCCTACGTTGTAAAAGTGCAAGTTACACTTGCTGCATTTAACTAGCAAGCAACTAGTGTTTCACTAAACATGAAAGCTAACTTCTTCCATTTCCTGTATGAAAAAGATACCTCAATACGTGGAAATAAGGAGAGATTGTTTTTTATTAGGAATTTTACAATATAAATTGAGAAGAGACAGGTTGAAGGTTCCAAATAGGTATACAAAACCACCCATCTCCTGCTTGTTTTCGTAGTTAGCTCATTACACCTCCTCGGTGGGGCATTCCCCACCAGCAGAATGACCTGCTTTGTGGCATTTTTCCTCATTCTTGAGTGCACTAAGAGTGCATGACTGTTGCCATTATGTACCTAGATGGATACAAAAATCCTTCTTAGTTCAAAGTACTATAAAGTATGTGAAACCAGTGGGGTTTTCACAGCCTGCCAGAATATATTAATAAAAAATGAAAAGATGAACTGCTTAACATTGTCAAAGAGAATACTAAAACAGCAGTATGGACCTGAAAAAGTTGTTTCTGTTTTCCTCACCCTGTATAACCAACTCAATTGTCTCAAGCTCTTTTAACTTGTTGCTAAATGTTTATCTACACATGCTGTCAGAAATAACCTTGTTAGGAGGGTGAAGTTGGTGTCTCAGCAAATCAGACCCATGGAGTAGGCGTTGAGTGGCCTGTGACTCGCTTTCCTTTTTTCTCTTTCAGCACCATCAAAAGGAAAAGTGAGAAAAACAGCACAAACATTAGTTAAAGCCTGAATTTAATCCCATGTCCTACAGGAATAATTTCATTACAATGAAAGCAGACAGACAGTATCTGTAGGGGTTTTTGCTTTGTTTTTAAGCAGTGATAATTATAAATCCAATTAATATAGCCTATAGCTCTCCCAAAGATCATAACATTTAATAATCCCTTTAATTAAATGATTAATAGGAAATGCAGGGGCGGGTCTTACAAATTACCTGATTTACCATCACTGAAGACAGATTCTTTTAAAAATGGCTACAAATGCCTTGTTCACAAAAGACTTTATTATCTAATGATGCATACTGAAAACATACAGAAATCTGCATGGTCCACTTTACATGCAGCAGAACAATCTTCACTTTACAATAAGTAAGTGTCAACTGTTTTATGCAAGAGACAACACTTTAAAGTCACATTTCTTAAAGAAAAGCTTCATTTACAAAAGAAATAAAAGGTAAAGAAGCAATTACCGCTTTTAAAAAGCAGCTGCTTTGTTCAAGAGTGGAAGGTTTATGCCTGTATTGAAAGACAACATGATCACAAATAATGAAAACAATGAACAAATGAAACACTTTTAGCATAAAGCAGTACACTTTCAAAATGACATACAAATAGTTAAAAATTTCATTATGTTGTCTATCTATCCTTTAGATATAAGGTCTTTCGAATGAGATCCCAACATATGTAATTACTAAATGAAAACTCTTCTGTAAGTATTGGTTCTATGTCATAGTGAACTGTATTTAACAAAATGTATACAAAGTCTATAGCAAGTTGATTAAAAAAACTAAAGTAATAAGAAACAGTACACTGAAGGCGCTCTATCCATCAAGTGCGCTCTCTCCCAGTTTTAAATGTGATGAACAGAACAGAAGTTGTAACTATGCCACAGTTGCAATGCCAGAAAATAAAACAAGATCATTTCTCAAACATGCAGGGAATTCTGCCACAATGCTATTGTCTCTCATTTGTCAGTTGTTCCAGTAAAATAACAGCTTAAACACCGGTGATGTTGATGGGTTAGCTTACCTTCAGTGTACTGAAAGTTGTACACAACCTGCTTTAAAAGAGGAGACCATCCCTGCGGGCAGGCTCAAGAAGGAACAGACCCCCTTCGGCACTGACTACACCAAGGGCATGCTGCTGTGGCCTGCACACACACACCTAGGAAAATGTGAATATAAACAGCATTTATGCTGGCCATTTTGTAAAGACAAAAATGAAGCCAAGTCTGCTAAAAACAAATCAACCACCCAGTATTACTGCTCTCTTTTTTTTTTCTTTCTTTTTTTTTTATAACAGATGCTTTTTTCTTTTTATAATATATACGAACTGCAACCATATACATTAGCATTGTACTTTTGTGCAGTCTTGGCAATTAAAACAGTTCTACAGTGAAAATTTTCACATAAGACACAAAACAGAATTACTCTAACATTTCTAAAAGAAATATCAGCCTTGATGTTAATTCAAATGTATCATTTCTTCCTCAACTTTGCAGGGGAAATATTTATGTTTATATACATTAATAACTGCTGTGAAATTTCTTCAGTCTTTGTATCTTAATTAATCAAACCCTTTGAACTTCTTCATCTGGTTTAAATTTTCTCCTGGATGAAGGCGTGCTGCAGAGCCTGGTTGATGCTAATCCGTTTAGCTGGGTCTAGCATTAGAATCTGGTCCAACAAGTCCTTAAGCTGGTGCACTTTTTTACGCTGGTCTTCAGGGAGTCGTTGGCACCCAATCAAGTCTGCTAATAGGTCCTTGGTTGGATTAATGGTGCTCATTACAGTAACTTTCTCCTACAAACACAGAAATGGTAGCCTTGTAGAACAGAAGTAATGCAAAAACCCCCCTATCATCCCTTTTACAGAGCTTCAGCAGCAGCTTTTCTGCGCCTTGTCCCGTATCTGAGCAGCAACACCCTGTCCCCATATGGCCTCATAAAAACCACCATGTGTAGAGAAAAAAGTGGAAAAAACACTGTCGGGGGAGAGGCCACCAACACAGGTTCACACATGAACCTAACATCCCAGTTAATTCAGAATACAGAAATCCACATGTAAAGTTCCAGTATCTGACCACTATTTTGTGATTCTTCTTAAATATAATGTGTCAGAATGATACCAAAATTAATAGTGACCTCATACAATATAACCGTATCATACTGAACACCCTTCTATAAAATGAAGGCAGAATTAATTTTATTAGTAATTTAAGGATAGATAATATGGAGATACCCTGTATATCTACCAGATTAAATTTAGATTTTTTTTGACTAGTGTTCCTACATGTTAGGAAAAAAAATCTCTTTTGCCATTTTACAGCTATGTAATCTGTCCATACTGCTGCAAAAGGACGTTCAAATAGCTTATAAAATCTTGTTTTTAATTAGGAAGCCAAGGTACATTTGAAAGAATTTCCAGGAAATCCTGGAAAAAGCGATGGATTAGTCAACACATGGAGGACTTACCCTTTCTGTCACTTTATCTACTTCTATATACATAAAGTTGAGATTTTGATCAAAGTGCTGATCTTTGAACACACCTTTTCGAATCATCTGGAAAATGAGGAAGATGCAAGAGTTTCAGTCAAGTTCTCTGTGTCTTACACATTTTACAATTAACATCAATGTCTATTAATTTACTGCAACAAACGTAATTTAATACTAATAAAAATATCAAAAGGACAGGAAGAGATGTTGAGATTGATACAGTTCAAACTCTTTGAAAAGATACAGTTCAAACTCTTTGAAAAAGGACACAGTATCTTTCATTGACTTACGCATTTTTTTTCAGGTCAGTGCTTAGAAGGTTTCTGCTTTCACTTTATACTTAGTCTATGAAAAAGAAGCTGTATACTTTCACTTCATAAGATTTTAAATCAGTATAAATTACACAGTCAGAGTAAAGTCTAGTACTTACTGTTAAGAAAAAATGTATATGATAAGAAACAGAATTCCAGGAGAACAAAGACTGTTTCTACTGTTCATTAAAGCAGTTTCATGTATATCAGTAAGTACTTATTGTAAGAAGTACTTATTTTACTTACCTTGTTTGGCATCTTTCCTTTGAGATCCATGGCAAGTTTCAACATATGATTATTGGTTTTGCCAGGAAACAGTATTTTTCCTGTATAAAGCTCATATAATGTGCAGCCTACAGACCACATATCTATACCATAGTCATAGATCTTTCCTATAACTGAAACAGAGCAATTCCAGTTAATTCCATAAAGGCAAACTGATATAATATCACTAAAGCAGACAGATGAAAAAATGCTGATTTATAAACTATATTGGTGCTGCTCTTCTTAGGAATAAAAAGCTACCATAAAAGCAGGATGTAACCTTTTAGCTTTTAAAGTATCCCTATTTTAGAAAGGGAGGCTTTTGCCTAACACCTAAACTGATCAGCTTTAAATCAGCAAAACCCAAGAAGTCAGAACAATACCTCTAAATTGAAATGTAACTATAACTCATCAGAATGACTTCTCACTGAGCTGATCACCAACATACATGAAGAGTCACATGAACATGCCTTCAAAGGCTGAATTTTTGACAGCCATCATATTTCCAGAGTCATGTTTTGCTAAGACTAGAGAATAAGTTCAAGTCAAGTTTTCATCTGCTAATACTGGCACTTGCTAGTATATGACGTAGCTAATCCAAAATGTACTTACTGATTTCTGGAGCTCGATAAAATCTACTAACTAGATAGGGTGTGATGTCATTATCTGCGACATGTGAAGCTGAGCCAAAATCACAAAGCTTTAGTATTGTTTTAGACTCGTTCACCTGAAATAAACACAAATATCCATTAGCACTATTTGTGGATAGAACTGATAACAGAACTGTAAAAGCAACAACACATTTAAGTCAGAGACAGGAAAAATATTCAGCCTTTAAATTGGAAGTGCCTTCCTTTCTGTAATCTAAGAAAATTATAAAACTTGCTCAAACTGAAAATGAGCGTTAATATCATCAGATCCTACAAAATACAAAAAACCATCAGTTTCATGTACTTTTCCCTTAACGAAATCTCTTTGGTGGACCCAGATTTCATTCCAGACACTGAAATCTTATGGATTTAGACTTGAAACTCCAGTATCCAAAGTACCACTTATAAAACAGTGTATTATTCATATCTCATGCTCACATAGTGTATTTTACTGCTGAGATAGTAATAAGAGAATATTTTAGATAAATTAAAAATCTGAGTTTGTCACAGAGATTATGTCCAAAAAAACCAAAGGAAACCATTGGATTCCTCTGATGTAGCTCTCATGCTCTGCTGGGAAAGAGGCATTAAGGACCTTTCCCCGTCATCTCACATAAACAAAATCTCCATTCAGACTCAACCTACTTCCATTTTGCAGAAAGCAAAAACATCTCTCAACTATTGATGGGAAAATTTCAAGTATCTCTCCTGTAAGACACTGTCTTACTTTGGAAAGACAAAGTACTTACTCTGCTTTCGATAGACAGGGATACATGTTTGTTTGAAAAAGTTTTTATTTAGATGCTGTGCTGTATTTCTTTCTTACTACTTATACCACAGTAACATTTTATACCAATGTGTGAACCCTTAACATTTTCAGCAAATTTGACTTCACCTAAATTAAGAGAACAATATGAATTTCAAATACTTTATTTTACGCTACAAACCATGCAAAAAAAGTTTTAATTATTTGTTACTTACCAAAATATTATCTGGTTTAATATCTGCATGTAGGATATTGCATCTTTTAAGAAGTTTTAAAGCCAGGAACAATTGCTGGCTGTAGGAACGGACAGCTTTAATGTGGAGTCCAACATCTTTCCCATACTTCTTCAACACTTCTCGTAAATTCATACTGTTAAGGGAAAGGGGGAAAGAAAGAATTTGAAAGAGTGTAACAGAAAAACTGATAACGGCCTCCTAAATGCTAAGACAAACTTCAACAAACCACTTAGCTATAAATATTTTTTGAGAAATGCAGCATTTAACATTCCACTATGTGAGCTACAGAACTGAAATAAAAAGACTGGTCAATCAGATCCGTCTTATACTGTGTAATTACTTACTGGACTTAGTTCAGAGCATATTCTTAATCAATATTAATATGAGAGGATTTATTTGCATGAACATGAACAGCATTTTCTTAACAACTGTAACCCCTCTGTATTCATTTTCTTCAGAAATAAGTGAAAAAGGAAGAATGTAAAAGATAAAAGGTGAGGAGATTTTTTTGGTGATTTCAGCAGCAGATAAAATGACCATCATTCCAGGACAAAAACATAACTGGACATAAACAAGGTACAAGTGCGTTATCAAGAGATACTGCAGCATAAGACAATAATTTGTTCTACAGCTTATTATTGAAATATGATAGTAATATCAAAAAATTTGCATTGTTTCAGCGTACAACTTATCTTCACCCCAAATATGGCAAAACTTAAAATATGACATACACAGAAAACTTAGGATTTGAACAACTGATTCCTCTAAGTAGGAATGGGGACTAAGGCAATTAATATATCTGTTCTACCATGAAACAGTATCTACAATCAACCTGTCACAAGAGCTTAATTACTTGAACAGAAAATGAGCATGCAAAGAACCACTGTAACCATTTTCTCCCTAAAGCTGTTACTACATCTGTACTCTTGACAGAATATACAGCATTTCCTGAATCTCTCTGGGAATGCATCTCAATACAAACCCTTAAAATGAAGAATTATGAAAAGTAATAAAACACTGGCATATGCAAAAAATCATTAAGAGCAGTACTAGCTAGATGAACCATCTTTAATACAATATCTGGTTTCAAAATTTTCCAGGCAGAAAACTCACAACAATGCTAAACATATAACAGAAATAGTTCGCTAGTCTGAATTTGTGCCTGCAGACAATTTTTTGTTTGTTTCAAAGTTCCTTGCATTCTTGAATCCTGGCACTAGAACAAGGTATCAGAACAAGTCAAATCCAGAAAGGCAAAGAACACACAGTAGTACTTTACCTTTTACACAGAACCCTGAACATCTGTCATCTTACCTGAGTGGCTCAAATACCAGACAGAGATGTTGTTTGTGGTAGAAATGCCTGAACAACCGTAGACAATGAAATTTGTCATCAGGATCAGCATCATTTAGCTTCTTTAAAAATTCCAGTTCTTTTAGGCCAGTTTTTTGCCTGAAAACAGGGAAAAGAGGTTATAAAACAAAATCTGTTTAATTCTAGTATTTTTTTAAATCTCACCACTTGTGTGGCTATAATTATCCAGGAATGAGACGTGTCTTGTCATTACTGAATGTACCACAGCTAAAAATCCAAAATCACAACGGTCTGCTGTCAGTGACTATGGAGTGGATAAGTTGTTTTAATTCCTGGATATTCACTGTACCTTTGCAACCTACTTATCCTTTCCTCCTCACTCACAGTTGCCTGTAAGGCTAAAACTGGATTTTATCCTATAATGTGACACGTTTCAAACAGCACTCACTTGAGAAGTTTACTTGTTTAAAAAAGTGCTTCACCACATACAACAGTATTAAAAGATTTAAACTGAACTGACTATAGATTCAATTACACATCCAAGCTTATTAACTACAACACACCAAACTACAACAGTTTATCACGCCCTCCCTTTTGCCTTTAAAATTTTTCTAGATACTTATTCATGCAAATAAAACAAATCAAGTTATACACACAGTAAGACAAATTTTAAAACTTCCAAGGTAAAATACATGGAAAATATTTTCATTTAAGTTGTCATTAACAGAAAAGGACACAAGAAATGACTGTATAAATACTGCAGCAGATGGTGAAAACTAGTATTGTAGCCAAGTCAAGTCCTCAAATGACATACTTAAAGAGATCTTACTTGTTAATGTTCACTCAAAGACTTTTTTTTTGTATTTCAACAGTGCGAGTCCCATCTCTTTTTATGTATCTTATATACATGCAAATGTTTAGAAAATATACAAAAATAATTAAATGTATGGAGATCTTAGATCTGTAATTTGCAGATGATTGACTGGAATCCAACCCACAGCCTGCCAATCTGATTTGATCCATTGAAACAAAATTTTTACAGTCCACAACTCCCATCTCAAGAAACACAGGGCTCATAATTAGCTGTAACCTTGTTTCTTGCTATCACTGTTCCCTGCAGGTTTGCACATGAGAAAGTGCCTGATGAAAATGCAAGTACCCTTCTTCCTGTGATAGCTGTAAAGAAGTGTGGATACACAGTCCTCAAGTGCTTCCCATTATCTGGCTCATATTAGCAGAAAAGGCAGGAATCACAGCTGTGATCTGTTACTTCACTTGAAACAAAGGGAGATTCAAATCACATCATGAAAAACTTCCAACTGTTCCACATGCTTTATTACCATTAATAAAGCCCCATTACTTACATAAAAAAAACCATTACTTACATAAGTTCATTGTTCCTGATGATTTTCACGGCTACTTCTTGGTTTGCTCTGGCCATGTCCCTGGCTCGCACTACATTGCTGAAGACTCCCTGACCAGTGTAACCATAGACATTGTAACGTTTATCTAGAACTTCACCTATATTAACACCTGAGGGATAAAACCAAGCAAGTTTGTTACAAGGGATAAACTAACAGAACTTCTCAAGAAAAAGAAACCATTCTCTGTATTACAAAATATGAGGGCTATTGCAAGATCCTTTCATTTCATGGTGTACAATGTTTTGTATCACCTAGCTTTGTGGAAATTATGGGGAACAAAGGGTGATTCTTTAAGTCTGGAGGTCCTTTCAAACCTGAGGTTAAAACCTGCATGCTTGTTTCATCTATTACATTACACACTCAGAGAGGGCACTGGGATACATCTACATTAGAACATTTCAGTACTTTCATACATGAGGATTTTCTCCACTCAGCACCCTCACTCTACCTGTCCTTGCTGATAAACAAACACAACTTACGGTAATAGCCTTCTGCATCTGTCCAGTTATCCCTGAGATTGGGGTTTTCTTTGAAGTCTTTTCCAAACCCAGCAGCCCTTAAACGAGCACTCTGAAATAAAAAGTAACAGCTTTGCTTGTGTGCTCTGTATTTTTCTTTTGACATTTACTTACCAAAGCCCTTTTTCCCCTACTGAAAAACTGTTCTCTCCACAATAAAAACACACTTGTCATGTTAGAATGCACATTTTGGACCATCTAAGTAAGACGTTTTATTTACAATAAGTTTATAGTAAAAAAGTTCAGCAATTTGCAAGGAAAACACAACAGTTTAAGCCTTGAATTTCTGTTCATTACATGCCACTTGTTTCATACTGTTATACATACTACCATAACACTTCTATAACTGCTGCTGACATATCTTAACATACTGGGCAATACTTTAATCACAAATTCAAAACTATGAGTAGTAAAGTTTATCTTCAATCGAACAACCATTTCTGGAAGGGGGAGCTGCTCACTTACAAGCAATATAAATCTCCACTTGTAACTTCTGAACTTTTATTTATAAATGCACCCTCAACACAGACACTATCTTTGAAGTATATCCATCTTTTTCCAGGTCAGAGGGACACCAGTGTTACTGGAGTAAAACCACAGCCTATGTTATAACTGCCATAAAAATTCTCCAGTCAATATTGGTTTAAGTTAAGAAGAAAGTTCTTGTCTTTACTTATTTCTCAGTGTTATGCTTCAGCAAAAATGCAGAAGATTTATAGAAAATGGCACATAAAATCTCAAAAGCAGTCATTGGACTGCCAATATCTGAGGGTCACTGCAGCATATTTAGAGAAAAGCTAATGAAATAGTATTAAAGTAAAACCAGGAAATGTACCTCTCTTCATCCCAAAAAATCTTCAAACAAAGCACCAGATTACTCCAACATAGCATCATTAGCCAATTACAGTATCTTACACACTTTTTAATTAGCCATACATGAATCTCTGGAAAAAAGGTCATATTTAGAACATTGCAACATGGTAACAATAATAAAAAGCTGAACTTATAAATAGATTAATGTTTTTACCATGTGCCATTGTATTCAAGCAGCAGGTGAATTCCCCAGTCGCTTACTCTTGTAAAATTGCCACTAATTTCAGCAGATTTTATTTCACTGAAATACTAATTAAGAATCTGCCTGCATTGGCTGACCAAAAGATTAAGAACATACAAGTCACTTGGTAGCATGTGCTTTTTACATGCTTTTTAAATCAAAGTTCTCACAACCCTCAAGTGACAGTGCCTCCAACAAAAATCAAGCAGAAAAAAAAATCATACATTTCATCTCCAAGAATTACCTACATCAAAGTATGCAGCGAACATATCATCTGATTCTGTGAACATATCAGGTGCTAGCAGCTTCTTCTGAGATGAACCTTAAAATGAAATTCACATTACTCAACATGAAAAAGATGTCAAACGATAACTCTGTTGCCAGTATAATTTGGCACCTGGTATCTTTACAGCATTGGTGTATCAGCAAGCAGGTAGCTCTACTAATGTTTCTAGCAAATGCCATTTCACATATTTCACATTCTAGAATATAAAACTCAGACTAATTAAGTTCTTCAAACAACCCAAAAATTTCTATCTCCTTGAAAAACTACATGTAATAGCTTTCAAGTAAGCATAGCAGAAAGAAAAAATTACATACTTACATGCTCCCTACAAAATGACACTCTCTCTCTCTATATATATATGTATGTACAAAGAAGTACAAAATTACTGCATGTATATATAAGAAAAACCAGTCTTGTTTTCTGTACACAAGTTCAGGCTTTTCTGCTAATCACAAGGTATTTTACTAAAATCCAAAGTTGTAAAGCCCAGAAGCTCTTTATTTGGTAAATCCTTTCCCCAACCCTGCCAAAAATGGATCTGTTGTGCAGCTTTTTGTCAAGCACAATGTTTACTATTGCTTTAAAGAGAAACATTTTTGTTATGGGCAAGATTATCCCTTTCTCACCTTTTAATCATCTTTAAATCCCAAAGACATTTAACTTGGTTGATAAGACAAAAGCAAAGAAATATAAATTAAGCAGACATTAGTAAAAGCAAGCCAACTTCAAACTATTTCATTCATGGACACATTATGGCAGCCCTCCACGAACACGGTAAATTGGAGACCCTCCCTTCACTATGCAACGGAGAAAACTAAATGGTTAATTCAGCTCAGAGCCTTCAGGTCTCGTGATGCACAAACCCTTTCCATACCAAATAACCTGACTGAAATCTGACAGCATAAAAAATAAAATCATCCAGCATGCTGCTACCACTGGTTCAAGGTATACACCTATCACCTGACACTTGTAGAGAGGCAGTTTACACCACTGTTTTGAGCTACAGACCTTTCTAAAAACTTCCTCGTATTTTCCTTTTAGTTCCAGTTACCTGTACTGGTCTGCAATGAGTTACTGGTCTACAATGAGTTATTGAGTAGTTTCTTAGCAACTTACTACTCTAGCCCTTTAAGAGGTCAGGACAGAAATAAAAATTTACTCTTGCAGAGGAAGATAACCCACTGGTTTCAGCTGTTGTTACAGCCACCTCCAACTCAGAATCCTACCACCCAGATGTAACTGTAACTTTAAAAACCTCTTTTACATGTCTATGTGGAAAATGCTTACATAGTTAAAACTTAAATTTTCATATGCTTTAACAGACAAAATTAGAGAGCAGTACATGCTTTGACAAAATAGGAAAAACACATTGTCTGTTAGACATAATAAGCCTAAATCTGTGGTATACAAAGAAAGCACTGATGTTGCAGGAGAACAATCTGAAAACACACGGCTCAAGGGAACACCAGGATAAACTACAGAGCAGTACAGCAGTCCCAAAGAGATGCAGCTTTATTACTTTCAAGAGAATCATCCATTAGAGACATTGTATTTAGGCCCCAAAGATACATGTGGTGCAGGATATGAAATACAAGCTAACTGCAACTCTCCCTCGGAGGGGTTGGGCAGGCTCCACAGCCCTCCTTGAACATTGCTATTGCAATTAAACTGTACGGAGAAGCCAAAGCAACTTAAACTAGCCCAAGTACAATCACACAGCAACTGCACACACCTCTGACTACTTGGAAGCTGTACAGTAATCCACTTTCAAAAGACAAAAAAAGCAGCAGACTTTCAATACTACAGGGTGCACTGGGAGATGTTCTGCATTCCTTTTGCTGCAGCTGGCACAAGGCAGGTTTTATATCAAAATTTATTTCAACATTGCTGTACAACAGAGTACATGAAGAGGGGGAAGAGAAAGAAAACACCCATTTCAGCAATTAGCTATGCTGCTAAAATGGCCTTACTAGCAATGACCCTCAAAAGCTTTAATCATTCTTAATTACTACAGACCCACCCATATTCTTCTGTCACAGTGGCTTTGACCAAAAAAAGGTGTAAAAGGAGCAGGATTTCCAAGTCTCACAAAAGGAAGTCTAGGACTATACTAAGCTTCTAAGAAAACAACTTGCCTAAGTGAAAAGAAAAATTTGAAAGGGAAATTCTTAACCATATAGGCAGACATTGTTATTTGCTCTTCCAAATGTAAAGCACAAGTTCTGTTAAGAGTTATTAGAAATACAGAGAACGTATTCCAATCATATTATCCTTCCAAATGAGGAAGCTTTATTTTAATTCTATGTTTTAAGTACCATAGTATCTGTGAAAACATTCACAAATTCCATCCAAACAGTCAATCTACTTTTCCTAGTCTGGAAGTAAGTAAGTAAATTAAGTCAAGTGTCTGAGCTTTCATAAATTGCATTAGAGAGATTTCAGAATCTTACCATTGTTCTGTTCAACTGTCATGAGGTTGTGCTTGGCTTTCACTGATGCCTCAAATGTATCCACATTTTCCCGTTCATACTCCTTAACATCAGCAGCAACTCTTTCTAGAATGTCATCAGGAGAATTTGAGCGACTACGTGTACTGCTTTGAGGGCTGCTTGGTTCAGATGGTACAGATATGTTACTGTCTTCTGTCTGGCCTTTGTATTTCTAAAAAGAAATTTAATTTTTAATCTCACTGTTACACATTAGCACAATTTAAAGATTTTCATATCCACCCTTTCAATGGTTTGGGCTTTTAGCTGAAGCATCTTTGCTTTCATAATCACCTATGTCTATAAAGACAACAGATTATTTTTAGAATGGGAAACAACTTCAGAAAATTCAATTTGTCACAATGCACCACAGCCCAGACCATAAGACTGAAACATTCACGTGTGTTCTTTTGGTCTTTAAATTTCTTTAAAATAGATTATTACTGAATAAAAAAATATAAACTAAATACAACAAAATAGCAGCAGCAACAAATTTATTACTAAGCTGTCCTGGCACAGAAACAGTCTGAACTACAGTCTTCGAGGAAAAATTAATTATTTTATATCCTACATTCTAGAATATTTCCTAGTTTTACGGTACAGAAAAGTAGCTTTTAGATTCAGTTTTTTAATGTGAACTCGAAATCCTATTTATTCATTCACCTGTGCTGAAAAATTTCTGAAGCATTAAAAAAACTTTAAACATCATCTTTAATGTTTTTGTTACCCTTACGTACTATGAAATTATACAGATCTCACTTCCTACCCCAAAAGGTAAAAATCAAGATGAGGAAATGCTACTACCACTCAGTTGTCAAGGCTGAAATATTCAATAATACAAGTAGAGGTTTTTCTGTTTAGGGAATTCAGCTCTGCAATTTGCTTCCACCCTGCACCAAAATCCGGTGTAACCAGTCTTTGAAAAGAATTTATATAGTCTGCCTCAGTCATAGCTCTGAAGGATTTTACAATGGGCTTTGCATAAAACTCAAACCATTAACAGTATTTTTAGTGCTGTTTAAACTAAGCAGTACATGAAAGCCAGTGATTTTGTACCTGATACTAAATAAATACGCTACAGCATTTTGCTTGCTGTGTATGAATGGTGTGACAAATCCCACCTTTGAAAAAAGATAGTTGACTTGTACTGTACAATGATACCCCCTTCAGCCACAGCTTCTTGCAGGGGGTCTCAATCAGACATTACACCTGTGGTTACTGTTACATTACTGTACTATGTACTGTGTTACTCCTTGTTACCTGGGAGTAAGAAGTTAATACAATTCACCTGTGCTTTTATGGAGGAACCCATGACAGTGGCTTTACAAAATTTTGGAAATTGACATGTACAACTTCTACTTGAAACAAACTGACTAGTCAGGCTAATCGATATAAAATTTACTGTTACACTGGCATGATCAGATCAATGATACAGCTACGGAGAAAGCCCATAGATGAAGATAACTGAAGAACATTTTTAACATGTCTTAAAACCATCAGAGAACGTTTAACTGCAGCAAAAGATGACTCACAGAAGAGTCACTTCAGTTTTAAAAGCAATGCTGTAACAATAGAGGTGTAGAGTTTAAGAGAGCCTAACATTTGCAATGAACTGGAAAAATACAGCAATAGGAGTTACTATTGTAATGCAGCAATAGGCAAAGAGCCTTCCTTTACCCTGACATTTTACACTAAAAACACAGAATTAGTTCCTGTAACCATGTACCTGAACAATCGCTTGCCGCTGTAATCTCCTCTGTCTTATTTCTGCTTCTTCATCCTCTTCTTCCAAATCAAAGTCTTCAAGACTACAAAAATATGATTTTTTTTATATAACTTCATAAACATATAATTATCTCATAAATTTTACCAAGTGCAGTTGCTTGGCATATAAAGCACAGAATATATTAAACAATAGCTGTTCAAGTGACTCAGAAAGCAACGGTGTATTAAATCCCACTGCATATATTTACATTTCCTTACAAAGAGAATTTATCTCTTGGTATCTCATTGGGACTTTCTGCATTCCATTTTTAATCGCAAACAACTAACAGCCCTCTTCCAGAAGACAGCAAACAAACAAAAAACGCTTGTTCCTTTTCACTGCAACATCATTTTTCCTTAATAATTTGATTAAGAATGCATACTCTTGCACAACTGAATAGGCAGATATTTAGGAAATATAAACACAGTTTGCAGACAGCAGTTAATGCTTTCAGCTATTAAAGCTTTCCCTCAAGCAGTAAGCTTTAGTAATCAGACCAAAAGTTTTCACAGGGATACTAATCAAGTTGAATTTAATAACCTAACGATATATCCTTCCCTCAGGTCTGCCCACTAGCTAACAGGTCTTGGTAGTTTCTTGCATATTCTGAAGTTTTTCAGATTCTCATAACACTAATTTGACAAGATTGCAAGTACAAAGACATGATTATGCTTTTAGGTGACAACTCAAAAATCCACCATGAAGATAAATGTTAGCTCATTCTTGGTATCAGTGGAACTGCAAGTTACAAATAATTAGTGCAAGTTAAAATACAGTCTTACTTTTCATCTGATGAAGACTCCTGTTCAGCTTTCATGCCCTCAGAAAGACTGCCTTTAAACTTGTCTTCTTTAACTTTGCTTCTGCTCCTACGTCTATGGCCACCACGTGACCTGGATCTCCTTCGAAGGCGAGATCTACTTCTCCGGCCTCTATCCCTGTTTCATAAGAAGAGATTTGGATTTTGTGGGGGTGCTTTGACTTTCTTAAGAAAAGAAGGAAAACCTCTTCAGAAAACATACAGACACACAATGACTCCAAGCAATAAAAAAAAAAAACTTAATTCACAAAGGACAAAATGAATTTAACTGTGCTAGCGCATATTAACATAGACAAAAAAATACCACGGTCTTTTTACACATAAGACAGCAATCCTTATTCTTCCTGTAATATCCTACAAAATACATTTAAAAACACAGGGTGTCTTTACCTCCTCCGAGGAGATCTACTCCGCCTTCTGGGAGATCGGCTACGTCGAAGGGGTGTTCGAGATCTCCTCCTAATGGGGGACCGAGACCTTCTTCTGGATGGGGACCATCTGCTGGGTGGGCTGACATCCTTGGATCTTTCACGTCTAGACAAAATGTCATCCCTGGTCCGTGTTCTTAAAACAGAGGAAGAGTGGTGGTAAAAATCAGGAGCAAGCTGAAAACAAAGAAGTCAGTTCCCTCTAAAAACTCACTTGAAATTCTTACTGCAGGTGAGGGACCACCAGATGGGCTTCGGAGGGAGGGAGGGAGGGAGGGAGGGATAGGTAAGGCGGCTGCAGAGCTGGCTGCCCTTCTTGCATGCCTCTCCCCACCCTGGGAAATGTGTGCCCATACAGAGATGTAGTTCAGGACAAGTCTGGAAACAGCTCTTTAATTACTACCACGATGCTAAGAGAGGTTCTAAACAGGTGTGTTTAGGTCTTACATAAATTGTAGCTTGTTTTCAAGTTTACCAGAAACTGTACTGAAACAATACATAAAACCCAAAATCTTATTCCTGAGAATTATTTAACCAGCTTCCCACCAAGCTATTGAAATTTAGGCTTAGGATCATGCTACTTCACAGTAGGGACAATACTGTCTGTTTCAATTTGGGCAGTACAACTGCATGGCTTCAACATTTCACACACCCTAAAACAGCAGATGAAAACTAGAATTCTTCACTACAATCTAAACTATCCCATCTCAAATTAGAACAATAATTCAAGTGTGACACTATATATACACTATTCAAAACTTGTTTATTCTTGCCTATAGAGATTCACAATTATTCAAGAAAAAAAAAATCCTTGATGGGATTACTACATAAAAAAGCTTAACAGCATGACAGCAAGAGTTCAGTCAAAAACTGGAAAGAATATAAATAAAAAATTTAACAACAACTCTAATGAGGCTGCATTAGAAACAGGAAAATAGTTTCACACTATTTCAAAGGAACTGTTGCTACTCTTTTTTTACTGTTATTTTTTTAAATTATTTTTAATTTTTTTAAAATCAAGTTGGAACAACTCATTACAGGTATTATATCTCATCAATGAGCAAAATATCTTGGGTCTGAAAGACTAATTCCACTCATTCTGTGATTTTTTTCGTTTGTATTGAGACTGCTAAATCAGTTTCAATTACCTTAACTACAGACAATGACCAGACATACAGAAGTGATGCAAAATAATGAGGCAAAAGGAAAATTTATGCATGTGCAGAGTATTGGCAGTTTCTACAAGGAATTACTGTACTCAAATGCTGGAGTAGGCCAATACCTTTAGCCCAATTAATTTATATTATGCTCTTGTGAACAATATTACATAAAAAGGGACAGGATGAAGAGTTCCAGGCTTCCTGACTAACAGAGTGGTTGTACTGCCAAAACCCAATCAAAATATCTGTTACAAAAAATAAATTAGTTCAGAGATCACAGGAATGAGATAAAACGTGGAAGGTCATTAAGAATTCATAGTAACATCACACAATGAGTAACTCCAGTCAAAGACCTGAGAAGTCTTGTAAGATTAGAACACTGGAAACAAACTTGAAAAATTAAATTACTGGGATTTTTTTTGTTAAAACTGTTTATTAAAGCTCCTGAAATTCTCTGGCAGTTTGAGTAATTACCAGTAGTTAAAACTTGAACACAGGTGGAATTAATTCAGATGTCTTACAAGGAAAGATTATTCCTGCTGATCTGCAAACACCTCCAGCAGAAAATATTTTAGTAGTCCCCCACTCACATGCTGCTCACCACGCAGTTCCAGAAGTATGAATTTGACAGCAAAATTCTAGACACATGCATCACTTGAAATAAGTGTCTAGACAACCAATTCAAACTGGCTGCAATGCAAGCTGTCAAGAAAAATGAAAACTGAAAGATGCAAAATGTTGCAGAGGAAAAGTGAACTACTATGCCAGAAGAACTCGGTGGCTAGGCAGACACATTCCTGATTCACCAGAAAGCAGCCAGATAAACTGGTAGCATTTACAGTACTTGCTCAATCACGTTAGCATCACTGGGGCCATTCTCCAAAGTACCCAAAGATACCCCATATCCGAAGCCAGAGTAACCTTCAGTGATTCAGGCTGAAACTTTCACATTTTTTAAGTGCCAATTCACTACACTTTGTGGGTCCAATTAGTTTTAAATTTATACTTCCTTGTTTTTAGTTCTCAGACTGGGCGAAGCTAAACCCCCTGATACAAAGTTTAAATTATTTACTATGCAGTGCTGAACTCTTCTGACTCTTAAACTTCTTACAGCTAATGAATTAACTTCCAAAAATGCATATACTTATATTGTTCTCTTCTTTGAAACTCAATACACAGGCATTATTAGCTTTCAAATTTCAATATAACTGCCTTCATAGGATAAATCTTTTTAAAAAATACCAAGACTACACCAATACACTAAATAGATTTCCATCATCCTCCTTTAAGTGTATGCGAAATATGGTAATTACATATGACAGTCTAATAACAAAGCAGTATTACCATCCCACTAGCAAATGAAAATCCACAATATTTAAAAAAAAAGAAATAGGACTCTGAGAAGTATATCTTGATATAAAAATATTTGCCTACATTCACACATACTCACTATCATTAGGGCTTTTTTTGAGGGGAAAGAGGAGCTAATTACTCACTTTTAGCCAACACTAATATGTAACACTGAAAAGAATTCTCACTCCACAGAAGTTTCAGAAAGCAACAGAACTACTGAGAAAGAAAAAAAATAGAAGCCAAATTCTGAATCCAACCACCCATAAAAAGGAGAACACAGTTACAAAACTTGTTGCCAGTAAGGGTGTGAGCAGCAAATAACTTAGCACTTTAACAACCACAAGATGAATTTGTGTTTCTGAGAGCTGGGAGCTTTCTTTTAAAAAATGAATACATACAAAGTAAGCTCATGATATCATGTACAATCTGATTACCTTTTTTAATACCTAGTTTCTGAATAAAACAAGGAGAAAAACACTGAACTAGAAAACAGTTCATCCTGTAACACATTTTTGTGATGGCTCATGACACCTTTAAGTTACCTGGGGGAAGACAGACGCCTCCTTTCTGATTCTCTTCTTTTTCTTTCTGCAGATCTACTCCTCACTCTTCGAACAGGAGACCGGGTTCGAGAGGGGGATCTACTCTGTTTGGATCTACGATCATTAAAGAGAGGTGATCTGCTTCTTCTTGACTTTTCACGCTGTTTGGGAGATAAGCTTCTCCCTTTTGGGCTACGGCCAGGTCGTCTAGGGGACCTGTTTTCTTTCCCTGAAGAAGCATCTTTAGAAGGAGATTTAATTGGCTTTTTTTCTTTGTCAGTCTCTGATCTCCTAGGTTTTCTATCTTTGGACCGTGATCTTCTATCTTTGGATTTGCTTCTTAGTTCTGCTGGAGATTTAGATTTTCTACCACGATCTCTGCTTTTGCTTTCATTTACAACTGGAGACTTTCTGCGGTCCCTTGATTTACTTTTATCATCAGCCTTATTTCTCTCCTCCGGAGGAGACTTAGACTTTCTGTTTTTCTCCTGAGATCTCCTCTTAAGTATTGGAGACCTAGATTTTCTTGTCTGATCTTGAGACTTACTTCTCTTATAAGGACTTTTGGATTTCCTCCTTTCCTTTGACTTGCTTCTAGTAGTCTTCTCTTTGACCCCATCAACTCCTGCCTTAGCTTTCTTTTTGTCAGATCTGTGCCTAGTCCTTTCTTTTGATTCACTCTTACTTGCTTTCTTGGAACTAGTTTTATTGTCCACAGGTTCTAATTTCCCCTTAGTATTTGACTTTGTTGTAGGTCTTGTTCCATTTCGTGCTTTTTCATTAATCTCTCCCTCTTCTTCAGATCCTGACTCATAACCTTGCAATATTAATCCCATCCCAGACTGGACTTTTCCTTCCATTAATTCATTTTCAAGTTCAGCTTTCAGCAATGCTCTTTGTTTCTCTAAGTCTTCCAGAGGAGCCAAAAAATCAATTTTAGTTCTTTTAGCTGGTCCATCTTCTTTGTCAGAGGCATCAGCCACCTCTTTCCATTTATGTTTCTTATGTTTGTGTCTGTGTTTATGTTTTTTGTCCTTATCATCTTCTGAAGAATGTTTATGTTTCTTGTGTTTACTTCGGTGTTTGTGTTTCTTTTTTTTGTGTCGGCTGTGCTTGTTCTGAGGTTGGTCTGCCTCTGACACTTCCCCATTTTCTTCATTCACACTTTTCTCGGACACCTCAGCATCCTCAACCCTGCAAAAAACAAAGAGATCAGTACTATAAACTCGCTGTAATCTTTTCTCTCACATTAAGTAGACAGCCTTTTATGATAGAAACTAACTGCCTAACTAACTAATTTATTCACCTACCTTTGGGAGAATTAAAAACGTACCACTAATTCAACTAAGTTATAACAGCAGATACAATTCCTCAGAAACAGACAACTGTGACTGCAGGAAGAAATAGTACAGAAAAAACAGATAGCAAATGCACTGACAAAACCAAACGCGTGGATGGAATCAATGCTTATGCCTTTACGTTCAATTCAATTGACTTATCTGTCAATAGCACACATCAGTGCTAAATATTTACTTGTCAGTCCATCATCATGCATGTCACTTTCTGCTCCATACCAATGCCTAACCCAAGCTATGCCTTTTTCAAGTACTTTCAAGTGTCAGAAAACAGTTGTGCTCCAAAGATCAAAAGATCAAAATTTACTTCAAGGTTTGATGCTGACCACCTTATGAAACCTTTCTGCAAAATCTCATATAGAGCTGACTAACTCCCTTAGCTGCATTTTTTGCTCTAAGTGTACATACCTGTTTGAAAATCAAGAAATGTTCCTATACATCTATATTATTCATGCAATACAGGGAACGCTATTGAGGAACAGGATAAATTAAGGAAATCTAATTTCAGAGCAGCCTTCTGATAGTATGCAGCAGATTAGCAGCTTCAAAAATATGTGGTAATCTTGACACCTGTAAAATGCCACTGACCAAAACAGCTGAAAATAAGTCTACATCAGGTTATTAAAATAATAATACACAGTGTTTCTTCTAAAAAGAATATTTTCAATTAACTATAATTTCTCCAAATAGTAACTTCAAAAAATATAAAATTCAGTCCTGATGTTACACATTCCATTGTATTATCTTCCAAAGTGACTGAAACTGGCTTAGTAATAGGGGTTTTTACAGTGTTTAGCAAATACCTCCTGTTCTCCTTCAGAAGGTTAATTAAGTTACTGTCTGTGGTAATACAGTGGACATTTGCCTTTCGAAACATTATTACAGGTGCCAGAGCTCACCTTTCTACAGACACACTCCATCTAAACTACCATTTTGAAGTTTACTAGCTACCACTTCAATAACTTCAACAGCTCTTTGCTGTTTATTAAGCCTCATTAGGTGAAAAGAAATCCCCCAACACGAGTCAGGGGCCAGGGGTGAATGTACACAGAAATGCAGAAATTATCTTCTGAACTTTACTGGCCTCATACAACAGTTGTTTCTAAAAAGTATGACCAATAAACTGATCCGATACATGTATCAGAGATATTCTAAGCCAGACCTAAAGGACAGCATCTCACTGCGAATTTGATTAGTGTCTTCCTAATTAAGGACATGATCTTCAAGCAGTGCACATGTGCTATCTCCTGCCTGAATTAAGATAAATTCTTGTACTAGTAAATAAAGCTCACTTCTCTGCAAAGTACACTAAAATTATTTGCTAAAATCATTAGCAAAACTTTAGTGCTATGAAATTATGAACTTCCAAAAGGAGCAAAACTGAGTTAAAAACATAAAATATTCAGAGACTTAACTCAGAATGCCATCTGTCTTTAATGTTTCTATTACTACTTCTGCTTACTCAAGCCATACAGAAAGGTGTTTTTCTTAATTGCTACCTCCTGACACTCCACACCATTATGATAAGAGAATACCAAGCAGAACAAAAGAGAGAAAACTGGCTTAAAAAGAACTCATTTTCTCTTGCACTTGGCATTAAAAAAAAGGTAAAAAAAAAGAAAAAGTATTAAATGCAAAACTTCTTCAACTTGGATTTACCTTCCTGAACAAGTATATCTGTGACCTAAGTGGGGAAATGTGACAAGGAGAATTTTAAGTGAACTATGTGCCTTTCAAAATTTATTTTAATTGGATCCAGGATCCTGTGTAAGTCGCCAGTTAAGACATTAAAGGTACTTCAAGACATTATAAAAATATTAAAGACAATACAAAGCACATCTGTTCCAGGTATTCTCTTATATTCTCTTATTAACAGAGGAAATTATTTTGTTATTGTATGTACTTTAAAGTTATGTAATAACCTCATCCTAGATTCTGGAAAAGCCAGCTGGTAGCTAAGGTGCCAGATGAGACACATCACCTCGGTAGTATCTCAGGCCACTACAGGCTGCCAAAACAACTGCCGGCTGTCTTTGTAACTCAACAACAACAAAAAAATAGGTTCATTAATATGCAAAAAAATAGTTAATTTTCTTCATGTACAGGGATCCAATTATTATTTCAAGTAATTTCATTAAACTATGGGTAAACTTCAGTTAAATGCTTCAGAGGCATAATGGCATGGATGAAAAAACCTTTTAGGAATATTTTAGAAGGTGATGAGGCATGTCTACATGTTTAAAAGCTGATGGCTTTAAGCAGAGAAGAACTGTGACATGAACTTGTTATAGCCCTACTTTTTCCTATTTTTGAATTCAAGGATAAGAATTACAGGAAGTTCATAAGGATGTGCAGTGATTTCACCAATCTTTTCCCTCATACAGGGTTCCTATCATCAGCTTCTACCTTATCACTTCACTTTCTCTCTACAATACTAAATGCTATTCTTCGTGTGCATATGTTTTACATGGCTCACATGTACTCCCACTGCTTTTCTTCACCATTTTTCTACTCCCAGGATAAACAATAAAATCATGCCTCTAATCAAAACTCTTTAAGGAGAAAAAACCACAGAAAACAATTTATATGGCTACTACTAATGTAGTAAAAAGAGCAAGCATTAGATCGTTAACTCCCAGCAGAATTTCCAGAAGATTGTGCTCACGAGCTCCTGAGTGCGGACAAACCCAAAACCCCACGGCACTAACCGGGGTGCCTGGAAAACGCACGCCCGGGAGCCCCGTTCCGGCGGCAGCTCGATCTTCGCTTCCCAACGGGAGCCGGGACTTGCCAGTCATTTCGAGAGCTGGAAGGAGGGGCTGGCGGCAACAAATCACTTTCTGCTTCCACCAGCACGGGCACTTTCTATACCGCGAGAGCGGCCGGGGCCCGGGGGAAGTAGGGAGGAGGGTTCGCCGCAGGGCGGGCAGCAGCTCGGCCGCCCCAGGGCAGCCCCGCGGCACCCGGCAGCCCGGAGCCCCCCGGCTCCGCTCGGACAGGGTGTGTGGCAGAGTGTGTACGTTTGGTGGCGGGGGGGGATCCCGGGGAGCGCCGGCCCGGATCGGCCTCAGGGATGCCCGAGCCCTGCGCGCCCGGGCGGGCAGCGGCCCCGCAGCCACGCGGGGGATGCGCATCCCTCCCCCGCGTTCCTCCGTCCCACGTCCCCCGCGCCAGCGGCAAGCCCGGTTAGCCGGCGGCGATCCCGGTTCGCCGCGGCCGGAGCGCCACCAGGGCGGGAAGGCGCACGCGGGACTCCCGGGGACACGCGCCCGCCGCCGCTTCCCTTCCCCCCTCCCCCCGCGCGGCCCTCCCGAAACCACGGGCGGATCCAGCGCCCCAGGCCACCCCGGGCCGCCTCGCCGCGGGGCCGGTGGCGCCGACAGCAACCCCTCTCCCCGGAACGGCCGCCTTCCCCCATCCTTCTCTCCATACCCCCCTCCTCCTCCTCCTCCTCCTCCCTCGCCACTTCCATCCGGGCCGCTTCTCGTCCTCCCCGTCCCGTGTGTGCGCGTCCCCCCTCCCCAATCCCCTCACCCGCGCTTCTCCGTCCACCTCCCTTCATCTCCTCCCCAAAGCTCCAGGGCGCGGAGCCTTCCCCCCTTCAGCCGGTGCTTACTCGGGCGGTCGCTGCTCAGGCTCGGCCGCGGCGGCCATTTTGAACTTCCGAACTCCTTCGCTGCCGCCGCCGCTGGTTGGGGGCGGGGGGAGACGCGGGGCCGGAAGTGAACCCCGCGCGCGGGGCCGGGAGCGCGGCGGAGGCTCCGCCCCCCCGTCTCTGTGGGCGGCCGGGGGGACGCGGCGGCGGCGGTGGCGGCGGGAGTGGATCCGGCCGGAAGGGATCCGACCGGGAGTCAGCGGGGTTGGATGAGATATTGGGAACGAGCTCTTCGCCGTGTGGGCCCTGAGACACTGGAATGCGTTTCCCAGGGAAGCTGTGGATGCCCCATCCTTGGGAGCGTTCAAGTCTGGTTTGGCCGCAGCTCTGAGCAGCCTGGTCCAGTGGAAGGGTATCCTTGCTCATGGCAGGGGGTTGGAACTGGGTGATTTTTAAGGTCCCTTTAGACCCAAGCCTTTCTGTTGATCAATGTTCCTGTTGAAAGGCGTTGCTCCGCTTAATTTGCCTTTCCAGGCTCGGCCTGGCTGTGCCGGGCTGCAGGGAAAGGATCGGTGCGGTTCGGGGTCGGGGCTGTGTCCGGGTGCGCTGCGGTGGCTCCTGGGCTGGAGGGTGCAGGTTTCTCACCAGCGTTTCGCCTTTTAAAATGAGTATTAGATTTAAGATCATTGCTGCATGTCTGCTAACAGGAGCTGTTGTAAACTTAGCAGAGAAATGCCCTAAGGTTGCTAAGCTGCATTTCATTTTTAATTTCAACAGGTGGTTTGAGCAGTCATTTATGACATAATTTTTCTCATGCAGGACCCTAACTTCTTTCAGATGGTCGTAAAATCTGCAGACATCCCTAGGGCTGGAATCTGAATCTGAATGTCATTGCTCCCCAGACTTTGGCTAAGAGACTCGAAATCATGAAGTGGATTTTAACTCTTTGTTTTTTGTCTTTTCACAGATTCACAGACTGTTGGACTAAGCTGGAAGGGATCCACAAGGATCCTCGAGTCCGTCTCTTAAGTAAACATCCCGTATAGGGATAGCACCCACCACCTTAGTGTTACTAGCACCATTTTCTAACCATCTGCAACTACAGAAAATTAACAAATTTAACTACAAATACCGATGTGTTCTGTCAATGAATCTGGACATTACAGCATCCCAGCTGTATGCTGCTCTGCTTCAGGATTTTGAAGCCCAAATTGCCTGATCTGGCGGAAATATTTCTGATGGAGACATGTGAGTGCAAGCTCTGCCATTTCACAAGCAGGATCAAAAGTAAGATCAGGATGCACCTGGTTCAAATGCGTGAAACTGATATGGTGTGTGGAATTTCAGGCTGCCCTGAAATGGACCAAGGTAAAAATGAATTATGTAGCATTGGAGATGAAAAGAATGAAAACAAAGAAAATCTTACAAAAAGTTACTGTCTTGTTGCCTGTGTATCAGATACCTTAAAATAAGAGTCCTTGCTGTTGTGACATGAGCTCAAGCGTAATCCTCGTGCATCTCACTCCTGTGAAAGGAACACCTTGTTTGGAGAAGTAGCAGATTATTTTCAATTTGGGGAACCCTGCAGTGCTGACTTCCGTATTCCAAGAGAAAGGACAGGTAAGCCCAGTCTATGCTTCTTAGCATCTGTCATGTTTTCACTGTTAGAACCCAGATGTTTGCTGGGGAAATTAAAAGCCCCTAAAGCTCAGTCAAGGTGTAAACATCACAGGAAAATCAGTTGAAAGCTGGATCTAAAGGCTCTGTTCGCCCTGTGGAAGATGCTTGTGCCTCAAAGCTGGGTTCTGAGAGAAAGCTGCATTTCTGAATGTGTGGGATGTAGCATTAGAGCTGAAAGATGCTGAGAAAATCCATTTAAAAATCCATGACATGGATGATGACTTTAAATGTGTTTATTGTCATATGACAGAGTAGATCTTAATGAAAAATCATTGAAAATCACACATTTGGATAAAAGAAACCTACCAGTGCTTCATCTGTGAAAGTGCTTTTATATCCCTTTATAAAGTGCCTGGAAAGTGTGCAGAAACAGCCATCAGAGGAAACCTCATCTCAGTGCATATCATCTGAAACTGAGCAGGTAAGCAATCTTCATGTAGCTTGCTTGGCAGTACCAGGATACAGTTATATGCCCACACAGTGATTTTACTAGTAAGTCAGGTTTTATTTTTCACTCTCATCCAGTTGCCTCCTCAGGTTAAACTTATCACTGTAAATAACTTTCTTTGGTCAATGCAAAATGTGTCAGAGCCTTTCAGTATGAGCTGTAAATACTATCATCAGAAGCTACTGTAAAACATCTTCATGCTGTTTTGAGCAAAGAAAACGTAAGAACTGTAAAAATTCTAAAAATATGTTATAAATGTTCACCTATCGATGATGTTCCTTCTTCAAAATCCTGTCTCATTTCATATTTTGGATTCTGAATATTTTTATGAGTAGTTAACAGTCATATTCCAACAATTTCAATATTGGTGTCTTTTTAATGACTCTTAACATTACTCAGAAGGTCCTTCTATCAAGGTGAATGTCTTTTATCTCTACATTTCATGACATTTCTAGTACTTAAATAGTATCTCCATTTATAAAATGAAAGACCTTGACTAGTGTAATCTGTCTCCTAAATCACAAAAGGACACTGTTCCAGTATTCTATTTCTGTTCCCCTTTGCATTAACTATAAATGGCACTTTTGTACCGATTATACGTTTTTCCTCATTGCTTAAATGATGCTTCTGTTCATAGTTTCAAGTGCTATGCCATCCGAAAAACAGATCCATCTGCATCCAAATGCATCCATAAATGCATTTAGTTCTCACCTTCATGTCTGTAGGTAAAAATCTTGAATGATTGTGTACAAAGGTAGTCTGGGAATTTTTCTGTTTAACCATTCAGTATTGGGGGTAAACATATAATTTACTTTAGCAAGGTTTCCCTGGCTGCTGCTGGGATATAAACCAAATTCTTGCTTCGTGGGTTGAACTACTGATTTGGTTCTGATTTCTCAGTATGGCTGAGTAAAATAACAGGTCATGGTGAAATAAGGTGGTGGTTCTCAGGTGTGCTCTGGAGTTTGTGGCAGCGGTCAGGTAAGGAAACAGACAAGGAATGTGAAGAAATGTGGAATGACAGGGCACCCTGTGGTTTTAGCCGGGCATCTGTGTCATTATGTAATTAGATTATGAAGTGTTTTGATTGAAAGGTTTAGATTGGATTACATGTTATTCTGTCTAGTTTTGATGCCTTTGTTGTCTTTGTGATACACGGGCTTGTTCTGAGGTTTTTACTGCTTGACAGGGCAGGAGATAGAATTTTTTAAGAGGTTATAGCAGAATTTCTGGAGGAAAAGTTATTGAGAAAATGGTAATTTTTAGAACTGAAAGAAAAACAGGTTTTTTATTTGCTTCACAGTGACTTACAGTGTCCCCTTACTTGTGACTGTAAGCCAAGAACAAGGCTGCAGTCCAATGTAACATTTCTCTAAGGGGGTAGGAAGCAAAGCCCATGGAAAGACAATTGAAATTCACAGTATTTCAAAATAGAGATGACTACAGCAGTGAAAAAATTTATGAGTGCTTATACAGACTATTGGTTTTTTAAGTGAAAGGAGAACTGCTTTTTATTAACAAATTATAAATTGTCTCTTGAATGAGTAATCTCATTCCTTTTGGGTGGGAGGCGTGGGGATGAAAAATCCATCTTCCTTACAACTGTAGTGAGAAAACCTGGGGCTGGATTTTCTGAGATGCTCTTTTGACAATTTCCATTATGTATGGGGGTGATGAATTTTGAAGATTATAACTTACTATTCATTGTTATGTTAATATGCAGAAAGTTTACTTTACTTAATTTTAGCTTCCTAGTGAAAAATCTGATACTTAACAATTTTTTAAGCTCTTGGAAATATTGTGGAATTTTAAATATTTTATATTTTTTGTGAACATTGCTTACATTTTTTGTGATAAATATGAGCAAAGGAAACCTTTCTAAATATTTGTTTAACACCATGCTAATTTCTATACATTTTTAAGGTGCAGAAGAAACAATAAAGAAACTAAGAAATCTTCAACTTGCTAATGTTTTTCAGATGTTTTAATCCATTAAAGGAAGCTTTACTGTAAAATTATAAGGAACTGTTGTCTGCTGATTTATTGTGCTTGTGGAGCTGATACAATGAGAGCCTTTCTGCTGGCTATGGGGATGGTTTTTGAAATAGTTTTAAACACAGTTTCTTAGCACTGAGCTTGTGTTTAACTTAGTGTTGAGTTCTCACTGGAATCGCTAACGTTATTTGGTACAATATGCTTGTTGTAGCTTTTGACCTACTTGAAAGCCTAACTGGTTAGTGGAAAGCAATGTACAAAGTGAATCTTAAATCTTAGAAAAAGAGTTCAGAAGTCGCTGGGAAGTTGAGTGATTTTATAGTAAAACCTTTACAATAGAGGGTTAGTGGTCTTGACTGCATTTCCCTTTAAACAGGAATCCTCTATGCAACCTCCTACCGCTACTTTCTCCAGACCAAATTTAGACTGTCAGCAGATGTGCTTAGAATAAAATAGACACGTAAAGTGTATTGTATCTGTCACTAAAAATACTCCTTTGAAGCTTGTGTGTTCTAATGTGTCCGTTCCTTCAATATTTTTCATATGCTTCATAATTCACAACAAAATAACTCCACTGAAAGTGCATATTTTGCTAACTCATTTTTAATTGTGGTTTGAAATCTTGGAGAGCTGCTTGTATCATGTTTTGGTTAGTTTTGGTTTTTGTTCTGGTTTGACACTGTGAATGCACTAAGCATTCTTAGAGCTGAGCTAACCTTGGATTTCCTCATGGAGTCCCCATGGTCAAATTATGTCTTCATAATCAATAATTGCTCTTTCTTCTTAAATGCTGTGCATCTCAGCCAGATTTGGCCTCATATTGCTTAAATAACCACAAAATACTTTAAAACTACATAGGAGTTAAGTTTGAGCATTTATATTAATAATCTTAATGTGGATAATTTTTTTCTATTTTAAATTAACGTATTTGCTCTTGTTTTAAGCTGTTGTAACAAACCATGGCTTTTAATACAACAAAGGGATGGCTCAAACTCTTCAAGCATCTGTGCAAGAACAGGTGCTGTTTCTAACTGTAGTGAATGCAAGATGCAAGATTTTTTTGCAGTTATTTTTCTTTTTTTCTCTTTCAGTGCTAACTATTCACTTAATACAAGTGTACGCGCAAGTACATTTATTTTAATTGACAGAAGGTGTTGAAACTCATCAAGATAGATTAGAATGGTGGTTTGAAGGGCAGGGAGGAAGGATTAGGGACTTCTTAGAGTTTGCTTGAAGGCACTAAACAAGGATCCCCATCTTTCCAAGGCAGTAGGTGGGCTGGGATGTGGCAGCTGCATTGAGCTTGCAACTCAGCAACTCTTATGTAGGTAAAGAAGCCAGCATTCAGTGCAGGAAATCTGGATGGCAGGACACGATGAGATGCTTGGGTTTTGAATACATACTAAGTTGTTTTGAGTTTCTGATGGGCTCATTTTGGCAATTGATAATTGCTTGGTTGGATAACTAGCTGTTAGTTCAAAAGGAAATTCTGCCTCGTTAAGTTAGTAGCAGCAAATCTATCTTCTTTTGTCAAGTGTTGCTTCATCTCGGTGAAGCTTAATTTCCATCTGCAAGAGGTAGAGATCCTTGCTTCATACAAGGAAGGGTATTAATTTTGTTGTTTGTTGTGTTACTAAACTGGGGTGGGCATACTCTACTGTGGAAAATATCAAGGATGCTTCATGTCTGAAGCTTTTCTGGCTTGAACTTTATGCCGATGTGATTGGAATAACATGAAAATTCTAATACTCTTCATGACGACCATCCAGCTTCAATATTCAATTTAGATCTATTTTAACCCAAGGGTTTAGTCTCTTTCTGATTTCTTCTTGGACATTTAATTATGTCAGACATGCAAATCAACCAAAATAATTCAGCCAAGTTTCTAGAATGCATACAGGGAAAACTTTCTGTTCATAATGTTTTCAAGTGGAGCCTGCAAGACTGTGGATACCTTTTATTTAAAAAGTCCTAATAGTACATGCCTTGCAGGAAATACATAAGCATTTTTCAGGTGGTGTAATCTGTTAGAACAGCTGAAAGACGACACTCCTGATGGAAAATCAGTTGAGATTTGGCCTTTTCAGTGCCTCTGAAAAACACAGTGAACAATGACAATACCTTACTGCAGGAAGCTAATTGTGACAGACTTTTTCAGGGAGGCAGGGACCAGAGCTAGGAAAACTTGCCAGTTTCCTTTGGCACCTGGCTTGCAAAGCTTTTTGATTCTTTTGTAGACAGCATGTAAAATGTGGTGGATAATGAACACCAGTGAAGCGGGGAAACCTGTGAGCTGTTGCCAGAAGTAAAGATGGGATTACGAGATGAATTTAAGCAGAATTTGTCATATTAGGAAAAGTGATAATGAGTCATGGTAAAGTGGGAAAATAGTAAAATAATGGGGAGTCTCAGAAAATGAGAATAACCTGTGCCACAGTTTGGTTTGAAGTGAACAGAAGGATTTAGTCTCAGACATGTGAACCAGCATTAAAATAAGAAGGGTACACAATCACTTCTATTTACTATTGCTGCCATTACTCAAATGACAATTAGTTCAAACATCCAGAGAGTTTCTGGTGTGTTTATATTATGTGTATATATATATATATATATATATATAATTCTCCATTATGAAACCTGGCATTGATGTTTTAGCTTCTTAGGTATTTTGATTCCAAAAATGAAACCTAAAACTTGTTGAATGTTGAAAAGAGAACAAAACCACAAAAACAACAACAAAATATTAAGAGAACTCTCAATACAGGTCAAAAAGCCAAGCACTCATCTGTGTGGGTGGGTACACTTGCAAAATCTTGCTTTATTTGCCTCTATGCAAATTTCTGCTCCCAGTAATCCTTCTGAAATTCAGTGCGTGGAATGGGTAGTGGTTCATTAGACTCACTTTATTCTTTAGAGAGCAGAGTAAATGGCACAAAAAGCAATGAGATTAAGGTTACAAAGGCAGCTTTGATTTTGGCAATTCAACTTTCATTTTGGCAATACCTAATTTTTATTTCTTGTCTTAGCAAACTTAATGTGTTGAGACTTTGTTTGAGTTTTTTAATACAGCTTTTATTTTGTGTTGTGGGAAATATGTTGGGAATTTACCTTAATACACTACAATAAATTACCAGAATGCTATCTTCTTTAGCAGTATGTACTGTACTGAGTTACTAAGTTCTACATTGCTATGCACTATGTATGTGCCATACAGTACGTGGCTATATAAAAGTTCACATATTTCTTCCTTAGGTCCTGTGACATACAGACTCTTTAGAGTTATGGGCTTCAGCTCCATCACAACATCCTTACATGTGTTGGTGGTGTCTTGACTGAACCACACTGGTGTACACTGAATTGGAGAGTCAGGTAAGTGATTATTTATGCTTGAATACAGCAAATGAAAAAAGCAGTAAGATTCTTAGATATTTTTTAATCTGTATGTGGTCACAAACCTGGAAATTTATCCTCCCTTTTCTCTTAGTCACTAGAGACTCCAGAATCCAGCAGTATTTGTAATCTGATGCCTGCTGTATCATCATATTAAAAGCAATGGGCAATTTAATAAATAAGGCTCAGTGACACTGGGTGAGGAAAAAAATCTTTGATTTTTTCTTTCTGTAAACAGCAGTCTGTTGAAATGTCTCACATTATCAGGTTCTGCTTTTTACAAATTATCTTCAGAGTTGTTACGGCTGTTTTGAGATTGATATATTTATATAACAACATCAGCTTTTATATCTTGTTTGTAAGCTTTTGGGAGGGTGGTGAAAGGTATTTTGGTAGTTTGTTGCTAGTATAAAAGCATTAATAAACATACTATGTCAGGACCAAAAATTTGAGCCAAATTTAGTTATTCTGTACCAAATGATACTTGCATGGTTGAAAGTATTTAATTTACTCTGAAACAAGCACTGGATATCTTCTCAATCATGTAATGGGCTTTTTCCTTTCCTAGTTTTACAAAGTATGATATATATTTAAAAGTGTATGCAGCACTGTATTTCTTAAGGTTATATCTTGGTTTGACATTTCACTGATCTTTGTATTTGTCTTAACAACATAATTAGCATTTTATGTTATTTTAACAATTTTTGGATAGTCATAACATAACGAAAGTCAATTCCTTGCAGCATAGTAGCTGTATTATGTAAAAAGGTTGGTTGTTCTTTATCTACATGTATTAGGATCACTGGAAGTTTGCCTGAGGAAACTTAGAAAAGACAGGAATGTGAGAAACGTGCATTGTATGATGAAGCTTTTATATGAAAAATACATTGTAATCTGGTAAAATAAAGGGATTCAGATCAAATGAGAAACCTGAAAATCATGTTTCTCCTTAATGCATTGTCATTTTTAAAAAGAAAGGGATATTTATTGTCATGCAGGTGTGTCAAATGCAGTAGTAACTTTTCAAACGCTGTCATTTTTATGATTGTAATTTGTGCTTACCTAATTACCTAATTTTGTTTTTATCTTTCATTGTGTTGAGCAGCACTTCAGCAATTTTATAATGCAAGTGTGCATCCAATAATGATAATCTGTACTTCCAAGATGTGTGTGAATGGTAGTTGATAATTTCTATAAATCACTTGCCTATTCATTGTATTTGCAGTGTACGCAAAAATAAAGAAAGGCAGATCTTTCTTCAAAATTACTTATCTTTAACTTGCATCTCATTTTGTCCTACAAGTTAAAAAAACCCCAAACAACACAACAAATGAACAAGCAAAAGCCAACTCAAACGAACAACATTTCATGGGAAGTTCTATTTTATGTGTTTTTCACAAACATAGCACAGAATGAGAAGCAAGATTTATTTTCTCAACAGCTTTTTCTTTCTTCACCTGGAAGCTTCATATCTCAGACTTTTAAGTCTTTCCATCACTGATGGTATTATAAAATATTGGTATAGTGTATTTTGGGTTTCTATTTTAATTAGTTTGCTTCATTTGTCTTCAATGGCAATCCAGAGAAGAGTTGAAGGAGCATATGGAAAATTACAGAATTGCTAGTGCCCTTTTTTTCTTCATTTCAGGATCAAGTATTCAAAACCAGACATCAGTTGAGTGGACATCACAAACAAATCCATCATGAAGAAGCACCAAACCCACAAATGAAAGAGAGGAAGAGAAGAAGGAAGTCTGAAGATAATCCTGTGTGTTTCAACACAAAAGCAACTTGAAAGTAGAATTCAAGCTAATTTAAATGCAGTATCTACATACCTACAGTAGGTATGATCTGTATTATAGCAAAACTTTCTGTTTTGTTTCTTAATTGCAGAATATTTTGTAATCTGGCATGTTTATTTATTTGCTGATTTACCTACATATTTTTGTAAGAAAGTTGCTCTTAGATAGCCTGAACAAAAATAAAAATAGCTACCTCCTACTTGGTTTGTGATAGTACCAGTCTTTGGAATAAGTTAAGTATGTGCTGGTCAAAAGGTGCAGCTAAGATTTTCTGCTATAGTTTGTTACACAGAATAACAAAGCACAGCCACTGGAATAGGCTCTTTCAGGAGCCAAAAGAAGTGCTGTGGGACTTCTTGGAATGTTGCAAGTTAACTAGGTGAAAAAACAGCTTCCTTTGAGTCATGGCTGCATTTTTAAGAGGAATATTAACTGAAGCATCAATTTTATCAGTTAGTATAAAATTGTATTTATCTGGACTTGTAAGAGTTAACACCAAGACTTTGCCTGGCCTCAAGTGCATCCTTTCTTCCAAAGAGATTTTGACAAGGCATTTGATGCGGCTGCCTGTCCATGAGTTGACGTTACAAAATACTCTGATAGCTTTTTTAATACTTAAGTAGTGAAGCTTGAGTACATCTCTTTCTCTAGGTTTCTTCTAAGTATGTGCATTTGGCTTAGGGTGTTTTCTCTTTTTAGTTGTTGCTCATGGCTATACATGTCTCTTACATTATCTGAAAACATTTTTGCAATAGTTTAACTAGAGAAATCACTTTCTTAATTTCACAGTTGTGTATCATAAATTAATTCAAATTGTCAAAGATTTTTTCCCCAAAGACTTCTTTATCTCACTGTTTTCTAGGACTTAAATAGTTGTCTATACTGAATCTGGCTTTCCTCATTTGAAGTTGTTATTGCTCATATGGAAAGAAATAAATACATGTTTTAGTCACTCTCTGATATTAGAATAATAAAAAGGATCCAAAAATGGAATTTGGGTTCAGTTAGTCAAAGGCCTAGTTGCTTGAAGTGAGCTAGAGCATTTTTTTGGTAACTTGGGAGCAGATCGATGTGCTGATTATGTACCTTGCACATAGGCATGTGTCTTCTGGCCTTTTTTAAATCAAGTGGTCATTTAACAAAGCTCATCAGTGGCAGAAGTAAAAGGTTAAGCACTTTACATTGTTACATCATTACAGCTGTGACTTGTGAAACAGTGGAGTATGGCAATCCAAATTTTGTCTGAGGTTACATTTGAAATGTGACATACGATGTAGGCACTACAGCTCTTTTGAAAGAAAAAGGAACTTTTACGGACTGGGTCTCGAGCTCTCCCTGGAGCCGTGGACATTAAGAATTTATTTGAACTTTTCATACCTACTCAAGCTACTCGAGCTTTGCTTGATTTTTGTACAGCAAAACAAACTTCATGTCAACACTGTTCCTTTCCTACAGCCCCCCTGAGGAGCAAACTCATAAAACTGGCAGGAGCTGTAGTCACTGCCTGCAGCTGTATTGTAATTCTTTCCACTAAAGGCCCTGTGTCCCCACAGTAGAACAGGATCTGTTGGGAATCACAGCTAGCTCAGTGGTGTGTCCAGCAGCACAGATGGAACAGCTGATGGCAGAAGGCGTAAGGATAACCCTGCTGTGCTGACTGTGACTCTGAGAGTACGGGCTGTCCCCTGCACAGAGCTCCAGAGTGCCAGAGCAAGCTGCCTCATTTCTTTTCATCACACAGTTGTCTCTCGTTATGCCCAGATTAACAGATGAACATGGAAAGTGTGTTTTAGAGTCTATTGATACTGTAAAACTTAAAGGAATTCCTTTAAACGGAGAAAGATCTGCTTTCAGGAGGTTACCAGCAAAGTGTTGGAAGCGGGACATGGAAATCCAGCTGTTTTCCTGTGGCGCTTTGTTTGCTTTCCACCAGGAGGGGGCAGCAGATGAACAACATCACACGGGCTGTTTTCTACTTTTCAAACGCTTCCAGTGTCCCTCTCTGCCTGTGAATCCTAGCAGGGACTCCTTACCGATGTGAGAGTTTAAAATTATGGTTCCTACTTGTTTGCTACAAGGATAGCTGGAATGTATGAATCAGAAGTCTTCATTCTGTTCAGTATTAAGGAATAGAATTTATTTATTAAAATCTACCTCAAGTTTTTAAAGAGGGCAGTTCTTTACTGAGACTTAAGATTTTTATGACTATGGCATTAGGTGTGTATATATTTTAAAGGATAAAATAACTAAGCAACCGTAGCCCATCAGCTCATTAATGTTACCTAAGTCTTGCTGAACATCTTTCAAATACTTATTTTTGTATTTCAATTTGCATATTACAATTCAAAATAATGTTCTCACAGCCATTTTTCTCCCATCAGAAAATAAAACCGAGAATACACTAAATCTAGTGATGCTTTTCATTCATGTGTAATAAATGTATTCACATACAAGGATGGCTTGTGCATTCTGTTGGCAGAGCATGGGAGTTAAAGGCCTCAATTCACATGTAGTGCGAGTGGTGTTAAGCAATATAACCAAATTTAATTGCCTTATTTCAGGCGCAAAGTGCAGTCTTATCATCTGAAAGTTTATGGAGGTGTACCATATTACTGATTGGGAGTATAGTAGGGTCTTTTTTAAAACTGTTGGGCAAGTAGTGATTATAACCTACCATTGTGAACTTCTTGAAAGTGTGTGGCTATAGTTCTGTTTAAGATGCAGATTAAGTAGTTAACAAAAAGCCACAGAGAGATGGCAGTCCAGTCCTTTTAGCTGCTGAGTTTTATCCAGTAGTTCATATAAAGAAAGGAAAACCATGGTGGCTTCTGTATCAGCTGCCAGTGTTCAGAAGCTAACTGTGAAGAATGAAACTAATTCCTAACAGGACTGATTAACTGGTATACTTGTCTTGATGATTTTCATTAAAATTGCGTTGTAATGTGTGTGGGATCTTTATGGAGCCTAAAACTTTATCAAGTGACTTTTTTTTTTCCTTTTGTGGTGATTTTCCTCTTTAAAGATTACAAATGTTTAAGAGAAGAGGAAATAATTTCAAAGATTTATTCAGAATGGCACAACTTGCCTTTCAGAGCTGGCTTTCATCTTGAATCCCACTGTTTAAATCACAAATTTTTCCATGTGGTCCCCATGGTTCTACTGAGGTCACTGATTTAGCACCTTCAATGCATCAAACACTTAAACAACTCCCCTGAGTATTTAAGTTCCCTCATGCAAGTTCAGGGCTTTTATTCTTTGAGCAATCTAAGCTTTAATTTTCTAGTGCAGGAAATCCACACAAATAACTGAGGATTAAATTCCCTTTTTCCTCTTTCTTGTTTTGAATACTGTTGCATAAAATAACAACTGTATGATTCACTCTTGCTTTGTGTAGTAATTAGCAGGAGGACTTTTACCAGTAGAAGTCTTGAGAATATATAGAGTAAAAGCTAATACCATAATATTCTAAAATACTTTGTTTTCAGAATAGCTAGACTTGAATTGCCTTCACAAATATGTCATGAAAATAGCTCTGATTTCCTTATAGAGTGTTTAAAGAATGAGTAATCCTGTTTATTGCATCTAATACATGAGTATACTACGTGTATTTGGGAATAGTATTGACTCAGGTATTAATTACTTGCAGTGTTTTGAAAGGATATTGTTTCCTTTTGCTGAGTGCTGGTCAATAATCTAGATAGATGTGTAAGCGCTTTTTAAACCTGTTATCACGGGATTTTCACAGGATTTTAAACTTCTATGCTTGTATTTCTCTCTTTGAAAAAGAATGTGTTAAAGTTGTGACTTAACAGCATTATAGACTTGTGTTGAATTTTTGAACAGCCAATGCTTCCCCTGTTGTTCCTGAGGAACCTCTAAGCATGGTGAGAGGGATAATACAGAAAATTTGGGATAGCAGGTCTGTAATCTGCATCGATCTTTTCAAATGCTTTACCGTTTCCCTTCCTAGAATCTTCTCTTCGTATATTAGTACATTTGTAATTTTCATGTGGAGGTTTTTTTCCCTTTTCAAATAAATTCCACTTGCAGGCCTGAAAGAGTAACAGGTCATATAGCAGGGACAAAAAATTTCAAGAAAGCTTTGGTGGACCATTCCAACATCAGAGCAGAACAGTCCAATATGATTATGTTGTATTATGCAGAATTGGCTGCTAGGAAATTAATTCAGCACAGCAGATGATGTCATTTTGGGAATGTAAATAAATTATTGAAAGATAATAAACTAGAAACTGAAGTATTTCATTGTAAACAGCTGTGATAGGAATCTTTGTCCTCTTATCTTTCCCATAGTGGTATTAGTCTTTCCTAACTAATACCTTTAATACTCATGATAAAAGGCATAAAAAGCCTAAATTAACACTGTAACTGAGAAATGTAATCCCTTCAGACCACTTACACAGGAAGACTATATGATGATTTTCCAGCTGGGACAAGGTTCATTTCCTTTCTGACAGGAAGCATTCTTATAGTTAGCTCTGCAGAAACACACAAGAATGCATGCTGGTATCACAGCCCTTCATTGCCAGCACTGGGAGCAGGGAACAAGGTCTCTCTGACACAGCAAGTGCAAACACATACAGGTGGATTGCATGGATGTCCTCTTTATGTTACCACTTCCGTAAATTGCTCAGGGAGGAAAAAAAAAGTACTCTGCTGTTGAATATTGAGTGCTGTGTAAGAGTGATTATTTTGTGATATGAAAAGGATTTCTAGAGAAAAGTGATATTTTTTCCCTACTGGTAGTATTCTCTCTTACGTTGAATATGCAAAAACCAAGCACTGTGGTCCTGATTTAACAAAACAGGTTAATTTTAAACAATTTTTAACTGATGGGTTTTTTATGGCAATTAGGTATATTGATCTTTAAGGATATGTTTGATCCTGGTTTGGAATTTGTGTTCAGAAGACAGCTATTTAAAGATATAAATACTGCAAAGACAAGGACTGCTTATATTCCTGGCTTGTTAACTGAAAAGGGTGTCTTTACTGGTTCAGAGGGATGTGGACTTTAACCACACCTTTTTTTTTTTTTTTCTTCTGGTATTCCACAGCCATTAATTAAAATATTAATTATAGGAATTATTAAAAGTAGCAATGTCCTCTCAAAACTTTTTAAATCAACTTGCATATATAGGCATATTTCAAGATTTTCAATATCATAAAGTTTGGTTTCCAACTTGACTACATTCCTTTTCATCTTCTGGAAAGCTCCCTACTTCATCTTTATGGTTTGAACTTCAGTGAACCTCTCAAAAGCCCAGTCTCTGTGACTGATGTTCTGGTGTCTTTCTGACTCAACCAAGTGATTTGTTTAAATAGACTTTGCATTGCCATGGTTATAGTAAACCATAATGCCAGGGGGATGGGAAAAGGCAATTACATTAGAAATTCTGAATTACACAGAAGAAAGTGCCTTGTAGAACTGTCTGCTTGGAACTGTTGGATCCACTCCATCTTGTTGGTATTTAAAAAGTGAAGCCTTCCTTCTTTCTTCTGAATTGTGCATTTTACAGGATTAGAAAATAAGGTCAAGTGAATGCATGGATGGAAACAGGCTATGTTGTGTTAAAGCCTTCCCAAAACCTCCTATTTGGTGTGTGGGTGCATAGGACAGTGGGAGCCAATTTGATTCTTGTGATAATACTTAAATGAAACAGCTTGTGGAGAATTCGTCCTAATAGGACCTGGCAGCGTAGTGGATAAGGAATATCCACCTTAGTCCACAGTGGCAAAATTGAGTTCACTGAGCTGAAGAAATGAAATACTCTTGCAGTCACTTGGCAGGAGCACGGAGCTCCAACACTTGAGTGCCGTGGGTGGTGCTGCATCCCGCAGTCTTGGAGCCGTGGCATCACACACAATGGCACAGGAGAGTAGGCAGATGTCTGGCAGGAAACCTGGGTGTGAAGGGGCTGATAGACGTCTCTTTTGCTACTGGGACAGATGGCACTCAGTTTCTGTGGTAGCAAGTGTGCCATGTCTTCAGAGACAGACATTTGCTCTATTAAATATTCTTAGCTTATGTAGAAGCCAACTGACAGGGCTTCAAAAGTTACAGGAGAAGGAGAGTGATGGGAAAACAACTTCTGCTGGGAGGCTGACTGAGCAGTGTGGCCAGGCACTGTTAATGGTGTTTAGGTGCATAAGAAAACAAGTGTCCAAACCCCTGCAAAATAAACTGTTCCAAAAATTGAAGACAGTCACTGTCTAGAAGAACGATTGCAAATCTAGAACTGTCTCCTAGTCCTTGCGCTGCTATGTGACCCACAGCAAACACATGTAACTTGTTTTAGGAAGGTACTTATTACCTATGAAAACACAATTTACTACCTTGACAGCTGCTCGTGAACATGATGCCAACCTCTTCCTCTTCATTTCCCCATCAACAGTTGGAGGTAAACCTAAAGAATGCTTGCTATGCGGTGGTCATGCAATGCATTATTTCTTGAGAGATAGCAGTAGTAGAACTGGTACAGGGGAGGTACTTATAATAATGCTGGAGTGAAATTCTTGAGGAGAATTGTTACTGTACCAGCCTTGGTGTTAGACTTAGATTCTTGAAATATGTTCACTTTTCATTAGCTTTTTTAAACTCAAATGTTTTCATTGGTATGTTTTATTTTTGGATGTAAAAATGAAAACAGGTTTGCTTATATGGGGCTTGTCCTCTATTCAACCCTGACCATTCTGTGATTCTGTTTAATTTTTTCAGTCTGTGCTTTCTTCCTGATTAGGTTTATTTCAGGTTCTCCACTGTAAGACTAATATTTCAGAATTTTCATGCAAATATGAAATTAAACATTGTAAATTAGATTTTGTCAGCGAGAATGTAGATGAAAGGGGCGGCCTGTCCTTTAAGAACATACCTCTTGATGTTGACGTTTTTGAAAGTCATTCTTTTCCTTTGTATTTGTGACCTAGATGTTCTCCTTGATGTCTTTACAGAAAATTCTTTGTGTGTTTTCTTCATTAAGTAAAAATTATTTTACCTTAATGTAATTTCATATTGTTTTTTGAAAATTTCGTTTTCTGCTACTTTTCCGCTTTCTGGGATTTGTTTGGTTTTAATTGGTGACATAGAACACACTTGAAGTGTGTTGAAGTCCCTCTGAACTTTGATTCAGAAAAAAAGATCAAAAATTAAATTTGGAAATGGTTCTGGCCAGTCTGTCTTGGTTAGACTTATGGTTGAAGCCAAATTTAGATGCAGTAGGTCTGCTACTAGTAAAACAGACTGCAACCTTTAATTGCTCAGAGCAGTGTCCAAGATCATGTTTCATTAGCAGCAGGATCATGTGAAAGATGAGCTGCAGCTTGGAGGACATGCTGAAAATGCTGGTCCCCTGATACTCTTCTGAATTTCCCACACACACTCGATGTTTGCCTGGAAGATACAGCATCCTTCCTATTTGCTTTTCATTTCTTGATAGGCGAGAAGCTTTTCAAATGTGAGCTCTGCTCTTGTGCCACTGTGGTGGCACTTGCGAACACATACAAGTGAGAGGCTCTACAAATGTTGGCTCTGCTCACAGAGTTGGTAAGCATAAATAATCCCTCTGTCAGAAAAATTCTGTAGATCTGGTGGCTTTTTAAACGCAACAAAATCCCACGCTTTAAGGTATGCTCTCCCACCCAAGTCAAGCATTTACATATATTCCTTGGCTCTGTAAAGGCTTTTTTGGGATCTTGGCTCTGTAAAAGCTTTTTGCTTAAGGGAATTGCTTCCTGGCTCTTCTTTCCCTTCTGGAGCATGTATGGAAGGAATACTAATGGGATAAATACAAAAATATCCAGTAGGTGACAGTATCAGTGCATGTGTGTGAAAGGGTGCTGGGAAAAATGGTAGTAACTTACATTAAAAAAAACAGAAACATGTTCATTCACTAATTTTATATCTTAATTTGGTGGTTTAAGTTCACCATGAAGCTTTTTCAGTCATTTTGTCTGCAGCTTTGTTTGTAGTGTTTTGATTCCACAACCCTACCCCTCCCCCATGCTTTGAGGAAATGATCACATTCTTGATTGTGCTAAACATATCTAATTTTGCATTGTTCGCAGGGCATGTCATGTAATGAGTGGGAGCACTAGCTGGTCTTAGTAAAGCCGAAATACATGTTCCAAGTGTGTACTTAGCAGCCTTAGAGGATTTTTCAATGTTAAATTCATGTGTGTTTAAACTCTTTACACTAAATGAAGTGCTCTTTGCTTCTTTTTCTTTTCTTTTTTTTCCCTAAAGCTGAAAGATTTAAATTAAGATGAGCTAATGTCCACAAGTTCACTTCTTGAGGTATGCAGTGGCTGGTGGAGAGAAGGTTTAAGTAGCTGGGATTTGTTACTTATGTAACAAAAAATAAAAAGCTTAATCTAGTCTGGCTCTTTAGCTGTCATAATAATGGTAGTTCTGATTATGAAACCAGTGCTCTCTTTGGAGAATCTTTTGATGCCTGAACTGAAATCTGGAAATGCATTTATCAATAGTGATAAAACACCTTGAGCTTAAAGTAAGTTCCTTCTTCACCGAGAGCTTTTTAATATTTGGTAATGGAATAACAGGCTAAAACACTTTTTCTCAGCTTTTGTGGCGGGTGTGCAAAAATGCAGAATTGTAAACATTATCCAAATGTTGTAACAAAAAGTAAAGGTAATTCATATAATGGAATGGATGGCTTACTGATCTTGTTACAACTCTTTCCTTAGCAATTAGATGCAGCTTAGTGACAGGCAGCATTACTCTTTATGTCCTGTGTTACTAAAAATCCTTTTAAAAGTAAATTATTCTGTAATATCTGGCATCATATTTTGTCTCTTTTTGCAGTATTATTTCGGAAGCATATACTTTTCATTTACTTGTAATTAATCAGTCCTTCTTACAGGGACCAGCTATTTTGCTGCTTGCCAATTTTCAATGTGCCTCCTCCCACCAGCCTGCATTTCCCTGTTAGATGCATGTTAGATCATGATACTATAAATCTTTGCATGCTTCACTTTTGCTGTAAAACTGGTTTCATTGGAAATTAATAGAATTTTTCTTTAGTAAGTCAAAAACTTATAATGACTGTCTGTGAGATCAGGAAGTGAATAATTTAACTAGTGTTCACTAGAGTAAACAATAACACTGTCTGAAAGTACTCTTTTGTTGTATGTGAAATCTGTACTTAAAAAATATTTCGTTCCTATCTGCATCATGTTTCTGACCTAAATAGTTGGGATGTTTGAAATTGCTACTTGTGAAAGAGTTTGTCTGAATTGGCTAAATGCAGTTAAGGCTGGGGTTTTGTTGTGTTGTTTTTTTCCTTAAGTAGATTATTTCAGGCTTGTGTTGGTTTTAAGATTTTTAAGTACAATATAATGTAACACCCTCTACTTCTGAAATTGTATAAAAAAAAGACAATAACATTTAAGAATACTAAAGCAAAAAAAAAGGAAAAAGAAAAACCTGGACAAACCCAGCCCAGTCCCACAAGGTACACTTTACACCCACACAGAAGCCATTGACTGATTCAGTGGCCTGTGTTCAAAAGTGAGTTGTAAAGAGCAGAAATAGCATGTAGATCTGAGTGTTAGCAAGACTAAGGATGGCATAACTGCAGTGATGAAATATGCTGAAAAGTGTAATCTCTAAACCTATACAGTATTCTCATATAGTTAATGAATAAATATAAATAGTTTATTGATACTCAGAAAAGAGCACATTTCTACATGTGTTGCTACTTGGATATATGTGTGTGAGTATGTAACTGGGCTGTTCACAACAGTCTTTTACTTTTAGGCTTTTTCAAGAGCTTAGATCGGTGTAGAAGATGGGATGTAAGTTTGCTTGAGATATTTGCCATACTTAGTGACTTGGAAGAGGCAGATGACTGCTTCTGATGGCACAGAACCTGACAGGTTCACATTTTTTGTAGCTTTGCTGTCAAAGACTGCAAGAAGATTTCCTGAAAATTGTGTTTCCTGATGATAGTAGAGATGGCGAGGGTTCTGTGCTGCTTTAATAATAATGTATGGGATAATGTTTCATCTTTTGTATAAATCTTAGCTTGAAAATGGATTTTTTTCCTTTGGTAGGTCAACCAATTAAATTTTTTGTTAGGTGTGAAGGAAAAGGAGGGTTAAGGTACATTTTCCTATTAAGCATACTTGTAAGGAAGTCTAGGGGGTTTTTTTTTGCCATTTGTATTCATGTAATAACACCACCACCCAAGTACCACTACCCCAAATAGAGAAAACCCATAAATATTGGCATCACCAGCCTTGAGGTTTTTAAACTAGTACAGTGTATACCTCAGTCTAAAAAATTAGGTTTAGCCAACTTAATTTTAATCTGACCTCTCTGTGGGTGCCCTTCTATGCTCTTGGAGGATGACAGGCATTTCTGCAAGACACTGTAATTTCATATGAGGCATCACTTAAATGTGTGGGCTGATTCACCTGTTAGGACTGCCTGCATGCAGTTAGCTTTACAGGGGAAATCTAGAAAATAATACACCTGTTTGCTGACAGTGTGTGGGATGAATCCTCTTGTAGGTGGTCGTTTCAGTGTCCTACCTTGTAGGTCTGCAGAGTGCTACCAAAATAAATGGATCCTCAATATTGGTTGAATGGAAACCTTAAATTAAGAGAAGCTTAAGTTACAAACTGCTAAGTTTTAGAGTCTTATTGCTTGATGTTAGGTCACAAGTGCTGAGATTAACCCACAAGTCACAAGACTGGATTCTCCTGTAGCCTGTGTGCAGCTGTATTCTTGGCTGGTCTTGCACGAGGAAAGTGCCAGAACCCAAAGGTTTAGGTTCTAGATTTGGTATTTCCTGAATCTGCAAGAACTGAGGTTTTGATTAATATCAGATGATAGTTACACTGTCTCAGGACAGGGTTTTGACCCATACTAAATGTGTGGCAAATCTCACATTTTAATATAGAATGAATCCTTGACAGTATTTGTGTTACGGTTATGTTCTTTATTCTGGGGTATGTCCTTCTGTCGTAATGCAAAATAGGTGGGATAAGTGACAAATGCAAGTTCAGGGCAGCTTGCAGCTTTCACTACACTGAGCTGGAATTATCTACACACACAAATATGTTCAGCTCTGGTGTAGGTGGTTGCATGCTGGAGCAATTGTGTCCAAAATATCTAAATGCATATAGGTCCTATTAAGACAGAAAAGTAAATCAGGACACTTCTGTTTGTAGGAATCTTTTATTGTCTCAGTGGAGGTTTTATTTTAAAAGAATAGATACATCCACAGCCGCACAACTGAAATAAAAATACTGCTGAAAACATGGTGCAAACTCCACTTACTCCAGTAGTAGGGGGAAAAATGGTGAAAGGCATCATCTTGCTTGTGTAAAAGGAGAGGCACTTTAGGTCTAGAATCCCTCACTTGGGAATACAGCTAAGCTGTCTGTGAAATTGCTCAGGAGAACTGGTCTGGACTAGCTCTGCTGCTGGGTAGAGCCAGGAGATCTTGCTAGGCTCATGCCCTGACCCACTGTTTGGCTGTTTTGGATTTGTGAGTGCTACGGTTCGAGACCGACAGCCTGCGTAGTGTTCCCTCACTGCTGCTGATGGTATTCATCACTGAGACATTTCTGTTTTATCACAGCATTCAGAAGAGATTGGGCCTTCACACTGCCTGACATCACACGGCTGATGAGGTGTTCGGCTATAGTTTTTGCTGCTCTTCTTCCCCTGACAAACAACTTCTCTGAAAATACGTTAAGAAATATCACCTGAGTTCAGGAATCTCATTAATCAGTTCCCAGGTCATCTTTACTCTCAAACCACTCCCTGTAGAACATTAGGTTCTTAAACTTCTACCTAAGCATTCCAGCAAAGAAAGAAGTTGTTGGCATTGTCAGGCTTTCATGTTGAAAGCCAGGGATTATATGTAAGAGGAGAAGAAACTGTTCTTGTGTGGCAATTAAAAGCACTTAAGAGTGGTCTTTCCAAAGTGCTTTGCATGGGGTATGGTACAGGTGATAACTCCAATGTGCTGAGAGGATTCAGGGGATTTGTCCTGTCGAAGGGGTGAATGTGTTGATTTCTGTTCTGGTTACCTCCTGCTGATACATTCTTCTTACTTAAAAATGGAGAGATTGACATCTCAAAGCAGAATCAGTTGAAATGTGTCAAAGCTGACTGTGAACCTTACAAGTAGTTTCTTCTTTTTGTCTTTGATTTTTAACACAATCTCTATATAAAACAGAAAATTATTCAAGAAAATATACTGATGCTGTAGAATTCAGTGGAGTAAACATTTCTTCATGATTACTTTTTATAACAAAGTGACTATGTTATCATAAGCTTATCCAATGTTGAAATAAAAATAAAAATTATTAAAATATTATATCAAATAAACTTGACTTAAAAATTCAGCGGCTAAGTATACCTGAATCTTATTTAGCCAAATAAAAATAGCTCTTTAAAATGGTTTTACTCTAAGACTCCACATTTATTATTTGAATATGGTTTAAAAAACCTAGGGGGATAAAAAGCCTAGTATCACAACTTTCTACCAGACAGAAGCACTGTTCTCTGAAACACAATTGTGAAGAATATACTACTACAACAGGATAAAAGTTTCCCTTCAGGTAAATTGTAGATTTCTTGATTTACAGGAAAATGTTAGAGGGTTATGTGGAGAGAAGTTACTGGCAATTTTTAAGTAGAATCTCTATGAAAGAATTAAAGAAAAATTTAAGAGAAGAAAATTCTCATAGTGTAAGAAACTGATAATCATCCCCAGTCTCATCTTCATGTTGTACATTTGGCACAGAAAAGGTTGGAGATTCATAACAAACATAAACACTTGTTCCCTCTTCATGTGGAAGAGTAATAGTTGGACATTTGCAGGTGAGTACATAGAGTATTACTAATGGGAAATGTTTTCTTTCCTTAAAATGCTGCCATGTGAATTGTATTAACTTGTTTGCACAACAGTCTGATGGTCCTTTAACTTAAAATTGCTTGAGTGGTAAGTACTCATGACAGCAGTACTAAAACAGTACTTCATTCAAAAGGATTCCAGTGGCATTTCACTGACTGCTTTGGGGAAATGTCTCCATCCTTGTTGATATTGGGCCCAGAGGACACTGATGTAACGTGTTGGTTATTTAACAACATTTAGCAGTAGCAAAGGGATGCGAGGGAGATGTAGGTATGTGGAATTTAATTAAACAAGTTGGAATTCAGCCAAAACTCAGATCAACAGTCCCAATCTTGCAAAAAGCACAAGACTTGTAATAGTTGGTAAGTGAACTGAGCTTTCATTTTAGTGTCACCTTGACAATTGTGTTGTAAGCTATCTGCTTTTCTAGGGAATTTATTCAGTAATGTTGTGAAGGATGGTCTGTATCACTTACTAAATTACTAGTAATTACTAGAGATTACTTCTGGCAGCATTCTGCCCTGTTTTTGCATCTTTCACATAAGCACCAATCTCAGTCTTAGCATTTGAGAGCAGGCAAGAGTAGCTTGTAGTAGCAGTGCTGCAGGTGAAACATACTGCAGTTGCATGCCCACTAGAATTTTTAATATGCTGGGGTTTTTTATCCCATTTTTTTCCCCACTGTTGTTCAAGCAGGCTGCATAGTAAGCTTGATAAGGTAATCAGAAAGGGGACCTTGCATACAAAATAAGTGCTCTATTTCTTTTTTGTGTGTGTGTGTGTTTATTACCCTGTTGTAAGTAGGCAGAAATATTCAGCATTAATTAGTTTACTGAAAAGACTGACTGCTGATAACAGGTTTTGTATGTACAAGGTGCAATTTATAGAACCAAATTCTAATCTGTTCTTTCTCCCAGCCCTAGGCAGCATAGTTATTCTGAAGTAAAGGATTTTGGTTTGTCCTTGTAAGTGATCTTTCAATATGAATATGACAGGTTCTATCAGAATTATTTCTTTACACTCTAAAAAAGGAAGAAAATTTAGGTGCAGAAATTAATATTCTTGACACATTTCTGGTTTGCTTTGTAAGACATCCTGGAACAGCAGCCTTTTCTCAGAAGTTCAAAAACTTTGGTATTTCAGGGACTTTAGTATTGTAAGTCTAATGTGGCTTTCATGTGTAACTATCATTGAATGATATAGAATATTTTAAATGTATTTAGACAAGTAAGCAATTATTTTCTAGACCAACTTCCAGATATAGTAGAAATCTTCCAGGTCTACTTCTGACTCCAAGCCAAATTTTTCAAGGAATATCTGAATTAGTATGCTTTATTTTCTCTCTGTGTAATCCAGCAAGCAGTGTGTGGTTTTTTGAATGTCAATTTCTGTGAGTCTGAGGGGAATCTGAGCTAGTCTTAAGGTGTTAACTGTGCTTCCACTTGAACAAACTGATCTTGCATTCCCTGTCCTTCCTACTTTGCTATCATGAAAGACCTTTCATAGAGCACTAGCTCCATGAAGTGCAGGCTTTAGCACAGGTTAAGGGCTGTAGCAGAGTTTACAAAAGACTCTTGTGTTATATTCAGGCAAAGGTTCTACTGCTATAAATAATGCATGTTTTAATTGGAAACTTCAAATGGAAATATCCGTCTCTAAAGGCTCATTGATTTCAGCATAATCTCAAGAGGCAGATTCTGCTTACATGCTGAACGTGCTACACATTCCCCATATTTGTGGTTGGTTTTCTTTACCAGCACTACCTGCACAAGTGGGCTTCTTCCTATAAATTAAGACAAATGCCACATCTACGTGATCATCTGGGAATTTCCATCACTGTGCATTATAAAAGTTACATGAAACACCGTTACAAGAAGGGGTACCCACTGATACTGAGAATTCTAGTTTTCTAGTTTTTCTTTTCCCTTGGTTGGTATTAATTGGGCAGTGTACCATACCTGTTAAATTTGATTATTACTAGGGAATGACTTTAAAAGCAGATAAACATTAATTTCTTGCCAGATTTTCCTGGGGTTAATCACACTGTGCCTAATGTTAACCACAGGCTTAGGCCTCCATGTACAGACACAGTGGCAAGGCTGATGCCTGGTTAATTCATGAATCTGGAATTCTAATCTCATCCAACAAGACAGGCATAACTCTTGGTACTTTTTAAATTCAATTGATTTAAAACCACATCTTAAGGCCTCTTCTGAATATAATATCCTACTGACTCCACTAAGGGTGTCTGACAGTTACCAAAGTGGTGTCTAAGTGTGTGAATACAAATCTGTGTGAAGGCTAGTAGTTTGCCTTGGGCTGGGTTGATTTTTCCATTAATTTGTATCCTTTCTGTTTGCATGCATTCATCAGTCTTGTTTTAAACTCATTTAACAGTGTCAAGATGAATTTCGCAAATTGTATTAGTAATTTATAGATATTAAATGAGCTCCCTGCCACTCGGTTGCAGAATTGTAGAAAAAAAAGAAACAGATTGGGATGGGCAATGTCATTTTATTGCTGTCCCCTTTGGGCCCCCTAATCTCCTGGTGTCGGTGGGCAAGCCTGAGCAACTTACACCTAGAATGCATCTAATATGTAGAATTTAGGAATACAATAGGATTTAGGTGTACAAGTCCTGAGTGATGTGGAATCCTTCCAGAAGTGCCCAAAGAGTGATTTCTAAAAAGGCTGTAGGAACATCAGACCCCAGCCTCTGAGTGCCTATAGGAACCCAGTGTTTCAGCATGGGTATGTACTGACAGGTGTCTCAGAGTTCCATCCAGAAGATGCTGACATTGAGTAGGGAGCCTTCAAGTTAAGAGGCAAGGTTGAATTTAGGATTGACTTTTTTACCCCCAGTCTTCAGGCTGAAGTACCTCCAGCTGGACATGATTAACTCATGTACTCTTACCTCTTGTTTGATGGCTGGAGTTTCCTTTGACAAGGCACAACCTGGGAAAGTCTTATTGCAACTACTTTGATTTATTTGTCTGTGTGAAGATACTGTGTCATGGTTCAGAAGACTTCTTTGCATAGTAAGACAGTGTTTTGTATTCTGGGTTTCCCACGAGAGTGCAGAAGGATTAAAGCCTTTTGGAAATGGGGTTTATCAAATGCTCCTGTGAAAGTGTTATTTATGCATGAGGAGACCAATTTCTATTTCAGAGAATATGTAATTATTCTGTATTAAATGGAACAGGATTTAGGTCACATCATTCTGTGTAACACAGCTTAAATGTTATGTTGTATAGACTTTCTCTTACTTTTCTAATGGCTAATAGTGACTGAATTAGTCTGTTAGCAGTGGTTTCAGATGTTCTTCTAGCTTCATGGTCAGAGCCCTTCCTTCAGGGATGGCAGAGGTAACATTAAGGCAGAAGAGAGTTTTTTAATTTTTTCACTGAGGCTTCAAAGTAAGTCTAGAGCACAAGTTAGTCAAGGAAAAATAGTTGTGTCTCATGCATGAGTCTTTTCAAATGTATCTGTCCTCTTTAGGATGGTACTAGAAATAGAGAAGAAAGATAACTTCCTTCCCTTCTTTCCCTAGAAGAATCTTCTTGAAAACAAATTCAGGTAGCTACAAAAACAAAAGGTAGGAAGGAGAACCAGATAGAACTGCTCAAATCTAATTGTTTGTTGAAGAACCAATAGTAAATGCTATTATATGTAGTTAACGCTGAATTCTGCATGGCAGTGCATCGTATAAGTACATTATTCTTTTCTGGGTCATAAATATACAGGACTTAGTGGTATACATGATACACACTCTTGGATTGCATTTCACCTAAATGAGTGTTTTTAGCTTCACATTCCTGTTCCAAGGCAATTCTGCATATAATGGGAAATCTAAAAGGCCAACAGAAATATATTTGCTGCAAACAGAGCAGCAGTATTAGCAGAAAATATATTGAAAACATTTATGGATTATGTTTCCTCATTTATGCTGTATTTTCAAAATAAGCAGCTCCCTGTGGACTCTTGGACACAGAAAACATGTGCTAAGAGATGGCATGTAAAGATGAACCAACAGAGGTAGGGTAGGTGAAAGTCCAATGCTGTAAATATATATTCAACATTCTTTTGGGTCATTGCCCTGGTAACTCCACACCCTCTGGGTAATATGGTCATTCAGCAGTGACAAGCCACCATAGCCCCAGGAGAAGGAAGTTCTTTTTGTATTCCCACCCAGGCATATACAAAGGTATGCCGATAAGCTGTTGCTGAAAGTGCTGATTGTGTCTAATTGGTGTTAATTTATTCTGGTCTGAATTGTACTGAGTAACAGCTGTTAGCAGGAGCAGAAGAATTTTCTTCTTGATAGGTGTTGATTCAAGTCTTGCTGAAGAACACAGTGTTCTGCTGTGCTTATTAGTAATTCTTATTATCCCTGAGGAAAGGAATCTGTAGCACTCCTCTTTTGTGTCATGAGGAATATTTTGGCCAGAATTTTAGTATTCTTGCCACTATGGGCTGGCAAGAAAGCATCGCTCTCTGTCCTCTCTATCTCTCCAGTGGCCCTGCCACTGAGGTTACACGTACTAGTAGACCTTGTCCAGAATGAGATTGCTTAGGGAGTTGTTCCCAGATTTTTGCTCCTGACGCACTTGCTGTGAAACAATGTCTTTCTCTGGCTTCTAGTTTATAGGAGTGGGTGTGTCCAGTGTTAGAAAAGGCCATGCAGTGGTAAATAGCTGCGTTACCGTTCCACTGTCATTGTTCTTTCTTCGGGCACAAGTACAAGGAAGCAACAACCTCATATAATGTTATAACCTAATACTAAGAAAGCTTTACTTCCGCTGTGATAGTTGGTGCAACTGGCTCAAGGCATTTGATTGTTGTCTGAATTTCGGAAATGACGTCTTGGTGATTGGAATGTCTTTTCTTTATTTGCCAGCTGCTGTGTGGAAGTGCCTTAGTTCCATTTTCATGTGGCAGCTTTAATTTCTGTTTCCTTAACAGAAAGTGATCAATGCAGCACACCTTTCCTAGTGTGCAATTAAACCTGCCTTAGTCACTGCTGGCAGAACAGGCAGAAACAGATCATTTGATAAAAACTGTCTCTAATTAAACTGAGGCAAACACGTCCTGTTAGAGGTCTGAGGAAATCTCTTCAGGCAAAAAAAAAAAAAAAAGTGCTTCCTAAGGATGGACTTAGCATGGCCTTCCTTGTATTGTATTTTCCTTCCTGTAGATGACAGATACGGTTAAATGCTGGTGGCATTTCTGCAAGCAATGGCTTTATTCCACACCCTGCTGCAAGGGGTCATAGTGGCTGCAGCTGATTCTTCCCAACCTGATCTTGTACAAATTTCAAACTTTCCTGGAGCCAGATGTGGGATTGAGCTTTGCAAATTTTAGTGGCCTAAGAAGTAATGCATTCCATCTAAAATTAGGTACTTGGATACTTTCTAGTGGCAACGGAGACAGTATTTGTTTCCTGGAAGTAATCAATCCCATTCTGATGGGGGTGGTGGGGTAGTAAGTTGTTTGCTTCCTAAGTGTAGCCACAGCAGGAAGTGTTGTCACAAGTGTTCTAACATCTCGGCTCTCTGCAAACCCAGCCTTGCAAGAGGATCTGCCATGGGGTCCTTTTCAGTTGTATTTTCAGAAAAATTAAATGCTGCCAGTAGTCAAACTGGTTATTAAAACTCCTTTTTCCAATCATCTGGAAATTGTAATGGTATTTTAAAAAGACCAGTCCCTGCAGTCTCATGCTCTGTGTAGTATTTGGGTAAGTAAAAGCAGTGTTGTCCATCATGTTTTTCCCTACTATGTTTTAGAGAGCTCCTCAGACTAAGATTGGTGAAGGAGTCCTACTAATGGCAGATTTGAAGAAAAAGTAACACAATGGTATAGATCTTAAGGCCAAAAGAGATTGTAACATCAACATCTCCCAGATAACTTCTATTCTGAGATGAGCATGGCCTGTATGCTATCTATAGCCACAGCACATAATTGCTCTTGTAATATTCTCACTTAAGCAATTTCATGAACAGCAAAGCTATTGAAGTCTTGTTCCCAAGGTGTGTATATGCATGTTTCATGTCCTCCCACATGGATTCTCTGATGTCTAATTCTGTGGTCCATTCCTCTGTGGGGAATGAGATCCATGTGTTAAGAGGACATCTTCTGTGTTAAGGACTGGTTGGGCTGTTTGATATCTTTATTGATGATCTGGATGAGGGGACTGAGTCTGCTTGTACTAAATTTGCAGACAACACCAATTTAGGCAGGAGTGCTGATCTGCTGGAGCGTAGGAAGGTCCTGCAGAGAGACCTGAACAGGCTGGATCAGTGGGCTGAGACCAACAGGTTCAACAGGGGCAAGTGCCAGGTCTTACACTTTGGACACAACAAGCCCATGTGGAGCTATGTCTAGCACTGGTGAGACCACACTGTGAGTACTCTGTCCAGTTTAGAACTCCTCACTACAAGAAAGACATTGAGGTGCTGGAGCAAGTCCAAAGAAGGACGAAAAAGCTGGTGAAGGGGCAGCATCACAAGTCTGATGACGAGTGGCTGGAAGAGCTGGGGTTGCTTAGCACGGAGGAAAGGAGACTCATGGGTGACCTTGTCATAGACTGAAGTCATTCCACGGGAGGTTTAGGTTGGACATTAGGAAGAATCTCTTCACGGAAAGGGTGAATAGACCTTTCATTCTAGTGGATGGACAGCCATTCCCATGCACAGGAAGGTGGTAGAATCACCATCCCTGGAGGTGTTTTAAGAAAAGATGGGACATGGCACTTTGTGCCATGGTCTATTTGACACAGTGGTGTTTGCTCATAGGTTGGACTAAATGATTTCAGGGGCCCTTTCCAACCTAATTGATTCTCTGTGTGATTCTGTGATCCTCTCTCACTCATCTCTTTTCACAAATTATTTAAGCATTTCATATTTAGCAACCCCCTACCTTTTAGTTGAATTTCATTAAACTTTGCCACTGGGTTCCAGAGTTACTAAGAGGCAGTGGACAGACCCATTTCTATGTAGAGCACAAAGCCAAGTTTTATTTTCACAGGAAACTTGTCAATAAATTTAGAGTGAGGGGTGTGGTGATGTGGTAAGAGTATTAAGAAATAAGTAATTTCATAGTGTGGTTGACCCCAAAAAGCACAGAAAGGTGCCTGTGTCCGATCTCCTACCTGGCCTGTTCTCTGTAGTCCATTTCACAGAACTCCTGCTAGACGAGAGATGGCTTGTTTTTTATTAAAATACCATAAAATTTAAACCTAAAAAAAAAAGTTTACTACTTTACTTCATAATCAGTCTTAGCAATGGGGCATAGTTAAAACTTTACTTATTTCTAAATTGGTGTTATTTTTTGCTTTAACTTTTTGCTATTGATTCTTACACTGCATTTCTCTGTTAAGTTAGACAACCTTCTGGGACTTGCTATTTTTTACAATGAGGGATGTGTGTGCTGTAATTGGATCATTCATGATTTTGTTTTTTGATAAATGAAGCACATTGAATTCTTTGGGCCCCTATGATAGGGCATCTTCTCTAGCCATCATATTCTCCTCATTCTGTAATTGCAATCTGTGTGGTCAAAAACAGTTTCTAAATTAGTTGTCAGTTTTTGGCTATAGTATGCTTTCTAGCTGGCACAGATCCTGCAGGAAGAGAGCAATATCCAGTTTGCTATCTGCTTTGCATGATAAAAATGCATGATAAAGTAAGGATGGCAGCATCAACTAATTTGTTGGAGGGTTTTTTTTTCCAGTGTGGCTGGGAAGATGCTACTTCAGTACAAGCTGTAGAACCAGCTAATTTGAAGTTGCATTTTTATATTTATATTTAGTTTTCCTTTTACAACTCTTGCATTCATTAGCAAGCATTTGTTGAACCATGCTGTTCCTTTGAGTTCCTCAAATGCCCTGTTCAAAGCCAAGCACTGTGTGCATTCAGGAAGATGTTGGTCTATCACTACATGTTTCCATTTTTCTCTCTATGAAGAACAATTTAAATTTATTATTGCCAGCTGTTTCTTTCTATGGTGTTGTGCTGTGGTTTTTTGTCATGTGATTAGTGATCCTGACTGATTCAACTCCTTGCCCTGCACAGGGATAGTATCAAGACTGCTCTGTTATGTTAAATTGCCTGGCAATCTAGCATCACAAAAGATTTAAAACCGTAAGCATAAAGAGCATGTGTTTGACCAGATTTTGCTCTTTTGTAAATTTCCTCTGAAGGAGTAATTTATTTATTTATTAATTACAACAATAAACAAATGTGATTAAGTTTACAGCCTGTATCAGTTTTATCTAGTGTGGTCATCCTCTTGTGATTTTCTTGGGTAAACACTTGCACCAATTTTGTTTGCTTCCCTCTATCTGACACATGAGAGCACCATCTCACTGACTGCTAAAAACCTCTAGCTCACAGCGAGTTTCATGCAGACACAGTGAAATGCTTAATCCTCAGTCTCTGGGGGTGATCAGAAGAGTCAAGTTGACCATTTCACCTTGTGGCTAAACATTAATTACATGAGGTGCACTAGTATTCTTTTCTAGGAAACATTTTAACCTAAAGCATTCAGTGATTAGTGCTGGCAGGTCATTTTTTTTTCCTGTGCTGCTGCGGTGCTAAGTTAAACTTTGCTGGTTGCAGCTGTGCCTCTAGCTGGGTGATGAGTTGTAGAGGTTTAAGACAACACTACTGACAAAATGGATGGATTGAAAATCAGATTATTCTGTTGTTACAGAACAGCCAGGCTAGAATGAAATGGCAGTGGTTCAAGCTCAATGCTAGACAGACCATATGGTCCTTACAGTGAAATGAAGTGGTGTTGCATACGTGTATTGCTAGGCATAAGGACAACAGCTCCAGCTTTCAGAACTGCTGGCAGGAGTCCTACAGAGAAGAAATGTTCCCTTCCTCTATCCCTTAAAAGTCATTTAGGAGTGAAGCCAGTGTCCTTGCCTGTCTCATGGTAGAGCAAGATGTACTAGGAAAACGTGCCTCTTATAAAGAGGACATCATTAATATATTTCAACTATATATGCAAATAAGTTCTGAAATAATCAGCTAAAATCACCACAAAACTATCAATTCTGAAATACAGGACTGCAAAGGATCTCTGGGGTGATTTTATCTTACCCCTCTTCTCTCAATAATTAAATCGATGCTGGTTAATTTATCAAGTTCAGTTTTGAGCATTTGTCATTTTTCTGCCCTATTGTTCCATAGCTCTGATTCTCTCCTACCTTAATTTTCTAATTCTCACAACAAATTCTAGACTTGCATGGTGATGCCATTAACAGCATTTGAGATTTTTGAGAGAAATACCTAATTGTTTTGTGTCTGGGAGAAGAGTTTGAGATGACAAGTGTATTTGGAGTAAAAAGGGCTTGTTAAAGATCTAGCTGTTGGTAACTTAGAGCTGCATAGTAGAAACAATAATTTTTCCATCATGCAAGTGGTGAGTGAGCCAAGTCATCCTCGGGTAGAAGAAGTAAACTGCCAGCCTTCCAGGAAATCTACTTCTAAAGGCTTTTTCCCAGCTTTACAATTTGCATGGCCTTAATGAGTGAATGTACACACCTGAATTGGTAGATCTCCATAGGAGATTTTCACAAATCCCATTGTCTTTTATGTGGTGCTCTAACTAAATCAGAACAAGGATAAAAACAAATTAGCTCTGCTGTGACTCAGGCATGGGTAAATCAATGGCAATGCAGTCATATGCTAGAGCAAATTGCTCAGGCTGTGGGAAGTGTATCTCTACAACCTCTACAGCCACTCTCACCCCTATATCCTTGCACCCTCTCTTTCATCCTCTGGGTCTTTTCCTGCTCTTTTCAGGTCATGGTGCTATTATTTCTGGTGCTGTGCTCTGCACACTGGGTAGTGGAATGAAGTGTGCGTGCCTGTCAGAAGGCAAATCTCACAGGTTTGCTTTGTGACTTCTGACTCCTGGATTTAGCTATTGATGTCATTTGCTAAAAAGCAGAAGGGATTGAGCCATTAGCAATAAGACATTGCCTTCAGTTTTTTATTTTCCTTTCATGAAATGTTTTCATGCTCTTAAGCAGAACGTTGTTTCTGCATCGACCCTGCCTGAAATGGTGTATTATGCTAGCTGCCATCCAGGAAAGGAAAGAATAATTTAAATACCTCTCCATGCAGTGACAACTGAAAAAATTGGGAAATAATACACAAGTCTGGAAAGTGTGAGGGTCATATGGCTTAGTGGTTTTGTCAGTGCTGCCAATAAATATAAGGGCCCAGTTTTCCTGCTAGCACTCTGTGCATCAGGCAGAGGTATCTGGGAGCCGACAGAACCAGAAAAAACTAATGTCTACCCCAAACTTTGTCACTGATGAGTCTCCCAAGACAGTAAGAGAAATACAGTGCTGCCAGGAGGGGCTTTAGGACTGTGAGAAGTAGCATTGTGTTGTGCAGTTTGACTTGCACAGTGCCGGTTTTTGAGGTCAGGTCTGCAGCTGGTATAAATCATGACAGTGAAAACAAATGTTGATGCAAATTTCCCTTGTAATCTTTAATTCATTTTTTGTAAATAATATAGCAACTGCAAAACAATTTGTCTTCATTAGCATGAAGCAAAAATCCTAAACACTGTAATAAGTTAAGCAAAAAAACCCACCACATCTTCAGATGAAGATGTAACGTAGATCCAGCTGCAAACCGCTCAACCTCAGTGGAAAGTAGCTCAGAATTCTTTATCAAGGATACCAAACACTGCAGCAGCACTGGATTTAGGGCTGAGTGTCTTCTGCTTCTGCACAGGTGTAAATTTGGATCATATCCAAAGACATTAGTGGACTTGCACTGTTTCTGCACTGGTGTAAAGGAAGAGAATGGTCTATAGTGGAATGTCTGGGCCTCTTCTAGAGAATCACAATTCCTTCTTTAGGAAGGGATCTGTGTTACAGACTTCTGTTGACACAGCAATATGAGCCAGGGATATGAAAAGGTGTCATCTCTGGCGAGTGGAACCAGGCCAGGGAAATCTAATACAAATGCAATTAGCCCAGTGTAACTATTATACAGTTACAGGGTGACTTTCAGAAGGGTTGCCAAATGCAGTGGTTCTGCTGCTCCTGAATTACATCCACACAAGGGATGCTCTGCTGGATGCTTTGCCTAGAATGGTTACTCCAACAAAACACCCACTTAGTATAGATCAGATACACATCCTTTTAGACCTGCCTTCTTTAGCAGTTAATAATTAGTAAGCTTTAGGCAAATGGGGGATCTGGGTTTTTAGGCAAACTGTGGAAGACAGGTTAAAGCTGCCCAAACTAGCCTGTATTACATGACCTATGAAGCAGTAATTAGTCCTCCCTTGCAAACACAGCATTTAAGAAAAATTTGTAGTTTATTCATAAGATATTGGATTTATTGTTTAGGGTTTGGGTTTTGTTGTTTGTATTTTATTTGGGTTGGTTTTGTTTTTGTTGTTTTGCTTGTGGTGACTTCGGTAAAGAGATACCAGAAGACATGACATTCCCAAGCGAAGTGGAAATGTTTTGCAAAGACTTTAAATTGTAACACAATGTTTGGGTTTGAGTGATGAGGGAGAAGCAAGACAGCATCTGATTTGGATATATATGTTTATCCTGCAGCCTAACTCCCAGGGCTTTCAGAGCCCATCCATGAACCCAATCCCAAATCCACATACTTCCCTGGGAACAGCAGATGTTTCACATCTAAAAGGGCTCCTTTCTCTCCCATTCTTCTTATTTATGGAGCCTTTCTCCTGATCTGGTGATCATTTGACTAGTTAAAAATAAATAGGGTTTGAGAAATGAATAACAAACAGGGACAATAATAATATTAAATAAGCAAGGTGGTCTCTTAAAGAAAAAAAATAGAGGAAAAAATCTAACTTTTTCTAGCTGTTTTCTTTATTTTAGCAACATGACTTGCAGTAATGCTTCCAGCACAGAGATTCTTAGAGAGTCGTAATTCTTCTGCTTTGTAATATCTTGCAGTTTTGGATAATCTAGGCATTGTTGCCAATGGCAGAATGGGAAAAGTGGGAAAAATTTGTTTGTGTGCATACCCTAGCACTTGCATTCGTCTCTGGCTTATATGTGCCTGGAAGGATTCACATCCCTCCCCTCCAAGTATATGGCCTCCATGTGTTTGGGATTTGTTACATTCCAGCCAGTGCAGCATAAATCCTTATTAGGTAGGTCATAATGATTCTTACTACTCAGCTGGGCATGTATTTGATAACTTTAGCCTTTTGCTAGTAGAATTTGAAACTAGCTTCTACTGAAACAAGTAATAAAGCAGCCTTTGAATATTTAATACCTCTTATTGCATAAGTTAGTTTAATTAGTTCTGCCCCCTCACACTGATTTGTTAAGACATCTTCCTTAATATGTTGCCAAATTAAGATATTGCAGAGAAAAATATCGGAAGAGAAGGAAAAAAATATCTACAGCCGAAGAGCAAGAGAAATAAGTTTCTGTGTGTGTGATCTGAAATGAAGCTGAGAACAAGTGAGGTACCACCAGGAAAACTGCTGCCGTCAACACTGCTGGGAAGAGCTGCGGTGCAACATCTGGTTCTTGAAGCTCTGTTGCTTTGCAACACATCTGGAACACTTAAACACGTTTTTAATGACATGAATACAAAATGATGGAAAATAAGACTCAGCAGTTTGTTTTAGTGTAACACACTAAATTATCCAAGGGCCCAAACCAGTAATGTGATGAGCCTTCTCCAAAACCATCCAGTATATCTACTGTGGTTTGACATCTCTTGTGTTTCTGATTAGATGAGCACTGCTGAAGGGTTTTGCATGCCTATCACAGGAGACAGACTTCCAAACAGTAAGGGAGATCTTTAAAATTTAAAAAGACAAGCTCTGATTGTGTCAGAATGGGCTTTGTAGAAAACGTTACAACTCCACATAATTATTAAGAATAGGGCTTTATTATTTGAAAACTCAAGACTATCACCTGAATCTTACCAGTTAGTCAATGTAGATGTCACACTACATTAAGAAAGCCCTCCAGAAAATAATTTCGTTTTGACAGCTATTAAGTGATTCTGCCTGCGTCACAAATATGCCTTTAATTCAGAGCTTATTCATAAAAAACTGAAAATGCCTAAATGTACATGGTTGAAGTTGCTTCTTTCCTGGTGTGAAAAACCAACCAGCCAGCCCTTGCTCTCAGATACCACTGATTAGGAAGATGGTCTTTACTCAGAATGTGGTGAGGCACTGGAACAGGTTGCTTAGAGAAGTTGTGGGTGCCCCATTGCTGGAAGTGTTCCAGGAAAGTTTGCTGGAAGGCCAGGTTGAAGAGATCCTGAGCAACCTGTTCTTGTGAGTGGCATCCCTGCGGGAGAGTTAGAACTAGATAAGGTCCCTTCCAACCCAAATCATTCTATGATTTGTGGCAGTGACTTTGGGAATTTAAGCCTCCAACAGAGAGGGACATTTTGATATCTGAGTGGGTTTTATGAAATCTAATAACTGTGCAAGTTGGAGATCTCTTTATTTGCTGTTGAAGTCTCTAAAATCTGATTTACTCTCAGCCTAGAAAGTCCTCTTATTACCAGACTTACTCCCTGCCTTGTTTTTGACTTGAAAACAGGTTCACTCTGAAAATGTAAAGTACAGAGCATAGCTTAGTAACCAGCTACTTGTCATTGTTACCAAATCTCTGAAAACCAGAATAAGACCTCTTTACACCATTTTTTCTCTGTTAAAGCAGGCATCATTTATTTGGGTGCCTGGAAGGCATGGGAGGTCACTCCTCCAAACACGGTCCCTGATTTCTACAAGCATGTTCCTAATGTACAGTCACTACATGCATATTATAATTTGTTCATTACCATAACCCCCTCCCCACCCATGTTTCTCAAGTTCCTAAACTTTGGTCCTTGTTTTGGTTGTGCTGCATTCCTGAGCCAGATGTCTCCTCTTTATCTTCTAACATCCTTCTAACTTGGAGAACAATTTCTGCATGCTTTGCTTCTCTGCTAAAGGTCTGCAGGCACAGTGTCTTCTCTGCTAAAGGTCTGCAGGCACAGTGTCTTCTCTGCTAAAAGTTCACAGTTACAGTGTCTTTCTACTAAAAGCTCACAAACACAGTAGAAATTTAATTAACCTTTTTGGTATTAGGGGAGTTTTATGTGAGGATGAGAAGGTGAGACATTTTACTGTGGGGAAAAAAAAAATACAGAATTTAAAACTAGTAGCAGGAAAAGCTTTTTAAAAAGAACTGCCAAAACTTGTGCTGATCTAATATGACAAAAAAACTGATCAGCTCACCTGCAAGTGGAAAGCATCCTTAAATAAAGTTCAGGACGCCACTCCAGTTTACTGACTTTGAAGATACAAGATCTGTCCAGATGTTTGAGATATTTTTGCAGCATTTGGGAACGTGTATAAAGGTATAGTGTTGTCCAGAATTGCTCTGCCTGGAGGAACTCTGTTCTCATTATTTTGAAAAATAGATAATGCAAGCCAGAGGCAGACATGATACATCCACCTCTCTGAAAGACCCCGATGGTTCATTCACAATGCTCATGTTATAACCCTGTCATAAATGCTCTTCTGGGTTTCTCCTTGGGGGCTATTCCTGGAGCATCCTAACTCACTTAACCAGCTGCAGTAGATTGAGAGTATTCACTATGGCTCTGCAGGCTGAATGGAAGGCCTATCTTGGGGATCCTTGTTAGCTTTTTAAAGTTTGCTTTAGCAAAACCATCCAGTTGTTGACGGTCACTCTAGCTGTCCTGCTTCCAAATCCTGCCCTCAAGGTCTGTGAGATGGCATGACAGGCTTTGACCCCACCAGGTCATGGCAGTGGGATAGGCTGCATCAGAGTAGACCGATTTTCACAGTACATATTTGTGAGGCATTTGCTTTGGTGCTGCTGCACTGGGTGAGAATGCGGATGATCAAAAAGCCAGGGTAAGACATTGCTGGCCTTCATCTGTCTTCGTGTGAGCAGGAAATGTTTTACCAAGGTCAAACAGGGCAGGAGAAGATTCTGCAGCACAAGACAACACCAACTTAATTGCCCTCGGTTTTCCCAGCTCTCACATTTGTTTAAGTAGTATAGAGAGTTGTGTGGGAGAATAGGTTGTGGAAGATTAGGAATGGGGCTGTGCTGAGCCTCATCCCTAATGGGGTGCAGCTGTATAAGAAAGGTGAACAGCATTGAAGGAGAGGAAGCCTGGAATGCTGATGTGTATTGACCAATCACAAAAGAGTAAAAGAGCTTGCAGGTGTCATGCATGTGAGCAAGAAAGGTATAAAGATTCAGGAGGAGAGAGATGAGACTTTTGCTGGCTGTCCTGTGAGAAGGAAGGGCTAGGCAGTGGTGTAAGGGACAGGAAGGAGTTAGCCAGCCCTGCAGAAGGAAGAGGGAAGGAAAGGAGGAGTCAGTGTTGAGTGAAGCTTCCCCTGAGAATACATGTTGAAAAGGTATGAGAGTTTTTACTACAGGATAATAAAATGACCGGATCAGTCTGTTTGAGACTATGGTCCAGTGGTGCCAAGCACTGACGCCAACATGGTTGTACGAACAGCCCTTTGCTGCATCTTCTTCTGATTTTAAAATTTCTTTTTAAGTACTATGCAACAACCAATTTACTTCCTGACATGAAATGTGTTGTGAATTATCACCCTGGAATTGTGGGATTTAGAGTAATTGAGTTTCAAGCTCAGGCTTTCTGGTCCAAAGCTCTTGGAGCGATACACATCTGCCTTCACAGACAGCAAAACCCAAAGTGATTAGAAGCTGAGGCAGCTCTACTCCTGTTCCCTCTCAAATTAGTTTACTGTCCATGTGGATTTGAGAGTAGAGTTGTAAGGAAGTGCAAAATAAGGTACTTGGTGGTTTTGAGCATTTTGGGTTCCACCTCCAGTTAGTTTTTTCTTGTTTGTGCTGAACTTTTACAACTTGTCTGGATAAGAAACAATTCTAGAGTAAAAGGCAAGCAGCTTTCAAGTGAGCTACATGTGTAAATACATTATTAGTGGCAGCAGAATGGTGATGGTGCCTCCACTGTTTGCCACTTCGAAGGGGCCTGTCTCCCTTTGGCACTACACATAACACATTTTGGGAGCCCTGTTACAAGTAAAATATTTTCTGTAAAGAAAGTTGGTTTGCAAATTGCAGTGGTCAGAACTGAGGCGCACAGTATTAAATCCCAAGTCATGAAGCAATGAAGGTGTCCTCAAAATATATCAGTCCTCTCCAGAGCTCTTTCTGTCTTGCAGACGTATGACCAATGTTAATTGCTGCTGAGCAGAATGCTAGAACTATGCTAAAAGATCAAGTTATTCAAGATCCTTAGTGTTATGCAGTGTATTAAATTATATTGTTTCTTGGTTTAAAGTAATTTTTTGTAATATTTTTGCTCTTTGTTATTACTTTGTTTTTAAAAACTTGCTGTGGAAGTGAATGTAGAGGTTGAAAATCAGGAATAATAAAAGTGTTACTTGCTGAAACGTGGGAAATTAATTTTCTCTTCTGGGCCAGTCTGTTTTGACATCTGGGAGGATGCAAGTTCTCAGCTGCTTGCTAAGCATTATTTCATGGTCTTCAGATAGTGTAATCCAGCACTTCCTTTGTTGAATCATACTTCTCACACTTGTTCGTAGTTCATCAACATCTTTTGTCTTTCTCTCTGGAAGTTCAGCAATTTTTCAAGAATAAAAGTATTTGATTTTCTTTGCTAGAAAAAAATCCCCAACAAAACAAGACCCAACAATCTTTTGTAGCATTTTTATAGAGATATTTGGCCTCAGCAAGAGACAGTGGAAACATATTTGATAGAAGCAAAGATACTTATTAAGAAAAACTTCAAGTATCACCTGAAAATTTAGTTCTGATTGTAACTGGGCAGGCAGCACATTAGCATAAGCACAAAATTAAGCATAAACTTGAGTTTTTTACTGGACTGGTATTTTTTGGTGCCAGGAAGGAACAAGTTCTCAGAGGACTGAATTAACAGTCTCTTAAAAATATGTTTCTTTTCCATATACTGTTACTGGTTATACAATAAGCCAAGTTCTCTTCTGCATTTCATTAGCTTTGCCCATGCATGCGTATGTAAAGAGTATGGCAGTGCCCACTGAGCAGTCTCTCAGTGCTCCATTGTGTTTGCACATGCATGCATAAGAATGTTGCTTTTTAATATAGAGAGGCTGCTGTTATGTGGTCTGTGATGATGTTTGTGTAAGCAAGCAAGGCTTCCTGGCTCGTCCTGTCTCCTGCTGCCAACAGCCCTGTCTCACCGTTTGTCTGCATTGGGCAAAGGGGTATTTGGCTTCCCAGGTCCAAAACTCATGTTTCTCATCATGGGATTTCTAGCCTAAAAGTTATCTGCTGAGATTGTTCAAAAATAAATAGATTTTTTACCCTTGTGATGTGTGTTATGGTTCAGTCTTTTTCACTTAAACCCATCATTTTAATTCTATAGAAGAAAGTGCTCTGGTGGGATGAAAGGACATAGACCTGTTCAGCAAACTGGGGTTTGCAAATAAATATCAGTGCGATACCCAAACAAAGAAACTAAATTATTTTAAAATAGTAATGCATTTATAGACATCCTTTCTGGAGAGGCAACGAGGCCAGGTCCTTGTGTATTAAACGGCATATGATCAAATCGCTAGGAAGTTTGTTGGAGTGTGTAGCGTGGAGGAAACATGATAAAAAAACCCTGTTGAGACTCCTAATGTGGATTTTTTTGGGTAGAAAAAGACAGGTGGTATTTAGGACTGTGAACTAGTAGTTAAAATTTACATCATATATACATTCTTGCACATTTATTAAAAACCTGTGTGGTGGAGAACATAAGTGATGGAGATAACCAGCAGAGTAAGATGATGCCAAATAAAAAGTGTACAATTTTTTATGAATTGAATGTGCTTTGGCTGTGAGCTAAGCAATACATAATTCCTCCTGTTCCAGTTTAGAGACAGCTGTGGAGTAATGGTGACCTTCCTTGTTTGTGTGATAGAGCAAGATGTTATCAGTAGAAAATTAGATCAGTACTGCTTTTGTCAAGTCATACATTTTGAATTCCAGTTTAAGTGTCTGTAACAAGAGAGAAAAGCATTTTATTGAACTGTTGAACCTGAAGCCTCTTCTAGACATCCTTGCAGAGCAGCAATACCACTCTCCCCTAACTTTCCTGAGTATCTTACTTTGCTGTGGGGTATTTCTGTTTCTCGTCTGGGGAAGCTGGTCATGGGCTCTGCAGGAGCATGTGCTGATGCCTTCTAAAGTCAGTAGGCATTTTCTTATTTAATCAAATGATTATCAAAGGAAACCCTCAGGCATTTGCAGTGCTTCCTATAGCCACTGGGGAAACATTAACTTCTGATCTGGCAGGTTTTGGGTACCATCTGCCCTGCCAGGCTGTCAAAAAGTACAGCTCAGTAACCCAGCTGGAATTGTTTGAGAATATGTATGTCATGGATAAATAAAAGCAGAACATGATGTTTACTTCTCTGTCTTCAGTTACTGCTCTAAAGCAGGATTTGAGGAGGTTTCCAGCTGACATGGAAAAATCTTAGAGCCCCAAGAAAATACAGTGGGAAGTGGTGACTCTCCACATTTCCTCTCATGGGCTCCATTGTTATGAAGATGCTGTCCTTGGAGGGAAATGACCAGGTAAATCCTGGCCTCTTCCAAATTGAGTCCCAGGTAGTGGCACAGAGAGATAAAATGAACTGAGAGATGGTGCTTGACTGACCAGACCGGAACTGATCCTCTAAAAGTCAAAATTGCCATGGCCATACTACAGTTTCCTCTATCTGAAATGTAATTCTTGAAACCATTTGGGTTGGAAATGCTCAGAAAATAAGGTTTTGTCTGCCTCTAGAGAGCTGAGTGTGGGTGGGGGGAGCTCAACGGCTTTGATTATTTCTCTGCTTTTAGCTCAACTATTTTGTCTTATGAATTATTCATGGCATCAGTGTATGGTACTGCTGACATTTGTCATTGCAGGTTTCATTATATGCAAATGTTCAAGCCCCTTTTGCAGACACTACACGAGACTTTTTTTCATGATGTGAAAGAGTGGATATATAATTAACAGTGCACCAGTGAAACCAGCACTTACTTGGCCTATCATAACAGGAATCTGTTCTTCTCTAATAACGTTTTCAGTTCATCACACACACTGTATCTCCTTGCAATATGAGTTATAACCTTGCCTTTCTTGAGTCAGAATCAAATGGTGCTTTTTTCCCTCCTTATTGCTGTAAAAGAAGTCTGAACACTGTGGTAATTTAAACTACCCATGTTCAGATATTGCAGGCCTCTGCTGGTACATAAACATCAGGCTTTCATTAGCCATAAGCATGAGAATTTAGCTCTGAATATGGTTATCCTGATTTATCTCTGGAACATGTCCATTGAGAGCCACAGCCTGACTGCAGATGTCAGGTTGTACCTGGGGTGGTGGAGAGAATGTGTCTTGGGAAAAGAGTCAAGGCAACTGGTACTCCGTGAATAAGGCACTAGATTTATGTGTAAATAAGAGAGGATTTTGGCTCTAGAGTACGAAATTATACTCAGGGGATGGTGTTTTCATTGCATTTATTTTAAGAAAAATCTGCTGTTGGAGCAGGAGCAATTTAACTCTTATTATGTTCATTTCTGTGAGACTCACTGAAATATTCCCTGCTGGAATATTATTCAGAGGGGGATTATTCTGTATAAGGATATTAATCTATTTAAAGTTTCTTAGGTTAAAACCTCATCTGCTAAAGAAATCATTATCACAAGCACTTTCTATGTGTCAGAGTTCACCCAAACTTTTAAACTAACAAAGAATATTGCCCTTTTCCCTGCCCCTTTCTTTCGGTCTGTGTTTACCCTTCCAACACAGTGCTCAGATAAATAGGTTCTGTTTGCAGCTCTTTGCTGGAACAGCAGGGGAATAGAGAAAAAATGATTTATTCAAGTTGTCATTACTTCATCGTGGGGGAAAGAACACCACAGTGCTGTGCCTGAGAATCTTTCTGGGACTGCTAAGTCTGTGTCAGGGACTGAGACGAGGGCCAAGCCAGCCCATGAGGAGCACAGACACACTTTGCAGGAATTTTACTCCTCTGTTGTTTCTGCAAGCTCAGCAGTAAAGGGAGTCAGAACAGGGAAATTTAAATGTGTGTTTTTTAAAATATTCAATGCATACTGTCTTAAAGTCTACCATGGCTGTTCCAGAAGGCAAAGCTTCCCCAGAATATTTGAAGAAGTTTTTCAAAACCTTTTTTCCTCCCTTTCTCAGCTGGAGTGTTTTGTTTTTTGCCAAAAAGGAATTTTTCAATAAAAAGGAAAGTGTTTTATTCAGAAGTCTTTACAGCAGAAAATATTTTTGTTTCTTAAATTAAAAACAAGCTGTTTTATTTCAGAAACCCCATTCTTGACTTGTTTAAAATCTCCATGGAAATAATTTGGGATTTTTTTGGTTTGGTTTATTTTCAACAGCTAAACTAATAAAATGCAGTAAAATCTTAGGAATAGTCTATTGTTAAAATGTCTTAGCAAATGAAGCCTTCCCTGATCTGTGATTTCATCTCATTACCTCTGCAAACAGTAACCTCAGCAGCACTCAAAAGCCATTCGCTGTACCGAAACCAGATTGAACCCTGCTGTAACTCCTGCAGCTCAGTGGGTGAATTTGCCCTCTGAAGTCTCCAAGGCAATTTAGCGGATCTTATTTGCAGAAGGGATCAGATGAGAAATTGTTGCTGCTTTGTTTAATCTGATTCAGTTTTCTAGTTGAGATGGGACTGTTCATCCCCTGTTCTGCAACAGAATTTTCAGTCTATTGTGGAGTTCAGGCATGTAAAGGTCACACACACCCCACTTCAGCTGCATTTTTTACCTCCAGAAAGAAGAACTTCTCAAAAGAGGCACGATTGTTATTGCTACTTATATTTATGTCTTGAAAGAGCTGCCATTATGTGGTAAATTACAGTGTTTATATATGGGTTTGGGACCTTGAACCAAAATAGAGGGTTTTCTTAATCCTGCTTGTCAGAGGCAAAGATTAAGTGTAGATAATCCACTAAAAGAAAAATGGAAAGAGTGCCTGGATTTGATCCTAGCCTGACAGAAGTGGTAAGCTAAGGATGGAGCTGTTCACTCTTAAAGGCAAGCCAGGGATTCTCCTAGAAAACACTATGACTATTGATAAATTCTGTAGACATCCTCAGCATATGAAAATATAGTGCACACAACATTCAGAGATATAAATGAAGCTGAGCAGAATTCCTAGACTTTTCTGGCACTGTTGTACAGAGAAGCCTTTGTGGTGTTGTGAATAAAAAGTATTTAACTTCTGGCAAAAGTATTTTACGTGTACCATACATTTCAGAGTAGACAAAGACTCTGAATGTGGCTAAAGGAGAAAATGTGACGTTCCACCCAGAGTAACTCCAGACAGTCTCCAATCCCAGATATTCTCCAGGGATTGGGCAGTGTACCTGGGACTTCTGAAGTATCTTCTGCATTGTGGCCTGGAATCTGAAACCCAGCACTGTTTAGATGTCTCTGAGCTCTTGCGAGCTGCTCAGGCTGATGTGAAAGAAGCTTCCTAAGATTAGTCCTAGTACATTGTGGGTTTTGCCATAGCTGGCTCTAGCAGAAATTATCTACAAAAATTTATGTTCTCTCTCAGGGTTCAAATCTGTTTGACATGTAGGAAGAGCCTGGGTGGTTAAATGAAGCTTCAAAGGTGACAAGTGTGTTTTGAGCTTCAAAGCCAGTTGGATCAGTTGTAGAAGGACAGAAGTAAGTCTTCTGCTCAAAGCATTTGAGAAATGTAACAGAAAAAGGTACATGATTAAGTGTTTATTAAGATATTACCACTTAAATTCACACTCCTGTGACAGAAAAGAAAATGTGTTGCTTGCTTATAGCTGAGACTGTTAAAGCCTTACTGTCAACAAATGCTGAAATGCAGCTTATTTTATTGCCTCTGGAAGAGATCACTGTGAGAAGTCACAGTGATCAGCAATATGTAGCCTTTCTCCCAGCAGGAAGGGGAAATGCATTTTCTGCTTTGAAAAATCCAAGAGCTGGCTTCAAAACAACTTGTTGTACATCTATTACTGTGCAGGAATCAGGATTTGTCTACCACATGCTCTGTATAAAAAGCCCCAGATAAATTTGCTGAGATGCTTTAAAATTTTCTTTCTTTCCAAGAAAAATCTAGTAGTAAAGACAAGTGGAATACAGACATGCAGTGCTGCCAAAATTGTTCCCTCTTCCACCCTGGGAGGGGAGCAAAAGGGAAAAAGAGCATTAAGATCCATGCTCTTAAAAACGAGATTCACTTAATAAATTATAAAAAGAATTTAATATAAATAAAAAGACAATTAGGAGACAAAAGAAATAAAGCAAAGGGTTAAAACGGCCGGGCGCCCTGGTGAGTTGCCAGGAACACACCTGGTATCTTGGGAACACTCTTTTTATCCCCCCCTGCTGTGAGGGGTTAATGCATATTCAAAGTGTGTCCCCTCCCTGGTTCTGCCTTCTTAGATCATGCTTTTGCACAACTTATTTTTCTGCTGGTCAGCACTATTTTTGCTGATGAGCATTATTTTGGAGTTTGGTTTCCTTTCTCTTGCAAATGGTCATTGTTGATAACAGTCCGGCCCCCCGTCATCCTTCCTCTGAGGGTATCTGGGCTTCATCTCTTTCGCTGATAACAGTTTGGGCTCTATTGTTCTCCTGATAACAGCTTGGGCCCCACTGTCCTTGCTCTCTGGGGTTTCCTTGCCTTGTACCTAGGAAATTCTTTTAAGCTTAAGACTTGTTAGTAAGAAAAAAGTACATACATAGCTAAAAAGTATTTAACATATAAGATTCATCTGCGAAAGCCAATATCACAATACAAATTTATAACAATGCCAACCTATCAGCCAGTCCTGGAGTACTGCTGCTCCATGCAGGGTAGTGCTCTCACCTCCCTTTCTGCTCTGATTTGCTGCCTTCTTCTTCCAAGTGTAGAAACAGACCCTTACTTACTCTTAGGTATTGGGGAATAGATGTATGAAGCAAATTGGTGATAATGTGCTGCTTTGATACCTATATCCCTTGAAAAGGGACTTTCTTCCAGAAAATAATATGATGTTCTGTCCTGTGCCCCAGATTTCCCTACTCTAAAACTCTCCAAACAAAATAAAGTTCTTAAATAAATCTTCTCTTTCTTGATGTCATGCCAAGTACAGCTCCTATTCCACTGCTGACATTCTTTAGTGGGCACTGACATGATTTGAATGTCTTGTAATATGTTTTTCTATTTAATTCTCTTTTTTTTCTTCTGCTGAGCTCTCTTGTTATCTGTGGCTCTGGTCTTGCTCACCTGCATCCAATTTATTTTGTGGCTTTGAGAATGGTAGTAGTTAATGCTGGAAGCTGTGAAGGCTGATAATTAATTACAAATATCAGTGAATTCTTCTGAAAAGGGCTCAGTGCTTGAGAAAGGTTGTGAGCAAACAGAACAGGGACCCAAAATCTCTTCCTGACATACTTATGTAGGAGACTCAACCAGGGCAATATTCCCTTCACTTTAGCGAGGTGCTGCCTTGCTTGTGGCTGACTTGATAAAACAGAGAGCTTCATGCACTTGGCTGCAGTTCTTGGCTCCACCAGTGAGCTGCTGGCCAGCTGATCTACCTGTCCATGCCTTGCCCTTCTCTGAAGAGCAGGGATAGTGCTGCCAGCTATCATGGTATGCCTTTGGAGAGTGCTCTGAAAAGAAAAGGAGAGTGGCCAAATGGTTATTCGAGAAATATGGTGAAATATCCTTTATATGATAAGACAATGTTAACATTTTTCTGGTCTGCTCAGTGTAAAGCTCAATTGGCTTGTAGCCAGAGCCCTGCAAGGCAGAATTACATTTAAGCACTACTATTAATTATGTACTATCATTTATTAATAATTGATACTGCTTTTTTAGACAGGCAAAAGGGCTTGGAGCTAGTTAAATGTGCCTAAGAAAACAATCTCTCCATTGAGGGGTTGAAATCTGCAGGAATTGCACTTGGGGATCAGCATGAATGCAGTCCCGCAGTTTGTTGTTGTTTCTGACAGTGAAGCCATTGTGGGGCAGGAAGGGAGGGAAGGGGAAACAACCACAGCTGGAATTTTCCCTCCTGCACACTGCTGCCTCCCTCTCTGTGCCTTGAAGACAAACTGCAAAGCTCTCTAGAGCTGGCACAGTTACTGCAGAAGGAAGTTTCGGGTGCAGTACCATCCCCAAGGTTGCTCTGTGAGGCTGAATTTCAGCATCTGCTGCAGCAGCAGCTGAGCTGGGATCTTGGCTTCTTCACTCGTGCTCATGTGAGCACTGATTTATTTTTGACTGACCCTTTTGGCCTGGAGGAGAGCCCAAACTAAAATCCCATTTACAAGCACTGTCCTCTCTTAGTCTCCTAGGGTCTGGATGGAGAGAGCCTGTGTCTCAGACATTGTGGATGTGATGCCTCTAGAGCTCGTGGTTTGGCTCTGTTTCTACATTGCTTTTAGCAACTAGCATAATTGCTGAGGGGCTGAGCCATGGAAGAACCTAGATTATAGTAGTAATTTGAAGTTTTAATGCTGAGAATAGGAGGTAAATCCAGAGATGTTCCTGTTGTCTCTTTCTAACAAGCATTAAATAGTATCTAGGTAATCCCACTCAGGCACAGAATTTAACACACCCCCCCCCCCCCAAATGATTTCTCATGACCTTTTGTTTTGGATGGTGACTTTCAGCCATGTGTTGGTTAAACTTCCTTTTAAGTTACCTGTTGCCTTTCAAGAAACTTAATGGCTTTGTGAAACTATCAAATGCATGACAATTCTTAAAGCCCCTGTTCCCTTTCCTCTGTAAAATTCAATGGTTGTTAACAGCACAGAATACTGGAAGAGGTCACTGCAGACTTCACTAATCACATATATCAAATATTCAACATCCTTTCTTCCTGGAAGGAACTGACAAGAGCGTCCTTCATGTTAGATTGGATAAATAATGAGAACATTACTTCTATTTTTCATGGGTCAATATAATAATGTATCAAAAGATAAATATGTTCTCTGTAAAAATTTTATTGCTTGTGCTACAGGGAATTTTTTACTTCACTAATAATAATAATATTTAACAGATGTATATTCTATTTTATAATTGCATAAAGTGAGATAAAATGGCAGTGCAGTGAAAACAGTGTTTTTCAGGGCTAAAAGAGAACTGTACCCTAAGAGCTGAAGTAACAGTATTATAATGAGACATCAATTAATACATGTGTCACTACCAGAGGAGAGATTGGTTACAGAAGACATGTTTTACAAATGCCAGTTAGGGCTTATAGAGCCTAAGTTTCAAGCAGAACCTGAAGACATTAGCCTAGATGACAGATTGTACTTCTGGTTATATCCTTTCATGGAGATACAGAGGTGGTTTCTTGAGTTATCGCAGGGCTTTGTTACTCAGGTGAAAACTCCCGTTCTATAAAAAAGTATTTTATAATGCCAAAAAGGTGGTCCTGCAGCCCTTATGGTTTATGCTGTAATAACTTCAGCATATCTGCAACCCTTTCCTTCTGAGAAGCACTCTGCCATCTTTTGAGAATAAATGTCATGATGTGTGGTTGTTCACAAACCTAAAAATGACAATTGCTGCTATAGGTGAAGATTTATTTCTTGTGTTTATCCATCCTGTCTAATGATTTTGGAGGGAGAGAGGGGCTAGGACAGAGAACAAAAAAACAAACAAAGAAGACAAGGTGTGTTTTTAAATGTTAGTAATTTTCCATATTTGGGGTTGGAATTTAAATCAAGTTTTTTCTTTGTTTTCTGGGGTTTTTTAATTATTTTTTTTTTATTAACAAAAGCCCGGTAGACATTTTGCTCTAATTGGCAGCTGCAAATAAATGAGTAAGAAAAGAACTTAAACAGAATAGAGAGCTGCAATAGGCAGCCAAAACTGTGGGTGGGCCTTCCACAGAGCTAAAGAAATGAAGAAAAAAATGAGAAAGTCAGCTCCCTCTGAGAGATTTTCCTCCAAAAAGCTTTTATGAGATGGGAATTCAGCTACCAGCAATTGAGGAGGCAATAATCTGAATGGCAAACATACTGCAAAAAAAATCTGTGTCTCTCCTAGCACATAATTGCTTTCTTTGTGCTGGATGTTTGAGAGATTGAATTCTGTAGTGTTATTTTTTGGTGGCAGTGGGCTTTGTTCACCTGATGTGCCAAAATTTGCAACTAATTTTGGAGTAAAAAGGTTCACATTGGTGCAGTGTCAGTCAGTGACTGCGTGTGATCGCATCAGCTCTTAGGGCTGTTGGTTCACTGGTGTTGCTGATAAAATCAAACAAATAAAAGGGATCAGCAGAAGCCATCTGAAACAGGAAGCTCTTTAGAGAGTTTTTTGATTAGTTGGATTATAGTAGCTTCAATTATTACTTTGTTTTTACTCTCAGTTTCTTGTCTATGATAGCTATTCTTTTAAAAGCAGTCTTTTGGATGTCATATTACATGTCAGAGTTTTTAAGGCTTGGGAAGTAATAAGGGCCAATAAAACTCCAGTTTTATTTCTTAAGGGCTGAGTTTGCTGTTTGATCAGATTAGCATTATATGGGCTATTCTTTTAAAACATTGTCAGGTATGACTGCAGTGGCGTATATCACAACTAGGTTGTATCCCAGAGATCAAGATACGTCCTCCAGTATTTTTGCAGCATAGTTTGGACTATTCTTAGGAGTGATCAAATGCTGGAACAGCTTCTTTTAGTGTAATGGTTTATGTACAAGTCTCTGACAGATACATAGCTTAAAGCTAGGCTTTTCCTGCACTAGCTGTGCTTCTAAATAAGTATTTTGTAGGTGCCGAGTTGCTTAGGGGACCTCCTGCGCTTCATGTGAACTGGTGGCATTCAGCTGAACCGATGGCATTAGAGGAATTCTGAAAGCATGTTTGTGTGAGTTTCCCTAGTGCTGATCCTTTCTAACACAAACAGGTTTTAAAATCTTGACTCATGTTGTTTTTTTCTAAGAGTTAATTAATTGCTTCCTTGTGAAAATCTCAGAACAAAATGTACTCCCTATATTATCCCTGGAGAAAAGCAGAATACACAATTCTTGATACATCTTTCTTTTTCTCTTTCTTTATTACTGATGATGTGGTGCCATTCATTTTCTTCATTGCTCACTGATACAGGTGAATGAGAAAGGAGTAATGACCCCTCCTCAAAGTTTCCTTAGAATATCTGGGTGCTTAATAAACCCATGAACTGACAATCAGAAGGCACAATTGTGGAGTGGCCTCTATGGCTGTGGACATAACCCCAGCAGGTCACCTATGCCAGACAGCTCACCTCCAGATCAGGCTTGTCACAGGTGACCAGTCTTCCTCTCTTCAGAAGGCTCCATTGGACCATTCTAACTGCAAGATCCTGTCTGGTGATGGCTTAGAGAGAGTGCAGCTGAAATTGGTAAATTTGTAACAAAGAGGATGTTCAGGCAGTTCAATGGTAAAGAGGAACACGTTGGAGCATGTGGAAATGCTTTTGGACCTGGTTGGTCAATGAGGCCTAATTGGTTAGTGTGTGCTGGTGCTCTCTTCCACATGGTAACCACATCATATAGGGCAAAAGAATTCAGAAAAGCTCATTTCTAACTCTGCCTCAAAAGCAGATCTATTGCTTGATCCTAATCAAGGTAGCTGTCACTGTACATTTGGCTGAAAACCTGGGGAAGATTATCTTTCTTAAATGACTTATCATATTGATGCTACTGCTATTACTGTGATTAGAGGAGCTCGTGGGTGTGCACAGTCTGCCTGTAGCCACTACTACTGCTCCAGACAAAGACTATTGTAATTTCAATGTCACCTCATGGGCAGGAAGCCAGTTTGAAAATGTTAATTCTCAGAAGTTTGAGTACTCCTTCCATTATATCAACACATGCGAATGTTAGTAGTGGTTGTAAAATTATGCAGCCTTAAAAAAAAGATCCACACACATGCCAGTTCTATTATAGACCCCATCTGTGCATCTACTGGTTCAAAATGGGGGGAAAAAATCCCTTGCCTAGCATGTTGATCAACTAATTATTATAAACTACATTTCGCAGTAACATTCTGTTTCAATGGTGTACAGCTGTTTCTGTGTTTCTTTTGTCTTTTCTATCTTTTCCCAGTTGTCTTTCTTAGTGCTTTGTAGTCAGCAGAAGAATTGATGAAGTCTTTAAAATATTTGATTTGTAGTCTTGATCAAGAGCAGTGCACTCAGTCTTTCAAATGTACTCGGTGGACTTCAGATCAGTATCTAATCATAAAAGCCAAAGAGCGCTGAAACATACCCTCTGCTTTTGCCCCCGCACATCTGTGGACTTTTAATCTTGTTTTCAAGGCCCACAGGGACTTAAATCTGCTTCTCAGGCTGTCCTGTGACATGGCAGGATCACATGGGTATTTTAGTAGCATCAGAGCTGGCTTATGGAGCTCGGTCCCTGTTGGGCTGGGTCAGAGTTCCATGAGCTGTTGTGCTCAGCAGCCAGACTTCCTCCATCTCTGCCTACCTTTCCCTTTCCCAGCTCCCCACTTGGTAGTGCTAACACAGTGACTGGTGGAATCCCACCTTAAATGGGCATGGGGAGCCAATAAGCCAATACTCCCTATTTCCCTCCTCCCCAAATTTCCATGCTCCTTTTTTAAGCTGAACTCTTCCCCAAACTGGTTTTACAGTTTGTCCATGCAAAGGGAGATACTGGCAGAGCTGAAGACAAACAGCATGGGGTGAGGAGCAGGGCAGACAGAGTAACTGTTTGCGGGATGTTTTCTCCCAACCAGTCAATGCAGAAGCCCAGGAAATGGAGTTAAGCCAAAAGACTAAATTATGAGGCTCAGGGTTCAACGTTTACTCTGTGAGTATTTCCACTGAAATTGCTGCTGCTCCCAGGAAGGAAGTGTGAGCACTGTCTAACTACATCATCCCTCAGCTCCAAGGCAGGCCCATCTGGTGATGGATCTCTTTCAAACATGACATAAATTCAGATGCATTTATGCTTTACCTAAAAATCAGGCAGTACTTCCAGAGCTGAATGTTCAGTTGACTCTGAACCAGGCAACATTAGAGCTATGTTTATTTTAGTTGTTTGTCTTTGCAAATCAGCTCAGAATGAAGGCAGAGAAAGATCTGCATGAATGATTGCAAACAAAAAACTGCTGATTTCCCCAAACTCTAGTTAATTGACCATCCACCAGCTCTAGGAAAAAACGGATGGAAACTGTGACCAGAAAAATAATTTTCAAAATAAAGTCCTTAAAAACCAGCAAAGAATCTGCAACATAAATCTGTAGCAATGGCTGTCTTTTGGGAATCTTTAGTATTCAGTCAAAGCACTAAAGTCAGCAGAGCAGGGCATACATGACCCTTGGACCTCACTTCATATTGGCTGAGACCAACCCAATTGTTGCACACTATAAACATTGCCTCCTCTTGCCTGGCACTGACAGGTTTTCCCACGGTGCGAAACACCAGCAGCACCAAATGTTTTCTGAGGGTTTCTCAAAGAAAGAAATTGAATCTGAAAACTGGAGTCTGAGTGGCAAGCCAAGGAAAGGCTCCTACAAGTCATCTAGAAAAGATAGAAAAGCCTCTGTCTGAGGAGGAAACTTTTTACCCTGAGTGTCAAAGAGTATCTCTGAGGAAATGCCTGTGGAATCTGTGAATATCCCCACAGAATCTTTCTCCTGTCATATTATTACAATTTGGACTGCAATTTTATTGCAGTGTACAAATGAAATCCAAGATCTAAGACTCTGTTCCCTGTTGGTCTCTCGGCTGTTCACATAAGAGGGATGAGGAGAGAACATAGAAGTGTCCCTGTTTGCACTTCTTGTTTGAAGGCTGTATTTTGCAGTCTAGACAATGGGGAAGATTAGTCTGCTTGAAAGATGTTGTATATTAAAGATAATCTTTGAGCAATGGCTGGTCTTGAGGGAGGGATTATGAAGCCTCTGTCAGTGCCTGAGGAAGAGAGAGATGCTTAGTGTTTCACTGGAGACTAACCCTCACATTCATCTGCTGGCCAGATCTCCAGGCTGATGATGCAATGCATGTTCCTCTTCAACTGCTGGAAGTAAAAAGCAGTTTTGTGCAGTGACTGTGCTGGGGATGTAACTACTTCTCAATTTAGTGAGAAAAGAATGCTAAATTGGTGGGATATTATTTTTCAAGCTGCTGCTTTCACTGTTTCAGCTAAGAGTTAGCCCTGTAAAGTAAGGTCTCTGAGTAGGCCTGTGCACTTCAGCCTAATGATTCTTTTTTTCCAAGACAAAAGTTATTTCAGATGCCTTGGGGGCCAGAGAACATTGACTTTGCTTGTTCTTACATGTAATAGCTTACAGAAAACTTCCCTATAAATTAAAGACGAGACATCAAAAACATCAAAAGCCATGACTACCATACGTGCCTTAGGAAGAGAACATGAGACATCAGGGGACATCTCTTTGATTATTTTTTCCCAACAGTTTTAAATCACTCCACAGTTTACAATTGCAGGGGTATTCCTGAAAATATTTTAAGAAACTTTCTATATGAAAATAACAATACTTTCTCCCCACCCTTTCAAAGTAGACTCAGATCTTCTCCCCTCCAGTTCTGTGAGCATTGTAGCTGGCTTAGATTTCACAGGGAGCTTTTCTTCCTCCTAGTGTCTTAAGATATTTCTCTATTTGAGCTTCATAGATGTGAGCTTTATAGCTTCACCATCCAGAAAATGCGTATAGCAAGTATTTGCCAAACCAGGCAGTGATTAGAAATTAGATAGCTTAATCCTCAGCCACAAATCAAATGGTGTGTATGAAAAGGAGAGGCATTACATGCTGCAGCAAGATGCCAGTCTCTCAGGAAATACACCACCTTTCTTTATGCATCATTTTTTTTCTACCTCAGGCTTTAATGTTATCACTCACTACATCTTTTTTAAAGCTTACAGGTCATTGCATGAGTCATGCCTTAGTTGAGGCCTCCCTTCTTGAAGAAGGATGTTGTTTCATCATGGCTGAAGCCAATCCAAATCCAGCTGTTGTCAGTTGACACTCGTTCTCACCACAGCTGGTTCTGTTGTCAGGCAGTGGAGTGGCTCAAGGAACTGATCTGGCTAAAAATTAGTTTGGCAAGAAGTAAAAAATTAATTTCAATCTCCTTGAAGTGGCTTACTTTCTAGTTGCTATACTACTTATAGCTGGCACAAATTAAAAGGTGGGGAAACAGTCTACAAAGACAGAAAATCTGGGTGATTCAGCAACCTTCAATATTCTTACACAGACTGATTCCACACTGGCTGCTGGATAGGGATTTTTCAAGAGTTGTGGACAGAGAGTTTCTTTCTGAATGATGGTGAAGAAGCAGTATCCTGTGGGGAAGCAGAATTAAAGGTCTTTATCCTTGCCTCCATCAGTGAGAACTATAGGAATGTCGTGGAGGTGTTCTGAAGAATGAAAGCATAGAATCATAAAATCATAGGATGGTTTAGGTTGGAAGATACCTTAAAGATCATCTGGAGGGGGAGGGACACCTTCCACTAGGCCAGGTTGCTCAAAGCCCCATCCAGCCTGGCTTTCCACACCTTTAGGGATGGTGGCATCCACAACTTTTCTGGGAAACTTGTAAGTGGTATATCACCATTCTTAAAGATTTTCTTCATAATATCTTTTCTAAGTCCACCCTCTGTCAATGTAAAGCTTTCACCCCTTGTCCTATCATTCCATGCCCTGGCAAAAAGCCCCTCTCCAGCTCTCTTGCAGGTCCCCTTTGGTTCTGGAAGGCTGCTCTGTGGTTTTCCCAGAGCCTTTTCTTCTCCAGGCTGAAAAGCCCCAACTCTCTCAGCCTGTCTCCACTGTTCTGTCTTTAATTTGAGCAATGCTCTGCAAAGTTCAGAGCAGAAATAGCCAGACAAGGGATGTAAGTTCTGATATTGTGCTCTACTCTGGGAGAACTGAGACCATTCAACTCACCTTTCTAACTTCCTGAGCAGGCACAGCTTACTGTGGAGCTTGCAGCACAGGCAGCAGCTTGCTGTAAGACGAATAGTCAGGAGAGCAGCTGGGCCTTGCTGACTCAGCTGTGGCAGCTCTGGTGCTTCCTCACATCCCGCTGCTTCACATCCTCAGACTGGTGTCACAGCATTCAATCACGGGCATGTCACCTCCTGCAGTCATGAAAGGCAGAAAGGGAGGACACACGGACACACAGAAATACACACAGACACACAGATGTACCCCGTGCTGTGCACATGTAAGGCTGCAGCAGCCACAGCAGCAAGTGAATCCTGGCACTTGCACAGCAGCAGTGCCCTTACGGCTCACACAGCTGCTCTGCATCCAAGGAGGGATGTCCCCTGCGCTGCCACGGCAGATGTCAGACACGGCAATTTAGGGGTCAGGGTGCCACCACAGCTCCAGCCAGGAGGTCATGAAAAAAAAGGCACAAAGCAAGGCCGCATCTGTTCTGAAACAAAGGACATCTGTCCCTGGCCTGAGCAGCTTTCTGGCATGATTTCACAAGGACAAAGGCTCAGGTTGACTGATACAAGGCTGGTACTCAATAAAACAAGCCGTAAGTTCTTAGGCTGTCCAAATGTGTGCTGACAGTGAAGCGGTACTCTGGCAGGAGCGAGGTTTTATTCTTCCATCTAAGGAAGTGGGTAGCACAAGATGGGGATCATCCTGTGCACTGCCTTTAACCACACATCTGCCCATGTGTTAGGATCTTTTTGCGCTGTTTAAAACCTACACCACTGTCAGATTATAGACAACAGATGTTCTATTCAAGTAGTTTTGTGTGTGACATACTCAATAGGAAAGGTTCTTTTGCTACTTTAGAAATGGGGTTCATCCATTCCTTTCTCCGGGTTGTTAATTTTTACTTACAATAATGACTTGTTTATTGAAAGGCTGCAAACCACAGATGTGCATCTGCCTTCTGCATGAATGTGAGTCTTACAAGAGAAAATCTTTTAGAAAGGACAAATTTCAATAAAGTGTTTGGGAAAGAAGCTGTCCATAGTAAATTGTATTTATTCACTTGCTTAGCATCATTGTTAAACAATATGCTGTACCTCCTTTCTCTGCTGCTGCCAGTAGCGGCTGTAATGTTTTTTAGCTGGGGAGAATCACAGCACAAAATTTTGTAGCTGAGTGTGAATGTACATGTGCACACCAGTACAATGCAGTGGAGATTTAGTAGAACAATATCACAAAACCAGAACAACCTTGAATTGCATTAACAAGATGAGTCTATTAAGTTGTTATATACTGAAAAACAGAAGCAAATGACCATTAACATTTTATGAGCTTGTAACTTTTCCCTATGCATTCCTTTTCATGTTCAGCCCAAGCTACTGCATGCCTGTCTGTGAGGGTGTGGGGAACAGCCAGCAAAATTCTCACAACCTGGCTGCTGCATAAGTATACAAATGCATGAGAGCAATGTGATACATTTAGGCCGTTTAAGAAAACCCCAAATCTATGGAAATTTTCCCCATGGTACTTCCTAATTACATGCTGGCTCCACTGTGCTTGTACATGCTTGACAGTGTTAAGGCAGAAAACATAAAAAAAATTTAGCCTGGTTTATAAAGCTCTGGGGACGTTGTACTCACTGTCCTGTCGGTAAAAGCCTCTGACTTTGCATCTCATAGTGTCATGGGGTGACTTTACCTTTAAGATGGTTTGGAGAGCTAAGGAAGTGAAGCTGCTGGTGACTGATGGGAGTCTTTTCTGCTGACCAGTTATCATTTCTAAGTCATTTCTAAGAATTGACAGCAGTTTTGACCATTAAAAAGTGAAGAGTAAACATCTCCTTAAGATGTAAAGTCAGGGCACTTGTGTTCTCTTTGTTTCCTGGCCATGAAAGGTGTCAGAGCTCCGGCTGGCTTCCTGTTCCCTGCCCAGGCCATGCGGCCTGGGCGGGGGCTGGGCTGAGCCCAGTGGCTCCTGGCCAGGAGATGGGGCCTGTGGGGCTTGCCCCGGGCTCTGGCCGGGCCAGGCTGGTCCCTGGCTCGGCTGCAGGTTTTGCTGTGACTGAATTCACCAGAGACTGCAGAGTGAAGAAAGCAAAAAAAAAAGCTCTTGACCTGTGGCAGGCTGAGACAGCGACCACACTCTCCAGAGCAGCCATGAGGAATCTTCTATCAAGACAGCTCCAGCTCCTGCTCCAGCAGAGATCACAGAACCATCTACAAAAGCCTGGGCAAGATTTTAACCCTTTCATTACCCAGATGAGACTTGCAGATTAATCCTTTTATCCAGAGAGAGAAAAAGAGAGTAATCAACATGTAAAGAGACTTTATAAACTATCAGAGACAGTAAAGAAAATAATTAAGCTTCAGAAAAGGTAGATAATAAGGAGATGCTTTATAAGCTGAAATATTTTTCTGTTAAAGCTATGGAGATGAACAATAGGGTCTTGAAAAAACTCCTTTAATTCATGACAGAGTATATAGGGAGGAATAGAGTGTTCAAAGTGTGGATTTTGAGTAAAAAGTAGAGTAACTGTGATACAGTGAAGTGCTGGAACAGAGTGAAGCGAAAAATTTGAAGCCTTGGGGGGCAATGAGAAAACTGTTTTCCAATGGAGCTCACAGAGACACATGAAGAAGACTTTTGCCTTTGAATAACTCATCCTTAAAATGACATCCCTAGACTCATGGCCCATACACACCTCAGAGTGATGTGAAATGGGAGGAGTGAACTGATAACAAGATTTCCAGGCAGCTGGCATCAGAAAAATAGAAAGCTATACTAGAAATAGCTTTCTTGTAGAAAACGCCATAAATTAGCAGAAGAAAACTTCTGTTTCTCTACAAACACTGATGAAAAGACTCTAGCAGGAATTGGGACTGTTTTAAACACCAAAGTTCCAAAGTTTTTGTCTCTATGTTGTCATGTGAACAAAGGAATGGTGGGTAGTGGGGGATAAAAAGGGTTGTCTCGAAGTTTATTCTGGTGTTCTTATTCTTGTAGTTTGTTAATAAACTTTCTTTATTCCTTTTTAAGTTTTAAGCCTGTTTTGCTCTTGCTCTAATCCATATCTCACAGCAAGAAATAAGTAATTTTTTTAGTTACTGTTTTAAAACCACGACACATAGCAATAGCTGTTGAAACTGTTGGCTATGCCTGGCTGTTAAAGAGCTGATTTTCTTACTCTATCTTAGAAGAAAAAAAACAAAATAGCATGTATTCCAGTGAATGAAGAGCAGAGGTTTGTATCCTTACTCTGCCCATTGAGTGGGAAGGGAAATATGATTGAGAAGAAAAGGAAAAATTTCAGAACTGTAACATTCTGCTAGATGTTTTGGAACTTTACACCTGCTGCTGCATCTGCTGTGTCTGCAGTTTTAACAGGGAAGTGTGAGGCCTAAAATTCACACTGGCATTGAGATGAAGTCAGTATGTCACAAAATACAGAGTTAAAATAAAGAAGATAGAAATTATTCTTGAATATACAGGGGTACCCAGATAGAATTTCAAATGTCCAGTAATGGTATGAGAAACTGCAATGAGAGAATAGTTAAAAAAGATGTAATTTTCAACTGCTAACTGAAGATTTACTTCTACAGAACAATTTGTTACATTCTGCCATTTGATGGCTTTTGAAAACACAATTTTCCCAGTTGCTGGCCACTTCTGGCTAGAGGCATGACCCCCAGCCAGCACATGCTGAACATAGGAGAAGGCAGAGCCCCTCCTCCAGATCAAGTTTTCATCTGAACCCACTATCACTAACAAAGGATGAACTCCTTGAATGCTTTTACTGGCTCCTGCTTGGCAAGCTGCTCTTGAATTTAATTCAAGGCCTCTACAGATGTCAATATGCTCTACCAGCAGATGAAATAAAGACATCAATCTGGGCATAAAGCCATCAATTTTGTCCTAAAGCAGCTTTTTACAAGTTTGGGGGCCTGGGAAGAAAGTTTAAAACATCTGTGGATGCTCTTGATGCTGGTGCAACCTTCATTGCCATCATTCTCAGTTTTGTTTTGTTTTTTTTCTTCAGTCATAATAATGATGAATCAGATCTGGGAACTTACTTGTGTCAAAAAATGCCCTGATTTAAAAGCTGGATCAAAGCTATGTTACCTGAGGTTTGTTCAAAGACGAGTTTCTAGTCAGTAAGTGTCCTGGCACCACTGAAGGAGTGGGGAAGTAGTGGAATTGATTCAGCTGTGAAGGGTACAGGAGCTGATGGAGGTTGACGTGAGCACTGCCACTAAAGGAGATGTGCAGGAGCCATGGCGTGGGTGAACTGTAGATGCAATGTACCATGCAGAGGCAAGTAAAAAAATATATTCTTGGATTACCATTAATTAAGGAATGCTGTGACAGGGCTCAAGATCCTACTGCAGACCTGAGCAAATTATTCTGCTGGAGATTTTTCATTCCCCAAATACCTCAAACACTCCAGTAGTTATATATAGCCAAAGGTTTTGGAAGGCTGCCATTTAGGAGGAAAAGGACAGTATTTAGCACGTACTGCTACCATGACTGGTACTCAGAGAAAATAATAATACACAAAGTTGAAGTGATGTTGAATTTATAGGTAACAAATTCTTCAAGGAACCATCATTATCAAGTGTTCGCTCAAAAGAATAAATATATGTTTCTTTTGTCAGCAAAAATAAGAAAAGTTGCACTTCTTTTTTTCTGGTTTTGAACTGTGACTTGGCTACCCTCTCCAGCTATCCAAAACAAAATAAGAGGCATTGTTTATTTACTGGTTTAAAGCCATTTTCTTGCACTGAACTTTCCTAAGTCTTGTATTGTAAGGATCAGTACTTTGCAATGTGTATTTTAGCCTATTGACATGTATTTTAGATTGTTGTTTCAAAAATAAGTGTCTGAAGTAATCACAGTAATGACTGAGAAAGTTTAAGAAGTTTCATCTCTTGCAAAATGTCATTCCCACTCTTCTTAGTTAGCCTTAGCCTTCAGCCAAGATTTGTATCCAAGTTATATACCACACCCCAAAGAAATACTGAAGTTTTCATAAGAGGAAAAGAATGCTTTGGGATTGCCAGAATAAAAGCTTCCAAAAATATCTTGGCAATTACTGAGTCATAAACAAAGACATTCTGTAATGAAGGCATAAAAGTCATTTGGATTAGTACCAGACCTTACATGTTTGTAGCAGTTAGGACTTTACCAGTCCAGCAGTGGAGGTGAACAAATGCTCCAGATGTGAACCATGGGCATGCTGAGTCCAGAGATGTCCAGGTTTAGCCTTGGCCCTGGTCCTTGTTGCTCTCTTCTGTTTCTCCAGGCTCTACAGCCAAATGTCAGTTCCCTTAACTGACACTGAGACTCTGCTGGCTCCTATAAAATCCTGTACCCTAAAATAGTGTCAGGATGAAGCTGTATGGAAAAGGGATCATTTATTAATGCTCTAAGTGGCAAATAGAACCCACTGTTTCTCCACAGGATTTAGCATCTGAGTTACTTAAACTGCCTCTGGGTTGTCTACTGTGACCAGAGAGCTCTCCTTTGCATTGGATAAAGAAATTTGAGGTTCTCTTGCTCATTTCTTGACAGTTTTTTGATAATGCAGTGAGCCATTTATTTTCTGGTGGAAAGTCTAAAAATAAACACTGGAAATTCTTCAATAAAACCTGGCAATTAAAAAAGTTTGAGTGCACTGTCCCCCTGCCCTAAATCCTTCATCACTTACAGTTGTAGATGGCTGGTGGTAGTCAAAACCACACTATTGTTGTTTCCATGTTTTGTCTTCAATAGATCTTTCTCTCTGCATTTTATTCTTTGGAGACTTTCCTGGTGGATATGACAGAAATTTGAAAGCTGTAGGTTTTATTTATTTATTTACCTACTTACTTTGCAATTACACCCCAGGAATGATCATTTGCTTTCCTCTGAGAAGTTGTTCATTGTGTAACATTAATTATCCATGGTTGTAGAGACTGCAAAACCTCTAGTGGCACAGTGGCCCCGTGGTAAATGGTGGAGAAGCCTCATTATAGTACACATGAGCAATATTTTAGTTAAGAACTTTTCAGCCTCCATTAAACCCCCCCATTATTCAGGATTTCTGAGCAATCTATAAATATTTGCTCTGGTACAAAAGAGCTCAGCTGAAGAGCTCCTATTTTTAGCTAGAGGTTAGGTTTGGTTGTTTGTTGTTTTGGTTTTCATCTCCTTTTAAATAGATGCTGTCAAGGTTAATGGAATTGTAATTTGACCTCGCTTTTTAATACTGTGCCTGTTTGTTTGTGTGTGTATTTCTATATATGTGACCCTGCCCCTGACAAATGTGTCACAACGAGTCGCTGCAAAAGGTGGAGACCAGACAATAAAATTAATTGGCAGCTTTTACAAGACTGAATTCAGTAGTAGTCAGGCACAGTCTATCTTGTGTCACAAGGTTTTGAACCTTTGTTTAAAAAAAAAAAAAGTCCTGTAATTAATCCTCAATGCCTCTCTTAGGGCTTAATCGTGCGATGGGATGTGCCTACACTGCCCTAAATGCTCAGTGAATGGTATCGTCATCTCCTGCCCTGACCCAGCAAGGCACTTCAGCTGGATAGCTCTTGTGACACATAGGTCTGATGGGTTTGTCTTTTATTAAATGGTGTAGAAGTTCTCCTAGTAAGCACAGTGGTGAGTTTTTTTTTTCCTGACTCTTCATAGTGCAGCGAGCCTACTAATGGAAGCAGTCAGAATTATCATCAATCATGGTGAACCTAATTGAGCTTCGCTGGCCTTATGAGGGGATGGGAGCAATTACTTTGAAGGTAAAATCATGTCTCATAAAACTCCTCTGGTGAAGAATACTGCAGGTTTTGATTGCTGTTTATTGACATTCATCTGCATAGCTGGCATCATACAGCTTTTATGTATACACACGAAAGCACAAGGAGGGGAATGCCTGTTTGGGCCTTGTTCATCTGTCTCTTAAGTTGGGAAACAGAGTAGGGAGAAGGCTTTTAGCTGCCAAGCTTTGCATTGTCTATGTTGCATTCTACAATGTGTTACAAATACCTATTAAATCTTGTATTGAAAAAAGATATTGCTTAAGTTTTGCCCTTGGGATATGAGAATCCTGTGAATTAAGGTCACAGTTCGTTCCAAATTTGGCTCATTTGGGCATATAGAGTAGAATAAAATCTTTGTTGACTCTTACGATTTCAGTGCACATGACACACCAGGGACATGTCTGGGGTTCTGGGTTGCCCTCAGGGGGTTCCAGTTATTCCTGGCTGCCTCAACACAGTTCAGGGTTGTCCTCAAGGGTTCAGTTACTTCCAGTTGTCCCTAGATCCTCCAGGAGTCCCCAGTTACCCACAGTTTCCACCTCCCCCCGCCCCCCAAGAGTCCTTAGTTGCCCTTAAGGGCTTTCAGTTGCCCTCAGCAGAGTTTTGGGTTGTTGCCGTGCTGCAGTGTGGAAAATCCTGACTTTGTATAAGGAAATTTATCTACTGTGAAGGTGGACAAACACTGGAATGCATTCTTAGAGAAGTTGTACACTCTCTACCCTTGGAGATCTTCAAACCCTGCACAAGCCCCTGAGCAACTTGCTTTAACTACATCTGCTTTGGGCAGGAGGTTGGACTGGAGGACTCCAGAAATCCTTTTCCAACTGGAATCACTGCATGCTGATTTTGAAGGAAAGAATTTATTATTTATTTCAGTAATTTAATGGGACACCCTAGATCTTGGAGTAAAAAGTAGATTTTGGGGTTTTCCAAACCTCCAATCGATCACATCTGTGTTTCCATCTTCACTTGCACTATAGGAGAGCAGTTGTTTTCTCAGTATTGTTTTAGATGGTGCCTGGCTGTGAGAGGTAATTGCAGTGACACAGCAGAAAATTACAATGAGATTGTCACATATAGAAAACATTCAGTGATTTTAACTTAGGTCATGGTCAGACTTGACCTCAGAAAATCTTTTTTTAAGCTCTTTTACCTTTGTTATTCCAAAGGAGCCGGTTCATCACAGCCTTGCTGGACTTCTGCAACTCCACTGTTAAATGTGGATTTGTATCAGTGTATTTAACTGGAGCACAGGATAAGTGTAGTGAGCCCAGAAAATGCCAGACACTTGCAAAATAGCACACTATTAGAACCATATGTATAGCAGCTTTTCAGTGACAATTTGATTAGACTCTGTAATTTTGTTAAAAGGACGTAGGCTGGGTTAGTATCACTTTATTAAACGTGCCTGGGAATGGTCCCAGCCGGTGAGGCCAGCTGGCTTGGAACAGCCGGGATCTACAGTGGCTTGGCCTGTGCTAGGTGCCTGCAAGCAAATTGCTGCTTGGGTGTGGTTCCTGGCAGAATCCCGCTACCAAAACAGGTCCAGAAGCTGCTTGGGAAAGTTGGATCAGGCTACATTCATGCCAAGGAACTCTCTCACAGTTTATTAACATAGGTTACAGTGTTGGAGCACATAGGCTTGTTGTGGGCATGCTTGAATTTACTTTAGTCTTAAACACAGATGAACTTTTGTGCTGCAAACAATTTGTACATTTCAGATAGCTCCAAGGGAAAGACCTGGAAACAAATATTTCTTGTTGTCATTGTCATAATGAACCAAACTAAGCATGAACCACAGACCTCAGAAAGGCTGAAAGTACAAAAGTAAAACCCATAGATGTTGTTCATCTTTGCAGTGTGTGAGTAGGGCAGTTATACACGTGTGCATAAATCTAACCTACAAACGACGTGCAATTGGAATTAACCTGGTCCAGTGGGACTATAACTATTCTTAAGGAGTGCAGAACAGGAAATGCTGAAGTGAAGCAATTGCTTGAGTTAGCCATGAGGTATTTTTCTGTTCTGAACTTTATTTCTGTTACAAATAGGGAAGAATTCCCTCTGTTTCTGATGGCTTCAAAAACAGCCTACAGAAAAGGTCTGGCCAATAGTCAGAGAATGTTGCTGACACTGTGGTGTAAAGGACAAAAATCAGATGACGGTGGAAACCTCTTGGCTTTCCCCTCTTCCAACTTGGAGAATACATCCATGCAAAACAGAATGTCATCAGGAGATGATAAGCTTTTTTCCTGGAAGGACTCCTAATATGGCAAATTAATGGTATCTGCTGTGATTGCATTGTGCTACCTTCAGAACTGAAGGAATACTACCTGGGACTGTGCAAACAAAGTCACTAAAATGATTGACAGGTAGAGCCATTTTGATTTTTGTTATGAGATTATTTCTACATCTGGACTGAGAAAATATGTCCACAGTCTTTCATGAACTGAGTGCTTCTGCACATGTCCAAGGATGCTCGTAGGGAAGGACTGCACAAACTTTGCTCCAGGAAAACACAGGAAATAGTTTTGGCTGCTTGCAGGGGTTGCATTGGCTCTAATGCAGGATGCATCCTGGTCAGTTCATCCTGGCAAACACTGGGGCTGCAAGGATGTTCAGCCTGATGTTTGTCAGGCCACACACCATACTCTGCTGCTGCCTAAAGAAAGGAAATTCTGTGGACTTGCAAAGGTTCATTGGTTCTGAAATATAAAAATAACTCCTCTGGAACTGTGTTTCTGCCTGCTGAAATCAGTGCATAGGCTTTCACTTGAGATCTCTGTCTTTGCCTCAAGCCCTTAATCCCAGGTTCAGGGCCAGAAGCAATGTTAGCACGACACAATGGAAATCCCATGAACCTTACAATTTATTTTCTATCAACCTCTTTTTGAGACTGGTATCAAATTATGGCACAGTTACACATGATATAACTTGGACAGAAGAGCCACATAGTGCTGTTCTGAAAGTCTTTTTCTGTAGACATTACGAGTTTAGTTACAATGTATGTTCTGAATCTTGTGGTTTTCTTTACAAGTTTTAAGCTGGTCCTCAAAAGTGTTCCCTTTTCCCTCTGTTTTGCAATAGTTAATTTTAATTCCAATACCACATATAGTTGTGACCACTGTCTCTGCAGAGAGGTGAATTGAAGTTGGTAGATGCAGAAAAGGGCAGTGAGAAAGATCAGCAGAACAGGCATCCTGATTTACAGTAGGAACTTGAAGGGAATTATTTGTTTAACCTTGCAAAACAAAAGCAAAAATGGGATATGTTTGCTGTCTGGAAATGTGTCAGGTGGGTAAATACCAGAGAGGAGAAAAGGAGCCATGAATGTTTAGAATACAAATGACCAGGAATAAATTTTAGCTAGAAATTACCAGATGGGTTTTAGGCATTTGAACAATAGCTCCACAGTGGGATTCATGACTGCTTTTAAGATGGATCTTGCTGAGGTGATGAATGGGAAAGGGTGGTGTGGGCGTGTGTATTACCAGTGGCCTGGACTGAATGCCCCCTCGTTCTGCCTTCCTGCCATTACTGTGCTGAGAAGTTGTCTTGGAGTAACAGTGAGATAGACATCCAGCAGATTTCTTCCTTCTTCATCTGGAGTTTCTCTTCCTAATTTTAAATTTTCATATGGGTTGCAACATTTCCTGGTTTGAATGTTTGCCTTAGGGAAAATATCCTAATACTTCTAGAGATGGGTCTGATACATTTTGAGCACAGCACAAACCTGCTCCAGGGCAAGAAAAGCAGCAAGGACAAGCTGGGAAGGTTTTTTTTTTGGCCCTGGCCCAACTCAGTAATCCCAGTGAAATCAGATGCAGGACTTGCATCCCACAAAGATTTCTGGGGGAGAGAAACCCACAAAACTTTTCATATTGCTTGGGTTAGATTTGCAGGAGCAGAGAATCTGCTCTTCCCAAGGTGGCAGGTGCAATTGTAAAGGAGAACAGACTTCTTCAGAATGTGGAGAATTAATGGATATTTGAAAAGATATTCCTACCTGCTCTAGTGCTAATATTTCCCTACCAGATTTTCAACAAGCAGAATTGCTAGAGGCAGTGGCATCTTCATGAGATCAGCTCTTCTGTACACCTGAAGGCTTCTACACAAGGGAAGTCTGGGATGGCTTTTTCCCCTCAGATTAAGCCACACTGGTCTATTTCCAACCTCATATTAGGCCAAGGCATATAATTTTTTTTTGTTTTGGAAGTGAAACAGAGCTAAAAGAGTAGGTTGACACAGTCTGAAGGAAATGAAAATAAAAAAGATATAGTACACTGGAGACTTGGGTTGCCCTAAAAGCCAGAAGAATGAGATCCAGTGAGTGACAGTCCAATTTCACTTGATGTTCCCAGAGGCTGTGGGAAGAAATTATCTCCTAGAGCAGAGTCAAGGTTCATTGGAATAGATGAGAAAATTGGCTCAATCACACCCAGAGGGTGTCAGTGCCACAGTTTGGCAGAAAAATTAACTTAGAAGAAAAGAATAGTGCCTTTCTGTAGAGAATGGAGGTGGTCTAACTCACTAGCAATAACCAAGCCATGAGCAGCTGAGGCACTAGAGACCTGTATGACAGATCCCCTGAGCTATGGGGGGCTGGAAAGGAAAGCAATGCCTTAGAACACTCAGGGGGAAAACTAATGAAAAACAGCCCTCAGTGGTAAATGAATCCAAGTTATAGAGAATTTTTACTCTTTTTTTTCTTGCTTCTTTATTATTTTGATATACATTTCTTTCTTTCTTTTAACCATTTCAAGGAGAGCTCTTTGCTAGCAAACATTTATTAGACATAGTCTGACATTGATCTCATTTTGTTCCAGAACCCGTAGCAATGGGCAACAGAGCAGCAATCATGGATGAGTTAACAATCTCCAGGGTCACTTGAAGGTATTCAAAAGGAAATTTGCACCTCAGGCACAGCCCTCCACATGCAGAGCTGCTTTGCACGGCATGCTCCCACTGTGACAATCCTGCTGTACAAATACAGGCTTGCCAGTCTTGGAACTGTTTTCTTGCTCACATCATTAAAGTGCTAAGGGTCTACTAATCCAATTTAGCAACACAGACACTGGTAAAAGAAGAGAGATTCAGAAGAGGTTGTGTGAGACATCCAGAGGTGAATTCTCCAGAAGATCCAGTGGTCAGATGAATCCACAGTGCCCCAAGAAACCAGTACTGGCTCTGCAAGTAACATCATCAAAAAAACCTTCATGCTCTAAATGAATTGGAGGTTGTTTGTGGCATGGGACAGCTCAGAGCTCCCAGCTTGCCCCAAATACGTAGCAACTTCACATCTGTGCTTGTATCCGCTGTCGATAGAGTCAGTCAAGTGGGAAATAGGCAGGCTAAACCTCTCTCACAGGACAAAATGACTCTTGGTTTGGAGTGCAGCTCTTATGTAGCCGGTGAGAAATCTGGCCCTGAATTCTACTTCTTTCCTTGCTTGTTTGCCTCCTTGCAGTATTATTCCCACACTTCTTTATAGTGTGTCAAAACTCCATGATACCTCTTCCTGCCCCTGGTGCTTAGATAACACAGCTTTGTGTGTAGTTCATCCAATCCAATGAACTTTTTCAGCTGAATATACATCATATGACAGATAAGAAAATGCAGCCCTTTCATTCGACACGTTTTTAATGCAAACTTCTTGGCCATGTTTGCATTAATATCTATTCTTGCCCTTTTCTTTTTGTCTTCTTTATAAATAGAGATAAAATAGGCAAAGTTTCTACTTCTCAGGATTTGGGATTGTTTGGAAGTTAATTAATTAATATTTGCTACGTATTAATGGGAAGATGCATGGGGATTATTCTGTTCCAAGTGAAGTATTTGAATGAATACCTACAATAGTCCAACATGAAGCAATCAGAGGAACTTTATTCCTCAGCCCAACTTCAGTATAAGGCTTTGAAGAAGGTATGAAACTGGTGACATAAGCCTGGCCCACTGCAGGAAGGAAAGCATGCATTGCTAACTCCTGCTAAATAAAGCAGATGACTTTTCTTTTTAACTTTGTAAAGAGCATATTCTCTTATGGAAAATTAAAAAAAGGACCAACAAAACACCAAGGTAACTGATCTCATTCCAGCACTTTCAGGTTCTGTTTTTGTTGCTCTTGGGTCTTTTCTGCTTCCAATTATTTATGGAAGCTGTCGCATGGTGGAGCTGAAATGATTCAGGAGTTTTTTAAGCTAAGAGAAACAGGAAAAGAAGGGCCTGGTGGTTCAGGCAAATGACATCAGTGTTTCGGCATCTTGTCCCAGGCCTTGGAAAATACTGTGTCTCCGCAAGAAGGATTGCAGAGTGATGCTCTGAGGCAGGAGTGGTTTGGTTTCTTGGCCAGCATGCAAAATTGCACTAGTAGAAATAGTCTCTTAATATTTATGGGTAACAACAAGTCATGTGGGAGATACAGGTGTGTAAATTGTAGCAAGGGAAACAGCTTATAGTAGTGAAGAAAAAAAATCATCCAAAAGGGTGATTGTGCATCTGCAGAAAGCACAGAAACTGTAAGGAGTGTCTAATCTTCTTTGCATTTCTTAGTTGTCTGCCAGCACAGGTTTGCTTGGATTTTCTTTTTTTTTCTTCTTAAGAATAGGAATTATACCTGTGTCATAATTCCTGTGACCTCTGCAAGCAGAAAGCTAGCAAGGGATTTATCTATTTCCTGGGATAATGAAAAGGAAGCTACCGGGCACTCATGGCAACCCCATATGCTTTAGCCATGGGTTCTTGAGACTTTGGTTCTGGTACCTCGTGAGAGATTAGCTGGAAAATCTTGAGATGCTAAGGCAGCATGTTTGCATTGACATATTTCCATTTCAAAGTGGGGCTTTGGCTTAAGGACCACTCAGCACAGAGCTGATGAGAGTCTCTGAAATCCAGCACATTTCTATACCTCAGGAGACAGGGCCAAGGACAATGTCTGTCCCTTCAGCTACTACAATACAAGAATAAAATTAAAAACCAGTGTCAGGGCCTGGCAAGAAGCATGTCGCAATGTAAAAGTGGTGGAAGTACACCAGTGAGGAAAAAAAATCAAGTATGTGTTGATTTCAGAGTTGTTTTTTAAACTTGATTTGTACTGTTACCCCTGTCCATTGTGTCCTCTTTTAAGGAACGTACATATTTAATGTTAGTAATGACGTTTTACTGACATAATATAGTGATCTGAAAAGTCACACCTTGTGGCAAGCTGGTAAAAAAAAAAAAATAGAATAAAATTCTACATCAGTAGGCTGGAAATGTAGAAAACCACTGACAGAAGCACATTGATGCTGTTTGTTGCATTATGGCCTTCTTGCTGAAAGGACTGAAAAAGCCCAGCTGTAGCCTCTGCAGCGTGACCCAGGTGTTCAGCTCCAGTCTAGAGGCAGGGAAGCCAAAGCAGAGAGTGGGCTGCCAGTTCTGGGCAGAGGGGTTGTGTGCTCCCAGGGCTGCTGCCACCATGTCTGCTGTAATGTCTGTCCCTCTTCCAGCCTCTCTAGAATGTGCTGGAGGAACGCAGTGTAGGAAAAGCTACAGCAAAAGGAGGTGTAGGCAGTTAGACTGCTCCTCTGGCATGTGATTTCTCCCTAACTGTGCTCATTTGCAACAGGCACAGGCAGGGCTGGGAGTGAAGCAGCAGCAGCAGCAGGGCCAGGCAGGTCAGTGCGCAATGTCACCACTGGCAGAGCCCTGGGACTGAGCCAGGAGGAAGGCGAGAGGGAGGAAGGAGGCACAGCTTCACAGCACAGGTGAAAAAAGCTCAGCAGCAGGAAGGTGCCAGCATCCCAGCCTGCTGGGAGATGCACGTTTTGGGGTGAGGCTGTGACAGCTGGTGGATGGCACGCAGCAGCCATGGATTGCTAAAGTACATTTCCCTGGCAGCCGTGGTGGGCAGCAGGGCTCTGCTCATTGCCTGCAAAGGTGCTTTAGGAAACTGGTTGGTGGTGAGCACCTTCTGCAGGTGCTCTCACAGGAGGACGCCCTGATGGGGAAATCTCTGTTTTCCCCCTTTGCTTCCCACAGTTCCCTCACAGACTAACACTGGTTTACAGAGGAGCTTTTTGCCAGTAGCCCCTGTGGTGTATTCAAAGCCACCACCAAGGGACTCTCTCTGCTCAGTGCCAGCCAGCAGCCCTGGGCACTGCATTTCCTTTTTTCACCTTCAAGATGTGGTTCAGCAAGAGAAAAAGTGTGTCACAAAGAGGATAATGCATGTCATCTCTTTTAGAGGGGAGGTGACAGTCCCCAGGAATCCCTTTCCATCTAGCAGCTCCAGTGCCACTGCAGCAGGCATGGCTGGCAAGGGAATGAGAATGAATTAATGAAGCATGGGAGGAACGCTCAGGAATGAGAGTTTGAAGTGTTTAAAACCAGCTTGATTAAAGCCTTATCTTCTGGCACTATGGACACGTGTTCAGAGTACAGCAGTACTGTTAGTGCAAGACTAAGGCTGAGGAGGGAAATGCTGCAACAGTGGAGGGCTTTATGTATGGGTGGAAAGTTGCATTTTCCCTTGGGAGTCCAAGGAGTTAGCAGTGAGCACTGTCATTGCAGCAGCAGCCAGTCAGAATCCACTAGACCTTATGTGGGTTAGTCATGGCAAGTCACAAGATGTGACATTGACTGGTGGCTCTGGAACACACTGCAAATTGCTTATTTCATATGCTGACAGCACAAATAGAAACAGTTAATCTCCCTTTTTCTTGGTAAAATGAACTGAGAAAATAAAACTTTTTGGCAAAGTATTTTGGCAGCAACCACGTTTTATTAAGGCATTTACATTTCTTCAAAACTCATGTAATTCCTTGTTTAAATTATATTCAGACAATTTTAAAAATACAAAAACATTGGGCATTTGAGGATGTAAACATTTTTTTTGGCTATCCTAGTTTTTCCCCTGTTGGTTTTAACTTAAACTGTCCTATGATATCGTTCCAAATTTGTCGGTCACTTTCCCCTTCCACAAAAGTTCATTTTTCAGTGAAGTTTTATAGTTATAATATAAATATAACTTTTAATATTTAATTAATTTAATTAATTTAATTTTAATTCTATTAAATTAATTGATCTTAATATACTTTGGCTATTTTACCCCTGAAACATGTCCAGATCCAGTATGACCAAGCAGCATTGTTATTCCCCTACTTTAGTCACTCTTTCCCAAATAGAAATTCAGATTGTTTTACATGCCTTTCTACATAATTTGTCTTTACCAAAATCATCCACTCTGAGGTTCTCAGGAACATCTGTCTGGCTTATTAATTTTGAAAGTTTGACACTTTGCCTACAAGTGTCCACAGTCCCAGGCCTTTTTTCTTCTCCATGAGGCACAGTAAATAAGGCTATTTCTAATTAAGTCTGTGAGCTGGCACTGATGCCAAATATGGATCTGTCTGCAAAATCTGATTCAAAGGAAGGCCCTCAAAAGCAAAGGGATGGCAATTGTTGTTACCATGAAATTCACGTGAATGCTTCTTACATGAATTGAAGGTCCAGCCTGTATTTAAGACCATGGGATGATGTTGATTCTGGACATTTTGAGTGGTGTTACATATTACAGCTTTAAGGGTTTTGTCTAACAGCACTTCGTAGGGAAAGCCATAACTGCAGGAGAAAAAAAAGAGAAGCAAATAATGATTTTGTGTTTGAATCCTGCCATCCAAAAGGAACTGGATTTTGCCTTGAATGCATACATTATTGGAGAAAGTCTGCTCTGAGTTGAAAGAATGGCATGTCTTATGAAAATTGAAGAATATGTTGAAGTTTCTTGTGTACCACAGTGTGAAAGAGGTGGATGGAAAATTAATAGTTCCTGTGTTTTCAGCCAGGGTCCTAAAAGCTCAGAAAATAAATGGTTGATCTAGTGAGGGTGAAGCTGGTAGCAATGGAAGAATAATTGCAATTACCAGCAGAATACATGGTTTTCACACAAGGCCAATTAGAGATATCTCAGTGTACCACAGCTATTTTTAATTAGCCATGTATCTGGGAGAGATAAAAAAAATCTTCTATTTAGGTACATTGGCAGGAAAAATTCAAGAAGTGTTAGCTACATGGCCTTTAAGCCAGATGAGTAGTTTTGATCCTTTCCCTCAGACAACAGTAGGTTGTAATGAATTTCCTCTGGTCTGGGTTTTTACTTTGTAAGACATCATTGATTTTTTTTCTTGGTATCAGCTATCTGTAGCTTCATTTTCATCCCAACACATCCACATTCTTTAGACATCCTCTGTGTTCCTAAAAAACCCATATTTGCTTCTGATGGATGTGCAGCATCTGGCTGAACCTGGAGGGTGGATGACCAGCTCAGGAGACCCCAGACATAAGATTCTTCTCTCTAATGAAAATGCCCCTGTGAGAACCTGGGGAAATTTTGTATGGGTAGTCACTAAGTATTTTTCTTTCTCAATTCATTGGTTCATGCTGCTTCTGCATGCTCCTTCCCAGGAATATTCAGAGGGCAATTTTACTGCCTTGTGTGCCTATGCTGTAATGTTGTCAAAAGACACAGTCAGGGCCATGAATTAAAATCATAGAGTAATATGGGTGCCTAAATAGCTTTCCCTGAAACGGTGGCCATTTAATAGTCTAGATGAAGATCTGCCCACAAGCTTTCATCTTTCTTGACCAGCTTGAATTTATGTGTGCATTCATTTTGGACAGCTTCATGAATACAGAGAAACAGTTGTTAAGAGTGTTTGAAGTCTTGTTGTAGGATGATTCCCAAGAAGTAAAAAGATTAATGCAACAAAATAATACTCCAGCCATTCTACTTTCAAAGTACTTCATAAACACTAGCTTGTTCTCCAAACACTTTTGTCAATTAGAGAAACTTCATCCACAGTTTACAAAAGAAGGATTTGAAAAGCACTGAGCTGGAAATTTCAATGAAGCTCCCACACACTTTCCTTGGCTCAATCCAACTTCATTTCCTTCCAGGCACCAAAATGTTTGGTGCTTCCTATAAAAACTACACTGTAGGCCTTTCAAGCCCGTAAAACTGGTGCAATGCAACCTTGACTGTTGTAACAATACTGACCTTTTATCAGGTGCTTGGCAGCCTCTTAAGAAATTGTTCTTAATGGTGGTGTTTGACAGGCTCTCTGCAAAGAAGAAATCTGTCATCTTTGACATGTTGAAGATTCCCCTAGAATCTTTTTTCCAGATGCAGAAATAACCTCCACACACACAGAAGCTTCCTAGGCTATCTCCATCCCTTCTTGCCCAGAAGTGTGTTGCTCACAATTTCCACCACTTACTTTCCCTTGCATGCGCTGGAATCCTTCAGCCTGTAACCATAAGCCTCTTAAGTAAAAATTCATTTGATTCAAGTTACTGACATGGTTGGAGCTGGATTTATGTTGTGAGTCAACCTTATCTGACCCCTAGAAATGTGTGGGGTTTGCAAATGAAGCCAGCTGCATGTGGTAGGCCTATATGGGAAAGTAGGCACCCAGATTAATTTTGCCAGATCTGTTCAGGACCAGAGGAAAGTTATGTGACTGCTTTATTTTGGTCTGGCCCATGTACCATATGGAAATTAGCTGCTGTGGGTCTGGGAAAATACCTGGAACTTTATAAGCGTTCATGAGAAGTTTATTTCCCAGGGAGATAAAATATATTCTGGAAGCTTCAGATTTTATGGATATTGTTTCTTTTTTGTTTCAATTTTTTTATCAATTTCCTGATAAAATGACTCCTTTCCAAGGCATATCTTTCTCCTGTCACTGCCATTACCTGGGCCTGTATCATTGCCCCAGGTGGCCTTTATTCAGGGCTTCAGGCATGTGCTTAAAGTAGCAGGGTGCTTCGAAAAGGACCTGAGCCTTTATACCTGAAACCAAAGCCAAATCGTATTGCCTGGCCCTTGTACTTCACTGCAGCCCTGCACTGTGTGCCTCCCCACCTACAGCTCCATCCCATTCCCTGTTGCCTGCCCTTGACTGGGGCCTTCCTCCTCAGCAACAGCCTGCATATCTCTGGGACTGACCTTTTGCAAAGGATCTCTGCTCCAGCAGGAGTTTCAAACAAAAGACTTTCAGGGAGTCTGGCCTTCCACTGGAAAACTGCATGCAGTTCTCCAATCTCATGGCATTGTCGGGACTCTTGAGGAATGCTGGGGAATCATTTCATCTTACTTCTTGCTCCTTATACATGATCCACAGTAGAAAACCCGTGAAACTGCCACTCTTTTGAAAGCAGTACCTCTGAAAATCAGGAGCAAATACTTCCACGAAGGTAGCAAAGTTTTCTGTAGTCCGAGGTTTTCTCTGAGATTCTTTCTGAAAACAGTTTTAAGATTCTTTTACTACAAATTTCGTGTTATGGTCGTGTTTTGATGTTCCTATGACTGTTTTTTAATCTACAGTCACTTGGTTAAAAGAGTAATGCTTTATGCTGCAGAGCTCTCCTGGCATTACTGAGGAGCTCATGTTCTATCGCATAACCTTATTGCCTGAGTGACTGTGTTATTTTTCATGTACCCCATTATTCCTTTGATCCAGACACATACAGGCATGCTCTCCAAAGGGCCTCAGGAGATGACAGGGATATTTGAAGATACTTAAAGGATATACAAAAATAAATTGCATATCCTTCCCAAATAGTTTCAGCTCCAAGGTAAATACTTTGTATCCTTACCAGTTGGCTCATTACTTGAAAAGACCACTCTGCCTTTGTGTTTTGAAACAAACTTGGATTTGATGGATCATTGGGCAATTAGCAACAGTTTATCTGAAGTACTCTCTGTACCCTCCTGCACTTAATCAGCTCTTTGCTCCCTCAGCTCTGGAAGACTAAAGTGGTGAATCCCTTGGAAGAAAAAGTAAAATTCAGATTGCTAAGTTTAATAGCGTTGACATTGAATGGGGGCCCAGGCTCAGATTTTACAGGTTATTGTGTGTCCTTTCACTATTCGCATATCCTGCGTGTTATGGATGTTTGAAATTCACCTCAGGCTGTGACTTAACTGAAATTCCCTTACACATCATCGACACTTTGCTTCACAGTAGTTTTTGAAACTGCTTTTACTGCTCTCAGTGTCATGGAAATATCATGTAACTACCTTTAAAAATTGGAACTGTAATGCTTTTCTCTTCTTTGGGCTCAGCCCTCCCTGCTGCAACTAGGTCCTCTAGAACTTAATTAAGTTCTCTGTGTGAGTTATGAAGCTACCTCAAAGCTTGTGTTAGGCTCACAAATAGCAGCTGGAGAAGGTAACATTTACTGATGACTCCTTTCTGCCAGAGGGAAAGGTGTGTTTACTACACTCAGGGAAGGCAGCTGAAGCCCCTCCAGGAGGTAATGTCACTCAGCACTGCTCACCAAACTTGGCTCTCCAACCTCTCCCAAGCAATTCCTGTGGTTACCTGTGCAGGCTGTCTCACTGTGTGTTTGCTTTGATGCTAAGAGACAGTGATAATTGCAGCATTATGAAATACTCAAAAGACTGGCTTGGCTGAAGGACATAAATCCAGGAGAGGAAATGCTGGGTTGATGAATGAATTCACAGACCAAAGGATTCCCATGTTGACGTGGTAACAATAAAACTTCTTAACTCCGAGCGCTGCAATCTCAAGTGAAAGGAAACACTGGCAGTCTTCCATGAATGATGTGTTCAGAGCTTGTTGTTTTCCCTTTGCTTTGTGATCAGTGCAGAGGATGGAGACCGGGACTAACCCTCTTCCACATGAGTCAAAACAAGAGCTTGCGTGGTGGCTGAGCCAGTGAGATCACAGAAGGGTACAGGAGAAGCTCGAGGTTATTATTTCACCCAGCTGGCAGATGCCATAAAGATCACACGATACAATTATCTCAGCCTCCAGGAGAGAAGCAGACACTTTGACTCCCTGCTCTTGACTGGGTAGAAATAACACCGGAGACAGTCTTCTCTAATTTATTTTTTTTTTTATTCCTAAGAATTATGGTGTGAGTTCTGCATCCTGATGAAACTTCTGGACTAATTATTTCACACTTAGTTACCAAAGTAAATTGAAAACAGTAGGCAGAGAAAGATACTTAGAGAACAGAAGATGTTCTTGAGAGCTGCTTCCCAAAGTAGAGCAGCATGGTCCTGAAGTTTTCTGCTCACCTGTAAGCCTCAAGTGGGGCTTAAGGTTCTTTGAGACTTGCAGGAACTGCTGATGAGAGACAAAGAAAACACCAAGAAATACTGCAGAGAAGATTTTTAGTGATCAGGTTAAAAAAATTGGCTGTGCATCATGTGGGTTTTCCAGCAGCTGTTAGCAGTGTAGCTGATTTCATAGACTCATAGAATGGTTTGGAAGGGACCTCAGAGATCATCCAGTTCCATCCCCTCTGCCATGGGCAGAGATACCTTCCACTAGACAAGGTTGCTCAGGGCCCCACCCAACCTGGCCTTGAACACTTCCAGGCATCCACAACTTCTCTTGGCAACCTGTTACAGTGCCTCACCACTCTTAGAGTCAAGATTTTCTTACTAATATCTAATCCAAACTCACCCTCTTTCAGGGCAAGAAGTCATCACCCCTTGTCCTATCAGTACATGTCCTTGTAAAATGTCCTTCTCCATTGCTCTTGTAGGCTCGCTTTAGGTACTTCTGGGCAATGTATAGAGAAGTTAAATCCAAATGCACCCCAAAATTCTTCCTGGGTTGTATTCTAAAGTCCTTATAAGGTGAAAAAGTTCAGCTTAGGTAATCCAGAAGTCTGTGCTTCCAGTTTTTAGTATATATATTAGTTTATTATAGTTGTCCCTGGTGACTCTTACAATTACAGGATTGCTGTCACTACTCTAGCATTGTATTTATCACCATGGTAGGGTGCTCTGTAGACATTGCACTAAATAATATAATGGCAGCCGACAAACTTCTTTCCCCATAGGGTTAGTGGTTTTGAACAAACAAACAAATTAACTAAAGTGGGAAAAAAATCAGCATATATAAAGATTTAGCCAAGGCAACAGTCCCAAACATAGACTTTTCTCTTCCTTTCTATAACACAAACAAGCAATTCACATGTCTTCTGAGAAGATGCAGGTTACAGTTAATCATATATTTTGTGTAGGAGATAACAATTTGTATTAATGAACCATTCAAAGGAAGTGGCTGTGAGAACTTTTTCTATGCTGGTGTGCCAGATTTAGGAAGCTGTGGGTGGCAAAATGAGAGACTTCTTTTAGATTTCATTTAATTTTAGAAAAGTTTGGGTGCTTTTTGTTCCTGGTACCCTTAAGTAGTAGTCAAAGTATGAATGTAGACCATTATTTGCCTCCCCTGTGGAAATACTGATCGATCTGTTTTGGGAAAGCAATGTTCAGGCTCTTGAAATCTATTCAGGAGCTGGGAGTAGGTGTTAGTTTTCCTATGAGGAAAGCATGGGGTTCTGTGCTTAAATCTGGAGCTGCACAGGAAGGATCCTCAGAAATTAAAAATGTTAGAAGCAGAGAAACAATGAAATTTGGGGGCTGCCATACCTCCCTTTTCCCCTTTGCAATCAGTGACTATAGAAAGCACAGTTCAAAACCAGTGTGGCTGTATGGAGCTGTGACTATGTAAGATGTCACTGCCAGCTCTGCCCTGTGGGTTCACTTTGGGCTGAGTCACTACTGAAATTACAGTGGCCTCTGGACTGCCAGAGGAAGCACCTGCCTCCTACAGCCCATGCTGGCTCTGCAAAACAGAAAAAACCATGAAGCTGGAGGGCAGGACTCAAGAGTGAGAATGTTTCCATGAAATGAGAAATAGTTTTGAATCCACATGGATCAGGAGAGAAAGCAGAGAATAATACAAGGGAAGAAAAAGTGAAATCAAGGTTTCCCCAGAGTTCAGTTCTTGAGTAGCTGTTTCTTGATTTTTTTTAAATTTTGAAATGTCACATGAACTTTACCCAGATTTGTATTACCTGAATTGATTTGTATTAATTTGAATGTGCTTATATAAATCACGTAGATATCAGCAGGCTGGTGTCTGGCTCTCTCAGAGGAGTCCACAAGAGAAGAGCCACCTCAGCAGGCCCAGAGCAAACAATCTGAGAAGGGTATAATCTTGACTGCCTGATCAGAGGTTCGTGGCAGAGGGTGTATGCTAAAGGCTGTTGATTGCAAGTCTGTGTGATGAGTGTTTCTTTTGGCTTTCTCTGTGGAATTTGATGGCAAGACATGTTGTAGCTCTTGATCCAAAAGTTGATAATAGTGAATTTATCCAAGTCAACTGGCTGCAAACCAGAGGAGGAGGGGAAAGGAACCGATCCTGTGGTGATGTAAAACCTTGTCTTGGTTTTAGCTGGGATAGAGTTAATTTTCTTCCTACTTGACGATACAGTGCCATGGCTTGGATTTAGGAGTTTAATAATGTTAATAACACACTGATTTTTAGTTGTGTGTGAGTAGCATTTACTCTAAATCAAGGACTCTTCAACTTCTCAGCTGACTCACACTAGACAAAGAGATATTCCACACCATATAGAGTTGTACTTGGTATATAAGAACAGAGGAAAACCAGTACAACATGGGCAACAAATGCTGTTTCAGTGGCTTCAAACTAAGATTTCAAATGAATGTGGAAGTTTGCCTTTCCTTTTCTGCCTTTGTGCAGGAAAGCTCCAGGCGAGCTATGCAAGAAATGTTTTTCTGGAGGTTTATTCAAGATATTACATTGCCTGGGGTGGGATGAAAGACTCATTAAATAAAGATATTTTAGACCATGGAGGTGAAGTTGACTCCAGAGACAGAGGGAAGGCTTCTTGTGGGCTTTGCAGGTTATCTTGAAGGACAGCCCTTTTGGGCTGGAGTTATGAAGATGTAAGAGAGAAATGGGGTACCTGCTGTGGGTCAGAAGGCACAGAAGAGAGTTTCAAAATGGCAGTGGGACTACATCAGTGCATACTGCTTCTTTTTTGTAAGATCCCTTCTTGCAGTGTAATGAATTAGACATAAGAGATGTTTGGAAATCAAATTTTAGCAGAGACCTGAGATTTCCAGGTAATGCATTGCAGCAGAAACAAACTCTGTGGGGGACTGCCAACACAAGGGAGACATCCATTGAGGTTATCAAGCCAAAGTTTACCCTGGTGTGCACACTGTTCCAACAGACGCAGGAGAAGTTACACAAAGGCTGTGACTTACCCTGGCATATGCAAAGTCCTCATTGTGCCTTATCTAGTAAACTTAAAATGTCTCAGGGGAAAAGAAAGAGAGGCAGTTCCATGCTCTGCAGCTCAAGGAGATTACCAGAGCTTGCCCTAAAGAAACCTGCAGCAAAGGCTTGGCTGCACCAAAATTAGTGGCAAAACTCACATGATTTTGTGCTGCTTCACATCTGATGTTTTTTTCTTGGCAATTAACCTCTCTGACTTCTATCACACCTTGAATCTTGCTCATGACTGTGTTTATTGCCTCCAAATTAGAGAGTGCTTTTTGTGGGCCACTACATTCATTGCAATCACCTCCTTCCTCTTTCTTATTTATTCTTCTTGCCTCCTGTTATTTCCTTTTTCCCAGTGAGAAACTATAATTGCACATTGTGCTTTTCCCCTTTTGCATATATAAGCATGTGTTTTCCAGATGTCAATCCCCAGGTGCACATGGTAATTCTAGGTGGGATCTGAAACTCTAAGAAGATGGTCCAACTCTTCTTGGATTTGGATTTCTAAAAGAAGCCTTGAGATGGCTCTGGGAGCCGTTGTACATTGGCTGTTGCTGTCACAGAAGAATTTTCTGGAAGTTTTTGTAGAAGATGATCTAGAGCCATATTTAGATTTACTCCTTGGTTTCCAGCTCTACAGCTCTGTGGCCTTTGTGAGATGAGATGGAGTGCAAAGGCTCACCCTAAAAGCCTGTTCATCTAAACTGCATCTGAAACAAATGCATTATTTTGAAAAGGCTTGTCATTTTATATCCAGTCACTGGTGCTGGCTCTTCCTTTGCACACAACTGTCTCATCTTGTTATGCGTGAGTATGTACATTTAAGAGGTCACCTACTAAGAACTGGCATAATTTGGTTTTGCATTTGACCTACGAGGTTACATGCTTTGTTGCTCCCATAGGCTGTATTTCCAGGGATTTTAGAGGAATTTTGCAATAAAGTTCTTATTGCAACTACAAACTTTCTGTGCGTCTTACCATTCTCCTTTCCTAAGTGCCTGTCCTGCATCTGCCTGGCAGGTTTTTCCCTTTGCCCTGCAGCAGATTTCTTTCTGCCCTCACTTGAGGGGAGCATTTGTCTCACTGCTCCTTTTCCCCCTTCCCTCTTCTATTTTGCCAGGAGGGTCTGATGTGCCCCAAACTGTCCAGTTCTCCCCTTTTCCAGTTGGCCTTTCAGGGGGCTTTTAACGCTTGCCAGGAGACAAGCAGAACTCAGGTAGGCAGGGGAGATGTGGCAGACTGGAGTACTAAGGCCTGCTGTTGTGTGATCTGCACAGCTGCAGAGGCAGCCCAGGCTGCCAAAAAGGGACTGGCCACTCTTTGTCTCACTGTCTTGTCGGGAGAGGACATCAAAGCCACTCCAACTCAAATCAATAGATGTCTCTGGCTTCTCTTATGTGCTTGAACTCATCACACTCAGCAGTGATCCAAGTTACAGAGTGCCCAAGAACATCAGCTTGATCATGGGAAAATAGTTTCTGTGAGCCCTTCTGCCTCAATAGCTCTCAGCCAGACTCCATCACTAAAGGTATGCAGGGCCTTCCCAGAGACCCTTTTGGTTTTAAAGCAGCAGTAAGAACTTAATACATGTGGATGATAGGTCTCAAAAGGACATGCTGAATGTGTTAGAATAAATGCTTTCTGTTAGCAAAGTTTTCAGAGGAGGCATTCCTATGGTCTTCCTCCTGGTATCCTACAACTAGACTGCCCTATTTATGTTTGCTACAAAAGTGTAGGATGTTCAGGCACTAAGAATGCTTTTTTATTGGCTTTGTTAACCTTCCATATCTTGTTTCTAGGAGTCATTTTTTCCTACATTGTGAGATCTGATGCTTGCTGGCATTACTAAATTCACCAAGGCTAGGTTTGCAGTTGATGGCTTTGCAGTTCTGCAGCTTGCAAAAGCGGTAGGCCCATATACAGCAGTACAAAGGGATCTTTCTTATCTCTCTTCCTCGTTCCAGTTCCCAAAAACACACACCAGCAAGCCCAGTGCACACTGTCTGGTATTTCCTAATGCAAAACATCTTAGGCTTTTAACTGCAAATGGTCTTTACATGATGGTATAGTCGTGGTGTCCCTTTACATGACGGTACAGTGGTAATGTCTCCAACCATTAGACTTAGACTTTCAGAAGAGCTGACCTGTAAATTAGCTCTTTTTAGATGAAGTGTCCAGAGCTGAAAGCTAAGTCTGCCACTGTTGTAAGCCCCAGAGCACCAAGTGTCTTTGGTGGCAGCAAGCTCAAGTTGAAATTCTGAAAGGTTGTTCTTCAAACCTCTAAACTTTCCACATTATTTTATTATTATGCTGGTTTAAATTGTATGTTATGTGATGGCTGGCTAGGAATTATCTGAGTTGTGAGTATGAGTTTGTCAAAATGCATCAATTCATCTTTTGCTAGACAAGAAGGAAGTGACATAGCAGCTATCAAAAAAAACTCCCAAACCTGTCCTTGCAGAGTGTCCTTAAAAGAACCCTTTTCAAAATACAAAACTGTGGTTTGTATACGTGGGGATATATATACATCCTTTTCCTTTCCTCCTCACAGAGGTGTTCATTATGTTTCAGTGTACCCAGGTTGATTCTGCGCTGGGCTCCTCTTGTACCCAAATACCTCTCTTGTCCCCAGTAACCAAGATTCAGTTTGATAATATTTTTATTGATGGACCAAACCCCATCACCCTACATGGGATGTTAATGCAATTACAGGGATACATGGCTTTTCTCTGCATTTGCATTCATGAAGTAAAGGCTGAGCCTGACTTTGAAGATATACCAGATTGATTTTTGAAGGCAACCATCACGCTTGGCAAGAGTGAAATTACCTCCATGTTGATGAAGACAGATATCACCCACCAATCTTGACTGAACACATACCAACCCATGAAATGGGAGCCCTTCAGTTAATTTTATTGAAGAAAGAAGCAAGGGAAAAAGCTGAATTTTTCTTGTCTTATGGATCTGCTTCAGAAGAGGGCTACACTGTGACTGAGAATGCCATGTCTAACCCCTGTGAACAGGAACAGCTTCTTATAAGGTGTTCTGCCAAACAAACTCTTATAATGCTTTTGATCTTATAGAGTGCTGTCTGAAAATAGACTTAATTTTCTGTAAACATGAATAAAATCATGAAAGGAAATGAATAGGATAATAAAATGCTTTTGAAAGTCCCAGACTTCTAATGGAGAAGATAAAAGAGTCAGTGTATATATGGGTGTAAAGAGACCATAAAGAGACCATTATTTCCTTTTTTATTATTTTTTTTTATATGTATTACATTTCATGCTCTTTTGTCTGGAAAATATTTTGGATATGAAATTGAGGAGAAAAACTTTTGTCTAGTTTCAGAACAACCAGCCAAACAAAGAAACTTGTTTTTCTGCTTATTTTTGTAACACATCTCAAAATGAAAATGTAAGCAAATGAAAGTGAGAGGAGTTTAAAAAAAAATTAATTTTTAAACATTTTCCTTTGGACCTACAAATAGAGGAGAGGCTGCTTCTCTGTAAGGAAAATGCTGCTTTTATTCTCCTTTCAGTTTTTGAAGGAGAAAGTCTTTGTAGCACTTACCACACAGGAGGGATTTATTGCCCAGAGCTGAGCACAACTGAGAAAATAATTTTGACCTGATACATAGAAGTAATGTCTAGACAGAGAGCATTGAAGTGCTCAAGGGTAAACTCAGAGTAGGAACCAGTTATGACAAATTGAGCTTTTGAAGTGACAAATAGAAGCAAACATGTAAAAACCTGAAGATTTCATAAAATAAATGTGAGATTTGCTGCTGACCTAAATGAAACTGGAAGACAGGACAAGCTAAATGAGACTGTTTCTGCTGTCCTCCTCTTCCAAACAGAGGCCAGAGCAATTGCTGGTGAGGCCATGCTATGCAACCAGAAAGGTGAAACCACCTTTTTCATTTGGGTTTGGTTTCTAAACAACACCAAGGCTTTATTTTATTTGGTCCAGCTGGAAATCTGGATTGATCTCACAAGAATTTTCATTAGGATGATCTAGAGGCTAATGAACTGATTTGTGTGGGCAAGTACTGCAATTAACTGGGCTGAGCTCTGTAGGCAGCTGAAGGGAGCTGTATTTGTGAGGTCCTGAATATGTCATTTTTGGGGGCATTTTGCCTTAGCAAAGCTAAATGATTATCTGATGGTATTATGGGGTTGTAAAGACACCAAGGTAAGTGTCACCTGCTTCTGCAGGACTTGAACTGAAGAGTGATTTCAGATTGTTTGTGCTTCTAAAATGTTAGAAGGGGAAATCTGATATTGGGATCAAAATTTTGATTACAGAATACAGATATCCAAGGGGATGACCTACAGCCAGTTGTCATTTGCACCCCCACAAAATATTCTGGATCTGTATCAAAACATTCAGCCTTTCTCTCTGTTAGCCCACTAATGAGTCTGTGGCATTGAAATTGACTCCAGAGTCACAAACTAAGGAAAGTTTAAATAAGCACAGGAGGTTGTTATATTTAAATAAGCATGGCAAATAGGAACTTGCTTTTCTTTCTTTCTCTAGACTCTGATGGTTTTATTGATTTATTTTACTAGAACATCTGAATGTTTACCAAAACAAATAATAAATCCTCATGATCTTAATTAAAATGGCAGCAAGAAGCATGCAATAGATGCTGTTCTTCTGGAATTTCTTTGAGACCACATTTTTCCTGCTGCTGTGTGGTATAAAAACTATTTAATTTTGAATGGCAGTAAATTATTGAAGTTCTTGAGTTCTGATGCATTATCAGATATTAGCTTTAAGACTACATGGATACATTCTACATGGTGGAATACCTTGCATCTAAGGGTTTTGGTCCCTTTACTTTGGGGGGAACTGGAGCAGCAAAGGGAGAGCATGAGTCTGAAAGTGTTAGGTGATCCAGTGCAACATCCTGTAATAATATCCTATTATGCTTGTCTGAAATTATTTGATCTCTCTTCTTCTGGGGGGTGAGGCAGTGGGGGGAGTGAAATAGATGTCAAGAAATGATCTTACTTCATTTATTAGGCCAAATGACTCTAGAAGAGTTAGTCTAGTCCAAAACCTGGATTGACTGACACTTAAATGACTGCTTTGTTGCTCACAGTCCATGACCATAAGAGTTACACATCACTTAAAGCATGGCAATAGTTTTAACAGGACAGGTTTCCTGCTCATACTCTCCCATGCTGACTCTAAACAGAATGACTCCATCATGTATCACAGGACAGGAAATGACCATAAACATGGCAGAAGAGAAGATGATGTTATTGTGGGCTTTCACATTTTTGGTATCTTTAATTTTCCTTGGCTTCAAAAAGGACATTTTAGGTTTAATCCATGAAAGTAGATTCATAGCAAGTAGAAAACTGAGGTAATTTATGGTGCGTGAGAACTACACAAGGGGAACATCTGAGAATAAATCTAAAATGGAAATGTTTGCAATGTCTTGCTTAGGGCACAATCAACATAACCAGAACATGATATTGTCTGTTGCAAGAGTATGTAAATTACTTAGCAAGTGCAATGCACTGTATTGATGTGTTGGTGCTCCTGGGTTGTAGCTAGAGTCCTGTATCAGAAATGATGAGAGATAAGAAAGAGTGACCTGAGAGACTAAAAAAGCTTTTCTAAAGGTGTGCTACTTTTGGACAGGTCTAGGTAACAATCCATGGCAGATGATCTGATCCAGCCAGAATTACAGGGTTACAGGCATGATAAAAACACAATTTGCAAGCAAGGTATGAATGCCTAACAAAATATATATGATAAGACTTGGTAGCAGTAGCATTAAAGTATTTCTGCCTTCCTTTTGAACCAAGTGGTAAATATTTATTATGTCTGAGCTATATCAGTGATCTTTAGTGTATCACAGAGCATGCCCACACAGCCACATGATGCTGCGTAGGCGTGACAATCCGTTGTCAGGAGGCATTGCTCGGGAAAGTGTTCAAGTATAATGAAAGTGAAGTTGCTCCTAAATGCAGTTGTGAGCTGCTATTACATCACTCTTTGGACTGTATGCAAACACTGAAGGTTTTCTGCTTTCCACCAGGACAAGAAAACCATCTCCTTCTTCTTTGATTTCCTTTGTCTTCCTTTATATGCAATATGGGGGTTTTTTGCAGAGAAAGAAGATTTCACCTTTTTTTTTTTTCCTGTTGCTGATTGTTAGTAGGAACACCAAAAATTCACACCAGAAACATTATAAGAAATGTTCAAGCACTTGTTCCTTCAAGTGCTAATAGCTCCTTCTTACATTTGTGAGGGTGTATATACAATGTTAAAATACTGGTTTTCATTTTTGTCTTAGACAATTGTTTGTGATCATTTGCCTTCTTTCCCCTTATAAACACTAGATTTGTTTCTGGCACATCTTTATTTCTGGCATATCTTTCCCTGTCTAGAAGGATATGCTGGAGACACACGGCACTCTCCTGGAAAGCATGCAGTCCATATATGTAATAAATTCTTCATTAGCCCCATTTATAACTGTGGTTATAGTGAATAATATCACATTTGCTCTGAAGTAAAAATTTAATTATCCTTCCATTTTACAAGGAAAGCTTTGTAAACATCTTGTAATTACAGGCCACTAAATATTATCTAGCATTGAAATTTGTTCTACTTGAACATACAAAAATTCTTTTCTCTTTATTGAAAGTTCCTGAATTATTTACTTAACTAAAGACTGGAATACTTAAGTATGAGTGAAGCAAAGGAAAACTTCTTCACCCAGAGATTCTCCTTTTAAATGTGGGAATTGTGTATAATTTCACACCAACTTTAAAACAAGGCCTACATTAGTATAAAGCCAGGTTCAAGCCCATAGAGTAGAATTCCAAGTGAGAAAACATATAGTAGAGCCCTTGACAAATTCAGCAAAGTTGGAATTTTATCCTGAGGTTTTACCGTCTCCTTCATGGTCATGACCATTTCAACTTTAAAACTCACAGAAGCTTGAGCTTTTTATTCCCCCTTATTTTGAATTATGGAGCATAATTATAGTCCCTGTGCTTCACATTCAATTTTTTCTATTTTGCAAAAGTGCTAAGACTTCAAAGCAGAGAAGACTCATGGGCAGGGCTTTTTACCACAGAGCTGCTGAAGAAAATGCCAATTTTTGAAAAGCTGGTTTCTGAAAAAGCATTATAATACTTTAATATTTTATTCTGCATTTTGTAGCTAAAGCTCTAATCCTCCTACAAATTCCCCAAAGCGTTTTTCTTGCAGGGTGGAGGGGGTTCATTCTGGAATGTTTTTTAAAAATACAGATGTGTATGAAAGAGTATTTAAACTTGCATGACCCTAGTAGGAACAGGAGTTAATTTGAAAACAGAGTGTAGCATTTCAAAGCATGGAATGAGGTAAGTTTTCAGCACTGAGCTTACTCATCAACACTGTAAGTTGCCATATAGATGATCTTTCCAGATCCAAAACCTTTCAATGAGCCCAGGTTCTAGTTAAAAACTCAATGCAGAAGCTGATCCCGCACATCTTTCACAAGTTGGTCATCAGCAGTGTAGGCCATTATGAAGAATAAAGGCAGGGCCATGGGTTTGAATGCTAAAGGAGCTAATGAAACAGTAGGAGCTGCACATGGTTTCCAACTCTGTTCATTTAGATGGGAAGGTGGTACCGTGCTTGGCTCTTTGAAGGGACATGCAGTAAGCACTTTGGACATCTAGTGCACATCCCCATACAGCTGAGAGGACCTTACAAGTCCTTGTGCAGGTGGTGGAGAACAGCCTTCCTTGCTCAGGTTTCACAGCCCCCTTTTGCTACCCCATGGCACACATAAATCTATGAGCTGGGAGTGTTATGCAGCTTCCCACATATCCCAACAAAGGGTGATATACACTACCTGTTTTCTTTCGGTGCCTTTTCATTCTTCTTAAGTAATAGCTAAGTGGATTGCTTGTTTTCCTGGTACAGTTGTTTATGCTGAGGCTCAGTTGGGCACGCATTTCTCAACCCCAGTAGTGTAAATTCGGAATAATTTCTTTCTTGGGGAGTTGTTCAAACTTGGGCCAGTGTAAACAGGGTAAGAATCTCCCTGGATGACATGGTGGATTTAGCCTGGTTTTATATTTTTAGAACAGATGTTTTCTTGAAAGAAATGGGCAGAAGTTCTATTTCAAAAGCTTCAACAGCAGTTAAGCTTTGATAATACACTCCCTTCTTTGCTTTGTTATGAATGCCTGCCGGAAGAAAGGAAAGGGTTTCTTTCTTCTAAATCCCAAGTACATTAATCTCTGAAGTGACTGGTCAGGACAAAGTTGAAGTGTTAATGACATCTGAAGTAGATTTTAGTGTAATTGCTCAACATTGCATATTGTTGAGGAAGATGGTGGAGGGCTGGTTTTGTTTTTGTACATTGCACCTGAAAAATCCTGCTTCCTAAAACTTTTCATCTCTTCTGTGGCAAGGGGTGAGTTGTTTTTATTTAAAACTTTTTTGGGTACATACCTTGTAAATGTTTATTGCTTTTTTTTTTTTTTTGCAAAAACCATTTAGGTTAGAAGGGACCTCAGGAGGTCTGTAGTTCAACCTCCTGCCTAAAGCAGGATTAACAATGAGATCAGACCACATTGCTTTATGCAACCAGGTCCTGAAATCCCCCAAGGGCTGAGATTGCACAACATTTTGGCAACTGAGCCACTGCCTGGCTGTCCCAAGGAGGGATTTCCCCCTTTGATCCCTGTTTCAGTTTGTGGCCATTGTCCACTGCTGTGTACCTCCCTTTTTATCTCTTCTCAAAAGTACAGGATGTCTACTCTCAGGTACCCCTTCTCGAGCCTGAACAAGCCATGTCTCCTCACAGACCTGTGTGACAACTTCTGGCCCTCCTTGTCCTGTCTGACTCCATGTGTTCTCACCCTGGGGCCAGAACTGGATGCCATATTTTAGGTGCAGTCTCATGAATGCCAAGGAAAAGGAAACAACTGGTAATCTGTAGCCCATGATGCTGCTGGCCACCTTGGCTATCAGGCAGGCTGTGGCTGGTGCCCAGGTCACTGTCCACCACCAACCTGAGGTCCTTCTCAGCAGCACTGCTCCCCAGCCATCACTGAAATCAGTGATTTTTACTCAGACTATACCTCCCTGGTGCAGAAGCAAGCTCCTGAGCTTTCTGAAGACCATCTCTTAACATGTCCAAAGCTCAGGGACCCTTTCTGAGCACAAGAAACCTGTGACCTAATAACTGTGATGAATTCCTTCCAGTGGTCTTTTCTCTCCTTAGGAACAGAAAGTTGGTGATGATGCTTGTGTTAAGCACATGAACCCCAGTAATGATCTCTGTGTGAGATGGATATGCACAACAGGGGTTTCTATGCCACACTGTGTCTCTTGAATCCTATTAGGGGAAGCAAAGCAAAGCATTGCTTCTATTTCTAAAATCATCATTAGTTGTTAATGCCACGGTTACTTTTCAGAAGTACCATGGTGCTATTAATAAGGCAAAAAGTATGGCAAAAATGCCCTTTAATTAGTTTTGCAGAGATGAACTCTTAATTCTATAACTGCTGTCTGCGCTTGGTTTTGAAGGAGCAGGAAGGCTGCCTGAAAAGGAATAAAGAAGAATGAAAGTCTGAATTCTGAGCTCAGCTATGCCAGGGTAGCTTGGATCCAAATCTGTTTTAGGAGGGACTTTAAGATTTAGCTTGTTAAATCTGTACAAAATGAATTACTGCAACAAAGGAAGAAAGCAAGCCTTGTGGTGGTAGGACAAAAAGGGTTTTATTCCTGTTTCTTCACAGAATTTCCTTGGTGATCTTGACATTTTTAGGCTGTGTGACTTGGTCAAGCTTGAGTGCCTGTGGGTGGGCATTAGACATGCATATGCAGGGATTCTTCCAGTAAGAAACCTGATTTTGAAAGAGTTTGATCATCAAACCTTCTGGTTTGATGTGGTCTGATTGGCCTCCCAGTTTATCTGATGTGCTGTGGTGTGACTGGATGTCCCCAAGTAAGCAGCTGATGCTTGCACAACCTCATATGTGCTTCCCACTTTCTTGCAGGAAAGAAGGACTGATTCAGTGCACGGTTCTGCCTTAAACCCAGGCAAACAGGATTTGGGCCTCCAGTCCTATTTGCTGTTTTCCAAATCAGTTTTTTCAGTTTCTGAATCAGTAGACACAGCTGATATCTTGGATCATCCGAATCCTGAGTGGGAGACTCAACTGAGTGTCAGCAGTCTGAGAGAAAACTAAAAGATAACACTTTATATTCTCCAAGAGTTCAGCCTCGAATCTACTATTTTTTTTTTATGTCCCTTGGCATCTGAAGAAATTGAGCATGATTTGTAGAGGAAAACCTTTATAAGGAAGGTCTGATCACATGAAAAGGAGTGATATGGAAAGCATTATATATTTTTAATGGTTTTAAACTTGTGATGGTGGGAGGTAAGCTGGATGAAATGGCAACTTTATATGTTTTACATATTCTGATGCTTATTTCCCTCAATCATGTGCTGGGGTCTCTTGTCTGGTAGTGGCAACCGTGTGCAGGAGTAGCTACTCAGGCTCAGTCTTTCATGCTGGGCAACTTTGTCATTGCTCCAGTAGGCAAAGAGGGGTTGCTTCTTCTGGGAAAATAAAGCCAAGGAATTTGAGTACCAATATGGCTTTGGAAAACTACTATGGATAGATAACATTTGGGCTTACACTGGAAGAAACTGCTTATCAGTTTTGAAGGCTGCAATATAGCATTGCGAGGGATTTAAGAATAATTGCTCTAGGGCCAGCCAGTTTTGCCCTCTTGGGTGTTATGGCATCACCAACCCTTGGAACTAAAAGGAGGATGAAAAAATGCACTGTTGTAGAAAAACGAGCTCTTCTGTTTTAAAACACACTGTTCTTGAGTTGTACTGTGGTAAATTTCTTTGCAGAGCTTCTATCCATCTGGTTTGCTTTTTAAAGGAAGATAAATCCTGCTAGCAATTGTCAGTGAAGCTAAAAGATAAATTAGTGTGTGATTTTCAGCACTTAGCATTACTAATACTTCTCTGCTGTAACTGTTATGTGTGGCTGTTACATATTGGCACTTCTCAGTAGAGGACAGCAATGCAAACACATATTTTAACAAGTCTCTGCTGCAGCACCATTGATTGTAGCCAGCTATTGTTCTCCTGAATCCTGCCTAAGACAGGGAATGAGAGGTTTCCTGGGATTTTATGCCCAGACCTTTTTGATGGGAAGCTGAGGAACAATTAAGAGGCATTGACTCTCTTCCCCCCCACCCCCCACCCCTGCCACATACACTTTTAAAAATTGAAAACTGATGAGAAGAGGAAGTCAAATGAGTTTCCCTTGTTTTACTCAGGTGCTGTGCCAGGGGTTAACTATATATATGTATAATAGTTATGTTCTGAACTGCTTTGTAGACAGGGCATTTTCTGGTATGGGGTGGTATCAAGCCACTCTAAAGGGAGAAGTTGCTCAGCTTCTGACTCAAAAGAGGTGACATTTGTGAGCTGTGGAAAGGCAGGAACAAAAGCTTGCTGCTGCTCCACCTGCCAGGATAGGCTTGTATCTGTCCATCACCTATTGGAAACCACAGGACTGGCAGCTCCTCACAAGCAGATGGCTGATACTTCTGCTGTTTCGCCTTTGTGCTCTTTGCTTCCTTTCAGGACTGGAGGATACAAGGCCCTAGTATTGATTATTCTGTGCAACTAAAAAGGACATAAAAGCTGCTGTGCTTTTGAGGGCTTAGACTGTCAGTTTTCTTATTCCCTGTATGTCTTCCCAAAGTCTCTCATCTCTTTTTCGTCTCTGCAGATGCCTCTGTCTTCACTAGATCCTTCCTGGTGACTCCTTTTAGGGAAGAATAGAAAGCTGAAATTCTAGTCCCACTGATACATTTTGCTATAAAGCTCCAATTCTGTGCCTAATTCTGCATGGGCTTCATTGACATCTGTGTTTAATTGTGCTGACACATAGTTGTACATGGGAGTGATCAGAGTTCCCTGGTGATTTGCACCAATGAATCTGTGCTTGTGGAGCTACATCACTCCAAAATCTTCAGAAAACCCTTCAAGTTAATTGGGAAATATCTTTGGGGATGAGTGAGAAGGTATCCATAACATAGGAAGTTCACCAAAGATTAGGGGGAAAAAAAAATAGTACTAGTTCAGCAGCTACAAGTAACAATTCTGGGCAGTTTTTGTCACCTCATCTTGAGTTAGAGTAATAAAAAATAAGAAAACTGAGAAATTGAAGTGGTACGAGTGGAAAAACAACCCTTAATATTTGGCAGGCAACAACTGAAGAGAAGCAGCTTGATCAACAGGCTAGACCACAGATGCATATTTTACCATATGTTTAATGTAAGATTGTATTATCCTACCTCTTTGCCTTATATAATTAAATTGTTGGATGTTAGTGATGGCACTGCTAGGTCTGGCATAAAAGAAGAGTTTGGCACCAAGATGGTGCTCCCATCACAAAGAAACCCTTGTTCATGCAGAGGTTCCCATCTGCAGAGTTTGTGAAAATGTCTTTGATAATTAGGCCCTGAATTGAAGTAAGGTTTTGAAGCCTCATTGGTAAATTCCCTACTAAATTTCTTCAGAAACCCTTTTATATTTGAATTCTTAAGATTTCTTCTTTTGTTAATTTTTAATTACAGTCAGACAATATGCATTTTCCATCAAAAGTCTGTATTTCATCATTTATTGCTTACTTATTGTATTGAATCTTTGATTTATTGAGGTCAAATTGTTTTTAACTACTCCCATTAAAACCTAGTTCTCCTCCAGAAGGGCCCCTTGAACTTTCTTAATGTCTACTTGTTTTCTGGGATCACTGATTGTGTGCGCAGCTTCCAACTTCTAATACTATTAATTTCCATTTGCAGAAGTTTCACTGAAGCAGCAGAAGAGATGGACTTGGACTAAGGGGTGTGTTGGGATCATATAGTGATGACAAGGGGTAAATCTTTGCTGGGAAGGCCTAATGAAAACATGCATTGCATTTACAGTAATCCTGTGGTAGGATATTGCAGCAATTCCTACTGCATAGCCTCGCTTTCAACAGAAATTGAGGATTTGTACTTTTGTCATTGACATAAAGACCCTCCCTCTCTCACAAGATGAGTTGGGTTGGTGCCCCATGTTGCATTGTTTGTTGGCTCTGATCCATGGATATGATAGCATTGTGTGCTGAAAACTGGAGGCTTCTGTAGATTTTTTTAGCTGGTCTAATTTGGAGCTCACTGCACTTGAAAATTAAATTGGTGTCCAGGGGGATTGGCACTGGAATACAATGAGCTTTTACCTGCATAGTACGGAAACAAGAACAGGCACTGGCTTTGCATCCCTTCTTCTCCCAAGTAAAACAAACAACATATAATTCATGCTGAACCTGATAAGTTTTTGTACTTCAGGCACCCATGCAGTCAAGTCCAGAGTCTTTTTATCATGGGTAGAGGTGCTTTTTCCAGCAATACAACCACTGAATGTCTTTTGCTTCCTTGTTCATGTTTATCTGAGGCTTCACAGTGGGTTCAGTTGAGAGTCCTAAGTTGCTGTTACAGAAAAATTATCACTGTCCTATGCAAACACAAAAATTTGGAAGATTTTTTCTGTTAACCTCATTATGTTGAAAGTGTCCATCAGATTTTGTCTTTATAAAGAGAAGGTGCTATGCTACCTTCTGTGACCTTTTTCAGTGTATATTAAGTGTATGTGAACCCAAACCACATGAATATTTAAGGTCTCTGGCCTCTATAAGATGACAAATGATAATAAGGACTTTAGGGAAAATATTTCTCATATGTCTACTTGAAAGAGAAAAAAACCCATAAGGCCAACACAGCAATCAACTTAGAATGCTATATAGGGAAATTTCTTTTCTCATAGCGATAAAAAGCCTCAATTCACACATGAGCTGCACCAAGTAGAACTGATGAATATAGCACAATAGTCCTAACAGATTCACTACAAGCCCTGTCCTGAATAACGAAAAAAAGAAAGAAAGAGGAAGGGGGCAGGGAAATGGTTACCTTCTTGCTCTTGGGAAGAGTTAAAAAAAATAGAGTGCTAAGCAATATAAGGAAAAAAGGAAAAATAGTCACATATTATTCATGCTTCACTTGTGTTTGGTACATTCACACAGGCATATTAAGCATGAAAAGAACTCTGAAATGTAAATAGAGACATTCATTGTGTGGTTTTACTTTATTTTTTAAGGAGGAAGGGAATAGAACAAATGGACTCCCCACTCTGCTCTTTCTCAGAAGAAATCTCTTCTGAAGCCATTCTGATGAAAGCATAATTAACCTTGTTTTCATTAATGGGTCTTTCCTTTGTGGCTCAGATGACAAAAAATGGGAGAGACCATGGGCCACCCTTGGCGTTCAAGGAAACATCATAAAAATTGAGGATGAGTTTGTTGTGCACAAACTGAACTATCAAAGGTGTGATGGGCTTGAATTCAATTCCCGTAATTATAATTATTCTCGTAATGATGCAGAACGTAGCCAGGCCAAAATAACTCAGGTAATTACTTAGCATATTGCTCTAGTTTCTGCAGTGGCAGTTATTGTTTACATCTCTAATTATGCTGTGTAGACACATCAAATCACTCACGCTTGTTTTGACTTGAAGTATTTGAAGCAGCAAACACCGATGAGCTGCATCTTACTGATGCTGCTGGGTGAATGAATGCAATTCAGCACTACTTGTTCATCAGGCTCAGGGTCCAATCCTGCGTGTCTGTCATACTCTGAATTCCTGTTGCTGTGACTCCCTTATGTATTTCTTTCATTGAGAACTTCTCCTTGCCTTAAGCAGATGTTGAAGGGGTCCTTATTCACATAGCTGAGCACTTTGTGTGCCCTTAATTTTAAGAGCATGAATAGCCTATTGCAGGTCAGCAGGACTGTTCAAATATTTTACAGGAGACTTACCACTGGTTGAGATACAGAATTTTCATCTAAAACAAGGGCAATTTCTTCTCCTGGGGTAGTGTAGCAGAGCAAAGGAAGAAGTCATTTCAATTACTAACAAAAAAGTGAACAAATACCTTTTTTGAAATTGTTGTTATCCACTGCCTACCATTTTTAAACTCAGTGATTTTTCTTCATAGGAATGAGAAAATAAAAAATGGAAGAACGTTTCAACAGTTCATCCTCAAAAAAAAGAAAAAGAAAAAGGATTTGTTAGTATGTGCAAATAGCTCTCTTGGACATTTACACCTCTAGTGATCATATGTGATGGGATTGGTTTCTTTCCCGTGCAAAACTGTATGTTCTCTAAGGGTTGTATACAAATTCACATGCCAAATGCTACAAATACTTCAAACTTTAGGATGACCTCTTTCTGCAGTCCTAAGCAAGCTGCTTTCTCTGCTCTGTGTCTCAGTCTCTCCTTCTGCAGACACAGAATAATAATGTCCATATATTTTAACACTTTAGGGCTTCCTATTTCAAAATGCAATACAAATTTGTGGTGTTAGGCCATTTGAAGGATCATTACAAACCATACTGAAGGCCAGTATTGTGAACTTTTTTGTTGCCCAGATGGCTGATTGCACCAGGATAAGAGTCTGAAAACACAGATAAATTTGTCTTGCATATTTTAATGCCATTGGTTTTCTTAGCAACCTGCAGGTATATTTATTTTATTTTGCTCTGCTAGAAACATAGTGAAGATATACTTTCTATGCTGTCTCTGGGAAAAAGGCTCGTAAAGGATAAATTGTCCCACTAGAAATATTCTTCTATTAGATGAAGTTAGTTTACCCTTTGGCAGGAATACACCTAGCTTTCAACTGCAGTTACAGCTCCTTGAGCATTTATAATACACCTTTTAATGGAAGGAATTTCAGGCTCTTCTATTAAATCCAATTCAATGTCAACTCTGAGGGAGAAGAAGGGGCCTTTCAAGGATTTTTTTTTACCCAAAAAGCATGTTACAGATTCTAAAAATAGGCTGTGCATACATTAATGCCTATATTATGAGGTAGCCAAAACTGGAAAGATGTTGAGGACTTTTTAAACTCCTGTTGGCTCCAGGAGGGCTCAGTACTTCACAGAATCCGCCTGAGGGAGAGGGAAGGAGAACAAAGTGAGAATACACAGTCCCAGCAGTGCTCTGGCTATGCGTGCAAACCTTTTGCAGTCAAAACTCCCCACAGGAGCATGAAAGGATGTTTCAGTCTGTAGCTCATTTAATCAAGGGTTCCCCCTCAACAGAGGTGTTCAGAAGGAATGGATCTTGTCGTGTGAACTAGGCTAAAACAGGGGAAGCTGCTTTGACTTTGGTTTGTACATTGGAAAAAATCCTTTTAGCAGAATAGTGCATATTGGGGGAGAACAGAAAAAAAACCACATACCCACCCCATGTTGTTTGCAGGTATTACAGAGGAGAGGGCTGCTTTTTAAATTCAATTATTTCCTTCTACTGCTCGAGTAAGTGCATAAAGTTTCAATCCCTCTTGCTTTACAAAGTATTTGGTTGAGCAATTGATGAAGATTTCTGTTTCTCCAACATTGCACCTGCAACAGAGCCAAATGAACTAACTGAGCTTCTTTGCAAAGACTCCAGTCTCCTGTGTTTCCAAATCTGATAGCTGAGGCTGGAAATGCTACCCTATTCTTCACGAGAGTGTCCAGGCCATCCATGTTCTCATGACAGAAAGATTTTAAAAAGGCACCAGACAGGAGCTGACAGATTACTCCAGATCTGGGCGTTGTGGTGGCCTTTTGACTTAAGTGATGTCGGGTATTGAATAGTAAGAAGCAATTATTAATGGGGCCAGGCACCTTGGATACAATTTTTGCTTCCTTGTGCAAATGAAGCCTTGCACAACCAGAGAGCCTCTTAGGCCATAGTAGGCATTGTCACCCTCCTGCTCCTCCTGGACACTTTCCAGGGTGGTGCACCAAAGCTATTTAGACTAAATTTTTAGACCAGCATTTTCCAACCCTTGAGTTTTGGTGGCAGTATCAGCTAAGGGAAGTACTCCCTTGTCTGCCCCTGTCTGGTTATTCCTGCTCTGTACCTCAGTAATGTGGTTTTAAGCCTGATCACCTGGCAGGAGTAATTGCTGTGGTGCAGAAAACATAATTCTGACAGTGCTGCCAAAGCCAGGCTGCCTGCAGTTCACAGCTTGCCTCCATCCTTGAGCTCCAACTTGGCTCTTCAATGAGAAGCCCCACCTTTAGGTGTCCCTCTCCCAGAGTTTCTCCTTGGTTTCTCAGGTGGAAATGCATGTTGACTGGTTAGTGGCTGCTACTGTAACAATGATCTGTTTCCTTTAAAGAGGTTAATGATCTAAACTGAAGTAGTGAAACCTGCCAGTTTCACTGGCCAGGTCATGCTCACAAAAGATATGGCTCATTTATTCCTTATGGTGAAAATTTTCTTTTTCCCATGTTTGCAGTGGTTGACACTCCTTACTACTTAATATAAAGCCTACTGCCAAAAATGAGGACTTTAATTATGAAAATAGTAGAAAAGCTTCTTCCTCCCCTGAGAAGTATATAGTTCATATATGTGGACCAAAAGAGACCATCATCATCAGGCCTCTGTGCTAAGGGTATTGAAGCCACAATGGTAAAAGGAGTCCTAAAATGACTTTGAAACAATGACAGGGAGAGTTCTTCTTAGATATTTAGATGAAGTTCCTCCTAAATGTAGATGCAGTCTGGGAGACAGTAATTGTTGGGGACTATAACTGGTAAGGGCAGAAGAAAGTGCTGCGGTGGACTGTAGGCTGCAGGACGTGAAGAAAAATGTAGATGGTATAGAAATAGCCTTTAGAAGTCTTCATAGCCTGCTTTTATAAGACAGAAGGTGAGTATCCCTATAATTTCCACTACACTGATGAAGAAACCTGAAAAAGCAGAGCTGACATGTCACAGCACAAGGTTAGAGCTACAAGCTCATTTGACTTAATTTGTGTTTCTAGCCACACTTCATATCACAAATATAAGAGCCAAGACTTACCTGCCCTTGAGCTTCTTAGGCACTGTGATTTGGCCCTGGACTCTTTTCATATTCAGGCTGTTTTGCTGCATCACTTCAATTGTGTTTGCATTGGTTTGACCAGAGCAACCTTTACAGGGCCTGAGTCCTTTCAGGAAGGTTATTAACAGTATGTGGTAGGTACCTTGCATGTATTTTAAATGAATGAAATCCTTTATGAGTTTGTGAAAGTAAAATGCAAGACCATAAAATTGATAGGTTAAAATCAATCTAATAAATGGCCAAGCAAAGGCATGCATTCCCATAACATTTTATGACTCCAGTGAGAAGTAAGATTACAAAAATGCAAGTGGATAAAACATAGGCTGTTGTCATCTTTATTCTCTGAAGTGCAATTGCCAATAATGGCTTTTGTCTCAAAACTTAAATATGAAAAATAGTAAAACTGCATGTCACACAAGAAGGAATAAAATGTATTTTAATAAAGCACATCTTTCTACTTTAAATAAAGTCAAATACATTTTCCCATTTTCTTCTGAAGAGCAACCATGGCACAGTGCCTCTGTCCATGCTGAAAACATGTAAAAAACTTGCCAAATGTAAAGGCCCAGCCTCTCAGTATTTTTAAAACCACACAAGAGATATCAAGTTGTACTCTGACAATAACAAGAGCTATTAATCAAAGATACTTTCATCTGGAAGATGTCTGTGTCCTTTGGCCTTCCTGAACATTCATTTTACATTCCATAAAACTGATAAGCTTGTCAATTCCACCATCCTCCTCAGCACACCACTAGTCTAAAGCAAACTATTCTTTTCCATGTGTAAGCATTTTCCAGGAAATCTTTTCTGGAGCCACACAGTAACAGACGTTTATTACTAACCCAACTTTCATGAAGCCACTGTGCCCATATTTAGTGTCTGGTCAACATTACACTGATGGAATAAGGGCTCTCCTGACCCAGGGGTAGAGAGGACATATATCTATATATATGCATGTCCTGCCACCTGAGCTGAGAGTGAGGTTAGATTGTGGTGGGCTACCAACTTCACCCCAGGCAATGAGTGCCAGAAGTGCTCAGTGACAGGATTAAAGCTGTGCACAGTTCTACTTTTCACTCCAAAAAGAGGATGCTGTACTTCTGGACTTACTGGATTAAGGTTTTTCTGAAACAGGATCGTACTCATGGGGGAATTACAAACTGACCCTGCATGTTCAGCATTAGGCACAGGAGTACCTTTCATATTCATAAAATTCAGCAGAATCTGGCATCAGGATGACAGTTTCAAGCCCTTTAGGCATAGAATTTTCAGCTTGGGCTCATTTCCCATGAGCATGCAGTGACAGGCACACAGGGGTTTGTGTGATTTGAATACTTTAAGTAAGTTGGAAGCATGGCATCAGTCAGATGAAAAGAGAAAAATGGAGCCAAATATTTAATGCTTAAACCTACAGGATGGCATATGCCAACTTTAGCCTAAATTTAGAACCTCCAGCCAAGACCTTGTGGACTCCAGCTGAAGCCAGAGCTCCTACTCAGTGCTGAGAGCCTCAGAGGTCTATTGAGTGACACAGTGACACACAGGTTGTGGGAAGACCAACAACAGCAAAAATAATTCTATTGCAGAGGTAGAAAATACCAGTCAGAATGAGCAGAAGTCAAGTGCTTTCATTGTTTAAACAGAAGCAGCGCAAGGCTGCTGTCTTTAAAAAAGAGGGGGTTACTCTTGTGGTTCTCTTCCTAGAAGTTTCACTTCCTTAGGGTGTGTGGTTATTTCAGGTTAGCACAGCAAGTGCCAGAAGAGAAGGCATTTTATTTGCTTGGGTTTTTTTTTTATGTTGAAGAACAGGCAAGACCACCATGTCCTCGAAAAAGAGAAGGGATTACAAAAGCCTACCCTGAACAAAAGGAACTGTGTGGAGATCTTTCTACAATACAAGAGTTTACAGCAATTCCTTTCCTGTGAAGCCACACTGAGCTCTCTGAACAGCTAATATGTGGTACTTGGGACATGCCTAGCATGACAGTGATGTGAAAACTCTTTTTGTGGTGATCCAAGGTGACCAACCCTCTGCCACATGCTTTGTTCTGTGAAAGGCTACATATCTCTTTATGGGGAAGTGAGTGTCTTCAGGTTGTTTGCTTTTTCCGGTTTTGTATCACCACTTTGGGCCTGGCACTATCCTCTGTGAAGTCAGTTTAGCAGGAATAGGATCTGCTCTGTCATCTTGAGTATCGCCCACCTGCTCTCAAAACCACAGATTTCTCTAAAGAAATGTCTGCAGGTGCTATAGAGCAAGGCTGCAGCAAAAAGTCACATGCCTTTCTGTTTGGAGAGATGAGGCTCAGTTGTTTGTTTGTATTCTTTATATATGACTGTGCTTCAGAGAGAGCTAAACCCAGCTTTATTATGTAGGAGCAAAATAGAGACAATATACAATTGGGACATCATTGCAGTTGCTTTAACTCCACATGCCTTGTAGAGGCATGTGGAACCTGAATGATGTAAGCAGCTACTTGTAATGCTATCTATTGAAAAGAGTATGGTTTAGTTATTTAATTATGCATTTTACAAAACCTATTATCATTCACCTTTGTGCCACCCCATCATGCTTATTCCTGCTACCCCAAGCCGATCCAGCCTTGACGCCCTCCAAGCACTGCTTTTTGGCTGATCCTCGTAACAGTGGTCATGCCTATGGAGGCTCTGCTGGTTTTTTCTCAGAGGTTAAACAGCACCTGAATTTTTACCATGTGAATTCCTGGCTTCCTGAGCCACAGATGTCACCCTGGCAGGAACTGGCTTAAATGTTATAATACACAGCGTGAGTGTAACGACCTCTGACCTCCCCAAATTATACAAACAGGAAGGGTCTCTCCTGCCCCGGGCCATGGCATGACCCAGGGAAGTTACTCACTGCCTCCCTTGGCCCTGCCGGGCCCCTCTGCCTCAGAAAGCCACTTAGAAAGCCAGTTAAAGGCCACTGCCTTCCATCAGAATCCCATTTTGGATGATGCATCCTACATCACTGTGCTGTCATTTGCTTCATCTTCACTATATAAATCTCAACCCTGGAGCTCCAAGGCATTTGCAAACATCCAGGAATCTCCCACACGCTTCCTTGCACTACGGTGCTGCTCCGGTTTTGCCAAATACCTGCTGCCGACTGCTGCGGCCCCCGTGCCCCTCTCTCTGGGGCACTGCACGGCACGGGGTCCCGACGGGAAGGAGTATCTGCAACACAAACCTCCCCATCTCCCTCCAGTAAGCGACGCTGCTGGAGGCTCCTTCAGGGCTGCCGTCCCGCCAGACTATTATTAAAAGGCCGAAGGAGTCCCAGGGCACCAGCTGTGTACTCCCTTCCTCCTGTTTTTCCTCTCTGTGCTGGCCCCGCTCCCGCCGGAGGTGCAGGCTCGGTTGCCGGGGGCTCCATCGAGGTTTCGCAGGGCGCAGCGGGGGCGCTGGTCCAGCCTGTGGCTGACAGCCTGCCAGTCTCCCTCTTCCTCCCTCAGCTGGCCGGGACGGAGGCTTAAAGAAAAAAAAAAAAAAAACCAACCCTTCTGGGGTCACTGGGAGGAGAAAAATTCCTCGTCATGTCTGTGGTGTCTACGAAAAGGTCCCGAGAAGGAAGAGGAGGATCCCGCCCCGCGGGGACCGCAGGGTTCGGCGGAGGGCGGTGGGCGCTGGCTGCGGGGCAGGGGCGTCCCCCCGCCTTTGGACGGGAGGGGCTCTGCCTTCCTGCCGAGCCGAGAAGGGGCCGAGCCACCCTGCTCCCCGCCCCGGAGGGGGTGAGAGCCGCCCTGCTGGGCGCCGGGGGCTCGGCGGGGCAGGGTGCCCGGGCCGTCCCCTCGCTGCGGCCGCCGGCTATGAGGCACTAGCGAGCCTCCCTCCAGCGCCGGGAGGCGACACAGCCCCGGCGGGCAGGGCCAGCCCGGGGGGGCCGTGCGGCGGGTGGCACCCCCCTTCTCTCTTCCTCCTCCTCCTCTTCCTCCTCCTCCTCTTAACTTGGCCACGGCGGCGCGGGGCGGTGCGCTTCGCCCTGCGCCGGCGGCGGGGGATGTGCGGGCGGCGGCGGGATGGCTTCGGCCGTGTTTGAGGGCACCTCGCTGGTGAACATGTACGTGCGGGGCTGCTGGGTGAACGGCATCCGGCGGCTCATCATCAGCCGGCGGGGCGACGAGGAGGAGTTCTACGAGATCCGCACCGAGTGGTCGGACCGCAACATCCTCTACCTGCACCGCAGCTACTCCGACCTCGGCCGCCTCTTCAAGCGGCTCCTCGACTCCTTCCCCGAGGACCGGCCCGAGCTGTCCCGCTCCCCCTTGCTCCAAGGTTTGAGCAGCCTCCGCGGCCCTGGCGCTCTGTGCTCTCTCGGCGGGCGGGTTTGGGCCGCCGCTCCCCCGGGGCTGGCCGGGGAGGACGGGCGGGCGGGCGAGCGATCCCCCTCGGCGGAGGGAAGGGGCTGAGGAGCTGGAGCCGCTGAGAACCGGACGGGGCGGGGGGGGCAGAAAAACTGCGGGGGCGTTTTGCGGTCGGAAACTCCTCCCGGGATGTTGATTTGTGTTTCTCTTTTTTTTTTTTTAATTCTGTTTTTTTTCTTGACTATACGTTTGGAGCCGAGGGCTCCCCGCAGGAGGGTGGCCTCAGTATCGCTGCTGCTGCTGTCTCCAGCTGCGCGGCTCCGGGCTAGGCTGGGCTGGGGCAACAGAGGGATCCCCGATGGCGCTGCCCCTCTCCGGTGCCTCCGGGTTCCCCGAGGAAAGGCTGGGGGGTGGTTGGTAGGAAAAAGGGTGTAGCTGAAAAATCTCCGAATGTTGGTATGTTGTTTGCCACAAGGAGGGGGCAAAAAAAAAAAAAAAAAAAAAAGAAAAAGGGCTGCGGCGCTTGCCAGGGGACGGAGCAACTCTGGGAGCTGGCGTAATTCCTCACATAACTTCTGTGAAACGGGAATTGCGGCAGCGGCTAGTAGAGACGTCTGTTCTCTTCCAGTTTCTGAAGTGGATTAACCAAACTCCGAGGGATGTTGTCCATGCTCAGGCCTTGCTGTGCAGAAGTAGGATGTACCCAAGCTGTCTTGCCGGTTGGGTTTAGTTTGTTTAATGTTCGGGGTATTTTTTAGATAGAGTTATGTGTTCTACTCTGACGTATTTCAAGTGTGTAGAGTGGTGAGGAGCATCCAGTCATCTGAAAATGCGTGTAGCACTTCCAGTCTCCCCACTTGTTTGAGTTACGACGTAAATTATTTGATTGAAAAGGAACAGGGAAAAAAACTATATTCTGTGCATGATTTTCTCTGTGAGAGGATGGGAAAGTCTTCACAAGTTCTCACTTAGCGTCTCACCTTGCTAGTGGGACCCCCTTGCAGAGGGTCTGCATTTTGCTGTTGTCGGAACTGCGTCTCCGCCGCTCATACAGCTGTAAACCCACGGGACTTCATTCCTGGGCCGTCCCTGGGTGACAGCGACCTCTGTTCCCTGTCAGTGACGATCCCTCCCGGGCTGCCTTCCCAAGGATATTTGCTGGCAGGTGTTTATAGTGAGACAGGTCTTTTTCCATGGTCCTGGCAGCTCCCTAACCTCTGGTGCTGGGCTAGCTTTGGGTTTTTTATATGCCTCCCACTAAAACGCTCGTAGGTATGAGCCTGTGTCCCCCGGCTTTGCTGTCCCCGCTGTCGGGAGGTGGCCCCGGGAGCTCCGCCGCCACTCGCGGGTCCCGAGTGCCCTCTGCAGACGGCGGGGATGGGCGCAAGGCAGCCGGGCCGGCCGCAGCCCCGCGCTCCTGCTCGCTGCGGGCCGCGAGTGGGAGATGCTGGCAGGGCTGGGTGCCGGAGGCTCTGTCTCCTCCCGCCTGGGTGCAGGCTGGGAATGGGGCTGTTCCTGCGGCTGCCGGACCCCACCTCCCAGCCCGGCACAAAACAGTGCCCCATGTGTTTCTGATGCTGACCAGGGATCTGAATTACTGCAAAAGCTTGTTGCCCACCGCGTGTGTCCTGCCCAAGGAACTGAAGGTGTGATTTTTACTAGTGCTTAGTGGCAGTAAATTCTCGGTAACATGGCCTTCAAGTGTATGTGGCACCTGGGCCACGGCTTTTGAGGATGCTGGGTAGGTTTGGAGTGAGCCTGCCTGTGGTCTGCAGGGAACAGCACCTGCCAGAGTCACTACGACTAAAAATTGACGTCCCAGGGTGCAGGCAGTCCTTCTTGTTGGCTTTCCGGGGTTCTGAAGAGTAGCTTGGCAGCTGGACTGGGGTGTGTGCTGTGTCTGGCTGCAAATGGACTCGATCCTTGGCCTCCTGCCCCTCCCAGTGCTCCTTCCCCATTGGTTATGCACAGGAGCAGCTGCTCATCCTAAAGCCCTTCTCATTCCTCAGTGCCTGTCTCAAGCAGCATGGTTCCTCTCCTGTCTCAAGGCCTGCCAGAGCTTTTGCAAAGTATTCAACTCTTCACTTCTCTCTGAAGTGTTATTTGTGCTGTGTGAGCCAGATGGGATTATAGTCCCTTGCACTGGCTTTACTTGACAGTCCCAGGTAGCTACACCATTCATGCATGAACAACTGGGAAAGATTAACCATCTTCAGCCTGGGTTGCTCAATCTCTGCCTAAAATCTAGAGCCAGCAACCTTGACTTACCTTTATCTCAGGAACAGAGACTTCAGTAGAATGGGGAATGAGCAAAGCATCAGTTTAGGATCAGAAAAATCTAAACCTAATATAAATAGATTATGATCTGTTTAGCTTGTTGAGGGAGTGGGGGTTAACTTTGCAACAGAGACAGAATAAAAATCAGGAGTAGTTTCTAAGCAATTACAGCATGCGTCACAATTTTAGCAATACTCTGTTCAAAATTATGCTGCTCCTGCTCTAAAGAAAATTACTTTGCAGAGTATGCTTCTCTGCCTAAAGAACACTTCATCATACCAACATTTTAAATTGGCTGGCCACAGCCTCTGATAACTTGACAAAGTTGAAACATAAAAACCTCATTTAACTAAGTGGCAGTGATGCAAAGCTTTGTGTGCAAGAAGAGATTGCATGGGGCATGTCCAGTCTTTACAAAAATCATGGGATAAGCATGGTTTCTTAATGCCTTTAAAAATGTTTAAAAGCAGATGTCCTGCTGTCTACAGTGAAGCTCAATGTACTTAACCCAACAAAAACACCTGACAAAAGCCCATTCTTGTGTGTGTTAGCATTTAGTCATATACTTTTGTGTGTATTTTTATACATATACAAATGTATTTGCATATATATGTGAGTTTGTATGTGTGTGTGTGTGTGTGTTTATCTTGGGCTTCCTGAAAGAAGGTGAATATCAGCTCTGCCTTTTATCTGGAGGAAGTGATAAAGTGTTGCAAACCAAATTTGCATCGCATTGAAGGACTCCAAAGTCCCTACAGATTTGCCTAAGGAGCATTATAAGGACTAGCATTATCCTACAGCTCAGTCAAGCTGTAGTGTGTTACATTTAAGGGATATGACTGAGAGTGGAAGCTTGAGCTATTTGATGTTATTAACTTTTTAAACGAAAGTTGTGGTTATTTTAAAAGCGTCAGCAATTTTAGAAAGACTTGGTTGTTACCTTTATTGCTGGCTTCAGCAGACAGTTCCTGCTCTGATGGAATGTGCTCCTTTTCTTGTTCAGCACGAGGAAACCATCCTCTCCATTCCTTTCTTGGCCTCCCATCCTCTCGGACTGACTTCCACAATGCTCTCCCCTTCCTTATTTGTTGGAGCTGCTGAGTGCTTTCAGATTGCAGAGGAGAGGATGGGAGGTGTAGCTGTCTGCAGTGGCTGTTCATCTTACCCTTTCTTTGATATGAGAGATGGGGAGGTCCCTGGGGGGAGTAGGGCATTCCCACAGTTTGGTCTTGTCTTTGGTAGCTAATAAGAACACGTGGCAGAGGGCACTCTGTATCTGGAGGGTACAATGATGCTAAAGGCCAAGAACATTCAGCAACACAAGGCATCTCACTAGGAAACTGGTAAACAAGGTTAGATATGTGCATACCTGCAGGGTGACTAAGTATGATTCACTGTGCTGTAACTTGCTAGTATTTTATTTGTCTTTGAAATCTGCCTGTCCCTTGCTCTAGGCAAATGCACAAAAGAGGATCACAGGAAAACACAGGTTCATTCACTCCTGCAAAGAACACAGCCTAATGTTACTAAATTGTCTGTTTCTCTATATAAAGTCTACTTTTGAATTTAATCCATTTTCTTGAGAAAGGCAGAGCTATGGACTTAGAAGCTGACTTAAAATTGATGGAAATAGAAATAATTGCAACAGACCAAATAGACACCAAAACTGAGGTATAAAACTGGAAAATGACTCTTCCTTTTCCCCCTCCCTCTCTTTTTTTCTCTGAATACTACTTGTGAGGAGGTCTCATCTAAGATTTATCCTAGAGCTTCAGCCAGCTTCAGTGCAGTCAGCAGTCACACACCTCCCTCACCTCTGACTTCAGAGGGCGGAATCAACCCCTTAAGGAAGCCAAAAGAGCACATTACCAGCCTTTCAAAACTGGGATTTTTTTGCCTTTGGAGTGGCAGGGTGGTTTCTGGCAATCTTCCTCTGCACTTGTTTGTTGCCTTTGTTATCAAAACAGATAGAAGATAGCTCAGATGCTCTTCCAATATAACTGTTCATATTGTTCCTACCTGTAGTGCCTGGTCCTGCTCTGATACTCTGAGCTGCCAAACCAGAAACTCTCTGACAGATTTATTTTATTACTAGATGGGCCTCTCTTCCCAAAGTTCTCATTTTCCTCCTTTCCATGTCTCCTCTGACTCATTCTGCTTTGTCGTGGTGTTTTTTCCACTTGCTCTTCTGTTATTTCCCCTCTGCTTCTCCAAGTTGCTTTCCCTGAGCTGCTTTCTGTTCCTCTTCTTTGGCTCCAGGTTTCCCTCCGGTGTGCTGCCATCCATGGTTATTTATGGCTCTGCAGATCTTCTCTGTACCCTTCCGCCTTACAGGTGCTCAACCTCTGTCCATGCATAGAAGTTTTCTAGTAGTGATGGTGGAGATTTCCTGTAGAAACCTTGCACCTTTACCTCGCCTCGTGGCGTAGAAGCAGTCACTTCATGCGCAGCAGACCTGAGCGGTCCCTCAGAGAGACCAGGCTGAGCTCTATCTCCAGGCCTTGTGCCTGGCCCTGGGATGGCATCCTCCTGCAGGAAGGAGGTGATCAGCTGTTTTCCATGTCCGAGTGGCTGTGCAGCAGGAAGCTCCTCCAGGGCTGCCATTGGAAGGATGTGCACAGCACAGAAGGCAGTTCTCAAAGAGCCAGCCCAGGAACATTGCTTGCAAATGCTGCATTCATAACTTAGTTTTCTATATGCTGCACTATAGTGTTGTTGTTGTTGTTGTTGTTTACAAGACCATCTGGGAGTGTGATTTATGAGAAGCAGCATAGTGGTTTCCACAGACAGCAGCTGTTTCTTGGTGCTGTGACAATATAGATAAATACACTGCATCTATTGTGCTCTTTTCATTGTTGACATTGTCAACAGTTCATTAGTGGAGCTTGCTCAGAGCTTCTGTCTTCTGGCAGACAAAAGATGCAGCTCTTGGTTATCAGGCTCTAGCAGAACTGTATAACCAAAATTAAGTTTGTGGCTTCTGGGTTTGTTTTTTTATCAGCTGAATTTCATGGTTCATTTGTAATGATGGAGATAAATGAAGCTGACTGTGTTGTTACAAAGCTAGACTCAAGCTGCCTTTTTGTGGTGAACCAAGGCAATGTGTCAGGGAAGTTTTTGGTGGAAAGGAATGGAAATGAGGTGTGTTTTTCATGACAGCCCTCACCTGATAAGAAATCAGCACTAAAAATGGTTGTAGGAGCTTGCATTTTTCATCAGGTTTTGACTGCTTTGTTCACTCCTATCTCATGCTTCTCTGACATCTTTCTTTCTTGTGGCTCATCAGGCATCAAGACTGGGAACTCTGTGGGAAAAGCCTGTCTGCTGTGTTCTGCCACCAAAACATGCCTTTTCCATTCCAGAGATCCTGGGAGATCTCGTAACGAATAATACAATGTGTGGAAAACCCATCATCTTGAGGGTCTGGGTTTCCCAGCTTTTAACTTGTCTCCTTTCTTTGCATGGGTATTCGAATGTGCCAGGGTCCTCAGGTCATGGTCACTTTTGCTCTGGGGGATTTCAGTCAGACAATTGTTTGGACAGGGCTTTTCCCCATCCTGCATCTTCTTCAAATGAACTGCAAAAGAAGAAAGAGGTGGGCAGGGTTTTGAAAGCTCTTTTTCTTTCTGCATCGAACAGATTTATTTCAGTATCTTCAATATGTTTGCTACTACCTAGTGGAACTTCTGAAGATATGGAGTGACCCACATGCATTTTGTGTACTGATCCCTCTTTAAAAAATTTTGGTCCTCATAATCAAGTTTAAGAAGGGCAGCACAATATGATAAATGTCAAAAGTCCACCTCCTTACACCCACCCCTCTTTTCAGCTCTGCTGTGTCCTTTTAGTTGCTCCCTCAGTAATGCCACCAAGAGGGATCTTGTGATCATGTCAGTGATATTGCATCAGTAGCAAATCCTATGTAAAGGCTGCAGTGACTCCTGCCACATGAGATGGATGAACTTCCCCACAAGGGGAAGGGGCAAGTGTGTCTGCCCTAAGAGAGAGGGATTTTTAGAGTTGGGCAAGAGGCATCAAAGAGGACTTGCTAGAGCTGCCAGACTTAAGTCAGACCAGTGCTGTAGCTAGGTCTAGGATCCTGTCTCTGGTGATGAGAGCCAGATGCTGCAGAAAACAGCATAAATAACAGGCAGAGAACAGGAAAGTGATGGTCCTGGTCTCTAGTAATTGAAGATCTGACATCCCTGATTGCCTGTAATTATCTGCTTTTCTCTGGATCTTATCAAGTCTTTGGACTTAAGGGATCCCTGTGGTGTTATTTCTGCAGTTATTGAAGAAAAGTTGTGTGAAACAAGCTTTCCCATCTGCTGGGTTTTTTTTTTCATTTCCTGCCTTTACATACCAATGAGTATTCCTTTGCCCTTCTAGCAGTCTTTTATCCTCCTCTCCTTCATCAGAGAGGAGGCAGCTGTTAATGGGAGCTGGTTTGACCTTTTCAGAATCCCGTCTGAGGTGGCTAATGCCATAGTTCCCAGGTGGCAAGGCTGAGGGAACAAGTGTTTGCGGTGAGGACAGATCCTACCTGGGCAGCTGCTGGAGGAGCGAGGTATGGTGGCCATGAGGCAGGGAAAATGACAGCTGAGGTGGTATTGAGAAGACCCAGTTCAGCAGAGGGAGGAAGTAGGAAGTGGTGCAAAGGAGCAAAACAGCAGAAAAAATGGGGCTGAGTTGTCTGTCGACTTTCAGCCTTGATCCATGTGCCAGCTGAGTAGCTTCAGTTTCTGCATGTTTCTGTGGAATATCTGTCTGTGGATCTGTCTAGATGTCAACTAGATATAGTCCCTAGAAGCCTGGTCTGACTTTGGACCTGGCCCTTCTTTGGATGAATGGAATTAGACTCATTTATTTAACACTATTCTCTAATGACTAGGACCTTCCTTCTATTGCTCCATCTACATCCTGGATTGTGTGTGTACACAAGGTTTAGAACATATCTGAGGGAAAGGAGGAATTGAGGGAAAAGGATAAAAAAAGTTTTAGCACTGCAGTGCCAAGGTATTCCTGGGGAATAAGGGCACATCTCTCATTGAAGTCTGGTCAGGAGAGACAGCAAAGTAGCGGTCTCCCATGCAAGGCAACTTATATGTCTTCCCTAAAGATTTGAAATCCCTAACTGCTGCTTGGGGTCTTGTGCAAAGAGAGAAGGATGGACTCGTGATTTAAATCTATAAGCCTCAAATCTTTCTTGGAGTGTAGATTAGCAGAACACAGTAGGATTTCTATCTGGATTTATTTGTTACCCCTTTTTTTCCCCTTTGGTACCTACTCTGCAGTCTTCCTGTAGGGAATGGAGAGAGAATTAGATGAGAGGAGCTCAGTGCAACTTTAATCTGCACATGCATACTGAAACACACAGCATTTAGGACTATTGGCATTCCATCTTGCATGTATCTTCAGCAAATATACCTTGGCTTCTGGTCTTGCTCAGCTCCCTGTATGTATAGAACAGATTTTGAGAAAACTGTGTATCTCTTGGACATTCTTTGCTCCCGTCCTGACCACAAACACGAAGCATAGCCCTTCAGATTGGAGAGACGGGGTTTACTCACAGTCTGGTACCATGTATACACAGTGACTTGTCCATAGCAACACACCTCCAGAAAAACAGGCTTCTGTGTGTCATCATTGACATGACATTACAGATACATACCTGACTTGGGCATGAACTTACTCTTCCTTGGAAGACACTAGAGGATTTTTGAGACAATGGTCATCTGTGTATGCTGTCAGGACTCCTCTGTGATTTAATTATGAGCCTTGAAGCACATGCTGCAATTCCTGTCCTGCTTCCTGTGGTAGAAACATGGGATGCTTTATCAGTGGTTTTCAGAATGTCATCAGTTGCAGATTTGGTGGCTCACATAGCACTAATAGGACAGCCCTACCAAGGCTTGTGTGTTTCCAACAGGAGTTGGCTCTCAGTTCATTCTCCTCTGCTGCTGAGCTCGTTTCCTGCCTGTGTGCCGCTCTGGGCCCCTCTCCCACGCTGTGAGCCAGCGTGCCAGGTACACAGCTGCTGTCCTGCTCTCCCAGCCTCCTGCAGCTGCCCCGGCACCAGGGACCCAGGGCAGGAAGAAAGCTGCAGGCTTCTGGTGCTGCTTGTGCCATACTTTTCCAGACACATGTTTCTCTGTGCAGAGTTGCTAACTACGCTTGGTCTCAAACTGAAAGCAAATCCCTTTCAGCCTTAAGGACTCTGCCTGGGGCTCTCAGTCTGGAAAGGGGCAGAGGGAATGTCAAAAGGACTGAATGAGGTCACTGACTATGTAATAAAAATAAAGCAATCTCCCGGGCATGGGTGAGTGCCAAGCTGGGTTAGGCAGTGTCATCCCTCCTGTCACCAGCCTGCTAGCTCCCACGTGTGAAGGGTGAAGGAATTTTAGAACTTTGTTAGTTGGGTTTGTGGCAAAAAAAAAAAAAGGAGCCAGTGGGACTCCAGTTTACCTTAAACCCTATAAACATAGGTGTTTATAGCATTTAAATCACTTGGAATAATAGCTAATTGTCCAAGTATAGTACAGGTAACAAGACAGAGAGCAAAGCTTTCCTGGGAGGAGTCTGTGCCTGTTTTCCATTAGCAGTCCAGACAAGGGCCAGAGCTGAGAAAAAAGGCATGAGAACAGACTTTCACCATGACCTCACTAACAAATTTCCCAGCTCTGAGTTCAGCTCTGTTGCATGACTGAACCCATCTATAACAAAGTGAAGAAAGCACAACTGGTTCCAGGATACTGGTTGCTTTACTGGTATCTTATTTTTATGGCCCATGGGCAGAGACAACAGCTTTGGGACATGTTGTAGCTGCTGTATGGATGCTTCCTATGTGGCCAGGGGATCCCACACACTCCAGATGCATCCACATTTTGGTGCATTTTTGTCAGGGTTAATGAATGGTGGGGGAGCTGGGCTCTGTCTGCAGTGTCAGCTGGCATGTCCGTGTGTCTGTTCAGACGTTTCCAGCGTCTGGAGATCCTGAAACGGTCTCTGTTTTTTGTTTTTTTTTCTCTTTCTTGCTGCCCTGACAAATCTTCCAAACAGAAGAAAGAAGACAGGCAAAGGAGAAGCTCCCACAAAGTGAAGAGTAGGCCTGGAAACTTGGGTGCGGTTCTGTGACCCTTCTTTACACAAATTCTGATTCCTGCTCAAACTTAATATAGTGCCTGGGTGAGAAAGGAGCTTGGATGGGGTATCCTCAGCTGCAGTCTCTTGCTTCTTCTGTGGAGTCTGGGGTTTCCTGCCTTTGACAGGAGTGGTTTGAGGTATTCCCTGCTGCTCACCTAATTGTGCTGGCAAAGCAGAAGCAGCTCTGTGTTGTGGTGTGGGAGAGGAAATGAGGTGTAGGGGGGGGTGGGAACCCCTTAAGCCACTGTTGACACCAGAGACTTTACCTTGCGAAACCCCAGTGCTCCTCACGCACGTAGGTGCTGTGGTTGATGACAGCAGCCAGTTAGAGAGTGTTGAAAGGGATGGAGAGGAAGCACCAGGACCTCCACTCCTCCTGGCTGCTTGGGCAGGCAGTGCCTCGCTCTGGTTAGCATGGCTGTGGGCTTGGGAGCAGTCTGTCAGGTTGTGGGATCATGGTCTATGACTATCTGAAAACCGCAAGAGCATCTGTTAACTTTTAAAAAACAGAGCCCTGTAGAATTAAGATAAATGAGGGCCTCACAAACTTGATGACAATTGCAGAAGAAATTACAGGTTTAAATATGTGTATATAAGCCCAGTCAAGTGGTTTCTGTTTGTTTGGGTTGCAGATGTATGGAAAAAAAAAGGCTTTATCCCGGCCAAATTGAACTCCCTGTATGGGGAATTCATTTAAGGTCAGCAGCCTTACTCCCCAAAGCTGCACATCTGCAATCATTAAGAACATCTATAGGAAGCTGTCCAGGCAGATGTATCACCCTCCTTCCTACGCTGTCTGCTTTTTGGTTTTGGTATTACTGAAAGCTTCAGTAAGAAACTGTTTTTATGGTGTCAGATGTTACAAGCCTTCTGTGCCAGTTTCCAAGTTGGAGTGTGGGTTTGCATGGCTGGTGTCTTTCCAAGAGGTGGAAGGAGATAATATACCAGGGCTGGAAATTCCCTGTGAATGCAAGAAGCTGTAAAACCTCCCACAGGGTGATCTGTGACAGTGCAACAGGCTGACAGCCTTGTCTGACTTCTTGGTGAAGCATAAAAAGGCCGTGTGGAGCTGCAGATGCTTTCCCTGATTACTAATGAGAGAAATCCTGACCGCTTGGCTGGTTTTCCTCGTGGGATAAATGCTCAGAGCTGTTGCCAAGGTGGTTTGGGTTTTTTTTTTTTTTTTCTTTTTTATCCCCCTCCCAGTCTGAATATCTTAATTTGTTTGAAAGTATCCCTCCTCCTGGTAAAACACTAATTCCAACAGTGCACACTTATCTGGGAAAGGGTCTGAGATCGAGGGCAGATTTGAGAGGGAGCAGTTGAATGCTGAATCCCTGGCGGATCGGCAATGAGGTGGGAGCCACAGCTGGGTAGCCTGTGCTCTGACTGTATCACTGTTTATGTAGAGTGGATCAAGACCAGCAGGAGAAGTGGAGGCACCCCACGGCAGCTGGCACTGGGGTGGCTGGTTCTGTTTTCTCTGATGTGGGCTGCAGCAGGGCCAGCAGCGTGTTTCTAACATCATGGATGGGTGTCTGAGCTGTGGGGCCATTGGCAGCTTTTTCTTTCTTTTAGGGAAGATGAAAGCCCTTTCATCGAAAAATTTGAACTTGTTCCAAGTGTGGGATGGGAACATATTTGTGGAGGGGTGAAGCAGATCCACCCAGGCCTGCACCCCATAGTTAGGATGATGAAGTGCGCTGGTCTGCAATTCAGGTCTGTAATACCAAGCACAGCCCAGCCAGTATGCAGTCTGTGGCCCCATGCAGATGAGTTTATTCATATTTACAGAGAATTTCAGAGAATTTCCAAGAAAAGCTACCTGACTATAGCGTACACCAGGCAAAGCAAGACACACACACCACCTGTGCCCTTATATGCCTGCTGGTACGCATTGCTCTAATGTCAGGAGAGGGGCAAGCTGTACTGGGGTGAGGAGATAGCCACACTGAAAAAATAGGCAAAATGAAGGACTGCTGAGCAAGAGAAAGGCTTAGACAAGCAGGGGACTTTTGTGGGACAACTGTCAAGTAAAGCTGGTTGCTTTGGAGACAATCTCTGTTTTATTTAGAGCTGTAACCGGAGGAGAGCTGACAGCTTCCAAGTCACACTTTTGTCTGGAAAGTTTCTGTGGGATTGTATCTCGTTGGTAGCAAACACCGAGGACTGGTGCAGACTGAAATTGTTTGTGGATGCTGTTCCCACACTCTGCATGTTTGATGGCTCTACATTTGTCTTTTGAATAGGAAGATGGAGATACACTTACTTTAACACAATTGTAATTTATTGAAGTGCTTCCTCACAGACTGCTTTGCAAATTTTTTAATTTTGATGGTTTTGATTTATTGTGTCTTTTCCTGTTCCAGCTTTTTGTTCTGTTTTTTCGTTTGGTTGGTTGTTTATTGTGGCTTGTTATATTTAATAGTTTCTCTTAGGTATTTCATTTTCATGGGTGTATTCTGCTCCTTAGAAATGACGCACAAATGTAGAATTTAAATGATGATTTGATTAGAAAAAGTAGGTTGCAAATATCAACAATAAAAGGCCCACTAAAGGCATGTGAGATTTTGGGGTTTACTTCTCCTCATATGCCCCGTACATGCATCTAAGCTGTGCCGTATTTCCTTCAGTCTGCTAGAAGAGGGGAAAGTTACAGATGTCCTGCAGGTTATACGTACAAAATACAGGATCGATGTTTAAGATCGCCATACTGAGCAATTCAATATTGCATTGTAATGCATCATTTTGGATATGGGGCAGTAAAATTTCTGTCTTAATCCCTTCTGCAGCACTGTGATAATTCAGTGACTGAATAGATGAAAAAAAAATCCTAACAGTTATCTTGCACTTGCAAAACATGATACTGACAAATTTTCCTTGGTCCACTCACTGGGGCTTACAGGCATAGAAATACAAAACTGCTCTCAAAGCCTTTTGCTTAGCTTGTGTTTATTTCCGCTCTTATCTGTAGAATGTGTCTTTTGGTTTTCTTGGTTTTCGTTTTTTTCTTCCTTTTTATTTACAGAAAAAAAAGTTATGAATAATGGTTCTTGGAAGCAGAAAGAGGGCTGTTTAACTATCACTGCTGGGAATGCTGTGTAGTGAAACTGCGGGTGATGGAGTAGGTGGTTCTGCTTCTGCTTGTCTTGCAATTCCTACATATGGTCATAAACAGCTGAGTTTGTGTCAGGCTCGCAACTCTGCTTGTAAACTACACCCACCTCAGTTTGGGGTGCACACTATCATCAGCTGGTTTAAAAGACATTTCTGGAAGACATATTTGAGGTTGTTCCGTGTCTTTCTGAGGGGCTGCTTCTGGCTGCTAAAGTGTGCAAAAGTGTGCTTTTGTTTATGCTTATTATCTGTTTACTTTGTTTCTAGGGCTCATCACAATAAAAGAAGCCCATGATATAGAAGCCAGACTTAATGAAGTGGAAAAGCTTCTGAAGACTATTATAAACATGCCCTGGAAGGTAAGCCAAGCTGCAGTTTAGCCCAGCTTGACTCCTCCTTCATGGTGACATGCACTCTCATGCAGATTGGAATGTGATGGGCTTTGCCAAACTCTGAAAGAAGCAGCAATTTAAAGTAAATGCTGAGTGCCAGAACTGTGTAATGATGCCTCCAAGCTGTCACTTGTAATAAGTCTTTCTGTCATACTCTGAAGGGGTGGAAATAGAGAAGAGGGACAGAGCAAAATGCTGGTTAAAAATAGATGTCCATGTTTATTTCTCTCTTTTTAAGTATTCAAGATCTGAAGTTGTCCTCACATTCTTTGAGAGGTCTCCTTTGGACCAAGTTCTAAAAAATGACAACGTCCATAAAATTCAGCCAAGCTTTCAAAGCCCAGTTAAAATATCAGGTAAGAATTGTTAACTTCCTGCAGTTGATGCAAGAACTGAAGAATGAAAATTACTTCATTTGCTGTTCCCATTGTTATTTCTCTATCAACAATTCAAAATGTAGTTCTCAATAGTGCTGTGTGATATAGGACATAGAATTTTCCTTGATAGACTGTGCAACATGCATTCAGGCAATAAAGTGGCAGGTGAAATGGGAGGCTGACAAATGCAAAGCAGTGAATGTGAGGAAAATGCAGTCCTTTACTGCATATCATCACAGTGCTGGTACCACTTAGAAAGGAGATTTTTGAGGCGATTGATACAGTTCTGTGAAAATGTAAGCTTGGTGCCAAGCAATGGGCAGTATCAGCAGCGAGAATATTAGATATTATTAGGAAAGGAGGGGGAAACAGAGGAAAGTAGCATAGTCCCATCTTGAATACAATATGCACAATTTTGGTTTCTTCATCTCAGGACATATTAGAATTTAAAATTATACAAATAAAAGGCAAGGATTCAAGTTGCTGAACAACTTCTCTAGAAAGGGGTTAACTAAAGAAGGACACTTCACCAGTAAGAGGAAATTACAGACTGGTATGATGGAAGTCTACAAAGCTGTGAATAGGAGGTCAATTACCCTATACTTATGAAACAAGAGCTCTCAATATCATTGACAGACAACAGGCTTTAAACAAAAGAAAGGTTATAATATTGTTTTGTTTCCATTCAAAGCATAGTTATGGAGTGGAACTCACTGTCATAGGATATGGTGAAACTGAAAGCAGAAGTGACTTCAAAAGGGAACTAGACAAGGAAGTGGAGGAAAGGTACATTGAAACCTGTCACAGGTGGAGACATAGGAAGTTCCTAAACCACAGATTGCTAGTGGGTAAAGTGGAGAGCCTATCCTTGCCTATTCTTTTAGCCTTTCCCCTCTTCATCTGCTACTGACCATTGTCAAAAGGTCTGTGAGCTTCTGATGTGCCTGGGTTTGCATTTCTATACTGAAACACTTTGTTTGAGCCTAATGGCAACTCCTGGTTTTCTGTCACCAGAAGAGCTTATTTACAGTTAATTGAAATTAAATACTACATAGTCCTCCAAGTTTTATAGTGTCTGGCAAGGAACTGGTATCAATTTTCTTTGGTACTAACAAAACTATGTCAGCTGAATAATAACACGTTTTAATTCCAAGTTATTGTTGGCAGTGATGAGTCATACCTAATTAAATAGAGGTAGAGTTTCCTACCTATGCAGTTATCCAAAAGCATCTTATGATAATTAATTTTATCATTCAAGTGATTGCTGTCATTAATGTTAAGAACGGAGGTGGAAATTTGATGTTAATTGATATTTGCCTCATCTGGATGTTGCACAATGGAAATGGTTCAGTGCCTGACAGCACTGTCAGTAGATGGCAGTAAATGATAATGGGTAAAGCAGTTCATGCAGCAGTGAAATGCTGCAACTCTTAGGTCAAGTCAAGGACACTAGGAAAATAGTGACATTCCTGTTAGTCATAGTGCAGCTTTCTACCTGGCTCACAGTCTTGGAAAAGCATGGAAAAATGTTTTGTATTCTCTGAAAAAACAGTCCCCTGCATGGTCCTGCTTATAGTAGTGGGTGATGGAGAAGAGAGAAGCCCTCTAAGATGAAAGCTGAATTTGTATTTGTGGTGTAAATCTTATTTTACAATCATACAATGCTGGTTCAAGATGAGTCAGATGAAGTGTGATTCTTCTGGGGATCAGTTTTCACAACACCCAAATGTATTCTGCTAAAATGAGTTGCAGTAAAATATGAAATGAAAGTCAAAGAACACTCTCAGGAATAATATGGAAGTGAGTTTTGGCTTCACCTTAATGCAGGAGCATGTAATGTTAAAAAAAAACAAAACAAACCTCGTCTCTCCTGTCTCATCTGTTCATTGCTTGAACTCTATATATAGTTGAGATTTGTTGGTGTGTTTTCTGCCACAAACTAATTTTTTTTGTTGTGCTGAAAACAAGCAAGGCTCTAACACAGGGTCATAGTGTCTTGAGGCAGATCAAAAGTTATCCTGCTTAAGTCAGTGCTGATGTTTTTTGAAATGGACATTTATTTTGCGTTGGTCCTAGCTTCATCTAAAATTGTGTGACCAAAGGAAATCCTTGTGAATTGCCTAGTTTGACTTTCCATATAGCACCAATGTGGATTAACTTCTCATTCACATCAAATACTGTTCTTTAATTATCAATTCTCCCCAATGTAGTAAGTCAGTGGAATTAGGTGTAAATTTTAGACATTCCGTATTGGAGGCTTCTAACACAGTTAGAAGCAAACAATATGAAGGGCAGTGTAAAACATGGTATTTCTTTACATGACTTAGAGTTGGTGCTTGAATTAACTTTTAAGGTCACTTTTCATTTCCCTTTTTATATCTTTTTTATTTTTGCTTAGGCCTAGAACTGTGTAAGAAAAATACAATTACGATTTGGTAGTGGTAGTTGCTTCAGATGCTCTGTGTCATGAATTGGTTAGGTGAATAAAATTGCTTCGGCACTATCAGTTTGCAGATGTGAGAAGCTGTGAAATCAGCTTTTCATTCCTGCTCTCCTGTGCAGATTTTCAGTGTCATGCACACATCTCTGTTCATAGCCATGTCAATTACATATCAGTGTCAATTACATATGATACACAGTTGTTGTCCAGCTTTTTTTTTTTTAAATCTTTTTTTTTTCTTCTCCCAACAGAAATCATGCGATCAAATGGATTCTGTTTAGCCAACACCGAAACAATAGTCATTGACCACAGTATACCTAATGGGAAAGAGAAGCACCTGGATGTAGATTCAGCAGAACATTTGTAAGTGGAGCTTGAGCAAGAGCAATGCTGTCACTATAGCTTTCCCACCCCCTAGCAAAATGTTGACTGTCTAAGAGCAAGACTGGTACAGCTGTCATCCTGACTGGTAAAAGGTTACTGGGCCTGATTGCTAACACTTCACAGCAATTTCCTGTTAAAGTGGGTAAAATGGGAGAGTGATTGACTGCAGAGTGATCAATCCTCTGTGTATGAAAAAAAGAACTGTGATTGCTGTAGGGGTGATGTGAAGGGAGAATTATTTTTTTCTCTCATGACTGTGATGAGAGCTGATTTGAGCCCAAACTTGGAAACTCCAACAGCCTAACAAATGGCATATCCTGCTACAAAGGGTAGTAGAATGTTTGGGAAGCAAAACACTGTCCTCAGAGGGAACACATCCCTTAAAGTAATTGAGCAAAGGTCAACAGCTGCTCAGCTGGGACTTGGGGTAGCATGTGTATATCCTCAGGGAAAAGGCAAGGTAGACTGGTTTCATTGGAAAGTTCAGCCTCCTAATGGATGTAGATATTCTGGGGTCAGAAACCTGTAACCAGGAGGGCTTCTGTGGCCATAAACTAAAGCACAAGCAGCTTCATCTCAACATGAGGAAGAACTTCTTTACACTGAGGGCAGCAGAGCACTGAACAGGCTGCCCAGGGAGGTCACAGAGTCTCCATCTCTGGAGGCCTTCCCAACCTACCTAGACATCTTCCTGTGTCACCTGCTCTGGGTGACCCTGCTTTGTCAGACAGGTTGGAGTGAATGATCTCCAGAGGTCCATTCCAACCCCAGCCATTCTGTGATTCCATGATTCATGTAAGTCTTAATTCAGTGACTGTATTCACAGATGGGTATTGATGGAAATATGCATCCTACAGATGTCTGCCATACCAGGTAATTGATATTTCAATGAGCTTCAGATAGTGAATCATTTAAATATTTTTGATGAGAAGTGTTGACCTACTTTTTCATTAGACCAGTTGAATGAAGGAAAGCGAATACTGAAAGACTTATTGAGCCTTTATCTTTGAATGCAGTAATCTGTCTTGTCATATTTGAAACGCCAGTCTGTAACAAGATTTAGAGCTTGGCAACATTTTGGGAGGGGCTGAAGAGTGTATCTGGCACTTGTGTAATTGTAATTTCTTGAAGTCTTTTTATTAACTAAGTATTTTGAACCTTGACCTTGCTAACAGCATTTAAGCTTATAAGCTTTTAATAATGAGGCTGAAATAGCATACTAGAGGTTATTCTGTAAGGCCAATACCTGGAAATCAAAATTGTTATACTTCACAGTGGATTAGTCTTTGTACTGAGAGTCACAAATTATAGGAGAAAATTACCAAAGAAAGCATTTTCCTGCTTTATTTTAATTGTTTATTTTTAAAAATATTAAAAAATATTTACAGCTGGTTTTGATTTTAAAAATGTGCTCCAGCCCAAGCAAACCTTACCAGCCTGGGATCAGAAACTACAATCATCTAATTGTCATCCCACTTAAGTCAGAAAAGTCAGAAAATACTAATGTGATAAAAACTGAATGGTAGGCACAGTTTCCCATAAACTGTGATGGAAGAAATGAATCTAGGGTAACAGCCTGACTTTGTGCAGCCTGACTTAGTTTAACTTTCCAAAGGATGTGAAGTCAAGAGTCAAGAAGTTAATAAATTTCAAATGTGTGTTTTATACAGTGCCCTAAATTTTCTCATCCTGCAGCTGTATTTTATAGCCAAGATATAATAGCCAGGAGATAATGGAGACAGTGCAGCACAGCTGTTTTGCAAAAATTGAACCTTTTTCAAAAGCAGAGATTTTCTATACTGTTGGTTTAAATGTATGTTATTAGCCCAGAAAGGAAACTTTAAAATCTTTCAAATCCAATGCTGTTCCCTTTCAGTCTCAGTAAAATTGGATTTATAGTGTGTTCTACCCTGAAATCAGAGTTAATTCCTTGTGGACTTGATATCCTCAGGTGGGAATTTTTTCCTTTCAGCTGCATTAAACACATTATGACTTCTGGGTTTTGGTTGCTGATGGACTTGAATGAGACATTTTGCAGAGCAAACCTGTATTTTTTGGGAAGAGGTGCTTGATGCTGCAGCAGGAAGTGCCCATTCCCTGTGCTGGTTAGCTATGTAGCCTGCAGTGCCACCTGCCCAGTGACCCATCACCTGAAAAGTCTCATACTTGCTGCAAAAGAAACCACAGCACTTTTCCACATTGCAGTTGCTTACTCTTGTTCTGAAGTAGGTCTTTTCTGCTTCCTTCATTTTCTCTCTGATTTTGGTTGGCTGCACACCATACTGTTGCAAATTGTGGTGAAGCCAGTGTGCTCAGCATCCATGTAGTGTAGCTAGTCCTTTTTTGTGTGTGGTTCTTGGAGAGTAGTCTGAAGTCCTTTTGAAAAAAAAGGTGGTAAATAAATGCATTTGGACTTCTGCTTTGGTTTTGTTACAGAGGTACCTTTCTCTGGCTAGACAGTTTGCACTTCTGTCTTCTAGGCCAGCAGCCCAGCCTGTGGCATTGGATAAGCTGCTTTTTTGGAAAATTCACTCCAGTACCTGAAGGAGGCCTGCAAGAGAGATGTAGAGGGAATTTTCATGGGGGCATGTGATAGGATAAGAGAGGTGTCCTTAAGCTGAAAGAGAGTAGGTTTAGATTAGCTACTGGGAAGGAAATCTTTAGGTTAGGGTTGTGAGATACTGGAACAAGTTCCCCAGGTTGTGGATTCCCCATCCCTGGAGGCATTCAGAACCAGGCTAGATGGGGCTCTGAGTAAACTGACCTAGTGGAAGGTGTCCCTGCCCATGGCAGGAGGGTTGGAACTAGATGATCTTTAAGGTCTCTTCCAAACCAACCATTCTGTAATTCTATGAATGTATATTTTAAATACTTCCAGTGGTGGTGACTCAACCACTTCCCTGGGCAGCTTGTTCCAATGCTTGATAACCCTTTCAGCCAAGAATTTTTGCCTAATATCCGGCCTAAACCTTTCCCAGTAGAACTCGAGGCCCTTATTTCTTGCCTGTCACTTATTGCCTGGAGAAGAGTCCAACCCTGCACTTGGCTGCCCTCCTTTCAGGGAGTTGTACAGAGTGATAAGGCCTCCCCTGAGCTTCCTCTTCTCCAGGCTAAAAAACCCCAGCTCCCCCAGCTGCTCCTCACAGGACTTGTGCTGCAGACCCCTCACCAGCTCCACTACCCTTCTCTCAATGTCCTTCTTCCTGTGAGGGGCCCAGAACTGGTGTGGTCTCACCAGTGCTAAATACAGGGGGACAGTCCCTGCCCTGGTCCTGCTGGTCACTATTTCAGGCCAGGATGCCATTGGCTTTCTTGACCACCTGGGCACACGCTGGCTCCTGTTCCGCCACTGTTGACCAGCACCCCCAGGTCCTCTTTTTCCAGGCAGTTTTGCAGCCACTCTGCCCCAAGCTTGTAGCTCTGCATGGGGCCACTTGTTGAGACACAAGTGCATGACCCGGCACTTGGTCTTGTTGAAGCTCATACAATTGGCTTCAGCAGATCAATCCAGCCTGTCCAGATCCCTCTGGGAAAGCCTTCCTGCTCTCCAGCACATTGGCACTCCCTCTCAGCTTGGTGTCTTCTGCAAACTGACAGAGGGTGCTCTTGATCCCCACATTCAGACCATCACTAAAGATATTCAACAGGACTGGCCCCAAAACTAAGCCCAGGAAAACACTGCTTGTGAAAGGCTACCAAACAGGTGTAACTCCATTCACCATCCCTCACTCTTTGAACCCAACCACCAGTTTTTTACCTAGCAAGCCTGCCCAAATGATAAGCTACTATTTTGTTACCTCTTCTTCCTAGTGAATCTGACTAGCAAACGTAATGCATTAACCAAGGTTAAAGTGGTAAAGAATTTTGTCTTACGGTACAAGAAGTAGGCTCTTGAAAAAGACAAGTGTGTCTGTCAAGGTACTTTGAGGGAAAAAATTAATGGCAGTAGTTCAGGAATCTGAAGGTCCACCATAGAGCTGCAGAATTTATTTTGAGAGAAAGACCTGCTGGTAACAGCACAAAAGCATTTTGATGGTTGGTGTACAGCTAGAACATTTACCGTGGTAACCAGTCCTGGTTTATTGAGTTTGGTTTTGTATGAGCCCTCCAGAGCAGTGCTTTGCAGGCTGCTCTGCACACAATTCCTCTTTGGTGGCAAGAAAAGCTTTCTACTTAACCACAGCATCTGACTTCCACTACTTTGGACCTCACGTTCTGCTTGTAGTAACCTATCAGTGAGGCTGGAGAACCACAAAATCTGTGGGACCTTTCATAAGTAATAATGTAACTTTATGCTGATAAGAGAAAGAGACCAGAATCTGAATAGCCTTCTTGACTCCTCATCCACTTTCTTCACTCTATCTGCCCCACTGGTATTTCATAATCTGTTGTTTCTGGATGACTTGCAGTCCATAAGACAGCACAACATGATCTGTGAAGTGTTTGCAAGGAACCAAGTCAACTCCCTTGTGCACACGTTCCCACACATGCAGGCAAGTAAACAGCCTGGAGGGACTGGAAGAATGAAGCTAATAAACATTCAAAGTTCATTCTCATTGTTGTTTCATTTTAAGTGAATAGCAAAGCAACAGCATCGCGTGAGAAAATCCATGAGTTTCTGCTCAAAAAAAGTCTTCTATTTTGGGTCCAATAGTTTAAAAAAACGAGATGGGGAGGACCAGCAAGGAGAATGGAAAAGAGAACTGTGGCCATACATTGCAAGATGTATAGACTAGACTATCCAATAACCCATGATACTTCTAAATAAAGTTTTGGGAAGAGATGGGAGTGGGAGACTTACCTGTTTTTTTATCCTACCACTCTTCTTCAGCTCCTCTGAAATACTTAACTCTTGGGTCACCCTCTAGGGTGAGGTTAGAGGGATGTCTGCAATTGTTTCACTTATCTAAAGAGTCTAACTAGGTCATGTGCAGATGAGATGCAGTTTTAAATATTAATTATTTTAAAGCTCATCTGTTTATCTGCCATTCAGAGAGCTGCAGTAGGCCAGCTAGGCTGATAAAGGTCTTGGAGACAGACACGTGCTAAAAGTAAGATCTGGGTTAAAATTTCTTTTTCCATCTTGTGCAATTTTTTGCAGTTTCTACCTCCTTTTATTTCTCACTCTGTCATAGTGAATGACATTTCTTTCAAGATATTAAAGAGAGAGTTTGAGCAAAAGAAACTTTACAGTTTTTCAAACCCCATTTACAACTTAGGTGAAATTTAGTCCTTGGCCTGCAGTGACTGTCTTTAACTGCTAGACTATCTAGGAAGAAGATAATGTTTCTTACCATAGAAATTCAAGCCTTCTTGGAATGGGAATATGTGTAACTGAGAAGTGTAGGTTTTAACAGCTTGATGACTTCTGGTTGAGAGTAGGTATGAGACGGTAGGTAATTCTTACAAGAGTTCAGGTTATGAAACAGGTGTTGGGAAGTGGGGAGGAAAATACCAAAACAAGTGAAACTAAATTTCAGAATCTTTTTATATTTTGAGATTCTTTGATTGTCAAAATCTAAATCTTGTACCATGGGAAGGACAGCTAGACTCTGGAGGAAGGACACTGTAGTCATTTTTTGCTACCTGTGTTAGACACTTGGCCTCTTACAAAAGCCAAACCCAGAGAAGGGGCCTGTGAAATGAAAGACTGAGAGTCCAAATTCAGATGGGAAACAAAGGCAGTTTCTTTTTCACTTTTATGTGAGAACTGAGACATTTTGTGTTGTTGACACATGCTGTGGGAACAAAATAGGAGGATGTGGACTTCAACTGTGTGATTCACTCTTCCAAGACTCATTTGCTGTTTCCTCCCTTCCTTCCTTCATCACTAGTAGCTTTGAAAGTCAGGGGTGACAAGATTACCTGCTTGTGTTCACCATGGTTCTCACTGGCCTATGGTTTACTCATAAATACATGAGTATAGGAGGAGAAGGAGGTGTGGATGGAATCAGGTCCAAGTGCTTCTCCCATTCCCTTAGTCCTTTTTTTCCAATTCCTTTGATTTTCTAAATGACTTAATGCCTTTTGGTGTTTTGTTTTTTTTCATCTCTCCTTAGGTTTGAAAGTGTTAGTGACTTTACCTCAGAGCTGGAAGACAGTGATGATCCAACAGCCTATGTTACCAATTTGACATACTACCACCTGGTCCCATTTGAGACTGACATTCTGGACTGAGGCTGCTTGGGGATGCAGTCAGCCAGCATCCAGCCAACCTCTTTGTCCATAGGTTCTGCTATCTCTGGCATTGCATCTCAGTGAATAAGGCTGTGCAGACAAGACCAACAGCAGGGAAGCTGCAGCAAGAGGGCCACAAGGCTGGTTTGTAAGTGTGGTCCTCTGTTGTGTGTTATGGAGACATCTTGTAAGGAGGAATCTGCTTTGCTGCTGACAACAAACTCACTTTCTGTGAAAGCAAGGCAACAGAGGCTTCCTGGGGATCGAGGAAGTCTCTGCTATGTCTGTGGGAATTGCCTTGTGCTGAAGCAGGCACAAGTCACCCGTGCTCCTTGTGGTGCAAGTTGAGTTCCCCTTTTAGGATACCACCAGAAACTTCCTCAGATGGCGTGACCACACTTTTTATGCTTTGTAAGCAAGAAGACAAGCAAACCAGCTGAACTTTGTCAGTTCCCTCTGCAGTTGCTTAATGGAGGTCTCGTGGGTCGCTTTTTGCTCGGCTACCGGATGATTGGTGCCTTACACGAGATGTCAGAAATACCACTGAGTGCCTCCAGGAAACAGAGCACATGAGCTGACAGCTTTACTTCTTTTAATCATGGGCTTTTGTATAATCACTGAAAGGCTGACTGCTCTTTCCTGGAATAGTAAAGCAGACAGCAACTGGCATTGCAATGAACTGTGCATGATGTTTGGGTACCCAGATGATTTCAGAAGTCTGGAAACCGATGGAAAGCTGAGCTGCTCCACCAAGAAGGGTCAAGGCTATGGCAGGCACTTTGATAATATTTTTTCTTTTCATGTGGACCAGCATACGTGAATGATGCTTACAGATGTTTACATCAGAGAGATGATTCCCTATGCATATTTCTTCCCAGAGGATGGGAAGGAAGACACTGAGATTTATGTTGTGTTTGGACTGAAAAGAATGATAAGCTGCAGTGTGCCTACAGTGATAGGAAAAACAGTCTCTCCACTGCCACCCTGTCTCAAGGTGTCTCAAGGAGTCCAATTTTCTGAGATCTGCCTGGAGGGGTCAGGTGCAGACCTCCTTGTTGTGTAATGCCATGGATTTCAGCAGAGATAGGACAGTGGGAGCAAGAGTGTGAATGGACCCTGCAGCATCTTTACTATTGAGTAGTGCAGTGTTAAAGTCTCCTTGGTGTCTCTCCCTTGCAGAGCACCCTGAATTCCTGGCTCTCACTGTGAGTGCTCAACGCTCACCAACATGACCTTTCATTGAGCTTTTTGCCATCTGTTTGCAAATATTATTTTGAAGGGACTGAAATGGAAAGAAATGCATTTTTGGACATGTTTCTTGGAAAAGAGGCTTGTTTGGTCCTGAAGAAGCTGATACAACTCCACAACTCCCTTCCGCAGACTTTTCTATCTATAGAATAATGGTCAAACAGAATTTGTTAATGTAAATAATAAATTATTGAGAATCCTAATTCTTTTACACAATATGTTTTTAAAATATATTTTAATGAAATAAAATATAACTCACCTTCAGTACACTTCTGCAGCTTCAAATAGTGTTATTTGGTCTTATTTTGAGTACACTTTCCCAGATATGTCAAATCCTCTTTCTTTTCCCCATAGTTTTTGAAACACGCTGAGTAATAGCAATTCCTGTGCTCCACATGTTACTCATACTGTAAACATGGTGTGTATCCACATGAAACCTCTGCCTAGATGTCGGTCTTGGGTCTAGGTGTTTGTGGTTTAATACAAATCAGCTTAGTGGAGGATTTCTGTATTTTAACTATCATCAGTGAAATCAAATTTTGCCATTATTGTTTTTGAACATGAAGCAGATTCTTATAAGGTAAATTTCTATAGTAGAAGGGAATATGTTCTCACTCACTCAAAGACTTCCTGAGTAGCCTCTGGAATTAGAATTGGGAATAATTTTCATTTTATTTGTTTTACTCTAATTAGTTTTAATTCTTCTGCTAGTGTTCTTAGTTAACCGAGATGAAGCAGAAATAGCATCTGGTAGACATGTGTATTGGACTGGATATTGGAATATTTTATTTAAATTCCTGAACTTGTTGTCAGCCTACCATGTTGCTTTGGGTAATTCTGCTTCATCTCCCTGAGTTTTCCTTGACTGATATTTTGGAAAGCAGCGTCATTGGCTTTTGGTGCAATGTTGTCCCTAATTCATTTGAATTTTCCTATGAATTATTGACCACATGGTAACTACTTATCTTTTAAAGCACTTTAAATTGTGTGAATTAAAAAATAAATAAGTAAGTACTGTGAATTTTTAAAATGTACAGCCACATTCTTCAAATGAAAGCCAGCTAAGCCGTGTGCCTTTCCAGTTTGTCAAGCTGAATGTTGGGGCCCTGTGAGGGTCAGTGGAGCAGGGGCTCCCATGGGGCTGTCAGCGCAGAGCTGGGCAGCTGGGGCCTGTCCCACCACCCTGCCAGGAGCAGGGCCCCAGGGCAGCATCAGTCTCCTCTCTGAGGAAAAGAGTGGGCCAAGGGCAGGCCAGGATGTGGCTCTGCTCTGGGAAATGGGAGAGCAGCCCAGCTGTGGTGTTGCTGGAGCAGGGACTGGGGGCCTGACATGGGATCCTGGGCCATGAGTACATGGCACAAACACAAGGGTCAGTAGGGACAGCCAGACCTGCTTGTGCCTTTGGGGCCCAGATTCTGGATGGTCAGGATTCTTGTCATGCATGTTTTGGAAGTACATTTATTTTTGACAGGTACCCTGGCATTCTGGGGACATGAAACACTGCAGAATTCAGTTCTTGCTGCATTACTGTATAAAACAAAACAAAAAAAACCCAACAAAACCCAAACATCAAAATAAACAAACAAAAAAATGAAACCAGTCTTCCATTATGTAAGGAAAATGTAGCTGAAATAAAATTTCATGTTTTAGATTTCTTAACTGGACCTTTCCCCTGTGCACGCATTGCAGTTGGTAAAATCCTTCATGTCCAGTGCTGTGTGGGGTCCTCCAGAAATGTAAAAAATTAGCATCATTATTCATCAGTTAACCTGTTGATGATTCTAAAGGAAGTAAGTGGCACAAGAATTTTTTTCCCCAAACCCCTCTACGCAATGCCAAGACATTTCCTATGTAAGGCTTGTCCTTGAAAAGCTGGTCTGTGTTTTCTCTGCAACTTTGGCTTCTGCCCTTGGCACATATCGTGGGGATCACGTGTGCCAGTCCTTGCTATGAGCTGTCTGAGCAGAACAGAGCTGAAGTGTGCTGGTATCTAGGGAAGGAGCAGGAGGTATGTGTCTCTTGGCAGGAGCAGCAATGACAAAATCATTTGGTTTTTATTTCTCAAGTCATGAAATATGCTGACATTATAATGTTGCTAGATCTTAGGAGAGTTAGGGAAGAAAAAGAGTATCCCACTATGCTATGTTTTGTCCACCAGTCTCTTTTTCTTTGGTTACATCAACTACTTTTTAAAAACTTGGTCTTGGATTCCAAGTCCATTCTTCATAGCAGTGATAATCTGTAGCTCAGTATCAAACTCTAAAATACAAAAGAACCTTTTCTAATTGCTTCCTGTAATATCCATTCCTGCTTCAGTCAGCTATCTCTGAACTCCCTTCCCTACACACACACAAATTATTCAGGCTATTTTACTGATCAGATTTCATCAACGTAATTGCTTTCTTGTGGAAATATTCACACCCTGAAGTGCAGTTCTCAAGTTTTATAGCACACAGACCATTCCCATTTTCAGTGCCGTCAGATAATTTCTTCTTGCTCTAAACCCATTCTCATTCTAATTAACTCTGTTAGTAATACATACATTGGGGGATTTAGGTAGGGGCAAAATAACAAGGTAATAAACATAATATATCTAGATCTATAAAATGGAGATTACCTAAAAGCAGAAGTAAAGATTGCTGGGATGCATTTATAATTGAGCTGTATGAATTCAGACTTTCCTGGGCTTTCTCAAATGCTGTTATCATGCCTCTGTTTTTACAATTGATGCATATAACCCCACTGTGCTCTGTTGAGAGAAAGAATAGCTTGAATTTTGGTATCAAGAAGGGAAGATGGGACACCAGGAGTTGGCTGAGACAGAATTTTGCAGTGCTTAGTTTTTGTCCTAGCAGGACATCTAGCATGCAGATACCTTGCACTGCAGGATAGGAGTTGCTGCACAGGTTTGGGTTGTCATTTTTCACAAACTGCTATTAAGGGAACCTGCTCAGGTAAGGATTTAGAGAAAAGCTCCTTATTTTCTGAAGATGCCTTGTCCAAATTTTCAGAGTGGTAAAGTTAATTTTCTGTTGTCTTGTGAGGCTACCTACATGACTGAACTGAAGAACTGTCTGGTAGGAAATAATTTCTCAGCTGCACAAGTGCCCACTTCTGCCAGAAAGTACTGGATTAGAGCCCAGCCCTGGCCTGGGCTGTGGAAATGCTTCTAACCATCCTTCTTTTAGCCCTCAAATTCTGCTAAACTGTTTTCAGAGACTTTTAGATAGAAATGACAACTGATATACTGGTGAGAAGGAAACCCAAATGTGAACAGGGAATCTTAATTAAAAGCATCCTAGCACCAGCTCTGTGTATGTGTTTTCCAGTGAACTTCAAAAACTAGAAGATTCTTCACTAAAATGTTTTACAACATCTGTTGGAACTCCATGTAAAGCCTTGCATGTCCCTCTGGTACAGCTGTTTCTGACACAACCTGGCAAAAAGCAACACTTGGACACAGCTGCAGTATGTGTGTTTGTAAGGTCTGTGAGGTGCTCAGCTTCCTTTGGATCCCCTGGCAACTCGCAGGAGGTTCTCAATTCCTTGTCCTCTCTACAAACCTCTGTGCAGTCACATCAAAATTCCTCCAGCATTCTGGGGGTTCCAAGCAGCTTTGATAATTTCCATTAGTAAGTTAGCTCCATTTAGCATTGTAGTTCAGTTTGGAAACCATCTGCAAGTAATCTTGTTTAGCTGTATCACCTTGTACTGGGCAGGCTGGAAATAGAAATAATTACATGTACCAGAAGCCAACTTTGTTATGTAAAATGGGAAAAAAACACCATCAGCACCACCACCAGCAAATCAACCATTGCCCGTTATTTTCCTTTGTAGCCATTAAAATTAAGTTGACCAGATTCCATGGCTTTTGAATGAACATGGGCTCATTTCAGAAGAGAAATGTCCCAAATTTTGCCAAGTTTTCCTTTGTCTTATGGAAGCTGGCTTCAGTGATTGAGCACAGTGATAGCACATGGTGCATCCAGCCATCTCGAAGTGACCTCCAGTGAGGAAAACAAGCAGTGGGTGTATGTCAAAGGGAAGACAGGAGGCACAGGGAAGGTTTGGAAAGCGAAGGAGGGAGAAATAAATGAAGGACTGTAATGCAAACAGAGGAGATCTTCAGGGATAGTCTCAGTCTTGAAGCTGAAATAATTCATCTTTTTCAGAGAGCTCTGGTCTGGCAGCGTCCAGGTGCTGAATCATACTGTTCCTCACCCGGTATCCTGCAAGGAATGTTACCAGCCCTGGCTGGTTTTGTTGAAAGAAGGAGATGTCTGTCTGATCAGGTGCCTTTGTATAAAATGAATATGCTGAATTTTCTGGTAACAGACATTTTGCAGCAACGAAATTGATTGTGGTTCCCACTTTTATGCACCACACAGCTCGTGTAAATGGTTTAGGAATTCAGCTTCTGTTTCAGTTATTCCCACATGCACTTTACTCTGCATGCTTCATGCCCATATGTGTAGGAGTAAAAACGCAGATGGTTGCAGGTGATAGCCACGAGGGCCCTCACAGGCTTGGATTGCCCTGACCATCCACCTCACCTAGGACCTCACCCACACCATCCAACCAGGGGCTCTTCTTCAGCTCCATCCAGGACCTTAATCATTTTTAAGGTGGACAAGACTGGCTGCCTCTAGTCCTGCTCCTGAGTTGTCAGGATTCCCTAGGCTGCCTTCTGACATGAGCTGTGTCATGGCTGATGCTCACTTGGGTGACTGATGACCACCCTGCCTCATTCACAATGAGTTCCCCTTATTATGATAAGCCTTGTCTTTACAAGCATCTCCTGATACTAGCATGATCTTTCCTGTTTTAGAGAAATACTTTCCAGAAATGTCTACAAAGACTATATGTCTGGGGATGTATTCTTTGTATAACACATGAGTTAAGAGTATTGTTAGCTTGTTCTGGATACTGCTTGATGACTCAGTTGCTAGAAAACATTGATGTGACCTTGGCATTTATGATAAATTAATGTTGCCCTGGGTTTTAGAATAAAATAACATCAATTCACATGTAGCTTCCAAAAATAATCAAATAACAGTCTTTGGTGGCTGGGGTATTACCTTGTGTTTCTTCTCTGATTCCAACCATTTTTAGAGGTCAATGGGCAGTTCACTTGAAATGACTTATTGGCACCTTCTCTCCATAAAGTTAGTAAATATGTAATCCAATAAACAAGCTGACATTATGATAATCACAAATTTGTCAAATATTTAACCAAAAATTTGGTCAAATAACCTGTGGTTCCAGGTGGTAAATATGATCATGGCCAGAGGAAGAGTGGAGGTGTTCCCTGGCAGGAGACACACAGAGGTCAGGGGCTTGATAGGTTTGGCATTACCATGGAGCCTGCACAGTCACTGGTGGTGGGCATGTTGAATGTGCAAGCAGTAAGTTTCTCAGAAAGAACAGCTTCCATCTTCTTTCTACTTAATATCATAATATCCTTGGGTTTAGTTGTGGACTGGTTAAGAGGGGGTGGCACTCCCATTCCTCAAGTTGAGGAGACAGCAGGGACATTTACCCAATCTGCACTGAAATATTCCAAACTGCAGCTTCTGATCTGTGATAAGACTTATAACTCAATTTGTCTCCTTCGTGCTTAACAACCTGAGAAATGATGAAGGTGGCAGGCCATCTGTGGAGGATGGGTGATTAGATGCATGACAGAGGGGAGAAAAGGCTGGCTGCTAATAGGTGTAAGCAGATACCAGCAGAACAGGAGCAAGAATGCCAGTCAAGGGATGCTGTAACAGGTACTGTAGCAATATATTGTGAACCTGCAGGGCTTTGGCTTAAGACATCTGAGGCATTTAAGTGGAAAACATTTTCCACAGGGCTACAGTGCCAGGCAGGATTTTTATGAAGCATGCAATAGGGCAGAGAATTGTATGTCTCAGTGAGTCAGAGGAGAGGTGCAGAGCTGTTACATGGACATGATAAATAGAAAAGGTGGAATTACCACTTTAGGCGGCTCTGAGATTGCAGATCTAGTCTTAGGGTTTTAGCCTGATCAGGGAGTATCAGACGCTGTAGTGCCTAGTGGAAGAACAGGATTTTTTCACCAATAGAGTGGTTCAAGTTAATGAAGGAAGCAAGATGCCATTAGAATTTAATGTGCAAGTTTATTAGGCATCTAAATGGTGATTCATTAAGAGCTGTGAAGGAAGATGAATATCTTTCATTTTATATGCAGTTAGATGCTCTCACTTGGAAGCCTCCCCTAACACTCCTAATTAGCCTGAAGAGGGAAGTTATGCTCCCTGTGTACAGTCCTGTTATCATTCCAGTCACTGAAGCAGCCTCCAACCGAACATCCTATGGAACTGCTGTGCTAAAAATAGCTGCTCACTGCTTACACCTGCAGCAGAGGGCACGGCTGCAGATTAGACACACAGACACCTACAGCACTCCCGCATGTTGAGTTCTTGGTCAAAGCAGATGTGCGCAGCACGCATCTGGAAGAAGTGTTACTCTGAGCAATTAAAGCCTGGAGTGAGCTGTCTAGAGCATAGGAGTGACTTCCCCAGGTGGGAAAAGCAGTTTCCCACCTGGCTGTTGCCACACTTCAAGAAGTGGTGAAATTGAATTTCTGCTTGGATCAGGACTTGAGATGACTCTGCTCTGCACGGTCCTGTGTGGTATTTAAATACCAAGCTATTCTCAAGTAACTCACCTCTAAATTAGTGTCAGCACAAATCCTGTAGCAGGATCTGCTGCTCACTCAATGTGAAAGCATTACCTTTCATGCCCCAGCCTGCAGATTTAAGGTAAGGATTTTGTCTCTCTTTAGATCCAGCACAATTTAAACCCTTTGAATGGCAAGGACCTGGGAGAAAGGATATGACATGCAATGAAAAATACTGACTCCTTAGGCCCTCTTCCTTTGACTATGACCTGTGTCCTAGGTTTATGTAGTCCAAGGCATCTATGTAGAACAAGCCCTTTCTGGGAACCTTTTACACCAGGATTCCAAGTCCTTATTCCATTTAATATTCAGAGCTGAGGAGTGTCTTGTGATCCATTGTAATTATTATTATCAATAATCTTTTCTGTACTCTGGGTGGATGCTGTATGAAATTCCCTGTTCAGAAGCCAAGTTCAAATTTAATTTTCAAATTTTAATTTTAATTAACATTATAAGCTGAAAGTGAGAAAATTACCATATTTGTTTTCATTTTACCCTGTTAATATCAGTGCTGCACAATCTTAGAGATGACACTGGAATGTGATTAAATATTTTAGGCAGCTGAGCTAAACATTAGTAGACATGAATGTAGGCATGACAACCTGTTTTAAGAGCCAAAAGTTGTAGAGAGTTAGGTTATATTAATAAAAAATTATATGGATGGGAGGGAGAAAAGGTGAAACTTTTAGATCAAGTCTTTCTTCATAAGATTTACTGTGTTCCTAAAATCATTATCAACATAATATTTTTTAAAAAAAAACAGCCACAGTCATTGTTTCAGCCTCTAGGCCTGTTTGTTCATATATTTCTATACATGCCATAATGGCAAGGCTTTTCTTAGGACAATTTTTACCTTCATCAGTCTCATTACAAGAAGACATATTCTGATTTTTCTTTTCTTTCTTCTTGATGTTTGTATCACTGTTTTTCTCCCTGCTCCTCTTTTGTCACTTTACCACCAAAAAGGCTACAACAAAAAGAGAGGAAGGAGAGAAGGGGGAAAAACATAATTTAAAATGCAGAGCACCATAAAACTGCATTAGTTTTCTTAAATAGAATCAGGAGAAATGATAAGGTATTTTAATATTGTGGGTGGTTTTTATGCCAATAAAACCTGGTGTTTTGAAAACCTGTCTTTCTGAGGTGCTCTTCCTGCTTCTGCTCCTCTTGCTGTTCACTTATAGCTTGCTGAGACATGACTATAGATCTTAAATTGACTTTTATTTTTAACTTTTTGTTCTTCTGCATGTATTTCAACACAGTTATCAATACTGCATTAACCCTCTTTTTGAAGGCTATTTAATAATTAGTATTGTAGAAGAAAATTTTCTAAAGCATAGTCAGTGGAAGATTATATGCCATCTCCTTTGTAGATTGGCATAGTAAAATTTTTACCAAAATACAGATTTTTAAGAAGGAAAATGTGCTAGCTGAGGCTACAAGCTGGCTACATTGGCACAATATAATGTATTATATTCATGAGTAAATTTTAGGTGCTTCAGCATGAAAAGCTGTTTTCTTCAAGTTTCTGTGTATATCATAGGCTTAGGAATATCTGATGCCCAACCACATGCTAGTTTATTTATACGTGTTGAACACAGAAGAGGACCACTATCTTTTCTGTAGATTTTCTACAGAAAAGCTCATCTTGTCCCTGCTCTGTAAGTGAAACCTCTTTCTTGACTTGCTAAAGCTAATGGCAACCTTCCAAGTTTTCCTAGCTCCAGTCAGGGCTGTTGCTGTTGACATTTTTTACAGGGAGGGAGGGAGGGAGGAAGGAGTGTTCTTTGTTCTCAGGAGAAAAGTTTAATCCCTTTTAAGAGCAAGAGGAACTGACGGGGAGCAGTTAAACAACCAGATCAAGGTCAGGCACAGGGAATGTGTGTGGCGTATGCAGCAGCTGAGCCTCCTCTGCTAACACCAGAATAAACTGGAGGTCCCTTTTTTCCTCCTCCCCACATCCCTTTCCAAAACCATTCCTCAGGTTTTGTCATCATGGGTTTGAAATTTATGATGATAATACAATAAAAATATGAGAATCAGATAGGAGAAGGACTTGGTCATCCTGCCAGCCTGTCTGCCAAGCAGTAATGGGGCTGAGGCTGCTGCATGGGGGGCAGGGAGCCAGGAGTGAAGCAAAGTAGGTAGGACAGTGCCCTCACAGTGGGTCCCTGGCAGAGAGAGCAGAGTGGGCTGGGTGACAGTGACCAGGGGCAGCCAGGAGTCCAGCTGGACACGAGTCTGTTGTGACAAGGAGGTGCAGGGCTGGGAAGTTAATTTATTGGGTCGGGTTTGCATTTGTGACAGGCAAGGGTGGGCTCAGGGCCATCTACAGCACAGCTCAGGCAGGGACCAAGAGCAAGGGCTTGAGCTAAATACACTGGAAGGTGCAGAGAGCCCCAGCAAGGCTTCTCCCAGCTCTGCTCCCAGCAGCCAGGTCACACAGCTGCAACAACTCAAGCCAGCCTTGAGCAGTGGCCCTCGGAGGCAGAGGAGAGGCTGCAGGGCTTAACACTAAGAACAAAACTTTCCCCAAAAGGTTGGTAGGGCCATCTGTTAGCCATGTGGATAAGACTGCTGCAGAGATGATAATTATTTGTGTCTGCTTACTGTAGAAGGAGATGGGGAGATTCCCTATATTTGTTTTAGCAGTGGTTCAGCAAATGCTCAGCCTAAAATTTGAAGTAATTCTGGAACAGGTTGAGGTACAAATAAACAACAGGAAAATCAGCAGATTGCCAGGGCTGGTACTAATCACCCAAGTTCTGGAGAAGCTCAAATCTAGACTGAAGAATTATCTCCTGAATTTGAGAGATGTAGTAAAATAGCAGATGAAATTCAGTGCATGTAAATGTAAGTCCTGGGTAATATTAATCCTAACTTCACATATAATATCCTGAGCTAACACTTTGTTATTCTTATGTAAGAGTGAAACTGTGGGTTTGTAATAGTTCCATGAAACCATCAGCTAGTATTCAGTAGCAGTGGAATAAAAGATTAAATACTACTACTTTGTAGAAGGAGAACAGGGTTAAAGTCCAATCCCGAGGGTCACACCCCCTCCTCCCACCCCTGCAGTTCTGGTCCTCTCATCTTGAATAGATCACAGCAGGAGGAAGCTGAAGAAAGGTAATGAATTTGAGCAAAGATATGAGATTGTATCTTTCAAGGATATCATCCTTGATGATATCAAGAAACAGGTAAGCAGGATTAAATTTACATTGTCTCTTTCCAAGGATGGATGGATGGTGTGATAGTGGTGTGACAGAGATCTACAAAACCATGAGTGACCCAGAAGAGGGGACTAGAGCTTGACTTCTTGTTATTTCTTCTTGCATGAGAGCCATGGCCCATCAGGTGACACTAGCAGGAGGCAGGCTCAATGCGAACAGGAGGTGGCTGTTCCTGTGGAGTGAATGAGGCTTGTTGTACTGCCTGCCAAAGGATGGTTTGGAAAGGAGCCTGGAAAAGTGTTTGGAATAGAGCTTCTTTGAGTCTTACTACCTAGATAAACCACAACAGGCTTAGGGAGTCCCTTAAGGTTGGGGAGAGTATTAGTATGAAAATGCCTTCCAAGTGGCACTTGTTTTTCACCTCATTTACAGACATTGCTGGAGGCAGAGAACAGAGCTAGGTGGACCAAGGTCTTCTCAGGATATAACTCTACCTTTTCTGTGATTTTACTCATATCTTTATTTTTTATTTTTGAAGAAAAAAGTCTAAGCTACTATTTTGAATTCGAAGTATATCTGTCCTAGGCATGATGCAAGGTTGTCATATACTGCCATGAAAATTCATTGTTATGTCCTTTGATCTGCCAGATCTTCAGAAAAGCTTTGACACTGTGCAAGTCTTCACAGAGTACAACAGGAATGTTAAAGATGAAACAGAAGACTGTGTCTAATGCCAGTGAGGAAGGTCACCAATCCAATGGCAAGCCCTCCAGCATGAGGGTACTGTGGTTTTATCCCGTCTTGCATCTATGAAGACAGGATGCTGTCTTCCTCTTCATGTGCAACCTTCTTAAAATATTTGTTCCTTTCCATCCTTCTGCTTTTGCATTTTGAGGGAATTTGCCATGAGTGGTTGCCATGGTTACGATGACACGGCTGCTCTTGGAGTGGGAAATCTGCAGAGAGCAAATAGAAAAACCATTGCATCTGGGAAAGGGTAAATGTGCTTTGTATCTGTAATGGTCATTCCTCCCCAGTTTGAAGTCAATATGAAATTGGAAAAAGAGATGTTATTCTTAACCCCCTCGTCTTACTGTGAAAGGTAGAGCTCTCCTCTATCATTAAGTCCTCTTAGATTGCTGAAAGCACTCTGATTTCTGTGCTCCCTTGAGTATTAAAGGGCAGGAAACAGGCTGTGTTGCAAAATATGCTACTAAACCAAGCTGTGCAATTTTCTTGTGTAAGAAGGAAAATGTTTTTTTCTTTCTTATTTAGAGTTGCACACTTCCATTTTGTTCTTTTCTCCAAATACAATGGAGGAAAAGATGGGAGCAATGGTTCTCTCCTTGCCTTTGCACTCTTTGGTAGCGTTGTCAAATACTTGTGCTTCTGACCAGCTCTGCAGAGCACTTTGTTGAACCCAGCAATAATGCTGGGCATATCTACAGGGGGGCAGGGCATGCACAAAAATATTCTTATGAACTAGCTGCATTGAAACAAAGTTTGTTGTAAACCTGAAGCCAGCCTTGTCCCATGACTGTCCCTGAAGAATCCACTGCTTCTGCTACAAAATTTGGGGGAGTCTTCAGCACAAATGTGGAGGGTGAATTTATGTCTTTCTGGAAAGGTCAGTACAGAGCCTCTGCACACCCTTGTAACCTGGTGGGAGGAGCTAGGAGATAACTGAGCCACCCTTTACAAAACCTTTTTATTCTGGAGTGGTAATTTTCAATTAGGTAGCTTTGGTTAAAGTCCTGACTGTAGGGGAGAGAAAAAGCAATGCAGAAAGCAAAGACCTAATTAGAATTAAAATTAAAATTAATTAGAAATTAAACTTGGTGGCTTCTCTTGCTCTCTTCCTCCACAGATTTTAGCTGTAGCTCTTTGCTACCTTAATGCAGAATCAGTTATCTGAGCAAGCATCAACACAAATTTCAAGGTAAGTGCAGCTGCATCTCTAGATGCTGATAGACACACTCAGGGGACTATCTGATGTTCCATGCAAGGCTAGCAAAGGATTTATTCCGATTTGTTTTATTTTCATTAATTGTTGTAAATAATTCAGTTGACAACAGTAAAAAATGAGCCTTTTGGCTAAATGCACACAAAAATCCACAGCATTTTTAAAATGTGTTTTTCTTATAAAGCCCAAGTTGCAGATGTCTTTTTGTTTGCAACTTCTGCAGTAGATTTCTGCAGTACTTGGGAAAAATAAAATGAGTTTTTGATAGAAGAAGCAGCTAACCATTTAGGGGAGCTTACCAAGCAGTAGAACATTGCAAATGGCAATAAATATTCAAATCCCAAAGCAAGATATTTCTAGGCTTCCATATTCCAATAAAACGATTAAAATGAATGCCTTGCTATTTATAGAGGGTGGCAGCTTAACACCCTAAGATATTCATATTTAATATCATGCTCTTGTACTGCTGCTAGTGCTGAAGAGTTGAGGGACTGCTTGCCATGATGGATGGGTTTCAGCCAGGCAGAGCCTGCCTCTGATGCTCTGCCACCACAACATCCACCTGCCAGCCACAAGGTTCTTCTGACATGGCACCAGCCCCTTGATGGGGGAGTTTGTGACTGATATTTATTGGTGTTCTTAATCACCTGACAGATATGCCTATGGTATCACTTTTTAATGCTGCTGGTAGTCATAGGACACAGCTGTAGCCACACTGAATTTGGAGAGGATTTTGAGATATGCAGTTGTAATTGTGTGTGTGCCTCCGTCAAGCAGCATTCGCTTGGCTCTATGGTGTTCTATCCCTTCTACTTCACAAAAATAACCTCTTACAGTTTTGCCTTCTTCTTTCATAGTCACGCAGCAGTCCTGGAAAAATGCAGGGCTCTTCTAGTTCCACAAAAAATTAAGAAGTTGGACCTTCAGGAATTGGTGGTGGAGGGTACAAAAAAAAACCAAAAAAAACCCAAACCAGAAAGCCAGAAACACTTCTGCAAAGCACAGTTTGTTGTAGCTGGTTCTTTTTCACCACAGTACTCTGTGAGAAGTCCTGCCAGCTGTGTGTTAAATGAGATGAGTAACATCTGCCACATGCTCATTAAACATCACATACATGACATCCTCTAACGAATCCAGTGCTAATTAGGATCTGTAATGAGAGTTATTCTCCTTTTAATTAATATGAGCAGGATAGATTTTCAGTAATATCTAAGTGAGGAGCTTACATCTGCTTTTCCAAAAGCAGCTTAGAGAAGCATTTCACTGGACTGGAATGTCATGCAAACAGCAGTAGCAGTGGTACTTTTTTAAACTGTGTCACAGGCCTGGCTGCACTGGAGCTGTTGACTAGCTAAAGTCTGGTAATCCTGCTGTATGGAGTTTGTTTATCAGTGAGGTGATGTGGTGGAATTCCTTTCACTTTCCTTCCTTTCTTCTGGCTTGCTTTCTCCCCTGTAACAGAGGTGACTATTCTGGAGAAGTTGCACTTGAAAACTGAGCCTTGGACAAAAGCCAAGGTCTTGATCCAGCTCCTAGTGCAGCAAGCGGGAAGATGCCTATTTAAGTTTTAATGGAGCCTTTTTTAGGAGTGAGGCTTGCTCTGATTTCTTTGTCTGTGTAATAACTTTGCCTTCTAATGTGTGCAGTTCACAGTCTGACACAAATGCCTTTTTGCAGGGGACAGGAAAGAGGTGCTTTTAAAATAAACCCAGATATGTGGAGATCAAGACTTCCATACAAACCATAAGAAACAGCCATTAGGAGAAGTAGTAGAGACAGGTCAAACACAGCCTCAAGGAGCAGTTATTAAAGAATGAGAAAAAATTGCTCCGTTAGAGCCACCAAGTATCTATACCATCCATGTGGTAACATATGGCCAAGGATGCAGTTCAACAGTGGAAGATATGAAGGTCTGACTTTGCCAAACGGAAACTTGTCCCCACTCCCCTGCCAAAACGCATCCCAGAACTCCATTTCCAATGCACAGCCTCCCTGTCATGGGAGCTGGGGAGAATGCATGTGTTCTGGAAGTTGGGGATCCCCGCGAGGTTTGACTTAGACCACTTAACTGGGAGCCAGTGAAGTGAAGACAAGCTCTAAGTCATAGCTGACAGGCAAGATTGCATTTCTTGGGAGAAGTTGGCTTCAGCAGGATGAAAGATGCCAGCTCCTGCTGAACTCCTGGAAGATGACATTCTGTTGCCTTACCCTGCTGCAAGCTTCTCCCAGGATCCTGCTGCTGCTGTGAATCAGGCTGTCTCCTCTGAGTGTCCCTGCTCCAGGCAGCAGTGCCTTGTCCCAGTGCAGGATGGTTGGAACCTGCTCCTGCAGTGCCTTGTCCCTGTGCAGGATGGTTGGAACCTGCTCCTGCAGTGCCTTGTCCCTGTGCAGGATGGTTGGAACCTGCTCCTGCAGTGCCTTGTCCCTGTGCAGGATGGTTGGAACCTGCTCCTGCAGTGCCTTGTCCCTGTGCAGGATGGTTGGAACCTGCTCCTGCAGTGCCTTGTCCCTGTGCAGGATGGTTGGAACCTGCTCCTGCAGTGCCTTGTCCCTGTGCAGGATGGTTGGAACCTGCTCCTGCAGTGCCTTGTCCCTGTGCAGGATGGTTGGAACCTGCAGCTCCCTGCAGTGAGGGGGAGCACAGCACATGGACCTCACCTCCAAGTGCTCTGCTGGTGCTGCCTGATGGGAAGAGCTCCTGGTTATCCCAGCATTCACATGGATGGATATACTTTGTGTAGGCTATGGGCTGCTGCTGGGCAATGAAAATAAATAATCTTTTGCAATAGGTTAAAGGGTCAAAAGACTTTGAGCTGAAACCAGATGCTGAAGCAGAGATGAGCATGTCTGGTGCTGAGCTGATTGGAAAAATTGCAAAGGCATTTCCTCCCTCTGGCTTCAGCTTCATCATTTAAGTTACTATTATACATTTGGTGAGGTTTCAGAAGCAGCAAGCAAATCCACAGAGGTAGAGCAGGGGTTCAAATGTGTCAAAAATCACATCTGCAGAGCTATTCCCATCTTATTTTTATTGAGTATTGTGGAACATGTGGCTATTGTGTAAGAGATAGCAGTTGAATTAATAGTAGAGGTACTCCAGCCTGTTTTGAGGAAAATAATGAGCTTTTGATGCTGTAATAAGGATAACTAATTTTCAGTTTAAGGTAGGCTTAAACTAGCCTGGCTAAACAGATCTAGTGTTTCCATTTAGAAATAAATGCCAGAAAAAGCCCTGATATGTAGTGTTTCAAATTAAAAGGATGTATCTCTGTTCAAAGGAATCATAGCTACAGTTTTGATTTGATCTACCAGCATTAGCTGAGTATATGCTCTCTAGAAAATAGGTCACAGCAAGAAAGGCAGTTAGATTTAAAGAAAAATATGAGCAGTAGTGACTAGGGAGATTAACGTGCTCAGTAGAGGAATGGCACTAAGTGACAAACAGCCCTCTTTCAGTTGGACATAAATATTAATGCCTTCCACATTCATGCTAGACAGAGCCTTTTATTAAAACCTACTAAATAAGAAAATTGTAATCTGCATTTCTTAGGTTGGAAGCTTTGAGCCTACTGTGGCTACCTAGTAAGAAAAATGTAAAGCTTCTCTTGTAAATGGTGTCTCTTTCATCACTTGTGAGAGTGGGAAATTCCAAATGTGATTTGACACATAGCTTTTCAGGACAGTAGCTTATTCAATAAATATAAAATAAACACTAACATCACTTCCTTGCTGTAGGTATCCATTTGTTCTGTAGCTTGCCCTCCAGCTTTGTTTCTGTGCCCATGCTGTGAGAATAGCCAGGACTCTTGCTTGAATGTTCCCCTTTCCTAGCTAATACATTATCTCAGCTCTTTAAGAAATATAATTTTGAACATTTTACTCAATATTGTGATTACATGTTGTTCTTGTTTGCAATTATACCATCATGATTACAATATCCTGGTCTTGAAAGAGCCCACCATGTCATTCCTAGTGTTGTAGTGCTGTTACTAGGGAAAATTTGTTTAGGATTGTCCTTTTCTAGTGTGATTAAAGGAATTAAATGCTTCATAAAGTCATATATAAATATTTAAGTTAAATATATGTACACATACATGTATATTTGTGTGCATATATATACACATGTATATTTGAATATTCACCAACATTTCCATATGCTGAAGAAGTTTTACACTTTAAATGAAGATTTTGAAAATTCAGATACAATTTCTGCGCCAGGACGAAAATCAGCTCATTTCATTAACTCTGTCCCTGTTTGTTTCTTGACTGCTTCTCGCTTTTAATTCTTCCCTGTAGAAGGGAGCTTAAGACTCAACCAATACACTTAACATGTTTCTCCAAACATGAGGCTTATCAAGGCATGGACCTGATGGAATTTCTCAAAGGTATTGCTTTTTCATAAGTTGTTTGTGCTCTTGCTTGAAGCAATAGCACTGTGCACTAGGGAACTTCATGCAGGAGCTAGCCTGGAATTTAACAGACAAATTTAGAGAAAAATTGTAATCTTTCATCAAGAAACAAGCCTGTTTCTGTAGTTTTCTGCTGGCTGATGGCTCTTTATTTGTTTAGACTGGTAGTGTTATTATGAAATGAATTGGTCTTTGTGATAGCTTTAGGATGCTGTGAATGTAATGGGAGTTCTAGGAGGAAAAGCAATCATCTCATTGATTTAAGCTATCAGTAAAATCATCCTATTCATTCCAGCTGTTTCAGTGATAAATGTGACATTATTCTCTCCATGATCTACCAGAAACAGGTATTTTTGCGAGCATTATTCAGTCAGAAGCTTTGCAGTAGGTCATGCTTCTATGTTGATTAGTGGTGCACTCCAAATTCTGGTGTGCCCAAGAAATAGCTGATTTGGGATGGCAAGTTATAGTCATGAGGAAATCCTTGCAGAAAATGTCTTTTTACTCTGAGCAGGACTAGAGCTCTGGTGTTTAAAGTAATTTGAGTAACAATGAAGATCAGTCTCAAACTGAGTGATGAAACAGGGTTTACAACCTCAAATAAGCAAGATGGCCTTAGGATGATGCAAAAGTAAGCAAAAAAGGAGATATGTCCTGGGAAGTCTGCTTCCAGGACTCCAGGCAGAGAAGTCAGTGGCCACCTCTGTATACTGGAATCTGAGACCAACTGCTCATCCCCAAAGCAGCTGTCCTGAAGGTGGGGAAAGCAGGCATAGAACGGTGATCTTGTATTCTGGTTGGCATCCAGCAGACAAGCACTTTATCGGGAAGGCATAGGAGCGCTACAAGAAAATACCATCTGCTTTCCCCTGAAATGCCAAGAAATCCCACTAGATTCCAGAGATAAGCCACTCTCTTATAGTCATTGGACCAAGCCAGAAAAAGTTCTTTAGAAACAATTTTCTCTCTTAATCTTGCCAGCAATTTTAATTCATGGAGGCAAAAGAGTTGGCATTTGCTACGAAAGTTAACAAGATATTTCTCATTTATTACACTGATTCTCAAAAGCAAAACCAAGTAAGTCCCTTTCCCTGTAGTTTGGGGTTTTTGTTGTTGTGGGGTTTATTTTGGTTTTCTTGGTAGTCTGTCTGTTCAATAATTTAATGACTCATTAAGCATCTTGGAGGCAGAAACCATCATATTGTACTAAAGCTAATACAAGTCAGTCCTTCCTCTTGGCCAGGACATCATAAAAACTGTGAAATACTGATGTATCATTTGGAATACAAGTTTCCAAAAAAACAATTCTGACATTTTCTATATCCTCAGAATGACTCTTTGTGCTAAGCAAAATGTTACAAACAAACACTGAAACTGTCATTTCCTGATACCCACTTCTGAATGCTCTAAATACTTTCTCAGCTGTCCCTTCCACTTAGCTGTTCTTGTTTGCTGTTCCCTACTGAATGGCAGGTTAACAATAGAAGGAAGGATAGATAAATTGTCATAGGCTGTTGTCCAGAGAGTGTTTTTGAACTAAGCTCTGCCCAGAATTAAAATCCTCGTATATCATGTCTGCAGCAACAGAGACTGTGTCCAGGAGGGCTGCTGCTGCTGCTGCTGTAATCCCTGAGGCCACTTGGATCTTTCAGACATCAATAAAGTTGAAAATCACTTTTCAATCAATAGATACCTCCTCTTATTATGAGGATGTTGGATTCTTGATAGATATTTTAAACTGCCAGTTTTGGATGTCTTACAAGACAATGGAGAGGACCAAAGTTAAATACTTCAAAACCCTAGTGGTTTTGAAGTGGGGTGATCTTCATGGAGAAAGTTAAGTGCCTGTGGTATCTTCTTATTTTTCAAAACTCAGATATATTTATTCTGTGTGGGTTGTGTTTCACTGCATTGTTTCCTTAAAAAATATTTCATGGATGTATTTAACAATGTTATCTATAGCTCGTGTTCAAAGATCAGTGCATAGAGTTAGAAACAGAGGTGAGCCATATAATATTGTACTGGGGCAGTCTTTTGCCATTTCAAACATGTTTCTAGATAGTGAGGAAGGAAGGTCTTGAAAATAGAAGCTTCTAACTTTTCATGGCTATAAACAAATGATCATACACCTAGGGTCTGAGTATGATGAAAACGTTACTAATGTTTTAGGGGGAAAAAAGGTTATTTGTAAAGAAAAAGCTCCTAAAATGAGCTTGACCTTCACCTATAGTTTTATTAGAGTGTTGTTGACACAGAGCAAAAATAAGGATGCAGTAGTGCTATACAGGTGAGCTTTCTGGTTGACAGTAGTCTGGGGAGGATTGTAATTGCTTCAGACTTGAAGAAGCTATATTTGAACTCGCTTCTAGCTGTTATAGAAAACCAATTTGGAAACCCCACTCTGCTTCTGATCTTTAACCTTGTATTTTTCAGTTCAGAATGGTTGTGTTTGGATTACCCTCAGCAAGCACCAGGGTAAGGAGCTCACTGGGATCCAGGTAATGGGAAGATAGACTGAGCGGTGGGGAAGGTCCCTGAGATCCGTGTTCTTGCTGCATGGGGCAGATCAGACCTGCAGGTCCAAAAGGAACACCTTCAAAGAAAGTTTTGCTAACAGAACTCTGTGCTCTGGCCAGAGGATACAGGGGCAGTTTTCTTGAGGTGTCCTGATCCTTCAGTTCTGGCTCAGGAACAAACATTCTTACCAGGCACAACAGCTGCTGCAGCAACTCTCCAATACACCGAGCTGAACAGGAGGCATCCCCTCATACTGAAGAGGTATGATACCGATCTTGTGGGTTTCTTGGGTCAAATGAAACACATACATGCAGTCTGCTGTCTACATGTCCAACTCTCCAGTCAGAGCATGATGGTATCTTACCTGTCAAGACCTGTTTAGATAGAGGACAAGTCCATCAGCCCATCTGTGTGTCATATATGGCTCCAGATGGAGGGCTAGTGGCAATTTAGCAGCTTGTGTGCCTGGACATGTCATCCAGCTTTACATGATTGGCTGGCACAGTACATTCTCTGGATTTAATTTACAGTGAAACCAGAGCAACAGATTAAATAACAAAGATAGTTTGGTAAATAAGGTTTCTATTTACACAGATTTTCTTTCCCCCCCTGATTGTTTCCCCCCACAGAACCTTGGAGTTCATGGAGTTGCTCTGCTTGGAATTGTCTGCACCTAGAATTGGTTGCAGGAGGCTGCCTGTGTTTCAGACTACAGTTCATTCCCTTCATCTTCCTCATCAACATCATTCACCCTCTGATGGTTGAAGTCAGTCAGCCGCTGATTTGCACCAGCTGTGGTTTTGATACAGTGGTGCATGAGTTTAAGTATCTAATACCAAGAGAGGCTTCTTGCTGCTGCACATTTTATTCAGGGATTTACTTTTTTATGGAAACTGTTTTAAAATTCTCTCACACAGCACTAGAAAGTGTCTTTTCTTCCAGAGATATGATGAAAAGTTAAATAGGTCATTTTTTATCTTGAAGATATAAAGCTTGGAAATGAAATATTCTGAAATAGTATCCACTTGGTAAATCTAGCGAGGGGTATTTTTGTCATTTCTTGATGGTGCCATCAAATAGAGATAATGCTACTGCAATTTGGGATTACTCTGTGGCACTGGGTCACTGTTGGCTCCTGGTTTGAAGTAGGCTTTCAGTGATGTGAGCTTTCAGTAGTGAAGTGAAAATATTGTGAAACTACAGTTGGTCTTCAATGACTTTGGAGAGCAGCTGAACATGTGTGTTCAACTCCTGCTCAGTGTTTGCTTCACTTTTCCTTGTAAAAGGAGTAAAGGCCGAGCAAATTGGAAAGTGAGTTGAAAAGTAAGCCTCTTGTTTGATGAGGAATAGCCTGAGTTGCTGGCTGCTGAGCAGTCTCCCCTGAATCCCTTAAATCCCAATGGTCACTTCCTTGTGTTATGTGCTGCCTAGATCTGGATGCCTGGGAGATGAGTTTTTGAATCCAGCTATTTAAGGAGCAAGATATAAGCTTATAGAAAAGTTCTTTATTTTCTTACTGATGATTATCTTCTGCTGAGTGATCTTCAGGAGTGTAGCAGAAGGCACAAAGTGTTCCTCTTCTGGAAAACAACTTGTTTATATTTTTATCCTGACATTGTGATTTAGGCCAGAGAAGACTGGGCTTGCTTTTTCTGAATCTCTGTCTCCTGTAAATATGACATTGTTTCTAATCTTTCAAGCAACATATATATGCAAAAGTGTATGCATGGATACACTTTGTCTTTAGGAACAAATACCTCCTCTTTCTGCCACTACCTATTTCTTGGGGCCTTCCATACATCCCAGGGTACGGCATTTACCAGCTCTTATCCCTGCTATGACAGAGCTGCAACTCAGACCTGTGTGCCCTGCCCAGGATGGGGAAGAAACATTCCAGCTATTCCTAATCTTCTTTCACTGAAAAAACTTATAGAGGCTTAAAGCTGATGTTATTTGTGGCTGGGCAGATGAGGGATTGTTGAACGCCAGTGCTCCCATAAGACCTGGTAGGTATTTTGTGTTCCCCTTGCATGTAAGGTGGTCATAGCCTAACCCAAGGACAATTTCTGACTGTGTTTTTGTTAGGGCTGTGCCTGTCCCTGTGTAGCACCTCCTCTTCGTTCATAGTACCTCTGGCTTTCTGGCTTACCATTTATTTCCAGGAGCTGCACCTCCAGCTGTACAGACAGCTCTGTGTTTCACCTCTGCATCCTACCATCTGCCGGGGTTTGTGTTGCAGTAACCAGAGCATGCTCTCCTAGAGTGAAAGATAACTCATGACAGCTTGCAAAATCCCTGCAGACGTCCCCTAAACCAGACTGCCTTCTCATTTTAGTTTAAGCAAACACAGAAGACCACAAAGAGAAGGGCACAGGCTGTCCAGGTTAAAGGTGACAGGTACAATCCCACCTCCAGCCTCTACTGTGTTTTGTCTCTTCCCCCTGCTTGGCACCGTTGGCTCTGCTTCACATCATGAGCCCACAGGATCTTCTTTGGATCAGCAGACAGCCATGTTTAGGACATCATCATCTCCAACTTTGTTTCTGGCCTGCAATGTGACCAGGAAGACCACTTGGCTCTTGTGCCTCAGTTTCTCTTGTGATAAATGGAAATAGTGACACTTCTCTGAAGTGCTACATGAATCTATGGGCAGGAAAGACTGCAGACAAATCAAATGTTATTGCTGGTCACTAAAATCTTGTAGACAGGAGTGATGAGGCAGCAGCAGTAGGAGCCACTGGTATAATGCAGAGATTTCTAATTCCACTGGGTGGCAGCTGAGACTGAGCTTAGGTGAGGAATAATGCTTTCTCCTTTGGGTTGAATGTAGTGACTTCTTGCTAGAAGAAAACAGATCCAGAACCAAGCCTACTGCAAGGTCCCCATCTAAGACGGCAATTTTCTGTCTGTTTACATTCTTTGAATGCCCTATTTAATACAGACAATAGAACAAGATCTTTTCAACCAAAAACCCTATCAAACCTGCTGGGTTTGGATTGCCAGTCATTTACAATACTTTTAAAGGCTTATAAGCAAAAATCACATCAGCAGAAGTCCACCAATTTTTCATTTGATGTATTTCCTAATGCAATCTTGGTTTGAAAACCAGGCCATGAGAAATCATGTCTCAAAACTGCATTTGTTGAGGAGGCAGATAACCAAACAAACACCTTCTTTTGTGAGGAGTAGATCATATTGCCTACAGCCACCTTCCTCCAGCTGTATCAGACCCTGGCAGAAACCAACTTTATTCTCTTTGTATAAAGAGTCACTGGTTGGTTTCTGCCAGAGCCTGATTTTCTGTTCAAGAGGTAAAGAAAATGTTCCTGTGAATGATGGCAGTCTTATGAACTAGGCTACAAAGCTGTGGCAAGATTTGTTTAGAGCTGGTTAAATGCTGTATTGATGCTTCAGGAAGAACTGTTCTCTCTGTCTCCAAAGGAAAATAAGTCTTATTATCCTTAATTGGTGGCTTTCCTTCTGTTTCTTGAGCACTTTGTCCTTTCAAGGAATTCTTGCACAAGCCCAAGATTTCTTCCCATTTGGGCTTTTGGAGGAAAAATAATCCTTTCTCTCTCTCTCTCTCTCTCTCTCTGTCTCTCTCTCTCTTTCTTTTTGCTGCCTGGAAATGAATCATGCCATGGACTTTGACATAGAGCTTCTCATTTTTTATTGCATAGTTACCTGAAAGTGCCTCACTTTAAGATATTTTATTCTTCCTTCTGTTCTTAACTCTCCAGTTCATTAAGAGAATGTTGTTCATGTGGGTGCAGTGGGTAGAAAGGGGCTGCAGAAGTGCTCTAGGAAGAATCCCTTCTTCAGAAGAGCTAGCACAGCTGTGCAAGGCTGGCAAAAGCAGCTTTCATAGGAATTGCCTTCAGGGTGGGCAGAGGGCATGACAGAAACAGCAAGGCTGTGTTTTGCCAGCCCCTGGAGTATTATTTATTTATTCTCCTGCCATAAAAGAGCCATTCTCAGCCTAGTCTTAACATCAGAGGGTTATCTGACACCTGGGTTCTTCTTTGCCCAGCAGATTTGGGCTGCAGAGGAGAAGCAGGCTGCTCTCAGCATGGGTACAGGAAGTCCCTGCAAAACTGTACAATGCTGGCCTGAGTGTCAGTGTATTTGCTTACCAGCATGAGAGGCTTTGGATGTGAGAGGGAATGCCATTTATAATTAGAGAGTGAGAGGGCATGGAGGTTCATTCTTGGAGATTGGGTGTTAATAAGGTCTGACAAGAGTCACAGATGAAAAAAATGGTTGCAAAGTTAAAAAAAGGCTGGCTTCAATCCTGACACATCTTGCATGTTCCTGCTGAAGACATGCCAATGAGCATGCAAAATGAGGGGCCCCCTTGTTTGTGTCTGAATCGATTTTAGAAAGGCATTTGATGGCTGGTATGGGTGAGCATGGGACCATCCATCAGACCTTCAGCAGTGCAGCTACAAAGGTGTGGAGATGTGGAGTGCAGTGCAGGAGCAGGTGCCCTGGGAAAGGAGTGAGTTTAGCTTTAGCATCTCTTTCTTCACTGCTCTGTGACACTGCCTTACATCAGGTGAGTAAGAAGCAACGCAGGCTCCAGCAGTGCAGGCTGACACTGTGTAGGAGACAATGAGGGTAGTTTTACACTTAAACTTTATAGACCACTTACTGCTGTTAAGTGGCACACTAAAAACTAGAGAACAACAAAAGCAAGGATGTTGGATTCACACCTCTTGCACTCATGAAATCGTCGTGTCAAGCAGTGCTAATACACTGAAAGGCAAACAATAGCAATGAAACTGAATTCTCTGCCTGGACAGTGAACACTGTCCAAAGAGACCCCAGATAAAGAAATTAATCCAGGGAAAACTGAGGTTAACTTGAACTCTGTAAACAAACCTAGCTGAAACAAAAGAATTCAACATAGCTTGGCATATAGCTGTGACAACTGGTGCCCTCCCAAAACAGTAAAGGACTTTAAAAACTTTTGTCCATCAAACAGAAAAAAAATCCTCCACTGGTGATGAAATTGAGAAAGAACCTACCACGTGTTCACTGAGCTGAAATACAACAGAAGTATACAACTATACAAACTCCCTCCAATAAGCTGTCAAACCCAGCCCAGTGCCCCATGAGGTACAGAAAAAGCCTAAAACCTTTCTAGGGAGAAGCAGAGGAGGTTACAACAGACAACAGAAGACTTCATCCTACACAGCAGTGGTGGCCTGGGGCAGGTGCAATTTAAGTGCGATAGAAAAAGTGTGAGCAGAGCTATTCACCTCTTGAGAAGTTATCCTGGTTTTTTTGTGAACATCTGAGACTGCAGACTGCTTGGTGCAGCACCATGCCCTCAGACAGCCTCCTTCAACCCCCTCCTCCTTGTTTTCTCCCTCTGCTAGCTAAGAACAGAGCAGTAAAGGAAAGCAGCTCAAAAAGCTCTTTGGCTCCCTGCCCTGACCCTGGCAAGCAGCTGTGCAGTGTCAGGAGCCTGAGGTGTGCCAGCAGCAAGCTCTGCTCTGCCACCCTGGCAGCACAAGCTTGCCAGTCCCATGCACCCCAGCCCAACCTGAGGGCACCCTCCTCCCCAGCCTGGTTTGCCAGTGTGTTCGGGCTGCTTCCTGCTGAGTCTGCAGCAGGTGATGGACTGATTAAACCATAGAACGAGAGATAAGCAAAAGGGTTAATACCACTTGTTTTTGCACTGGCAGAACCATCAGGTAAGAGCACAGGGACCATCTTCCCTCGTACTCCTCTCCCATCTTAGAAATCCTAGAGGAAATATTTTTTCTTTAATGTTTTTTAGTTTTATTAAAATTAATTCTGTTTACTTATTTAACTAGGTTTTATAGCTAATTAATCTGAAGTTGGTGGTTAGAAGTAAAACTAGTTTTACTAGTAGGATGATCACCCTACCAGGAGCACTAGCATTTAGCTGAACTGCTTCTTTTGTTTCGACTTGTTTTCAGCAATGCCAGCTCCAAGCTTCTGGAAACATGAACCCCTTCCCTTGTGAATCGTAAGAGTAGCCACACCACACAGGCAAGGCCATAATTAGTGTCTGGGACACCACAGGAGAGAAATATGTACATGAAACCCAACACTTGGTGAATGCTCTGGACTTAAAGCTGGGAGTCTTTGAGGAGCTGTGGAATGATGGACTGCAAGGCATATCTGTGAATCAAATTCTTCACTGTTGTCATTTCACTCTGATTCCTCAACACATCTTCTGCATGTTGAGCTGTTTTAAAAACAGGGTCAAGCACTGCCTGCCTTACCCTTTTGTTTACCACAGGAACAGATGGATCATTCACTTGTGCATTGCTCAACATTTGAAACCAAACCCCATGTAATTGGAGCAGGAGATTTTGGGCTGATCTGTACAAATAGTTGAACTGACTTAACTGTAATCAGTTATGGAAAACATCACTTGGAAACGCAGTGTTTTGGCTGATAACAACTATGCCTCAGCTTGGTAGTTTATGAACCTGAAGCAAAGTTTTAAATTTATATGACATCTTACCAACAGAAAGGTAAATTGCTCTAAGTCATAATTGTTATAAATTATTACAACTGTATCCCCAAGGGAGTCTCTGAGGATTAACTGAATCAGTTCAATAACTGATTGTAGTTAAACTGGTGGGGACTATTTTGTGTGAACCGGTCCTTGGGGCTGGGAGGTTTCACCGTCAATCAGGTGAAGAGTTGCACAGCAGCACCTGAGGAGAAACATCAACGACTGTTTGGAGCTTCACACATAGATCTGCTTTGCAAGGTGATCAATGTGTGTCAGCAGAGCACCATTCCTTTTGCTGTCATTGGAAAGACACAAAGATCTTCCTAAAATCAAATCAAGAAAGCTTACAACCAAGTGACACAAACTGCTAGTACAGTAAAGTTAAATTATGTTGCTTCCAGTTTCCTAAAAATATATCAATGTAGAACCTAATTTTCAGCAGGATCTAGTAGAGCAATTTTTGCTTATCTTTGCCATCTGGAAAGATGCTTCTGGATCTAGTCATCCTGTGAGGTGTATCAATTCTGCATTGTGTGCACCAGCTCCTTCTGTCAGAAATGTGTTTCTGTGAGCATGTCTAATCTCTATCAGATTTGCTCTGGGCATGATCAGTATTAATGATTTTTAGGTCTTAGCTTAAGAAATAACAGCTGGGGTGTGCATTCTATGACTCCACTGTCCCCTGACTGAGGTTGTGTAAGTTGTGCTGCACATGTGCTATGGTGTGGTATTCCTTGGAAAGACAATAGGATTTCAAAGAAAGCTTTGAGTCAGTGATGTGGAAGAGAAAAATGTCCTCGCTGCTCCTGCTGTGTACGGGCAGAAAAAGTCAGCAAATATTTCAAGGCAGTGGCAGTGAAAGCACAGATCACACAATTTGCAGCATCTTTGGAGAGTATAGCTCAGGTAACATTCCCTTAGGCATCCAGATGGATAGGGTTCAAAACTTCATCTTGAATATTGATGGTAATGGGAACAGCTGCTCACTACCATGTTCAGGTGTAAACAAGATGTGGTTTAATGGGCAAAAAATCATCTGTTTGCAAAGAGCAACCCAACTTTCCCCACCAGATGCAAGCTCCTAGAGCAGGCTCCAGCTGAGCCTGGCCTGTGTACCAGACCCAAACTCGCTCTGGCCCTGCACCCAGCACTGTGCTTGGGGGGACCCCAAATGTGGCTCCAGGGGCCTGACTTCCACACCTCAGTCTTGGGCTCTACAGCACTGTCTGTGGACCTGAAGCTGAGTTTACCATCACCTCAGCTAGCACAAAATGCCATCATCTCTTTTAGATCATGAAACACAGATCATACACTGATCAGTGCTATCTGTCACCTTTGACAGTCCTCTTGGCAGAGAGCTTTGTGATGGATTCAACATAAAGATTAATTTCTGTTAAGTCAGGGAAGGAGTAAGTGGGAATCTGGACAGCTCACACTCATTCTGTCTATGATGCAAGGGTTTAGGGGCTTCTGGCCTTTATTTGTTTCAGTTTTGGTGGTTGGTTGGGGTTTTTTACAGTTAAACAATTTCAATGAGCAGGATTAACTTCACTACAGTAAATAAAAGACACCATGCCCTTATTAACAGTCTGTCAGCCTGGACCTTCTTCCTAAATTAATGTATGACAGGATGGGTGTCTGTTTCTGAGGAGTCAGTAATAGAGGGTGGGAAGCAGAGTGATGTACTCCCAGTTCACCCTCAGTAAATTCACTGAGCTGTGTACACATTGCACAGACAGAGACTGTTTGTTCAAGGAAGGCATCAGGCTCCACTAACCCTCACCACAGAACCAAGCTCATTAGGAGCTTGCAAGCCTCCAGAGATAGTCCTTTATCTTCTTCTTACTTTAACTATGAAACATCCAAGGAACAGAAAACAATTCCTGGGTACAGAACACTGTCAGCATCTGGTGTTTTTAGGGGAAATGCCCTGGGTTTTTCTCCTGTACTGCTGGTGGTACTGCAAAGTTAATAATCTGAAATAGTGTGTTCATCATTGCATGTAACAAAGAATTTTAATGACATTCTATTTATATCATAAAAGGCTCTGTGCATGTGTCACCCTTCTGTTTTGATGTAGCTGTCTCTCAAATATCTTCTGATAGACATCTCTGCCAGTCATTGCGAGGCAGTGGGAGTAAAATATGCTAGGACATTTAACACAATACTGAGTGTTTTTACTTTACTTGTATTCCTGGCTGTGTAGCACTTCAAACTACACTTTTACCAGTCAGGTTTGGAAGGGTTTTTCCTTGCCAAGAAAGGTTATGCTACTGTGAGATTCTTATAGTTGTCTATCGTCACATGATGTGCTGCAGCCCAGGGACCCCCACCCATACGTAGAATACCAGCATTTGTGATCTGCTCAGACCAGACATGACAAATACTAAAAATGTGGGAGAGAACTGGGGCAGAAGGACAAGGTTAAGAACAGTAAGGGAAAGGGGTGCATGGCTGTGAACCCCTGCAGGGATATATGCTGCATGAGTCATCTCATGCAGTCCTTTGGCTAATCTAGGTGCCCTCACCATGATTCAGGGTTTAGGAATGAGGATGCAAATGCAGGCAGCCAGTATAGGCCCCTTGTGGCTAGTGAGCAATTGTGTTTCCAAATCATCAAAACAGAGAGGAAAGGCCTAGCCCTGCCATTAGTATTTTGTTCCAGCTTCTAACCCAAAGAACATAAATGAGCACAGGAAATTATTGTTCTCAGCAGATCCCACCAAACTGGGAAAGCATCAGATGAAACAGCTGCACAGATATCCAGGATCCAAAAGAGAGTTCCTATCCCAGCAATTTTTAGGAAGGCCACGCTTTCTTCTTACATACCTTGAGATTACTTTCAGTAACATTTCTCAGAGTATGGAATTAATTCTGGTGGATATGGACAATAGTTTAGTATGCAGGTGCTGTAAATAATTTAATTTAAAAATAATGATATATTATGTTTATGCTGAAACTTCCAGGATGAAAGTGACCTTACTGTGATACAGAGATTCTACTTAAAATAACCATCACACAGATGGGAAAATGACAGCTAACCCAATATCACATAAAATCTCTCCATCACAGCTGGGAAGAAAATAGCAATCTGTTGGTCCTTGGTTCCCAAAATGAGATCCTCCCCAAAAAGAAATATTTTCATAACTATTACTTGTCTAACAACCTTTGTACATCTTTATGCATTAGTAGCTGTCTTCCACACAGTCATTTTTTCTAGATGAGTTTGCCTTAGTTGATGGACAATTGAGACTCCATATCAGGTGCACTGTACTCTGACATAGTTTTCATTACTTTCATTACTGCCTTGTCCCAGCCTTAATTTTCATCACACTTTGGGTTTTTTTAGGTTTTAAAAGAACGAATATGATTTGTCCGGGGAAGAAAAGACACAAATCAAACCAAATCTTTACTGTGCAAATAATCTGAAACAGCCTATCCATTATGCAAGTCACTTTAAAGAAAGGTATCTGTCTTTTCCCAACCCTCTTCTTTGTTTTAGTTTTCAATTGCAGCTAATGCTCTTTATTTTACATCTCTGTGTAGACATTTAAAGCTGTGCAAAGTGAGTATATATTTTTAAATACTCCTATTTCATCCTGACAAAAATGACCTTACACGGCATGGAGTGATGCAGAATTTTTTTCTCCGAGCTGACCAGTTCTATCAGTGTGAAAGATTGAACATGCTGGCATTCAGTTCTGTCAAAAGCAAAACTCCATAATGTGCTCTGTTTCAGCAAATACTGATCTCCTTTGTTGCAAGGCTTTCTGTATGCATCATTAGTCACTTGACATTCTGTGTACCCTAGAAACCCAGAAACAGCAGCATCAATGCTTATTTGTTTATATATTTTAAGAAACTTCATTTATGGTTTGACTTCAGTCACATCACTTCACAAATTATCTTTCAAGAGCCTGTCTCATCAGAGAATGACTGGAGACTGGCCAACATGCCCATGGCCTTACCATTTTTATTCCTTACTCCAGTGACTCAACTCACCCACACCACTAGGACCTCCATAGTACTCATGACCTCCCCGAGGGCTGCTGAAACTATTCATGGCTACAATTCACAGAATGACTGACACAGAGGACCACATTCACGACACATGGGTAGAGCTAAGCTGCTTTAGCTGTAGGCTTAATCCAGCAGATGGAGCAGCTGCCTGACACTGTGGAAATAGCCTGTGTCTTTGTCCAGGGCAGCATGATCTGGTGGCCTGGTGCACTCGGTAATTATTAACTAGAATGTGGTCATTATTATTTGCTGGCATCCACAGGCATGAGAGAGAGAGCTCTGCCCCACTGGATATTTTGGAAAACTTTTACAACTTCCTGTGCTTTTGTGCTCCCATTAAAATAGTTTCCAACTTCAGAGTTTGTCATTAGGCTCTTAGAGCTGGCAAGGCAAATGGTGATCTCTGCTGTAAATCTAGAATGTCATCTGACACTGGCTTGACTGATGGAAACTGATCTTACATAGAGCCCACTGTAGAGCTTAAGAGAGACCTGCTCATGTTCTATAATTATCAGTGACTGTAGTCAAAGGGAGCCTGATGCACCTTGTGGAGTTAAAGATCCCCAAGTAGTAATGGCAAGACATGTGGGTGCCCTTTACCTTGCATATAAGCTGTTCCACATCATCCCATGGGAATGGAAGAGAAGACAAACCTAGCACTCCCAAGGTTTTGTGTGTTGCTATTACATTTCCCCTACTCCGTCCTGGAACACTTTTCAGCCTTACCTACTTTTTCTGTCAGCCTCCTCAGATGGTACCATGCTCTGTCAGCTGGGTAAAGTGCTGATACATTTATATCAATCTTGACATTGTGACATGTGCTTTAGAGATAATGACAATTTCAGACAAACCATGGCATGACAGGTCCTCATTTTCATGCCGTTTAAATGTGTACTTCTGTAGGAAACCAAAGAGGAGTAGATAATGATGCCATCTGTACCCTAACTACAAATCTGGGGCTATGAATGCAAAAACTGTAGCTGCCCTGAATGTGGGAGCTACTTTTTGTCATCAGGCAGGGGGACTGCTTCCTCGCACAGAGAAAAAGGGCCGTATCTTTGCATCCTCTCCAGCCCTGCTCAAGAAGCCCAAGCAGAGCTCACGGGGCAGCACAGGTGTTACAAAGGCAATGTGCTGCCTTTCTCCACAGCAGCAAACTTGGACTAGCCGACAATGTCTTTCCCACTCATTCTGTTTAAATAGATAGAGAGGAAGGGTTGTTGCCAGGGAAATAACACCATGCAGAGAGGCAAAATTACTCATTGTTTTTCCTTTTTATGACGTTTTAAAATGGGAAAAAGTCCTTGGAGTTGTCTCTGTCATTTTAGCATATTTTGCCAGGAGAACCAAGGGAAGTCCTACCAGTCAAATCATTCTGTTGCGGCATCTTTTCTGCAAGCATTTGCCAACACATTTATACCTTTATCAAACATAAAGGTCATGGAGACCATAGATTAGTTTTCAGTTACAAGTGACTGGTTGTAAATCTTCTAACCTGGCAACTGCTTTTGGCAAAATCCTGGACCCATTTCCCACTGGCTTTCTTGCCATGAGTTAGTGAACGCTGTGGGCTTGGTTGATCCTTCACCTGCAGTAACCTTGAAGAAGTTCAGGCTAATGTCAGAAATGAGACCACTTCCTAGGCTGCTTCTGCTCTCTCCAGGCTTAGACTTGAGATTTCCAATGTACCTGGAGCTGATGCCCATTTTCTCCTGCATGGAGCAGAACTCTGCTTCCAGAGGCAGTCTGGTCCTTTGTGATTAATTCTTCGGTTAAAGCCTAGGTGCCTTTGATTTAAGTTTTTTTGCTTCTAAGATGTCTTCTCATGTTGCAATATTGAAGATCTAAACCCCTCAGGGATTAATTAACAATAAGTGATACAGGATGCGGTCTGAAAGCTGGAAAAGAGATCTATATTGACAATATGCAGAGACCATGTTTGAGACAAGAGGCCAGTGCTTGATGGAACCCTGGCTCCTATTTGGCATTCCTGAATAACAGGATAAATGCTTCTTAAAACACATCCTCCTTTCTGATTTTCTGTAGTCCAGCTGTACCTTGTCTTGACTGGTCATAATAGAGAGTCTACTTTAAACTGTGATTTTCAAATCTATTTAGTCTTTATACAGTAACATCTTAGAAAAGCAACCCTGAAGACTATATTCAAAACAAGTATTGTGCTTTGGCTGTGTATCTTCTGTTGTTTTGGTGATCTCCAAAAATAAATTCATGTTAGACATAATTTCTTGATTTTCTCACTAGCTACCTTCCTTACAAAAAAGGAATATATCCCTTGTGGATATATCAGTGATGTTTCTCTCTGACACTCTAAAAGCTAAGCTTTAGTATGATTTCAGTACAAGCAGTACTAAAATCCAGTCTCTGAATTTTTTGTCAGCTATTGGCTAAGATGCAGAGTCAAGTTAAATACAGTGGACTGGACATCTCAGGGGGAGCCTGTCCTGCCTCTTCATGTCTTTACTCAATTTTCTGACCAGCCAAGGTGCCAGTTAGTGCCAGCTGCCATTTGATGTTATGGAAACCTACCCATCCAGAACCAAATGGAGACTAGACTGCCATGAAGTGACACTGATTGCTTTAGTGAGCCAAGCGACTCCTGGAAAGGTGGTGCTAACCAGGCATGCAAGTGTCTCCCAGCCTTTCTGTGTGGGTTCCCTCATAACACAGGTTTTCTTTTTGACTTCTGTCAAGTTAAGAAACCTGACATTGTCCCCACAGCCAAGCTGTAAAAGCATCAACTGTTTGAAGAGTTTTCCTAAGGCAACAACAACGGCAAATGTCTCCCCTTCTCCCAAGTGATGCTCACACCATTAAAATTAGCCTGCAGAGTATTAGGTGCAGACCATTTGTGCCCAAGAGAAGTAGCAAAACCCTTCCCAAGTTGACAAGCCCTGACAAGCTCTATCTGACATTTTATATTGCTTTTTTTCTGTTCCTGTGCCAGGGTAAGCAGATACCTAGTGGATATTCCCGGGAAATGAGCCTGTCAAGATGCACAGGAGCTGCTTCAGAAAAGTTTGAGTGGCCAGAGCAGATCGATGCCATTTCCTACCCAGGTTATGGTCTGGCAAGGTGAGCTAACTCATTACAAAAGCAGGATGGTTAGTTCTCTTGGAATGAGAAACAGGCATACAGGTTTTCCCCCAGTATACACAGATGTGTGTACACAGATGTTTAGGACGGACAAATTCCCAGCCTGGTTTTGGAATCTCTTAGCAGACTTTGACACGCATCTGCCTGTGCAGTGAATAGTTGTATTTCACTGGTGACTAGGCATTTCTGAGACACTGATCCTTGCCAGCTGAGATGTCTTTGCTTACCCTGACATGTCTTGTCCTTTCTTCTGACGAGTATGTATCATTTTAATTCTGATTTATTTCTTTTTGATTTAACATAAAGAAGTTGAAACACTTTAACTTAATATAAAGGGTTTGCATAGCAGAAATTGCAGACAGTTTGACTGGATATTTTTGTTGAAGTTTTTTGGGGGTTGGGCTTGCTGGGTTTTGGTTGTTTGGAGGTTTCTTTGGTACAATTCAAACAGTGATATCTAGCTCTAGAAACACCAGATTATGGAAAGCAGAAAGGCACATGGAAATGGTCACTGGCTTAAATTCTGCAATGACTTAACTCTGATGTGGCTTTTCTGGAGCTCTCCTACTAGGGCAGAATTCCTGATCACCCAAGACTTCTTCCACTCTCTGCAGGGGGTGGAAATGTTACACAAAAGCACAGTGAAAGCTGGGAGCTGGGGTGGATTATTTTCGTGGTGCCATGTATCACTAGGAACTTTACGGCTCTATTTATAAGCAACCGTCTCTGTCAAGAGCCATTTTGTCTTTTGCCTGTGGCTTGAACCCAAAACTTCCAAGGAGAAGAGTAAATCCCAGGCTGATACTCTTTTGTGTGTGCTGCAGGCTCAGATCAGACTGTGCTGTCTGTGAATAGGCTGAAGAAAAATCTATAGGGTAGAGAAGAGAAAAGTTATTAAAAGCCTTTTAATACAAGGGGTCTGCAAGTTCACAGCTCAGGAAGGAAGCTGTTGAGAAAAGAGACACGACACTCAAGCATGGGGTTTTTCTCCTGAAAGAAGGTGCAAGGCGGGAATGAAAGAGAACCTTTTGCTTGTGGGAGAGCTCTAAAAAGGAGATGAACATGCTGACTGCAAGAGATCAAGAGAAGCTGAAGGAGCAGTCAGATGAAACCAGGTTAGAAGTCATCCTGAGGGAAAATCTGATGCCTTGGAATGCCTCACCAGCTCAGTCTGCTGGGCAGCTGATTGTAGCTGTTCATGATCAGGCAGATCCCTCAAATGGGGAGAAAAGCCCCTGCTGCTGGATTTCATACTGATGGATGCCTTGCTTGTGGTGCCTGCCCTTAGACTTTGTGTTTTTTGAAAGAGGTTAGACTTGGCCAGTGGACTGAACTTCCTGCTGTGTTAGAGCCTGATGGATGGAGAGAAGCTGAGGTAGGCTCTGGACAGACATAAGCTGTGCCCTCTCCAGGGGTCTACTGACCTGCAGGCAAACTTTTATTAGATTTGATTAAGAACTCTTCCTTTCTTGTATGATGAGCAGCAAATTTCTGAGTCCAGAGTCCTCTGTTAAATCAGTGTGTTCAAAATACTCACAGACCAACAGAAGGCTCAGAAATAATGTCATCTTCCATAAAATATGGCTGAAGTTAATGCAGGTGCTGTTTTGAGTGTATGATAGTAAACACATCCTTAATCAAACAAATTGGAAGGAATCTCTCCATTTAGGAGGAAAAAGCTAAGGCGAACATCCAGAAACATGCCCTGTTTCCAAAAATAAAATGTTTTAGTCTACTGTTGATTTTGAAGAATGCCTTATCTAGATTGTTATTATTAACAATTAGTGGCCCTCAGATATTCCTGCACATGCTACCAAGTTTGAAATTACTTTCCTCGATACAAATGTGTCTACATGTAGAGCCTAGCTATAATCTGCTTCTTAGAAATCTTTATTGCCTTACAGTAAACTGAAAATCAGATAAACAAGTCTGCCTTGAGCAAAGACTCTTCCTGACTTCCCTATGATATAATGAGCTATTAAGTACCTGGATCAGTTTTGCTGAACTAGTAAGTTCTGAAATATCTTCATTTTATTGTGCTGCCTTAGAAACATCTTGCTCCTGTGTGAAACTCAAAGATGCTTTAATTTTCTGGGGTATCTTTAAGAGACACAGGCAGAGCAGATGGTAAAACATTTATGTGCTTGACAGTGTCATCAGCACTCTAAGAATTGTTGAATATCTAATAATCTATTAGGGCCCATGAGAAATGACTTTCCAAGTAAATCTCAAATACGCTACTTTCTGCTTGAACAAACCAAAAGACGTTGTTAAGTTTTGAGATGTCCAAAGGCCAACAAATGATAGTTATAATTTATTTTCTGTTCTAGATTTCTTCTCCGAAAGCCTTTGTTATACAAGTTCCTTTGTAATTACTTACAAGATTTGCTGATAAGGAAGGGTATCTGGTTTGAGTCTTCCTGAGCACTTCTTACTACTTTTTCTTATCTTTATAATAAGATAATATTGGCCACTGTGCGGCCAAGTGACAATCTGAATTCCTGGTGGAAAGAAAAGCGTGTTTGATTTTTTCCATTCAGGTTTAGTTTCTAGTTTGATCAGTTATGGTGCCACTTGAATGTGATTGTATATAATTAAATGTGTGCTCTTGTTTTGTTTGGGGTTTGTATTTAATGTAAGACCAGTGGCTATCTTGGCTATGGCTTGGCTACGCTGGTTTGGCAGCTTTGTAGCAAAACCCTGAGAGCTACTGACTCTGAGAAGAGTAAAAAAGAAACCAAGAAATTTGCAGTGTACCAAACTGCACATGTTGTTAGTGTTCTGCAACATCTTTCTCCAGAATAAGGTGGCATCCAGAAGCCTTTCCCAGGATTAGCTGGCAATGTGAGAGTGGAGAGTGGTCTAACCTGCCCAGCACAGTGCAGTGATCATGGAAGCAGTTCAGGAATGAGGATCATGAAGTCTGGCTGTGATTATTGCCTTGGTTAGTGAGGCAGTCTCTTGAGCAGGATCTATTACTTCAGGACTTAGCCTAGCTTGAAGTCAAGGCTGCATAGAAAGCCTAAGGGTGCAGAAATCTCCTTTGAGTGTGAAGCAACACTGAAAGATTTGATTCTTTTTTGTTAGGTTGGTCCTGAGAAAAGAAGTAAAGCTACAGCTGAGTTAAGCTATGAGGATCCTTGCAAGCAGTAGTGAGAGGCTGCAACATGCCATATTCCATATTAACACTTTTAATGGAAATTGGTTTAGATTTATTTAAAAATTCTAAAATTGTCTATTGGAATAGGTTGGACTGGAACATTTTTCCAGGTAAAAAGGAGTTAACTTTCACTGAAAAAGAAGGTGAAAAAGCTTCTCTGGATTGTAACTGAATAAAAATGGTCCAAGACCTGGATCTCAGCATAAGAGCTGCTGTTGAAACAGTCAGTGTCAGACTGTAGAACAAGCAAATGCAAGAAGCCTGCTGGCTTGTTAGCTTTTGCTGCTCTCCTCTGACACTGGTTTGTAGGTATGGTGTTTTACTTATTTATGCCCAAGGTGATATAAATGAATGAGAGCTGGCAGCAGCTGCTGAATTATGGATGAAACACCCAAATTCTGCTGATGGGAATGTCCGCAGACTGGGGAGCTGTACTGAGGGCTTGCTGCTCCCCTGGCTGAGCGTTCTGCTATTGCTTCCCTGGCAATAGCTAGAAACTTCCAGCAAGTCCTGAGGTATCTCAGTGAAGAATGTCTTTCTGTAGAGTGTGCATTGACATCTTACACCATGCTCCATTTCATTTTCTAGCTGATTGCTCCCATTTCTAATGAAGAGTCTGACTAGCAGTGGTCTGCAAGAAGAGCAATCTCCCCTTCCCACTACCTTTTGTAGAGCTTTCAAAGTGCATCCTAAGAGCCTTTATGCACAATTTCAAATGTATAAGCTTTTCTAAGAAAGACAGCAGAAACGTTTTAATTAGAGTAACCTAATGGGCTGGCTGAGCACTGAATACAACAGTGGCAGGAGATCACTGAAAAGCTTCTGCCTTCATCCGGCCTTAATCATATATCTTGGTTTCCAGGGCACTTGAAGGCTTTATTTTGAATGCTTCACAGATTACACTGACTAATATGAGAACAGGGTCATTAGTGTAATAAATCTCAGGTAAGTGTAGAGTTAGCCTTAGGAAACCTTTCTATATTTGGCCTCTGATAGCTGCTGTTGTACAAGTCTCTAAAAATTAAGTGTTGACATATGGTGTAGGGTACTGGTACACATGTGTCAAATGCTAATGCTGCCATTTTTCCAGCAAAATGAGTCTTTGCTTTGGAAGGCAGTCTTAGCTTTGGAAACATGGCTCTGTAAAATGCCTTGCTTGCCCTGGAGGAAACCAAGCTCCTCCTTGCTGGGCACCTGTCTATACAAGACAGACAACACTAAAGGTCTGATTACAGTTCAGTGACTTGCTCACAAAGTGTTGGATTTTTCTCTCCACTAACTGAGAAACTTGAATCTGTAGCACTGCTGACAAAATAGGTATCTATAATCTCATTTGTAGGAGGGACAGGAGTTGGTTGAGCTGTAACAGCCTGGTTAAAAACATCTGACCATCCCACAAGCTGTGGTCAAGGATTCACTCTGCTTCCTGTTTTAGCCAGGGAGGGTTTGGCTTCAGTGGGATATCATTTGCCTCACCCATTTGATGACCCCTGGGCTTTGCAGGGTGTGTAGGAGAGGTGCTGGCTGGCTCCTCTGTCTATATTTTGCTCTTCAGTCCTGAGGGTTTATCTCAAAGTTTGCACCGGATAGGAGGGGCTGGAAAACGTGTGGAGAGGAAGAAGAGGAAACAGCCTGTGGTGAGGCTATCAAAGTTTCAACCTAGAGACATTTGCAGTAAACCAGCTGCCCTCTATCTGCAGCTCCTGTGCTGGGCAAATTGGTAGGGAAGGGATTTTAATCCTTACCTGCCTAATCCCAAACTGCTGGGGATATCCTGTAGTACAACAGTGGTGGAGAAACAGCTACCCTGCCTCAAGTAAAGTTATCAAATAATGCCCAAGGATGCTTGAAAGCACACCAGCAAGATTATTTAGCAGGCCTGCCTTTGGGGCAGTGTGATTAAACTGCATCCTAATGAGTTTGTTGCTAATTCCACTCTAGCTCGCTCTGTTGCTGTAAACTGATGGAGATATCTCTGCTGGCTCCCTTGCTATGGCACACAAAGGCTTCTCTGTGTACATGTCTGCAACAATATCACTATTTTCTTTCTTTTTTTTTAATCCTTCACTCCCAAATTATTCTGGACAGGTTGTTTTTCCCTCTGTATAGCTTTGTAAGGACAATAAAGGAGCGGAAGCAGCGGGGGGCTGTGGGGGAGAGAATTAACACTGTTCCAAGCTTTAGAATGACCAGATGCATGAGGAGGACCGGAGTCAGGGAGGGCTGTTCCCCCTGCAGTCCCAGCATAGCTCCTTCTCTTAAGCTGGGACAGAGCTCCACTTTGCTTAAAAACCAGAATGGCTAAAGAAAGCTGAAAAAGGGTGAAAGGGGCAGTGCTAAATCCTGCATGTGTGCCACTGGGTAATCTCAGGGGGACAAATTCACAAAATCCAACACACTGATCCTACCGCACAAGTGTTACCTGTTTGTGGCTATATTTGTCACTTTTCCCATTTCATGGGCCTGGAGAAGCCTCAGTTCATGTCTGGGTTTGACTGCAGCTGCTCCCTTTTTTGGCTCTCTGGCATGTGCCCAGCAGCTGTGGGGGATGAAGGCAGTGGGGTAGATCCTGTAGCAGCACCACAGGGGTGCAGGGGGTTCAGCATTGTGGCAGAGGGGTGGGGGGTTGGAAAGCCTTTCTGTAGGACAAGGTGTAAAGGATGGCATCAAAAGGGCTGGGGAAAATAGCCATTTTCTGCAGACCTGTGGTGGCACTCCCCTGACCTGCACAGCACTGCAGGGCACGCAGACAGCTTTGGTAGTACAAAGTCATCTTCTGTGAAGGGGAAATGGGGCATAGGGTTTGTCTGAGAAAATTGGCTTCCTTCTCCATGAAATTATAGCATGAATGAGGAAGGCAAATGATGTTTGTTCTGGAACATAACCCTTGGTGCTGGAAATATCAGCTTCCTCAGACCTTCCAGAGGCTTTCATTTGGTTGCAAAGCTATGTCTGTCCTACTTACTCTGTCTGAAATTTCTTACTGAATTTTTGACACTTTCAGAGCATCACAGACCCACTCTCTTCCCCCTTGATGTGGAAAATTAGACTTCAGTGTCTTCTGTTCAAGACAAAACTAGTTAAAAGCTATAGGGAGTAAAGCCTGCTTTCTAGTCCTTGTCTTGCATGCTGGATTTATTCTTCAGAATGTCTGTCTCTAATTATGGTTGTCCTTCCTGTGGAGAAGGTGGCCAACCACTAGCCCCAGTGGGACAGGCTGCTGTGCTCTAGAGAAGGAAGCTGGCTGTTCACAGATACCTGGCTCACACTAACAGAGTTGCTAGCAAACATCCAGCAAAATATTTAGCAAAAAAATATTCTGTAAGCAAGTATTTAGCAAATGTCCAGAGCTACCAGTGAGAAGCAGTTTAAACAATTCTGATCATTTACAAGGTAGTGGTTGTAAGGGCTGGGGATGTATTCCAGCTCCTCCTTTAAAAAATATTGCTTTCATCATTGTGCATTTTCCAGCAATATCGCACCATGTGTGGCTTTCCTCTACCTTTAAAATTGTCCTGCTCACCTTTAACCCACAGTGAAAGTATTGATTCAGCATATAACATGTGCTGTGGTGTGTACCTTGACCCCTTAAACTGAATCAGAGAGAATGAAGAACACTTTGGCTTGCTTCACCTTCTTAATCCCTCCAAATAATAATTTTGCTTTAATCTAGTTTTTCCAGTTACTCAAAACATTGGCTTTTAATAGTAACTGGGGAGTCCCGCTTCTGAGTAAGAAGCTAGTTTTATTTATACTGAACATGACTTGGGATTTTGTGTTTTTGTATTTATTTTTTGTCTTTTATATTTATTTCTGCTTGTACCCACCTACTTCAGCTTTCTGGAGGGAACTAGACCATTTGTCCAGAAAGCAGTTGTCTCCAAAGACCAACTGCAGGCTTGTCATGAAGCATTTTTGTGGGACTTTCCTCCATGGACTCCTTCCAAGCCTGCCCATGCTGTTCCTCCCCAGTCTCATCTGTTTCACTGCAGAGTTTGCTTTTTATCTTTATTATAAATGGTCATTGTTCAGCAATAGAAAATAATTGGGCCAGAAAACCTGGCTTTGTTCCATCAAGTCAGGTGCTTTTTTTATCCTGCTTGGGGTGGTGTGTGAAAATGTACCCCTCCAGCTCTGTGCTCCCAATGGCTTTTTCAGCATCTGTGGTCATTCTTTTGCCTTACGGATGCTGATAGTTGCTGCTGGAGGAGAAAAATGTCTTATCAGTGCTTCTCAGGGCTGCTCTGAGGGAGAGACAAGGCAAACCACGCTGGCAGCTGCCTGTGCACCAAGGTACAAAAATCTGCTGCAGCACTGTACACGTGCCTCACCACAAAGGATGGTTACTTTTTCCCTTTGGGTAAAGCACAGGAAGGTTATTTCTGAAGTGAAGGGGAGGAGCTATGGCTTTGGGGGAGGGTCATGTTTTCAAAAAAACAAACAAAACCAAATGCACTCTTTTTTTCCTCCCTCCACCCTATTTGCTAATAATATGACTTCTCCTAAGCTGTAAACAATATTTGAAAGTTTTCCAGCCTCTTAGCTTGAAAATGTCAAGGAAATAAAAAAAAAGGGACAGTTTGGCAGGAATGCTATGGAGCTCTTCTTTTACTTTCTGAAAGATATTCAGGCAGCTCAAGGGACACTGATGTTATAGTTATTACTCACCCCATGTGCTTGGTCTTTCAGAGGCTGTTTACTCTCAGTGAGAAAGGAGAAAGTCCAGCAACAGTAAATCTGGAAACATGAACACATGATTTCATATTTGCTTGGGGTTTTATTCCTGGATTTTTCTTTTCTGATGACATAATAATTAGAATTGAGTGCTCTGCATAGCTAATCCACTATTGTTTGCTGATAGATAAGACCTTATTTAACAAAGATCTTATTTTCTTCTTCCTTGTCCTCACATGTATTTACCCTTTCCCCAGTTTTTAAGGGCATAGGGTTGTTTTTTAACAGGTCTGACTATCAGCATTTAGAACATAACAGAAACACAGGAATTAGCAGTTATTCTCATCGAAATTCGCTGCTGCTTTTTCAAGTGTTCTGTTTCTCTTCTTTATTTAGCATTTAAATATTTTTTCATAATGTTTCTGTTTAATTACCTGAACTACACAGATGTCTGGAGGCATGATACAGGTCTGAAGGTGTGATATTTCTCCTGTGATATTAGATAAAAACTAATGCAAGCAATGATGCCTCCCAGGGTAAGTCCTCTGTTGAGGGTTACTAAAGTACAGCTAAAAGCCCTCTGAAAGGGAGCCAAGAGGTTGACCCTGTGACTTCAGTGTCACGTCCAAGGGGAAGGTGCAGAGAGGATTAGACTGTCTTTAAAATAGAGAGTATCAGTGTTTCTAGAGAATCAGGCTTTTAAGTTACATCTGTTTTGCTCAGAAACTGACTCTGGTCTGATATTGCAGAAGCTTGACTTAATTTTCCTGCAAAGCAACTCTGAACCTCTTTACCTTGTAAGGTTTTAAAGCATTGCTATGTTTGAACATGTAGTTCATGACTGACAGGTCCAAGCTGAAGTCATTTTGCAGGCTGGATGAGTTTGACTACCCTGAAGGTCCAAAAGATGGGGTAAACAGGTGTCAGACTTGTATGCCCTTGATTCTCCCCTTGAGGATTTTCAGTGGCAATAAGGAGTTAATGGCAAAAAGTGAAAGTTCAGACCTTTCAAATGCTTGTTTTAGTAATTCATTGATACTATGTGGAAAATGCACACTGATCATTGCAGCTGCTAAGTTTTGTTTCATTCTGTGCAACAGTTATCAAGTTGACAGGGAAAATGTCTTTTTGTGCAGTCCTTTATTTGTGCTTTGTAAGGTATTAGCAGATGAATATCCAAACAAAGAGGAGGCAAAAATCAAGACCAGATCCTCACATGTTTCATTAGTCACGAGAGCAAACTAATTTAATAGAGGGGTAGGAATGGAACAAAAGCAATAATTGAACACCAGTGTTAATCTGACTTTTATATGGTTGTTACTGAAAACTATGTGATCTTGCTATGTAAGATGTTTTTCAGATCCTTAAATTATTCTACTTAAAAGAAAAAAACCAAAAACTTAGGAAATGCTGACCTAGCTTGTATCTATGAATAGTCTTCTCAGTAAGCATTCCAGCTTGTGAGCGAAGGCTTTGAAATCTTCCCCTGCTTCTAATGGAGCTGAATGAGTTCAGTGGTAAATATGCAACAAGTGTAATGCCCGTTTCCGCTCTTTGTTCCCCTGAGAGTCGTTTAAATGAAACAAATTCAGTGCACACTAATAAAGTGGGTAGGTAGCTATTGCAGCTTAATAGCTTGTGCCCGACCATTTTCCTTGGCAAGGAGCTTAAGGAATATTTCCAGCCAGGTCATGGTATCTTCATCATGGACTGTTATCATGAACTGTGTTTCCTGGTGTCAAGTGCCAGTGCTGTAGATACACTGCCCTTTGGAGCTTTGCACTGCTCAGGAGGCACAGAGTTAAATACACAGCTTTTCTGCTGCTCCCCACAGCCCATTGTTATTGCTGCAGCCTTCTCAACTTGCATTCAAAATGTTTTCCAAACAGAATATTTATTGGGAATTTTTCTGCTTTGTTTTGTTTTGGGTTTTTTTGTTTTTTGGTTTTTTTTTTTTTTTGTTTAGTATTGTTTTGTTTTGGGTTTTTTGGTTGTTTGTTTGTTTGGGTTTTTTTTACTGTAACTGGCAATTTCTTCTTTCATTTTGCTAGACAGTTTTTCGGCAATGCTACCTCCTTTCTTCAGCTTTGTTTTAGTGAGGTACTAATGTTTATACCCTCCTAATTTGTAGGGTACAAATGTTCTGCTTGTGGTACCTTCTGAATCTGGTGTTCCATCAGGTCCAATGCAGCTACCTGAATAACACACCTGAGCAAATCTGCTGAACTACAAAGAACGATGAGAACATGCCCTCCTGTGGGTCATCTCCTGCCTGCTGGAACTTGCCCAGTTCTGCTGTAGGAAACCAGATGAGCAATGGGATGTGGGGGTGGGGTAATGCAAGAAGGTCTAAAAACTGTTCCTTGCTGTCTGTAGGTAAAGTAAGTGGGGACAGATTAGAGGGGAAAAAAATTGACAGTCAAGATAAGAGCCTGTTGAACACTCTGCAGAAGAGGACCTGGGCCATAATTTGGCCTGACCTCGTGCCAGTGTTGCCACAGCTGATCTGGGCAGTGTCTCTAGCCTAGAACTGCCACCTACCCTTCACAGCTCAGGGACTCCTTGGTGGAGGGTCTCTGTGCAGGCAGGAGATGGGGACAGCAGCTGTCTGAGCCAGAAATGCTGCTGGGATTTACTCGGTGAGCTGCGCTCTGAGTTCCCCTACCCACCCCCTCAGCAGATCTTACGCTGAGTAAGCGTTAACAGTGTGAACCTCCTAAAAAATGGAAGAGAGTCACCCTTCACCTGCAAATGCATGACTGCATGTTACCTTTTATGGTATTCTAGGGATCTTTGGCAAGTGGTAACATGAATTAGAAATAAATGCTGTGGACTGAGGAGCTGATCGTACCTTACCTTCCAAAAGGTTTGCATTCATAGCTTGGCATCTCTGAGGTTTGTCCTTCTTTTGATTGTTCTCCATCATCTACCAAGGTGGGGGTCTGCATGGCACCATTGTCCATGGTCAGGACATTTGTGTGGGTCTGCTTAAGGCATCTCCACCTGCTTGGACCCTTACTATGATGTTATAAGTATAAGAAGCATGTTGAAATTATCTGAAGGAGTCCCTAACTACCAGAGGTTGAAAAAGGAGATAGATAAATGTAACAATATATGCCCCTTGCTTAGGGAAACTATGATGCTGATAATTTGCTGAGCATCCTCTAACTGATGCTCCCTGTTTAGTTCTGCACTATTTCCTTTCTAGCTTGGTATGAATTCATGCTCCTCCTCTAGAAGATTGATTATCTAAAAATCATGTTTGCAAGACTTCTTAAATTTAGCTTCAACATCTAAAGGGAACTCAGGTTTAGATGCACAATATGATTAAGAGCAGTCTAGTTTCAATCAGAACCTGTTATTCTTGTCGAGCAAACTCCAGATCGAAAAGGAGCAGGGAATTTCTGATGAGCAGCAGACTAATTGAAAAATTATAACATAGTTATTTAGTATCGTGGGTCAAAGTCAGTCAATGGCTGAGCTGAATAAAAAAAAATCTTGAAACACTTATATTTTGAATATATTTTAATGCTTAATTGCTTAATTCAGGAAGCTTCTAAAAATTGCTTAAACTTTAGGAAATCAAGTTAAGCCAATATGAAACCAGAATTTCTCCATTCCTTTGCTCTTGTTTTTTGTTAAAAGATACAAGAGTTAAAAGTAAAAACAAGTATTAATTTACATCTCCAAGTTTGGACATGGAGGTCAAACTGACAAGCCTGTAGTTCCCCAGATTCTCCTTCCAGCCCTTCTTGTGGATGGAAAATGATTAGCAATGATAGTGCCTCTGATTAACCTCGTTGGCTTTGGCTCTGACCCTGTGAAAGGTGAAGCCCAAACATAGTTATGTGTCCAATGCTGCTACTTGTTAAAATTTTTCACATGGGTGGCTATTATTTATAACAGTTTCTATCACTGAACTCTCAAGAGTTACTTTTTTGCCTCACAGAATAACAGTATCTAAAATCCTGCACATCAAACTCTGCTTTGGAGATCGGTTTTATGCGCCCTACCTTTTGGGGAAGATCACTGATTTAAGGAGCTCTGCCTTGTCCTTGCAGCTCATGAAAACCTGGCCATTGTCATCAACACTCACTTGTGGATACAGGGCCTGATTTTTTTAGCCAGGTAACTTAAGTGTCTGCATCACATCTTACAACCTATTTCACTTCAGCCCCACATATTTGGTGTGTTCTGGTACTCTCCAGGCAAACACATGAGAGCCCCTCAGAGCCCTTCCCCAGACATTTACAGTTAGTGGTCTTCAGCCACCTGAGAGATACAACAAGGGGTGTCCACTCTTTACACATGCCCTGATATGACAAGAGTTTTTCATTCTTTACACCTGCCCTGTATGTAGCAAAGTGCTGCCTCTGGCATGGTTATCCACAAAAAGGGCAGTTTTTCCATCAGTGGGTGTACTGTACTCCCTTTATGCAGCACCTGGTTCCACCAAACTGTAGAGGAGCAGGAAGCAGTGGTGGGGTGTGGATCTGGGTGCTGCAGCCTTCAGTGTGCAGACACTGAGACCACACGTGGACTGGAGTGAGCAAGGAAGAAACAGAAATGGGTGCCCATGGTCTCAGCAGTCAAAAATGCTTCAGAGCTCTGTAGCACCCCCTGGAAACTGCTGCAGTTGTCAGGACTCGCTGCTGTTGTGAAGCCTGCTGCTTGGTGGTCTTCTGTCCTGTTAGTGCAGGCATCAATGGGCTGCCTATTCCACACTCATAAAGGAAGCCTGTTTTTGCAGAGGACATGATGCAAAGAGCCTGCAAGCTTGAAATGTCTGGATGCCTTCCAATTTCTATTCCCAGAAGTCTTGTTCTAGCAAATGCTGTTGAATGTACACACAGTACAAGGGGGTGCAGGGAGAGGCTCAGCAGGAGATGGGATCATACAAAGCATCATCAATCTTGGACTGTCACAATTAAATAGTCTGTACTAGATGTTTTTAAGTCAAGCTGGAGTGATTCATTGTTTGTGGAATCCCATTACCTTACAAAGGTTCCAACCTGACTCAAATATATGATCAGCTATGCTTCTGCATTTAGAGGCTTATTTTCTAGTCTTGGATTTCAGCATGCACCTAAGCAGGAATACTCAACTTGTGTGACAGGTACTGGAAAAATCCAGATGTTGGGAGAATCCTCACCCACTCCAACAGATGGATAGTCTTCATTTGTCAGTATAGCACAAGGGAAAATGAAAAAAATCTTTCCCCCTTCTCCAAGCACCCAAAATTTCTTCTTCCACTGTCTAAGTTCACAGCAGTTGATAGTCCCTAAATTGTTCAAGACTGTAATTGTTTCCTGTTTATTTAGGTTTAGACATTCACAGGCCCAGTTTGAAAAATTACTATACCAGAGCCAAGTAATGAAGTTTGCTAAAGGAAGTCTTGCGGTCCAAGAAGAAACTGGAAAATTTTTCCCTCTGCTTTCACCAGCTGGGGGTGAGCTATTGAAAAGTACAACAGAGCCAGGCTCTCTGCAGCCTCATTTAATCTCGTTAAACCTCAGCATGCAGAGCTAGGCTCCTTACCCATATGGTCCTGGGAACATGGGAACAAAAGCAAATGCAAGGCACACCCAAGGAAGAATTAATGAACTACCTTGAAAAACTGGCAACTTGGAAAAAATAAACCATAGCAAAATGAACGAGCAAAGGAAAGAGAGCAAAAATGTATTAGTCATGTTTTAAATGCTCTCAGAACTCAGCATGCTTAACAGTTTGAAATAGAAATCCCAGCATTTTGGTTCTGAACATTAGCAATTTAAAAAGAAAGTGAGGTCTCCTAAGAATGAAATCATATATATCTAGTCATATGGTCAAACAAGTATTTTTCTGTTTGCGACCTCTTAGTTTACTCCTTCATACTTTATTGTGTCCCAGACTTCTAGGCAATTGCATTTTTAGTACAGTGGAGAGTTTTGCCTGGGTTTCAAGAAAACTTATTTCGTAGTGCATGACCTGAGTGTACCAACATGTTTTTAATTTACAAAAACTTTTGAGTGAATGAACTTGAGAGGTGAACAAGAGCTCTCAGGCTTCAATATTTTCTTGCTCCAAGAAGCCATACATCAAAGGTGAAGACACCTAGAGAAACATTCAATCCAGCAAAGCCACCAAGTGTCCATCAACAACAGGGCTCCCATCTTGAAAGCATTTTCATTTCTCAGCTGTCAACAAAATCTGTAATTTTCCATGTTGTCTCTTCACCACTTATCATCTCAGCTCCCTTTCTCCCCATTATGCAGTAAGCATAAAGGAAAGAGTAAAAGTAAGGCTGTGTGTTTTGCATTTGATAGATTTCATGATCTGACCACAGGCCCCTGGTGGCTGTTCATTGTTCTCCTTCCTTTGGCATATTGGCTCTGCCAAAAAACATCATCCTCTGTCTGCTATCAAAGGACATTTCCCCCTCCCTTTCCTTCCTCCCACCAGCTTCCTTCTTCTCTCATTCCTGCATTATGCTCTGGTAGTGTTTCAGCTTTCGGACATCTTTGATACAATTTCTGGGCATCCACTTTGGTGTGCTTATTCTTTGTGTCAAGTTTTGATTTGGAGGTATCAGGTCCCTTGTGCATGATGTGCTGGGGCTTTTTTGTGGTAGTCTTTTTTAAATCAATGTCTGCGTGTATTAATTGCAGGCACTGGGTTAATGCTGTGGGATCACAGGTGACCTTTATTTTTGCTCAGTGTTGCTTTCCTCACAGCCTGCAATTCTAATCAAGCAGGTTTGCTGTCTTTACTATGTTTCCCATGAGGTGTTGCTTGCAATGGTATTTTGATGATGGAGAAAATTACATATTGGGAAAAACCTTTAGTGATTTGAAATATATGGCTGAGTTAAATGGTACTGCATGAACCATGAACATCAGTTGCTATATGAAAATGACCAATGGTGTTTTGAACTGCAGTGACATTTCTAACAATTTTCTTTTAAATTAATGCCTAGAACCTTATTGAGTTCTTTCACTAAGAATGTGTGGAAGACTGTATTTCCATGAGTTTTAAAAGTACTTTTTAGCAGTAGATTAAGGTTTTATTTAAGAAGGGGCCAGAGTAATTGCCAAGACTTTTCATTTCTGAATCACAAGTCTAGTCTTTCTGACAGTTGTTCAAGAGTCTCTCAAAGGGGAAAAAAAAGAGGTCTAGAACAAAATCTAAAGTCAGAACTCTGTGACTGGAGGTCTGAAATTAGATTTGGGAGGTCAGGCTGATGTTTTGGTCATAATCCAAGTTGTCCAGTGTTAACACAACATTACCATCACACTTATCAATGTGGCTCATGATTTCAAGCACTAGAACCATCAGGACCTGAAGAAGCTGTTCAGCCTCAGAAGTAATAGTCCATGACCCAAAAAACGTTCAAGTGAAGTGAACAAAACCAACGAGGAAGTGGTCTAAAGGAAGCACAAAGACACAAGGGTGACAAGACGTGTCAGCCGTGGAAGCAGAGACCTTGAGACACATGAACTCAGCCGTCCAAGTGCTGTGTAGTCCATGTTGCAGAGGAGACAGAGGAAGTGGATGAGATGGATCCACACTGGCTGTATAGAGTTGAGTCTAGTTATGGGGAGTAATCCATGGAGAAGGCATAAAGGTGTTTGTTATACTCTCTAATAAGAGGAATGTGAAGTGGCCTTTGCTGATGGGAAGCAGAAATTCAGACTGATATGCTCTTGTAAAGAGGCTGTGACTGCCAAAGTGGAGTTGTCGCTGTACATTAATCACAGCTTGGAGAAAGCTTGAGTGAACAGTACGTCTTGCTATACTAATTCCAGAATGAAGCATAATTTCCTTCTGCAATGCTCCCAGTCTCAGTGCACTTCATCAGAGCCACCAGTCTCTCAGATGAGCTCAGTGGGAGCGGTGGCATTTCCAGCATCTGTTAAGCTGTCTTTCAGCCCTCTGCTGCCAGTAGATTCTGTAGGTAACAGTGGAGACAACAGAAAAATCAGCATCAAAGGGAAGAAATTCAAAGAAAGAGTATATGAAATGGGGTTTTTAAATACAGTCGGTTTTCATGTCTATTCACTAATCCTGTATTGTTGAGAATTAACACTTAAACCAAGTGAATAAACTGAAGTAGAATAAATGGGCAAAAGTTTTTGAGCAACACCTCAGAAACAGAATCCCCACTACCAACTTTGTACAGTGGGACCAAAGGAAATTCTTTATTTCTTGTGTGTAGCTGGTACTATGGCCTACAGTCCAGGAGCCTCCCCTTGCTATGTCAGAACAACTGTTCTCAAGTTTAGCTGTGAGCAAGAGAAACTGGGGGAAAAAATTTCTTTTAGAAACACAGTCCACAGTGTGCTGGATTTCTAAACTGGAGACATGGTATTGGCAGCAGTGACAAGCTACATCCATGGAGGGAGTTTTGGCCTTGCCTCAGTAAGGGGAGAGGTGGGCAGAGCATCGCAGGTGGGAGCATAAAAATGTCCATTGGGCTTGAGAGGCTGAGCTCTACAATCACTCTGAGCAAAGCTCCAGACCCACATAACATAAGCTGTGTTTTACAGTCAGTCACTGTGGAAAGCTTATAGTTTATGGGTTGCTTTGGTGATTACCTGTGCCTGTTGCATAGCCCTGCATGACAAGATCACAGGACAAGCTAGCAGGGGAGAAAACAGACATTCCTGGTGGAATATCATGCTGAGATCTTGGCTTCCTGTTGCAAAAACAGGAAATTTATTTTTTTTTCTGGAATGATGGACTGGTTTCAGCCCTGCGGCACATCCACAGAAGTCCCTTCACCTTTACAACTGGGCAGTCTTCTGTTCCCACTGTCCCCAGAATAATAGCTAAAGAGAGAAAAGACTTTTGAGTAGGTTCATCTTGTCTTGTCTGTAAAAGACTGAGACCATGGGGGTTTGTATGCTTTGGTGTTTTGGCCAATCCCCTCCTAAATGACACAGCTGGTTGGAGTGCTATTAGCTGTTCAGAGACACCACTCTATAGAGTGCTGCACTGTGAAGTTTTTCAGTACTGAACTTAAATTTTCCTTTTGGATTCTCCCTGCCTCTTCCTGGAGCACTTACAAGACAGCCAGTCAATAGCAACATTAGGTGTAGGGATGGACAGGTGGCCCTTTCCTTCTTCTCAGCACTGAACTGTCAAAAATACTTGTCTAGTTTTCTGTTGTAAACACCCCTAGGTGTCAATTGCTAAAGAGCTTGTTTATGAGCAGCAATGAAATGCATTGTTTCAGATAATTTGAAAAACTTACAATATATGTTGTTAAAAGGCATATGCTTTTTTTCCTTCATTATGGTTTGTTTCCTCAGTCTCTTTATTATTAACGTAATTTATCTGTGCTGACAAAATTTTAATATTATCCACTCTTCTAATTGAGGGAATCTGGAAGATCAGCTGTTTTGCATTAGTGGTTTGCATTTGTGGGATGATGATGCAGAAGTGGAAAGGTTCTTTTGTAGGTTTGTGCTGACAAGTTAAGTGTTTGGTACAACTCTGGGGAGATGAAATTACTGCTGCAAGCTCTTGAAGCTGTTTCACAGGACAGAAATACCTACAAAGATTGAATACAGTATATACCCAAGACCTAGGTGTTTTGTTTGTTTTATTTTTTTAAGCCACACACTACCTCAATTGAGCATAGTGAATGACATAAGTTATTTCTTTCTATACTATTAAACATTTTAAACTATTATCCCTGCTCATCCTTAACATATATACCCTCCTGCCTCTGAGATGTTTTCAAAAATCCAAAAGTACACCCTCTTACAAGTAAGTGTGGCTCTGAAGGCAGAAGTCCAGCCCTCACAGCGAGCCTCATCCCAGGCAGGATGAAGCAATCAACATCAAGATCTCCACTGAGAGAGAAGTTTCCCTCACAGAGGGAAACTTGTTGCTATTTCACTCTGCAGCTGAAGAAACATACAGTAGTGGCAGGGAGCCTTAGAGCAGCTTATTTTGCAAGCTGTTCCTTACTATCTGACATTCATAAAATTCATCTTGAACAATTGGTTTTCCTACTGAACTCTTCAACTCTGACCAGAAGAACATCCTGCTGGCTGGACATGTTCAGATCATCTCTGGAGCTACACCAAATGGTACCAGGCATTGAGATCCACTCAGAGGCACTGAGATCCACTGAGTAGAGTTTGAGGTGTTTTTTTCCTGACAGTTCTAAGAGTCTGCTCTACTCCTTTCCTAAGAACTTGGCTAATGTGAGCAGTAAAGGCTCTCCCCAGGGAGAGCCTCCCACTGCATTCAGCTCTGTACTGAGAAAATGGGGCAGGATTAAAAAAGCACAATTGCTCCTGGGCAGTTGGTTTGTGGCCAGCTGTGTAGTAGAATAGCTTGGACATAATTTAATGCAGATTTGCTAATCAACATCAAACATGTGAATGTCAGTGGCTGATAAATTTAATTGGATGTTTGTTTAAGAGCATTAGAGGAAGTATGTTCTTGAAGCATCAAAGAGTAAGTCTTAGAACTTCAAACAATGCTCTGGTTACATTTTTGGGAAGGGCTGTCACCAGATCTGTGCTCTCTGGCTGCTGCAGTGATACCCTATTGCATCAGTGTCTGAATTTGCATAGCACTTACCAAAATACACATGTACATAAATAGATTATGAAGAACAATATTCATGTATGTAAGTACACTTCCAAAGAATTGTGTTAAAAGAGCGTTGTTGTGGTGGGCAGCAGAGACCTAGCTAGGCTCTGCAATCACCAAGGATGCCTGCCAAATCCTTATTTTCTCCTCCTGTCATCCCACCACCCTGTATCGTGGGCATAGTTCTCGTTTGATCACACACTGCATTCCTAGCAGGACCACGAATGCAGAGTGTGGCTCTGGTGAGAAGCTGGGACTGTGGGAAGAAGCCAATTTCTCCAAAGATGGTATATGTGCTCTTTCTGTCCACAGTGGGTAGGACAAAAGATTTGAGTCATGGCAAGGAATTGTAGGTTAGGATTCATGAAGAAAATGCAAACATTTCTGCAAACAGCAAAATGCTGACTATAGAATAGTCTATATAATAGAATTCCCTGGAAAGATGGAGGAAATGCTGGTCCTGGAGCTCAAAGTAAGGCAGAGCTACCTCTTTCTGCATCATGGCAAGTGAGCAGACTAGATGGCTTCCACTTTCTTTCCACACATCCCCATCCCATTGGCTCTGAATCCTTGTTTTCTATCTCTTTTTCACTAAGAACTAAAGTTAGAAGATACATGATAAATGGGGCAGGCATTGGTAGAAGGGGAAAGGAGCCTTTGGCAGCTCAATATGCAGCTTCCCACCCTGCAAGGCACTGCAGAAGTTTTGCCACTCTCAGTTGCTTCCAGTTGGCATTCTGTGTGTGCCCTCCTGCAGTTTCATGTGAAGGATTAAACCCTAAAAGTTTAAACTGAAACAGTGGAATATGCACTCTGAATATGTGATATTGACCTTCCCAGAAAGTTGCATCTTTCTCTGCATCAGCAGCCTTTCTGTGAAGTGGGGGTAATACAGCATTTTCAGTGGGATTGCATAAGTAGGACTGTTAATAGTTCAGAGCACTTGGATGCTGTAGGGGTATGAGGCCATAAGGAAAAGATTAAATTTTTCCCCACAGCAGGGAATGAACAGCACACCACAAAGAAAGCCAAGGGCTACAAGCTGAGTGACAAGAAGACAAAATAATGAATGGGTTCTGATTAGGTGACAACCTTTCACTCCTTGTGTTGGATGAAACAGGAACACCAGGGGAAAAGTAGTATGGAGTGTTTTACTGAAGACTGTATAATAATTCATTTTCCTATTGCAGGAGTATTGAAGTGAGTGACTTGCCTTTTGTGAGGAATGTAAAACACTCCTGTGATACACACGAACATCTACCTTAAACTAAAAAATACAAACAACAGAAACTACAACAAAAAAATTCAACTCTGTAAATTTTATCTTTGTGGGATTTGCCAGGTGGTGGATCTCTCAGTCCAGCACACAGATGAGATGAGAGCAATGGCAAGCTGACATTCTCCAAACTAGGAAGTGCTAGAGATCTGGAGCTCTTTTGCCAGCAGATGGATAAATGTTGATGCATAGATGGGGATTTGGGTAGCCTAACCTTATCCCAGGATTGGGAGGGGCTATACTGAAGAAGGATTAGACTTTTTTTTGTTCCAGTCCTTGTCCTTTGCTTGTTTTCCCTGAAAAGATTTTGGTACCTTCTGTAACTGTCTTGGGCAGCCCAACCACACTGGATCATCTTAGACACAATTTAAAAACATTAATGACTTATCATAACCCCATCCTGCATAAATGGCCAAACCATTGTGTGGTTTTTGTGAGAAGTGTTGGGGATCCTAAATGCAGTTTTGTCTACAATATCCTGTCACTCTGTATGTACTTGCAGAAAGGACTTGAGTCTTGTGAGGCAGAAACTGTAGGAAGCTTTAAAACCTCTTACTGTAACAACCATGGCAATCAGCAAACCTAAGTCATGCTCTGACTCCCAGATTTTCTCTGAACTTCAGGAATAATCATAGGGCTTCTGTCAATCATCTAAGAATTACTATGCATGGTGTAACTACATATTAGAAGAAGGGGCTATCAGCCTCTCCTACAGGATCATACTGCTCTATTTATTTTAATCACTCTATTAGTGATTAAAATTCAGGGATAAATTTTAGTCTCCTAATAGTGTTCCTGTGAATGTACATCTTTCTAGGGAGAGTATGAGTGTTTTGTTCCTCATTCCAACAACTTGTCTCCAAGCACTCCTACATCTTTATTTTGCAGGCCATAATCTGGCCTGCCATAAAATGCCAGGCACTGCCACAGCATGTGAGAAATGCTGTGATTCCCCCAAAACAATAACAGACTGTGTAAGGGTCAGAGTGCATGGTACAGGTTCCCACCTGGATGCAGCTGGCATCCATGTATGACAAGAATGTATAATGATGGGCTCCTGTCTGATCACAGCTAGGCTTTTTTCAGGAAAGAACATGAAAGAATGATGCAGCCTGCAGTAAAACACATCTTGTTCCTTCTTGCTGTCCATCTTAGGCAAATGATGCAACACCTGAGGCTGCTGACACATTGAACTGATCTCACAGCTGATGAAGGAGGAGGCAGTCAATAAAGAGGGAGACTGTGCCCACAGCTCGATTCAATGGGTTTGATTCTTTCGTATAGCTTCTCATGATCAAAAATTATTAGATCAGCAGAAAAGAATACCAAAAGAGATTATATTCCCCTGGGACTCCCTAATTTTAGATTACAGAGGGAGTTAGTCAGATGAGAGACACTTAGAATGAATAGGATCATCTTTCTCTGTGTGCTTGGGAATTCCTTGCTTCAATCATAAAAACCCACTAATAGAGCAGTAGCAAAGCAAGAGCTGAAATTCTCATTTCAGTCAATTTCTGCCCTCACTTACCCCAGTGCAGACACATTTCTGCCTGGTGCCCTGGCTTAGCTGCAGCCAAGGACACAAGGTCATGCCTGGAAGATCTTTATGGATGATGTTGATGCTTGCACTGCAGAGCATCCTGCTCAATTAGAGATGGAAAAATCCATATTTTAAATATTTTTTTTAACTGAACACATTGCATCTAGTGCTTGAGACACTGTAATTGCAACGATTTGTCACTGTCTGTAGTATTGCTTCTCTGAAAAATAAACAGAGATCCTACAGTCTTTCAATATGTGCTGACTTGAATCAGCTTTTTCCTGATTGTAGCTATCCTCCTCAGCAGGTATTCAGTTAATGGCCCCTTTTCCATTGTGAAGATTCAAATAATAATATTTGGAATATAATGCAATTAATTTCAAGGTTTCTTGCTAAACATATTTGAACTCTTTTTTAGTTCAAACTATGATATTAATGATACTTTGGAGGGAACATGGGGTTCTTTGACACTGTACTCCAAGACTTCCTGGTTAACAGTAATAAAATTTTTCTGCAGCATGATACTAGCTAGGCCTCTTGCAGAACATCTTCAGGGGGGGATTATTACTCCTCTAGGACCATAACTCCAACTCTGTCAGCAGGGTAGGGCAAAGCCAACACCTGCCCAGGGTGCTACCAAGGCAGCTTGCAGCACCATCAGCCATCTGTGACTGCTGCACCACCAGTGAGCAAGGAGTGAATCCTAAAGCACCAGCATGCACTCAAAAGCAAAATCCCATAAATCAAGTACGTGTCCACAACAGAGGCAGGGAGGAAATTGGTAGGCAAAGGTATTGGGTTACCTCTGTGATATTGTCACCCAAATATTAATCGAAACCAAGAATTTCTAGGCCAGGTATCTTTATGAATAGCCCAGTCTCCAAAGCAAGCCCTCAGAATCACATTCATGTGCATGTGAAGTGCAAAGGCTTTTACAAAACCTCCCACCTGAAGCAGACAGCACACACACACTCCAGCTTCTCCTCCCCAAGGGTGATGTGTGGAAGCGTGTACAAGAGGCCCTTCCCACTTCAGTCCCACTCTATTCTCTAATAACTGCAGGGTGGCTTAAGATCTGAAGCACAACTTTTAATCTCTCTTCTTAATTGTGACTTTATTCCCAGTTGTCACAGAAATGGTCTAGTCTCTCTCTGAATTCTGCTGTGATCGCTGACACCCTGAGGCACAGAAGTTCTTGCTCTTTGTAAAGTCCTTGCCCTCTCAGTTTTGTAGTCATCAACTTTTAGAGTCATCAGGTGTCTCCTTGCTGTTGTACCTTGAATTAAAGAGAACAGAATTTCTACACTTCAGTTAATCCATATTTTATTACACTTCTCCATCTCCCATTTCTAGCTCCTCCTTGGAACAAGAAATGCCAGCAGTTTAGTCACCTAAACTTGAGCCTTTCTAGGTCTTTGACTGCCCCTGTTTTTCTTTTTTGAAAAGTACTTGGTTATTCAACAGCCATATTTTGAGGATAAGCAGCACTGAGCATGCTGTTCCAAGAAGCTAGACCATTCATTGCTCTTACAACAATATGACCTTTTTGGATGATAATCTTCATCTCATTCCTTACTCTTGTTTCCTTTTGACAGGAGTTGGAGACTGAGCATAAAACTTCACTGAACTGTGTAGATTTTAAAAATGTGTCCATCTTCCCTAATTTATCTGTAAATTAAGAATTAAAAAAGAAAAATCTGGGCAAAGGAAAAACCAGAATTTATTTCTCCCTTACCCACATGGCAGTTTTTACTGTTCCATGCAAAATGTAAGGAATTGACCCACAGATGTGTTGTCTTGAGGTGTATGATTGAGATAATCAGGAGCAGAAGTACACCATTGGAAGACCTGTGGGTTTTTATTTGAAATAAAATCCATACCAACATAAAAGGCTAAGATAAGCATAAATGTTAATCTTGTTTTCTCTTCTCATAGTAGTTTTTTTCCCCAGACTTTTATTTCTGTAAGTTGGCGGTACTGCAAAAAATAAGGAAATCACTGTTTGAGTCAAGCTATGGCCAAATATACAAGATGCAGAATCCAGAAGACATTTGACATCACAGTGTTATTAACCTTTAGATCCATTAAGATCTAGTGGTTAACTACTTCCAGCCTTTTGCTTATAGGCATGCATTTGGATAGCAGGATATGTGATTATAAATTTGTGCTTATACAAATGCTTCCAGCGTATCAACCATTCCCTGGATGCTGTTTTACAGTGTCAGCATGTTTAATGTTTATTAACCATGGGATGAAACAGAAATCTGAAAGCAGTACCGCTTCTTTGTAGCTTCTCAGTTTACTGCACTCACAGGCTAAAATCCACCTGAAAACAGAGGAAGGCTCATGCAGTATTCAGGATCCAGCACAGGTGAGGAATTGAGTGCACAACAAGCTTGATAGCCTGCCTGAGTTTTGCACAGTGAGGCTTGGCTCACAAGAGCTATGCCTGATGTAGGATTTAATAAGGCAAGGGAAAGGAGGGGGTGATGGAGAACCTCACCTAAACCAGATTAGGATGCTGGGCTCATACTGCTCTGCAGACTGGCACGAAGCAGAGCATTGACCAGAGCCAGCAGAAACTTTTGTTTCATTGCTGGTTGCCAGGTAGCGTAAGCCTTCTGAAGGGTTTATTATCCAAGTAACAAAAGAGGAGAGTGAGTTTTCACTGACACAGAAAGATTACATTCCTGAGGTTCATCTCTGCACAACAATTTTTTTCCCAGTTGTTGCTTTTTTTCTGTCTTCTTCCAAGTACAAAGAGAGCATGTCAGAAGAGGGAGAGGAAAAGCAAAGCTCAGCTTGTAAATAGACTGGAAACTTGATTTTAGAGTGATTTTAGATATTTCAGAACTTTTCAGGGACCAGGAATCTGAAATTTTGAGCCACTACCTCACCCCAGGACTGCATTTAAGGTTGCTGAAGTCAGTGAATTTGCAGACTGGTCTCTTATCTATGGAGAAATATACATCCCAGAGTAATTACTTTAATGAAATAATGGTTGGCATGTGATCTCCCAGCTCCAAGTCCCAGTTTCCCAGGGTAAGGGACATGGCCAGCATCCATCTGTATGTTTGGCAACAGCAGAAAACAGGTTTTTGCTGCTAGTGCTACCAATGCTTACAAGGACATGAGCAAGTTCATTGGGGAAGGGAACAAATCAAAGAAAGTTTCTCTGTTTTTTTATCAACTCCTTGCATGACCTTTTGGCCCATCCATCTCCATTAAGGATCACATTTACAGCTGCAGCGATTTATTTGAGCTGCCTGCTCTCAAAATGCAGCCTCCAGCTCTCAGCTATTTTCACCTTCACATAGCTCAAAGCAAATATTGGAAGTGGTAAGAATGGGTACAGTATTCAAACCTTACAAAAGGCTGGAAAAAGCCCAATTCTCTTTCAGTCTTGTGCCCCAGAACACCAGTGTCTCAGACTGATAGCTGTTACACAGATCACTTTCTTTATTCTGTCTGTCTCTGCTGGAGTTACTGACCACAGCTGGACTCCTGTACTTCAGAAATTCTCACTCCAGAGCACGACTGTGTGCTGGCTGAGACAGGATCTGACTGTTGTAGGAAGCAGCAGGGCAGAGCAAGGCAGACATGAATGCTGAGATGGTACCAAGGGCTGGAATGTAGAAATTAGTGCCATGTCTGGTCTAGGAATGTAAGCAAAAAGGTTATAGCAGGAGAAATTACTATAGCAAGCTAAGTAATTATGATGTAAATCAGAAATTAAAAAAAAAAACAAACCACATTACTGCATTCCTCCACTAGTTACTTTTAGTTTCCTATCCTTCTTCTGTGCTCCACAAGTGTTTCCCATGAAGAATATTTTTTACTGCTGTTATCAAAATTGTTAACAAGGGAGAGCTTAACTTACAAAATTATTGTCACTTCCTGCAGTGCCTTTTTTTTTTTTTTGTCCCTTTATGTGTAGCATCCCACTGGCCACAGACTTCAATATAAGTTTCTGCTTCCAACTGGATTTTTCTCTGCCTGGTGGCTATTCCCTCTACCTTTCAGTAGCAAGCCACAGGCACTGAATGGCCAAAAGTGGCCCATGCTGAAATTCATGCTCCAGAATGGATTATGATTATTGTCCTTGAAATGGTCAAAGGACTTTTATCTTCAAAGCCCTCAAACCAGCAAGTCCATTTTGACCACAAGGCTCTGTGGGCAAGGCTGCCTCTTGCCATTGTCACACGGCATCCAGCGCTGCATGAGCACACCTGGCTGAGGGCCTTCTTTCAGAATTGGGAACTAGTCCTGGGAGGAGAAGGGCTCTTTGAGGGATGAGAGAAAGAACTTGGAATTGCTATTTTTTGGGGTTTTTTTTTGCCTGCTAAGAGTACTTCCTATGCAGACTGCTTTTTACATTGTGTTTTCTTCCTCTCCCTTGGGACAAACACTCTTTTTCTTTACCAAAAGGAAGGATGTAGTTGCTTACAGACCCGGGGGAGAGGGAGCTTGCCTCTGCTGTCTTTGTTGTATTCATTTGTGGGTTTTGTAGTCTGTTTCTTAAGATAAGCAAACTTGAACAGTCATGTTTTCTGTCTGTCTTCCCACACAATTATTCTTGAGCTTGTTGACAAATTCAATTTTAACTTGATAAATGTACTTGAGATATCAATGATACTATATTTCTGTAGGTTTTCAGGAAATAGATGGTAGTTCAGCAGGAAAGGTTGTGTTAACATTCTAAGGTACAAGCTAATGAGCTGATCCTTAACAGCAGAGAATCCACATGGAAGAAAACAGGTGCCTGTAATTCCTCCATCTGTGGAGCTACTGTAGAAAACAGGCTTACATGCCAGAGGATGTACAAAAATTAAATATTGTATTGTCAAGGCATGACAAGCACTAAATTTTATATATATATACATATACATATATATATACACACACACATATACATATGTACATATATATACACCTATATATATCTCTATATACACATGCAAGTGGAGCATACAGGGTATGTTTTGGAGACAGGGTGATGCTGCAGCCACTTCACTCAATGGGCAGGAGGAAACACAGAGCATTCTGCAGCCCCACTTGTGCATGCAATGGCCAGCAGTGCTTCCTGAAAATAGGAACCCTGCTGAGGAAATTGAGGAATGACTACTTACTAGTCATAATGAAGAGCTCTGGGGGGGACTCACCAGCTTTCTGACTTAGTTTTCATATTTGAAAGCGAGCTGCTCTGAGCTCTGGCACAGGTGGTGCCAGTGCAGCGTCTATGCTATTCCCAGGCTCCGTGTTGCAAGTGTTAATCAAGAGCAACAGCATGAAGGGCAAAGGTACTAGTTGCAGAAAAGGACAGTGGGTCAAAATCACTTTTGTCATCCCCTATAAATCTCACAGTTCTACCTCTAGGACTGAAACCTAAAATTGCTGAGCGTGCAACTTCTGTGTGCAAGAGCACAAACCTTAAAATGCTAGCACTGCATTACACTGCACTTGAAAAGCCACTGGCTGTATTTTTAACTACACTTAGGTTGCATGCTGTCAAGGGAAGTTAGAAATTCTATCTCTTTGAACTCAATGATATTGATGATCCTTTAAATATCAGTGAGGTTATTTCTCTGCAGTGTGGTGGCTTCTGGGTTTTTGTGACTTTCCAGCACATGCAGATGAGGAAGCTCTGTGTGTTTGTCTATCCTGGACTTGTCACCAGTCATTACAGAGTTTTTTCTCCATATTGTTGCTCTAATTTGTGGCAGTTTATCTAAGATAGCTGGAATGTTTTAAAAAATATTTTTTAAAAGAAGAGGTCATTCTGGTAGAATAATCTACCAGATGTCTCTAAATAACAGACAGTTATGATGAAGCCACTTGCAGGCTGAGAGCAAGTTCTCCACTGAGACATGAGGAAAACAGGGGAGCATCTGCCACTGTCCATGCAAATGGCAGGTCCCTGCTGTGTGTGACAGGGGAGGGAAGGGAAAGGCGCCCTCAGAGGATGCACCTGGAGGAGGTGAAATATCATACTGTTGCAATTAATAAAAGAACAGGCACACTTGCCCTGGAGTAAATGTGCTGTGGTCTAAGTTACTTTCTTTGGCACAGTAAAATACCTGCCCTGCTCTGATGGTCCTTGAATAAGACTATTAAAACCACTGGTGTAACTTAAATCTGAAATTTAAGGCCGCTCAGTGGCTTAATGGGTTGGGCCCTTTGCTGGCTTATGGGGGGACTGATACAGGCTTCTATTCCCATCCTAAATCCCTGATCTTTCCCACTCAGGGTTACCAGCTCATGACCCCATAGGTCCTTTCAATGAGGTACTTGACCTGAGTGAGTGGAACAGGACTTGGCCCCATGGAAAATACTGCACAGGCAGCACAATGTCTGTCAGGGGAGGAAATACATCATGTTGCTCCTAAGTGATCGCTATAGTCAATTTAAGAAGGAGTACTTATATCCTGAAAAGTAATTGCTGTCCAATGTTTTTTTGCCCAGCCATGACCAAGCATTTTCTCTCTAGGAGCAGCAGTGCAGGGGGAAGGGATTGTTTGTCAGACCTCCAGTGGGGAACTGGAAGATTTGCAGAATAAATAACATCAAAAGCCTAATCGAAGTTGAGTTTTTCCTAGTAACACTTCAGAATCCTACTTCATTTTTTGCTGTTTCCAGCAGCACACAATTAGTGATCAAACCTGACAACCTCTGAGAGCTGGACCATTTGGATGGAATAATTGGGCTTTATTGGCTGTCTCATGGGGACTCATTATTATGCTTACAAAAATGGACAGTACAGCACGGTCTGTATTTTCAGTTTATTTTACTATAGTTCCACCGTAATTCCACAGCCACTGCACCAATTACAGAGCTTTTGTGAGTTGTGTGTGAGTACTAAAGGGACCTGGAAAAGGCTTTGCTCAAACACAGTTCTTGAGTCTGGCAGATCTTGACTTTCAGAGGGGAAATTAAGTTAGGGAAGGCAGATGGGTGAGGAGAGACTTATCTGGTGTGCATTATACCCCTAGTACTGACAATCAGAATCTCTGCATCCTCATGACAGACTTGAAACCATCATGATGTGGGACCTTTGCAAATCACCGCTCTCTGTACCTCCCCCATCACTCCCTCTTGTGAAATGACCCTGGGGAATCTATTGACATGGCAGGCTGCAAAGAATAGGCTTTGAATGCAGGTTTATTATCTTGGAATGAAACTTGTAGTCCATGTAACACGTAATAGTAAGCAGAGTGGCGGTGTGGGGTTTATTTTGTACTTGTGTGTGTGGTCAAACAGAGAACACCTTTATTAACATGAGTTTTGCCTTGTGATAATTTATCCATGCACTTAACCTTGTTGAAATTTCACACTTTTAGCTGCTGTCTGTGTCAGAGAATTGATGTCATCCAACTATTCCCCAGCTCACTGCTATGCACTAATTAGCTCAGAATACAGCTCTGGTGAAACTAAAGCCTAGTCATACGTGGAGATGGTAAAAAGTGAGCTGAGACAGAAGTTCAGGGGTGTGCCACAATGGGCTCGGCATCAAGGGACAAAACAGACAGAATTTGTTTACAAAGGACTAGCATTCAGCTACTGAGGATTTAAATTCTTATGTATTGTGTAACATACTGGTGCCACCTGCTTACCTGAAAGAGCAGACAACAGAATTCAGGGGAACAGAGACATATGCAGTTTTCCTGCTCTACCTCAGAGAAAATAATTTAATGTTCCATTCAGAAAAAAAAATTTCATAAAAATAATTGTCTTGTAAAACAGAAACATAGGGCCAGACCACCACTGGATCTGCAGTGTTATATTAATATTCACTTGATTGCAAATTCAAAATGTTACATGGGCCTTTTTTATCCTCTTGTTTCAAGAGCTTTTCTCTATCTCCCCAGTATGCCAATTGAAAATGACAGCAATATTCAAAGTCTAATCTATTGAGCCCAACTTATCAGTTTACTTGTACTGAATTGATAAGCTGCACTTATTGTTTAAGATAAGTTCTTATATTTCAAGGAAACAATACGAGCTCACTCATACAATTGCATGAAATACCACTTGGCCTGTGGGGACACTCCTGCTGCTTCTACTTGTATTGTTTTCATCTCATCTGTTTCAATGGTATCATCACCATTTGCAGACAGCTGATGACACCAGCTACTTATCAGTCCATTTCTGCTCTTGCTGACAGCTCAGTGCAAATTGTCTAAAAAGGGATGTGCTGTTTTTCTTTGCATGTTGCACCCGCTGGAGAAGTTTAACGCAGCCATACAATTACGACGCACAGCTACATACAGCTACACGGCACATTTAAATATTGATAGCTCATTCAGACTCAAACTCCAAAATGCATTTGTACTCATTCCTTAATTATTTCACAAAATGCCAGAAGCTTGAGTGAGCTATGAAAGTGTAAGCTTGGGATCTGCGGGAAGCATTGCTGGCTTTCTCGTAGTTTCAGCAAGCAAACAGAACTTGGAGTGCGATTCACTCCTGCAGAGAGTATCGGCACAGAACACACACATCTTGAACACCTATTTTGAGCACTCAGCTGTTACGGTGTGTGCTGCAAGGAGGTTCCAGAGAGCTCCTCTAAAGATTTCTGTTGATAAAGGAGAAGGGATGGGTTCTGGTTTGGTAATCTGACAACTGGCTTATTGAAGAGCACAGCCTCGAATGAATTCAGGGACAAGAGCAAAGGATTGAGATAAGGGCACAGGGTTAAATACAGGGCAAAAGGAGTGGATCTGAGGGTCGAGGTCAAATAGGGACAAGGGAAAGGGGTGCAGGGCAGTGGCTAAAGACTGGGAGAACCAAGGGGATAACAGGGGTGGAGTGATGCAGCAAAACAGCCAATGTGGGTCAACGGAAGGAAGAACATTCTAGGAAGGGTATATGAATGACAAATGGGGGCTGAACAAGGGTGACATCAATCCCCACACACTATCAGAACACCAGAACCCAAAAGGCACCAACGTGTGGCTGCAAAAGGCCCATGGGAGGGAGGCCTTGTCTTACCCTATTCTAGAGGGGCGTCTCTCCCCTTTTACCTCTGTCCCTCCAGGGCTGATGTATGACCACCCTGGTGGCAGACCCCTGGGCTTCCACACTCAGCTAGGACCTAACTGCTACATTTTGTGGCAGATCATTAGTAGTCATGAATTTCACTTCAAGCAAGTACAGCTCCAAACTCAGGATTTTGTTTGTTGGATTTTGTTTAAGACTTTTGCTCTCAAGGAGAAAAAGTTGAGTTCTTTTCTTCTGCATAGCAGGAAAATTATTCTCAAATTCCCAGTGAATTATACTGTTCAAATCTTTTAAAAATCCCAACGTTTCCATGGTGTCACTAAAAGGAAGGCATCATTAAAAGGAATGCCATTGCTCTTCTATAACTGCGGGTAGAAATTACTCAAAAAATATTCATTTTTACCCTCTTCCATGAGAAGTGAAAAAAACCCAGGAAAGTCCTTACTTGAGTGCAGTGACCCCAGACTGTCTTTAGCAGTGGCAATTAGAGAAATTATCTTTTAGTTTGCTGGGTTATGCCACCCTGCTGCTATTTCTGCTGCAGAGTAGAATGATGCTTTCAGATAGGAGCTCCATAAAGAGAGGTGGACAGGATCCAGGGCACACTGAACTTCTATCCAGCTAGCACAAACCCCAAGTGCCCCACTTGCCTCAGGACAGCTGAGTGCACCTCTTTTTCCAGGCTATGAATGTGTTGGTCCTCTACAGGTTGGCACTGAACCTCACAGGTGAGATAACATAAGGGAAAATGCCACTCCAGCCCATGTAGCTGAATTGAGGTTGCACTCAGCAGACCTCTGTGCCCAGCACAGCTCCTTGGAAAACCTGTAAATTCATGCTGCTTTTTTTTCCTTTTTTTTTTTTTTTTTTTTTTTTGCCAGGGATGCCTGGAAGGCATCGCTGCTAAAGGCAGCGGCTGTCATGACTAGTTTAATTAGTACTTTTGCACTCCATTTCTACTAAATTTAGTACCTGTGGCTGCTAATCTACAGTGCAGCTGGAGGGCATTGGATATCGATGGAAAATGGAAAATAATGGCCCTGGCCTTGGGGACTAAACATTATAATGATGACAGAATTTAGTAAGTAGATATTTTTTTTCCCCTCTCAGGAGAAAAACAAACCGAAGACACGATCACAAATACCTGGAAACAACGAATGTGTTGAATAACTGCATTCCATGTGCAGCCAGTAGAATACACAGTATTATTGAATAATTTTCACATTGAGTCCTAAGCAGGATTGTACAGACTGATCCTATTAATTACCACCTATTCGTTATCTGGAAGTAAGAACAAGCTGGGTCTTGTATGTGGACTCTGGTGGAAAGTCAAGGTCTTTCAGTCCTGATTATCTTCTCGCGCTATGAATAGGGACTGAAAATTCACTGACAGAAGGTTCTTGGGGGTGGGAGGATAGACATGTCCTCTTCCACTACTCTCAGGGAGGACAATAGGGTTAAATAGTTACTTGTTATTTTTCACACTCTCTCCAGAGACTCATAAAACTTGTCCTCTTCAGGCCCAAAGGAGCACAGTCTCCTAAGAGCCTCAGAGGAATTTCAGACAGATCTTCTCTCCCCAGGGTATCAGCTACATCTTAGTAGCACTAAGTCCAAGCTGAAGACCCTTGTGTTGTGTTATTTCTCATCCTTCCTTGAAAAGTAAAGAAATTAAGAGGAAAAAAAAAATTAAAAGCTGGAAGAGGTTGCCACATTAGCTCTCAAAATGGGATAGTCTTTCCTTGCTGCATCCTCTCCTCCTGGACCAAGTCTCTAAGAGAGGAGATGTGGACATTTTTCTCCCCACAGGTCCAAGGCAAAGTGAAAAGACTGCATATTCTCATTTCTCCTGCTGCTCTTTTGCCCTCATCTCACGAAGGACAGTGGGGGAGGAAGGTAGGGTGGGAGCCCTGCTTCCCTGGGACTCGGTTTTGGAAATGGTTACTGAAGATTCATGCCAAGTCACAAGGGATGAAGGGTGTCACCTCACTCTGCCTTCTAAGTCTTTGGGGAGTCCACTTTGTAAGGAACTACAGAAGTCACCTTTCCAGTAAAATCCATAGCTAAGGAACATGGTTTTTGTTCCACACTACATCTTAGAGTTTGGAAAAAAATTGTGTGTGTGTGTGCAAATCCAACAAAACAATTCATACTAGCAGGATATTGCAGATGTTTTAGAAAGCATCTTTTCTAAATTTTTAAATTTTTTCTTAAGATCCTGAAACCCTACACTATTCTTACTGTTTAAAGAATACAGAGGAAGGCACATGCTTTAATGTCCCCCGTGCTAGCATGGCTGACTGAAAGGATTAGGGTGGATAGACATGTAACAATCAATGTAAGGTAGCTTTGTGCCCTCAGTGTTGCTCTCTGGAGGCACCCAACTCTTACCTTCAGCTGTAAAAGTATACAGGCTCCTGTACTTCTAAGTGTAGAAGGCTCCTACCTTCAGGCATCTGTACTGGATTTAAACTAGATGCTGGAAAGGCAAGGGAGATTGAATAGTGACCAAAATTTTCCTCCACCATCAGCGATTAAAAAGGCCAATTGCCTATTGGGGACTTTGAGGTACTTCATGGTACTTTGATGGTACTTTGTCAGCTATAATTTATGCTTTGCTTCATTTACAGCTCTGGAAAACAACTTTTCTCTGTTTGCCCTGGGGGTTTTTGGGGGTTTTGTTTGTTTGTTTGTTTGGGTTTTGTTGTTTTTTGGGTTTTTTTTTCCCCAGCAGTGATTCTACTATTCAAAGACACAGTGACAATAGATTTATTGTCTCTAACTGCAGATTTCAGGTGCAAATCACTTGCAACTAAGTGCCCAGAGAAAGCTTTTATGTTGTTTCTGCCTCTTCTTTTTTTGAGAAAGAAAAAAAATATTGCTTGAGGCAAATTCTAGAGGTGTTGGCTTTTGTATAGCCCTACAAAATAGACGAGATTCTTCAAACTAAACAAGAATGTTGGTGATACATTAAGTTTTCTGAATTCCAGAAAGGAAAAAGAAAATGGTAATGTTCTGATTGAAACATAATGTACTTTATCTTGGGGTGGGGGAAAAAAAAATCTTACTGGCATTGGCATTATATGCTGAGCAAGATGAAAATACATCCTTAAGTGGAGATGTAGACATGAAATTCTGTTCAGTGGCCTTGTGTGCAAGCAGACTGTGACCCTGGTGTTTCAGAGAGTCTCAACAAATACCCAACCTCATTTGTTTAAAATGAGATAATGGAAACCATGGCTCTTAAAACCACAAGGGAAGTTTTCCAAAAAAAGAGAAAGGACTAAACTGTGGTGGGCAAAATTATAGCACTTCATAAGAAAGTACAAGTGGTTCTGTGCCTGCTATATGACGGTAACAGCATGAGTGCTCCCAGATCATTCACTGGGTATAAAAGGTGTTTTCAGGATCTGGATTATTCCTGCAAACACTAAGACTTACCAATTTATTGAGAATAATATTACAATAAAGCTTTTGCAGTCAGGCTGTCAGGGAGGGCTGGGAATTTGGCATGTGAGGAAACTGTTGCAGAATGTGTTTGACCAGGGGGTACTTTTGAAATTGTTAATAAAATCTGAAAACAGAACTGATTTAAATGTTTTGAGGAGAGGCTACAAATTGGGACATGAAATGTAAAATGTTGCACAGTTTGTTTCTCTCTACACAATACAACATCCTGCCAGCAACAAAGAGGTTCGTCTTCTGAAAACTTTGTTGCACGCTACTTGTTGTGGGGGGTTGAAGGAGGTTCAGAAGTTCAGTAAATACCTTCAGTCAAATCAGTGATGGAGTCCTTACACTCCCACACCAGAAGAGCTTAAATTTCCCCAGGATATTGGATTAGAGTTTAAAAAGGGGTTGCTAGTACTGTGGACTTCATCAAAATCAGTCTGAAAGGAAAAGACACATAAATAAAGGGAGTGAATTCGTTTGTTTCTTATCAATGATCTTATGGAGCACATCCACCAGAGCAGTGGGAATCCCAGAATTTCTTTCTTTATGAGGAACTGGAAATTTCCCAGGAAATTGCTTACAGAACAGGAGAGCCCCAAATACCGAGACATTACAGAGCATATTGCTAAATTCATCTCCTCCCAGAGATTATGTGTAACATACAGGATCCAACCAAAATCCTACAAGAGGCTCTCAAAGTTCTTTTGAAGCCTGAGAATGTCACAACATCAATTACACGGACTATGCAACATGTGCTACAGATGTATGGGTTGGATTCCAACCCCGTGCAACTGGTGACTCAGCTTTGCCTGTTTCAGTCCAGCTATCAATTTGCAGAAGGTCACTGAGGTCCATTCCAAAATATTTTTTCTTCAGCCAAACCAAATGCTGTCTGTTTTGCAAAAAGGTGAAACTGACATTAATGTTTTCCATGACAGTAGCAGACTGCTCTTAAAATGGAAGGAATATAGATGCCTAGTATCAGTCACAACTCATGAGCCTGCACCTTATGCAATGAAAAGTCTGATTTAGAGCTCACTGGAATTTTAGGTAAATTCATTTAAAGAAAGCAACAGCCCCTGAACTTTGTCCAACTTGGACTCTGTTCCTATTTTTCTGTTTTTAAAAGAAGTAATTATTAGCTTTGTACCATTCCTACTTTGTCAGCTTTTAAGATGGTGAGGAAAAGAAACTTTGTCCTAGATTTTAAAACTTACTGTCTGTAATATTCCTCACTTTTTAATAGAGTCCAATGCTCATTTAGCACTGCAGTGGTTTGCTTGGAGGTTTTAGAGCTGTGTATATGATGCTCCATCCCCAGCAGAGTGAACAACATCCTTTACATCTACATTCACCAGCTGGATAAAGATTTGTCCTCAAATCTGAGAATAGTGGAAGGATGCGTTTAAGTATCTAAGAAGAAAGCTTTAAAATAACTGACTCCAGAAGCATTTTCCCATAGCAACATGCTTTTAAAAATAATTGAGGGAGGTTAACAGAGAATTCCTGCATAATTACACAAATACATCTTCATCTTTCACCAGTGGGTTCTAAATCACAAAAGCGTGTTGTGGAGGAGAAGCTGAACGGGGCACCAGTTAATCATCTGCCCCAAGGTAGGCTTAAGAAACTAAGCAGGAGCCAGTGAGGTGCCTGGTCAGGATAACAGTCTGACACCAGATAAGGAGATCATGAGTAGGTCAACACTACGGTGAAACTAGCCTAACAATCTCCCTCCTGCCTAAAGCCCAGGAGTAGTGTTACAGCTAATAACTATACAGAGCCTTTTCTCAAAAGCCAAATGACCAGGAACACTTGATCCTTATGGAAAGGAACTGGAGATAAGAAACCTCCTGCTTAAGATAGCTGGCAGGACAGCTAAGCTGCACTACACAGAAGGCTTTTGCCAAGGTAGGTTTGGGCTCACTGCCTATCTCTTTCCAAACAACCACAAAACTGGTGGAAGCCTTTGATGTTCTCCCATGACGCTGCCACAAGTAGGAAAAATTTGCAACATCTGCAATCACCAGCACAGACTTTTTACTTTGTAAATGCTAGCTGATTAAAACTCATTGCCCAGCTGATGTCTTCCTGAGGAAGATGGCTGAACCCCCCTGGCATGGCTGAAAAGAACCTTTTCTCGACAGCAAACACAGGTTTTGCCAGCAAGACTCAGCCTCCTCCTTGCTGATTGAGGCCCTCAGGATATCCTGTTCTGCTGGCTGACCATTCATTGACCAGCTGAGTGGGTAGTGGGAAGAAGAGAAACGCCACAGCAAAAGCTGCTCATGAATAATCCTTTGTTACCTCTTAATTACAAACAGAAATCTTGTACGGATGAAAGTCTAATTTCTTTTTCCAGCATCATCCTATACCAGGTTTGCTTCTTCATGCTATTGTTTATAATCTGCTGTTTTCTTTGGTTTTGTTTTTTTTCAGCCTGGGGGTTTTTGTTGCTGTTTGTTCATATTTTAAGCCAAACTTCTCCAAGCCAGGCATTTGTTTCCAGCTGACTCATCCGTTGTAGCATTTCTTCCTGATCCAGGTGTAACATCTCATTCTCTGCTTGCTGTTGGCAGCTTTTCCATCCTAGCAAAACTTTTTTAGCTAGATGTCTGCAGCTGCAGAGAAACTTGAATTTCCAGTCTGTCTTCTGCATTTTCAGACTCCTCAGCTCAGCATCCCCACTGGGCTGCAGAAGGAAAAAAAGCTGGGACAAGTCTGCAGTAGGTTATTCGTTGCAGTATACATGGTATGACTAATGCTCCTTACCTTTCCTCACCTAGCTGGGTGTGTGCTGAGCAAACTTTCTGGCAATCTGCATGTGTCAGCCAGACCCTACTGCTCCAGAACAAAACTATCTGGAATTTCACCATTCACTTCAGAGGAACCAGGTCCTGGGGCTCTAGTAGTTTGAAACATAGAGCTCATTGGATGAACAAAGGGGCCCACCTCTCTCCTTCTCTCCCTTTCTACTTTTTTGTCTCTCTCTTTTCTTTTTCTTTTTTTCTATTTTTAAAATTTATTTCAGGAGTCCAGAGACTCCTTGAATTCAAGCTGCATAAATTCAAGTTTAAAAAGTCCATTACAATAGAAATGCTTGACATTTCCAGGGTAGTGGTTAACAGCTCAAGACAACATTGTTAGTATGCTGGACAGTGGCTTTTGACCTTTATGGGGTAAAGTATAAATCAGTGGTTATGCCTGAAGAGACAAAGTCTGCCAGACTGACCACACTGCAGAGCTGTATTTGCACAAGCTGGCTTGCGTTCCAGATAATTACAAACTATTTAACTGTAGCAGTGCAAGCCTCTTATCTCTCACATCTTCAAATGTTTATAGAAAATACAACAAAAATAATAATGTTATTATGATTTTTTCCCCAAACTCTTTTTTTCTCTTTTGTTCTTAAGGCCATTATTTTATTTCATAACAATTTGCTTGAAGAAAATCAACATGCTCTTTCCACAACTTGAACTAATTAATGCTCTTATTTCCCTCTTAAGACTAATGTGTGCTATCATACTTGGTTTATATGTAGACAAGAGAAAATATGCTCTTCTTGACATTTTGGAAAGGATTTATCAGGAGAACCATGAGCTGAACTGTGAGCCAGAGGTGCGAGGGTCTACTGTGGATGGGCAGTGGGAGAGTATCAAGCGCTGCACTGCATTGTTCAGATCAAATTTAACAAGGGAGGTTCAGAGAGGAGAGGTTCGGAGAGGTTCGGAGAGGTTCGGAGAGGTTCGGAGAGGTTCGGAGAGGTTCGGAGAGGAGAGGTTCGGAGAGGAGAGGTTCGGAGAGGAGAGGAGAGGTTCGGAGAGGAGAGGTTCGGAGAGGAGAGGTTCGGAGAGGAGAGGTTCGGAGAGGAGAGGAGAGGTTCGGAGAGGAGAGGTTCGGAGAGGAGAGGTTCGGAGAGGAGAGGTTCGGAGAGGAGAGGAGAGGAGAGGAGAGGAGAGGAGAGGAGAGGAGAGGAGAGGAGAGGAGAGGAGAGGAGAGGAGAGGAGAGGAGAGGAGAGGAGAGGAGAGGAGAGGAGAGGAGAGGAGAGGAGAGGAGAGGAGAGGAGAGGAGAGGAGAGGAGAGGAGAGGAGAGGAGAGGAGAGGAGAGGAGAGGAGAGGAGAGGAGAGGAGAGGAGAGGAGAGGAGAGGAGAGGAGAGGAGAGGAGAGGAGAGGAGAGGAGAGGAGAGGAGAGGAGAGGAGAGGAGAGGAGAGGAGAGGAGAGGAGAGGAGAGGAGAGGAGAGGAGAGGAGAGGAGAGGAGAGGAGAGGAGAGGAGAGGAGAGGAGAGGAGAGGTTCGGAGAGGAGAGGTTCGGAGAGGAGAGGTTCGGAGAGGAGAGGTTCGGAGAGGAGAGGTTCGGAGAGGAGAGGTTCGGAGAGGAGAGGAGAGGAGAGGAGAGGAGAGGAGAGGAGAGGAGAGGAGAGGAGAGGAGAGGAGAGGAGAGGAGAGGAGAGGAGAGGAGAGGAGAGGAGAGGAGAGGAGAGGAGAGGAGAGGAGAGGAGAGGAGAGGAGAGGAGAGGAGAGGAGAGGAGAGGAGAGGAGAGGAGAGGAGAGGAGAGGAGAGGAGAGGAGAGGAGAGGAGAGGAGAGGAGAGGAGAGGAGAGGAGAGGAGAGGAGAGGAGAGGAGAGGAGAGGAGAGGAGAGGAGAGGAGAGGAGAGGAGAGGTTCGGAGAGGAGAGGAGAGGAGAGGTTCGGAGAGGAGAGGAGAGGTTCGGAGAGGTTCGGAGAGGAGAGGAGAGGTGAGGAGAGGAGAGGAGAGGAGAGGAGAGGAGAGGAGAGGAGAGGAGAGGAGAGGAGAGGAGAGGAGAGGAGAGGAGAGGAGAGGAGAGGAGAGGAGAGGAGAGGAGAGGAGAGGAGAGGAGAGGAGAGGAGAGGAGAGGAGAGGAGAGGAGAGGAGAGGAGAGGAGAGGAGAGGAGAGGAGAGGAGAGGAGAGGAGAGGAGAGGAGAGGAGAGGAGAGGAGAGGAGAGGAGAGGAGAGGAGAGGAGAGGAGAGGAGAGGAGAGGAGAGGAGAGGAGAGGAGAGGAGAGGAGAGGAGAGGAGAGGAGAGGAGATGGCCAGGTAACACAAAAGTAGATGGGTTTATATATGTTAACATCATGTGGCTACACAACTTGGTTTAATCGAGACTTTGCCCCTTCTCAACCTCTCTATGTGAAACATCCAGTTTGGGTGTGCATTGAAGGATAGAAGAAGAGGCCAAAGTATTTCTCTTGTACCTTGAAGCTAGATCCCTCCCCATGTCTGAGCCCAGCATGGACTCAGGGGAAAAAACCATTTGGATGCTAGATGAGTCTGAGCTTGCATACAAAATATAGGAGCAAGAAGGGAAAGAAGCACTCCACATCAAGAATGCTTCTTAACCAGGTGTAAAGGGGAGAAAAAATCAAAGGCAAGTATTTGATGTGCAAATAAGGTTCTTGATTATAGGTTCCATTTTTATTAGATATTTCAGTTAGGTCCTGCAAGACTGGAAAACTTGGTGATTCATACATTTTAGAAAATTACTCTTTGAGTTGCCCCACTTATGTTTGTAAGGTTACTTTCTGTAGCATATACAGAATATATAACAGTTAATCTGCAAGCAAGGTGTAATTTATCTGTCTGAGGACTGCACTCTGAGTCACTGAGTTCTCTCAGGGTGTCCTAATTCCTTTCCTTCAGTAATTTTTAAAAAATGTCCTGGGTGCTGTTTAGTTTTTGCTTTCCCTTTAGAAAACTGAGTTATACAGTGAAAGTGACAGGAGACAATGTGATTCCCATTATAAATGAAAATGCACCCATCTTGCTCCTGAAATAAGTATTACTATTTCAGCCTCCATATTTCTGTTAGGAATCTGCCAGCAGCCTTAGAGGAGGATGCAGAAAATATATACTTATATTTGCACTAAGTGGTTTTTCAACATCGGATGTTCTGCTACCATGTTATGACCAAGGGAATGTAAAATGAATGTTGTTAGAGACTTTGGTCTTTTGAAGCAGAAATCCAACTCAAAGCCTGTTTAATTTAATTTAATTTAATTGTTCATTTAATTTCATTTATTTAATTCTAGTATTTGAAGTCTGTTTAAAATAAAAAAGCCATTGGACTGACTTAATTCCTACTTGATTTCCCTGCATTCCATTGAGGCATTCAAACAAGCTGTTTAGCTGTGCCTAAAAATTATGTACACTGTAGATTTTTTCTTGTGTAAGCACTCATTAGTTTTTTGTATTGTTTTAATGTATACACACAGACAAAAAGCCCTACATTTAAACATCATGAAGAATGTAAAATTAGGCACTTGAAAGTCAGAAATGACACAAAGTAAAATAGCTTGTGTAAGTCTAATTTGGCTTCTCTGTGTGTTCACTTAATGTCTGTGTGTTACACACATATATATGAAGTGTATAATACCTGTGTATATACAGTGAGAAAAGCCTTTAATTATATGACTACTTTTTTGTCCACAGAGTGTTTTCTTTATTGAGTGAACAGGATAGACCTGATTTACATGTGGGTCACCTTACCGGGAAGGCAGCTGTTCCCTGTATGGTACTGCCTCGTTAATTGTAGAGGCAGGTGAATCACAAGTGAGGTGGGAGACTGGATGAAGAGTCACTGCTTCTCCAGAAAATTAAATTCATAATTTAGAAACTCAACTGGCTGTCTGCTGACAGGTATAGAGGTATCTGAGAGAGCTCCTGAACTCCCCTCAAGGAAAATTATCAGGACAAGGTTATGCAATTCAAGTTGCTGTTCTGAGTGAACCTCACTGATTTACAGTAGTGTAAAGCAGGAGCTCCATGTAGGAGCAGCCCTGAAGGCAGGTTGGAAGGGGAGCTAATTTCTACCTAGGAAGTGGTCAGAGCAGCTAGTGGAGGTAAATTCTTCTGGTGGTACCAATGAGAACATCTTGGTCCAGTTTGTGAATCTCTGTCTTGTTGTACAGTCATTAAGAGTCCACATCAGTACCATTGTCTTCATTAGCCAAATTCATAGACTTATTTTAAAATAATGGTAGTATAACAAAGTTTACTTTTCTTAAATCCAGGTTAACTGTCTCTAATTATGTTACCTAGTTTTAATTCTTAATTAATCCAGTGCTGCACCATCTGCTCCATCACTTTGCCCAGGTGTTCTCTCATGTCTTTGCTCAGGCTTCTCTCTCTTCCTCAGAGCACTGTATGATGCTAATCCAGTTGCATTTGTCTAATTTTGTGAGTGCATGCCTTGAGACTCAGGAATTTGATTTGCAAAAACACTGCACAATCCCAGTTGCCAGCAGGATCTGGGCTTCAAAAATGTAAAATGCTGCACCATACTCTAGAATGTTAAACTGCTGTGAGCTGCAAGTACTCAAAACATCAAGGTTTTTACCTTAACCTATCTGCCTCTGAGATTACCAATATGAAAAGAAGGTAATAAACCTTCCCCTTACAGAGACACCATGAAAATAAGTACATTAGTATTTGTGGAACACTTGGATACTTCAAAGGGGAGAATTGTAAGGAGTCGCATGTGGACATTAATCATTAGTTTTTGAGAGTAGGGTAGTACCTTAAATAAGTCATGGGTCTCCATACCAAACAAAGGAAAAATAAAATACTGAAATGCTTCTCATTAAGATGCAGATTCCCAAAGGTATTTTAAATGCTGAGAATCAAGACTCTTAGGTGAGCATCTATTTTTTTTGATTTATTTTTATTTTTAACTGAACAAAATAGGAGATCTACAAGAAAAAATGTCAGCAATTATGTAATTATAGGTTGTAGTATAATGCACAATTCATTAAAGTTTGCATCAGTATGCATGTGCACCAGATCTAGGGCACAAACTGACATTGCCCAAGCAATCTTAGTCACAGCATTTACCAATGTCAGATTGCTTGACTTTGCAACACGTAGGATTTTTTCCAACAATTACTGTACAAATAATTTTCTCTGGTTTTAGGATAATACACAAAGTCATCCACATTCCTCAGTGTGCTCACATCCGTAGGAGACAGGATGGGAACCTTTTGCCTGCTTCATCCCTCCCCATATGGGGTACATACCTCTGCCAGCAGAGTAAATGACACAAATAATTGGCTGTCGTCTTTTTTGAATCAGCATCAGGAGGGACAGAACATTTTTCCGGTGAGTTTCACCAATGTTTGCTGACATCAGAACAATGGTGAAAGTCAGGTGTTGTTGGTTCAATCAGGATCATAAGAGAGCACACTGGAATAAGCACAGGCTTTTCTACCTATTCCCCAGGTGGCTTAGCCCCTTTTACAACTTTCAACTCATTCTTGTTTCTTTTGGTTCATCTTACCTAACATCCAGCTTTGACAGTTCTCACCTGACCCTCCTGAGCTGAAAAATCTCTTATAGCACTTTGATAAAGTGCACATCCAGATCCAACCCCATAGCCAATTCTGCTTCAAGAGGAAGGGAGACTAGAGACCTCCTGATCGTTTTCAACTTGAATTTTCATATGATCCTATGAAGATACCATGCTTCTCTCCAGTATATAAATAGTCTTCATTCCAATAGGTAAGTTTATTAATCAAACTTTGCAGCAAGTAGCTTTGGTTTATTGCACTGTCATAATTTCACCTCTACAGTACAAGATTCCTTTAGACAAAAAAGGCAACGAAGCATGCATCCCATAAAACAATAAAATATAGCTACGGTTGTTGCTATGGAATGAAGCTGCTGCAAATTCCACATAAACCAGGAATTTATGCCAGGAGTTCTTCAAAGTACTGTGGCTGGCCTTCCAAGAATGTGAAAATATTAATGCCAAGGCTAAGAGAGCTTGATTTTTTTTTCCTTCCTTTGTGTAATTATGATAATATTTCTCTGGGTCCTGGCTTGAAACCCTCTTAAGCTGCGGTGGGTGCCAATAGACAGGATGTTTGTTCTGCAACAGGGCAGTCAAACTGCTCCTGTCAGAGTAGGTCATAGTCACCTTCTCTGTTCCTCCACCCCAAACAGTTGATGACCCAGGTTATAACGGTGCACAGTTTTTCTAATATAACTCAGTGAAGCTGGATGAAATAAATCAAAATATATTGATTTGTTCTCTTCTTGAATACAACTTATTTTTTAAACTGTATCTTTCTGTATTTTTGTGAAGGATTACTTCACAAATATCCTGCTTCTTCTCTCTGAGGTCAAAGAGGCACTGCTGGAGAAACCTTGATCACAAAATGTAGCTCCTCATGAAGACTTGCTCAAGAGAGAGAATCTTGGTGATTAGCTTCAGCATTTTTTCATGTGTAGGGCCTACCACACATCTGGAATATTCCTTTAAAACAATTTTTATTTTCTCATTTAAACCAAAATCAGTTTTCACAGAAATATATAAAGGCATTTTTCTTATTTGAAAGTTGGGTTTTTTTCCATAGCATTTTGCTTCAGTAGTACTTATTTCATCAAAAATTTATTTCTTAGCTCCTAGAAATGTGTTTTCTTTCCTCTTTTGTCTGCAACCTTCTCCAACTCAAAAACAGTCTCTTGAGGATCACTATTTCAAGGGCAGAACTCCTACTATGTAAAAATGCGTAACCCTCAGGAATATGCTACCTTTGAAATTTTTCAGTTCCAAACAAAAACTCAGGTTGTAGAAGCAGCCCAGAAAAGGTGCTTGGGATGAAAACATTTGATCAGTTTGAGTAAGGGTTGTAACCTCTCATTACAGGCTTTTCATTGTACTGTATGACTTCATTCTCTTTCTACAGATCTGCTATGCCACTTGCTTCTCTAAGGGCTCTTTTTTTCCCTCTCATTTCCCCCCAGTTTTCAATTCTTCGCGTTCTTCAGTCAAATTTCTCTTTTCTTGGAACTTCAGCTTGAGACCTCCATTCCTAAAGTTCTCTTCCCCTCAACATTTCAGTCTGTCAGTCCCAAGCCATGACATAGTATTTCCTCTTGAGTGAGCGGTAGCTGTGAATTTCTAGAAGACCTGTCACATATAATCACATTGCAGAAGAAATTTATGTATGTTAGGAAGCAGGCAATTGGGCTAATGATGAGCTCACAAAAAGCACACACAGAGAGAGCAGATCTTTCCATGGGATGAGTGTAGAAGTGCTGCTTGGCAGGAATGGGTAAGGACAAGCACAAAAAAAAAAAAAAAAGCCAATACCAGAAATAAAACTTAACTAGCAAGAACATCCTAAGTAATGAGAAATCACATGGTAAGTACATCAATGGTAAGAGGAAGTCAAAAGTAAGTGGCTTACTCATCAGAGAGAGAAAGCTATCGACTGGTGCCAGAGAGGGCTCAGACTGCCTCAGGCTTTCTTTGCACCAGTCTTGGCTAAAAGAGGTCTCTTTTGATCAGGTGACTGGTGTGATACACATTAATGACTAGGGAATAAGGCTTCAGCCCAAGCTGGGCTAGAACCAGTTACAAGAGAGTACTTCTGGCTGCACTTTATGCCAGGGTAGTGAAGGAAGTGTCTCAAGCAGCGCTGGAAACACTAGTATTTATCTCTGAGAATCCAGGGAAGATGGCCAAGAAATAAGCAAACTGATGACTGTCCTTAAAAGTGGCATTTGAAAAGAAATAAATAAGCCAGATTTTAGCCCCAGAAAACATCTAGTACAAAAAGACACACAATTTGTATACAGGTAGAAGGAAACAATAGGATAATCAACTATTAATATGAATTTGTCAGCTAGAAACTGGGACAATCTGGCTGAATTTCCCTAGGCAATGAGGAGCAGACCATGTTATGGAAGAGGGGAGAGTGGACTCCACTCATCTGTGCCTTGGTTAGGCTCTATGCACGTGCTTATGAGGAAGATAGTTGAGTTTATTTGAAAAAGTTCAAATTTTATTAGCAGCCTTCCAAGCTGGCATTAACTGGGGAGCAACTGCAAACACGTCGGAGGATGAAATAAGAATTCAAAATAATCCTAAGAAGTTGCTTGGAAAGCAAAGAATGTGACTGAAAAGCAATGAGAGGAATTGTTTTTGCAGGCAGGGCTACCCCCTGCATGTACAGAGGCTGGGGCACAGCTTGCAGACACCAGCTGAGAGACCAGAAAGCTTCAGGCAGTCAGTGGCCAAAGAGACTGCAAGGAAAGTGGATAAATTGCAGCTGGTCATCTTAAAACATGGCACAGGGATGTGATAGCAGCCATCAGATGTAAAAGGACACTGCAACAGAGAAAGAGGAGACTTCCCTTGGCAGGGACCACCACATTCACATTTCAGTAAAGAATATTCGGAGAGAAGGATAAGGTGTCACCTGGAAAGGCTGTAGAGCCTCTGAAGCTCTTCCTCAGAGCAGAATCCAGGGAAGCCCCAAAAAAAGGGACACAGAGCCACACTGAAGTGGTGTAGATGTGAAACCTTTCTGGTGTCCTCTCTAAGACAAAGAGCTAAAGGGAGGAAGGTCTAAGGCATTAATGGTGTACAATAATTTGCCAGCAGAGACCAAATCAAGTACATGAAATTCCATCAACAACTTGCTCTCCCATTTATATTTGGCAATGACACCCATCCTCTTCTAATGTACACAAGCATTTTCTGCTCACTAGGTGTGTTTATGTGTACAAGTGTATATTGATCTGTTTTCTCCCCTTCCCTTCTTACAAAGGAAAAAATAACCACACAGTTCAGTAATGCACGGGCTGTGCTCCACGATGAAAATAGTCGGAGGCACTTACACGCTGAAGTAAATTTAGCTTAACATAAAAATAACCTTCACAAATTTGAAATGCCTGTTTTACAATTAACGTCAGGTGCTAACAGGATATAATTTTCTTCGAAGTGTGTACTAATGTGACAGGCTGACTGAAGCGATGCAGGCACGTCTCCTCGCCGCCCTCTAGGTCTCAGAAATGCCCCCTTCACCTTTCAGTCCTTCCCTCCGAGTCTCGTCCTTTCTTCAGCCACACAGGGTGCTCCTGCGGCTCGGCGATGCGGTGCGCTCCCGCCCAGCCCGCTGCAGCCGCGCTGCGTTATTAAAGGCACGCATACCGTGTAAATAATTGATACGGAGCTAGCGCGCTGCGGAGCCGGAGCGCCTCCTCCTCCTACTCTTCCCCAGCCCTCGCCCTACCTGCCCCGGCCCGCCGGAGCGGAGCGGAGCGCAGCGCGGCCGCGGGGAGGCGCGGAGCCCCCGCCAAGCCGCCCCGCGCCCTCCCCGCCCCGCGGCGCCGGCCCGCCCCCGGCGGCGGCGGCTCCGTGCGGGGGGGCCGGGCCGGGCCGGGCCGGCGGCGCGGCGGGAGCAGGTGCGGCCGCCCGGCACCGCGGGGGCGGAGCGGGGGGCGGTGGCGCCGGGCCGGCAGGTGGGGGCTGCCGGGAGGCGGAGGGCGAGGAGCCGGGCGGGTTTGTCCGCCCGCCTCTGGAGGTGCGGCCGGCGGCACGGCGCGGAGAGCGGGTTGCCGCGGGAGGCGCACGGCGGCGGCGGTGGCGGCGGTGACCGCGTCCGCAGCCCGGGCCGCGGAGGGGCCGGCGGGGCCCCTTGCTGCAGAGCCAGATGTGCGGGACGCGGGACTGCGAGGGGTCGGCGGGGAGGTGCTGGGGGCTGCCGCCGCCGCTGCTGCCGCGGCCGGGGGGGAGCCCTTAGCTGTGCGGGAAGCGGGGAAGCCGCGTCGGGAGCTGTTATTTTCTTCTCCTCCTTCCTTTGCCTTGCCTCTCGTCCCTCCTCCCCCTCCTCACCAAAACCGGGAGAGGAGGCGTGTTCGGTGTCTTGCTGCACCGGTTTTGCTTGGTTTGTTGTTGCAGGGTTTGGTTCGCAGGGTGGCTGGCTTTTTTTCTCTTTTTCTCTTTTCTCTTCCAACCTCCCGCCTTCTCCCTTCCTCTCCTTTGGCCCATCGCATGCTCGGATCCGGCTGGATCCTTTCTTGTATTTTCGGCGGTGCCTCTCGGAAGGGGGAAGGGAGAGCTGGGATGAGTGCAGCTTGACGCACAGGAGAGGAGAGGGGGGGCACCGCCGGCAGCTGCAGCGGTTCGTGGCCGCAGGGTGCGGGTGAGGAACGGAGCGAGCGAGGGGCTCCCTCGGTGCCTCCCCCTTTCTTCGCCCCTGTCCTTCCTCCCCTCCTCCCTCTCTCCCTCCCCCATCCGTCTCCTGCCGGGTCCGGCTGGGAGCGTGTGTGCAATATCTTACGTTGCAAGGTGTGTGTGCGTGCGCGGAGCAGAGGGAGGGAAGGACTCTCGAGGGAGCCGGGGCTGCCCCGGCCCCCCCTATGTGAGCCTCCCCGGGCGGCTGGATGGCGATAGACCGACGCCGTGAGGCGGGCGGCGGGGGCCGGCCGCTGCCGGAGGAGAACGGCTCGGTGCCGGGGGCCGTGGGGGGGGGCGCCGCCGCCCCCCCGGGGCCGCCCCCCGCCAACGCCGCCGGGGCCGAGATCCAGGCGGTGCCGGTGCCGGCGCCCGCAGCCGCCTGCAGCCCGCTGCTCCTCGACTACGACGGCTCGGTGCTACCCTTCCTTGGGGGGCTGGGCGGCCGGTACCAGCGGACCCTGGTGCTGCTCACCTGGGTCCCGGCGCTCGTCATCGGCTTCAGCAAGTTCTCGGACTCCTTCCTCCTGGACCAGCCCGACTTCTGGTGCCGGGAGGCGGACGGGCAGGGCAACTGGAGCGAGACCCTGGCGCCGATCCACGCCAACCACAGCGGCAACGGGAGCATCTTCCCCCCGCCCGGGCTACCCACCCCCGCGGGGGGCAACGCCAGCGAGTGCGGCTGCCGCGAGTGGCACTACCGCATCCGAGCCGGCCTCGTCCAAAACGTCGTGAGCAAGGTGAGAAAGGCGACTTCCCTCGGCCCCTTCCCCGTCCCGCCCTCATGGACCCGCGCCTTCCAAGGCAAGGGGAGTAGCTGGACACGACACGGATCTGTCCTTGCGTGATGCGGTTGGGTCAGTCGAGCCCCCGTGGGTTAGCCTCCCACCCGGAGAAAGTCAATCCGGCAGCCCTTTCCCTCCCGGGGTGTCACACTAGGTGTCCAGCCTGTGGACTTGTACCCGCACGCTGGTTGGGGCACTCAGCTGCAAAGTTATGTCCTGAAACGGGATCCTGTGTGTGTCTCATCGGGTTCCTGGTACTTTCCTGCTGTCTCTGGGTGTCTGTGGGAAAGATGCTGTAGGCATGTCCCCCGCTGATAAGGGGAAAGGGTTGCGGAGAGGGCTCCAGTTGATCTTTGTGGAAGTATGCTAAAGCACATCAAAAACCAGGTTGGTTTTTGGGAAGAAATGGTGGCTGTTGTGAGTAAAATAAGACAAAAGTTCTCCTGAATTCTTCCGGTTTTGTACTTATGCTCTTGAGAACTGTTTTGGCAGAGCAATTAAAGAAACGTCTCACACAAGTTGTTTTACTCCAGAAGCAGAAAGTGCATGCTGCTGTGTTTTGTGCTTCCCCGTGTAATGACTAAAGTGGAAAATTTTTATTGAAGGGACTGTGCCGCTTACTGCTCTCTCTTCATATTTGCTGGCTAGTGCATAACAAAAAATCACCTTCCCTTTTCACCTGAAAGCTTTTGCTTGTTTATAGTGTCGGACCTGCAAAAGCCCTGCTGACTGCAGATGGGCCTTATTGATATTAACAGGCAGCCGGAGCTCCTGGAAATGTAAAATGAAATGGTTACACAAGGGAAGTAGTTCCCTTATTCTCAAGACCCCCTCCTAAGATCAGCAAAAATTACTTCCTGCCTGGGAACAGTGTTTTAGCTTAACTGTGTTTATCTAGCTGGGATAAAGAAACGAGGCAACAATCAGATGAACAACATAATTGTGCTTTGGTCAGCCAGCATGCACTTACATTAAACCACTGAAAATCATTTAGCTTTCTCTTTGTGTCCCTTGAAAGAGTGTGCAACAGGGAAAAAGAAAATCCCTCAATACCTTGAACCCAGAATGGATTAAAAAGGAGGGTAACCCAGCTACTACACTCCTTTCGTGAGAGAAACATAGGTACATGTTGGATCTGAATAGTTTGTGATACAGAAATGTGTAAGAAAATTAGATTTAAAAAGGTCAGAAGGTTTTCTTCTGTTTATATCCAGAGACTGAGCTATTCATATGTTTGGGGCTTTAACACCGAAGTTTTGGCGTGAAAAAATTCTCCTGAAATATTTTTTTTAGTCTAAACTTCAAAAAAATTTTTTGGAAATGTTTGAATCTTTTGAAGGTCATCGTCAAGTTGGCCACAAAAGGTCAAGGGAGAGTTAGTTTGCTGTCTTGCATGCTTCTTTAGAGATAATAAAAAAAGTGTTCTTTGGAAGAACTTGTGGTAAAGGGCAGATCAATTTTAAGGGATAAACAAACATCTGTGGCCCCTGCTGTCTTGTTTTCTATTAGAAAGAAAAATAATCATCTTTTGAGACTATGAGTTTTTCCAGTGTGGAGTTTTTATTTTTATTGTATGCTCACTTCCAAAAACCTGGCAGCTTTTTTGCTTTGATTTGTAATCCCATGTAATTATAATTAGATTGTTTTCTCAGGGTCAGGATTCCTCCTTAGTTTGTGCTTTGGTTTTGTTTTGCGGGCTTTCTGTGTGGGTGTGCTGCCTGTTTTTACTCTAATGAAGAAAGAGAGGAAAAACCCAGACAGAACACCATCATAGCTTGATTTGGACTTCATTTCTTATCAATCCCCAGGAGCTCTGATACACTGGGAGCAATTCTTGTAACTGCTGATTCCTCTTACATGCATCTCACTGTCCTTTGTGAGAAAGAGCTGCTCTGGATGAATTCAAGAGACTGGATGTTCAGATCACCCTTAACTCTCCTCAAAAATACATTTATTTCTGTAATGTATTATGCAATGTTCTCATCTTTCTAAATAGAGTTTTATTAAATCTTAGTCTAATATATGCTCATCTGTGTAGTAGCCAGGGGTTATATTGAAATATCATAAAGAGAGCCAAAAGTATATTAATAAAAAATGTACTTTTATTTGGCAAGTAAATCCTCTTGTACTTACTTTCAGTGGTCTGAGCTAATAGCTGCTGGATGCTCCATCATTGCTTTGTATTCAGAAACAATGAAACAATTCTGGTTATTTAGCACAAAGCATATTTGGTGTACGTGCATATGAGACACCACTGTTCCCCCCATTCCTCAGGGGCAGGATAGCTGTCCTTAAACTGTGCTAGGTTCCACTGTCTCCATAGCCTCTCTCTTAATGGTACACCCTTCATCAGATGCTGTATCCCTTTGCAGGCTTTCTCAGCTGACCCCTCCCTGGTGCCCGTTTTCTCCCAGCCTGTGTCATGCTTGGGATTGACAGAGCGGAGGTCTTGCTATTTCCTGCCCTGCTCGGTGCTTTGTTTAGCCCCACTTTTGAGTGTTTGCTGGAGCCAGGGCTGGCCTTGCACCTTTCTTGAAGACAGGCATTGCTGTGTTAGACACTGTCATTACCCTGACCTGCTTGACTGAGTCACTGGGAACGGTGCTTTTTATAGTGCTGCCAGTCATTAGAACTGGAAATGGTAGTAAAGGACATAGTGCTTATTATTTAACACTGCTGAAATACATGTAGTGAAGAGGTCAGATGCATAATTTAACCACAGGGATTCCAGTGGCCGTGTTAAATCACCCTTCTGAGCTAATGTCCTGACTTGGCACATAAATCTTGGTCTTTAGCTTGGTTTGTACATAAATATCTTCCCTTAGCACAATCCACTTGCAAGGCTTTTTCACTGCTAAATGATTCTTTGAAAATTTCCATCTATTCTTTATCACAACATCAACATCACCATACTGTTATAAACAGAGTGCACATGTATTTCTTGAGAGGTACACCCTAAACCAGCCCTTAGGCAAAAGGCTAGTTTAAAAAAAAGTCTTTTTAATGGTCCATGTATCATCTCACCAGTGTCCGAAGGAAGGATGCTGAGAAACACTGTTTTAATTTCTTTTCTGTGGGGGAACTTGAGATCTCCTTTTAGCCATTTGCAAACTGGTGTTTCAGGTAAATTATTAGCATTAACACAGTGAGCAACATAATGACAACTAAGCATATGTAGCCATGAAGTTTAGCAGGAAGCTGGAGTGTGTGCTCAGCAGGGACTTTTCTAACTCTCTTACTAACTTCTTTAGTGCCTGCACCTTCTGACTACCTACAAAGCCAGCTGTTATCAACGTTTTCATGGAAGCTCTTAGTTACAGGGTTGATGATTGTTGGTTTTTTCACTCTGTTACTAGGATGACCCATCCTCTGTGTTTGATTGTATTAAGTGGTGGGGTTGTTTGCTGTTCTGCATGCTACTTGCATTGTACAAATCAGTATAATGGAGACCAAAAGCTGGTGATGAGCAAGGACTGGGCTTGATTAAATTGCAGAGGTTGATGGCATAGCATCCCTCTGTGTGCACTTGCAACGTTCCAGATCGTTCCACCTCTTGGGGTTGGCGTAAGAGGGAAGCGCTTAGTTGAAGACTGCATTTTAATCACTTGGAGCAATTATGTAATAATATTTCATGTCTAGTCACAAGGGAATTCCTGTTGTGACTACTTTTATGCTCCAGATGCCTTGTTTTCCTGCAATGCTGTTCGCTTGGCTCTCAACTTCCCACTTGATTTGGGTTGAGTCATCTTCTTTCCAAAGTAACATGGCAATCATTTTACCTATTTGCCGCTGGTTCAAACATTTTCATGCCAATTTGGCTGAGCCCTTAGCAAATTGTCCCTGCCAAAAAAAGGGGAGCTGAAGTCAGAAGAGCCAAATTGTCCAGGGGCAAGGCTGGCTGAACTCGAATTGGTTTGGTCTGTGACTGGTACTCTTTGCTCCTGCAAGGGGAGATGTCTGTGATTAACTGGTCTTCCTTCTCCTTGCTTTTATTGCAGTTCTGGCACTTTTCTGGGCATACCTTCATCTGATTCAGCTTGTTAAACTGGTAGAAAACTTCCTCTTAAAAGAAACCTTTCCTTCTTTTCCTGTGTGTTCTACTGGGTTAATTGAAGTTAAATTCTTCAGTGTAGTAACATGTGCTTTAGTCTGTGGTGTTGTCTTGTGGGATTATTGCTGGTATCTGCAAGTATCCAGAAATGATGAAGCAAACAAACAAATTTCTTTGTGATAATAGTGATGATAGATTTGGCACAGCTTGCAGAATAATATTTCCTGGGCTAGAGGATAGGTGTGCATTTTAAATGGACCTTCAGAGTATAGTTATTAATTACTCTGAAGGGATCGCTCTGACAAGGTCCTTCCCAAAATAAGAACTGTGTCACCTTTATCTCCTCCCATTTGTGCCTGTAATCTCATTTGTTTCTGCATATTCTCCAGTTGGCTGGTCTCTGCAAAGAGACTTTAGAAATGCTGATGCTTCTTTTTTTTCCCTGCAACTGACAGAATTTGTCTTGTCAGTGTTAGTTTCTGGCTGACTGGCTTCTACCTAGTCCCAAATCAATGAAAACCTAGAATTATTGTACCCACTGTGGTACTTGGGTCAGAATTGGCAATATTGAAACTACTACATCATTTTGTTTCCCCTGACCAGATTGAAGGGGGTGTAGGGACCCGCAAGGCAGAGACTTGCAATGGGCAGAAAGTTTATTCTAAATTTCTTTCAGCCAAGGCTTTGGAGTGACTCTCAGCCTCTAATGGGTGCTGAAGGGGTCAACAAGTCCCTGTGGTCAGAGGTATCCAGAAGTACTGCTGGGTCATTGCAAAGTCTACTACTATCTTATTCCATGGCTTCCTCAGCTATGCGAGAGATCCCAAAGTATGTTTTTTTCCTGCTTCCCTCTGCAGGTTAGCTGATAAAGAGTCAGTGGTTACTGCTCTGAGCCTTCACAGCCTTGACAAATCTTTTTGTTAAAGAGGAGGCGAAGGGGACCTGTTGGCTTGTCCTGCTGCAGCTGCCCTGGCACTTGCTTGCACACACTGAGTGTGGTGATGGAGTCTCCTGATTATCAGGGTTCCATTGAGCAACACCCTGAAAGAACAGGGCGAGTTCCTGGCTGACTGGTATCAAGGAAGGGGACAGCTGTTTTGGGAACAGCACCTGCAACTTCCCATGTGAAGAAGTGTCCTCTGCCTGTAAACAGCAAATAATCTGATATTTGAAATAACCAAGTCTGATATCATAACGCTTCTTGCTTAGTGAGCCTATAATTGGTTTTACTTATTTGGGGGTGTTTTGTACTGGCCAAAGCCTTTAAAAGCAGTTGGTCTAGAAAACAGAGACTGGATTAAGACCGATACTGACGTCGGAACTCAGGTAGTTTGGGGTTTTTTTCTGGCATGGATTCTTTTTCACTACAGGAAACGTGCATGCAGTTCATGTTTATTATCACCCTTAAGATAAAGCAGCTCAGTTACAGGAATCTGATTTCAGCTTACCATCAATAGTTTGTAGCATTTCTAGAGCTAGCAATGATCCTTCAGGAAGGCAATTCTGTATTGAAATATCTTTAAGACATTCTCAGCTATCCAAGGCTTGCTATTGAGCCTTTCATATCAGTCATTTTTTGTATATATGTCAAACAACTGCCTTTTTTTTTTTTTTTTAACCTCCTGGATGGACATGATGTTTGAAATGCTTGGGGTTCTGTTTGTTTTTGTTTCCACTCCCTAATACATCCTGTGTCTCTGTCATGTAATTTAAATATACCGACCCTGCCCATGTTGTGACAGAAATTGCTGGCTGTGGTGAGTCTTTACCAGCTGTGCAGGCAGTCTAACCCCAAATTTCTGAAATTCACTAGTAGTTTTACTTCTTCTTAGCCTGGCTACAAGACTGCCTTTATAAAAGGTGACCTCATGGGTTTTTTTAAGCACTTGTCAAAGAAAGAAACTGGCACCCAGGAAAGCATGTAATTTGGAGCCAGTTCTGATGGTAATGTTGAGATGAGGCTTACAGGACAGCCAAACTTCAGGGGTTCTTTTCTTAATGAAACAACATCTGGACTAGCACAAGATTTATGATTTTCTTGAACTTCAAAACTTTGGCCATATTAATGGTGAAAAGTCTTTAATTAAATCTTAACAAATCATTTCTAGAGAACAGCTAAATTTAGAAAATGCTGAAAGAGATACAGTTCTTTTGTGCACCTCATCTTTTGTTTTCTCTGTCAGTCTATTTGTTCCTGCCTGCCTAGCATCTCTGCTCAGGACAGCTACTCTCACTCCCTCCCTTTCATATTCCTTCCTCTTCCCGTTCTTCTTCAGCACAGCCAGGCTGGCGCTGGCTTACCCACAAGTAACTGTGGAATTAATTAGGCTGAGATCTCGCTACGGAACAAAGGACTGGGGTTTGCTGCAGACAATGTGTAGAAGATCAGAGTAGCCTGTTGTAGGAATATGCTGCAGCTTTGCAGCAGTGCTGAGTGTTCAGTTCTTGCATCAAATTCCATCAAAACAGCTTCTCTCAGGTTTTGATCACCTCTACTCAAACATGTGTTTAGCTCTCATAATGTAATTTATTTTTATTTTTTTTACCAGCTGACAGCAGGTGACTTGTGTGCTTTCTGAATTCCCTGTTAAAGTCAAAAGGGAAAGAAGGAACCTGAAGGAGGGAGAAAGGAGTTTCAACAGCCTTTCAATCCATGTCATCAGGATGTGTTGCAGAGGTTTCCAGGAAAACCCCATTTCAGTGTCTGATAACTGCTCAGCACTACTGGAGCTGCAGTGGTCCACACCCAGTATTTGTGCTGGGAAGCCTACCCCCACACGAGCCTGTAAAAACTGGCAGGCAACAGGGATTAATGCATGTGTTGAGCTGTTCCTGCTGATCCATGCCATGTCACACCTGCTGGGAACGTGCAATAGTTTTGTAGCTATTCCCACAAAGAAGAATCAGTGCTGTGCTTGGTGTGACTGGCATGCTTGGGGTGGAACCTCCTGCCTGTCCTGTGAGCTCATGAGGAGAGGGTAAATGTGCTCTGGGCATGATGGGCTGGGAGGAAAGTTCAGTGTGTAGAACAAGGCTTTGTTAGCATTTTTTGTTTTTTCTTATAATCTGGGACCAATTTCTGGTCATTACACTGAAAAACAAGAACAAAAGATTAGGTAAGTGGACATATCCTGATCCTCATTTCTGGAATGCCTATCTAGATCCCCCAGGAGCAAAGCTGTGAGAATCAAGAATGCTGCTTGTGAGATGCAGAGAGGCGGTATGTTCGCCTTCTCCAGCAGCAAGTGATTTATAGTTACCCTTGTGCATTGTTTTCAGAGCAGGGTGGTCTGGTTCCCTAAAAAAGGTTCTTTGCCTCCAGACAGTGGTGGAGGAATTAATTTTGGCCCAAGTACTGTCTCTCTGCTACTCTGCAGCACTCTGGAGCTGCCTGCTTTCTTCCTGGCCTTCAGGCCAAAGTCCATGATCATGCAGACTGTGTTGCAACGTCCACCCTACAAATATTATTAAGGATAGGGACTGTAAATTAATCTGTAAGACCTTTTCCCTGCTATGTCTTCCAGGGCTGTGTAAAATGTTGTCTGCTTGAACAATACAAGCTTGAAAGAGCAGTTTCACCTTCTGATTTGTAAACCAAGTAGAATATTTTTCTCCCTTCTTACCTACCCTTAATATTTATTTAGGTCTGAATTAATACCAGCCCCTGGGTTTTTTTCCCTCTCCTTTTCTTCTTGTCTACATTGCAATAGTAGTTTGCAAATGATGAGAGGGCAAGGTCAGGGCAGGAGTAATTGCATGTCAGAGCTAAGGTGTCTGATCTTTTTATCTAAGATGGCAAGTATTTCTCATGAGGAATGACTTTCTTCTCTTGCCTACTGCTTCACCCTTCTCCATTTCAGAGTTTCATGCAATGCTTGCATTTGTTGGTTTTTTTTTACCCCTGGATTTAAAAAAGCCCAACAAGGTAGTAAACTAGGTTTTGCCATGTCAGCCCTGTCAAGCCTGTAACATATTTTGTGCATGCATGTTTTGGCAGCCTGAAAAATACCAGTCCACAAAGCATTAACTTATTTTTGATAATGAGATGATAGTGAATGTTAATATTTAACTACAATGTTGCAGGGTTTTTTATGTGTGGCTTCTATTTACAGGGCTTAGACCGGTTCTAAATACAAATTTGATAGCTAGTTTAACTTTTTTAGTTTGGTTGCGAAGTCAGTCCCAGCAGCACTCACCTCATCCAGAATAAATGTCGTTGTCGGCTGAAAACTGAGGAATGGTACCCAAATGCCACTTTTCTCAGTGTGTCTCAGTCCTAGGGATGGGCGTGGTTGCTCATGGTCTTTTCATGCAACCAGAGGCAGGCAGGCAGCTACAAGGTCTTAAAGCAAAGGCTAGATTGAAAATTAAAGCCAGTTTTGTGGTGAAATCTTCTAATCATGTCAGAATACATGCAGAAAAATTACTTAGTTGCAGCAGAGAGATGTAAAAGAGGTGTGGAAATATCCTGCTGCTGCTCTGTGGAAAATTATTAATATAGTATTATGAATGCTGTGCAGGAAAGCTGCAAGCAAGATTTTTTTATCTCCCAACTCTTTGATGTTAGATGACATGGAGTTGGGAAAAACTAAGCAGATCACTAAGCTGAGAAACAAGTTAGTTGACTAATCTCTGGATGGTGAAGGCTGGAAAAGATCTAAATGTCTCAGAATAAAGGGAACTCCTACTAAAAATAAAAGAAGTAGTGATGGAGAAGTGGGTGGTACGTGGATGCTACAAAAGTTGATTTAATCATGTTGAATATTCAGAAGATTGTCATATCATTAACAAATAGTATTTTAATTGTTAGTGTATTAGCGATTATTATTTACTCAGTGAATTTCTTTCTTGCCTCTCCCAGTGGGGAAAAGAAACAGATCTGTGATGAGAGCAAGTTTTGGGAATAGAAAAGATAATTGCTCCTGACTCAAGTGTGAAGTTGAACGGTAGATGAAATTTTTCAGCTCTGCATTATCTTGGGATTCTCTTGATGTGCCCAGTGGAGAGCTTGGAGGGTCTTTTTTGCTTATGGCATAGGCTAAGAAAGAATTTGATGCAGAACACTAAATTTAAAATATTTTCCAAGTTAATTTACTGGCACTGAAATGGAGTCAATGTGTGTCCTTTTGCATATTTGAAGTTCTCAGCTTGTCTTGTGACTGCAATGTAGCTTGAGCCTTCTCTTCACGCTAGAGATATGTCCCTTAAAGGTGAGCCATGACTGAAAGGCTTTTAGAAAGGTCTTTTGGCTGCCTGGGGGGGAATGGAGCCACGCAAATACTGCTTGTGAGGAGGAGAGAGTCTCCCTGTGGGGCACAGTGGACACAGCTTGCTTACTCTGAGGGAATTAATGTAAGGGGCACTGTGCCTCTGCCTCTCTCCAGTTTCAAGCAGCTTGAGGAAACCTGTGCCTTAGGTTTCCCATAATGATGATGGAGTCAAAGTTTTCACACCAGGAGGAAGTGCTGTGTTCTGTATCAGTGTTCACATGGTAATGCGTGGCACCAAGCCTTTGTGCTGTATTTTTAAGGCTGAAATACCAGACTAAAAAAATATGCAGCTAAAAAATGAATGTAGAAATTACACAGCTAAGACGAGCATATCAGAAAATTGTGGTTTTGAAGGAGATGTATTTCAGCAACTTTAGCTATGTTAAATTTCAGAAACCATTGAAGAAACTTGTGAAGTTCATGGTTATGCAGCCCCGTACTATTTTGTGGGGATGGAAGCTGTTTTCATATGTTCATATTGTGCTGCACAATTTAATTATATCTTTCTTGGAAGACAGCTAAGCACATGTCCCCCAGCTCATGTGCCACCCCTTACTTTTGTCCCCACTTCTCTCCCTCCCCATGTTCTCAAAACCTTTGTCTTTGTGGTAGTATCAAAAGCAGTTTCTTTGCTTTACTTTTCAAATGGTGCATTGGCCAGGTGGTCAGTCATGTCCGTAGTTAAAACAATCTGACAGTTTCTGTGTACATGACCTTGTGTTCGCTGTTGACAAGTCATTTTTCTGGGCTGCAGTTTTCCTTGCCAGGTGTCTGCTGTGGTCAGAAATGGTTTACTGGTTTCTGAGAATGAAAAGTACAGAAAATGTTGTTCCCACTGTAAGAAAAACAAATTGGATAAGAAGCTGAACCAAACAAGGCCTCACATCTGTTGAGTTAGAAAGCTCCAGCGTATGGGGATAAAGACCTCAGATTTATTAGAAGTGGGAAGAAGGCAGATGTTGAGCTAAAGGTCATACTGTGGTGCCAGAGGTATTTCTCTTGACACCTGAGTAAAAGTTCTTGCAAATCTGGATGATTATAAACCTCTTAAAATGCCAGTGTGTACTTGCTCAGTAAAAATTTTGTTTTGAAGTACTGAGGCTCTAAGCGCTAAGGCACTGGTCAAAGATTTCAGCAAAAACATCCACTTATGATAAAGCTGAACAATGATAGATGTACTTGGCTTTTACAGGTCTAGCATCATAGAGAGGAAGTAGCTTGAAAGTCAGGTGTTGACTGTGTGTTGGGTTGAGGCATTCCAGTGTAGGTGTGGTGTAGGCTTATTTGAGTGGCTGTTCAAAGAAAACAAACAACACAATCTCTCAATAGCTGGTTTGTTGTTTTTCTTGCGTGTTGTGTTTTTAATGACTCTTCTGGTTTCCAGTCCACTTGTGTCTGATTAAAAACATAAGGAAAGGTGTCGTTTGGTGAGGTTTGGTTCTGAATGTGGCTGGTAAAAAAAAGATAAAATTATTAATTTTTATACCTTCTTCTCAAGTCTTACAGGGCTAATTCTATCAGGTTTTTACTCTACTTAATGTTCTTATTTTCAAATGTGATCTTGATATTTCCACTCAGCTGATTGTACTGATGGTCACAAAAGTGCCACATGTTCTCAAGAACACTTCATTGACACCTCAAATACAGATTGGGAGTACTTTGCCCAGCTGTGATCTCAAAGGAGAGGGAACCTTACTCTGAACCCTGAAGGTTAAAGCATTTAAATGCTCTCATGTTGCCATGGCTGAGAAGGGGATACAGAGATGCCTGTGGCACTAAAACTCCCCCAGCTTTTAGTGTTGCAATTGGGCTGGAGCATCCCTCTGGGAGGCTTCTTCTGTAGTCTCCCTTGTGTGGTTGTACTGCACACTTGTTTTCTGTAGAGTTGAGCATCACATCACTTTCTGGATCTCATGCACTTTCTTAAAGATTAAACGTTGCCAGAGTGTCATTTTTGCTGGGGGCTGAGAAAGGGAGGAGAGAAATTATGTCCTTTAGCAGTCTAGAGGAAAACCTTGGTACAGTGGTGTCCTGTGGCTGTAATTATGAGTACTACTCAGATTATTCAGTTCTGTGAAAAGGAATTACTGGTAGGCATATTGTATTAGAACTACTGACTGCTTTGCTTTCCTGTTTGTTTTGGGGTTTTTTTTAATAGTGCTTGGTCTGCTGACTTGGAGCTTTTCCTCCAAGAATAAGTGCCTGGAGACTGTTCTGCCTTTTTTTATGTATATTGTATGAGAAACAGAACTGGTTTTTTTTTATTATTTTATTCTTTTTTAAAATAACTTTGGTTCAGGTTGTTGGTTTTTTTTAGGAAAAAAACCACTAAGATAATATGAAGGCATCATAAATTTAAAGTCTCACTGGATAAGGTGTTTGTATAGATGATGGATTCTTGTTATGTGCGGGTAAATTGACAGGTTTGGTTATAAAAAGATAGAACAGAAGGAAAGGAATAAAGGAAGATGAGATCCGGCATACCTCAGTGATGAAGAATCAATTCTTATTTTCATTTATTGGTCCTAAAATTGTTTTCTAATGAGCAGGCAAGCTGGTGGCTTTTCCCCAGGCAGGGTTAGATGCTGCTGTGGCATACGTGGTATGTTGAGGACAAGGGTCCCCAGGTGGGACCTTCACTCAAGGGACTGGGCAGTCATAGGTGGCGTGCGAAGCATCAAGGACCAAGGCTGCAGCTTCATGCCTGGCTTAGGGCCTTCCAAGGCAGCAGTTCTGGTAATCCTCTGGTCTCTTGTCTCTGAAACCACTGCAGAGAGCAGTCCCAGCAGAGCTACAATCCACCTGCAGACTGTTTCGGGAAGGGGATGCTTTCTTTCAGTGGCAATCTGGGCATCGAGCATTGGAAGCAGATGTGAGCCCACAGTGTGGGAAACAGGGGGTCTGTGTCCATTCTCCTCTTGTGGGCTTTTTGTACCAGACTCTGGGTTAGCGTTGTAGCAGAGAATCTCTCCTGTTTTCTCATTGCTCCCTTTTAGGACAGAAGGGCCTGCCTTGCATATCTCATGATATGGTGGTGAAGGTAGAACCAGCCAAATCCTCAACAGGCATCTTATCTCTTAGCAGTGAGTATTGAGTGTGCTTAGGTACCACAGACAGCATTATGGTCACTGGAGCACAAGGGCTTTTGAGACAAGAGCCCTTAGTTCAGACATCTCGTGTTTGTAGCTACAAACATGCAGCAGACTTTACTTTTACAACTTATAGCAGTGCAAATGCTGATGCACCACGTGAGCCCTGTCCATATTTTCACCCCTTGTAAGGAAGTTACATGATGGTTACTATTGGGGTGTGTTACTTTTTGCCAGGTGTCTTCCCAAGCATCCCATGTTTTAAAGAGTACTCAATCTTGCAATGAATTATAGTGAGTCACAGTATGGGTGGTGACTCACTGATACCAGTTAAACATTAGGCTCCTGAAGGTGTGACTCCTTCAGCTTTGACCAAAATACCCTGTCACAATGTGAAAAAAACACTTGCAGTATATTGCACAGTTTCCTAGGTGGCAAATTCTCTATGTTGCTGCACTGCTATGAAAAAGAAGCTTTTGCTCTTTTTTGTTCCTTTTCCACCAGCATATTTTAAATATAGTTATTTCTGGTTTGGCATAAAATACAGTTCTTTTTGTTTAGCAAGTCACTTTATGTGATCTCTTTCTTGTATTGGGAGGATGGATGGAGGACAAAAAGACATAAGAAACCCAGGGGCACACAGAGAAATCCCAGGGAAAGTTTAGAAGCATTCCCTTGTCAGGCTCAGCATTGTCAATTCCCTAGTGAGATACCAGGGGATTCGGCCAGACCAGTTACAGGATTTAATGGTTTCCCTGCTTGTAACAGATTAACCTACCCTTTGCAAGAAGTGGTAGAGGATTACTGTCCAGTCTTCAGCCAAAACAATCTCCCAGTGCAGATTTACTTGGAGTGCCTCTTGAACTGTCTTCAGCTCTGCCTCCCCGAGTGTTTTGTTCTGCAGGGCCGTGAGAGCTTGTCACTCCTTTCTCCTTGAAGCAAATCTGAGTGTCATCTTTGCAGGATGAAACTACTGACGCTTGGAGCAGGACCTGCTGTGGCTCTGGGCACAGCTGTGCCATGTGGGAACACATCAGCTCTCTTCTGCTCTGCTGAGCCCAGGTGTATGTAAAGGGAGAGGCAGCACTGATGTCATACAAAGGTTCCTGCTTTATTTCAAGCTCTTCAAAGCTGAGCCTTTTCCCTGGGAAAGGGGGAGCACTGGTCTCTGGCAAAATCTCTGTGCTTTCAGCATGACAAAGCTTTCCTGGTTTGCTCTGCTGCTGTGTTAAGGCATGTGGGGATGATACGCTCGCTATTAAATATGTATTTTGTCCTATTAATGTCATCTTTACCTGAGGCTGCTTTTTGACTCCAGCATCCATGTTTCTTCTCTCTCCTTATTCTCATCTTGCTTTGCAAGTTGAATGCCCTGGTGGCACCTACCACTGTCCTGCCAAATTTATTTTGAGTAACTGCTTCATGGTGACCTCTCTCTGGTTTGTGACAGCTGCCAGAGGAAAGACCAGGATATAATTCAGCTCTTAGTACTGAGCAAGTAATCTGTGGTCATGGCAGATTCTCTGGAATTGTGTGTTAAAGCAGCTGTTGATATATTTCACTATTCATGTATTTACAAGTTTGGAGGGTTTAGCAGAGGGAGATGTTTTGGGAAGGTCAGGGGCTGCCTGGTCTGTCAAGAGTCTGTCCGTGTGGGCTTGGGGGATCAGCTCTGATTTCTCCTGGTCTGCAGTGAGTGCTTAACAGAGGGCAGGAAAGGGCCAGATGCAGGGCTTGCAAGGAAATACATGTTTTTATTTTCAGAGCAGCTGGGGAGTTGGACAATAGCCTCAAAAACAAACAAACAAAGGATGACTTGCAGATAATCCTTATCGAGAGGAGTGGGTGTGTTTTGGGCACCACTGAAGGACAAGCTGATAGACTGACTTTTCTCCTGCTTTTAAACTCTTGCTCTCTGTTCCAGTGTTCTAGAGGGGTTTGACATCTGTTGTCCTGAAGTTTCACAACAGCTCTTCATGAGATTTTGGCTCTTCCAGCCTTTTGCCTACATGTATTCTGGTACTGCCCGTTCCCTGCCTGGGGCTTGCGTGAGGGCCGGCTATCATTGGTTAGCAACAGCAAACTGTGAAGATGGAAAGGCACCAGGATATCTCCTTTTCTTTTTTCACTTGGAGGACACTACTGTTCCTCTGACATCAATTAATATAAAAATGAATGTTTGAATTTTTAAATATGTTCTTGTATAAATAAGAATATTTTTAATAAACTTAATTTTTTGTCTACAAACAAAAATGATTTCTCGGCTTAAAGCAGCATATACACCTTCTGGATTGTGAAAATTAATCTGGAGAATTTTAAAGCCTGCCTCTACCTCAGATGGATCTTCTGAATTTTGTTTTGTTTGCAGCTTGTCTGAGCAGATATTTTTGTTTGCTAGCTAGAGATTGGTTTTAGAATTGCTAGTATTAGTAATTGCATTTCCTCTACTTGCTTCTGAAAAGCCAACATTTTTGGAGAGCAATCTACAGTGCCTTGCTAAGTTCTTTGCTGCAAATTTTTCATAGCTATTTGGTGGAAAAAAAATCCTTGCTTATACTACTTATTTATGGTTCTTCAGTGCCTCCAGTCTATAGGGTGGAAGATGATACATATACGTCCCAACTTCGACAAATCAGTGCAGTGGGGAACTCAAAATACATTTAACTTAAACAAAAAGCCTGAGTGCTGGCACATTTCTTTCAGCCACATAATTGCTATAGCTCTTGGTGAGATGGTATATTGTAGCGAGGACATCTGTGGTGTTGAACCAGAGGGCTGTCTTGCCTTGTTTGTGGAAGGGCTGTGCGTCATGGAAATGCTTAAAAGTGCAGTGCACCTAGCTGAACTCTTTTGAGGGAAGTTTTTTTTTTTGAAGTTGCATCTGACTTTTAAAAATAAACTGCATACTTTGTGCTTTTGGCTATGAAACTTCAGTTACTGGTGTCAGAAGGGCTGCTACTATTACATTACACACAAACAGCCATTTATTCTGCAAAGTTTTAATTCTGGAGTATCTGAGATAAGTACAGCTAGCTGTACTTATTTGTCATGAAAAGTGTGTGGCTGCCATTACCATCAATATTTGAACACTTCACAAACCACGGGCAAACATATCCTCTTACATTTATTCAAGGGTATAATAGTAACTATCCTCACTTTACACATAAGAAAGGTTATGTTACATGTCTGAGGGCAATGAGGATGTTGGGCTAAAGCCAGGAATGCAGTCTGGTTCTTCTGGTTTCCTCTGCCTCAGAGGAAAACTGCTTGGAGTTTAAGGAAGCTTCACTAGAAACCTTGTTGTTCCTATCTTTGTCGTGGGAAGGAGGCAGTGCCCTAGTGACAGGTTGCCTGAAGTAGTCCATTTCCCCTTTCTTTGGACAGAAAGGTTAATTTCAGTATTAGCATAGCTTTATTGTGGAGGTTCAGATCCTGTCCAGTGTCTGAGTTGTGAAAAGTCCCTGTGGGGCTGCTGTCCCAAGAAGTTGTATGAGGGCTTCCAGCTGCGCTGTCTGGCTCTATTGTCCTGACAAGTTGTGCCTTTATTCAGTCTTCATCTCCTTTCTACCACCTAGGGAAATCAAGATGCTTTTCTGAAAGCGAAAGCGTCTTGATGCAGTGAGAGCCCGGAGCAAATGGTCATTCAGGGTCTGTGGCAAAGGAGCTGCTTTTTTTCCAGGTTTCCAGGCAGCCCTGAGGACATTAATTGGAGCACTTGCTCTTAAATTGTCGGGCTTGCTGCTGGTGAACTTCTGGGGCCTCTGGTAATAGGTGTCTGGGGCTGGGGTGGTGAGAGGCTCCAGCAGCAGCAGTGGTACTGCCAGTGCCTGAGGGAGATTTCCCCTTCGGCTAACCTCCTGTGGCCTGGAGAGGGGCACCTCTAAGTGTTGGGTATTATCATCTTATAATTAAGGATCTGATTAAGCTCACTGAGGTAAATGATTCTTTGCTTTTCGTTTTGGGGTCTGGGATTTGACTTGAGGGGGAAAGCTTTCCTCCACCGTTTCCTTACTCTTGTGCCAGGATTGACCTTTGAAAGAAACTCTACACCGTATTAGTATGTTTAAACACATATTAATATTAAAATTAATATAATAATATTAATATAATTAATATAATATATTAATTTATTTCCATTTATCTGTCTCTTCTTTTCTTCCAGTGGGATCTTGTTTGTGATTCTGCCTGGAAAGTCCACATTGCTAAATTCTCCCTGCTTGTAGGATTAATCTTCGGCCACTTGATAACAGGATGTATAGCTGACTGGTAAGTGAAAAATCTTGTAATGCAATGCAACTCTAAATAAATAACAGTATTAAATACTGTTTTGATTGTCTTCTACTTTATATTCATTAGGAACCTCTGCATAATGATTTTTAAGGTTCTGAAAAAATCATGATGGACAAACAGTGTAATTAACAGGTTAATTGGACCTGAGTAATTTATATCAAGCTAAGTAGCACAAACTATTTGATATTTGGCATACTCATTTCCCACTGACACAATTTATTGCAGCTGTAAAGCTAGTATAGAATTAAGTATTTTCTAATTATGCGAGTGAAGCCTTTAATTCAGGATTGGTTTTCGTTTTCTTAACCAAATGAGAGGACCAAAAGAAATTAGAAGCGGCATTGATTTCACTGAATACATGACTAATGTAATGTCGACCCTGTGCTTACACAGTACCTTTTGCTGAGTTGAAGGCTGTTTTTTGCAAACCTTTTAATTGTTCTTTTTTTAAAGTTCTTGTTAGGCAAATGTCGTGATGTAGTGTTAAGGATTTGCTGACTTATGTGCTGATAGTATTGGGGTATTAAATTTAAAAAGAGATTATCACAATTCCTTGAATTGAGACAGTTGAAACGTTATTGGATATCCCACTGATGCCAAGGGTTCAGCTTTAATTTAAAAAGACGGTCTTGTAGTGCAGAAGAGGGGGGAAATATAACATGGATGACTCAAGTGATTTCAGTGGAAACTTGGAGCACCTAAAACAATAGCTCTGCAATGCTGTCCCAGTCACTTCAGTGCCTTCCAGCACACTTGCCAGTGTTGCTGCTTTTAATGGCCCCAAGTTAACTCTTTTGCCATTCATTAAAACAGGAAAAGAAGAAGAGTTGCCTATTAGGGAAATCTTATAAAACATCAGCAACTCGTCAGTCAGTTGGGAGAGAAAAGGCCCCCTGCAGCTCTGCAGTAATTTGGATCAAGCATTCCTAGCAAAAATTTTATCTTAATTTCTGAATAGTCACTAAAAATTTTTGGGCAAGAGACAAATAGTGACATTTCAGTGAAGTAGGGAACATGCATGAAAGACAGTTGAATTTGATTAAAATACCACAGTAAAACAGGGCTCTAATAACCCACAGAAAGTACAGAGGGGAAATGAATGAGGGATCTTGCTTGGCTTTCCTAAAATGGAATCAGTGTGGAGAAAGCAGACTTATTACCAAGTTGGGAAAGTGCTGCTATAATTGACAAATAAGCCACAAATAAGTGAACAACTTGTTGCCTAAGGCACTGGCTTTGAAAGAGAACTGCAGTAAGTGGATTTAATAGCTCTCTGCCACCAAAAGGAGCATCCTGCGCTTCCATCCATTTCTATCCCCAGTGTGTACTTTGTGCTGCCACATGAGCTTGTTGGACCCCTCTGCAAGCTGCTTAGCTGAGCTAATGCAGCATAAAATTACTCTGATTCTCAAATATCTAGAAATGTCTACTGAATTTAGGAGAATTGGTTCCCAGCTGTGTGCAAAGGAGAAAAAGGGTGACTTGGTGGCTGGAGGGAACAGTGACCCTTTTGTGGATGACTAGAATGGTCATGGTTTGCTGCTGCTGAAGTTGGTCCTCATACTCCTGTTTGGTCCACATGGCCAACCGATGCATCTGACACAGCAGGACTCGTGTGCTCAATAGGGTTTTTACCATTCAGCAGTAGCACTTGGGGCTGGTAAAAGAAGACCTAAATGGAAGTTACTTTGCTATTTAATCACAGCTTGAATTTCTGCTAAGGTGTGGGGTTGTGTAAAGAGATGGATACAAAGGGGTTGTACAAATTGTACCTGGTAGAAAGAGAGAATAAAGGTAAAAGGATGTCAGTCCCAAGCAAGAGCCAGGGAGATTAAACAGAGTAATGCATTGGAAGTTTTATAAAAATTCAAAATCTGTTTTCATTTCACTTATATACTACTCTCCAGTTCAGATAATTAGAAGATGCTCTGGGGTTTTTGTCCCATTAGGGGCTGTGCTTTTCGTCTTTGAAAGAAGCTTTTAAAGCTGGATGAGGCAAAGACTCACTCTATGGAGTGTATTAAGGCAATTTGCTAAGTAAACTGAGTGCTCCATGTTCAAAACACAGTAGGTGTGCACACTGGGACAGCTCTGTGTGGAAAATCTATAGGAGGAAGGTTTGCAAACATGCTCAGCTGTGTCCAGTGCCTGAATAAGTTACTTGTTCCACAGGCAGAGAGTGCTGCTGGCAATTCTGCCTGCTCTGCACAGAGCCTACTGAGGTTTATGTGGAAAGTTTTCTCCTAGAGCAAGTGGTCATGGTGTTCATGTAGCGCCAAGACTGTAGGTCTGTACTTGTCATTGCTCTGTAGTGTCCCTGCTTTGCACCTGCTCTAATGCTTTTTGGAACCTTTGAGTCAGTTCCAGTCCCAAAAGCAAGAGAGAGCCTGCAAAGAATGACATGGGAAGAGCAGCTGCGAGGGCAAAGCTTGATTATCTCAGAGTGGCGCGGTACACGCGTAGGAGTGTGGGAAGAGCAGGTCCTGTCCTCAGCCCATTCACTCTCCCTCTCTGCGGTGCAGCTCTGACATTAGGAATATCTTCTCAATGTATTTGCTTATCCTGCCATGTGGGGGCTGCAGATTGTTCAAAAGCCTGGGGTTGCTTGTATCCCTGGTTATTTACCTGTGCAGGCAGCATTTAGCATTTGATCTAGATAACAGCATGCAGTGTAGGCTGAGACTTCCGTGATACAGTAATCTCTCTCTGGAACAGTTTGGATAGCAGCAGATAGCATCCTGGGGCAGTTTTACCAGGGAAATTGTGTATGGTGTAATTTCTCACAAGCGTTTCCATGTACTGTTAGACAGATAATTCTGCCTGCATATAAAAGCCTTTTTTTTTTTTTTTTATGCTTTAAGACATCATCCTGTCAAAATGCTACTGGATCACCAAATATATGGCTGATAGCTGCCCTGGAGCTGTGTTTTTCTAAGAAGTGTGCTGCATGCCTTGGTGAAGAAGATGACTGGCTTTGTGTTTGTGAGGAAATGCCTTTAACCAGAGTGCTTATCTGGCCTCAGTTGGTTTATACAGTCTCAGGAGGCTCTTGGATTTTCTAATTTTTTTATTAGCAGCAACCATTCATTTGTGTGACTTGTATAACAGTAGAAGAAATTCTGTGTCCTAATGATGGATAACCTTGAGTACAGAGGGTGGGAGGAAGGGAACTGAAGTATGCTAAGCATGAGGTCTTTTTCAATCAACATCAGGGAATGGCAGGTCAGGCTTGTGATGAGAATTAAGTTCCTAATTCTGAGTGTTTGCATAATGCCTTTCATCTGCAAAACACTTCCACAAATACTAATTGCTATGAATTACAACTTGGCATAACAAAAATGGGGCTGCAAAAGTCTCTGCAGATAGCTGATAACACAACGTTCATAGGCTATTTTTTGTCTTTTCTGTATTCAAGGTTTTACATGAGGTATTTCCCCTCCCTACCCAAGTACTGTGTTCCATAAATTCAAAATCTGAAGCACAGACAGCAGTCGCTGCCCCTGTGTCCAGTGTGTCCCCAGTGTGTTGTGCATCACAGAGTCAGTGATGCTGAGTTCCCACCCTCAGCCCCACTGCAGCTCATCTTCCAGTGGGCTGTGCTTGTACCCTGATGGAGAGCAGCCTGCTTTGACCTTGCTTTCTTTCAGCTTGCATGTTGGTTCTGTTTTAAAAGTTTTGAATGGCTAATGCCAACGAGTTAAATCTTTGGGGGGCCTCACAGGTGATACTAGAGCTGAAAATAATAATAAACCTGTTTTCATGCAAGGAGCCATGACAACACTTTCTTAGGTGTGACTGAAAAGCCTGGTGCACTCTTCCAGTTCCCAAAAATGTAAAAAATTATAATGATGTCTCTTTTTCAGCCCTTCACTCCCTATTTTATTTTAAGTACTGCAAAATCCACAGTTCTAATTGTGAATGCATATGTATAATGAATTTTATAACTTGCTGGTGACAATCTGCTGAAATAATTAAATAGAAATGTTACAGCATGTGAAACTGGACTAAGTTGTGAGATTTAAATGCTCTTTATTGTGCTGACATTCAACCTGATGGCTGGCTTGCAGCTGACAGTCTGCTTTGAATGGGTCTGTGAAAGCTGCCTACGAAAAGCAAGTTCATGTATTCTTTGTGAAAATGGCATATGGAGCTGACTAAAAGGGATCCTCAGTTCCACTGGAAAACTTGTGGGAGTTGACAAGTTGAAAAATTTTGGAAATCTCCATATAATGATCCAATTCTTGCTTAAAAATAACCGTGTGCTCTGGTGCTTCATAACATTCTCCTTGCACAGAAAGAGGGGAGAGAAAGGGGAATTATAAACACTAAACATATGAATAAGAGATGTTAAAAATCTTGTGTTCCTTGGATGCGAAAGAGCCAAACTCTGCAGCAGCTGCCCCCACATTCACTGGTAGCATAACTCTTCTTCCTCGTCAGCACTGTACCAATACATGCAACTGCAGGTTGCAGCTGCAAAGGAGGGCTGCAAGTCCTCTGCCCCTGCTGTCTGTAATGATTTTTGAAGTGGTTTATTCTTCACCTTACCCTCCAGTCAGGCTGGTTCTGTGGGTCTCTCCAACTGCTATGGGGATACAAGCTGGAGGGCTTGACTTGGAGCTCACAATTTTCCTGTTATTATCGACTCTCTAAGGCTCAGTGAAGTGACCTGAGCCTTGTTTTGTGCTCAGTCCATGTTTGTTAGGCTTCTTCTCAAATGAGACCAAGAAAAGTAGTTTCCTGAGCTGGCTCCTCTTGTAGATGAGACTGAAAAGTACATGTCTCTTGGGAAGAGGAGACCTCTGCACCTAAAAATGTACTATGTCATGCAGCATATAATGCCATATATCCTCCTGTGCTGCTACAGAAAGCTCTGAGAAGTTGATTTTCATCTCCAAGGGACTTGTTTATGGTCTTACAGTAGTTCCTAGATGCTTCCTTTTTTATCTTTGTTGTTTTGAAAATGCTGGTTAAATCAAGCACCAATGTAATGTGCTGTCTCTGCTTAATCCCTTCTGAGAGATGGACTTGTCAATGCAAAGCTGGCAGAGAAATCTGGATTTTGTAAGAAGAAAAGGGAAGAATGGAACAAACATTAAAAATGGGTAGCAGTATTTGGAAGGGATTGCCTGACTTGTTCCTCTCTTTGCCAGTTTTTAATGATCCAGCATTGTGTCCATCCTGGATTTTAACACTGTTTCTCCATACTTCCTTATTTTTAGGGTTGGTCGACGGCCTGTACTGCTCTTCTCAGTCATATTCATTTTGATATTTGGACTGACTGTGGCACTCTCAGTGAATGTGACCATGTTCAGCACACTCAGGTTTTTCGAGGGATTTTGCCTGGCTGGAATAGTCCTCTCCCTGTACGCACTGCGTGAGTATTCCTTCATCGCCCACACAAATGTGTTTTTATCTAGTATGTGGTCGGCTGTTCTCTGGCTTCCTGCTTTTGTTCAAACAGATCAAACCAGAATCATATTGATTGCAAAAGCTTTAAGCCTGAATTTTGGTAAGGAGGATTTTGCAGCTGTCTCTTTAGGTTACTACAAAGCAGCCTGTCAGAGTTAAACTGAAAAGTTAGTGGTTTGAGTGGTTTGGGTTTGTCTGTTGTTTTTTAAACCTAGAAGTTACCTGGGTCATAGGAATAATGTGTAATGGGAGTAGATTTCACTCTGCAATATTGAGCTCAGTGGGAGACTTACCACTTTGGCTGCCTCTAGCAGTTTGTACTCTGGCACTTTTTCAGAACTTCCTCTATTACTTGCAGAAATATCCCGTGTCTCTGCCTCAGGATTGTAAAGTTACATCCAAAATATGTTAGAAGACCCTGAAGTCCTTTTACCAACGCTTTTTATTTTTTGGTTGGGCAATTTTGGGTCTTTGTTTGGGTGTTGATGTTGTTTGTCTATTTCATGAGGGAGAAAGAAATCTCTAAGAGAAACTTGAGAGAAAGCTTGTAAGAAATACCTACATGCTCCCATCTGGGATGACTTGTAAACTTGTAGACAGACCACTTGAAAATCCCCTCTGGAGGCCTTGCCTTTGGAGGGTGCATCCATGATGCCACCAGCCTAATCTGTGTCCCTTGGATGTGTTCCAGAGAGCATCTTCTGCTTCCTTGGCTGTTTGTAATTAACAGGTAGCACCACACCAACAGAAGAAAACACAAAATTTCCTCCTCTTTATTATGGCTCTGGAAAAGTATTATCTAATTATGTCCTAGAAGCTGCTGTGCAGATCTTCATAAAATTCTATTTACTTCCTATTGTGGATGGTATGTAAACCATCAAGATTTAGCACAGTACCCTTACTTTGCACGGAGTATTTTGTAGTATTAAGCTCCAGTTTTTATTTTTGGTCTGTGCCAAGGGGAAAGAGGCAACAGACGAGTTTGTTCTGTATTGCACTTCATTGTTACACCTGATATGGTATAACCCAAGAAACATGATTTTTTAATTCTCTTGCCTTTGCTCATGTAATCTCTAATGAGAATCTTTCACCAAAAAATGAAACTACCGAAGAAGACATTACACGTTTATTGGGAAGCAATTTAACCTGTGTGGTTCCCATGGGAGGGGGCTTCAGCAATTACTAGTGTGATGTTCAGCTGGATAATAGGCTTTGTCAGGATTTTTCACAGCCCAGTTGCAGTGTGGTTTTTTTTTTTTTATTTGATGAGGAGTTTTTTAACTTTTAAGGGATTGGAACTGATGATTTTCATGGGGAAATGCCAACTAAGTAGAAGTTTGATTTTGGACACTTTTATGATTGCAGTGAAAGAGTGTATGTGTTGCTTTAGACCAGATAATAGCTTGTCAGCCCAGGCTTTCATTCAGAAAATGGCATATTCTGGTTGCTTCATGCACTACTTGGTCCAGAGCAATGATTTGAGTCCGATATTTTATCCCTACCCCCTCTAAAATTCAGGTGTTTGCTATTACCACTGCTGTCTGCATAGACAATGCCTAAACTGAGCTAGTAGGTGTTAGGTGAGATCTGTGTGAAATTAGCTGCAGGCTGAACATCAGCACTCTTCTGTGAAGGTGAGAAAATGTGAAAGATGCAACACCTGCGCCTCTGATAAATCTTCTGACCTTCTGTCTCGAGAGATGAAGGGAGTGGGTTCTTACTGTATTAAATAATTTAAACAGAAAAGAAGTTGACACCTTGGTATGGAGTACTAAGAAAGAAGTGAGCCCTAAAGTCTCAAGAGAATGCGAGTTGTAGGGTTTTCTGTCTGGTGGTGGTTTTGATTTTAGTCCTCATAATCTGTTAGGCTTCTTCTCGGTCTTTATTTACTACCTTTTCTGCTTGAATCAGAAAAGTGTGTGGAGTATTCTTATGATATTCTCTCTCTTCCCTTTCCCTTAATGGCCTTCATTTCTTCCCCTGAGATTTTGTGCCCCTGAACTCCCAGCTCGCTGCACTGAACAGAACAATGAAAAGTGGAAAGTTTGACCCGTTAGTGGCAGCCATTAGCCAAAATTTCCAAAGCTACTGTGCAGAAGAAAACTGCACAGGCTTGCATAGCCTGCAAAGGTAATTAGTCTGCCTCTGGGATCCTTTTACACTGTGTTGAGCTTCCTAGTTGCGCTTGGATTTATGGCCTGCCTGAGGGAAATGGTAAATAACAGTTCAGGATGCTTTGGGAATGAGAAGAGCACCAAAGTGGTGTCTTTAAAACACAGAGCTGCCAAGATTGAGTTGCCTTCATCCAAACCACACTCTCCTTTGTAGCCTAGTGCTGTTTTCTGAGCTGTCTGCCCTAAGGTGCAGAGTGTGCCAGGGATGAGCCCTGCCCTCTGTGGAGGGACAGCACAGAGCTGCCCGTTTTCCTCTGCGGGCTTTCCTCGTGCTGTGGTGAGCTCGCTTCTTGTGCCCTCCGAGTACAGCCTCTTGCCCGGAGCTGCTCAGGGCTTATCTGAAGGAACCACCTTGGGATGTTGATTTGTTAAACTGAAAATTTTTCCTGCAGCTGCCATAGTTTTGTTGGAAGACATGTTTCAGGTGAAATTTTTAGTGAAGCTGCAGGAAGAGACAGGCTTTGTGCAGGTGATGGTGTTTGCTGTGAGGGAGGGAAGTAGAGGAGCATTGTGCCCAGGGCTTTCCCCTCTTGGCTGCTGTGGGTCCTTGCATCATCCAGGAGAATGAAAGGCAGCAAATCCTATTCCACTGAGCAAACATATACAGCTTTGAAAGGCTTTTCTTTCATGCTGATGTGGAACAGGAGGAGCTTTTACTGTCTTCTAGAAGTGTTTTCTTGCCTGGAAGCAGGTTTTCCTGCCAATCTTTAGCAGGTTCCTGTACTTGTCAGCAGTTAGCACACATCTTGTGTGGTCAGGGACCAACAAGAATCCTCAGAAAGCTCTTCCCAGGAGGGTACAGTGTCTCCCTGTATGTCACACTCAGCAGCAATGTGATGTGCAGCTGGCGCTGCCCGCTGTGGTATGCTGGGTGGCTTCCCTACTGTCTTTGCTGAGCAGATTTCTGCAGTAATGGGCCATCCCTAATTGGAAGAGGGTGCTGGGACCAGTGGTGAAATCTGGAGAGAGAAATGGTGAAGGGATGCGAAGGAGCATTCTGGCCACGGTGGTTGAAAGGGTGTGTATGGCCTGCCCAGCAGCTAAATGTACAAGAGTGTAGGGACTGGAGGAAGACAGGTTAAGAGAAGGCAGGGGGAAAGCTGTTTTTTTTCCTGAGGGTGCCCTCTGTTTGGTATTTGTTGGTGTGTGCACATCCAGAGAGGAAGGATGGGCATGCTGGGCCTGCTAGCTCAGCATGGAGGGATACACAGTGTCACAATCAGCTGCCCAGCCAAAGGACAGGAGGTCTGAGTTTACCCATTGGGGTGGAAAGCCCTAAGATGGCCCTGAGAGGAATTCTTCTTTGGACAGGCCAAGAGAGAGAGAGCGAGGAAGAGGTGTGAGCAGGGTCATGGGTGCTTGAGTAATGCCTCTACTGGTATCTGTGGATTTGCAGCAGCAGGCGAGGCATGCCAGTCTTACACAGATAGCTCTGCTTGCTGCTGCAACTCACGTGGGACCAAGTACACTCAGCAAATGTGGAAGTCATGGGAGAGAGCAAATCTGATTACTTTGAGGGTGGGGAGGGTGTTGCATCTGGGTCACTTTCCTCTCACTGGGTCATTGCCTTGGCCCTGACCACAGAGCCGCCTTTTCCTGGGTGCTTGTTTTGGGGAGAAGGGCAGATGCTGTGGATGACTCAGCACCGCTCCTGTCCTTAGGGCACGTTGCCATCAGCTTACACCAGAGCTCTCATGGCTGAGGGCAGGAGCTCCCCTTTCACCCCCTCTTCTCTCACATGCTGCTGCCCAGGTCAGGCTGGTGCCAGCAGCTCTCTGCCAGGCAAGCCACCCACCTTCCCTCTAGAGATCACCAAGTGTGCCGTTGTCAGTGGGATTGTGCCTTCTGATCTTGTGCGCCGCTTCCTTTGGGAGATCTACTGGGCACAGCATCTCTTGTGCTGCCTGAGCCTGGGGGATAGAGTGGGAGTGGGAGCTCACACTGGGCAGGGCCATAAAATGAATGAAGGGAAAAAAAGCTTTCCCTTCCAGCTGTTCATGTCCTGTGCTGTATCTGTTTTCCTGTCAGGATCCCTGCTTTTATCACTTTCTGGAGCCAAAGATAGGACTTTGGTATTAATTAAACTATTTAAGGGGAAGGAGAGGAAGGGAAGAGATATTTTTCTGGCAAATGCTCCTGGCAGGTTGAAAGAGCTTCCCATTAAAATGCTGTATGCTGTCGCTAATGACTGTACCTGAGCTCAGGCAGCACAAGCCATGGTGTGGATTTGCACACAATTTCAGGCTGTTCAGCAGTTTCATGGGTGACTGAGCTACAGATTATGCTGCAAAATTAGAAAGTCTAGACTTGAATGAACTAGTAAATAAGCTCTGGAAATAGCTTTGCTGGAAAGAGGAGGACATCTCAGGTTGAAGCAAGGAAGCAGGGGTGTCCCTCCAATGCTTAATAGCAGAATGAGTGGGCATGTTGCTTCTCTTTCACTGTTGGGAGAAAAAAGGTAGAAACACTGTTGAAAATCATAGGTTGTGTTTCAAAAGCCTGTGGAACCTTGCCAAAGGCTTTCAGACCAGTTAGGATGTCCAGCTGTGATGTATCTTTCTCATTTATAGCTAGGTCAGTCTAACCTGTTACTCCTGTAAATTACACAGGCAGTGATCTGAGAGGCTAAATGTGGCTTCTTAAGATATTATTTTTTAAAACATGCATCCTAAAAAGCTAGAGCAGAGTACTAGAAAGTTTGCTGCTGACTGAAGAGTGAGCAAGTGCCAAAATGGACCACCTCTGATTGCTGGGCTGTAGTGATGTCAGATTTGTAAAATAATTTTGCTTCCAGTCAGGTGTTAATAGAAAGGGTGAGATTTATCTTTTATTTTCCTCCTTTATTTTTCAAAAGTGTATAGGCTCTGAAACCCTGAAGTTTTCCCAGTTTATAATTTATTTCATTCTCCGTTTTCCGCTCATGACTCTAGTAGCAAGCATGGCCTTGGCAAGGCAGGTGAAGCACTGGAAACAGCAGGCTCTGAAGCTGTTCTGTGTAATCTGAGCTGGCTCAATAAATAACCCTGCAAAGCATTCCCAAATTGGAGGATGTGGAAAACATCTGATTCCTTTCCAGTGCATTGACATGTGAGTTAGCTCTGCAGTAACGTGCAGTTCTCTCCACTGACAGGTCTGTGATAAGATCAAGGTTGTTAAGCCACCTACCTTCTGTTTATGTAACCAGCCTTCCTTTGTCTGAGTCACTTGACGCAGATCTGGTAGGAGTGATCGCAGAGGGATCCACTCAACAAAAAATCTGACTCACCTTAAAGTGACCATTAATTGTTAAGTGATACAGAACCACTTTGTTTATAGAGCCACCACAGGCTGTTCTATCATTGAGCCGGGATGTGATTTTCTGGAAACAGCACTGCTACAATTTTCGATAGCTCTGTGGGAGAACTGTTAAAAAAACCCCATAGTATGCAATAGGAGCTCTCCAGCTGCTCAAAAAAAATGCTGTGCATGCCTTTTACCAGGTGCCTGGGGGCTCAATTTATGCAAGAGTGGAAAAGGTTATTGGAATTACAGTACTCTCCTTATAAGTATAAATTGTCCTTGTTCTACGCTGCTTCCCTCACTACAGTCAAATCACAACTCATAATAATCTGTTTGCCTCTTTTTCCTCTGTACTTCTGCTGAATTTCCTTCCCTTTTCTGATGGTCAGAGTGGGTATAGGCCCTTTGAGGAACACAATGTCTGCCATTAGGGCATGGACCCTCATCCTTATTTTAACCCCTACACACTGTGATCCAGAGCAGAGGTGCCCTTGAAACATTGCTAACAGATTGTCCTAAATCCTGGAAAAATTGTACCATTGAAGGCAGCCCATTTGAAATTAATTTATACCAAGTCTTCAAGTATGCCAAAGGAGAATAAAAGTAGTCTCATTCTAAAGCTCCTTGGAAGGTTAGAAGATGTTTGCTTGATGCAGATATTGCAGCAGAATATAATTTTAATAAATTTCTCCATTTCGTTTGCTGAAAATCTTGTGTGTTGTCAATGTGACAAAAAGCCTAAGGAATTAATTTTATTTGAGGTACTTTTTGTATGACTGGTCAATTGTGAATGCAATTAAGATGGAACACTGCAGTTGTTACACTTGTGATGATGACAATCAGATGAGATTAGAGTACACTTGCAATTTCCCCAGCTCAGAACACAGCTTGCATTTTTACCATTTTAAGTGTCTGTCTTGTAATTGTTCCAGACCAGCTCCAACACTGGGTATGCTCAGTCTGCAAAATCTTACCTTCTGTCACGCAAATACTTGAAACTGGTCAGAACTGCAATTATACTTTTAGGGTTTTTTTTAATTGGTGTCTTTTTATTTTGAGCAATGTCGAAGAGATTCTTAAGTCTGTTGCACTGCTGAAAGCTTGCTGCCACTGAAAGGAAATGAGAGGGGCTTTTCTCTTCCTCTTCCAAATTCCTTTGCATTGTCTCAGCTGCTCATACAACTAATGACTCTAGACTATAAGTGAGTGTTTAAAAAGTTGCCTTTCACTTGCAACTTTTTGACTCAGCTGAAGTGATGTTATATCCTCACTTTAAGAATAAATTGTGAAGTGTCTGTTCCCTCTGCTGGTTTGTTGGGGGTTTTTTCCCTCTTGCTGTAAGACAGCTGCTAAATGACTTTTTCTTGCTACATAGATCCAAGCTAGTGTCCTGTGTTGTGTAGGGTGGCTCGTAGCAAAAGCATCCCGTAACACATCTGTGCAGGCCACATCCAAGTGACTTCGGGTTTTAAATCTTTTTAATTTTTCCTAGCAGGAAGCTACATTTTCTACAGAGAGCATCAGAGAGAAGTTTCACTGAGTTTTAGCTGCCCTGTTCCTCATCTGTGTGCCAGCACTTGGAAACAGGATGGGCTAGTGTTGGAAATGAGACAAGCAGTGACATTCTCAGGAGTTGCACTTAAGACAGACAGCATTCAGGGTTGGATTTGTTTTTCCCCCAGATGCTTCTTCCAGTGAAGGCATAGACATACACACATTTTTGTGGGTGTGTGAGCCAGCTTTCTGCTGCAGAAGGAAGGATGCATAGGTTCATAAATCACCTAGGAATGAATAGTGCTTTACTTCCCTTTCCTGCCTACCCCTACAGGTTACCTTGTCAGGAAAACAAGCCAAGTTATAGCAACAGGATGTGCATAGAGGAAAAGCCATGTGTATGTAGAAGGTGCATTTAGAAGTTATCTGTTGTGACTTTGAATGTTCAAGTCCAGCAACAAATGTCAATACACAAATTCACATAAATATTTATGTGCCGTTCAAGAGGAACCATAATTAAACAAGGCTAGCCAAATTCCCATCCCCAGTCACGCAGACATGACTCCTATTTTCTCACTTACAAATAATATAACCCTGTGGGATTTTTACTAGTTCAAGTTAATTAAATTTCACTCAAAGCATGAAATTTGCAGGCAGTGCTCATTGAAGTAATTCTGCAAGTATGTATTATTTAGTCAGATACAATAAAAAGTTCACTTTCGTTTTAATTCTTCATTTTATTTGAAGACAGTGTACAGAATTTAATCATACACATCATATCAGTGCTCATATCACTCATTTTAAAGAAAACTCCTTGATGTAGCATTGTGAATGAATTTGTAAGTTATATACTACAATTGCTGATAGATCTAAAAGTATGAGCTATGTTTTTGTCTTTTGAGAACATCTGGTCCCTTCTTAAATGACTTGTACAGATACTTATGTAGTTTTTAGAGATAAGTTGAGACCTAAGTGCTTGCTAATATCTTGGAAACTTGTTTGTTCTCATTCTTTGAATTCTGATTATGGTATGAATTGTGAGAGAAGAAATCAGTTTACTAAAGTCTAGTGAATGATGTGCAAATCTTTGCACTACTCCAGTTTTGGATGTATAAGCTCTATGTCTACTTTAGACACCTTTATATTCAGTATGGAATCTTTCAACTTTTCTTGCAACTGTTCTTGAATTTAGGCCTGGTAAAAAAGCCCAGATAGTATCCTAGAGTAAAAAGGGGTTTGAAGAAGGTTCAGTGGCTTGGAAATAAAGCTGTCCCTTGATGAAGTGCTTGTGCTGAACTGTGGAGGGAAGCACTATCTAATACTTGAATCAGAAATTCTGGATCCATGTTCTTTCACCTCTCTGGGTGATGTCCCCAGCTCCTAGATGTCCCAGCATTTCTCTCTAAATGGCTTGTGCTTGGAGGAATTCTTGGCAGGCTAACAATTCTTGTGGCCTCTCCTTCCAGCTTTCTGCCTGAGTCCCATGGCAGAGACCACCCTCTCTGCAATGCCTCAGCCCTCTCCCTTGCAGTGAGGCATTGAAGTGCAAATACCTCTCCATCAATGGCTTAGATCACATAATCAGTGCACTCTAGGTTAAGGACATACATTTCATTCTGCTGTTGTTTATTCTCTGAGGAGAATAATCTCTGGCAGAAGCAGCAGGGGAGAGCAGTGTTTGCGCATGCCTCGGCTGGACTAGGACTGAGAAATGTCGTGGAGGAGGGCAAGCTCTGCTGGAGCACTGTGCACGGTAATTGTGGTTTTGTTAAAAATGCAGACTGGAGAACCTGTGTGTCCTGGTGCTAAGACATAGGTAGGTTACTTTATACTACTGTTATCCAGACACTTGAGATTAATTCCCTGGAGAAACGAGGAGGGCATTTTCTCTATGAAGCGCTGAGTTCAACGGATATTTATGCACCGGAGTTGTTGTCCAAAATAAATAAATAAATGGATCCCTAGAGTTTTCTGCTTGATGTGAAACTGCTGTCCAGAAGGAACAAAGTGTCAGCCTGTCAGATCTTCAGGGACCTTTTCCAGATCCACTGTTGCTTCCACTCAGATTTCAGTCTTGTACTTGTAGGCACGGTAGCTGTCTCCTGGATATGGAGCACTCGATTAACAGAGTCAGAAGAAAGAAAGGTAACAAAAAAAGCACAGTAAGCAGAATCAATAATGTGGTGAGGCAAAAAGTACTATAAGGGAAGAATTTCTGTGGGTTTTTTTTACTATTATTATAGCAAATAAAAATGGATTGAAGGCAGGAAGGAAAAATAAGAGCAACTTCAAGATTGTGTAATGCTGGAAGTAGCTTATGTGGTGACATTGCAACCAGTGTTCCTAATAACGTCTCATTTTTGTTTTATTTATATCTTTGACTTTGAAATGTTTGGTTGGGGTTATTTTCCTAGAACTTGACTGACTTGTTTTTCAATGCAGAAAGCCAAATCTGTCTTTCTAGGAAGTTTGAGGAAAATTAATTAAAGAGCTTTTGAATTATAGATCCATTAAAAATGACTCTGCTTTGAAAGTTAAATAAATAAATAAAACTGTCAGTGTTTGTCATCTGTTGAAAAAAAAAAAACAAAACTGTTTCTCTTGTTTCTGTACAACAGAGAAACCCAATTAGTGAACTCCAGTGCTTTGGAATTTGGGCAGGAGAAGCTTTGATTATATCAGCCTTGACTGTACTCACAGGAGTCTTTTCAGGTGTCAGGTGTGAGTTTAGAACAGTGAATCAGCCATTGTCCCATTGTGTCCAATCAGTTGTTCTATCCTGCTTATTTTTTTTTCTTTAGTGTCTGTGCTAAGACAGAAGAAAATGGAAGAAAATACACCAGATTCAATCTGCATCTTGCAAACCTGATGGATTTGACTTTTTCAGGAGACACACTTCGTCCTTTTTAACTGAGTGTTTTATTGCAATAAAAAAGCATTCTTGCAGGTGCCTTTCCTCCCTTCTTGACCTTTTCTTTAAAGGTGGTCTTTCCCTGTGGATGTTTCTTGTGGGTCTAGGGTTAGTAACACGTGCTGAAGCAGAAAAGAAGAATAGTTAATGCATGACCCAAAGAGGGAAAATTAAAAAAAACCCAGACTATACAGTACGTACTACAGCTGCCTCCTCTCTCATGCTGTGATAAAAGACAACGTGACAGATATTTTTCTAAAATAAGAAATCTGCTTCAATCCAGTGAAGAATAATAGCAGCGATTAAAGATTTTGTGTCCTAGTTGTTTTGGAAACAAAAAGATGGCCAGACAAAGCTGGCAGCACGTCGTGCTAGCATGTGTGAGTGTGAGTAGGGCTGCTGCCTCTCTGCTGTCCTTTGCTGGGATCCTGGCTGGGGGGCTTTTCGTACCTGCTGGGACCTGCATTGGGCATACCAGTGCTTTCTCCTGCCAGGACAGCTTTGGATTTGACTTCTGACTAGGATACTTCTATTTACCTGTAATCTCTATAGTGTGGCCACCCCTTTGGGCCACAGAAGCATGTCCTGCTTGCCCAGTGCTGCTCAGCTGCCAGCCAACAGCTGCACTGTGGCTCTGCAGTGCTGTGCAGGTGGAATGCCTCACAGGAGTGGGCTGCTGGGAGAAATAACCCACCTGCCTGTCCAAGAAGGACAGGGCCTTTTGTTTATGCATCTGATCCTTTCTGCCCTGATTCTGGGAGTAGCTGAAATCTCAAAATGACAGTGCAGGAGGAACTGGCTGGAGCTTTTGCCCATCAAGAGAGTCTGACAGCAGCTCAGGGACCGCCTAAGCTTACCTGGCTCTGCCTGTTCTGGGTATGTCCATCCTGCCCTGGCTGGTGCTCCCACCTCCCCCTTCAACAGAGTAAACAAGCAGATAACTGTTGATTTTATTGTTTTGTTTGGTTTAGAGTCAGTTTTCCCCTGGACTTTTTCCTTACAAAAGCTCGCTGCAGGGTGGAAGAAGCAAAGACAGACAAAGGTGGAGAGAAGGAGCAAGTGCCTGGGGAGTCAAGGAGAGAGGAGGGACTGCAAGGGCCATGGAATAAATTTGCCTTGCCATAATGCCCTGCTGTAGAAGCAGTTTAAGAGCCCTTGTGGCTTGCATGTCGTGGAAATGAATCAATTCTTGCAAGCTTAGTGCAGCAACCTTGGGTCAGGAAATTCCCTTGGTGTAAACAGATTAGTCTGTTGCAAGTCATGGTGAAGCTTGACTTAATTCAGTGTGGGTCATTCTTAAATGTGGGATTTAAAATTTATTTCTTGCAGGCTTTTTGAAGATTAGACAGTGTTTAATTGCATCTTGGCAGAGACAGCAGGTCTGATACGCTGACAAACATATGTCTTGGACAGGTTGGTGCTTCCTTTAAGGAGAGCTGTCTTTGCAGTAGTAGCAGATGGAAGTCCTTCCACCTTTCCTAGGCACTGACTAACTTTGAGAAGAGCAGATAAACTGGCAGCAGAGAAAAGCAATTCTTAAAATAATTTACAGAGATCTGTATGGCTTTAACTTTATTTATTTAAGCTTTCAGAGTGAGAAGCCTGGCTTTGGATTTATTGGAAACTTAGTTGGAGAACCAAATATGATAAGGTCCTAGTTACGAGACTTCCACTCTTCTGGCTAGCTTTTCTTAGCAACGTCCAAATTAGTGAATAAATAAAACCCTTCAGTCTGCTGATGACAACAAAAAAAAAATCTGTGATTCAGACCAAAACATCTTGATCATGAACTTGGCAGTGCTAACCTTGAAGAGCAGAAATACAGACCATCAAGACGATATTTCAGTACTGGAGAGAGTTGCTTTGAAAAGGTCATTTTGCTGCTGTCCCATCAATTTTATTCAGTAAATATTACCCTTCAATGAGACTAAATTTTATTTTTTGGCTTTGGGATAAGAAAAAGTTAGGTCTTGAACTGGGGGGCAGAGATGATGATGTTTTTGTCTAGGATAAAAATGCTGAAAGATGTTCTATGTGCTGAATTGTCTGTGAAGCTCCTATAACCTTGGTCTTTTAATCAGAACATTTTCAAAGTCTTTGGGATTGTCAAAGTGTGTGGGTGTTTTAGTTTTTGTTTGGTTTTGGCTTACGTGGTTTGGGGGTTTTGTTGTTCTCTTTTGTTTTTTAATTTATTATTTCTGCATTCTGAATTAGTTTTTGATTGCTAATTAGGTGTCTGCCTGAGAATGTCTGACTACAGCATGCCCATTTCTATTTTAAAATATTTTACTGTGTAAAATAGGAAATACAAAAGGAAGTTTCTGGATTTATGTGTTTGGGCTTCAGCTGTGTCTCCTATTTGTTTTGTTATAAATGGCAGTACTGAAAACTGTGCTCCCTGAAAAGTGAGTTTCACTTTCTCGACAGTAGAATGAAATAGTGTTTATTCTGTGGAGAAGACATCTATGAGAAAGGTGCACTACAACACTTGTTATAATATATTGGGAGTGTTCACTAAGATTTATGTGAAAACAAAATTTTCCTGATGATTCTGAATTGGAAAACTGGTCTGCAAAATATTATGCACTATTCTAATTTCAAACAGAATTTTAGTGACTTAAATTAAAGCTGCTGCAAGAGTGGTAAATGCCAAGGCAAACAATATTTAAGCAGATTTTTTTCATATCCTGCATGGCAGTTACACTTGTATAATGTGTAGCTGGTATGAAATGGTACTTTTGAAATGGTACTTTTGAAATGTAAACCTTAAGACAATTATAAGACAGTGTAAAATTTAGTGTAAAATTCACTAGGTTTAATTTCAATTAACCATAAATGTAAAATTATCACACATTTGAGTAACCTAAACATACAATCTGTTGAAAGTTCCATTTTCTGTTTGTTCTGCAAACTGATGAGTCTGGACAGGAATAGGATGTGGCTGGCAAAGCCTTTCCATGTTGTTGTCTGTACCTGGAGATTTTGGCAGCAGCATAGGTACCTCTCAAACAGCCTAATCCTGCCCCAGTGGCGGTACCTGTTGAGAGAGGGGCTGTCAGTGTGGTGTGGGTCTGGGGGCCAGCAGAGCTGCTGCCATTCCTCAGAGCGCTGGTGTTCCCCTGAACGTCTTTAGGGAAAAGTCTTAAATGCATGGGAACTGTGCTGCAACTGTGATCCCATTAGGATACTGATGTTCAGTAATTATTTGCTATAGCCTTCCTGTTAATGCAGTCACCATGTAGGAGAAACGTGTTTGCATTCCTGTAACTGCTCCTTAACTCCCATCCTGGGGGAATCCCAGCAGCTTCTGGTGCAGGGAGGAGCAGCCATGCTCACCTGCATTCCTCTCTGCATCTGCTTCCTCTCTGCTGGTTTTGTTCAGCCGCATAATCCTGCCAAAAAATTAACAAAAATTCAATTTGCTGAGCCGATTTTCTGCACTTCTGTTGAAATATCCATTTAGGGAGCAAACAGACGCAAATGTTAGGGGTCAATGTCAGGGGAGGTGAGAATGCAGGAAGGTGGATTTTTGTGATGGGGTGACAAACTGCATCCTGACCAGCATTATCTCCTGAAGCTAAATCTGAAAACCAAGCCAAGGTGCAGCCGTACCTTATAGCTCTCAAAAAGCACTGCCAGCGTCAGAATTTCCTGCCACATGTTGGCACCTCCTGAATTTTGCCTGTTTGGCTGGTTTTGTAGCTGCACTCAAAATCAACTGTGCAGGGCAATGTGGCTTAAACAAAATAAATCAAAAATACTTCGCAAAATATTACTCCCACCACTGTCAGTTTCTCTGCTGTTTTTTGACAGACCCACCCTAGGATTATTGTGTGTTTGCAGATAAGGGAACCATAGCCAGTAATGTGCTCTTCCCTTCTGGTACCACAATGTCTCTGTGCCTTCAGGGTGAACTATACTTACATGAGTTTCTTGAACTCTGCAGAGTACACTTCAGGTGGAACAAAATCAAAAGGGAAGAAATCAGAACATCATTCAGCGAGGAAAATTGAATTCTTGAAGTATAAAATTTTCTGATGGCAATCACACAACCTTGTCCGATATGGCTACAATCTTTGGACACAACTAAAGGAAGTTAAAGAAATTGTTGGTGAGGAATGGTGCATGTATGGATTGCAGCTGAGCTGGCCACCCTCACATGGAAAGGTCAGGGAGAGGAAGAGACTCAGTCAACTGTTTTTAGTGGCAAGTTGTGGTCTTTTTTCATTTGGAATTCTGGAATACTAGCAGCAGACCTAGCAAAAATAGATGAGTAGAGTGAATGGCAGCAAAGAGGTCAAAGGCACATGATGAAGCACTAAAAGGAAAGTATGGCATATGGGAGGATGTGTCTTACAGGAGGGGAAGATTTTTCTGCGGAAAATACTGTATTTTCTACAGAAAATACTTGGCTTTTCTGGCATCTCCCTGTGCTGGAGAAACCTTGGATGTTTTATTTTTGGTCACATTTAATATCTGTGGTCCCTGGAGATAATGTGTTGCTTTCAAATGTGATAATGTGTTACTTTTAAATGCTATGTGTGTTTTATTCCTCATGTCTGGATTCCTGGATCACATTTTCATTGCAGATTCTTTCCTTGCTAAACTAGTCTGTTGTATCATGGGAATCCTTAAGCAACAAGGACAGATTAGGTGAAAGCAGATGTCAAAATATTAAAATTTCTCACAGGATAGAAACTCCCCTTCCGACATAGGCAACATGTATAATCAATTGTTGGCGTAGTCTCCCACACAATTCATTTGTATCTCTTCCTCTTCATCAAGTTCTTAGTGACCAGAGATTGGCTTTCAGAAAAGACTGAAACAGGCACATGGTCTGACTCTGGGGGATGTTCTGTACAGGGCTGAGTTGGGCTCGATCCTTGCAGGTCACTTCCAGCTCAGTATGTTGTGTGATTTGATGACACTTGTGTGCAGTCTGTTGTTTGGTGGGAGAGACAGTTGCTTCCCAAATCTGCAGACATTACTCTGGTGTCCTGCACACCGCTGGCATTTACTGAAACAAATTCCCAAGTGCTGGCATCTATGTTTCCTTCATTTCTGTTGTATCCTTTTTACCAGAGTTGGAAGCATTTAGTCTTTTTGTGTACCTTATCCCCTCAAGATGGTGTGGTGAAAAATCACAGTGCAAACTTAGTTATTCATGTGATGATAAAATTGATATGAGATCAGGCAGTCAATTGACAAGCAGTAAACACAGGCTTTTTAATTCTGGAATGCTTGAGTGCTTGGTTCCTTTTGTAATGTTAATGTGGTGCATGTGACATAAGAGGAGACTTTTGTGTATATGCATGATGTCCTAGGCTTGTCTGGAGTGATGGAAAATCCTTACAGTGGCACCAAGCAAGCACCCTGAGCTGTGGTGAGGGACACAGAGGCAGCTAGCCATGCTTCTGGGAATGCCTGGAGAACTGCCAAAACTGGGCTGGCACCCTGAGAAAATGTGTCTAAAGATGCGTGCTGTGCAGTGCCTGGCCAGCGGGTATGCAGGCACGTGTGACACAGGAATGTTTCCTTGTATGACAGCCACAGGCTGTGGAATGTGGCTGGAAAGCACGGGGAGTGTGTGGGTGGGTTGTGGAGGTGGTGTTTTGACCACTGGTCCAGACAGTGGTGTGTCTTATGTTTTCCTAAAGTAGCATAAATTTTTGTTTTCTGGTTTATTACGTTAGCAAAGGATCACATAAATTGTGCATGAGTGGGTGTTCTGTCATAAAATCATAATAAAAAGAACAACAGCAAAATCAAAAGTCCTGGATTCTCTGTTAATGCAGTTTCCAAATTCCCAAGTTAGAATGTAAAACTGTATTATTTTTCATCTTAGGGAAGTTCTCTTGTTTAAAAAAGAAGAGGAAAAAAAGGCGAAGTCCCAAATGGTGCTATTGCCTTTAGGTCTTGGTACGGCAAAAGATTATGGGATGCCCTGCAGTCAGCAAATCCATTTTGATCTGGTTTGAATGCTCCTCACCTGACCAAAAGCACATAATTTTTGTGTGTGTCTGCATTAGTATTGATCCTAATTTCTGGGCAGTGCCACTTAATGGCTTTTGCTCGTTTGGAGACAGGCCTGGGCTGACTTTCCCAGCCGTGCCAGTGTCCCTGGAACGTCCTCCACCCCAGCAGTCACCGCTTCTCCCAAAAGCACCGTGCCGCCCGCTGGCGTTGGCATTGCTCACTGCGCTTGGTGTCTTCCTTGGCACAGCTCCTTAATGAAACACCTGATGAGTCACTGTTAACTAATCTCACTTGGGTGTATGGCTGTCACCTCCCTGGAGAAGTTCTCTCTGTGTCTTGAGAATGCCATGAACAACCAAAGAGAGAAGGTTTGTGTTCAGCTGCAGCTCCTCTCTCCACGTGATTTTAGAATTCGGTACCTGTAGGGATAGCAAATTGGAAGTGAAACTGGCACAAGCAGAAGGAAATGTATGTGTCTCTTGCTCCCTCAGGCAGCACTTTTACATAAGAGGGACACTTTAGAGATGCATATTGAAATTGATTTCATCTTTCTGTCCCATTAAACAAGCAATTGGTTTTCAACAGCAGCTCGCAGATGAATCTGAGTCAAAGCAGGATGATTAACTGGAGGACAGCCAGCTTGGCCACTGTTTGTCCTCTCCTGTTTAATACTCAGTGTATAGTGATACACACATTAGAGACTTCAAACTCCACCCTTTGAGAGGCAATACAGTAAATTAATCTGTTGAGAAATTGCTGAGATTCCAGCCTTCCTACCAACTTTTTCATTTAACCGTGTTAGATACTGCTAGCTGGAGTTACTCAACTCAATGACTCACAGCCAAACACTGTGACACACGTTATTTTTGCTTTTTTGCATTTCCTATCTATAGATGGGTGGTTTGGAGTTCAGTTGGGTTGAATACACTGAGGTGAAACTTAATTCCTGTCAGCTGATAACAACTATTCTTCATTCAAACAGAGAATATGTTCTGCTTTCACTCACAAAATTGGGTGATCTTTGCATGGACATATCAGCAACCCCAAACCTACAATGTCTTGAGGGCACATGTGCCCATCCCTCTTCTGAATATCTGAGTTTTGGGGTGTTCTACTAACTAACCTGACTTTAGAAAGGCAAGGATGGTAAGGAGTGTGTCTTCAAACTCCAAGAGGCTTAATCTCTGATGTCCCAGTATTTGCCATCCCAACTATTTTAAAGGAAAAATAGATGCACTTAAAAGCTGTTAATCATTGTCATGATCCCTCTTTTGGTTTGTTAGTCAGGGAAGCAAACATACTCTATTCTTACACGTGCTGACAGGAGAGAAGATAGAAAGACAGAGGAAAATGCCACTGCTGTGTACACTGTGCCTCTTAGCCAATTTAAACCACCATTTTCATCAATTTCCCATTGTAAGAACAAATTAGAAAATATAACTGTTGCTATCTACAGAGAAGGAAGAGTGAATCTATAAATTGAAGCTCAAGGTTATTTGAGCTCTTATCTGTCCATAAAATAGGTATATGTCTCTGAGCTGCTGAATATTTTTATTGCTGCTGGTTTAATAATTAATCTACCCTTTGGAAGCTGCAGGCCTTTTGCCTGGGATTAATGCACTTGTAACATCCCCATGTCTACCACCTTTTCCTGAAAGCTAAGTGGTACCACAAGAATCTGCTGCAGGGGGCTTGTTCCATCTTAGGTTGTGTCTTCATTTGTCTTCATAGAAAGCATTTTTAATCCCTCTCTGCTGCCAGGTTCAGACATAAAATCTCCGCTGCTATTCTGTAAATCTCTTCTACATAAGCTTGGAGGGCTGGTCCATTAGCAACTAGCAATGGCAAATGGAAGGTTTCTCTGAACTAGGCTTTGAAAGAAGGTATGTGAGTAACTGAAAGGGCTGTTGCACGTCTGTCTCCAGCTAGGATTGGGGAAATGCATGCCTTTAAATCACAAATCTTGCTGCCTATGGGATAAACTCCTTCCCCCATGTCAATGACTGAGTCAGTTCAGGGCCTTTCCGTGCTTTTCTGGGAGAGACCTTGCTTGCTGAGATGTTACTCGGATCTGTCAGCAGGCACTGCAGTTTTTTGGTGCCTGTGTGCTTTGTGCTTCTCCTGTCCTGTCGTGTTGGTGTAGAAAAGTGCTGAATTAGTATATAATGTCTGCCACAGTGAAAGTGGGGTGAAGCAGGATGCTCAGCTGCTCCCATTTGCTTGTGAAGGTCCCATTAGGTTTCCTGGTGGTGTTTTCTGAAATGAGGAGCTCTTGCTTTTGTCAGCTGGGAGAATCAGTACTGTGTGCCATGCTCTGCTCTGTCCACCCTTCTGATTACCATTAAATGTAAGTGCTGCCTGCCATGAATTGCCTGTTGTGCATGCTCCAATGTGTCATTCAGGAGCAAGAATCTCCATCTATATGTTGAGCATCATGCTAGGCAAGGTAGGATGAAGGAAAATGTCTTTTATCCTTAAAGGTATGTTTGGTGAATTTTTGATCCCTGTGATAAAGGGGAGAAGAGAAGTGAGGCTGGAATGTGGGATAACAGAAGTGTGGAGAGCGGCAGAGGCAACACATCCATCTCAAGGAAGCTTTTGTGCTTCCAAGAAGTGTTTTGTTGAAGAAAATTGTTTGGGGCAGCCAGTTATGCAAGCCCTCCTAACTATGAATGTAGGGATACCTGTGTGGGGGAGTGGATGAAGCAGAAGGAATGAAAATAGGAGCTGCTGAAGCTGCATCTGTGCACTGGTGAGAGGGAAGGACAAGGACACTTAGGATAGAAACAAGTAATAACAGGATTCTGACACTCAGTCATGTATTTCTGAAACACAGAGACTGGAAAGAGAAATGAAAACGTGGAGTTCTGATTTCTAACAAGATTTGTTTCTAGCTAGTACATGGAGTGACTTAGTGGACAATATAAGCCTTTTGAATAGATCCCTTCCCTGTTGTGTTTGCGGTTGATTGTTTCATATATGCAGAGCTTGAATTCTGAAAGTCTCTTCAGCATCTCCAGTTGCATCTGAGAAGAATCTTCCTTGGTAGGTGGTGGTTTTTATCCTATTTGTAGCAGCAGCCCATGCAGTTAAGAGCGGATGATGTTTACCTTCATGTCTGAAGCTGTGGTTTTAACCCACATTTCCAGAGGCAAAAAGTTATGTCTTTCTGCCTCATTGAACTGTTTTTAATTCAGTTAGGGCATTCTTTGGTCTCCAAACGACGTCGTACAGGTTGTCTAGAGGTAATAGAACAGCATGGTTGTACTGCCCAGCCTCACTGGTGGGCAATTTTTCAGTTAAACCAGGCCTGTGCTGCTTTGTTCCCTGTGGAGCTGCTATAACTGCACACACAAGGAGCACTGGCTACAATTGATGGCTGGGAGAAACACTGCTACTATTTTTCAATCTGGGCTGCTTCTTGCCTTGTTCCTGACAGTCTGAAGGAGAATATCCGCCCCTAATGCAAAGATGCCACATCAGAACAAAGTCATTGGCATTCCCATGGCAATCATAGAAATACAATATTCTTAATTTTATTTTAACTGTGGTTGAACACACAAATTTCTAGATTTGCAATGTTATACAATTTAGCTTGGTCTGTTGCTGTAGCAGTGACACTTTAAGTCATCACAAATACCTCTTTTTTGTTGTAAAGACATATGGATTTTACATTATAAGCAGTGATTATTAATTTTGTTTTCTGAAGTTTAGCTTTCTGTAAGGAATAGTCGTAGAAAATCAGACCAAAGCCCTAATAGATCCCAGTTTATTTGTGCTGATGTTGTGAGTTCGTTAGCACAGGCTCAAGTACTCTTCCTTCCAGGAGCTGAAGAGGATGGCTTTGTGCTGGTGTTAGACATAGCTTTTCTTAGGGAGACAGTTCTGTGTACAGCATCCACAGATCCTCAAGAGGTTTTGAAACAACAAACTATTTTTTTTATACTTCCTTGGGTGCATTTTTTTATACTGCTGGGCTGTAGCCCATCTGCTTTGTAGGGGTAATAAGGTGTCCCCTCTTGCATCCCTTCGCATTAGAGACTTTATCCATTCTCCCTGTCTACTCCACATGCACCACGCAACTTGCTATTGTCTGTAATTACTATTTGAGCTGTTCTCAGCTTATACCTATTTATTTGTCTTGGAAACTGCCCAGTGTTTTCCATGGGATTACTTTGCTTTGTAATAGTTGTTATGGTCAGGATGGTTTAGGCAAAGCAATGCAATGGTTGGTTTTGGGGCACCAAAGGTTAATTCAGGCCTCAGAAACCTTGGTTTGCAGCCCAGAAGTGCATGCTGCCCCATTCATGGCAGATAGTAATTGCTATCTCTTGCACATATGCAACTAATCTTTAGTCTTCCTTGAAAACATGAGGGTTTTACTTGCAGGGATCAGTGCTGGTTTGTAGTTATAGAGTGTGCTGTAGGAGATGTTCATATTAATTTTTGGCCAATTTAATTTTTTGCCAGCAGAACAGAGTAAAGCAAGTTTTTGCCTGGTGGAAGGGCAAAGCTAGCATTGAAGGATTACCTTCAGTGGCCTGGAAATGCCTACTTTATGGACATGGACAGCATTTTCTTAGTAAGAGTGTGGGCAGACCTAATTAGGCAGTTCTCCCTGGACAATGTTTGTTTCTCAGGTCACTGCAGTAGTTGTCTTGATCAGGTTTCTCACTTGCATTGAAACTGTCCTAGAGTGCCGTGAGTGCAGGCATCAAACTTTGTCCCTAAGCAATGATTTTATTTATTTGAAGCCAAAGGAGTCTAAGAAGCCAAGTTAACTTCATGTGGGCTTCACCCATGAGGTTTCTGCTGCTTTTATTTTTTTTTGTTTCCCATAGCAAAAGCTGGTGAAGTATAGAAAGAAGTCTCCATGACCTCATAATTGAATAAAATGAGACTGCTAATTATGTCTGGGAGGACTGTTAGATTGTCATCAACATTTAGGCCCACATACCTCCTTTTTTAAGAAGAGAAGGATTCAGGGTGGATGTCACTGCAGTCTATAGACTTTACTCGTTGTTTTCTTTTTTTGTGTGTTTCTACATGGATTTATTTGGGAAGCCTAATTGCTGGGTGCAACTATCTGCCTTGACAATCAACTGTTCTGGGCAAACAAAGGGTTATAATTTTATTATCCCACAAATGAGACTTGAAAGGTTTGCCTTATCTTTGCTTCCCTTGCCCTCTGGACAGAGGGAGGAAGAGATGCTGCCCTTTGGGTGGTACCTGCTTGTTCCCAGAGGAGTGGGAGATCTCCTAGGAGGAGCACCACAGAGCCTGTGGTACCACAGAGCTGTGCTACAGCTTTTCAGCAATCCTGTTCAGGAATGCAGAGAGGGGAGGCAAGTGCTGAGCTTTGTGGGTATTTCACTCAAACCAAGCTGGGGGGAAGAAGAGGAGGCAGCTCAATCCAGACTGCCTGTTATTCACCCTCATATGGCTGCGTTCCTCTGCTTTTCTACCCCCTCATGCTTCTCCCTAACTTCCTGGCAGTCATATTCCATGGCATGCTCTTTTCACCCCGTTTCAGGCCATGCAGCAGCAGTACAAGAGGGCCTTTGTTTAGCTGTAGCGCTGTATCTGAATGCTGTGAAAAGTATTGTGGCAGCTGCCTGTGTGAGGCTGTGCTTGGGGACGTCTCAGAGGGGATCTGTATGGCCAGCACCCTCTGAGCTGAGCAGCAGAGCTGTAGAGAGGCTTTAGGGGTACAGGAAGGATGCTGTAATGTGAAATGCATGGAAACACAACGGCTGTCAGTGCCTTGGAAGTGTTTCTGCAGAGTAGCTTCTCTGTGTTGATGTCGCACCAAAGCAATTCTAAGGGTATCCATGAAATGGAAAGAACTTCTTTGATGTCTGACCAGAGATACAGAGGCCAGAGAGAACTGTGGCAGCTGCATCATCCACTTGCAGATGGAATACCAGCTCTTGGGGAAATTCTCAGCTCTACCGGCAAGGTGTTTTCCATCACTGCCCAGCTCCTTGGCCCTGCTGTGCCCCACAGCCAACCCGTGTCTGTATTATTCTGGCCCAGTACTCAGTACCAAAATCCATCAAGAAGAGCTCTCCTGGGGAGGCCACTGGTACTACAAGAAGCCCTATTTTGAGTCAGTGTGTTGATGCTGTGCTGCAAGTGCATCTTGTTCAAAGGCTGTACTAATTATAAATTGGTCTTGGGAGATGAGGATAAAAATATCTTTAGTCAGCCTGTCTCTGTAAACAACCTGTGATGCTATTTGGAAATGTGGTGTAGTTTTCATGTTTCAGGGAACGTGTGTGCTCCCTGTGAAGGATTTCAGCAGCCACAGTGCAGAGCTTTCTTGTGGTCAGTCTGACAAATAAAGCAAGGAAAGAATTTTTTTGCATACTGGAGATGGCAAAGTAGATATTCATGACATTCTTTTCATGCAGTTAGAGGAGAAATTTGAGTTTACCTCAGGACTGTAGGAGGAAGGGTGTTTATTATACCAAGCATATGCTGTAATAGTACCTTCTTTTTTATAAATAAAAAAATGCCCTTGAAACACCTTCTCTGTCCTGGCCATATGAATTTGGGTGGAATCTCTCCTGTACATTGCAGGAGAGGATTTGCTTCTGTGGTGCAAGAAATCAGCTGGTTCACTGCTAAATCAAATACTGATGTGTACTGTCATCTGCAAGGTACATTTCCCTACTGGGCAGGGAATGCCAGAGGCAAGAGGAAAAGCAGGGTGCCAGTGACAGACACACAGGGAGCACCCATGAGCAGAAATGATGCTGGATCTCCATAACAGGACCTGTCTGCCCAGCTGGAAGCTGCTGCAAAGTGGCAGCGAGAGGAAACCCCACAGCCTCCTTTGGCTGTCTTCAGGCTGATCCTGACAGATCTGTCACTTGACTCCTAGTGGAGCTGAGTCCCCTGTGAGCACCCCCTGACCGTGTTTCAGACAAACCTCCAAATGCATGCTGGGTGCTTGGGACGATGAATTATGCAAGCATGCTTTTCAGGGAGGTAAAAGCACTTTGCCTTTCCTTTGTTCTTCAGCTCCACTGTGACTTAACCAGGATGGTGCAGTGTTTCCAGTTTCCTTAGGGTAATGCATCTTGCTGTAGGTCCTGGCCGGCCCTGTGTTCTGCATTCTGCTTTTTATGGAACAGGGAAAATACAGGGAGAGGAGGGAGGAACAGGTGCAGCCCCTTTTGGTTGTCTTCCAGTTCAATACTTTGGAACAACATCGACAGGCTTGAGGAAAAAATGCCTGAATGTGAAAGGGCTTGCCATCGGAACTAAATTATTCATCAGATTATTAAAAGAAGAGAGTGCAAAGATGTAAACTAAGCACACCCCAATGCAGGCTGTAATGAGCTAAAATTATAGTTGTGGTCTTGGGAAAAGACCACACTCTCAATTAGCTCAGTGCTGGCAGCTGCCTGAGTGCATACAGCACCTTCTGCATAAGGATGATGCCAGGCATTCGTCAACTTTGTACTCGTTTTTCAGTAGCTCAAATAAAATAGGATTTAGTCTGTATCAGCAATAGATAACAACACTGCAAGTTGATAGGGTGCTGTAAATCTGGAACCTCTTTGCACCTGTTGTCTTACAACTCCCCCAGGTTTTCTCATTTGTTTTTCTCCTTGCTGTTTGTCCTGTAAATGTGTATATCAGGCTTTCCAGAGATGTCAGCCTCCTCTGTGTCCCCTTGTTACATCAGCTATGTTTTCAGCTGTTAATCATATGTGCTTGAATCTGTCTCCATCAGTGTTTGAAAAATTAATGGCTTCCTCTTTTAGTTCACATCCTCTCTCTTTTTGACCAATTCTATTCAACAGTCTATTTTCTGACTCTGTTTTAAGGGAGATGACCTTGCCTCTTGCTGGAGTGTGATCGTTGGCATGCATCTTCTGCATTTCAGAACAAAGGTGAATGCGTTGAGAGCTTTAGCATGACTGAGTGACAAGGTTTTCCTCCTGTTTATTTAGGTCTTTTTTAGTGCTCTTGTGGAAAGGATGGGTTCAAGAACTGGGTCTTGCAGGGTTTTTAAAATCCTGTTAAGTCTGTTTTCTCCGTTTGTCGCTAGTAGTGCTTCAGGCAATATCTTTGTCCTCATGAACATGAAAGTCTTGCCTTAATTGATGACAAGCTCAGATGTTACAGCAGTGTGATTTAATTCTGAGAAGTGCTAGGGTTTGAGTGGAAGTCAGTCTGCATTCTGGGTAGTAGTTAGAATGCTTGAAGCTATAAGGGGACATGTTTGCTAGGAATGACGATGCTCTTCTGTGCCTTTCTCTGTTCTCCCCTCCTCCGACCCCATTTGTCTCTCTCTTTGTCTCTTATATTAATTAATAATAATCACTGTGTGGATGGGGATTTGTAGAACCAGAAATGGAATGAACTAGAAATGACCCAGGAAACTTCTGCCATTGTGTGTGTATATATAGCTCCTAGACAGCCACAACAAAGAAGATACTGCTAATTATTTTCCAAGTAACTTTGACAGAGACGTGAATAGAAAAATGTATGTGAATATTTTTGGAAGATCATCTGAGCTAAAACTCTAAGTTTAGCATTTGCTTGATCTGTTTTTAAAATATGTTCAATAAATCTTTAACAGACACTTTAAAAGATGAGAGGGAACTTTTCTCTGAGGAGTGAAACACAATTTCAGTTTTAAATGAAAATCTGAAAAAATTTGGACAGGATTTGTATTAGATATACTTGGGAAGGTTGGGGGAAGTGTGAAAAAAGTATTTTCCTGATAAGTTGTTCTGTGTGTACTTGGTAGAAATATCTCATTTGATGCAGAGCTCATCTGAAGCAATAACAGGAAAAGAAAGCCATACAGAGAGCTGTAAAATATGCTGATTCAGGGATAAGCAATTCTTATTTGAAACACTCAGATTATGATAGTATTTCAGGCTTCCTTCATTTTTGATAAATTCATTTATATTCAATGATGCTTCTTGGCAGTATCTTGATTTCCACACTGCAGGAGAGTCTGATTCTCAACTAGAAAAATAACAGTGGAGGAGGGAGAGCAGGAAGGTGTAGGTAGGTGTACAAATAAAGTGTGAATGTCTTTCTGCAAAAGAGGAAAACTATCATCCAGGGCCCACAGTGGAAGCCACTGGTTTTTCTGTATGTTATATGTAGCCTGCAAGACATTGCAGAGACTTCATGTGAAGCTGGGAAAGCAAACGCACATTTCTTTCCCCAAAATAATTGTTGCTACCTACCTCTTCTGAGAAATGCGTCTAACTCTGTCAATAACTAAGAAGCTACCTTTGTCATCTTGTGCTGCTGCAGCTCTGAAGTGCTCTGGTTTTGGTGGATGACCTTCATTTGTGTCCTTTGAACATCTTTCTGGTCCTTCTGCATTTTCATATCATCTTGTGTCCTGGGACAGTACTCTAGTTGGTTGCTCTAGCCTGGTCAACTTGTATCTATCAAGTCACAGGAGGCTTCATTTACCTCTGTTCACTGTCTGCTGAGTTCAGGCACTTCCTTATCTGATCTAGTTTCGGCTTCTTGCTCTTAGTTCATGTTCCAGCTAGTTTGGAAATGCTCTGGTTTTCTGTCACATTTAGCTCTTCTGCACAGGAGTCCATTACTGTTCATGTGGCCCAAAGGAATGGGGTGAAAGAGAAGTGTCCAAATCCTCAGTGCTTGTGGCTGCATCCAGCAGGGTCAGAGCCCTCCGTGGATGTAGGGCTGTGACACTGTGACTGAAGAGGTATTTTCTGCCAGTATCTGAATTGTTAATGTCCTCTTCCCCTTGTAGGAGGATAATGCTCTTGACTGTAGTGCCATCAGATCTTTTCTTTTAAGTGAGAATCATTGGGATGTTGACCAAACTGCTGTAGTTTTGCTTAATTTTTACCTGTTTGTTGGGGTTATTCCACTCCTCCTTCAAAAAAACTGAGATGAGCTTCTGAGGGAAGACTGTCATCTCAAACATAAAGCCTTTCTTTAAATTTATGGGCTTTTTGTATGGACTGCCATTCAGAAAAGGAAACTATTTTCTTCTTTTTTTTTTTTTTTCCTTCCTTTAGTCCAAGATGATGTGGGCAGGTTGGCTGTGGGAACAGTTAGTAGCTTTTATTCTTGTAACTTTAAAATTTATAGTGTAATTACACAAGAGATTATGTGCTAGCCTGTAAACAGTGCTCTTACTCCCAACAGCTTGGGAACCCTTGGACAAGTCTGAGAGCCATCTGAAGAAATGGGATGCACACTGGCAGGTTGCTTCATGTAGAGCTGAGGTGCACATAAACTGCAGTTTCATCATGCTCAGGGGGACACTCTCTGCCCACTGGAAGTTTTTTATGTACGGGGAGGACAAGTAGCTCTGGATCAAAATTGAGAGGCATCAGGAAACTCTAATCTTCAAATGAGAAAGTGAAAACTCTTAAAAAAACCCTACAACAATCCAACCAAGCAAAAAGAAAATCTACAAAAACCCTCACAAACCCCACAAAAACAGAGAAAAGCTTCCAAACAAAGCTTCCTGCTGCATGTGTGTTTGTGGGTTTTTTCCTTCTTGCTGCAATATATATTTCTCTCTGTGTTTATTGTCATACAGTTTGCCTTGTGAAAAACCGGCATGTTGCATACTGAGTCTCTGTTATTATGAGAATTTCTCATGTCTTTTTTATTAGTAATCATCATGTACCTGTGAACAGGGAGGTGACATGTTGGAATATGTGAAGTATTCCAAAGTAACTACAATGAAATCAGATAAGTGACAGTAAGGCAGGAGTGCAGGGAAGACAGCTTGCTTGTCTGCCAGCTTGACAAAGCATGTTAGTTCACTGGAGTTTTCTTTTGTTTTATTTGGTCTTGATTTTGATTCCCTGTTTGAATCCTGTCTCCACATGAAGTGTTCATTATGCATGTAATGCAGCACTGTTATTCCTTCAGGGTAAATGCTCACAGCCAGTTGTACAGTAGAAGGACTGGGCCTGACAGAATCAATGCAGAAATACAGATATCAGACTGGATTTGGCTTGTGCTATAGGTTCTCCATACTCTTTAGAGCATTGCTACACCCAGCTTCCTGCAAAGAGCACTGCTTCTCCAGTGTGCTCTTGTAAGGTGTTTACTCTAAGCTGCTTCTTAGGTGCTGAAGTGAAATCCATTTTGCTGGCTTATCTGTACCACTTTGGAAAGAGTGGGGAGAATACTCTGCTTCGTTTTCCCCTGTGCCAGACAGAACTGATAGAGTGTGACAGTACTGAGCAAACCCTGCAGAAGGAGGAGAACCCCTGCAGAAGTGGGGAGGAAAAAAGAGTTCTTCCTGGTGTTGTGTTTACAGTGCTAAGAGCAAACACGCTTGCAGAGATACAGCAGTTCACAAGTAGTAAGTATAAAGGGTTGGTGGTTTTTTTCAAGGCATTAAGTACTGTATAACTGAAACTCTGTTAAATTGTTGAACCAATTTATATATCCCTCTTAAAAGCAGGGGTCAAGCTTTCTTGGCACAGGAAAACATTCAACACTTCTTTTTATTTAATCCAAACAATCTTTCCTGCTGTCAGGCAAATTGCCCATATCATTTCATGTTCTCTGCTGCCAGCACATTCTCCCTTCTCCATAGTACATATGATCTCATGTTGTGTACAATAACTTTTTTTTTAAATTTTTTTCTGAAATATCAAACCAACTTGACCTGAAGGAAAAACAATTTTCTTTTTGCTATATTTGAAGCTTTCTATACATTTCCTATATTAGCTGATTCTATACTCTTAAGATGAAATCTGCCAGTAGAAAACAAGTAGAGAATGTACAGGAAGAGTCATGAGCAGCTTATGGTAACTGCTAGGACTAGGTGGACATCAGAGCATAATAACCACCCTTGCTGCACCAAGGCTAAATTATGGGTATTTTTAATGGGTTGGTAGCTAATGTTAGCAGCACAGATCTTCAACTGAACTTTTTGCATGTGGTTCCTTCAGGCAAGTTTAGCAGCTTACATAAGTTGGTGACAGAGTAAATTAGTGTTAATCAGAACCAAGCCATTTTAAATGCTCTGACAGGTCTCCACGTGCCAAGAAGGGCAGAGCACTCAGTCCTGAAGGTGTGAGAGCTCCCACAAAAGCAATGAACATTTCCTCTAGCAGTATCCTTTCTCTGGCTTTCTAGTTTAGAAGCAGCTTTGTAACTTGTCTTCTGTGGTTGCATCAGGTAGGGACTTGCCTTGTAAAGTAAATATCCTGAATGAAGTCTTGCTGCATGCTTCTAACACAGACCGCAGTCAGAAACAGTACTCCAAATTTTCCAGCTCTGCCTTAAATTTTCTGCATCTTTAGGCCACGTGCTCGTTTTTTCATTTAACTTTTTTAAAACTTGTTATCCTAAGAAAAAACAACTCATGTAGCCCATCAAGTCACAGTGTATCTTCCTCCTTGCCCCACTACTTTCTCTTTTTTCCTATGTCTGCATCACTTTTGAGCCTGTTGACCAGATTCAGTCACACAAAATCAAGCCAAAATCCTCAAGGTTTTTCCTCAAGGTGGAGGAAGGACCTGGCATGGTTCAGGCTTTGTTAGTGGCTCTGCTTACAGGCAGCTTCTTTGCTCATCAGAAGCCATCCAGAGAGGACAGGACTAGAGGACCAGAACACTTAGGAAGAAGTTGTCTGCCTTGTTCTAAGCCCTAACTTGGAGCGGAAGCTGGGCTTACAGACAGGACAACATGGGCTGCCCCAAGTGCCATATATACCATGGTGCATCATGGATCCTCGCTGGGGATTTGGTCCAGCCTCCTTTATTTACAAAGATCTCTGCCAGCAACACACCACAAACTTGGCATGCAGCTCCTTCTCATTACCTTGGCCTTCTTTCTGAAGCCAGGCTTGACAACTGGGAGGGAATCAGAAGGAGAAATCAAAGAGGAGTTTCATCTGGAACCAGAGAGGTCAGCAGACCTACAGAGCAAGGTGTATTGGCCCAGCTTTATGTTTTGTTTCAGGGCATTCGGCACCTTCAGGGGGCTCTCAACTTCAGCTGAAGGGCGGGAGGAGGCAATTGCACGTGCTTTAAAAGTAGCTAGCTAAATAGGTAAAAGCTCATATGGCATTTAAGCTTTGCACACCACTGCCAAGTTTCCACATGTTTAGAACATTGAGTGCTCCCGTAAACAAGATCTCAGCCCATGCCCTCCTCCTGTGTAGGTTGCCGCTGAAGTTTCACTTAGAACCCTGTACATGCCAGTGTGTAACCAAGGCAATGACTGACCCAATGACTCTGTGAACTAGACTTTAGTGATCGAGCCTTGTTACATGACTGGCAAGGCTGGAAAATGCTGGAGTGTCTCAGAGCTTCCCAGACAAGGAATGTGAAATGCTATGATGCGAAATATTTCCTGCTCCTGGAGCAGAGGAGTCCCCTAAAGGCAACTGAATAAAAGTAGCACAGCCTGGAGATGAAAGAAAGTGGCCTCTCATTTTAGGTTAAATAAGTAGGTGCAGAGCTCTAAGGCTGGTGGTTGTTCTGACTTGTTTCACAGGAGACTGAAACACATGCTGGGCAGGGCTTGGGGCACCTGGCTCATATGGAGAGGTTTGGAGAGTGGTTCAGGTGGAGATAATCTGTTAGTCAGAGGTGGATGGTGCCTCTTGAAAAAATGCCTCCAAGTCTGGAGGCTGAGTTGAGCACAGCAGTCACAGTGAGGTGTCTCCGTCCTCCAAGTAACAGCCATTGTCTGACAGGACACCACATTCTTCCTGCCTGAGCAGGCTGTTTGTGAGAATATGTAATCTTTGGACTTCCCCTTAAACAAGAGGATGAAAAGAATAAAGAATGTGTCATGATCATCAGACTGAGCTGAATTTATGTGTCTGGCAGTAAGACTGTTGGGAAATGGAATGGATCTGCATAGGGAGATATTTAAAGAGGGAGACTAGTCAACCCACGTGCAAATTAATTTAAATTTTATTTAGTGTATTTAAATATATCTGCCTGATCTCTCTTACAAAATTATGATTTTATCTATAAATGCATTTTACCTGTTAGCTTGGTTTTGTGTGGTTTTATATGTGCACTGTCAATTTTTGCATCTGAGATGTGAGCCTGTTTCTTTATTTTTTCCTTTAATGCACATTTAAAGCTTCATACAGAGTTGTTTCTGAACATTGTCTTTCTTATATCTCCAAACATAAAATGTCAAAGCAGTAAAATAAACAGCCTCCTTCACACCCCTCTCCAAACTAATTGAGGGAGATCTTTTCTAGTGGCAAAAAAATTTAAGAAGTTATAGCAGTGGTCAGGCCTTTGCCTCACTGCCCCATAGCTGAACAGGTCTTTGTCTCAACAAAAATCACATCAGTAAAATATAGTTACAGTGGGCCAGAATATTTAGGTTGTGAGTTTATGATTTAGTAAATCTGGATTTAAGGTGGCTTTTGTGGCATCAGAGGCACACTGCAACCATGTGGGCTTGATAGGTTTATTCAGGACAGTTCCACTCTGACAAATCTCCTTTGCATGCACTAGAATATATAAAGTCTATTTTAATTTTTTTAATATCCCACCTCCTCCTCAGAAGATGATTCATCCATCTACCACTGTGACTCTTCCTGTCAGATGTTGCTGTCCTGCCTTGGACAATGTTGTTCAAGCCTGTTCAGCACTGAACTTGGCTGGTTGTTGTAAGAGAACCATGAGTGGTTTTGCACACCTGACTGTGATGTTGATGCTTTTTTAATTTATTTATTTTTTTTTACTTAGTGCTAGGACTAAGACTTTGCTGACTGTGTGAAGCAAGGTCTAAAGCTTCACTTGATTGGTTTTTAACATGGCTGATGACAGCCATTGACATCTGAGCCAGAAAACCTTCTTTTGTCTGCAATGAAAGGATGGCCAGAGCAGTTTTAAAATGCAAAGGTCTTGAATGTTTTGTGTGTCCACCGGAATTCAAGAAGAAGTTGGTGGGAAAGGGAGGAAATTAAGTAGGCAGAGTGCTTCATGTAATACCCAAAATTCAGAGTGTCTGCTAGTTGGTGCATGAGGTGGTTCCTGTTCCTCCAAAATCCGAATTTTGGATCTTAAAGTAGACAAGGTATTTGGTATGCAGAAAGTCAAGGATTTGGCTATAGATTTTATATTCTTGCCTTCAGACAGCAAGGCTGAAACTTTAAGGTAAAGTCAGAATTTCATTATTTAAGATGCACTTTAAGAGGAAGTAGGTGGTCACTGGCTGGTAGTAATTCAAATGTGTTGACTTGTAATTAAATATGTTTGTCACATTCATTTGGCACTATTCCTGGAGAACTGGGTGGGTGCATGCTGGATGTGTACATGTGCTCACTGAAGTAGTTGTAGGGCTCAGCATACACTTGCTCAGATCCCTGATTAATGGTTGTTGTTCCCTTGTGGTCTTTGCCAAGATGAGCTTGGAAGCAAAATGGAATTAAAAAGCACTTCATTTAAAGACTAATTATTACTGAAACAAAAGCTTGTTCAAATGAGCAAAATAGAAGTTTACCAAAATATGGTTTTACTCTTTCAAGTTAACATGTCATTAAACAAAGGAAGCATTGTGGTTTTTTGTTTCTGGTCATCATGTACTTCAGAGTTTAGATAGAATAGATAACATAGTGGATACCGGAGGGAAGAGAAGCATAAGCTTTCCACATCCTGAAACTTTCCAATTCCCACAGCTTGCTTTCAGTGGCAAGTTCAAAGCCCACAGAAATATGAAAATTTAAACAAACTTATATTTACAAATTGTGTTTTGGCCATTTGGGGAAAAGTTTAGCTGTCAGGAGCTGAGTTAGACTTTCTGCAAACTCTTGTTTCAGAGCATTGGTCTATGGCTTTTGCAAGCTCAGTGTCTGCCTTGCTTGAAATCTTTGAGAAGCAAATCATTGTTTCCTTGAATAATGTTTTGAATTAATATAGCTTTAATTTTTTAGAATTAACTTCAATTATGGTAAGGGTACTCTTTTCCAAATGTAGAATTAAAAGGATTTTATTTAGATATTCAAATAGAGCTGATATAATTTCAGCTTTAAAAGTGCAGAAAAGTGTGATTTGTATTTAGAGGGTTCCCCCTCACTCCCTAAACCCCCACCCACCTGAGCAGCTCTTGCCTTTGCTTGTTAACCTTTTCTCAGAGTAAAAATCAGCCAACTGTCGTACCTGAACTATCTCCAGATGAAAAGCCACACACCTGAACAGGTTTTCTAGAAAGGAAGAGTAGGTCCTACATAGCACAGTGCAGTATTGGAGATAAAAAGTAAGTGGCAGGGGGGGTCTGTCTGAAAATAAGATGAGGTTTTCTTGGGCTATCTGGTATCTCTGCAGTGCACTTAACTTGTCAGCAGGTTAAAATTGAAGCCTGTCATCAACTGCTGCTTGTGTAAGAAGGAGCATCACTCAGCCCATCTCGGGAATGCCTAGGTCACCTCAGGGTGTGCGAGAGCAACGGCAAAAATGTCATTCAGTGTATTTGACTTTCTAAATTTACCTATGTACTTTATCTGACTCCTGAGGTGTGTGGTAGTTCTTGCATCAGGGAAGACTCTTGGAGTGGTGTTTGCAGAGAGATTGGCACAAATCCTCTGTCAGGAGTTTGGGAATGAGAAAGGTCAGTGTTTATCTGGGTGGGTGAGTGGGTGTGTGCCCAGTGGGGAAAGGAGAAGCAGTGGTTTCAGAAGAAATGATAAGGATATTTTATTTTATGCACTGAATTTCTCTGGGTGAAAACACCCAAGTGGTCTCAGTCTTAAGTGTTGTTCCCATTCTGTAACTGTTCCTTGATTTTAATTTTTTTGTTCTAATTTTTCTTTTGAGATGTCTGAATGAAATTGCCAAGTCAAAGGTCACCAGCTTACTTCAGTACACTTTAGGATTTCAGCAGATTTAGACATGATTTAAAAGCATCCCAATCAAAGTCCACCTTGAAGATGCAATAGAATAGGAAGTGTTCTCAGGTGCTGGGAACAACTTAGCCATAGCTATAAAATATGTGCAAAGGATGGTAAGTCTGTACCAGAAACAAGGAATGTCTGGGGTGTGTGATATTTGGCTATGGGAAGGGATTGGATGCCAGGCTGCTTGGAATGCAGTTCCTTTGGAAGAGAGAACCAGGATTTCTGAACAAGGATGCTTCCCTTTGCTCACTCCATATCTCTACTCAGTGCAGAGACCTGATATGCTGCCTGGCTTTGGAAATAAACAGGACTGCACCAATGAAATAGGCAAATTTTGTATTTTGCTAATATCTCCAAGGAAGATAAATGTCGTAAATCCTTCACATCACCACTTGTGTTCCTTGATTTCCCATGCAGAATACATCCTCCGTCTTTTTCCTGATAAATAAATTATTCTTCTCCAAATTCTCACTTCTTTAGTCACTTACATTCATGTGCTTATGATATGTAAGGCAGGAAGATGTTACTCTTTGAAAGAGCTACCCCAGAGGAGACTCTGGCCTCTCTCAAAGAGACATCTGATGGTGGCTGCTGCTGAAGCACTTGAAATGCATGCAATGGCAAGGCTAGATCTGGGAAAAAACATCATCAAACATCTAACACAGAAGCAAATAGGAAGAGAGCAAGAGAGGAGGTCAGGCTGCTTGTTTGGGGGGATTATTTATTGAGGCTCAGATCTATGCCTTTGGATTAGGAGCAGATTTGGCCCACGACATTGAGTCTGTAACACCACAGATTGGTATGCCTTTGTTTTCTAATATAAGATACAGAAATCTGCTGTGTTGCCAGCATTGTAAATGTACTAAGAAGTTATTTCTCTGTTGCCTCTCCTTATTTCATTCCAAAGAATTTAAGCCCCTTAGTGTCCCAGGCTGTTACATTCACTCCAAGAGACATTTGCATTTGGAGCTCGTACAGTGCTTTGTAGTGAGCTTCTCATGGGAAATGCAGTCACAGAGAACTTAATTTTTTCAGCCATGGCTTTCTCTTTTCTAATCCTATATAAAGTGCATTAGATCTTGGGCTTTGGATCTTCATACCCTTCAGTGTGTAACTTATTATAGGGATCAGTTAGTTCAAGGAACAGTATGTGGGAAATGCAGGCAATATTAGACTTCTGTGATTAGTTTTATGAAGTACTTAATCTAAAAATCTCTAACACTTGAAGACATCACTAGTTATCTTAAAGCACTATGGAAACCAGGCCTTACCCACCCCATCTTGTCTACATTTGCACATGTATTTGGGAATTCAGTGCTTTGGTTGCTCACCAAAAGCAAGGAATGTGGTGAGGATCATATTTCATGAACATAAGTGTCTCCTCTGCTATACCTGTGGTGCTCTGGCGACAAACATCATTCCCCAGGGCTGCACAACCAGTAGTCTCTCTGACATATCAGCTTGCTGTTGAGACAGTAGTGACATGTGGTGTGGCAGGCATTAGCCCCAAACTCGGGCTTTTTTTTTTCTCTCCATATTTAGAGAAGGTGCTTCTGATTGCTGCCATCCCTGCTCTCCCTGTTTCATCTCCTGCTCCCACTCTTGCTATGTGCTCTGCTCCCCACTTGGCCTCATCACTTGCCTGGTGTCAAAGCAGCTCCAAGATGTGGGGCAGAGATGAGAGCCCTGGGTGGGTTGGCATCTGTGCAAATACCCAAACACTGCTGTACTAGAGGGATGCTGCTCATTGCACCACAGCTGTGCATGGCTTCTTCCAGGCAACCTGTGGCCAGATCTAGTGTGCATAAGGTGTTCTCAGATATATGCATTTGCAGAAATATCTGCCACCCCCTTGCTGGAGACTGCTGCCCACTCCTGCTCTTACTTATCACTGCTTAAAGCATGTAGTAGTTTTGTGTTTGTTTTTATTAAAAAAAGGCGGCAACAAAACCAACCAAGTAAAAAACCCTCTTTAATGCCAAAATAATTTCCAGTTCTCACTGCACAAAAAAAAAAATTTAAAGAGGGGAGAAGTTCACTTAAGTGGAAGAACTGTAGTCTGTTTTCCAGAAATGGGGATCAAATAGTATGAGTGTCCCAACAGCAAATAGTACTGTGTTAGTGGCACCCCAGAGAATTTTGCAGTTAGCTGTTTTTAGACATGTTTTTAATTAATATGATATCTTAGTTCTGTTGAATTCAGAATGAAATAATGTCTCAAATATTTCTTGTTGCTCTCAACTTCTGGTCATCTGAACTTTAGAAAACTTGCTTCAGCTGTTGTGAGGCTCAACTTGTGAATCTTTAGGAGACTGGATATTTTTAATTAACCCAGTTTTTGGAGAGTGCAATATAAGTCAGGTGCATTCTGATGCTTACTGATACTGATGCATATGTAGTTTCTGCTTCTTCTGAAGAGTTATAAATTGTTTCCAAAATCCACAGGCCAGTTGTAGTTGCCCTACTTGAGTCAGAAAAGTCAGGACATGAAGATGAAATATTCTTCCCTCAGCCCACCACTTTTCTGGCCAGATGTGAAAGAGAAGCCCAGACTACTTCATAGTGAAGGCATGTTACAAGCCTCATTCATACCTAGGTAAATTCACCGTCTCATTTCAGAGCATGGTTGGTTTTTTTGTTTGTTTTTGTTTGTTTTATTTGTTTGGTTGGGTTTGGTTTTGTTTTTGTTTTTTTAATTTGCTGCTTTTCTGAGCTGGAAAGAAAGCATTGCAATGAATTTGTACAAAGGTCCTCTATCCTGTCACAGGAGCTGGCAGCCCCTGAGCAAACAGGAAGAGACTGATGTGTGTTTTGAGAGTCAGTAGCTTTTGTGTTAGGCTCCTTTGGTGATACAAGGTAGGTAGTGGAAATGTAGATAAATATTAACTGACTGCATATTCTGCAGCACATAGTCATTAAATAGTTTATGTGTGAAACCATGGAAGGGAACAGCTGGAACAGAGACACTTTTTCCTGTTTGATGTGAAATACCTGGTGTTGAGAGATATAATCAAGAGAAACATGTTCTTAGGGTGGTTGGCTATACACTGTACTCTTGTTTTAATTAAGCCTCGTCTGTTACACTTGGTGATGCTTGCAGTGGTACAAATGTCAGTTTGGCTCCTTTAACATCCAACATGTTTTGTTGAAACAGAAATAGTGTAGTCAGTCACTAAGTGAATCATAGCTCAGGAGTTGGGTCCAGGCTAACTTGTTTCATAGGCTGCAGGGGTGGTTTTAATGTAAGACTCCTGCTGGGCATACTTTCATTAGCTGAAAATGTTTGCAGATGCTGTGATCCTATATGTTTTTTCCATATCAAAAATCATGCCCAAGGTTACTTTTCAGGAGCTCATCCTGATGTTGGCCAGTTAGGTGTCTTGTTGCCTTGTGTTTTGTTTCTGTCATAAATAAAAAATAAGTTCAGATATCTTTATAATTACAGATTCTTATCTGTCTCTGAAATAAATTGTGCCTTCTTTGAATGTTTCTAGTCATGTTAATGAATAATTGACTACTGAGTAAAAGGAAAGATCCTTCTAACAGGCAGTAGAATCTGATGTGATGTATGAAAATTAATGGTTAGGCTAAATGTGATATAAATATTTTTAATATTTAGACGTGAAGATGTCCTTATTAGCAACAATTTGAAACATTGTTATTTATTTTGCATGCCTGTCAATGAATTCAGTTTCCCAAAAAATGAAGATTAGAGTTTGTGTATTTAGGACCTTTGAATGCAAAGACCCTTGTTATGTTATTTGTGATTAGGTGAGGGAGAGCAAGTCTGAGTTTGGGTTTTTTTTTTTCTTCCTCAACATTTTTCCCTCTTTGTTATGCTTGTGCAGGCATTAGTTCAAATTGAAAAATCAGCTCTGAGTCTTCATACCTTCTAGGAAGGAGGAGCGTGTAATGATTTTTAAAATAGAAAATATTTTACATCTATTGCTTTTATAGCTGGTTTTATATGTTAGCTTCTGATAAGCCAGTAATAAATCAGTGCAAGCCCTGCACGCCTACACTTTTCCTTCTTTGAACACAGCTTGGATATTTTTTGCTCCTCTCTCTCCTCTGTGTGGTGAACTGCACATGCACAGGGAGTTTTCCTGTGCAGCAGAAGGATTTGGAAATGAAGTTGCTGCCACACTTCAGATCTTAATCTTCCTTGCTGTTTGCAGATGATTCTTTGCCAGTCAGCTGGGTCAGTATTAAAACCTATCAGTGTCTCCAATTTCTCATATCTGGAATTCTGAAATTGACTATAAATTGAGTTCCTTAAAGGGAGGAAGGCCACGACTGACAAGGCTCAGCCATCTCCAGCCTGCCAGTGAGCTGCCCTGCCAGCCTGGGGCAAGGCAGAGGCTGATGATTTGCTTTGTTCCATTTTTGTTTATCAGTGTTTGTCTTCTCCTTTTAGAGGCTTGCATACCACTTTCTGCCACTCACGAGTGAATATATTAAGGCTGTTGTCCCTGGCTGGTGTTGGTATTGCTGTTATTATATTGATGTGTTGTTCTCAATTCCACACTCCCCAAAAAATTAGTATGTTCTTTCTGTTTTCATTTTTGTTTATGTGATTATGCAGAAATGTTGCCGGTGATACCAGGACAGCAGTGGAGATGGCAGCCTGACAGTAACTAGCTGAGAAATTCTGCCTTTCAAATCCTCAGCCCTTCTGTATCCGTTTGTTCCCATTTCAAAGGTGGTCTGCCTTCTACTTGACTTTATTTTAATCAAACGTGTGTGAGCAGAAGGCTGTGTTGTGGATGTGTTATTTATAGTCCTACAGTGTCAGGTGCAAAGTGATCTGATCAACAACTTCTGGTCAGGTTAAAAGAAAAACCACCTCAGGGTGAAGGTTATACAAACGACATAACTCTGTGTAGGCAAAGGTTGCAGGTGTGTGATGTCTGAATTTTGGGGTGGGGGAAACTCATTACTGGTGGTGAAACTGTTGAAGGCTGGTTTTGTGTTGTTGGAGTACCCATCCTCTGTATTTACTGGCAATTTACCCTTGGGCAGTGAATGCTGGAAGATACAAGCAGGGAGGTGAGAGAGCTTTACTGTCTGACAGCACATCTCAGTGCCCTGGAAGCTGCAAGCCTCTTGCTGAAAAGTGAAACAGAGGGCAAAAGCTAATTAGCTGCTTTGCAATTTTTTTCTTCATGAAAAGGTCATTTTTTATTTCACCACCAGTGCACTGGTTCTGCACAATGGGTGCAAGAGGCAGAGTGAGCAAAATGACAGGACCCTTCCCCACTTGCTGCTCTGGGATAAGGTGGTACCTGTGCCCTCTTCCAGCACTGTGCTGAGATTGTATACAAAGCTGGACAGGTTCTGTGTGGCTTGGGCTGCTCCCACATCTGTGATTTCTGGTGCAGATATCTGGCACCTCACTCATCTGGAGCAAGGCAGGGTGTTATGTCACCCAGCTTTTGTGAATGCCTGACATTTCCTCTCCTTTGGGCAAGAGCTGGAAAGGAAGTCGGTTTATTTAGAAAAGTGGGTTTTTTTTTGTTTGCTTCTGTCTATTCATACTCTCGGTAGAAAACATATTCCTTCTTCCATGTGAAACATCTGGCTAAATTTTAAATGTGAGGAAGTAGCTGAAGAAATTGCTTAACTGAATTTTTATGTAATTGTTAATTTTGCAGCTCTGATTTCTAAATTCTACACTTCATTGTGGCATAGCCATATAGAGCCTCATATTGCTGTGCAAATAAGCAAATAGTGATAATAGCAAAGGACCCTATTCTTAAAAACCTGAGCTTAAATTTGGTGTTCTGCATTGAGGCAGGCAGTGCTAAAGGAAATTGCTTCTCCATGCAAAGCCCTCAGGAGCCACCTGGAGCAGTCCAGGTGCTCAGCCTGAATTCCAAGTTTTTCAGTTCCTCCAGCTCTGGCCTTGTTTTTAGGTGAGAAAACAGTAATTAAACCTTCCCTGTGTCTGGAAATGTCATGCAAGTGGACACGGATGTGTAAAGAGACCTGCTTACTGTCCAGTGCCAGACAGCCTTGTGTATCAGCCTTCTCTAGGGGTCTGGAGAAATTCTAATTTTAATTAGAAACATCACTCAGCAAGACAGGGGAGCAGTTTTTATCTTCTCTGCTTCTGTAAACATATACAAATGTAAATGAACATTGATTTTAATTTTTCAAATTATATGTCCACAGACTTTGTTTCAGCAAAAACAAATCTTTCAGATTTAGTTATGCAACCCAGAATACCTTTTGGATATGGTTCTTTAGCTGGTAGCTTGGTAAAATCTGAATATAAGGTACAAGGTGGCTTTTCTAATTGGACTCTGCAACTTGTTAGATAAGTTTGTAGCCAGGAATCAGTTCCTCCTTGTTCCCACAAGTGTTTGAGAAAGTAGTTTGTAGGTTTGTGGTGTGAATGGTCTGGCAAAGGGCTCTGCCCTCCTTTCCTGGGGATGCTTTGCCCCTGAGCCATGTGCCTGGTGCTGCCCTGGAGTTGTGGAGAGTGTTTGGTGTTCTGTGTGGTTACCTGATCCGGGAAACAGTCAGGTCCCTAAGACATTCCTGTGTTGCTTATGCCAGGAGGGGCACATGCCCACAGTGTGTTCAGGTTTGCTCTGTGCCTGCAGGTACAGGGACCTGCCCTGAGAGGTGGCGGTGTCTGAGCCCTGCATGGTGGTGCTGAGGATCCACTGTCACACCAGGAAAGGCAGGATCAGCCACAAAGGCTTTTTTCCTCCTATCTCTCAGCATTTTTCTCATGGATAGGAGTTCTCATGTAGTTTACCACATTCCTTTATGTGGTTGAATGCGGTTAGGAAGTAAACTGGTGTTTGAGTTCAAAAATTGTTTCTCAGCTCCTGTACTTTTCCAGTTCAGCCCTTTTTTATCCACTAGCTGGCTTTGCAAGAAGACACGAAGGAAAATTTGGAAACAGTAACTGAATTATTTCTGTTGTGTCGAGCAATGGAATGATTTATTCAAAGCTGAGTGTGGGAAGGAAATCTGATATGATGAGCCAGGGGCAATCCTTCTGTTAATTATCTGTCTCCCCTCCCATGGTCGCAATCTTCCCTCTGTCATTCTTTCTCACTCTCCCACTTTCTAAACATTTTCTCTTGCTACAAAAGGGTGGTAAATATAGGAGGTGTTTTTGAAGTACCTGCAACTGTTCCCTGAGCAGGGATGATCTAACACCACACACGATGCAACCCTTGCATAAGGAACCACACATAAGATTCATGTTGCCATGGATGTGCTATAAGCAATCTAAGTATTGATGCACAAACAAAAATACAAACAATGGAAAATCTGCTTGCAGTCTGCATTTCAAAGTCAGTAGCAGAACTTACTGCAGAGGGAACCTCCCCAAGATCCTCTGACCTTAAGAGTACAGCTTGGCTGTACCTAGGCAAGGTGAAGGCTACGCCAGGCTCTGCTGGGTGGTCTCCTAGACAGCATTACCTCTACCCACAGCTCTTATCTTTGGCTTTGTACCATCACAGGTACAGCGAAGCATTTGGAACAGAAAATCATGTAGAGAAAGAGTTAGGTACTGCTAAGAGGAGATTAACAGTCATTCATTTCTTAAGGTGTGGGTATGGGTATATATCTTCACAGTTTTAGCTGTAGCTGTGATGTGTACAAAGTCTACTGCTGTTGTAATCGAAACAAGTGAAATCCGCTTTCATGAATTGCAGCTGGATTCTTTCCAAGAAGCTTGGTTTCCTTTTAATGTTGGGCTATTAATTAGCTCAGCAATTCATTCTAGTTTTATTTGGAACAACTCAGCAAGTTGCCATATTTGAACTCTTCTGTAAGTGCCAGGAGTTTTCTTGAAAGAGTTCTCTCACTGCAGAAAAGTGAACATACCCATGGGAGGATGGCTTCTACTCAGGAAGATCCATCTATTCCCAGCCTACTTGCCAGCTTCCATGGAAAGAAGACGTGAAGAAACATTGTGTTTCTCTTTTCCAAAGCTATTGCAAAGCAATAGGAGGTGTTCCATCCATTCATCAAAAACATTTATTTCTTACTCCAGTTTTAATGGGGTATATTAGTATTTGAAACTGATGAAGCTACATATTCATCTTGGCTGTGAGAAACTCTTGAATAAACTCACACATTTTTCAGGGTAGATTCTGGATAAACTTTGAATCCCAGTGGATGTTTCTGGGTGGTCTGGTTTGGTATTGCACAGACATCCTTAGCACAGCAATTTATATGGAAATATGAGATGCTGGAGGCATTGTAATGCCAGTTCCTTTTTTATTATCCTTCACTATCTAATCAGATTTTACCAAAATCAAAGAATTCTGGTACTTAATGGGCAAAAAGCTTTCACGTGTGGTATTTGTAAAGATAGCAAGGAAGAAATTTAAGGAATATTTAAACTTTGGCAATTACAAGGTCATTTTATGTTGTATGTGACAACAGCACATGAGGGATGTTCCACTGTGCTCACCTCCCTGTGTGTGCAACTACAGGTGCCAGCCTGCTGTGTTACCCTTGGTTTGAAACAGAGATGTGCTTGGAGAGGGCTAGAAAGGGAATGCTCTTTCCCTGATAAGATTTGTGCACGGTCACTGAGCCCATTGGATTACACTCTTTGCTGTAGAACTGCCCACAAACCAGCCACGAGCAGACCTCACTGTACAGAGCACTCCATGTGCACAGAGTGGTGGAAAGTGTTCTCTGCAGCATGGAGATCATACATTTAGTGTAAGGAATAAATGCCTGTAATGTTAAAACTTTATTTTGAATGAAAAATAGAACGTTTGTTGATTCAGGAAGCAGGTTTTTTTCCCAAGATTGGATGTCACCTCTTTTTCACTTTAAAATCAGTTGACCAAAAGGAAATCTTCACTGGTCTTTCCTCTTTTTTCCCTAGAATATATATTTTTCTTTCCTTATGGGGATGTTACTTGGAAGATAAAAGCTCATTGGGAAATGGAAGAGGAAAAACAGTATCTGTACTACTTCTAACTGTGTACTGTCTGCTTTTATATCAGGAGAAGTTTTCTCACCATGTATGCATTACCACAGCCTCATCTTTATTTTTGTACCCCCATGGGCTTAAAATTAGAGGAGATCTGGCCAGGGGCTGTCCTGCCTGCTCTTATTCAGGCACAGTGGTTGCATGCAGTGTTTGACATGGTTCTCTCCTGTTGGGTGGGTATCCCAATTCTGTCTGCCTGCCATTGCCTTCCCCGGTGTCAGGGTTAATGCTGAACCCTGGAGAGAGAGAGAATTAATGCAAAAGTCACCCCTTAGTCTGATGGCACCTTCTTCTCCAATGGATGCATGTGTTGCTTCAAGCACCCAAAGTATAGCAGCTCATTGGCTCTGCATCCCTGCAGTTCCCCTTCCACAGTGTTCATTAAATATCTATCCAGAGTGTGTGGCATAAATCTTTAAAAATGAGGGTGCCCTGGAGGCCAAATGTGTGACAGGCTTTTGCAAAGAGGCTCGCTAATTGCTTTTGATTGAATCGCCTGCACTTCTGCTGGCCTCAGTGAGCGCTTTCAGCCAGCGCTGCGGTGTTCTGCCCTCTCTCAGATGTGGTGATGCCACCTGAGCAATTCTGGTCCCCGAGGTGGGATGGGTTATTCAGGACATCACCCTAATTTCCACTGATTACTTCTGACATCACAGGGGGATCAGGGGAAGAAAAGGAACTAGGGGGTTTGGCCTTTACAGTTCTATCAGCAGTTATATCCATAAACATGTGTGTATGTTTGTATGTATGCACATGTGTGTGGGGTTACAGCTGTATTCGTGAGAGTTTAATAAACAGCACCCAATGTTTGCTTAGACACTGTGTGTGTAAGCCCACGGAAGGCTTGTTATGAAGTTGACACAAGTGAAAGGAGCAAGGCACTTTCCAGGGGGTTGTGCCTCTGGATGTGAGGTGCTTCAGACAAGCTGTCTGTCTTTGATCTGAGGGGGGGGGTGCAGGGCAGCCAAAGCTTTATTATGACCTTAAAAGTACCAAGTACATTTCTTGATCCTCCATTTCATTTTCTTCCATGCTTGTCTTTTCTGTTTGATAAGCTAGGCTGCAATCAACTCAAGTCTCCCGTGTCAAATTCTTGTTAGCAATATGCAGTTCTGCTGACAGTGCGCTCAAATCCAGGGCTCAGTGCTTCAATTCACTCATCCAACAGCATGATGGTAATGGTGAAAAAAATCCTCCTTGGAGGAGCACCTCACGTGGGATCAGTGCTTGCAGAGAGAGGGGCTGCTCTGCTGTCTCAGTGAGCTGGGAAGCGTTTAATAGACCTGAAACAAGGTGTTAGGCTGTTATTTCTTTGTTCCTGCCTCTTTGAGGACCATCATCAGTCTGGAGGTTGCAAACTGAGCTTTTGAAACAGCTGCTGTTAGAATATTGTTTTCCAGTTGGTAAATTAAGAGATGTGCAGATTTACAGCTACTGAATTTCTTCTCTGTTCTTATTTTAAGTAGCTACAATATTGTTTAAAATTCGATAACAAATACAGATGCAGATCCCTTTCAACTAAAGCATCAAAGAAAATGAGCTCCTCTGATACATCTCACATCAGTTTTTGTTTTAGCTCCTTTCATACACTCCTGTCAAAAAGATGTCAGTAATGATTTAGATCCTGCTAAGAGAAAAGGTGCCAGCTGTTGTGAACAGCAGAGGTGTTAGGTTTGCAAAGCATTGCTGTGACCAAGTGTGTATTTCCTTTAGAGAAAGTCTCCTTTTTGGAACAAGAAAGAGTCCCATATAATTCTGTGCAATTTTGCAAAAATAAGAAAATATTTATATGGATTTGGAAAGTATGTCAAGAGGGGGTAGGAAATTTTAGACTGGAGATGGATGAGAATTTTTTTTATAGATGGCAATTAACATATATAAAAACATATGTTATGCTAAAGCTTTTTAATCACTTTTTAATTGCATTTAAATTAAGTCATCTTTATACTGAAATTAGTGTGTTCTCTATCTACCCATTTCTCATGCTCTTTGTCCCTGCTGTTTAGGTTTCCAGGGGCATTCTCCTTGTGCTGTTTCATAATGCTGTTATTCACGTACAGGAACTGTCACCAAAAGTCAGTGTTAGCTGGGAGCTGCAGAGATGCTGCTGCTTTCCTTTGGATAGATGGCAACTGCAGTACCTCAAATGTGATTTAACATTTCTTTGGGTTTATTACTTTGTGAATGGCAGGCAGTGTGGTGTGTTAAAGGTTTCTTATGCAGTCAGCCATCTGTTTTGTAAGATGTTGCTTGTCTTGTGCAATGTAAAACTTGGCAAATACAGATGCCATGGGATGGAGGAATGACACATGCTTCTTTCCCTGCCAGTGATGCTCCTTGGGAGACAGGTTGCATCCAGGGCATGGTTGCAGACGCCTCTGTATCCCACACACTGGTCAGGCAGCCTCTGCTCAGTGTCTTCTGTGCCTGGAGGAGCCGAGGTCAGCCTTGCCCCACCCTCTTCTGCAGCATATACATTGTGCCTGGCAAGTCCACAGCTCCTGCAACCAAGTTAATGAGGATTGAGTAAACACCTTACATTGAATCTAACCTGGCTCTGTGCTTGTGGTCCAAACCCTCCACCTATGGGTTAGCAGCAGACTGCACCTCAGAGGAGAGCTCCTCCTAAAATACCCTGATGCAGCTGAGCAGTACCAGGCCTGAAATCAGGATGGTGTATTACTGATTTGTGCCTTACAGGAGCAAGTCAGGCATGTGGAAAGTAAAGAGAGGGAAGGCTGCACCTTGTGTTTTAGTTGGATTTTGTATGAGAGGTGTAGCTATATTTACTTTTTTCGTGCTATGCCTCTCTGTGAGGCTCCGTAGTGTATCTAAAGGGAATTTTGCCTGGCATCAGTTTTGGCACTATCCTGGTCTTTGTGTGCCAAATCATCATCTGATCTAGTTTTGATAAGAAAGAAATCTATTCTGATTAAATATTTCCCTATCAGGATAGCTCCATCCAGTAGATCCAGACTATCTGTTGAGGTCAGAAATTAACTGTGCTGCTGCACATCTGGTGAGGTGTCATTCTGGCTGCCTGCCCTGGTGCCAGCCTGACGGCTCTGTCAGCTCAGCTTATGTCAGGGCTCAGGCGACTGATTTGACACATATTAAATGTGTTAATTAAATGGTGGGCCAGCATGTGTTTAAAAGAACTCTCACCAAATTGATGATGTGTAGAAAAGTACCTTTGAAGGAACACCTGTGCCACTTCGCAGGTGTATTCTAGAGTAACTTCTGTCCTGATGTGCTGTTGGGGGAAAAATAATACTATTATTCGGCCACTGGAGGTTCAGTCTATTACTGTTCTCTTTTCTTGGAGGTGGATTGGATTTCTCCAGAGAGGAAATTAGATTTTTCCTTCCCTTTCACTCTGTCTCTGTCCTGGGCTTACATCAATTGTTGGTTGTTTGTGCACCGCAGTGTGTGTGATAACCTTTACTTCCATGAGTTACTTCATTTGCTGTTCTCTAACAAACTGTATTTACATGTGATGCTTCTTTCCTTCTGGTGACAGCAAAGGCAATCAAGATGATGTACTCCTTGTCTAAATTCGTGCAGGAATGAGTGCTGGCTTAGCCTGGGACATTTCAGCCAGAACTGAATCAGAAGTGTGCTAATTGAGAGCTGAGAAGTCTATGTAGCCCAAGGGTAGGGTCTAGTAACCAAGGGGAAATTTGTGTATATAAGCAGATATGCTGGATTTTATTTTCCTGTCCCCCTTGCAGCCAGCTGCAAATTTGCTGGGAGTTATTGTTGGTTTTTTGCTGCAATTTTATCTGGTCAGCTAGCCAAAAGCTAGCTTGGGGGCCTTGTTATTGTAGGAGTATCCAGTGAGATTATTTGTTTACAGCAGAGGGCAAATCCCACAGAGAGTGTTGGAGGAAGACAAGGTCCCAGAGGTTTGAGACAGCTTGGTGGGAATTAGGAAACACAGCAGCAGCAGGGACAGGGTCACCTCCCAGCAGTCTTCAAGATCACTGTGACGGAGGTGGCAGAGCTCACCGTGCCAAAAGGGTGACCTCAGGGAGCACAGAGGTGGTGGGACGTGCTGGAGGTGCTGAACAGCTTGGGAAACTAAATACTCTTAGAGGTTTTTTTTCTTTCCTTTTGTGCTCTGATGAAAAACAGAGTCCAAATGCAAAATTCTTTCTCAAGGTCACATCCTGCGCTTGACTTTTGGCTGAGCAGAGCAACTGCTGGGGCTGAGGCAAAAACAGCCTTGGTGCTGTGGGTTATTTCTGCCACTGGGAATTTCTGGTGTCCCACATTTTACACCTAAAGCTATGTTGCCAGAGAATTCTCCTCAAATTATGAGTGTTTTTCACCTGAGCCTCAGGTTTTTTCCTCTCTTTAGAAGCAGAGGAACATCTCAGAGGGGTGCTTAGAGGAAGGAATTAAGAGTATTGGGTATGCAGTAATATAGGGAAAACTGACAGAAACTGGGGGATCTTGTTTGTTTTGTGTTGTTTTTGGTTTTTTTTAATATAATGTGCAACTCTGAGTGTGAATCTAGAATCAGACGGTCATCTTGGGTATTTTTTTCAGTGTGAATGCTGTTGGCTAGACTTCAAGTGCTTTGTCTTGGCCATTTTCCCCAAGGGATACTCCTATATAATTACAGTCTTGGTGGTTCACAGATGGAAACTGGGCAGGGAGAGAACACTGGAAAGGCACAAAAAGCTGCTACCTTGTGGTTTTAGCTAAAACTTGCACTGCAGAGCAAGAATTTCTTTGTATTTTGGGTCTGGAGATGGGCGAGTGAATGCTAGAGAGTTGTTCAAGCAGCGCAATGTGGCCTCTTTTTCCTCTAGATATGCTATTTGCAAATGACTTAACTTCTTTATTTTTTTTAAATAGAAGTATTTGCCTTTCATCCTTGTGCAAATGTTCTGAGAATAAATGTCAGTCTTTTAAGACAAACGAGGTTTCTGAAATCTGAAACAGATCCTTACCAGTGTGCAAGTGTGAGATCAAGTGAGAAAGGACAGGATGTGTCTCTCAGTCCCTCCATGGCACAGACAGCTTGCCAGGTGGGATTTGGAAGAGGTGGGCTATGCAGGGCCATGTTCTATGGCTACATAAGCTGATGTTAACCTGGTAACTCTGCAGTTCTTCCCGGTCTCATGACTGTATGTTCATAGACTGCTCCTTCCACAGCTGCAGGTGGAGAGGATGGGAGACAAACAGTTGGAAAGGAGAGAGGACAGCATTTCAGATGTCAGGCTGTGGCATACTTACATGATTTTATTTCACTTTCACATCTTTTCAGAAGAGGTTGCCTGAAAAACTGTTGTGAGGGATAGCAGCCCAGTTTGTCCATCCCAGTGCCAGGGAGAGAAGCTGTTAGAAAAGATATTTTGCCCTTTCTGATGTAAAGTCCTTGTACCTCTTGTCACCGGTGCCTCTGCTATATTTGCATTGGCTAACCTGCTGTCTGACTTGTGGTTTTACCATGCCTCTCTTTGCTGATGCCCAGGGCAGTGACAAGGCAGTGGGGCTGAGCCCCCAGGGCACTGCAGAGGTTCTTCAGTAGCTCCCTCACTCACACCTCAGCAAACCTGAGTGCTCGTGGGTGTAACATATCCAGCCCCAGGACCCAGTTTCCACATTTCCCAGCCAGAGGTGCAATATGCTGCGCAAGGAGTCTCATGTGTTCAGTGCCTTGTGCCTGTGGGACCCAGGTCTGGATTACCCTGCGGTAAGACAGCTGCCCTCAGGCTGGCTTGTGCTTACAGCAGTTCGGAGCAGTTTTGCCTTAGGGGTTGTCTGGGTCCAGCTTGTTTGTCCACTGCTGCTGAGTGCCTGTTGACTGTGAGAGAGGCTGTCCCACGTGTCCTGAGCGTGCCTGGTTTCACTGCCCGAGTACCGCAGGTTGGATTTGCGTGCAGGTTTCAACTTGTCCCTATGATCACTTGCCTGGGACGTAAGGAAATTAGACTTCAGCTGCTCTGACTGAGCTGCGTGGAGTAGAGGTGCTGGGCAAAGAAGCAAAGTCTTTTACATGCGCATCTTCTTGCACACACAAAATTTTCCAAGAGCAAATGGATGTGTCTGGGAGTTTTTGGCATTGATGAGGATTTCCATGAGTAGTGTGTATGATGAGGGTTTGCTCCATGCTCCACCAGGTAATTGAGATGGAAACATTTTCATTGATTCGGGGAGCTGGAGCTTGCTTGCTTCATTTGCCATGGGTGGGCAAAGCTCATCTCAGTCTTGTAGTGATTTTGTCTGAGTCGGTAGTTTTGTCACGTGAACTGGGTGGAAATTGCTGCAGCCTCAGAGGCCTGGTGCCTGGGTGCATGGAGGCCCCAGTGTGAGCATCAGCTCAGTGCCTTTCCTGCTGCTGGGGCAAGGCTGCTGCGGCGGGTGGCTTTGCTGCAGAGGTGGGAAAGGGTTGACTGATAGATGCTTACTAAAAACTGCAGTGCTGAATCTTTTATCATATAAAATTGAAGCCAGATATGTTGGAAAGTCAGTAGGCTGTCCTAATATGTAAAACATTTCAACAGAGATGTGGCATTTCATATGCTGCTGGTGTTGCTTGAAAGTCACGCTCACCCAGCTACAGCAGGGATTATTTTTTTGTCATCTCCAGCTTTTTTAGAGGAAAGGGCAGAGACTGATCATATGCATGTGATAATCCAGAGAAGAAAATAGAGGGTAAACAATCTCTGAAGCTGTTTCCTTTCTATGAAATGAGTAACTGCTGCATGTGGAGTTTTCTACTGTGCACCAGTGACTTAATAAAATACACTTTTATTATTTGGTCACCTCTCCCTGACTTTGTATAAAAGTTGGTATCTTGGTTATTTTTATATTTACTTGATACTAACTTGAGCAATGCAATTAAAATGCCAAAGCCTTACGTATCTAATGCAGACTTCCCGTTTCTATAGCAACAAAACTCGACCTTGTACTTAATGAAGGAATATTGGAGTGTGAGTAACTGTGACTTTAAGGTTTAGAGAAACAAACAGAAGCACTTCATATTTGGAGATTAGAGAAATAAAACGGAAGTGACCTCTTTGCATAAAACAAAAAAAAAATTCCTAGGCTTGGGATACTTCATTAGTAAGAATGAAATCATATTAATGTCATAAGGAGCTCTGTGTTTTAATCCTGTTTACCAAACTAAAATGTAAAAGCCTTTTATGGCATGTGAGAGTCTTTGAGGGCTTTTTCTCCCCCTTTTGTTTCCAAAGCTGCTGTGTTTGTGGTTAGGCTAATGAAAATTTGGGCTGCCTGACAGCAGATACATTTTCCTTTTGTGCTGGCAAAAATCCATTGGTAATTTTGTATTGGCTGAAAATAAAGGGAGAAAAACTTGTGGTGTTTAATCCTACATTTGATCTACAAGCTAGTTCATGGTCAGTTAGTTTAAATCTGTGTCACAGTGATAAATGCAAACTGCAGGTTAGAGAGTAAATGAAGGAGCAGCTGTCATCTCTTCCTATTTTCTTGCAGCTTTTCAGTTAGAATTTTAATAGCCATTAAATTCTAATTTAAAACCACCATAGGAAACACCCCATAGAAAAGCAACAATGCTGATTGCAACATATCACAAATATTTACTGGCCTCTTTCTGTATCAGCGTTCCATTGAGTGCTACACAACATTTGTGGCAGGTTTATGAGCTAAAGTATTAGTCTGTGCAAGTGAATGTGGGCAAATAGGAAATATGAAATAGAGGCTTCTATTGCAATCTTACTGGTGAAAAAAAATCCACAAGCCAGTCCAGTTTTTGTGTTTTCTATTTCTTCTGTGACTTTTTTAAATTTTGTTGTTAGGCTGTGATTCTGATAAATTCATCTTCTGCTCTGACTGAGCAAAACCAGCCAGAATTCAGGGTTTAAGGAAACATTTGATCTAGTGAACTGAGTTTTATCTACTCACTTGTCACAAGACAGCTGAGGCAACCAAACCGTGAATTGTCACTGTTTGAATTGATAGTTGCCTGATAAATTGCCCCACAGCAAAAGGAAGGATGAAGGACAGGATAAGACAGATGGGAGGTTGGCTTGTTTGAAAGTTGATCAAGATAAGCTATTGGGAAAAGCAAACCCAGAAACAACATGCTCAGCAAAATCCAGCTTGGAATTGGCTGAGTCGGAGCATATTAAGCTGTGGGCAGGTGGCATCCCATTTGAGCTGGGAGCCTGCATCCTGCTGAGAGCTGTGCTCTTCTGCCTCCCAGCAAACTGTTTGGAAAGGCAGGTGGTGTCTCTGAGAAGTGTAAAAAGGCATGACCCAAGATCTTTGGCTTGTGTTTAACTATACATTTCCTTTTAAAAATAAACACCTTATGATTTAGCAAAATGCTTCTCTAGGCAGAGGCTGAAGGCAATCTGGCAATGAGGATAGAGCAGGTATATGGAAGTTGCAATGTTTGCACCACGGACACCTGTTAATGGGCTTCTCTAGAGCCTAAATATAGGAGGAAGCAAAATGTATTTGATTCTGCATAGCTTTGACCAAAGTTGCTGAAGGACATGAACTCCCTTAACGTTTCTAAGAGATGCTCTGGGGGTGTCTTTGCTGGTGGGGGCTGACTGTCTGTGTACTCTGTGTTTCAGGGATAGAGCTCTGTCCTCCCGGGCACCGGTTCATGATCACCATGGTGGCGAGCTTCATCGAGATGGCAGGGCAGTTCCTCATGCCAGGGCTGGCTGCCCTCTGCAGGGACTGGCAGGTCCTCCAAGCAGTCATCATCTGTCCCTTCCTGCTGATGCTGTTCTACTGGGTGTAAGTATTCCTTCCTCCTGCTAATGAGCTCCTGGTGTTAGGCCTGGGAGATGCTCCACTGTCAGGAAGTGTGTGTGCTTCACAGTACATGTGAGCCTTTCTCTTTGTTCTTCCATTCATCTTGTGCAAAGGCTTGACTTTGAAATAAGAAAGAATAACTTTATAATCTGCTGTAGCATGGACATATGCTACACCCTGCGACACAGTGGGCACTTGGGAGATAATTCCCTTTCCACTGAGGTGAAGTTGTATTTTGTTATTATTCTGGCTGTCACTTCCCCTTTAAAGACTAAAATAGTTCTTGAGAGGCTGCATCCCAGCCTAGCTGTTGTCAGATTGTGACTGCATGGCTATATTTTCTCTTAATACCTATGTCGTGGTTTTGGACGGACACTGTTGGTTTCTTTGATCCAAGAAAAGTTACAAATAACATCTGTCAGCCCTGGAACAAGCACACTTGGATGTTTTGTCTGCATGAGGTAGTCAGCCCTGAGCTAGACTTGATTTTGCCCAAATTAGCACAAGCTATGCTGAAGTCTGGGTGGCTGGCCTGTGCCAGGCAGTGGCTCGGGATTGCTCCTACAAGGAATTCCCCACTCCCAACTGGTCCCAGTCCTCTCTGCCTGTGGCACTGTGGTGTTGGTATGGCTGTCCTGAGACAAGTAGGGTGGTTTTCACCTTGGGAATAGTGCCAGGTCCGTCCCCACTGTGACATTACAAGCATTTCAAAAAACCTTCCTTTGTTGTTCTGTCTTAACAGTGACACGCAGTGGCAGCGTAGTACAACAGAGGCTTATGAGAGCAGTGTTGTACAAAACCATAACAATAAGAACATCAACAGGTTTAAAATACTGGGTTATTGTACACTGAGAAAAATGAGTTAAAAGGCCACTACTCTGTGCAGGACCAAGCTTGTTAGGTACCATGGTGAGCTTGGCTGTAATGCCTGACAAGTTACAACATGTAAGAAGTTGTTACAGTATGTAACAGTTATATTTTTGTGTTAATTTCTTACAGAGCCCTCCTGTGTTGACAGTAGTAACCCTCAGTGGGGATTTCACTGGTTTTTCCCAAGGTAGACATGCCTGCCACAGCTTGGGCAAAAGGTGCACTCAGAAGAGTTATGAGTCCCTTGCAAGATAATGGCAGCAGAGGCAGGGGGTTACCCCTGTTTTCCAACATACAACATTTAAATAGCCTCATCTTGGAGGTGTTAATCTTGATAAATAACAAAGAGTGGTTTTGTTAACCTATGATGCTGTTCTTCCCTCCCTTACCTGCTGTATGTTATGTACATGCTGGTCTGCTCCTTCATGTAGTAATGCCCATCAGCTGAAATACCTGATGTCCACTACTGGATAAAACACAATATCAAACAGAATTTCTACAGACATCTGTGTCCAAAAGGACGGTACAGTAGGATGGAGATGCCTAATGAACATGGCATGGAGAACAGGCATCCCTCAGCAGTCTTGTGGAGGCCACGTTTTCCAGGTGGCTTTGGCAAGGTCTCACTCATTCCTGTTGAGAGGTCATTCCTGAGTGACATTGAAAGGGACAGGAAATGCTAAAAATTACTCTGTAAACTGCAAGAGCTCTGTGGCTTTTTTAGCTGGGCAGGGCAGGCAAACCAAGCTGATAAGTCCCCCTTATACACTGTGGAACACAGCAGCTTGATAAATAGTGGTAATAGCCAGAGGATCAGCATTTCTGTTGCCCAAGGTTTTTGAATTTGCAGAAATGAACCTTGGTTGGAATTCCTCTTTAATTATATTGTCAGTACAGTATGTACTTTTCTCTTAGGCTTTTTGCATCTGTTGCATATTCTCTGGGAAGTGTTACCATTTTATTACCACTTTCTTTCCTCCCAAATGGAATGTGGACCCACAGCATGTGTTACAGATAAAGGAAGGAAACTAGCTGATTGGTAATAAAAGAACTGGAGAACTGCACTACTTGTTAATTCCTCATCATGTACCCAAAGCAGTGAGTCCAATAACAGATGCTTCAAATAGCCCCTTTACTGCTCCCTCCTTCCTCTGTACTCTCTTTACTTCCATCTCCTGCTGTGAGAGTGCTGTTTGCTCCTCCAGGACAGGGCTTAGCCCTCTTCCCACCCATGGTTTTGCTCTTCTGTCAGCCACATGCACATGGGAGGACATACAGTCCCTAGGAGGTGCATGACTGAGTGGATTGGGAAGCTGGGCGTGGATGGGGGAAAAGGGAGAGGCAGCAGATTTGTCCAGGAGGGATGGGCAGATGGGCTTGGATAAAAAAGCATGGAGTAGATGCTCCTACTGAGCTCTTGGGTCATTCTGGAAGGGCAGAAAGGCACCCATGTAAGCCAGACATGGGCACAGGGTTTGTGTCAGGTGTATAAAGATCATTTAATCAAAGTTAGACTCCTTTCAAGTGCGTGTGTGTATCAGAGCCATAAGGGGAGAGGATCTCCAGTTATACAGAGAACGTATTTCTTCTCCCTTGAACAAAGGAAGATCCAGACAGGATGATGCCATGAATGTCAGTAAAGGTATCAATAATTTGAAATAAACTCCTGCTTCACTCTAACCAAAACTGAAAGAAATGGGAAGAGGTGGCTGTTTTTTTTCTGGTGCTCTTAGATAGGACTTACTTGCACCAAGACACAAAGTTGCAATAACTGGGTTATTTGACCCAGTTTGTTGACGTGAGGCAGACCCCTAACTGACAACACATTACAACCTTTCCATGGGCATCCATTTTCCATCCCTCTGTCCAGAATCTCAGTTCTCCTTCCAGCTACATGTGGTACCTTCCTGGTCTTTGTCGAGGATTCTTCTGTTCTCTAAGGATTTCTCAAACTTAAGATCTTTTTTTCCAGTGTGCCTTCCAATCATCCCCCTCTCCCAAGCGGCAGCAGCTGTGGAACAGGAGGTGAAAGTTTAAGCCTACCCCACCCCCTGTTCTTTTCCTTGACTGTAAAAGTGTGGCCCTTTTCTTGCTGATGGAGGTGGTAGCAGACTATCAACCAGCTATTCAAGGAAAATACTGAAAACCAAAGTTCAGCAGGAAGGAGGGCATGCATTGGCTGTGGTTCACCAGGGACAAACTGTCTGCACACTTCAGAGCAGGAACACTGAGGGAGCTTGGTGTACTGCTCTAAGAGAGACAAGAAAAGAAGGATGGGGTGGCACAGAGGGGTTGTGGTTATGCTCTGTTTAAAACAATGCAGCTGATGGGAACTGTAAGCCAAAGGAATGACACAAAAAGTGACCAAAAGCTGAACTTTGTCATATTAGCTCAAAAATATGTATTACTTTTCACAGCCCCACCTATGCTAATGACTGAAGTCATCCAAATTCCAGCCTAAACATGAAATTACATCACCTGTAACTTTACCTTTTCCCTTCTCTCAAATAAAACACTATAAATGTAGCTTGAGGAAGGTCAGAGGAGACTTCGCCTTTGTATCCTGGGACCATCGATGGGCTGTACCTATCTGCTCTCTCACCACCTGTTGTGTAGGACCCGAACACAAGCAATACCTTCCTGAAATGCTTCTTCAGGAAATTCAAAAAGCAAGCTTGTGTTTGTGATCATGCTTTTAGTGCTATTTAGTCATCTCACAATTTAATGCATTTGTCAATGGCTCTATTATTCATACTTTAAGTATTCTTGGTGTGTGCTACCACAGACAGTGTATTTATCAGCAATCCAAGAACCTGCATTCCTGTTGCTGAATAAGTGACACTTTTGCATCTGGCTGAGAAATCTATTGAACGTGACAGAACTTCTGCTCTGGCCATAAGAGGCCATTGGGTGCAACCAGACTTAGAGTGTCACACTGAGAATTTGTGACCATGGGAGCTCCTACTGAATGTGACTGGACTGATGACCTGGACTCAAGGCAGCCCACAGATTTTTAAGTGTCCCTAAGGAACCTCTCACTGCTCACACTGAGTGATGGGGAACCTGAAAGATGCTAGGCTTCAGCACTTCCACTTTGAGAAACCTGCAGGAGCCAGAAGATAAGAGACATGTTTGTCCCCAACCTGTGACGCCCATCCTCATGGCTCCTTTCCTTTCCCTACATGTGGGTGGTCATCACAGGACTTGTTGTTTGGAACCTGTAAGCAGACTGTTGAAAATCTAAAACTTATGGGCTGGTGGCTGAGGCTGTACCCTCTCCAGGGCCAAGCATGCAGAGATTTTACATTCAAAAAATTCTTAGTACTTTAAAAAAATGCTTTTTCTTTACAAGACACTCTGCTGGAAGATGTGCCAAATCATCTGTGCAGGATGACGGGTAGTAAATAAGCTGTCAAGCTGAATGGCTGTCATCATAGTTGTTATATATTTTTATTGGCTGATAACATTTAGATTATTGTCTGCCTGAGTTCTCTCCTTTTTATTTCTTCTTCCAAAAATACTTTCTCTATCTAAGTTAGAGGCTTTGCTAAGGCATCTTCCAAATTGTATCAGCCCTAAGAGACAGTATGATAATGGTGCAATTAACTGCTTAGAAGTACAAGAACTGGGCAGTATCCACAGCAAAGATCAGTGCTTTGTGAAGGAAATTTGAGGTTTTATTAGGTATTTGAAGTTAAAAGTAGTTCTTAAATTTGTTTTTAATAAGGTCTTTTGGAAGAGTAGTAAAAACAAAGTCTTAACATGAAAAAAAATATACTTATTGAGTGAGATCTGAAAGTTTTCATGTCTATGGAAGTATGGGAGATTTTGAGGTTTTGTTCTAAGAGCTATGTATTTCTTTTGATTTTGTATTAAAATAAACTCATTTAGAAAAAAAGGGAGAATGACCAGTTAAGCTCACTAATCTGGTTAATATCAGCACTTGAAAGAAACAACTGGATGGAAAACTCACTTTTTAAACTGTACGCATGTATATATTTTTAAGGCAATTAACAAAGTATTATCTTTAGTAGGGGAAGCTTATCATCCTAAGAAGTAATTCTTTCATCTGTCTTTAAAAGAGAACCCAAATTACTTCTGTCAGCTGTTTTCTTTCTTTGGTCTGAATTACCATGTGTGAACTGCGCATCTCATTCATTCCCTTCTTGGCAGCAAATTCTATTGCAGACAGTGCTGCCTCTTCCTCTCATTTCTTTCCAGCTATATTAATGGACAGAGCATCTGTAATATGTTATAAAATTCCAATGTGCTGTATTTCCATGTGATAGGATATTTCCTCTACAATTTGTGAATCAGGGTGAAAGAAAATACCATAAATTTGCACATTCTGAATATGTTTTTGTTTTTGTTTTTTTTTTTTCATAAGTTATTCTTCTGTATTTTGAAATAATTACATAGCTTCTGAGTGGTTAAATGAGCAGCTAAAACTCTACCAGTTCATCCTCTGACAGAACCTTGGAAGCAGCCCTAACCTGTTTTCCCTCTTTAAAGTATTTTCCCAGAATCTCTTCGGTGGTTGATGGCTACACAGCAGTTTGAGGCATCCAAGGAACTGATCCTTCATTTCACGCACAAGAACAGGATGAACACAGAAAGCGACATCAAAGGAGTGGTGCCTGGTGAGTTGGACAGACAACTGCAAATCCCCCAGCTCTTCTCTAAAGGCTGCACATGGCATTACTGCCCAGAATTAATCTATTTATTGCCTGCAAATCATCTCATCCATTCATTCATTCATTCTGCTTTTCTTGAAAATCCATTCCAAACTCCAGCACTGTGTTAAAAAGTACATGGCCTGTTGAACAGTCCTAGTAATTATAGTCTTGTCTTGCAGTGCCGTGTGTCTTTAGAGACATCTCTTGAAGAATTTTACCACGGCTACAAGAGTGCGCCTTCAGCTCTGTGTGCCTCTGGAAACTGTTAAGGAAGCTGCTTGCTGGGATCCTGCCCATCACCCAACACTTACTCTGTTGGTTTGGAGAAGCAGCAGCACTCAAATCCCCTATACTAAAGTGCCAGCCCCATGGGAAACTTAAACTACATTAGAGTTTCTCCTTAAAGCCTTGCTCCAAGAGCTCTTTTGCTTTCCTCTCCTGCATCATCTGAGTGATGCTGCTTTAGGGATGGGGGGTTGCTGCAAGTGACAGTTTTCACTTGAGAGTCTAAAGTATCAATTCTGTGGTTTACTGATGCTTTTGGAAAGAGCCGGCTCCTCTCATCACCAAAATTGTCACTGAAATAGCCAAGATCCTGTCTTGCAGGTTGCTGTGCAGAAGAGACTCTGTGCATGTGTGTATGTGTGTTTGTCTTATTACAACAAAGGCAAAGAGCTTCTGGATCTTTATCTCAGTAGTGCTCCTGTCAGATTTGGTTCAAGCTCCCCTTTTCCTTCTCACAGGCTTGATACTGCCCATAAACAGCCATTTTGCACTGTCATTTGCAGTCTGTATCAGACTACCCTGTTGTCAGAAAATGGTGGAAACATTTCCCCCTTTTCCAACACTACCTGTTCTGACCCTGGGGGCTGCAGGGGGACCTCAGCCAGTTGCTCTGCCAGTGAGTGGATGTGATGCTTCTGCACTTGTCTGATCCTTGTCAATGGTCTCTGGGGTAGTTTCTTTCAGTCAGTGTTAAAGGCGTCAGTCAGCACTGGAACAGGTTTAATCCAGGGTAGAAAACTGTCACCATTAACGTCAGTGCCTAATGAATAAAGCAGCCTCCATCAGTGAGGGATGAAAAGCCCAGTTCAGGATCTCTGCTATGCTTACCCAGGTCATAGGTGTGATTTTCGGCGCAGTCGGCACACCGGTGTTAATTAGCTGGCTTGCATGTAATTGTGTGTCTGGGGTTACAGTTCCTGGATCTGCACCACACAACATGGCTTTGCAGTGTAAATACCATTTTTCTGGTAAAGTTCTGAAAAGCATTAGGGGTGTGAGAGCCGTCATTTACCTGTTGATCTGCATCCCCCTCCCCCCCCACCTCATTTTTGCAGGTCATCCTCAGAATAGATGATGGATCTTGAGAAATTATGGGTCCCTGAGCCAACAATTGGTCTTGGAGTTTCCCAATGAATTCCTAAATTTGGCTTTTGTCAGTCAGCTTCTTGAATTTGCAGATGAAAGAAGATGTATTTTAGGGGAAAGAAAAAACAAATTACCTGAGTTTCCTTTAAGGAATATAATAAAGACACAACTGTGTGCTTGAAGGATTTAGTTAAGCCATGTATAATGGTATTGCCCATGGAGGAATGCTAAATGTCAAAATGGCTTTATGACTATTATTTGTGACTGATTACTTTTCTCAGCAGTTTCATGGCAGGAGTATACTCCTGTTTAAGGAGGTGACTCCCTTTCATGAGAAAAAAAAGAGCATTATTTTATATCTTGATACTGTGGATCCTCTGACTGCAAATACATTTAGATACAGCAGTTGTCAGTACAACACTATTTGCAATTCATAAATAATTCAGAACATGGCCATTTCTGCCTCCTTGTTAATGATGAGATTGTTGGGATTTTTTATTTCTTCCCTCGCTTTTTCTCTTTAAACTCTTTCTGCAGCCCCATACTTAAGGGCTTTTCTGATGCAGCCCTGGAGGGAAGCTGCATTTCTGTAGGAAGAGAGGAGCAGTGCCTAAAAAAGCATGAAATAAAATGAACTATAAACTACTGAAGGAAAGACCACCTCTCTCATTCTGGGTGCATGGGGGTGTTGATGGTCTGAGTGAGGACAGGAGAATAGTAGGATTCTTGAATTAAGAATGTGAACAAGCTGCAGACCTTGTATGTTGCAGTGGGTCAGTAAGGAAGAGGAACTCTCTCTCCGCTCTTGTGTGCTGTAATAACATGCACACAGCTGCTCTAGCATGGAATGGGTAGAAAACTGGTACTTGTCTGGGAGAAAGGATGCCATTGAGCCTGATGCAGATATCCCTTGTTTTCCCTTGATTCCATTGTTGAGCTTTCCTATCTGTGTGGAGGGATTTTTGTTTGTGATTTGTTTTATTCTTTGTTTTCCATCTGAAAGGGCTGGAAACTGTTTTGCTCTAGTTAGGGGCCATTGTGTTGCTGTTTATTATTCTTCGCCTCATTGTTGTAACAGCCTCCTGTGATTGAATTACTCCCAATACATTTAAATGATAAACTGCTCACTTGCAGTCCCTTCCAGCTGAAAATCCCACTGTAATTTTACTCATACATACCAGTAAAATTAGTGTGTCTGATATAACAGATAATTACAGGAGTTTCATATATAGCTTGATATGAGTTCCATAGTAAAAAGAAGTAGCATTCAAGTGGACAAAGTATTTCTGGGATGCAAGAAAATTTAATTTTGAATTTCTTTCCAAGCAGTGAACAGGCTGGTTTTCCTTTCTGAAGAATCACACTGTTTCCACTGCCTGCTGAAAGACTTTACTCGTTCATTTGGCTACACTGCCTGTAGTGGAGAGTGCCACTAACCATCTGTAAGGGGCTCTTTGCTCCATGGGGAGGTGGCCTGTGTGTGAGGTGGGGGGGAAAAAAAAAGGAAGCAAAATTTATCTACTGTTTTTGTCAGTCTTTGGGTTGGAGTGGTTGCCAGTGCTCTCCTGGGATGTCTCTAAACACAACAACCAAAAGTCCAGACAGTGATCCAGCTGCAGCTGAACGGTCCAGCAGCTGCTGTAACAACCCCTGCCAGGAGAAAATGAGGGTGGGCAGCTGATGGGCAATGCCCAGCCAGCAAGACAGAGTGAGACTGTGCTTACATAGGAAACAAATTACAAAATGAGACAAGGTACATTGGTACATTGGTAGGAGTCTGAAGTGTTGTGAATTTACATTGCCCTTATCTTCAGTAGCCTGTCCCAGGGCTGATGTTGGTTGCATAGAAGGATCCTCTTTCTCAGCAGCTTTAAATGGTCTTATTTTTGAGTGTTTGGTGTACCTTGTGATTTTGGGCAGGAATAATTTGCCTTAATAATGAGCTTTTTGGGTTTATGTGGTGCATTTTCTTTTTTAATGCTTAAGAAACATAGGTGAATTAGACCTTGATAAATCACCCCTAGTATGTTTTGACTCAATATTTCACCAGTTGGCTTTAAACTTTGCCCTCTTTTAGAAATGAAAGTTTAAATCTGTTTTTGCATCAAGGAAATTTTTTTTATTCAACTGTGTATTGAAATGTCATTTTTAAAACAGGCTTGCTGAATTTTGTTGGCAAATATTTCAAAACATTACCCAAAAAACTCATCTTCAATCATGAGCAAATTAAATATTTTGATAAAATCAGTTCAGTACAGATTTTTCACTACCAATTTCTCCAGAAACTTCACCATCTCTTCCTTGTTGCCCTGCAGAGTGAGAACCAAACGTATATTTCAATGCAGCTGCAGGACAGTCATTTTTACCTTAGTGTCATAAATGCTAAGGAAGTATGAAGATTGTTTAACAAACAGGAGAAAAGAGTGTTTAGGGGAATTGGAAATCCTAAAGCACCAACCTCCTTACACCTTTTAAAGGTGGCTTTACACTTTAGGTGGCTTTCATTATTTTTATAGAATGCACTCTTTTACTTTGTGTGGGGTCGAATCTGTTTGCTGCCTGGAACAGACTGTCTTCTGCAGGCTGACCTTTGCTGCACCAGCACCCAGCCCTGCCGTGTTTGGGTGTCCTGGGAAATGCTCCGCTTGGAAATCTCCACTTGAGACACTGCTGGATCAGCAGCTCCCCAGGTGTCACACGTGATGCTTCCATGGAAACCCACCCCTGTGCAGCTCTCTTTTGGCTTCCCCTGTGTGGGGAGACATTTCAGGTGCTCCTTAACATGAAAATTGCTGCTTGGCCAGGCTGAAAAACAAAGCTCCCTTTCTGCCCGTCTCTGGATGGAAACACAAACCAGAGGTACTCCTGTGGGCAGAGAGGTTATAGCTGTTCCTTCCCAAAATTCCCTTCTAAGCTTAGAGAAATAATATTGATGTAATCACACGAGGTGGACAGCAAAGGTAAAGCATCCAAAGAGATGCCAGTACTTTAGCATGCAGAACACAACATGGAGAAGATGAAGGAGTGTGGTGGTGATATGGGGGTACTCTGCGTGTGTATGTGTATGGATTGCAGTTAGGAAAGCTGTGGTTTTCAGGGACTTTCCCTCTGAAGAAAAACAATTAATTATCTTTTACCTTTCTTCCTGCTGAACAACATGCTGCCATTACTTTTCTTTAAACATAAGCTATTTTTCTGTTTTGTTTTGCTATATATATATATTTTATTTTTCCTAAGCATGAGACTTGAATCTATATAATTATATTAATTTTCCTTTTCCACTGGGTAAATAGCAGAGGGAAGGGTGAAAATGCCTAATGTCTGAAAGTCAGTCTCTTTCCCTATAAAGCTTTATTCATATCCTTAGACCATCACACCTATCACTACTCTACTGGTTTAAAGCTTGTGATCGATGACGAGTGTATTAGCTAGAGAAGAAAAACAAGTTTTCTGGCTCCATAATATAGGTGATTCTATGTGATAGTGAAGTACAAACCTGCCAGATGTCCTCCTTTGCCAGATCCTGTTTCTTGGGTGTTTAATGGTGTTAAACTTAAATGTTCCATGCAGCTCCCAGAGGGTGGTCAGGTAAATGTGGGAAATGTAGTTAAAACAGTTCAAGGTGCTGCTTGAAGGTGGTCTATCAGCCACAGAGATTTCTGGCTCAAAATTTAACAAAAAAAAAAAAAAAAAAAAAAAAAAAACCACCCAGACAATGATTTCTGTTGTCCTCTTGTATGTTAAATCAGTTTCAGGAGGGTCTGGGTTTCTCCTGCTGGACCTCTGCTGTCCAGCACCAGGAACTGGTGGAGTTTGTGCAACTTTTTTAGGATGTGCTCTAATGATAGTGATTAACAAGAATAAAACTGGTCAGTTAGGTCCTCTTCTCCTGGCTGGGTCTACAGTAATGGAAGAGGAGAGCCCATGCATGCCCTGACTGTATACTTGGCAAAGGTAGTAGTGATATCTGACAGTATCAGGTTTTGGAGGGATCAGGGAGAAAGGGTGCACTCTACTGAGAATGTGCTTTTTGATGCCACTGGGAAAAGCCAAATATGCTAGAAAATTTAAAGGGGGAAAAACAAAAACAAACAAACAAAACAAAACAAAAAAAACACTGCAAAAATAAAAGAAAGAGGGAGCTATCAGCCTCTATTTCAGTTTGAATGACTCTTTCTCACTAGTTGAGTCCTCTGCAGACTCTCGCTGGCTGCACTCCAGCCTGTTGATTTGTGCCCCACTGGCACACTGGCTCTTTGTGCACAGTGCTTTACCTATCCTCCCAGAGGATCCAGCTTTACAGGGCATTAACCATGTGCAGAGGGCTAGCAGCAAGCCCTGGTGCCTCTGGCATTCCCCCAGCCCATGGGCGCCAGAGGAGGGAGGACTGGTGAGGGTTGTGGATGTGAAGTGTAGGAGGGGAAACCTCGAGAACCAAATGGAAGTGGGTGGAGAGCAGTGTGAGTGGACCAGTGGCCAGAGGAGAGAGGAAATAAGAGACTTTAAAAAGTTGTGGTAGCAGAGAATAAAGATAGCTGGAGGGGAGTTAGAGAGGCAAGGACAAGGGACTGGGGGAAGTAATGGAGGAAGAGCATTCTGTAGAGGAAGAGCAGAGGAGAGTTAGAGCACAGAGACTCTAAGGGGCTCTAAGCCCCTCAAAGGGGCTGCAATCATCTGCTTCCCCCTCCTTCCAGAGTAAGCTGTCAAGCCCAAAGATTCAGTCTCAGAACTCTTTTTTTGCAAAATCCACTCCTAAAATGTTTGCTTCACCCCTCCCTGCTGCCCAACTGGCTTGCTCAGCTTGCTGAGGTTCCCTCCATAGCTCCCACAACAGAGAGCAGTAATGCATGTGTGGATACCTGCAACCTCCTGATGGACACAGCTCCACACAGGGGAATTGGAGGTGCTCTTTGTGTTGTTGTTGTTGGGGGTTTTTTTTAACACTGATGATTTTAGAAGAATGTAAGCATTGACAAGTCATGCTCTGGGAAATGCAAGAAGTCAGGTTGCCTGGGCAACCCCTGCTTGGCCTCCTGGCATGAAGGCATGATGATACAGCCTTTAATAACATGATTACGACCTATTTTTTTCACAGGGCATAGGATGGACGAATCAGTGCATAGGATGGACGATGATGTGGGAATGAAGCTGTTGTCTGTTCCTCATTTGTTGCAGAATTTGGAAGGTGTGTAGTGAATGAGGCAGAGGGTTGCAGAAGGAAAGAGGACAGTGTTGGGGAAATGAAGATGAATACCTCCTGAAGAGCTGTACTCGTTCACTGGGTCTGTCAGGGATGTTCTTGTACAATGATGGAGATTTTCCTAGAATCAGGCCCTTTCAGTGCTGTCACTAATCACAATTTCTTCGGTGTCTGTTTCTAGTGTGCAATTCTGGAGCTTGATTTGCAGAAAGATGGGAGCATTTATATCAGCACCTACAAGGGGTATTGCTGCATGATGTTTTTCTCTTTCTGGACACCAATCTTCTCTATTTTATCTCCCTGCCCACAAAACAGGAGTAATCTTTGTCCTTACTCTTACAAGAAGGTGGTAGAGATAATTTCATTTGTATGTATGAAATACATGTGTATTCTGACAGCACTGTAGGAATGTCTCTAAGGAAATCTATGATATTTTGTACTCACTGGGCAGTTTGGATAATGAAGCTGAGGGGGTACATGTTGAAGGGGAAAGGCAGAGATCTCTTTATCACACCTGTCTCTTGGATGACCGTAGTGAACATTCTGGGGGAAAAACTGATGTGTGATCATCTAAATGCTGTATCATAATGCACATGAGCAATTGAAAATTGCAACAGCAACCTTATGTTTGACTTTCTGATCTTTTTTGAATGTAGTTAGAAATATAGGATTGAAATAAATCATTGCAATCAGTCCTTAGCTGTTACAGTTGCAGAGTTGCTGTTATGAAAGGATTTTAATTTTAAATGCTATGACTATTTATGTCCAGTGCTTTTGTTACAAGGCCATTCCAGTGTCCATATTCCTCTTGTACTGCAGGTACATTTTAGCATTCAAGTCAAATACACTATAGTTCTCTGGGTTTGTTCTTTTTTCCCTTTCCCATTTGCTCCTGTCTGTGCCAATCTTAAATCTCTTTTTCCTCATGCTGTATGAGAAGAGAGCAGCCCTATTCCTGTACTGAGATGAAGTTCTCTATCTCCTCTCCTTTTATAAATGGGCTTGTTGGAGGTTTAGTTTCTCAAATATTGATGACCAGAATTGTAAAAGAATTCCAGTATTTCATTGTTTGAATTGAAAATACCTCATGGTTGCATTAAACTGGTGCCATATAGTTTATATACTTGTGTTCAAGTAGTACATAACCAAGTCCAACACAGGTTTTGCTTATCTTCCACCAGAAACATCTCCCCTTCAATTCTCTGAGAATTTTGCCTTGTATTTCACATTTTCACTTGCTTTTGCCACACACTGGATCTCAAGCTCACCCAGTTCTCTCTGACAGCTCATTTGTGTTTTACTTACCTTTGGTAGTAAGGTAGTGCCTCACTTTGTCACCTCCAGACCTTATTGGTACATTTTTTTGTCAAGCTCCCTACTTAGGTTATTAAACAAGATTTTTTTAAATAAGATGAATCATCCCTACTAGGGATACTAAGACTGCTAATGTCCTGCCATTCACTTATCATTTCTATTTTTCTATCCCTTATTGCTCTCTGCTGATCAGTCAGTATTTTACCTACCTTATAATTTCTGTATGTGGCTTGAGAGCTGGACAGAAGTCTTGGAAGGTCTAAATAAACCCATGTACCAGTAACTCTGTCTGCCAGAGAGTAGATTACTTCACCTCTGTGTTTTGGACTGGTCTGCCTCCTGCTGCAGAGCTGTCATGCTCCAGAGATTGATTGAGTCTCTGTGCTAGGTTTCCATAGATCTTTTCATGTTCAAAGAGCTACTGACAATATTGTTTAGCAGACAGAAAAATCCAGCAGAAGTCCATCACCACAGGACACTTGTCATTTTGGACATAACTTTTCAGCGACTTGATTTGGGCTTTTGTCTGTTTTGTCTGTGCCAAGTGGTGCAGAGATGGGTGGCTTCATCTGAAGGCTTTAAAGATACTTTCTGATTTCAAAAGGCATGCTCCCGAAATGCAGAGGGTCCCATGAGAATTCGGCAGCATTGTGAGTTGGAAGCTGGTAGGGTTCCCCTTCCCATGAGACTTTTTTTAAAGTCTGCCACTGAATAGTTCTAATTTCCACTGAGATATAAAGAGTTAGCTTGTTGACAGTTTTCCTACCGAGTCCCTGAATAGGAAGCCTAGAGTGTGTGGGGGCTCTGGAGTATGAGAAAACTTATTAGGGGGCTCTGAATAAATGGATAGAAATATTTTTATATTCCACACTTTCCCTTTTGGTAAATCAAAACTGAAACATTTAATGCAAATTCCTTCTGTATTGGTGACTTCAGTATAAAATGAAAAAGTTGGGGGTACAGGGAGTCTTTCTGGTGTTAGTCCTGGGGAGAAATAGTTTGCTTCCATGAGGTTTTAATAGGCTTTGGCTTGACTTTTATTATCTTAACTTTGAACCTATGAAGTCAGTCAGCCTGAGGGCTGTCACTCTCCTGGTGCTCATCAAAGTCAGTCAGAGTAGGTCCTTTCATGCAGGCAGGCTCCCTCCAAAGACAGCAGGTCACTTACATGAGAGACAGTTCTGTAGCTGATGACTTTTTTGCAAGTCACATAACTTATTTGTTCCTATTGGAATGATATTTTGGTTATTGCAAGTCATAGATTTTGCAGTACAGTGGAAATTTTTGGCGAATATCTCACTAGTATTCATAGAAACAAAGGAGGAAGAAAGCCATCAGAAAGATGGATTGTGTTGGAGACTTGGAGACAAGTCATTCATTTAAAGCAGGTGGCTTAGATTTGGAGTTTTTACAGCATCAAACAGGGATAGAGGCATAAATAGCTGGTGGAGTCATAAGGCTCTCAATAAAAAGCCAGGTTCTGTTTGCATTCTCTGGTATAAGGTTTGAGGCCAGATTCTTTTTGATTCTTTTTTCCCTCTTTTTTTTTTTTTTTTTTTCCCACCCCTCCCTTTTCCCCCTCTTTTTTTAATGCTTGTAATGCTGTTTCATCTGGAATTGAGACGTTTTTGTATAGTGCTGTGATGTACCCATGGACTATAACCCCCATGAGAGCAGAAGCAAGGGGCCACTGCAGAAAGACTGCTGTATGAGTAGGGCAGAGAAGGGGTGAGCTCCCCATCATGAGTGATCCTCACTGCAGCTGACACAGGAGGTGTTTGACAGTTCACATAACCAAGTGAGCCTTTACTTGAGGGCAGAACAGCAGTTCAGTGAAAAACACTGAGAGGAACTAGTTCAGAAGCACTGATTTATGAGAAAGGATAAAAGGGGGGCCTGAGTGCACGTGAGATGGATTCATGACAATAACAAAGAACATATGTGTCATGGGAACCCCTGATGTATGAACAAGGCAGGAGTGGAGAGCAAAATAATGTCCAAAGAAAACTGTAGCCAAGTTGAGTGTTCCTTCTCTTAATTTTATTAAGTTGTGGCTCAATACAGCATGTATTTACAAGCAAGTCTACTCTCTGTCCTGAAAGAAAAAAGTAAAAAATTCTCTGAGAAACAAACAAGCAAAAAACCCTATCAGATTAAGAAATTTGAAGAATATTGCATAGGTACCCTCTGCTGACAGAGGATGAGATGTTTTACTTAATAGGATAGATCTGGTCATTCTTAGTTTGAGAGTGAACTCTTTTGTCCACATGAAATCTGTGCAGTATGTGTTGTTTGGGTAGTGATTTTGATTGTCGCCCTTCAGCTGAAATAGTAAACACCTACCAACAGCCTTTCAAAACCCTTGTGCTTTGTATAGTGCTTGCAGTGACTTTTTTTGCAGTAGAAGGTTTGGCCTGGGCTTAATCGTGGCTTTTAAAATTATGTTTTATCTAACTGCTTCCATTGCTCTGAATTATTTTGTTCCCACTTACTCCTTCCTAGAATCTTGCTACTAAAATTATTTTGAGCTTGTTCTTTGAGATTAGGTTCCATTTTTTTTTTGTTGCTTATGTTTTAATGTGGCCCTGATCCACTGCTGAGCCTGAAGAGGGCTTCTGTAATACAATTATTAATTTAACCAATTCCTTCTTTTGCTCCACCTTAGTTTTCCTGCTTTTGTGAGCTTCATGCTGCATAGATTCTGGGGAGAAATTGCCATTATCAGGTTGTTAGAAAAGTAGTATAGCAATATTCTGCATAAGTACAAGCACTACTGTAAAATACCCTTTGTTGCTTTTGTTGGAAGCCTTCTCAGTAGTTACTCTAGAGAGAAAACCAAGAGTGACCTGTGAGCAGTTAATACCTCAAGAATTTGCATGTCAGTAGTGTTTTTTTGATTTATTATTTTTGTGATGCACTTCTCAAATAATAGCTGGCAAATGTGGTTTTTGTTTAGTTTGTAAATTCGAGTGACTTTTTTTTTTAACCCACTCCCTCCCCCCCCACCCCAGCTTGCTTTTATTTTTCTCCTGTCTTGCATCTCTTTAGGAAGTTGCTATTCAGCAGAGTAAAACAGAGGTCAGGGCAGGCCAGTGTGGGCAACTGAGGACACCTAAGCTCATTGAGTATGCACGAAGGGAACACGTGCACACTTCACGACAGGACCACGCTGCTGCCTTTAAACACAGTCCAGCTAGAAAGCAGCAGTGAAAGCCTTTACCCCAAAAAACAGACCTAGTCTGTGCTCTTGGAGGGCATTATTTTTGTGATGCTTCTTTATAGCTACAGCTTCTCCTGCTTTTATTGGACTTGTTGCTCACTGACCCAGTAGCTTGGAAACAGCGGCTGCTTTGGCATGCTTGGGTAGGTGTTCAAGCTCTAACTGAATGGTAATTGGGAAATAAGCAGTGCCCTTCATTATTGTCCTGTGCCAACAAGGGTATCAGATGCAATATTTGTAAGGCTTGTGTGTTATTTCAGCATTGCAAGGAAAAGTTTACTTGAACTGCCCAGCACTGGAAGGACACGGTGATGCTTTAGTTCTGAAATGCAAAGACACCACAGCTGCTGATGCCCAGTGATTTTTATTTAAGGAAATGTCTTAACATTTAGGACATCCATCAGGAAAGTCTTAAATATTTGTAAAGGGAACGTAGTAGAAGATGGATGAGATGATGTAGTGTCCTGGCCACTTCATTCTGAAACTTGAATTTGACCAAACTTCAAAAGTTACCCATGAAAAATGAGTTTGAGCTCCAGTCTTTTCCATGACTTTTTAGGTATGCATTTCACAAAGGGAGCAGAACCTGTAGCTGCACCAGTGCAGTCCTCCCTGTGGAGTGGTTTGAAAATTAACAGAATCCTGAAGTTCTTCAAGAAATTTGCAATCATGCTTGTTGGGGCCAAGCTCCATACTGCTCCCACTTTACATACACATTTTTAACTGGGAGAAGGTTTGGAGTATGAAGCAGTTCTTAGTTCTTTTGCCCCAAGAAGATGAAGGGAAGCCTGGAAGAAAAGGAGGAACCTGTGCTGGACTTTAGGCAGGCAATTCAATGTTTTTATAGTTCCCATTAATATTATCAAGAGTGTTGTGCTCTCCAGAATATCCCTCAGAATATCTTAGTTCACAAGTAAATCTCCTTCTTCTCCTCAGTGAAGTGATAATTATGATTTGGTTTGTTTCAGAGCTGGAGAAGGAAATCACCAGGAGACCGAAGAAAGTCTGCATTGTTAAAGTGGTGGGAACAAGGAACCTGTGGAAAAACATCGTAGTGTTGTGTGTGAACTCGTAAGTCCAATCTCTTTGTTTAAATAGTTGTGTGGTCAGTGAACTGGAGCAGCAATGGGAAGTGATGAGGGAGCTCTACTATTTCCTACTGTGAGACCCTTCGCTAACATCTCTAATAAATGATCCTGGAAAAACACCAGCTGTTGCAGGGAACTATATTTTTTTATGGCAAACCTGGAGAAGATCATTGGCTGTTTCAGGCAGCAGAACCGCATCTTCTCAGGTGCCGCGCTGCAACTGCATTGCTGTCACCAGTGGTCTCGTGTGGCCATGTGCTGGTAGGTGCTCATGCATTCAGACATCTGCTTGGTATCCCAGGTGGGAGTTTTTGAAACCATTTATGCCCCAGGAGTGCAGGTTCAACTTGTTTACATCTGATAGGGCTGTGGTGCAGAGGAAGATGTTGCTTGCCAGTAAACACAAGATGTTCCCTCATATAACAGCTGTGCTTGATGGGTCTTCAAAGGCAGATTATGAAGTACCTCAGCACTCCCAAATTATGGCAGGGTGTCACAGAGAGAACGTGCACTCCTCAACAGAACAATGTGATGCTTGCCTCCTAAGGCTTCAGTTTGGATATGCTCATGTGAGCAAAACAAGCATCAGCCTCAGGTTACAAGCTCTGAGGCCTTCTGCCCAGAACTGAATGCCTTGTAAAGAGGAAATACATTGGCTTGCAAATTCTGGAAGGGCACCAGCACTGCATTTTCTAATTTTTCCATCTTGTAAAATGCCCATTTGAATTTTTCTTTTTTTTTTTTTCTTTTTTTTTTTTTTCAAATGGGAGATGAGGATGGAGAAGACTGGGAATCCCCTTTCTCTGATGAGTTTCAAATTATGTGTCTCTCTTGTGGCTTTTTCTTCCTCACTTCAGGGCGCTACTCTGCAGCCCTCACTCCTGTTAGCAGGCCTATGGATCAGTCATCACCCAGAGGGGAGAGCCCCTATGCTGGGCAGATATTCACCCAGAAGCACACAGACTTCAGGGGTCAATCTCCAGTGTTATTAGTTGCAGAGCCAACTCTGGTTTTACGAGATTTGTGTCTCTCTTCCACCCACCAGTGAGGGACTCCCTCTGTTCTGAAAGAGTGCTTTCTCCTCTGGTTCACCAAATATGTTTAATAGACAGTGTTAAATGTATTTGTGAAAAAAGTTTACATGGGGAATTCTCCCCTTCTCCTTCACCCACATTAATTTGTGTATTTGGAAATTCCCTAAATCAGAACTAGGCAGCCCAAAGAATAACTTCTGGCATTAGCACACAGAGGCTGTTTGCCATCCAAGCTGAGCATGAAGCAGATGTACATCTGAGGAAATAGATTTCATGTTTGTTTTCAAGGGGTGAAAAAAAAAATTTGATTTTACTTCTGTTATTCCTGTTAGACAGGGCTGGGCTGAATTTTTAAGACGTGGAGAAGGAACCTTTTGCTGGGAACAAAAAGAAATTAAAGGACACAAGGATTTAATTTTAAAAGTAACTATTCTGAGTGGCTCACCAAGTCAAGAGAACTGAGTAATTCTTAGAGAACAGGCTGGAAAGCAAAGTCCAATGATAAAATAGTTTATAGGTCATGGCCTCAACAGCAACTTCTGCAACGTGTTTGCATGCATAGAAGAGAAAGAAGAAAAACTGGTTAACTCTGCCTTTTTACTACTACTGTTTTGCTGATTAATATTTCTCTTATGGGAGGAGTCAGCTATAATCTAATTATTCAAAGCAAATGTCATTTTTTTGTAACAGCAAGCACTCGTGTTAGGTTTTATCAGGGCCAAGGTGTTTGGTATTGAGGGTGGGGTTTTGAACTAGAGCATTGATTCACAAGTTTGCAAGAGAAGCTCCTCAGGCCTTGAGCTGTCATGCACTCAATGACTGTGTATCCACCCCTGCTGCTTCTATGCTGATTTTGATATCCAGTTTGCACTGACAGAGCTTCAAATTCTTGGCCTTCAGAAGGATAGAAGTGTATCAGTGTAATGTACCTGCCATTCTTTTTTTGTTTGTTTGTTTTTTTGGAGTCCTAGATCTGTGCCTCCCACTCTCTCAGGCACTTAATTTGTGCCATGAGATTTGTCATTTGTCTTGCATAAGTGCCAGAGACAGGAAGTTCTTCCTGGCAGAGGTACTTGAGCTGCAGTTGCAGCCCTGCTGCTATCTTGTACCACATCAGGATTGATCCTGGGGCTTCTCATCTAACTTTTGTACCTCCAGCCCCTTCTTTTTTCTTTTTTTTTTCTATTTTTTGGAGGCATAGGGTGGGACAGGAAAAAGAGGTGTGAAATGCGATGGTAAGGTGTTGATCAGTGGCATCTCAAAGCTTTTTAAAAAGGAGGAGACACATTGCTGTGAAGGGTGGTGAAAATGTGTAGACTGAATTAGAGCTTATTGTTCCATAATTGTAATAATCATTGCAGCACATACAACTTCAAATATTCCTTTCTCGGGGCCTTTCAGTTTTAACAGGCTAGCTTGGAAAGTGAGGTGTAATGCTTATATTTAGTATGACCAAGTGCCACAGGCAGGTGGGTGTTCCTGGTGTTTTGCTGTCCAAGCTCAGAGGCTACTTCATCACAGCAGCTCTGTAGCTGTCAGCAGGTGCACTGGGAACAGAGAGATGTGCTCCTCTGGGAATGGGATTTCTCAAATACAATGGGAAAATCTATCATGCACTAGGAGATCTTCTAAAGTTCCCTGTGCCTTGATCATACCATGAGCAGCAGCTGTATGGATAAAGTCAGCAAATATTTGGTTAAATGGAGATTTTTTTTCCTTTGGTTTTTTTTAGCAATGCTTATTTTCACAGTAGCACCTAGAGATAAGTTTCTTAACTTAAGGTGTTTTATTCCTGCATTAGTGCCTTCCCACACTGAATTACATTGCAGTGTGTGTTCTACCTTCTCAGCAATGGTCTCTCTTGCCCTCTCCTGTTTCCCCAGGCTAACTGGTTATGGCATACACCACTGTTTTGCAAAAAGTATGATGGGGCACGAAGCGAAGATGGCGATTACCCACAACTTCTATGCGGATTACTACACCATGGCTGGGATTGCGCTGGCATCCTGCCTGGCCATGTGCCCCGTGGTTGGGTTTTTGGGGAGGAGAGGAGGACTCCTGCTCTTCATGATTCTTACAGCTTTGGCATCTCTTCTGCAGCTGGGCCTTCTCAACTGTAAGTTGGAGATGAGAGCTTTTCGGGACCACACAAGCTTAACATGCAAATAAGGGACCAGGAAATACTAGGATTTCCTTTGCCTTTCCCAAATTTGTCACGTGATACACCTGCAGAGTTTTAGAATCTGAATTTGTTTGAAGGTTTCCTCAAACACTTGTTTCTCAGGCTCATTAACAAAAGGCATTGTATTCTGGATGATTCCCATGGTGAAGTGCATTGAGCACTGGTGCTGTATCCGGGGTAGTCACCAAGAAAACAAACAAGGAAACAAGAAATGCTTTCAATTTTATTTTAGTGAAATAGCTCCCAGGGAAAGAGCTGTATAGAGATTGGGAAGGGAAAACTTTCCCACTCAAGTCTGCTTCTCAAGTGGCCTCTAAACCATGCAGAAGTCAGAGCAGTAGGTTTATGTCCTCTGCCTGCTCTTAGCATCTTGCTACGAACAAATAGTATGCAGGTAGCATGGAAATTGTGCAGCTGAAAGACCCCACTTTTAACACACTGTGTATGTATAGTCCATGTGAACATGATTTTGGGAAGTGACACAGCATTTCAAATGGGTTATTCCTGCAAAAAGGAACAGTGAGAGTGTTCCACCTCTTCCTTTGCAGGCAGTAACTTTTGTCTGGCCATTTTGAGCTGCTTCAGCTATTAAAACTACTATAAAAATGTTCCCTTTCCTTTTTAGATTTTATTTCATTCTCTTCATTTTTTTGTTGATTGAGGAGGTTAGCTTGATGAATCAGAGAGGTGTTGAAACAGAGGGAATGTGGGATGTGCTTTGCCACTCTCACAATTGCCAATCATTAGCCCCCTGGTCCATAAAATCCCACCCCAAGGAAGGGGTAAGAGTTTTGAGACATACTTTGGACAAACTGGTTATTACAGAACACTGGTTATTGCTGGTTTTAATTTCTAAGTTTAGTAATAATTGAGTGCCTAAATAAGAAAGAGCTTTTTGCATTGAGGATGGAAAGTTTTCACATTCTTGCATACTGAAGGCTGCTCCGAGCCAACAGGAATTGTTCATATTTACAGACTGTGTTTCCCAGAGGCATTTACTAAGTCAAACTTTAGCAAACAAGCTATTTGTGGGAGTGTAGGAGGGAAAGAGGGAACCTCTTTCATGACATGGAGGAAACTCCAGCGTCGTGTGTTTGCTCCCAGCTTGGCATAGATGTTTACATTCCCTTTGAGCACATATTTACCATGTCCAACAATCCCAGCTGAGAGTGAGAGAAGTCCCGTGGCTGCACCTCATCGTGTCTGTTGATGGACTGAGACCATTCACATGCAGAATCAGGCTGTACATGTGTGCAACCTCCCAAAACTCCATGCTCTTCTGGGGGTGTCCATCTGGGTCTCTCTACACTGAATTTTCCCATTTTAATTTTTGTTTTAAGAATGGGAGATGTTTGGTGAGGCTGTTGAGGCAAAAAACACACACTTGCTTAGTTGAGAGATGGTGTGTGAGAGCCTTTAGTCTGCTCCAGAGCCATGAAAATCTGGTTGCATTTTTTCAAAATAAATTGATGAGGGAGGTGGGAGGCAACACCCTGTAAGACTCGTTACAACCATTTCCATAACAGGTTTAGGTGGTTTTGTGAGCCAAGTTGCCAAAACTAAGATCAGGCAGGGCTTTAGGTTCTTTGTGCTACCGCGGCACTCTCAGTGCAGTGCTCTTTTCTTTGTGACAAAAGGAGGGAAAGGCAGCCTCAAACTTCAGAGCAGCTCTCCCCACTCCTGACCATGGCCACCTCTTCCTCAGAAGAACTAGACATTGTTTGGAGAGAAGCAATGACCCTCTTTATTATGAAATCTGTCACAGCATCTTGCATGTTTTAATTTAGCATAATTTGAGCATAATTGGAAAATTAAATCAGAATTTGAGAATGGCGAGAGAGAGAGGGGGTTATTCTCCACCAGCCACAAACCTGCAGCAGCAGACCTTGAAGCTCTCCTTGTTTGACCCGTCCTCTGTACTCTGGAGTGTCACCTGGGAAGTCACAGAACCCTGGGGGAAGATGACCAGCAGAGCTGTGCCTGACTTGTGCTGATGCCCTTCCCCTTTCTGCCCAGTGCTGCTGTGTGCTCCCATGTGATTAGGAGTGGTGGCTAGTGTGACACATGGACCATCAGCTCATGGATTTGGAGAGGAATAGGTCTCCCACCAGTCTGACAACACTGATGCACAGATTTTGCTCTCTAACCCAAGCCATTCACTCAGGGCTGCAGCAGGAGGGCATTTTCTCTTCTCCCCCTTCATTAACAACAAAGAGGCCTTTGTGTTAATCCCAGTGGTAATTCTGGGGTTTTTAAATATGCTTTACTGCTGGTTTGTTATCACTGTCTCATTAGCATGCTGTCCTCCAGCTGAGTTGTGCCTGGAAATAGCATGTCCTATCTGGTGGCCAGGGAAAGATGTGACGATTTTGGCATGGGAAAGATATGGGAGTCAGAGGGTGGGGCTAGGGTGGCATGTAGGATTTACCCCTTTTTTTTTTTTTAACTTTCAGACAAATAAACATATAAAAACTGTATATTCTTGTTTTCTCTCCCTTTCTCTTTTTTATCTTTCTCTGACTTCCATGGTCTTGGATCCAGTGATTGGAAAATACAGTCAACTTCCAGACTCAGGTATGGTTTACAGACAAATCTGCATCATGTGGGAAGCAGTCCCTCAGGGACATGTAGATCCAAAAGGCCTGGGCCAAAGCACCCAGAGCAGAGCTGCTGCCACAAAGGGGTGTAGGGGGAAAGTCCATTTCTGTGCAGTGCCTTGAGAGCCCACTCACAGGCAGGCCTGCTCATTTATGTGCAGCCTCTTCGTGTAGCATCCCCTACACATAGGCTCACCTCTGCATGTCAAGAGAGGGTGCAGAGGACCCCCAAGGTTTGACATACAGGGTAAGGCTTTCTCAGAAAGTCTTCTTCTGAGAAGCATTCCCAGTTCAGGAATCTCTGATATTTTTTAAATTTTTTCCCCCAGAAAAGAAAAGGGGACTGAAACACCTTAAGGACGCTTTTGATAAGAGGACTTAAACACCTTAAAGAATACTTTCCCAAGCTGAAGTACTGTAAGAGCAATGCAGTGACAAACTCCAGGGGAACGAAATTTACCTTTGTGTATCAGATTTGATGGACCTGTCCTTGCCCAGCTTTTCCAAGGTCTATTCTGCTGAGCCTCTCTGAGGGGGTCAGTGGTGTAGCCTCACCCAGTACGCAGGACTGGCCAGAGACCCGTGGTTTGCCAGGTGTTGTGCCCACATCCTCATCAGCTGGCAGAGTTTGCTCTCTCCCCCAGACTTGGGGTGCATTGCAGAAAGGGCTTAGCCCTGAGCAGGCTGTAGCACGTCTCAGAAGATGTAACCAAAGAACTCTCAAATACCTTTTGCTCTCCTGACAGCTGATCTATTCAGCAAGAACAAAAGCAGGTGTTAATTTTCATTGGATCCAACCCAGACAGTATGCCTGCTTGGGACTGCACACAGCAGCTCTTTCTTCAGGCAGGCCTTGGGATGTGTGTGTAGAAAGGTGAGGGAACATTAGCTGTAAAGTTCCAGTGCTTTCCCCAGTGCTTTCCCCAGTGCTCGTGTCAGGTATGAAGTGTTCCCCTTGTCTGGTGCAATCGTGTCTGTGAGTGATGTGGCCTCCTTGCCAGCCAGGACAGGCCACATGAGCTTGTACAACCCTAGTCAGAGATCCCACCCCTGCCCACAGAAGGTGGCAATCGGAGATCAAGTGAGAGATGTACTGCCAACATTGCCAGAGACAGTTTCCTTGAGCTTTGTTTAGATTTACTGGGGGTTCTGCAAGTGCTTGATAGACACTGTTTGCTCCCTGAAACCTTGCTGCCATGCAGCCGTGAAATGATTGAGCAAACAGCCCTGACTTGAGGGAGTGCTTCACCGTCCTTGGCATCAGCTTATTCTCGCCTGGAGTTGTCAAGCTGGGAGTTACAACAGAGTTTGGAGACTGATCACAGGCAGAGGCTTAGCACAGAGATGGGAGCACTTCTAGTTCTTTCCCCTCTTGTCCTGGAAGCCTCTCCAGTGCCCAAGCTCCACTGTACAAGATGTTTGGCAGCTCGAGGAATGCTGCCTGCCTCCACTTGTCTGTCAAACATGAGAGGGAGGAGGCTGGTGCCTAAAATAATGCCCAACGATTTGTTTTTATATGGGTTTTACCTTTTCTGTAGTGGCTGAGCATAAAAAAAATCAGAGATCACTGCCATTTTTTGGCATGACATTATGTTTTTTAATGTGTGTTTGTATCTCAGGTGCTTGGGGAATGGATTTTATAAATACCAGTTTTAAATTAGTATTACAAAATTACTCAAATTCTTGTTGAGGGAGAAGAGTAAAATAAACTATTTTAATTGTTTTCTTCCTCAGAAGTTTGATCTCCTCCTTACTCTTTATGAACACACTTGTCTTGCCAGGTATGAGTGACAGCGTCAAAGACAAATTCTCTGTTGCATTCTCCATCGTGGGTATGTTTTCTTCTCATGCTGTTGGAAGCCTCAGCGTGTTCTTCTGTGCTGAAATCACACCCACAGTAATCAGGTGAGACTTTGGAGCCCCCCTCAAAAGATGGGGACAAAACTAACCTCATTTAATTGATAATGACATGTGTAACTTAACACATTGTATGGGAGAGGAAGCCCCACGTAATTGGAGACCTCACAGCAACTTGGGGGCTGCTTTTTACAGCAGCTGCAGTCAGGCTGTGCAAGTAAATGCCTGCCTGTGTATAGAGAGGCTTTGTTTTCCATGGCTCCACCTTGTGTCCCATCGTGGTGATGATCAGCAGGCCTGGCAGCACATGAATTGCAGCTTGATAGGGTCTTAAATACTCAGCTGAACCAGTTTGTGTGGTTGACCACTGTCATTGCTTCACTAACTCTGCAGGATTTGTTCGAGCAGTGATCGGGTGAGTTCTGCATCTTGATTTTAAAGGAGATATTCTGTGACTGTGCAGAGGAGAACATGGGTGCCAGCAATCCCTGCCTCCATAGGGCAGGCTAACCAGGACAGATGCAGGGCTGCTTCAGTGGAAGTGTTGAAACATGTGGTGTAAATGCTTTTGGTGCATAGAGGTCCTCTGCAAGCCTGCCTTTCTGCCTTTGTTGCAGATAAAGCTGTCTTTCTCCTCACATACAGACCTATCTTAGCAGAGGCTCAAAGTTTTTCTAAAGAGGAGCACTTTCATCCTGGGAAATAGGAGAAATCAGAGAAATGATCTTTGTTGGAGAGTTTCACATAACACATTTTTGTATGGTCAGGGGTTTGTATCATTTTATACATGCACTGTTATCTTTCAGAGCACAAAGGTTGTGCTTCTGTGCTCTGGATTATGCTTTCAACAATGCCACAACAATTCAGGAGTTTGCTCTGGCTTCACTGAATTTCCCAGGAATGTAGGTCATATGGGTGGGAGGGAGAGTGGAGGAAAGAGGATACTTTTTTTTTTTTTCATCCCCTCCAAATTATATGCCTTTTTAGTAACTTTGCAGTTACTGTATTATAAAAGTATTATTGCAAAACTGTCATTTGAGTAGCCAGAGTCTCCTTGCTCCATGGTGTTTTTTTTCAGGCTATCTAAATTTGTGAATGTATTTTATGGATAACATTTTTTCCACAGGAAAAGGCAGTGTGAGGAGTGAGATTATACAGCAGCCTGAAACACTAACAGCTATTTATTTATGTGTGTGTCAATCAGCCTGGTGTTTTTATGCCTTTTGAATTTTCTCCTTGTCTCTGTTTGAAAGACACACAGATAAGGAATTGACCATGTCAGCCAGAAGAGAATTTGGCAAGTAGGGTCAGATGTGCAGTCTGAACTTAGCAAGCTTTTTTCCCTTAAATCACTTACGTTGCTACAGGGAGGTGGACAAAATCCTGGCTGGGAGCCAAAATTCTGCTTCCCCTGACTCTGCCAGGTGACACCACGTGAGTGACAATAGCTAGATATGCCTCAGGTTCCCTGTTTATTTATAGAAAGTATGACACTCTGCATTGCTCTGTGATCCTACCACCACAATAAGACCCATTCAGGATTGTAATTAGGAGGAATAGCTCAGGACAATGCATAAATCTGTCTCAAGCAGAGGTGTGCTTAAGCTGCCTCCTGTCTTGCTTTTTGGTGGGATCTACTCTGCCCTCCAAAATGCCACCCTGGATGCCCTTTGGGGGTTGGAGCTAGATGATCCTTAAGGTCCCTTCCAACCCAAACCATTGTACAATACTAATATTCTTTTGGTTGGATCTCAAGGAGCCTTAAGAAAAAGGAAGGCAAAGAGAGCCCTGGGGTTGTCTCTGGGGTTTCACTGATCAAATCTATTATCTGCAAATCCCTGAGAGCAGAAATCAGCCCTGCCATTACCTGGGGTAGCAGTGGCACAATAGCAAACCCACAGCACCCATCCATCTCCACTGCTGTGGTGTTGAGATGAACAGTTCCAGGAGAACAGCCACATCTTCATCACCAAGAGGTGATACCTGCTCCAGCAACATGAACATTCCACACTGTCATGTGTCACACAGGGGTCCTTCAGATCTGTGCACTGCACCCCAGTCTCCTGGCAGTAGGCCAGGGGGCTTCATCAGGAGCTACCCTTTTTGTACCCTTCAGTGCACACCTCCATCTGAATGCTGAATTAAAGCACCAAGTGTCACTGATGATCCATATGGGATAATGTTCACAACACTACAGCCTGCATGTCTACTAAATACAAATAGGATGAAAAAAACACAGCATGTCCTCTCCTCACCCTCCACATACTCAGTTACTATCAAGTGGAGGGTGGTTCTGGCTTTTTCTCTCGGTGCCCACACATCAAAGAATGGGCAGCCATGGCTGAATTAGGGTCTTTTCCCATCCACAGCTGACTCAAGCCAAACTTCCAGTTGTTGAGGAAACTTTCCTGTCAGACCACCCAGGAGCCACTCAGCAGTCACATTCACACAGAGGCTCTGCACCAGTTCACAGCCTCTCGTCTTGGGGTGCCATCCCCCAGAGCTCAGTCTGCAGCTGACACTGCATCTTGCCCACCCAGCTACCTGCACTGAATGCATTCCTCAACACAGTGGGATGCAGGGCTGTTTACTGGGAGCTGAATAAGGCCTGGCTTCTCAAAGGTGGTGTGTGCTCCACGAGGCCAAGGGTATCCTGGTGTATTACTTGAATCTCTGGCCTAGGACTGAGTGCACAAAATGTCCCCTACAGGCAGGGAAAAGCTGTGGAGCTTTCCAGGGACTAACTCGATCATCCATGGGGCCATGCCATAGGAAAGCCCTCCACAGCAGCCACTGGCAGGCAGAGGTGAGAGGGAGAAAGCTGGGACTCGCTGTGGATGCCAGCAGCCCTCACACTCCTTCTCCAGTCTCTGCTCTGCATCTGGAGAGTGTTTGAAGTACAGGCACTGACCCCTGCCATGGAATTCCTCGTGCTGAGGAGGAGCAATGCCCCAAAACATTCTGAATGTTTTTCTTTTCCACCTGCTGCCCCTTGTCACCTGCAAAAAGTGTGAATCATGAGGGTGATGCCTCTCTTGCCCTGTAGCTGTTTTCCTGATGTGCACAGTAACAAAAAAATTCCTGACAGTATATTCAATTTTCTCTTTTTTTTCCCCCTTCACATTTTCATATCTGCAGTGTAGTTAAACCTTAAAGAAACCTCTTTTAGGACCCACACCAAAATGTACTTTCAAGCCTTCTTCTGCCAGGTTTTGATGGCACTGGAAAAAGTAATGCCTACTCTAATTACTGACGTCATATGGAAAAACTTTTTTCCCCACTGCAAATCTGAAGCCACTTGACCCATAAATGACAGAGCAGTCTTTGTTGTTGCCTTTTCCCGTTTTCTTTCAGCTTGCTTGATGTCCTTCTACAGCAGCATTTAAAACTCACCTCAGGTCCTTCTCAGAGGGGTTGAGATACAATTTAGCCTTTGCAATCACTGATGTAAATGAGCCAGGCTTTTGTTGCTCCAGAGCCAGCTTGGAGAGAGATTTGCCATGCATTTGGGACTGGTTCTGTCGATTACTCATGTGAGTGTATTAATGAAGTTGCAGGGAGGCCAGTTGCACAATAGTTGCTTTCAGCTGGGTTTCTAAATTGCCATCGGAAAGCTGGCAAGTTTTTAAAAAGGGCTTTTGCAGCACTTGGGGAAGTCACTGCTGTCTGTGAAAGATCCTCTGCTGAGTCTGAAGAACTGGAACATACATATGTGAATTTTTGATCCACTCAGTGTCCCAAGAGCATCTTTTGAAACCTATGTTTGCTGTCCTTCAGCTGTCAAGTAAGCAGCAGTGGATTTTGGAAAGGATTGAGTGAAGATTAGCTTTAACACTGTGGTTGGCTGAGTGAATTTGGCATTTGTAGATTTGTTTGTACAGCGATTTCTAGGATGCTTAATAGCCAGGGAAACTTTTTTCACAAGTATTTGACATAAAGCAGTCTATTTGCCTTCTGCAGGTTGTCTTCTGTAAGGGCCAGTTTTTATTGATAGTAAAAATCAATTTTTACTGAGCACCTGAGCCCCTCTGATCTCCAGAGGGTTTGTGAATAGATGGCATATCCCAGAGGAAGTGCACGAAGCGTGCTGCCCTCACAGGCTTGGTAGGGAAGCAGGGTGCCAGTTATTAAACTTTCAGGGAGGTCTCCCTCTACAGGCAGCAGGGTCTTTGGAAAATGAAGGAGCTGCCACTCTCACAGATTTTGTGAAAATGAGTAATTTAAGGATGACACTCGGCTGGCAGGAGACCTCAGTCATGTCACAGCAGGAGGGAATGGCCTGCCCCAAAGAAACACTTCTGTGTGGGGGCACAGAGCAGAAACAGACGCAGGATTGTGAAGTGTGCCAGGCCTCCTACACCAGGGCCTGGAGAGGTGCTGACAAGGAGAGAGCAAGACAAGGAATTGCAGGAGAATTTGCTTGCATACTCAAGCATTAGGAGAGAGCACTGAACTGGCCTTTCACATGCAGCTTCTGTGCCTTGAGCTGGAGGAAGATGAGTTTACTTTCACACTTTTTTTTTTTCTCTGAAACGTACGCATTTAATTACATTTTCAGTACATTGAGAAGTTCCAGCCATAACATAATTTTATGTAGAAAATATTCAGTGTTTGCTGTAATGGATCAAGACAGTGGCTTGTGAAGTCTAATCGCCTGCCTCCACTGCTGAATGGTGCAGATATTTTAGAGGCAGCCAAAATTGATTATTGCACTTACTGCTCCTTGGTGTGTCTAGTCTAAGTGGAGAAGGGTAGCATGCTAAGTAAAATCTGGTTTTCCCTCACTGAATGTGGGAATACTTGGAACTGGAAGTACTTTAGAGTGCTTTCTACACCCTCACATGGTAAAGCTTCTCTTCTTATTATGTGGGGGCTGTTAAATGGGTGTGAAATGATACTTGAATGTAATTATTTCCCTGTCTGCTTGTGTTTGCAGGGGAGGCGGGCTGGGGCTGGTCCTGGCCAGCGCGGGCTTTGGCCGCCTGACCGCCCCCATCATGGAGCTCCACAACCAGAAAGGCTACTTCCTCCACCACGTCATCTTCGCCTGCTGCACACTCATCTGCATCATCTGCATCCTGCTGCTGCCCGAGAGCAAGAACCAGAACCTGCCTGAGAACATCCCGGATGGGGAACATTACACCCGGCAGCCCCTCCTGCCGCACAAGAAGGGGGAGCAGCCCCTGCTCCTGACAAACTCTGAACTCAAGGATTACTCTGGCCTCCATGACTCAGCAGCTGTGAGTGACGGGATCTCGGAGAACACCACTGCCAACGGGATGAAGTCAATGTAACTGGGTGGATTTTTTTCCTTCTCATTTTTTTTTTAATTATTTTATTTCCCCTTCTTCTATTTCTTATCTTCCTTTTGTATTTTATTTGATGCTGTTGTGCGGGAGGAGTAGCACTTTGGGCAAAGGTGTTTTGCACAGATTTTACAAACCAGTGATGGAGCAGACACAAACTTAGAGGAATTCAACTCTGCTACTAAAGCAAATTTTGGCATCTTCTACAGTTATGCAGATTACTCTTGAAAAGTTTTGGGGGAAAAGACTCTTTTGAGAAAAGACCTGGCTGGCAGTAGCCCTTCAGAACTCTTTTTTTCCTGCCATTAAATATGTATATTTATTTTGATTTATTCTCAAGAAGCACTTTATTTCCTTTTCCTTTCATAGATCACAAAAATGAAGCCATCTTATAAGAGGTGCAGCCATTCCAAGAAAGAAACCATGGGGGGAGGGGGAGCGTTGTTTTCTGTTTTGTTTTTGTGTTTCTTTAAAGGAAAGAAGGATTCACTGCAAAGTTGAATTGACTTAAACTTAGACTTGTGCAACATTTTTCTGCCTGTCTAGAAAGTCCAAGTGCCCAGATTGCCTGCTGTGTTTGTACACACTAAAAAAAAAGGAAAAAAAAGAAAGAAGAAAAAGCGAAGCAAAACCTGTTGTGACTCAAACTCTGACTGCATTTTATGAAGCTTATATTTGTCTTTATAGCCCATGTGCACTTAAAAGTTACTTTCTAAATTAGTCCTCTTTTGTTTTCACTGAATGCATTGGAGAAAATCCTACCCAAACAAGCTGATTTTTTAGTAAGAATCAGCTTTCTGCATTTTAAGAGCATATTAATCTATTTTAGGTGGTTGCCACTGGTCCTTAATAGTAATGTAGATGATGCAAATGATTTGACTAATGATGCAAAAATGAGTTTTGCCTAGAATGGCTATAACTATCAGGAGGCCCGGGATCTCTGACTGCTCCAGGAGAAAAGTCTAGATTAGCAGTGATAAATAATAAGGAGCATGGGCAACAATCTATAACTTTATTCCAAAAGGCAGCATAGCTGGGATTTCTGCTCCTGGGAAATGAGTGTCCTGGTATTAAGTGTTTTTAGAATCAGGGTTTGGGTTTTCAATTTAAGTGGAAAAAATGCTTAAATTAATGTTGGAAAGGAATGAATTGATATGTGAATAATGATTTACTGAGCTGTCTTGGGTTCTTAGAGATGTCCTATTTCTGACCCAAGAATATACAATGAACTCACCCTTATTTCCCAACTGCTCTTGTAAGATTTTAGTTCAGGAAAAAAAAGTTTACTTAAATTGGATTAATTCTACACAAAGTGAACATCCAGTTTACCTCCTGCTGTGCAGATGGCACTTTGATAGTGGCCACTTGACTTCTCTCCTCCAGCCCCCAAACCAACTATCTCCTTTGGCCATTGGCTTTTGGTTCTCACTCAAGAGAATATTGTGAGGACCTAATTCAATGCAAGGTCTTTGTTAACAGATTTCTTGCATTGTAGTTAACCCTCCCCTCTCTCCTTCCCTCCCTCTTCTCCTTTCTCACTCAGGCCATCCATTTGTGATTGCTCGGTAGTGCAGACGTTCAAACAGAGCAGCAGGATGTCAATGTTGTACTGAGTGTCCGTATGATTGCCACTTTGTTTGATGTACATCTTGCGTTCGTATGCAGGGGGAAAGTGCTCATTTGCACTTTCCTCCTCTACCTTCCCTTCCCCTTCCTCCCTTGTTGTATATATCGTCGATTAACTACTGTACCTAACGATTTCCATCCTCCATTAGGCTGCCGATGTCCTCCTACAGTCCCCAATAAATCAGAGATCCATGCTCCCCGGCAGGCCACGCAGTAAAGTAGCACATCCTCAGACGCTGATGGGTGCAAGGGGACAGGTAGACCTGCAGAAGCAACAGAGGTGGTTTTGTTCAGAGTAACAATGTTGTCCTAAAGCTGCTAATTTTTACCAAGGATGATGTGGACATTTGGGTTCTTCTTGAGCCTGGTAAGAAACACTGGAGCAGTTGATGGTAGTTTCGCCCAGTTACACTACTGGTTTTTTTCACCTTTGCTAGATTCGCTGTGACAGCAAGAGCCTGATCTTCCTTACACTCAAGTTTTATTGTCAGGCTTGAGTGCAGCTGCTTCTTTTCGTTCTGAGCCGAGACCTTTGCAGTCTGTGTTCACCTGAGGAAAGAGCCCAGCCCTTTCTTGAATACTCGTGCAGTATTCACGCACCAAATTTGTGTGATCTCTTTTGCCTTCGATGCGAGATGCTTGTTGCAAGCCACACACATTCGGGGACAAAAGAAACGGGTTCACAACAAAAAGCTGAAGAAGCGAAACAAGGCTTCAGGGAAGAGAGAAAGGGCCTGAGAGAGGAGAAGGTGCGAGCGCAGAGGCAGAAAGCAGCGTCCTGCCATCCATCGTGCCGTGGAGCCAGTGGCTCCTTCCTTCCTGGTCTTCTTTGTGGCCCGTGTGCTCAAGCCGCGGTACAGCTCTTGTAGAACATCCACAAGCCTATAAACCCGGCTGCTTCCAGCACTGTCAGTGGTCCTGGTGAGCTCACCGCTGTTGTCCACAGCGCTTTATCGTTTCCTATTCTGGTGGTTGCTCTCCGATGACAGACCGGCACAGGGAAAAGAATACTTGTTTAAACATACCAATTTAGATAGGAAATACACTAGGTGACAGGAACATGCAGCAATTTTTTTTTTTTTTTTTTTGTTTAAGAAAAAAATCTTGTGAAGTTGATTTGATTTGCTGCTTTTTTGTTTTTTGCTTCAAACCAGGTAGTTGGTACTGATCTGCAATGAAGGGAGCCCCAGCTTCTCTAGTTGGTCTAGCCCTCTGCCTCTGTCACAACAATAAAGCAAAAACTAATTTCCTGCCTTGGCAGTTCCAGTTTTGCTCCTTTTCCTGAAAACATGAACACTTCTGTGACGACTACATTCTTCCACACATGCTCACGGGGTTGGAAAGCTTTCACGGAACCTATCTTGTGTGGAGGATCCAGGTACCGAGTGATGCAGCAGGGCAGAAAGGAAGCATGGGGATGCTTGCCCTGCCTTGTCTAGTCCTGCAGCAGGACAGGGCTCTCTCCTGGGGTCCCAGCCTGCTGCACCATTGGCTCCTCGGCCATGTCTCCTCTGCAGCCATCACCAGGAAAGGCTTTTCTCAGGCGGCTCTTTCTGGCCACCACAACAGGGGAAGCAGTCCAAGCTGTCTTGTCCATTTTTGGTCTTTTTCTGTGAACCTTCAGTAACCTCTAAGCCCATCAGTACATTTTTCTTTGGGTTTACCATTTAAGGGCTTTCTCCATCTTTGTAAGTTCAAACAAAAATGTGAAGTGACATTATGCTTGATCCTGGGGGTTTTGCCCCTCTTTTAAGGTTCCAGTACTGCTTTTGTTGCCAGACACGCTGCAAACAGATAACAACAGTCACCTGTTTGCAAGTGTTTTGTGGCCACTCGGAAAGGGGGTTGTGTGATTTACTTTTGGGTTTCACTGAGCAGGTTTTTTTTGTTGTCGTTCTTTTTAGTGGAAGTATTTTGCTTAACTGTTGCCACTTCCTGGAGCCAAACACTTTATTGGTCACCAAATTGGAAGCAGAAGTGCCATTAACTGAACTCTGTGAATGTCAAATCAAGTTGCGCCTGTAGCTGGCACATAAGACAACACTATCGAGTGGAGGGATGATCTCCCCCACTGTAACTCTTTTTTATTTTGTTTTTTAAGAAAAAAATGAAATTACAAACCTCATTTTAAATGTATTGTGTAAAATGTTTCAGGAAAGGAGTACAGTGTGTTTTGTCTAGTGGGCGAGATCTCCCTCCCCATTTCAGTTTCCAATGAAGTTTTAAAGAATCGTGTTACTGTATGTTTTGATCATGAATAGTCTGGTGGTGCTTCCTCATAGCACAAGCTTAAATCAAGTACTGAAAACAGTCTTACAAGCTAAATGTCTGCATGATGTTACATCTGTTGTACCTACTGAGAAGAACTTTGTATGTAAATGTACAGAATAAAATGACGTTGTCCCATCAGTTTGCTCTCCCTGGTCTGGCTCCCTTGCAGTGACTTCTCAAACACCCAGCAGCAGCTGATGCCTCAGCAAATAGCCCTACCCTGCTCTACAAACAGAATGAGCTGTTTGTAAATCGGCTAATTAAAACAGCACATTGATTTGCAACTAATTATCCTTTATAGTCAATTACAGAAGCATAGTCGACTGTTTCCTGAGCAGTGTAAATTAAAAAGAAAATACCTTTCAACAGTTGCTTTTTGCTATTCTGATATTGAACTGTGGCCAAGGACAGGCAGCTGTTCCCACCAGGTAAGGAGGGGCCCTCTGCACTCACACCAAATCTGAGACATTGAAGCCACTGGGTGTTCAAACCCTTTTGGACAAGAGACACAGCAGCTGTTACTTCTACAGCAGCAGCCTCTTGGTTACAGTTTTTAATTGCTGATTGTGGCACCACAGCAAAGTAAATTCATCACTTTTCTGTAAGTGCTTAGGACAGTTTAGATGCAGCACCAGTAGTTTAGTTTTGGTTTGTATCAGAAGCTGATGCTGGAGCTTGAGTCAAGGCTCAACTCAGAATGAAAAAAAAAACCAACAAAATGCCTCCACAAAAACCTGGATAGTTAAAACTCCTAGCTGCAATCTTATTAAACAAAGCAGCCCCTGGATCTGCCCTTGAAAGGATACACATCCTATCTGAAAGCAAGTCCAGAGATGTAGCAGCAGGATGTTTTTAACTGGTGGTCACGGTAGGAGACCTCTCATTTTATGTACAAGCTCAATTTACATGTGATGCTCCTCTAGCAGCCTGACAGATTTATCTGTTGTGCCAGAACTTAGAACAACAATTGTGCTTTTTCCTTCTATGTAGTCCTCAGGGACACATAAATAACCCTTTGTGAAATCCTTCTAGCGTTCTTAGTGCCCAAGGGATGGAAGGAAATCCATTTTTTAGCACCAGTACTACAACCAAGAGGGGCTAAAAAGACAAAAGTAACACTCGTGTCACAGTTTTACCATACAAAAATGTGGTGTTTCTTTAACACTAAAAGCTGCTATACTATGTTCATTGCTAGTACACAGTAGATTAATTGTACAGATAGCATTTGGAACTGATTTGCCATCAGATCCCAGTACTGTGTGGAAGCCAGACACCACATGCACTTTTTCAATCATGTTCATCCCTTGCAGCATCCATTTGCTATCCTACGTGGCAGGGTAGCAAAAAAAAAATTTTTGCTTTGAAAAATCAAATTGTATTTGAAAAAAAGAAAATCCAAGTCAAGTGTATCTATATTTAATAACAACCACAAATTCAATCAAAATAATACAAAAGAAATATACTAACTTAATGTCAGTGTGAAAATTGCAATCAGTTTTTCTGAAATAAAACCTTCATCTTCTTTTACAATGATGCACAATCAGAACTTCTCTGGAAAAGCTGTCATTTCTTCTTTGATCCTGTTTTCTATGAGTAAGGTGAAATTGCTGTCTGTGTTTTGAAGATTGTAGCTGACAAATATCTGCTTTTTGGTCTTGCTGGCTAAAAGACAAAACAGAGTTTATTCTTATATAAAAGTGAGGATGGCATTTGAGCAAGCCTCTTAAAAAGCCCCATCATGCAGATTTCTAGGACGTTCTCCACTCCTGCTTGTGCTGGGTGCAGTTACAAAGGAACAGCAGAGAAGTCCCTGACCACTGGGGAGTTGGGCAAGATTTTGCACATCACAGAAGTGAACAATCTAAGACTCGTGACTGTCAACTAGTTTTCGAGCTGACACATGACACCATTAGTCACTGGAAAGCCTTGCAGTGCTTGGATTTTTGGATGCGTCTTAAATAGCTTACATTGTAAGTGAAACCAGACTGTACTGGACTCTTAGCACTGAAATTCTGAGTTTGTAAATCTGTGCTGTGTAAAACATTAGAGGAAAAGCACACAAGAAAGTGACTGGGCCCAAATTAATGAAGCTCTGATTTTTTTATGAACCTTTAAAGGTTCATAAGCCTTAAAAGGCCCCAAAAAGCTATGCACTAGTTCTGTCTAAGCTTGCTGTCAATTTTGTTTCCTTTAACCTTTTTTCATACAGTGTCCATGAATGCTCCAAGAGGCTGGAGAGCCTTTGCTGAACATGATGAAGCCAAGCACAAGTTCCAGGCTACTGTAGTGACAAGTACCTAGAGAGAGGTGCTACAAAATTAAGAGCTGCCTTCCATGACAGAGCTAATTAACAGTGACAAAAAAAAACTGTCCAAGGGGACAAGAAGACTTAATTGTCAGAGTAGAAGAGATAACATCAAGAAGTGTTTTATAAATGAAAAGCCATCCTACTTAGGTTTTAGCACAGTAATATAGCAAATTTGTGCCTCTCTTTATATATTACTGAAGGTAAACTTTGTGAAAAATGTAAGCACCATATGGGAAAAACAGGCACTAAATTTAAATTGAGTTGTGTAAAATAGAAGACAAAAAATAGTATTTGGGTCACGAGATATACTTGTCCAGGAATGAGGTGGGAGCTAATGATCCCAGGCACAAATCAGACTGTTCTGCTGAATATTCAAAAATATTCACCAGAATTTTTAAAACTTCAAAATAAAGACACTAGGACTTCTAAGATCTCAATCCTTTCTAAATAGGAAACTAAATAGTTAAAAACAGAAAACCTGTATATATGTATGTATAAAATGTAGTTAAACAACTCCTTTAAGGCATTTTCATTAGGCAAATTAATTTTTTATTATTTTCTATTCTAACAGCTTCCTGACTCAGTAAGTAAAGCTGCTTCTGAAATGCAAGGACTCGTTTGCCTTTTAGGACTTGGCACTACAAAATGCTGATATAATGCAGCTTGGTGCTCTGATTGCAAAAATTAGCACCTGGCACTAGATTTTTGTGGTATAAAGCAGCATGTTTTCTAAGCACTACTGCTTCATCATCATGCCCTAAATGAATGCAATGCTAATTCTGAACTAATTAATACCATTATGCTAGCTAACAAAACTATATAGTGCACTGCAGTTTCAGAACTCAACTTCTTAATTATGTTTGCCTACAGAGTCCCTGGGATGCTGTTCCAGTTCCCAGGAACAGTGTGAATCTGGGAGTGCCTCTGGGCTGCCTGTGCCAAGGACCTCTGTTCCCAGGGCTCTGCCCCAGCTCTGAGGGGCAGAGGGACCTTTTCTGTCCCTGCTTCCTGAGGATTGAGTTGGACATGTGCACTCCTGTGGAAAGGACAAAAGAGGGCAGATCTTATGTCTCCGTGAAAGACCATCTGCAGCTTCAGAGTAAAGCAGAAAACTGCAAAGGACAAGGCTTACCTAAAAAGCCCTCTGGCAGGTCTGCTTTCCATGCAGCCTGGTTAATAATCTGGCTCTTCAGAGTGGAGGAAAAACAGCCTTGACAGCCATCGTCCGGGATGTGCTGAGTGCCAGGAGAAACTCCAGCAGCACAGATCTGCTCCTACAACTTCAGGTACAGAGCAAAAGCCCAAACCAAAGCTTGAAGAGGAGCCCAGCAGGAGCAGATGAGGCAGGACAAACGTTAAACTTAAGTTTGTAGACTACTTATGCTGGAAAAGAGATGATGAAATTGATCAGTGATCAGCTGAGAAACACTCAAAGAAAAGGTTGAGGAGATCATCACCAAGAGTCCACCAGTCCCTACAGAAGGAAGATCAAAGACACGGCACTAATCAGTACTGAAGCCCAAAGCATAGTGATTCCAGAATATGCACCTGAGGGAGGCACTGATGGACAAGGACTTTCTCAAGAACTGGCCCCCAGTATCCTACAGGAAACATTCTTAGAATTTGGGTTTACTGACTAGTGAGACACATCTTGTGCCAAAGCAATCAGACAGGGTGGTGGGAAACAGTCCCTGCACTTCGCACAAGCAGATACAGATAGATATATGTAGAAAGAGGAATAAGAATGAAGCACATGTGTCCTCAGCAACAGAATAAAAATCAGAAATAAGGAAGGTGATAGAGCCAATATGTGAAATGCTGCTGTTGTGGCTAGGACCCCTACCAAACTACAACGAAAACAAAAGGAGAAGGTGTGCACTGTGATGCACAGCAGCACTGAAACTCCTGCTCCAGGGCAGGAAACCTGACATTGCAAGAACACACGGTAGATGATGGAATGTGACAGGCAAGTGTAAGAAATGGAAATAGTTATGTGCAAACAGCATTGCATGCTTCTTGTGGAGACAAGAAACTGCACGGAAAAAAATGGTGACAAGCGTGGCAGGGGGAGGAGAAAGGAGGAAAACTTCCTGCCTGAAGGTTACCACATGTCAGGATGGTTAAAAAGGCTACCTTGGAAGGACAACTACAAGTCAGATTTGGCTGTGAAAAGCATCTCTGCTATTACAGTTTTTGTGGGAGTAACAAGGATTTAAATTCCCAAAGAAAAACTACACACCAATAACAGCAAAGCTGGGTATTTCCAGCTGAGGTGGAGCACAGATTTCCTTACCAAGCACTTTGTGAAACAGATACAGGGATGCTTGGTGATGATCTTGCAGATCCACTGGTCTCAGTATAAATAAATAAATAAGTAAATAAATTTGGACTAAGTGACCATGAGTTGACCTAAATTGCTGGACTGTCAAAAGCCAGCCTAAAGACTATGGTGTGAGATTTCAAATAGATGTATTTCTTTTCCCAGAAGCTCAGGTAAAGAACAAGCATATAATTTTCAAAGCCATAAGTGAATTATTGACCTTCCCCTTTGAACAAAAGGTGAAAAGGGTCTACAGGCCTTCCTCAAAATAACATACCTTAACCAGGATCACACAAGCAAGAACAGTATATAAAAGTAATATGAAAGGAGCTGACTGGCAAGGAAACCTGCAACCCAGTGGATAGAGGTCATGGATACAGAGGAACATGGACCAGAAGCCTAGCTGGGCCACAGCTGGCTCAGAAGTTTAAGATAACAAAATACGTATCATAAAACAATAACAAAAGACACCTAAAGCACACAAAGAAAAATAGGAAGGTGCCTTATACTCCAAGGATAAAGAGTAACCTATAGAACAGTACCAAGCAACAGTATCAGTTCTCAGTAACAAAGTATGGGAAATTAGTAATGAAAATAATAAAAGCACCTTAAGGGAGAAAAATAATAATAATAAAAAAAAAAGATAAGAAAAAAAGGCAGCAAAACAGACAACTCATTTGGAGAAAGAAAAGTCAGGTAACTCAGGCAGCCTGTCCTAGAACACTGAAAGAACTAATGGAAGAAATAGCAAGTTATTATGAACTTCAGCTATGAAACGTGTAATAAATCAAATTTTAAGAGTGAAGATAGCAAGCACATGTAGAAAAAAAAAAAATCCAAAAAGAGTATGAGAATCATTAAGATAACTTGGAGCTGTCAGCTGGGCTGCAATGCTACACAGAAAATTGGAGCATGATTCAGAAAAAATTAGTGACAAGGAGACCAAATTGAAAGTGGAATAAATGTTGTACTTTATCCAAAATAAATCCTCTCTGACTACATTTTACTGACTTCCTAAGGATAAGTGTGACTAATTACACATAAAGAAGTCACGTTATACAGTACCCCATAAAATTATTACTTCTAGTGTAAAGGATTGAATTCAGTGTGTAGAGAAAATTTTGCCACCATGGTCGATTAAACAGTGTCTATCAAAAGAGAAGTTACTGTGAAGAAGAAAATACACTAATACTGTTTTTCAAAGATCAGTCTTGTGAGCAAACCTTTTTTTATATGTGGTCATAGAGGAGAAGCAGGTGTAGACTCATGGAAGAGCCTGACAATATAAACTCAGGACATACTGTCTGAAACAGAGATCGGCACACAGATCATTAATAATTCTGTGGTCTTTCCATGTGAAACAGAGGAAGTAAGGTGAGACTGAGCAGCTCAGCATGTTGCTTTTAAAACCTGGTAACAAGCACATCAGCAGCTCACCATTTGGAGCTGCATCAGCCGCTAGCGGGTGATGATGAGCAACCAGCATGATACAGCTGTCGGAGCTGTGAAGTTGCTAGGAATGCATTGGGCCAGAACGCATTAATTAGGTGTATTTTTAATCTTTTTAGTATGGACATAGGAGTTTGCAAGCTGTTGCAGTAGCTGTAGCACTCTGCATGAATGATGTGATGGAGAAGGAAGCATCCCGAGTGGTGCCCGTTTGGGTCAGTCAGATCAAGCCCAGGCATCTGTGAGACAACCCTGGGCTTCCCAGGCCAAAACTTCTTGGAATGTGGGGGCTAAAAGGTACGAGATGTGATCTTCATCTTCAGGTAAAATACACGTGCCTGGCATGACGGCCACCTCGCCCACCAGCACAGCAGTGTCACAGGTTTACAGACAGGAGGTCACTTGGAACCCCACTCGACAGGTGCAGTATGCGCTGCCCCTGCCTCGCACCCGCAGCCAGGATAAGGATATCAAATAATTCACTTCTGCCACTGCACGGCGTGCCCAAGGCCGCTGACTCAGGTGCCGCAGGCTCGTACACGGATGGCAAAAAGAAGTGAACCGCTGGATTGGACGGAAGCTGCCGCAACCTGCGGCAGTGCAGGCTCTGCGGCCGGGGCAGCGCGCACCGCATCCTTCTTCTCCCACACAGGCCGGGCTAGCGGCTCAGGGCCGCCGGAGAGGCCCGGCCCGGTCCCGATCCTGCCCGACCCGGCCCCAACCCGGCCCAGCCCGATCCCGACCCGGCCGCCCGGCCCCGTTTCCCCGCACCCCCCGCCCGCAGCCGCCGCGCCCGCACCTACCCAAACGCTGCGCCAGGCAGGAGGAGGCGGTGTCCGAGGGGTCCCCCAGGAGCGAGGCGGCCACCGGGATGCTGTCCTGCAAGCGGAGCACAGCACAGGGCACGGCTTAGTCCCGGCAGCGCGGGTTAGGGGCGGCGGGGCTCCGGGGGCCGGGCGGGACCCCGGCAGCGACACTCACACGGGGGCTGCACATGGCGACGGCCAGGCTGGCGAGGGCGGGCGCGGCGCCCACCCAGAGGAAGAGCGAGTCCCGCAGCCGCATGGCGTGGAAGTGCACCCGCTGCTCGCCCAGCTGCCCGCTAAAGTCGTGCAGGGCGATGCCGCCCGCCGCTCCGCCGCCGCCCGCAGCCTCCATCGCCGCTTCTCCCGGCGCGGCCAGGCCCGAGCAGGCAAGGCCCGAGCCGGAGGCTGAGCCCGGCCCGCGGCCCCGGGGAGGCGGAGCTCGCTCGCCGCGCCCCGCCGGGAGGCACCGCCCCGGCCGGCCCCCGAGGAGTGCGCGCTTCCCAGCCCCCGGGGAATACCCGGACACGCACACCGGTGCCCGCCCCGCCCCGGGCCCCCCTCCTTCCGTGCAGACCCCGGCAGCACGAACACTCCCGGGCACGGCTCACCGGGTGCGAGCCTCCTCCGTGTGCCCTCCCTCCTGAGCTTGCGCTTCCCCCGGGTCGGTGCACGCTCCCTCCGTTTGTCACTATTCCCCTCCCATCCCAAAAGACACAGCCCCTCCCGCGGGTGCACAGCCCCTGCGGGGCAGCGCAGCCGCAGCCCCGGGAGCACAGGCTCCGTGCACGGCTTCCCGGGACTCACAGCTCCCCGGGCTTTCCCCGCTGCCCGCCCGGGAGAGGGATAAAGCGGAGGCAGCCGCAGGGATGGGGAAAGCCCACTAGGTGGCAGGTGAACCCCTGCGTGCAGAGAGGCACACCGGGGGCTCCGGGGATCCACCCGGGAGGAGCCCCGGGGTTTCAGACTAAAGGGAAAGGGATAGCGTGGTGCTGTGCGGCCTCGGGAAGGGGGAGCAAGGTCACGGCGACCTCGGCTTCGTTCAGCTGTGGAGGTTTTCGGCATCGGGGCTCTGCAAAGCAAGCGATTCGGGTTGGCACAGCTCTGGAGAATATGAAGCCGTGAGCAATTAAAAGCCCTACTTTGGGTGTCAATTTTGTGCTCATCACTCTTCCCGGCGGTGCACAGCAAAGCCGGTCGCTACTGGAGAGGATTTTCAGTAACCGTACCGTCTGTCGCTGATAAGAATATTATTGGTTCTTTGATGGCCTTGGGCACCTTACAATTGGAAACACTTCACACCACCGGCAGGGCAATCACCACTGCACATAGAGCAAGCACGTTAAGGGTACGGACTGGCTTTTTAATCAGCATTTCCTCTGCCTCCAGTTTCCTACATACCGCTGGAAATCAAAATTTCCATTTCTACGTGGTAAGATCTCATTTTTCCATTGATAGAAGTGGGTGGAGGGAAAGGAGCCCTTCATCACTTTTCTTCCCTGAGCCGCTCCAGTTTTCCTGGCATCTGCCGAAAGAAAATCCTCAACCCTGCTAATTTCAGCCCATGCTGCAGCACTGACACTAAATCCCGGGAGGCAGCTAAGCCCGGCTCAGCTTCCATACCCCGACATCCCATGGCACAGGATCAGCTTGGAGACAGGGGGGGTCGCACGCCACCTCCCTGCCCTACATTTGTCACTTGCTTCTTGCACAAAGCATTATGGGGATGTGTGGTGTCAGCCCCCCACGATGTCTGTCCCCTGCCTCGCTGCTGAAACAGCATCAGGCTTATGCTGGTCCTCCCATGGCCCCCACTCCATATATCCAGTCGCAGCACTTTCCCTCAACATGGGCTGGCCTCCCACATGGTGAGGTACTGCAGAAGCTGAGTCTTGTGTTGGGGCCCGAAAATCAGATTTTCCCTGTCCCCACAGCCTGTTGCAAACTGACACTTTGCCCTTTGGCAGCTGTGAAAACAGACAGGCAAATAGGTGATGAAAGCCACCTTGGAAGGGAGAGAGTGTTGGCTGCACCAAACACTTCCCTCTCTCTGCTTGTTGCAGCTGCAGGTTCACTCCACAGCTGGGTAGGTAGGCCAGCCAGGAGCATTGCAGGAATAAAAATCTAGGAACAGGATAAAATGTCTGCTGGGAGCCACACAGGTGGTGGTGGTGAGATTCCTGTGGCAAGACACCTGCAGGTGATGGAATGTCCTGGTTTGAAAAGACAGATGTCTGCTAATGAAGGCAGGAGCCTCCCTTGAAATGGAAAATGTAAATCCCCTCCAATTTATTGTAATTTTGAAAATAAGGGGCTCTCAGGTAAAGATATGGGAGTAGGAATAACAGTTCTTTACAAGTATGTATAAAAAAAAAACAACCCAGCACTACAACTTAATAGGAAAATTAAAATAAAATGTACTACAAAAAAAAACCACAGTACAGTGTTGTATTGTCAATACAACCTGTCATTCTGTTGGTCAGGGTATTTGTAGCAGTCTGATTAAATGGCAGCTGCAGTCCTTCTGGAGTGACAAATGTGGTTCTGTTGAAGCAGTGATCCTATAGAAGGGCATCATTTTCCTCTAAAGGTCCAGTGGTGGTGTAGATGGGCCCAGTCTTCATCTGAGAATCCGGTGGAGAAGGACTGCCTGCAGTGTTCCAAGTCTCTGACTATATCCAGGTAGGAATGCTTGACTCCTCCCCCTGGGTGGAGCATCTCACAATGGGATGATGTCATTTTATCAGTCATGCAGTGAGACTCGGTGGCCCATTAACAGAAGAGATCCCCCTGGAGTTATGAGGGATGGGTCATGGAAGACATAAGGAACACTGCTCCACCTGGTTTTAACAGATGTTATAGAATCCACACTTTTGGTTACATCTCATATTGCAACCTAAGACATGGAGGAATTTCCCCCAGGCTTGCTTAATCGGTGGAGAGAAGAGGAAATATTAGGGCACAGTTCACCTGAGCTGCTTTAGGTATCTCTTTTGAGAGAGAAGGAGCCCCTCTTGCCTGGTTTCCATTGACTTGAAAAGAGGTGAGGGTGAAAGGCAAGGCATTGCACAGCTCTGCAGACAGTTTTTTTCATGCAGGCAAATCCTTCTCTAAGTGTTCAGAGCCAGTCTCTTTGCTATGGTGGGTGAGAGTTGGCTTCTGCATTGGAGTCCTGCTGGAGGATCTGTTCTAACAAAGTTCCAGCTCAGTGTGTCTTCCCACAAAGCAGAAGTTTTGGCCTCCTTGTGTGCTAAACCTTTGTTAAAGTAACCTGCTGGACTGAAGTAAGTTTTCTTCACTGGTCTTTCCACATCAAGTGCAAATGTCTGGTGTTGCTTCTGAGGCTGTCTCCAGGCTTGCTTCTCCCTACAGGGAACTGCCTCTGTTTCATCATGCTGTGATCTGTTCCTCTTCTCACCAGGAGTCTTCTCTAAAGTGCTTGTAACTTCCCTTATCCTAAACCCTGCAGACCTCTAAAAGTAAGTCACAGGGCTTCTCTGCGCATTAGCAGTTCGGTGCATTCAATGCTTCTCTGTGAAATGCAGCTGCTCTCTGTAAATCATGCTAAATCCTTGCTTAAGCTCAGAAAAGCAAAAACATTCATCTAGTGACTAAAATCCTGGTTAAGCATTTTTATTTGCAGTGCAGGTGTGTGAATAGAGCTGTGCAGAACCAGATCATCAAGTGTGAAATTAATTTCTTGATTACAGCACTGCAAGGTCATGAGAATCCCTGCAAAATGAGAAGGGAAAACACTCTATATGTGTATGGAACCTCTTGCATTTAATTTCAAAAGTTCATCTTTTTTTCCCCATGGCCTTGAAAGCAGCACCCATAAGTCTGCCTCGTTTGTCAGGTATGAGGCTGGAATACACCTCAGCTGCAGTGAGACACTGGAGAGAAAAATAATGATAAAGCAAACATACCTCAGCAAAAGCACTTCATGTTTATATGGATGTGCATGTATTGCTGCTCAGGTGAGATCCAAGCTCCAGGAGATGTGATTTAAAGGTATGTACTTCTATCTGCCTTGTTCTTCTCCAAAAGTTAGGTTGCACATAAGATCCTAAACTAGATCCTAAACCTTGATTTTTACTGACCATCATCTCCCCTTCTGTACAGCTTAAAGTGAGGAGTAAATCTTCTTCCTGGTTACTGTGGAGTCAAGACCCGTAAAGCACAGTTATGAACTGGGATATCACTGAGTAGCAATTTTTTCTGATTCCAAAACGTATTCTGTGCTTTGGCTTCTGCATGAATAAAGAGTGAATTTGACATGTGAGAAGGCAAGTAACCATTAGTGTGTGTCAGTGAACCTCGTCTTGGTGCCTAGGATGTTCTAGTTTTCTTGATCTGTCATCCTTCTGAAGAGGAATAAATGACTCTTGATAAAGCCAAGCAAAACCTTCCAGCTGCTCTGCTAAGGCTCCATGACACCAAGCTGCTGCAGTAGCTGTGCTGTAGTCCCAGGCTGCCAAGGATCTACTCTGTTTGAGACTTGGATGCTCATTGTATGTGGACTTCCATCAGTGACATTGATGACTGAGGAGGGTCCTTTTCTCTCCCTCTACATCAAGGCACCTGAGGATCTGGAAAAAATACTTACTTTTTTTTTTTTTTTTTTTTTTCCATCATTGAATGGCTTTTCTCAGCTGGTTCCATCCTCTGATGTAGATTGTTGTGCCACTTCTCAAAAATTTGTGCTGGCATCATGGAGGGCAGAATCAGGCAAGCAAGAAAGGGACAAGTACCTCTTCACAATTACTGTGGTTGTGATGCTGTGACCATCTAAACCACTTTAAGGTGGGGCTGGCCCAGACCTTCTTTCTCCTGCTCATCTAATATGATGATAAGTCAATTCGGAGGATCAAACTGGTCACAACCTTTTCCTGGGATCCTGGCATGGGTTTTTGGTTAGATGTGATAGGAAGTTGCTCCTGAATCATCTAGCCATGGCCATAGGGGTAACCTGAGGACTCAAAACACCTTGTCAAGTGTTGATCAGCCTGAGTTGTGGTCTCAGAAAAAGACATGGAAAGAGAATCCAGGCTAGATTCTCTTAACTTCTTCTCAACTTAAAGTTGCAAAAAATGGAGGAATCAGACTTGCAAACTTGTATGAAAATCAGTTTAAGAGATCTTCAAGGCGACTGTACCAAGTTCATGCTATGAATCTTGCAATCCAAAGCAATATCAAAGCCAGCCCTCTCTGAAAAAATACTCTGAAAACCACTAGTAAGCAGATGCAAAATACAGATGTACAAGCAGTTCTACATCTGCAGTAGCTGCTTTGACAGTGTTAGCAGAACTGCTACAACACCTCCTCAGCATACATGTTGGTACTTAGGCAGGCATTGCTACAAGGAAATGCAGTTCCTAATTTTCAAAATACCTAAGTTAATATTTTAGGGTTTTTTGGGGGGGGTGTGGGGTTTGTAACCTCAGCTGTTAGTATTTCTGTACAGGTGGGATGAAGGTGGCACAGCAATTCTCTGTCAATTGTGTGTTTGATTAGAAATCGTGTCTGTTAGGTTTTGTGCCAGCCTGACCCAGTGGCCTCCTGCAAATCCCTTCTACCCTGCTTTATTCCACTCCTCTGCAGACTGGAAGACTACAATAACTGTTGCCTATCTCCCTGCAGCTGAACACAACTCTGTGTGGCACACAGCTTGTAAGGACCTTTGTGAGCCCAGCCTAAATTTCTGCTGTTATCAAATCAGACAGTTTCCTTTCATTGTCATATGAGTCATTGGAGGACCTTGTCTTAGATCTGCTGGAGCATTTGAGACATGTGGTTTCATAGCTGCTGGATGGGAGGCCCTAACACGGAGTGACTCATTGCTCCCCTCGGGGACAAGAGGTTTATTCAGTCAACTGGAAATCATATTTTGTATTCAGATAGACCACTTCCTGGTGGAGACTCCCAAAGCATCTTACCAACACCTACTCTGCTACACAAGTGTCAGGAGTTATAGTAGATCTGCAGGAGCAATGGGTAATTACACACCAGTGACCTGACAGGGAAGGGCACAGGTGTGAAAGCCTAATGGAACAGACTTTTTGAAGTGAAGAAAAAAAAAAAAATCCCCACAAGATAGTATTGAAAAATGGTTTTTTTCATATTTTTTAATTAAATTCCTAGATCTTAGATGACATACAACACACCTGGTGAATCCTGATACTTTTCTGTCCCTGGGTCACCTAGCACAGTGCAAGGCCAGGGTACAGAACATGCAGAGGGTATGTGGTGTCCTTGAACCAGAGGGAACGCCACTTTGCTGCAGACTCGAGGGCTCATCTGTCTGCTCAGGCTGCGGAGAGTCACGTTCATAGCCATGGAAATTACTGATTCAACATGCAACTCTGGCGGCCACATAAACAAAGGTTTGACCGAGATTCAGGCTGCTTTGGGAGTGGAATGAATTTCCTTTTTTTGACAGATAGTTTGCTGTTGCCATGGTTATGGAACTTGCTGCACTTCTGGTCTCTTCCCCACCCCTCCGGGTATTTTCCTTCTGCTGATGCCAGGATTTCCATGAATCTTCTTTTGCTCTTTACACTGAGCCTTGGACTTACTAGTCTCTGTCACAAGACCCTTAACCTGCAGGTCCAACTGGACATGTCTGCATACAGCTTGTCCCATTCTCCAGCATGCCAGCAAGGGCCTGTCTCTCATTTTGGTTCTCCAAACAGCCGCTCTCTTTCATTACTTTTTAAAGCGATGCCATGGCCTTTTCATTTTTCCATTTGCAAGTAAAACTAGCTGTACAAAATCAGCTTTGATTGTTTTGCATCCTCTTCCCTGGGCAAGTCAGGAAGCTAACAGGCCTGGCATTGTCCCCTTAGCAGCCTCCCAGTCTTCACTCAGAAGTTCCTCAGCTCAATCCATTTTTTTCTCTTGGCTTTTTGTTCCTGCTCTGTTGAACACAGTGGTTTATCAGAAAGAGCAAATATCTCAAACAATAGTTAGTACATTATTAGAGTGCAGCAAATGTCCGTAAGGACCGATCCATAAGGATATGGCTGCTTTGGCCAGGATCTCCCAATTCCTAGTACAGTTCTTGAAAAGCATGATTTAGGTTTGGTGTGTATTTTGTTTCCTAGCACAAGTGTGCCAAACAATCATTGTTTGACACCTCATCAGTGTATCTGATGTTATTGGTGATTACACTGACTATAACTTTTGAAAACATCACTCAATGATCTGTTTCCAAATTCCTGAGTTAGAAAACATTTTAAATAGCAATTCACACTAGTAGCCAAAGATGGGGGTGTTCTCTATTTGCATGACAAGAGAACAGACAGAGTAGTTGTGCTGTCAGAACACATCACCCTAGGAAGATGTTATCAGTCCCTTTACCACATTTTCAAAGTATGATCCCAAGAGGCTGAAACTGCATCTTCAAAATGTCTGTGTCCCACCCTTGAACAGAAGCTGAAAAATGTCCTTCTCTGCTGCCTCTCAGAAAGCATGAGAAATTATCTCACTTTTCTGCTTTTTGTGTTTGAAAAAGCTGGTGCCAGGCACTGTTGCTGCTATTAGAGCATCCTGAGGTGGATGGTGGCCTTCCTCAGGATTGAATGATCTGTGTGCATGAAGTTATATGTTTCTCTGGAGGCAAACACGAATCAGTGAAAAGTATCCCTAAATCCTGTGAAGACCCGTAAATGGGAAAATGGGAGGAGAGAGCAGGACAAAGGAATTCATGCTATTTTGAAATTATATTTTCTTTTAATGCACTCAGAATCTGAGCCAGCCTCTACACAAATCAGTTGAAAAAATACCTACTCCTGCGAGCAGAAGATAAACCTTGTAATGATGAACCTCGCTTAGCCATTGTGTAAAATGCTGCAGTGTGTGCTCAGAGGTAGTGCTGGATGGTTCTCTTACCTACCTGCATTCCCACCTGTGCCAAGGTGACGCCTCAGCCCATAAAACCCGGGCAACTCTGCGGGCACAGGTCGGCTCTCCCCCTGCTCCCCTACAAGGGAGGTTTTTGATTGATAGGATCCCCTATCGATCACCTACGCTGATGTCCCCGAGCGACAGCGTCAGCGCTGGCACTGTGATCCTCTGTCACCACACCCCAATTTTGCTGCCTCTCCCTCATCAACGCAACTCCAGAGCAGGTATTCCTTAGAGCACAAGGGGAAGGGAGTGATGGAAATGGCGCTTTCAGCTGTGCTCTTGGTTCTGTCTTGGTGAGGATGCTTCCAGCTTTAATAAACCAGACGATCAAAGCCTTTGTGTAAATCCTGCCATCAGGAGAATGGTTGTACTGCTGATAGCACAGCCCAGCCCTGCGCAGCTCCCCCAAACCCTGCTTTTCTCAGCTGCAGGCTCCTGACAGACATCCAGATCATCTCCCTCCATCCCAACACGGGACGGCAACGGGTGCCGGGGAGAGAAATCTCCCGGTCATTTTCTTTGCCAGTAAGACAGGTATTTAATATACATATGAATGATCCGGGACCGGTTTTTTTAAGCCCTCAAAATCACATTTCTTTTCTTTACGCTCTTCTGAAAATGCATATCAGAGACATCTGAGAGGCCAACGCAGCTGCTTGATAAGGTCTTTACAATTAATTTGCACGATCATGCCTTTAGCGAAGGAAAAATAAAGTGTTAACGAGTTGACAAGCACACTCTTTCTTACAACAAGCAGCGCTGCCAGCCGCAATGTAACTGCAGGGAGGAGAGAGCAGGGTGGTGGCAGAAGACCTTGAAAAAAAATTCTTTGTTCGAACCGCTTACACAGACTCCTGCTTCCCTAACATACCAAATCCGAGCTGGTCGAGGGAGGCAAAGGATTCAGTAGAAGCTAGACTTAGTACTGACGCAGGGCAGCGTGTTGCTATCGGGGTTTAAAGGATGAGTCGTTGGGGTGGAAAGAAAATTTTTTTAACCAACGAGAATCGAAACAAAAAAGGATTATTTGCTGGTCATGTGGCTCCTGTAGCGCTGCGGTTCCAGATTCTGATCTGACGGCTGCAAATGAGGGTCTTGCCAGCGTTTCTACCCTCTGACACTGCCATTTGCAACAGGATCCTCAAACTGTGCAAATTTGTCCCATTGTGCTTCAGCCCAAACATACACACACGCCCACCCCCCAAAAAATCCTACTTATGAAAGAAAGGAGCAAGACCAGATTTCAAGAATAACTCAGACAAGCAAGTGAACATTTTCTTTCATGCCTTGCTCTTTTGCATTTACTGAATTTGTTCCACATGAATGTAGAAACAGCTGCATCAGCAACAGTACTGAGGCTGGAACCTTATTAATATTTATGCCTGGCAAGCAGAGCACACAGGAATCAAAATGCTTTCCCATCATTGGTTCAGGGACCCCAGCATCCATTCAACATCTTGCCACGTTTGGTGGCCAGGCAAGAGGATTTATTAGAGAGCAGATCAATTTCTCATCAACACTCTCACCCGGTAGTAGGCAAACTGCCCTTTGCCTCTTATTACCTGCTCTTTGCTTCTTGTCATTTAGTAATTTCCTAATTAGAGAAACAATTTTTCATCTCTCTTTTGCACTTCTGTAGTTTATACTCCCACATATTATATATTATTGAAGACTTTGTAGATGCTTGAACTATTATTATTATCATAACTTTCTTATTGGGGGCATACCCATCAGCCTCAGTGTGAACAAGATGAACCAGGAAATAACACTGTCACAGGTTCATTATGTGCTATGGGAAATCAAGTGCACAATATGTTGCACTATGCACATGAAAGGTGTCATGTGGTCCTGGGATGTCCTTTAGAGCCTCTTTTGGGGCTTCTTACTGCTGTAATTTTTGCTGACAAAGTGCTGCAGTGAAAGTCCTTCAGCTGAGGCTGAGGGGTTTCCTTTCTGAGAGTACTGCGTAGGGTTCTGGCTGACAGCCTTGCTCCAGCTTCTGTTTTGTGAAAACAATCCTTACGTTTGTAATAAAGAGGAACTGATGAGGAGGCAGGTGCTCTGAGAAAAAAATTTAACAGTCACAGACCTTTTACTATTTGCTAGGAACAATGACTTGTAGCAGCAGTAAAAGAAAAAAAATTATCTTGTGATCTGGCTGAAGCCCACTGTGGGGAGGATGCACCAGAAGCTCCTGGCTTCAGAAGAGATGGGGCCAGGAATGGCCCAGGATGGGCAGCACTGGCAGGGGCTATGGGGCAGCTGCCCTGGCTCTGGGCCCCTCTGGCAAGCGTGGCAGCACTGTAGGGGTGACCTTGCTCCCCTGAGGTGCTGCCTGGGAGGATATGTGGGCTGTGAATACAGCAGGTCCACAACCCAGACCTCAGCCACTGGGGCTTTTTGGGCGACCAGAGCCCACCCAGCAGACAGGATGGTGTGGGGCCACTGCTGACAGTGTAACCACCCCTCACTGTCCAGTCCTGGATCACCCTGTGCTTGTCTCATCGGGTACATGTTGGCATTAACCCTGGGTACTGTGGCCTGAAGGCAGCTTGGCCTTGATGAGCTGTGGGGTTTAAGCATTACACTGATGGGCAGAGACAGACTCTGGTGTGTTGGCCGGGCAACTGCAGGCAAAAGGAGGAGGGCTGGACTTTGCAGCTCCCATGGATGCACCCTCATGGATTGCAGTTTTCTGCTGCCTCTCTGTTTTCCTCCTTTAGGACCTCACAGCTTTCCATGCTGGTGTTGATTCTACCCTGTCCTTCAGCCACAGATGAATCTTCTCTCTGCCTGCATTTGTTTGTACCTTTTCTTGTTAGGCAGGGGGCTGTGCTGCTGGCTTTCCCATGGCTTAGCAATTTTCTCAGGAGTCTGGGTCCAGGCAGTGCAGTTGGGCTGTCACAGGCAGGGGTTTTGTTGGGAGCAAAGGTAATGAGGGACACAGCACACAGCTGAGGTTACTGCCAGCCTTGTCCTTTCCCAGCAGTGGGCACAGGTGGCTCCAGCCACTGACAGACTGCAAGCAACCTGTAGGCAAAACCATGAAAAATGGAGATACTCAACAAAATTTTGTTTGCAAAATGTTTCTTCTCCATCTGCACCACCCTGAGTTCTTCTCAAATGTATGCAGGGTCCTCCCAGCCCACTCCTCACTGACCCTCTGCTGAGTTACAATGATTCACGCTGAGGAGCAAAATATTGGTTTGCCCTAAATGACCTAATGAGCCACCTTAGATGTCCAGATTGGTCTATGGTCTAAGACATCAACCCACGAGAGCCCAAACTTTCTAATTTTTGTATAATACAGCACCTTTTCCCTCAACATACAGGTCTAGGTGCCTTTCTTGAGGGTTTGGGCATAACTTCAAGGTCTGTAAGGAATTTCCATCCTTCTAAGAGGAGCCACAGACAAGGAGTGGAATCTCTGTGAAATGTGATGCTGAGCCATGGGACGGGTGCGAGTTTCTTTATAGAAAAAACCTTCTAATGACCCACAAACTATGCCGCAGTACATCCCACAAAAGCCCATATTTTCTATTATAAATTAAAATTACTAAGTCTTTCCCTTGGGCTTTTGTTAGCTGGCTTTTGCAACCCTCTGCATTTAGCAAGGAAACCAGGACTTTCTTTCATCAGTGCCCACTTCAGTAGCGTAAAACAGAGGCTCTGACGGTGATCACACCCAGCATTGTAGTAGGAGAATGGGAACCACAAAAGGAAGCGGGGATAGGACACGTTAGCTAAAACTGGGTTGATCCTCTGAGCTTCGTTAAGCAAACTCTTGACTGCGATTGTGTTACTCCTCTTCTTTTATGTCGACAACGACTGTGAACATCCTTGCAAGCTGGCATTTCACCCGCCCTGCCGCCGTTTCCGCGGTCCTCTACCCACAGTGCTTTTACACCCTGGGAAATAATCAGCCTGGAGAGTGAAAATGTTGCAGCCTTTTTTTTTTTTTTTTGGTGTGTGTGTGTGTTCCTTTCTCTTTCTCTTTTTTTTTTTTTTTTTTTTTTTTTTTTTTTTTTTTTTGTGCAGCTCGTTTCTGCCGGGCAGGGGGGGGTGGTTGCCTGGGCAATGGGGATGGAGGAGCCCAGGCAGGGCCGGCCCCGGGGCTGGGGCAGGGGCTGCGCTGACAGACACAGCAGTGTGAGGCACATCCAGAGAGGGGGGAGAGAGGCACGGGCAGCTAAGAGCTGAACACTTAATTTCCCTGCAAGTAATTCACAGCAAGCTGCGCCGAACCTTTGAGGAATCCTTCGTCCCTAACACTCACCTTTGAATTAAAATGGACTTGTCTGAAGTCTCCTGAAGTGATTTGAACGGCTGCTATTCACCTCTAAGGAGTCAAGAGGCTGCAGAAAAGCTAGACCTGAGTTTCTTCTCTCATCCCTCTAAAAAGCAGCTGTTTATTTGAAAAACAAACATTTCACCTGTTTTATTTTTCTCAACGAGTTCTATACAGCAGATATACTTGAATTCCCCCTGCTTCAAAAATGTATATTAGTTGATTTTAAGGCAAAGCAGTTGGGGTGGGTTTCTTTCCTCCACTGTTAATAATCTGTTTTCCTTGAATTGGATTTTAAAATGGCTTCCTTTGAAGCCTCAAGCTGTTAGGAATGAGCTTAGCGTAGGTATGGAGGATGTGTAAAATCAGCTACTCCCTTCTCACCGAAGTGTCATTCCTCTTCTCACGAGTATTCTTCTCGTAAAAAACTGATATGCAGTGTACAACGCTCAGAATACTTGGAAATTATAGTAGCAAACAGTCACAGTACCTGTATTTTGCACCAGCTCTGTTGTTACCGAGTTTAGCTGTGACAGGGTTTTCAGGAGCACACCCGCCGCAGCCATGGAAAGACTGGCATTACTTTGAGTCATTACCTGGAGTGGTCAGCGGTCCCCTGGAGCTGCTAATCTGCAAGCTATTCTTGAACAAATAATTATACAAGAGGATGTTGATTATGCAGTTAGCATGCCACAAAAAAACTGTTCGCTTGGAATTACAGCTACACATTGTTTGTGAAGCGTAGTCAACCAAATAATTAAATTGCTCCTGGCTTAGGCCAGTAAAAACAGATTTCACAGGGACTGCAAATGATCGGATTAATTTTTCTCAAAATCGCTACTGAAGAGACAAATGTGAGGGTGTATTTTCTAGCATGCCTTTTGGAGATGGGATGCCTTCTCACCGTAAGGCAAACAAAAGAAAGGTGTGGATGCGTTGGCATATCAATCAGAGGAAACTGGGTTGTGCTGAAGATTGCCTTGGAAGAAGGTAAAATCAGATCTGGAGTAATCCACAGGCAAGGTTAGCGATCTGCAGGTTAGAGAGATTAGGGACATCGACACGTGGATAGAACAAAGGAAAGAGAAAGAAGAAGAAATAGATTGAAGAAATACGGATTGAAAATGGTGATGTGCTTTAACCTGCACCTCTAGAGCAGCTGAAGCGTAGAATAGATGAAGTAGCCTTCATCTAGCGGGTCGCTGGAACGGGGTTTAGTGGAATCCCGCCCGGCGCCGGCTACGGGGAGCCTGCCTGTGCTATCGGGGCTCGGAGCAGCCTCCCGAGGGAACCGCGCCCTCCCTCCGCTGCACATGCACACCGAGACCGTGGGGAGCAGCAGGCGATGCCGAGGAGGAGCCCCCACGCCGGGCTCACCGTCTCGAAGGGCACCGGACACGACGGGAACCGTGCCGTCCTGCCCGTGCTCTTCCTCCCCTCGACCTCCTCTTCCTCCGGCGGCGTGGGCAAGTGCCGTGCCCTGTCCGCCGCCGCGGCCCCCTCCTGCCCTCCCTGCCACCGCTGTAATGCCCGCGGTAACACATACGGGGCTGCTCGAAAATAAAGTGGGGGACCAGAAATCATCTCTGGGGACCACATGTTCAACCCTCTCCTGCTCCCCCCCTCTTTCCTTTCTTCATCCCTCAGCATCTGTAAATCCGCAAAGAAGGGAGGAAGAGCAAGACCCTCTTGCTGCAGAGCTGGGGGAACCACCCCCCTCTATCCCCTGGCCCTGTGCAGCAGCCCCGCGCTATTGTCTGCTTGCGGCTCGCTGGTGGCTGCGGCCGGACGGGGGGACAGCGCGGAGCAGGGCGCTTGGCTGGAGAGCGGCTCCTGGCTCAGCTTCGGGGACCAAATCCAACCTTTTTAGGCATAGAACGAGAAGCCGAGCTGGGCACCGAGGAGAGGCAGGCGGAGACCGCTCGAGGGCAGGGCTGGCGGACAGGATCACCGCACAGCCCGTGCTGGAGGGAAGCCCTCCCGCATCGTGCCGGGGATAGATAAACCGGGTCAGGGCGCGGGGCTCCTGACCACCGGTGCGGGCTAGTGCGGGCAAACGGGCGGCAACCACGGGCGCCTGCTGGTGCCAGAGGGTGCGCGGTGTCCCCACGGGGGAGGGAGTCTCCCGCCGGCACCGTGTGAACGGAGACATCGGCGGGGGGGCGGGGGCAGCCGCGGGGTTCCCCCTCCCACGCCCCCGACGGCAACGCCCGCTGCTGCGGCAGGGAAGGCTGCCCTTCGCGGGGAACAAAAGGCTGCGGCGGCGACCGCGGGAGGGCGAAGGGTGGGACGGCGGCCGCAGGAAGGTTCCGCGGTTCACACGTGGGGGGCCCGGCCCGGCCCGACCCGGCAGCCCCATCGCGGCGTTCGGCGCCTTTGTCCCCGCTGTCAGCGCCGAACCGGGGCGGCGGCGGCGCGCCCCGACCGCTCCCGCCGGCCACGCCCTGGCCACGCCCCCAGCCCCTGGCCACGCCCCCGCGCCCGACACAATGCCCCTGCCGCGCCCCGCCCCCGCGCGCTCATTGGCTCCGCGCCGTTCCCGCATGACGTCACCGGCGGGGCGGGGCGCGGCGCCCGATTTAAGGGGCGGCGAGGGGCGCGGCCGCCGCAGCGAGTGCGAGAGCGGGCGGAGCAGGAGGTGAAGGCGGCAGGAGCAGCGGGGCGGCACCTTCGGACACCGGCAGCATGCGTGAGATCGTGCACATCCAAGCTGGGCAGTGCGGCAACCAGATTGGCGCCAAGGTACGAACCGACGACCCGCTTGTCCGCCCGGGACTCCTCGCGTGGGGCGGTGCCCGCTCAGCCGGGCTCCGCGTGTCCCGCGGAGAGCGCTGCCGGGAGGGAGAGACCCCGGCTTCCCGCTACGGAGCACCCTCGGGCTCTCCCGTCCCTGGGAGGGTCCGCGCGGGACGGTTCCCGGCTGTTCCATCTTAGGGGGAAGCGTTCTGGGGCTTCCGCGCCGCGGGTGCAGCGCGCCTTGGGGAAGAAGGGTAGGGCGGGGGCATTAGTAGCTGTCCATCAGCCCCTCGCGGACTGCAGGGGTCCCGGGCGGGGGAAGGGGCATCGAGGCGGTGCCACACCCCTCCCGTCGGTGGGGGGGGGTTGTACAGGGCGCGGTAGCGGCTCCGTCTGGCCGGGGGGGCCGCACCCGCGCACGGCGAATCCCTGCGCGCCACGTGGCGAGGATTTGGCCAGGGGGCGAGAGAGGGGCGTGGCGGCACTGACCACCCTTCGGTCCCCTCAGTTCTGGGAGGTCATCAGCGATGAGCACGGCATCGACCCTACGGGCAGCTACCACGGGGACAGCGACCTGCAGCTGGAGAGGATCAACGTCTACTACAATGAAGCCACCGGTAACGCCCCTCTGTAATGAGCTTCCCGGGGGAGGGGCCATAGGGTGTGCACCCCAGCCCTCCCCGCAGTGGGTGACACCCCAGTACAGCTTAAATGGCTGCTTTGTTTTCCCATCTCTGTATCTTTCTAAGTTTCCATGCTCTCAGCAGGAAATCTTAGGGGAGCGGAAGGGAGCACAGCAGGGCTCCTGTGACACTGGCTGCCGACTGCGGGGCTGTGACGCTGCTGTTGGTTCCTCCCACAGGTAACAAGTATGTCCCCCGTGCCATCCTCGTGGACCTGGAACCCGGCACCATGGACTCCGTGCGCTCTGGCCCCTTTGGACAGATCTTCCGTCCCGACAACTTTGTCTTTGGTGAGTGACTGTGGGGTGGAGGAGTTGCCAGAGTAGGAGCTCCTGGCACAGAAGAGACTTGGAGCGAGCATGCAAGTGTCCCTGGGGAACCTGAGTCCCAAGAGCAGAGTTAGGGGATGGAAGGGAGGGGAGGAGCCCGTAGGGAAGGGGCAGTGGCATCATCCGTGCTTGTCCCCGGGACGCTAACGTGGCCCCTGGCTTGTGGTGTGCCCTGTAGGTCAGAGCGGGGCTGGCAACAACTGGGCCAAGGGGCACTACACGGAAGGCGCAGAGCTGGTGGACTCCGTGCTGGATGTGGTGAGGAAGGAGTCGGAGAGCTGTGACTGCCTCCAGGGCTTCCAGTTGACCCACTCGCTGGGCGGAGGCACGGGCTCCGGCATGGGCACCCTCCTGATCAGCAAGATCCGGGAGGAGTACCCCGACCGCATCATGAACACCTTCAGCGTCATGCCCTCGCCCAAGGTGTCGGACACGGTGGTGGAGCCCTACAATGCCACCCTCTCTGTGCACCAGCTGGTGGAGAACACGGACGAGACCTACTGCATTGACAACGAGGCCCTGTATGACATTTGCTTCCGCACCCTGAAGCTGACCACTCCCACCTATGGGGACCTCAACCACCTGGTGTCGGCCACCATGAGCGGCGTGACCACCTGCCTTCGCTTCCCCGGCCAGCTGAACGCCGACCTGCGCAAGCTGGCGGTCAACATGGTGCCTTTCCCGCGGCTGCACTTCTTCATGCCGGGCTTTGCCCCGCTGACCAGCCGCGGCAGCCAGCAGTACCGCGCCCTGACGGTGCCCGAGCTGACGCAGCAGATGTTCGACTCCAAGAACATGATGGCCGCCTGCGACCCCCGCCACGGCCGCTACCTGACGGTGGCCGCCATCTTCCGGGGCCGCATGTCCATGAAGGAGGTGGACGAGCAGATGCTCAACGTGCAGAACAAGAACAGCAGCTACTTTGTGGAGTGGATCCCCAACAACGTGAAGACGGCCGTCTGCGACATCCCCCCGCGCGGCCTCAAGATGTCAGCCACCTTCATCGGCAACAGCACGGCCATCCAGGAGCTCTTCAAGAGGATCTCGGAGCAGTTCACGGCCATGTTCCGGCGCAAGGCTTTCTTGCACTGGTACACCGGCGAGGGCATGGATGAAATGGAGTTCACGGAGGCCGAGAGCAACATGAACGACCTGGTCTCTGAATACCAGCAATACCAGGATGCCACTGCTGATGAGCAGGGGGAGTTTGAAGAGGAGGGAGAGGAGGATGAGGCATAAAGTTGAGATGGGTAGGAGTTAAGTATAGTCTGAGCAGGCAAGTATTCATTGAGAGAAGGAATCTGTGCAGTTGTGCTGAAGCATGCATTTTTTAATTTGGTGCTCTCCACTGTTGCTTCTGTCAGCAGTTTTGTATCCTTGACTGTCCAATGTAACAGTAGTTGCAAAATACTTCAGAGTCTTCTGTTGAAATGGTTAACTTCTCAAACATAAAGGCTTTTTGTGTCCTAAACTGTCTCCTCTACTTTTTTTTCTCTCTAGATTAAGCAAGTAATTCTTGTGTAGTTTTCTGTGGCTTCATTTCTCAGTTTATTCCTGAATCTCAGTGAAAGGTTAAGCTCAATAAAACAAGAATTCTCAGGCTGTGAATTTAGCAACATGTGGAAACTGTAGTAGCTCAGCTGAAGATGCCAGGTGTTTTATGGAAACTCCTGTGTTTAACAGCTTAGCTAATTGTTGCGGCAAAAGCTGCTTTAGCTGATAAAACAAGATACTGCACTTGAATTGAGGAATTCCTCTTCATGGGCATACATGGTAGAGAGGTCAGAGAGAGAAGGTATTGAATTCCACATTACAGGCTGTCAAAACTGATTTGATAGGATAGCTGCAGGCTTCCCTACTGCCATTCAGCAGCTTATTTAACTTGTTCCAGGGACTATAGCACAGGCATATGGGTGGCTGACTGTGATTTGACTTGATGCTGAGCTTGCTTATCTTTCCCTCAACTCTCCTCTCTAAATACAAAAATTCCATGAGCAGAAGCATGGGTCTGTACTAGCAGGGAACTTGAGAGCTCAGGTAAAAACCCAAGATTTTTCCCTTCAAGAATATAATTTATTTTTCCCAAAAATAGCTGCTAACCTGCCCTTAACTGTAAAGTGATTGATTCTACAGGGCAATCAATTTCCTTTAGGAGATATGAGGTGATGGGCAAATTTCTAGGCTCAAAAGGCTGTCCAGAGCATACCATACAATCTTAGCCACCTGTAGATACCCTGACAATAGCTGTCTCCAAGTTACATGTTTAGAGGGCAATTGTTTACTCCTGGTTCCTGCAGGAGATGGGCCTCTACCCAGGCAGGGAGAGCAGTGCAGCTGCACCCTGCTGTGCATCTTTGCAAAGGTAAGTGTTGTTTCTTTACAGTGAGAGAGGTGGGATTGATGTTTCTATGTTCTTATAGGATGCAAGAACCCTGAATGAATCTACAATGTTGTTAATAGTAGTTAGCAAAGTTTCATAGGTCATAATTCTCCTACATAGCAAGAGTGAAATCCCTGGTGGAGTTCAGCAGTTACCCAACAAGTAAGCTTAGTCCTTAGTTCATCCAAAAACCACTTAGGGGAGTGGTCCTGCCCTAAAAAAAAAAGTGTTGCTAAGAGAACTGCTACCAATGCTACAATTACTGCAGTCCTTACTGCTCTGAAAGAGCTGGTATTCACATGTGTGCAGCCTCTATTGTGATCCTTTACTGAAATGCTTGCAAGGCATTACTGGAATAAAGAATTAAAAGGGAGCTGCTGTGCATAACTAATATCTTGCCTGTTTTGAGTCCTCTGCCTGTGGATGCTGCTCTGAATGTACGCTGTTCTTTGCTGATGGGTCTAGCTACACTGGTGTGTGCAGGACAGCAGGCACTTGCTGAAAGCTTCTCTCATCTCTAGGTTTGGTTTCTGGTGTACGGAGGAGTGAGAAGCTCTTAAACTGTCTGGACTGTCAGTAAACAAATGCAGCTGTGTATACCCACAACAGTACTTGCATTTCTTAACACTTGAACAGTTCTAGGATTAAACATTAGACAAATTGAGGTTATTTTAGTAACTGAGTTAATACATGCTGCCTCAGGCCCTTAGGTTATTTCCTTAGGGGAAATAACACTGTATCTGGTTGCCGCAGTAACCTTGCCTTGAAATTACCTAGGTGGATTGCACTTGAAACTGTTGATCCTACAGCTTTGGGTCTACATAGGAATCTAAACAGTGTCACTGAAAGAGGAGACCTTGGTCTTTGATAGTAAGGATCTTCCTTTCAGCTGTGACACTGTAGCAGGTTTCACTAGTTTTCAGCATGTCTAGCATCTAATTCTTAGTGTAATTACACTCTGTCTCTAGCTAATCCTTAAATATAGCTGCCCAAGTGACACATTTCACTACAGCTCTCTTACTAGAAAGTAGGACACCATCCTACATGGCTTGCTGTTATTTGTAGTCTGACTTTTTTTTTTTTTTGTTCTAGAGGAAGAAAACCCAGAAATAGAAATACTCTAGAAAGAAGCATGTCCTTTCATAAATCCTACATGTCTTGTCAGTCATAATCATTAAAAAAAAATTAAAAATCACACCATAATTTCAGTAGGAGTTGAGAAATAAAAAAAAAAAAAGGGATACTGAAAGATTTGAAGGGAAGGTTCAAAGCCTGGTAGGAACAGTAAGTCAAATATAAGGGAGGTTGAGTCTCATCCTGGGCCTGGGACTGCAGTACCTATTTTTGTCTATCTTTGATCTTCAGCTTTATTAGTATTGCCCAGGAGACATTGTAAAAACTGGAGCTGACTGCTATATGCCAAACAACAAAGGGGTATCTTCACAGGTCTTTGTGGTTGCAATTTTTCTGTTTCACAAAGAAAGCAGAATCACCGGAAAGATTTTAGATTGGGTTATCTGACTACCTTGACCTCTCCTGGGTGTAGATTTATATTTGTCCATGCAATGAACAATATGTTTAGGGCTGAAGGTCTTGCATGAGGCATTCTGTTTGGAAGAAATGGGGATAGAAAATATAAAATTAGTGGTCTGCAGATTAGGCCACTTATAATGGCTAATTTGTGTTGAGATATAAGTTAATAATATAAAACAATCTATTTTAATTTCAGTCGATCTGTTGTGGCCTGAAGGGAAGCATTCTCCTTTGTTGACAATTAGAGCTGATGGTGTTGGGGAAGGGAACAATACCTTTATTTATTTCTTTTTTTAAATTCCCTTTGTGAAATGTGTGGAATTTTTAAGCATGTTAGTAGAGTGTCTTGACCAAGGCAAACAATCAGTGCTTGACTGCTGTTAAGTGCAAGAGGGTAAAGATAAATAAGGTTGTAAAAGCAGCAAGGCAGCATGCAGGTTTAATTTAAACAGAAATGGCATGAGTTGTGGTAGCACTGGGATGCCCTCTTTCCTAATTTCTCTTCCCTGTTTATTTCTCGAACATCAGTCTAATCCATTGTGGTGTGTTGTGGAAATCTAATCCAGTATGTGGTCTGATATTTCAAAACTCTTAATGGGATTGTAAACTGACATCTGTTTTCCAACAGATGTTTTCCAGTCTTTCAAGTGGGAGCAATAATGATTCTCCTCTTCCCAAGATATATTAAGTGCCTATTTAAATCAGAAATCTGGTTGCATTCAGCATACAATGATCCTGGTGACATGATAGTCTAAGAATCAAACATGAGGCTCATCCTGTTGACAGGTGTATCCTTTCAGAAGCTATGAGGTGAAGAATAGAGTAAGCCAATAGGATTTATAACATGAAGAAAGAAGAAAATCCAGATGTTTGTGTCTCCTGTCCAGTGAATTCCCTGCAAAACTAGGGCAAACCCCTAACCTTTAGCTCAAAGGTGCCGTGCTAGTCAGTTCTTCTGTATGTGCAAGTTCTATGAGCTTAAAGAAGCTGCAATGCACTACTGCAGAGCACAGCTCTGGTGTGCAACCAGAGCAACCCTGGCAAAGTGGTGTGAGAGGGACAAGTTTTCTTGCCTCACTTGAAAAAGTTGGGGCCCATAACAATGCACCCTGCATCTTTTGTTTGTCCTTTGTCCTGTAATCTCCATAGCCAAGTTGTGTAAATCAGGATGAAACCCAGTAATGGCATTCAGTAGGACAAGTTTCATGATTGTTCCACTGAAATCACTTTCCAAACAACCTCCTCTCTCCCACCTAAAAGAACCTGAACCCAACGCCGCACATCTCATTGTTTTATTGCTACTTTTTTTTTTTTTTTTAAGGAAGGGCTGTTAATCTATATTAGATTCTGCCTCACAGTGGGAGGTGCTTTAACTAATGCATTTCTGTTTAATGAAGCCTAATATTTTTGTTTGCTATAGCTATGAGGAGCTAAAATCTTCTCTGGAGAAATCATGTGAGTATTCCCTATTATTTGATACACAACTTTTCTCCCAAAGGATATTATTCTACTTTTCCTCTCCACATTAAAGCATAATGAACTACTAGGGACTGTTCAGAAATGGCAGCCTGCACATGAGTTATAGGTAACATTATTCCTTCAAGCCTGTTCATTGTAGGGAAGGCACTGTTTTTCATTTACAAATCATCCCCTTCTCAATCTTCCCATTTGTTTTTTCAGCTGCTTCTACATTTCCACAGAACAAAGCTTTTGATGCTTTATATGTGGCTGGGGTAATCTGAGTAAGGTTATTTCCCCCCCCCCCCCTTTCTTCAGCTAAAAATAAACCTCTACAGAAAAGGAGCCAAATATATGCAAATATGTGTTTATATGTGACTAAAAAAAAAAATTGAGAATATTTCACCTTCCAATCTAAAATCCATTCATAGTGAGCACCTGCCTTTTGATACATCACTAATCATCTGTCCTGGTCTGTTTGTTAATTATTAAAATGGGAAAGACCAGACTATTTGTTCTCAGCTACTCCCATTTGATTGTGTCTTTTCTTTAGCTTGCTTACAAGAAAATTCAAAATGGAAGCATTTGGTCACAGGAAAGTGCCCCAGGCCATGATGGATTTTGGAAAAAGACATTTCTTGGCCATGAGTCTCCTGGACACTCGTCCAGCTGGAGCCCTCTGAGCATTGGAAACCAAGGCAGAGGGAGGGTGTGGGGGACACTGTGAAAGCCTGCCCATCTCCAAATATTCTGCCTGCAAAGGACATGGTGCAGGTGATAACTCCCCTCCCTGAGAAGTTTAACAAGAAGTGATCTGTTTCCCTGCTCCTAACTTTGCTCTTATTTTAAGTATTTTATTTGTGAATCTGCCAGAAAGAAAAGTTGTGTCTCTTTGAAGTGTGTGTATAAGAAGGCTATCTATTTACAGTATCTAGGTAAAAAAGAAATAATTTAAGAGTAGGTCATTTCTTCCTCCCCAGTCAAAGTCATTTTTCCCTTACGGGCAGAATTCCACTTGTAGGGGAAGAAATCAAGTCAGCTCTGTTAAATTCTTGTTTATTAACATTTGGTTCTTGTAGTGTAGAGATTTTCCAACTGGTCTCAATTCATCCATATATCATCCTTAATAATCAGGTTATTTTTCTCACTTGGCTTCCTTGGAAAGCTTAAGGCATAGTGGTTTTTTTGGTTGCTTTTGTTTGATTGGTTTTTGGGTTTTTTTTTTTTTTCCTCCTTTCTGGCAAGAATGCCTTTATCATTGGAAAAAAAAAAAAAGTTAACATTTCAGTTTAAGCACAATGTGAAAAAAACACACTTGCTCCAGAGGATGAAGTGGCTACCCTGGCAGAGGTTGTGTAGCTTATTCAGTAAAAGGTTCTGTGTTGTTTTGCAGTGAAAAATGTTTCCACATTTTCCATCAATGCAATAGAAAGATACTACCTGCCTCCATAGTGAATAATTAAACAGGGGTTTCAAGCAGAATTCAAATGGTCTCACAACAAGCTTTACAAACACTTAATGAAATTCAAGCACTGACTTCTTACAGCATGCTTCTCTGCATCCAGCATACTGCTGGTCTTATAATTAATAAATTGATTGTGTGGCTGTTTTTTGAAATTTCAGCTAAGAAATTTCCAGCTCCACCCTAGCAGGCAGGGATTAGAGATTTTATTGCCATTGAGAAAACTGCCACTTCCTTAGGCAAGGCTGATTCTGTATCCTCCAGCTGCTAAAAAGGATGGTCCTATTCCCTTTGCCCCGCTTCAGGTGTTACCTTTGTGTCATTTCCTCTACCAGCTCCAGAGCATGTCTGACCCTTTCACCAGCCTTTTCCTCTTCCTTAACTCCACAGATAAGGATAGAAAACTGAGGGGGTGGAAGGTTTTTCTTCAATTAGGTGGTGTGCCAGAGGGAGAGCTTGTGCAAAGGAGGGAAATGTGGGCAGCTGGAAGCAGGAGAGAGCAAAACAAGGTATTTGGTTGATTCTGCCAGCTAGTGCAACATCACTCTGAACTCTCCTGCAGAGAATCCGGGCAATTTTAAACAATGTACACTGAATCACACCACAAACTACTGTGTCTCTCAGCAGACCTCACAAGATGTAGTTCAGAGTTTGCCCAGCCTCAGTTTGAGTTACAAGTAACTATCGGATTGCAAGAAAGCAAGGAGCTAAGGAACAAAAGAAACAGTAACTAGCAGATCAAAGTCACTATCTCTGCCTTGTTCTTGATGACGTGAAGGAAATGAACTGCCCTGGAAAACATGATATCAGCGTTTCATTTATTTTGATGCTGGAATCTTAGTCAGGACCCAGTTTGTAGGGATATCAGATGTATTTCATCTACTGAGCAATCTTAAAAGGTAAATGCAGCCTGGATGGGGGCAGGAGCCATCTGGCTGCTAACCCATCACATCTGGTGTGCCAAGAGGAAATAATGAGAGGCTGCATTGTTTTGCTTTTCTTCTCAGTAAATCGCTGCCTGATGATGATCACCACATTTTTCCCTTTTTGGAATAGTTTTGCGACATGTGATCGTGTTTATTATGGTAACTTTGGAAGCCAGAGAAGTGGGGTTCTGTTTGCTGTGTCCTGTACAAGCACATTCACAGAAATGCCTGACTCAGAGGCTGTAATCTAAATTCACAAGAGGAACCATATGGTGGGGAAGAAATACTAGATTCATCAAGAAATGGTTCTCCCCTCTAAAGGTGCATGGGTTATTTTAAAATTGACAGTGTCCCAAATTGCTCTGTAATGTGATTTTCACTTACACGCTTATCCTCTCTTTTTTGTTCTTGGTTGAACACAGAGACCCTCAAGTATAATAAACACAAGTTCAGAGGGCTCTACAATGCAACTACTTTTGCTGATTCATATAAACATGCTCAGTATTTAATAGCTTCTAATGCCTGCAGGGAGTTGTAATATTGAAATAAAAATAGATTTCCCTTTAAGGTATTTTATTACTAGTATTAAAATTGCTTTCACAATTATTCCATCCTCTTGCTGGCAGAATATTCTTCTATCTTAATGCATATTGCAAGTGATTAAGCATCATGTTCCAAAGGTGACCTCATCAGGTGGGGATGTCATAGTTACCAGGTAGAAGGCAAACAATGATGTAATGAGCAGAGCCGGCTCATTTGAGTACCAACAGAAAGACTCAAAAAGCCTGAGCACCACATGATATCACCCCTCACAAATGACTGAGACTAAAGCCGTGGGCAGACATTTTGTGTGCTTGAGAAGCTTTCCTATTTGTGATTCTTCCTCAAACAATGGGAAATCACAGACAAACATGAAAATGTTGTGGGATCCCTATTGCCTCCCTTGAGCATCCATTGCCAGGCTCCACTGTTGCCTTGGAAACTGGGTAGGCAGGGCTTGATGCAGGCAAGGGAGGAGGCTGTGGCAGAGTTTTGACTGCTGAAGGGCCCATGGGTGTTCCTGGGCACATGCCCTGCCTTTCTACGAATGGGAGAATTTGGGCTTTCATTTGCAATTCTGACAACTTAGAATTTATAGAGCTATATTAAAAAAAAAACCCAAAACAATAGGGAACACCCATATCTATTTAAGTATCCTTGTTGGCTAAGATTTGTTTAAGTGTTTGCCATAATGAAAGGTTCTGAATTGACGTTCAAGTAGTTGACATTTAGTTCGATTCCCTGTGTGTTCATGGATGTTCAGCATTGCTGAAGGAACTTGTACACATAAACATGTACTTCCCTTTAGGTACTCAGAATAAAACCTGGAGCTACATCCCCACCCTGAAAAACACAGTGGGATCTATGAAGAGACCAGTATTACAGTATCTTATTTTCCTAATTTCCTCGTTTCTTAATAAAAGCTCAGAATTCTCAGTGGAATAACTTTAAAGGAGGTCATTGTGTGCATGTGGGAAGACAACATCTCTGGGAGTGTTCAGGTGTCTTCAAGATAAGATTCATAATGCTTCAAGCTGGAATATTCTGGCACCCAAAAAGCTCTTCAGTGTCTGTGGATCCCTCAGAGACGCAGTTGTGTTGCAGTTCCACTAGTAGTTAGAAGATGTAACTGCCTGCTGCTGCCCAAAGGGGTGGGTTATGCCTAGAGCAAGTACAAATGTATATGTAGAAGTGGTGTGAACAATAACAAAGGCTGCCTGTGATTAAGTGTTGCTGAAATATGTCAAAGGAAAATACCGACGACAGCTGGGATATAAAGAGCAAAAACTCCTAAAGAATTTGGTGAAAAGATCTCAGTGCCAGCACAGCCCTGGACACTTTGTGATTGCAAAAGCCACATGGGATAGCACCACACTTAATTCTGTGTGTTCAAAGCTCAAGCCAATCTGTGCTCATGACATTTCACGGCAGCTGAGGTTTCTGCACCAGGCAAGAGAATGAGCTACAGTTGATAAGAAAGTCAATTCACTGGAGCAAACTGAGAGGCAGTTTTGAAAATACAGCCAAAGCACTTTTTCAAGGTCACAGCAGCCAAATTCCAAATTCCAGGCAAAGATATGGTACTTCTTTAGCCACAAGTATTTCCTGCTGTTGATAAAAAAAAAAAAAAAAAAAAAGAAAAAAATTAAAAAAAAGAAAAAAAAGAGACTGGTGTCATTATGCATTGATTTATACTGTGTTAAGCACAGCTAACTTGAGTATCATGTAAACAATTCTGATCATTCTGACTTTATTCTTGATAGTGATAATGATTTCCCACATCAATTATTACCTCACCTTTGCAAAAATCTTCTTGTTTTGAAGGTGTTATAACACCTATTGCAATATAATGTTATAATGTAGTATGAAACTGAGATGAATAAACTGCCAGTCTCGTGTTGCTGATTACACACAGCCTCCCACTCCTCTCTTTCATACAACCACACAATTGTGGAGGTTGGACAGAACCTCTGGGATTATCTAGTCTAGTCCTTTACTTTGCCTGACAAGGTCAGCTAGAACAGGTTAATCAGGGTTGTCCCCCTTAGAGTTTTGACTGTCTCTGAGACTGGACACACCACAATCTCTGGGCAACCTGTACCAGAGCAAAGCATTTTTGTTTGTGTTTTTTTATATGTTCAGGTTTCTGTATTTCATTCTGTGTCCATTGCCCCTCTTCCTGTCACTGCACACCTCTGAGAGGAGCCTGGCTCCATCTTTTTTACTGCCTCCTATCAAGTATTTATACACATTGATAAGAATCCTCCAAGCCTTCTCCAGAAAAATTGGTCCCAGCTCTCAGCCATTCCTCGTATGACAAATGTCCCATTTCCTCAACAGCCTTCATGGCCTTTCATTGGACTCACTCCAAAATGCCCATCTCTCTCTCATATTGGGGAGCCCACAATTGGATGTAAAACTCCAGATGTGTCCCACCACATCTTATACCCTTCCTCGACCTGCTGGTAACAGTACTCCTTGAACAAGGATGTTGCTGGGCAACCCTTGCTGTTAGGGCACACTGCTCACTCATGTCAACTTAGTGTCCATCAGGATCTCCAGATCATTTTTGGCCAAGCTCCTTTCCATCTGGGTGGTCCCCAGCATGTACTAGTTAAGTGGGTTGTTCCTTCCCAGGTACAGGACTTTGCACTTCCCTTTGTTAAACTGCATGAGGTTCCTGTCAGCCTATTTCTCCAGCCTACTGAGGTCACTCTGGATTGGCAGCCAGCACAAACCCCTGGTGTATCATCAGTCCCTCCTCCCAGTTCTGTATCATCAGCAGACCTGCTGAGGGTGCACTCTCTTGTCATTTAACTCACTGATGGAGCAGTGGATCAGTCTAATGGCTACTAATGGCCAAGGATCAGTCACTGGAGTACAGCACCAGTGGCTGGCGTCTGAATTTCATGTTGCTGGTGTTAAGCGCTTCAGCTTGGCAGTTCAGCCAGTTTTCACTCCATCTGACTGTCCATTTGTCTACTCCATACCTCATCAATTGGCCTATGGGGATGTTATAGGAGACAGTTCAAAAGCTTTCACAAAACAAACAATGTTAATTATGCCCAGCCTGTTGACACTTGGCAAAGTTTTAGAGTTTGCAGTATCATGCTGTCCCCTTGGAGCTTTAATGTTGTGCTTAAAATGAACTCTCTCCAGTTTGACTATGCTGAACACAAGGTACATTGTTTTGCATCCTCTTTACCAACCTATTCCTTGATTTTTGGTGGGCTGTCATCTCACTTCCCTGGTGCTAGTGTACAGCTGTCTTCAACAGGGTGGCCAGTTGGGTGGCAAAGCTACTTTCACTTCTGAAAAAAAATGAGAGCTGTGAATCAAATACTGTTTTACAATCAAGTTCAATAGTTTCTGCACAATCCATTATAGACCATGCTGAAATTTGTTTCACTAAGATGTTCTCCTTGGCAGCAGTGCAGATACTGGTGTGTATCACAGTTGATTCAATTATATTCTTGTTGTCCTTGAACTGTCCCTCCTTCCTTGGTAATCCACCATGTACTTGTCTCAGTTTTTTCTGTGAGAGGTCAGGCAGAGATGCTACTAGCAGGATTCAAAGTTTTCAAAAATGAGGTGTGTCACAGGTGTGTGGTAACACAGACTATAACTTCACTTACAGAAAAGAAACATGTCCCATTCCTGTGTGTGTTAAACTGCTGTCACTGCTGGATAACTCCCAGAAAAAGTCATTCTTTAGCAGTAGCAGAAAATCTCATGCCAGCCTTTTATGTTTCTGAAATTAGAGCCTCATGTATACACGTTTAGCAGCAATATCTAAAGCAGAGTTTTGTGCTTGAAAGTGGCTATGGGCTTTAACATCACCACTCTGCTTGTTTCAGGTGCCCAAGCTACGGAAAAATTATGCTTGTGCTTCAAACATACTGAAACATGATTAAACAGGCCTGAGCTAGAAATACAGGCTCGAGGGTGCTAATAAAACATAGCAGCATGTGCTTTGCTGCTGTGGCATAGTAGAGTTGAAGGAAGCAAGGGGACGAGTTCCAACAGGTGTGCAAAGAAGAGTTAGGCGGTTTTGTTTTCTTTTTCACTTTTTCACCCTAAGATAAGCCACATCGTATCCGATTCCAGCCTTTTCCCTGACGGCTGAAGACGAAGTTCCCCCGACGCCCCAAGCCAGCGGCCTTTAGCACGCGGAGGGGCGCCCAGCCTGTCTCTCCCGGCCCGGACCCGGACGCGGAGCCCGACCGGGGCGCGGGAGACAATGCCCGGGCCCGGCCCGCCCCGCGCCCTTCCCGCCGCACGTCACCGGCGGGGCGGGGCGCGGCGCCCCATTTAAGGGGCAGCGAGGGGCGCGGCCGCCGCAGCGGCGAGTGCGGGAGCGGGCGGTGAAGGAGGCGGCAACAGCAGCAGCAGCTTCGGAGGCCGGCACCATGCGTGAGATCGTGCACATCCAGGCCGGGCAGTGCGGCAACCAGATCGGAGCCAAGGTACGGACGGGCGCGGAAGCGGGGCGCTCCTGCGGGTCGCACCTCGCGGGTGGCGTGCAGCCCGTCCCGAAATGAAAAGCGACCCGAGGTTTGCTGAGGCGTCGTGGCTCCTGCCCCTGTGTCCCCCGTCACTGCCGCTCGGAGCTGCCGTGGGGCTGGGTGGGGCAGGGATATGCCCGCGCTCCCGCCCGCCCTTCCCGCAGGCAGCCGCGGCCATCCCGCGCTGCCTCGCCCCTCGGCGGCCACGGCGCCAGCTCCCGAGGGAGGGAACGGGAGGTGCCTCGGTGCTACTGAACGTGTGCAGGTGTTGCCATCTTGTAGCGGCTACAGGGTCTTAAGCCAATGCTAGACAATGGGAGGACACCAAACCGATATAGCCAGAGATGGCCACGTTTTTGATACAAGCTACAAAGGAATTAACTTGTACTTCAGTGCTCTGGCTGCTCGTCAGCCTGCTGCTAGTTCAGCTGCTGCGGCCGGCGAAGACCTTGTGCACTGACTCACCTTCCCACCCGGCAGCTGCTCTGACATGCAAGGGAGTGGTCAGGGCCCGGAATGCGTGGGCTGCACTGGGAGTGTGTGATTGGCATTGGCCAGCTGTTTCCACTGGCAGTGGAAATGGCTAATTGCCATTTTTCAAAAATTTCCTCTAGTTCTGGGAGGTCATCAGCGATGAGCATGGCATTGATCCCACGGGCAGCTACCACGGGGACAGCGAGCTGCAGCTGGAGAGGATCAACGTCTACTACAATGAAGCTGCTGGTAAGTGCCTGCTTCCTCAGATGGCCTTAAATAAATGGGGTAGGCATGACAGTTCACTGAGGCTGGAAAAATCCCTGAACAAGAGCTGTCATCTGCCACTGACTCCTCTAAGAGACCTTTGTTCTCAGAAAGGCTCTGATAACACGGCAGACTTGATTGTGACAGGGCCTCTCCAGAGAAATGCAGGGAGGTGGAAGGGAGCACAGCAGGGCTCCTGTGACACTGGCTGCCGACTGCGGGGCTGTGACGCTGCTGTTGGTTCCTCCCACAGGTAACAAGTATGTCCCCCGTGCCATCCTCGTGGACCTGGAACCCGGCACCATGGACTCCGTGCGCTCCGGCCCCTTTGGACAGATCTTCCGTCCCGACAACTTTGTCTTTGGTGAGTGACTGTGGGGTGGAGGAGTTGCCAGAGTAGGAGCTCCTGGCACAGAAGAGACTTGGAGCAAGCATGCAAGTGTCCCTGGGGAACCTGAATCCCAAGAGCAGAGTAGGGGATGGAAGGGAGGGGAGGAGCCCGTAGGGAAGGGGCAGTGGCATCATCCGTGCTTGTCCCCGGGACGCTAACGTGGCCCCTGGCTTGTGGTGTGCCCTGTAGGTCAGAGCGGGGCTGGCAACAACTGGGCCAAGGGGCACTACACGGAAGGCGCAGAGCTGGTGGACTCCGTGCTGGATGTGGTGAGGAAGGAGTCGGAGAGCTGTGACTGCCTCCAGGGCTTCCAGTTGACCCACTCGCTGGGCGGAGGCACGGGCTCCGGCATGGGCACCCTCCTGATCAGCAAGATCCGGGAGGAGTACCCCGACCGCATCATGAACACCTTCAGCGTCATGCCCTCGCCCAAGGTGTCGGACACGGTGGTGGAGCCCTACAATGCCACCCTCTCTGTGCACCAGCTGGTGGAGAACACGGACGAGACCTACTGCATTGACAACGAGGCCCTGTATGACATTTGCTTCCGCACCCTGAAGCTGACCACTCCCACCTACGGGGACCTCAACCACCTGGTGTCGGCCACCATGAGCGGCGTGACCACCTGCCTTCGCTTCCCCGGCCAGCTGAACGCCGACCTGCGCAAGCTGGCGGTCAACATGGTGCCTTTCCCGCGGCTGCACTTCTTCATGCCGGGCTTTGCCCCGCTGACCAGCCGCGGCAGCCAGCAGTACCGCGCCCTGACGGTGCCCGAGCTGACGCAGCAGATGTTCGACTCCAAGAACATGATGGCCGCCTGCGACCCCCGCCACGGCCGCTACCTGACGGTGGCCGCCATCTTCCGGGGCCGCATGTCCATGAAGGAGGTGGACGAGCAGATGCTCAACGTGCAGAACAAGAACAGCAGCTACTTTGTGGAGTGGATCCCCAACAACGTGAAGACGGCCGTCTGCGACATCCCCCCGCGCGGCCTCAAGATGTCGGCCACCTTCATCGGCAACAGCACGGCCATCCAGGAGCTCTTCAAGAGGATCTCGGAGCAGTTCACGGCCATGTTCCGGCGCAAGGCTTTCTTGCACTGGTACACCGGCGAGGGCATGGATGAAATGGAATTCACGGAGGCTGAGAGCAACATGAACGACCTGGTCTCTGAATACCAGCAATACCAGGATGCCACTGCTGATGAGCAGGGGGAGTTTGAAGAGGAGGGAGAGGAGGATGAGGCTTAAGCTGCCTGGTATCAAAGGAGCTTCTGTAAGCAGGCATGCATCTGAATGACTTCTGATAGTGGTGGTGAAGCATGTTTTCTAGAAACTATGTACCCAATTATCCTCTCAGCTTTTGTGACTTTGACAGATTTCTCAATGTAACACTTCTGAATCCTAATTCTTACACTGTTTTTTTGTCCTTTAATATTAAGAGCACATAAAGGCATGTATTCAAGATCATGGTTTCTGTCTTTCTTAATACCTCTTTTGGACAAAGAACAACAGCTGTTCAGCCTAGGTGGCAACAAGTAAGTTTAAAGATATGTCAGAAATCTTGCACTACAGTGGTATGCTCTGATCACTGAGGCTTACGTATTCTTAAGATGTATGCTTCTCATGCAAATATGTTTAATGTTTTTCTTACAGGACTCAAACCTATCTATAACTGCATTGAAAATGGGAAGTCTACCTTAATTCCTGAACAAGGCAAAGGCTAAGCACTTCTGACTTGTTCTACAGTTCATGTCAGCGTAGAAAATTTTCCACTTCTCTGTTGAAGTCATTTGCAAAACGCAGGTGTAAATTATGCTTTCCTTCTGGCATCAGAAGCAACCTTAAAAAAAAACACCAAACACTGATTATAGATTTTATCCTGTGAATATAGGTATTTTAAATGCTTGTTGCATTTTCCTTGCTCTTGGTTACCCAGTAAGGAATTGTAGTAACCCCATGTATGTGGTTGAAATGTGAACCACAACAACAGTTGGAACAACAATCCTGCTACTTCTCCCACTCTGGGGAGAATGGAATAAGCCTAAACCAAATTTTTGTGTCCTAGACCCAGTTTCTAGAAAACTTTCTGGTGATCTTCAGAGAAGATAAGATTCCAAAACTTATGTAAGATGCACCTTTGAAAGGTATGTAAAGTACCTGAGCACTTTTGCCTCTTTCAGAGATCAGTAGTTGTGCTGGGCAGTGAAATGTGGAGTTCTTGTCATTACCCAAACTTGGTTAGTACTTATACTTTGTCTGATCTTTCTGCAAAAAGACAATCCAAAACTAAATCCATTCATCCATTAAAATAAAAAGGGAAGTCAGTCATTCTCTGGCTATACCAAAAGCTTAGAAGTAGTACCTGTGAATAAGATTAAGTTTTTATTATATGAATATGATTTTGACATGCCTAAAATTCAAATTACTTTTGCATTCTATCTGAGACAAACTCCATACATCAGGGATATACACTTCTTCATATGGAGGTGGAAAATTCTTTAGATTGTTTTGTTTCATTGTATACTAACCAGTTTCAACAGGGCTAAAACAATTTTGATAGTATGTTGTCTTCATTTCAAAGTCCCACTATAGTAAGAGAGATCAACCTCCTTTTGGTGGTGACAAGTGCTGTTTTGTTTTGGAAAAAGAGCAGCAGCCTGTGAGAATACCCAGCTTTTCTAGTGAATTGTGTCTGAATTTTATCAAGTTTGTTTCTTCAAAGATAAGCAGCACACAGTTGCACAAAGCACTGTCCCATGCTATTTTCTATGACTGGTAATGTTTCCTACTACTGTAGTGCTACCAAACTCCAGCCATACCACGTGAATGCAAAATGATGGCACACTCTTTGACCATGAGAGAAACCAGCAATGTATCTGCACTATAATCACAGGAAGCTTTTTCTACTTTACTACTAGACAAAAATCAAGGCAAGAAAAACTGATGGTAGAAGCATGTATTACTGGAAATGTACTGAATTTAAGCTTTTCCTTCTGCTTCACAAGGGAAAATGTCATTTCCAATGAAACCAGGGAAAAATAAGACCATGTACTCAAGCATTAATTTCAGAGAACACCATTAGTCTGGTTTCTTTTCTGAAAAATACGCAGACAGGGGAGCACTTCAGCACAAAGACAGCCAAAGAATCACTTTTACATTTTATTGGATAGCAGTTTCTAACAGTGCTTTTTCTTTGACTTGTCTTCCAAAGAGAAGCTATCAGATTCTTGTCTAGTTTCTTGGGATAATTTGCCTTAGTCAGCATCTGGAGTATTTTGGAGCTCAGTGAAACCAAGCAGGATGGTAAGTGTTCTGAACAGGGCATGTAGGAGTGATGAATCAGAAGACATTAAATAAAACACCTGCATGTGATTGTTAGGAAGATCTCTTGTTCTCTCCTTTCCTCTAGCAGAATGCATTACTATGATCAGTAGGACTGACTTTGAGATATCATTCATTTTTGCACTGAGATGACACCAGTGAAACAGTTCCCTACATTTTGCATTCATAAAAATACTTTCCCCTCCCCTGCCACTACTTCTGTTCTCCAGTGCTAATCATCACAGTCTGTAACTAAGTAGTAATAGAATGCTCACGTTTGTGTGCAAATTCATGAAGAAAATTCAGCTGGTAAAATCACATTTTTTATAGTAAGTGTTTCTGGAATTTTCAAGTTCTGCTGGTTTTGGCTAGGATTGAGTCAATTTTCTTCACAGTAGCTGTTACAGGGCTGTGTTTTAGAGTTGTGCTGAACATGGTGTTGATAATACAGAGATGTTTCTGTTATTGCTGAGCAGGGCTTGCACAGCATCAAGGCCTTCTCTGCTTCTCCTACTGCCCCACTAGGGAGGAGGCTGGAGGGGCACAAGGGGTTGGGAGGGGACACAGCTGGGACAGCTGACCCCAACTGACCAAAGGAATATTCCATACCATATAGCATCATGCTGAGCATACAGAGCTGGGGAATGAAGGAAGCAGGATGTTTGGAGGGATGTTATTTGTCTTCCCAAGTAACTGCTATGTGTGATAAAACCTGGCTTTCCTGGGGATGGCTGAACACCAGCCTGCCTGGGGATGAGTGAGTTAACTCCTTGTTCTTATTTTGCTTGCATGTGTGGCTTTTGCTTTAGCTATTAAACTGTCTTTATCTTAAAACATGAGGGTTTTTTTTTCATTTTTACTCATCTGATTGTGTCCCTCATCCCATGAGTGGAGGAGGGAGTTGCTGTCTGAGTTGCTGTCTGGCATTAAACCACAATGCACATGAAGCAGATTTTTCTTGATATTTTTCTTGTTTATACAGTGATGTTTTTGAGCATACCTGTACATTTTTTTTCCTCATTCTGCTTTTCTTAAAAACATTGAAAATTCATGGGACAGCTGGAAACAGAATATTTGAGGCTGTTCACATTGATAGGGCAGAGCAAACAGAAGTAAACTGTGTTTCTCTCTCTAATAACTGGGACTCTCCATTCATAGTATCTAAATTCCCCGTTCTGCTGAATGGAACAGAAATGAGGTCTCTTACAGCAAAAGGAATGCAATAGTCATAACAAACAACTTTGCTTGCTTTGATAAAGCTTAGGGAGTAGTAGTTCTGTTTGTGTAGTGGAAAGAGGAAAAGGAACTTACTTGGTTTCTTTCAGAGGGATTTAGGAAGGAGCTTATTAAAATACTGTACTTTTTATATTGCAAGAAATGTCCAGCTACTCTATTTCCATTGTAACTTGCTAGGGAAGTTTAGAATAGCTCTCTGTGTGGCAGAGACAACTTGTCCAAATACATTTTTTTTTTTTAAACACTGGGTTTGAACTACTTAATTTCTCCAACAACAGTTTATAAAAATTCCATCATTTAACTTACCGAGAGCCTTTGATGTGCTTATGAATATATTCTGCATGAGCTTGTGGGACCAAAGGGTCTTTCTCACCATGAATTATAAATGTGGGACATTTAATATCTGGCAGCAACTGTTGGCAGATATTACCTAGGGAGAAAACAAACGAAGGTCACACTTCAGTTTAAAATTGTATGAAAGATGAAACTGCTTCCATAAAGGACTCTGAACTCTGTTGGGTTCTGGCTATTGCCTGTCCTTGTGGATTGTGTGTGATTAATATACAGAACTATGTAAGCAGGATGATAATTAACATTTCTTTTTCCAAAATCTTGCTTCACTGCAATTTTCTCCATTAATGGATACTAGCACAAAAGGATACAGAGAATGAAGTACTTTTGTTCCACATTTCCCCCAGGCTCCCTTTGACTCTTCAAAGCCAATACATGCATCTCATTCCCAGCTTTGTTCTTTTCAGCCTTAGAGTCTTCTGGCCCTCATTTAAGCTGCATTTTGTTACAATAGTTGTCAGGTTACCAGCTTTGCTACTTCTTTGGAACAAATTAACCTAGGACGTACTTATACTTGTTGCACCTCCCAGGCCCTTTGCTGTCAGCAATGTTCTAATGGAATGACCCTGGCTGGATGCCAAGCACCTACCTAAGCCTCTCCATCACTCCCCTCCACAAGTGGACAGGGGAGAGGAAACAGAAATAAAGGTTCACAAGCTAAGGACCAGGAGAGAGCACTCACTGAATACCATCATGGGCAAAATGGACTCAACTTAGGCCTGTTAATTGAATTTATCACTAACAAAATCAGAGCATGAAAATGAGAAGTAAAATGAATCTTAGAAACTTCTTCCTGGGTTCTACCTCCTGTCCCTCTGTGGTTCAGGGAGATGGGGAGTGGGAGTTGTGGTCAGTTCATCACAAGTTGTTCCTGCTGCTGCTCAGGGAGTCCTTCCACTGCTCCAGTCTGGGGTCCCTCCCACAGGAAACGGTTCACATGAGCTTCTCCAACACAAATCCATCCCACAAGCAATGGTTCCAATTCTTTGTACAATCTGCTGCAAGGTGAGTCATCTTTCCACAGGCTGCAGTCCTTTAGGCACAGCCTGCTCCAGCATGGGTCCCCCCACTGGGTCACAAGTCCTACCAGGAGACCTGCATCAGTGTGGGCTCCTCTCCCCATGGGTCTGCAGGTCCCTGCAGGAGCCTGCTCCAGCATGGATTTCCCACAGGTACAGAGCCCTCTCTTTAGCATACACCTCCTCTGGCATGGGCTCCTCCATGGGTTGCAGGTGGATCTCTGCATTCCTGTGGACCTCGATAGGCTGCAGAGGCACAGCTGCCTCACCAGGCACTGCACCATGGGCTGCAGGAAAATCTCAGCTCAAGCACCTGGAACACCTCCTTCCCTTCCTTCTTCACTGACCTTGGTGGCTGATAGCTGTTCCTCCCACATATTTTCACTGCTCTCCTCTGGCAGCAGTAACGTCTGTGCAGTAATTTTTTTTTTTTCCTTCTTAAGTATGTTCTCACAGAGGTGTTACTGGCATCACTGATTGCCTTGGCCAGGGGCATGTCCATCATGCAGCAGGCTGGCATTGGCTCTGCTGGAAACCGAGGAAATTTCTAGGCATCCTGCAACCCCCCTAGTACCAACACCTGGCCATGCAAACCCAGTACAAATGCATAACCATTTGATATAAATTGTACTAAAACTATTCAAAGGTTATTTTCCCTGCCCATTCATAATTTTATGCTTACTAGTCATTAATCTCATTAGAAGTAACTTCAATAGTTTTGCTTAAAGGCATTTCTGAATTTTTCTCCCCTTGTTTTCCTCATTCCTTAGTAACCCAGTTTCCAAACTTATTGCCTAACTTCCCACATTATTGCAAGGGAATCTTTGGGCAAAACATCCTTGATGGGCTTTATGTTCCATTTTTCTTTGAGGTAACTTTGTCTATTTGTAGTTGTCACCTTGCAACTACCAACAGCTGTAAGATTAATGTTCATACATACAGACTTTCCTTAGCTCTAAAGTCAGAGGCTATTTCACAGTTTTTTTCAATTGTTTGGTTATTTATGCAGCCTTTGCAGTTCTACAGGTTAAATATTTTCCTTTTGAACATTTTACCCATAGTCCTCTAACAGCTGCAGAAATGTTGACTGTTTTTCAGAACAAGCACCAAGTAAATTTAGGTTATTTATCTAGGATCATAGTTGGCAGTCAGACTATTATTTCCTAGTTTTCAGCCCTATATTTTGTACTATAACCACTAAATTATACGTACCCTAAAAGCATGGAACAGCAAGAAGAATCTTGGATGTTGTGACTTTATGCAACTTACTCAGTTTCATTAAGTGTTGGCTCCTTCTAAAAGTTCATTTCTTATGGTATTTCACACTACAAGCTGTCTTATTCTGGGAAAATAGTCTAGTTTAAGAAGACCTTGAGTTTTTGACCAACACTGGCTTTGCTGTCCTCCTTTTATCTCTGATGGGTTTTATTAACACCTTTTCTTATACCTTTTGTATCTGTGCCTTTGTTGCAGTGTCTTAACTTTAATTGCAAGGTGGTCTGTTTGTAATCAAAGTTGGAAAATTTGTTTTCTCCTGGAAAGAAACCTGCAGTTTGATAGCTGCTCATCTCCTGCAGCAAACATTAGGCTTCTCCTAATATCTGACCCAGTTTCAGCATCTAGGTAATTCAGCTCCTTGTTACATGTTTCTTGGTGGTTTCTTTTCCACAGTCACTTTATCTCAGTGTCTGAGGCATGTGCAGACAGTGAAGGGATTCCACAGCCAAAGATTCACCAGCCTGGGCTTTTCACTTCAGAAAAAATATAGTTTTAAGGAGATTCCAGAAAAGGTAAAATAAAATCGGAACCTAATTTGTTACATCACTCTACTGGGAGAAATCCTAGTCCTAGTTGATCCTATACGAAAATTTATGGAAAAAATAAGACATGAAGGAATGTTTTCTTTGTAGTACCTGCTGCCTGTTAATGTACATCATCTCCTGTCTTTTATTATAAGGCTACAGGAAAATGTGTATAAGAGCTACAAACTCTGTTTTTTATATGTTATGTATTACTGCTTTAGGCAAATTAAAAGCAAATTCCCTTTGAATCAAAATAGAAACACAGACTATTATTCATAATCTCCTTGCTGAAAAGGTCTATGTAGAGTAATTGCAGAAATCTTGAGGGATAAACAAGTATATTGTCTAGTTTAACGTTTTTTGTTTTATTTTTATACATCTGAGCTGCTTCAAGAGTGTTTTTAAAATCTGTTTTTTTAATTCTGAGTTCTCAAAATCTGAAGTCCCTTCTTTTTTGACTCACATGCTTCAAGGTTTGAAAGAGTTCTTCAGCTTTGTTTTGCAAAAGGTGGAAAGAACATGCCTTACTTTTGGTACATCTTAACTATGTCACCAAGAGATAATTCTTTGACACAGAGACAGAAGAGAGATTCTACCTGAGCAGAATCCTTCCTATTTAGTCTGCACAAAAGCAGTGACTTAATAATGCAGTTTTGTGGTGGAACAAGAGGAGAGCCTTATCAGCTCATGTTTTCTGTAAATGTTTTCCTCCCATATCTTTCTGGTTCTGTGAACCATCTAACGAGTAATTGTGTTATTCCTGAGTGTGAGTCAGACCCAGCTTTTAATGCCATATGCAGTCATTCTTTTACTGGCTGCTAGAAGTACTGTTAGATTTTTTTTTTTTTAATCCAGAGCTGCCTGCTACTCTAATTGCCTCAGTTCAGCATTGTGAAATCCTTACCATCTGCATTTTCAGCAAAGCGCGATATTCCATCTACCCAAGCTTCACAGGTTTCAGCAAAGTACTTATGTCCATATAGCTCTTCCAGTGGTTTCTTGACCTTTTCACTCCATTTTGAAACATCTCGGATGCCTACACAAAATAACATTGAAATATGTTATGTCCTTTCCAGCAAAAAGGTAGAAACCACACCTAATATGGGGAAGTTTTCAAACCAGACTGCAAATATGCATTTCAAACTTGAAACTGCAATGCATATTTCAAATAATTCATGGTATGGAAAGGGCATAAAAAAGACAGCTGTACAACTTCTGCTGTGGTCTTCTGAGTTGTAGAGGAACATCTTGTTATTATGGTCATAAGGAAAAACAGAAAAAACAAATATTCAAAGTCCTAAAACTTCTGATGGTTCTTTCTGGAAGGCTTTCACAAGAGAAGTTCAAGGACTACTTTCTGCATAAAAATGTGACTGTTTCATAACAGTGTGCTAGACCTGGCAGTTCTTTTTTATATCCTTTAGCCTTTTGCATTGACTCATGGATGGAAGTTCTTCCATGGCTCCTACCAGCTCTCAGAGGAAGGAAGTTCTTACTAAAACATTCCAGCAGACTGACATCATGGTCCATTTGCCATAGTTTTACACAAAAACAAGTGACTCAGTAGAAATCTGTGACTCATGGCAGACTGGCTAAAACTGTACAAATAATCTGACATTTTAGTTACTTGTCAGTTATAATCTGACATATTTAGTTATCAGATTTTCCCTCTAAAATTTTCAGTACTGCTCACAAACTAGGTATTTAAAAGGGTTATTTTCACTAAACTATATTTCAGCTGTACAGCTTTGTACTGACAGACTGAAACAAGGTTGGCACAGCAGAGAACAGGACAGTACTGAATCATCAAACTGCAATACATGCCACTTGCAAAGATTTTAACTGGTTTCAGAAGGGAATTAAGGGAAGAAAGGAGTGAGGTGTTAATTAACAAAGAGAACCTGTCCAGCCAAATTACAAAGGTAGCAGTGACTGAAAGTATTTTATAACAGCATCTGATGGGAAATGAGTCTGACCACCCCAGGCTAGGTTCTACTGAATAACTGTTTCCTGTATAAGACCTACTGTTTTATCCTTGTGGCTGGCATTAATTTAAAAAAAGAAGGGAGAAGCCAATGTTGAGAGGGCATAGATACCAAATCAACTAATTTCTCTTCTGTCAAACCCTCCACTGCAGCTGAGATGCACTGATGAACTAATTGTAGAAGACTTGTGCTGATGCCCTCTGAGCTCTATCAGCCAGGGAGAGATGTTGAAAGCAACAATCCATAAAGGACAAAGACCAATATTGCAGCGGGTGCTCCATGTAAATAGGACTTCTTTTTTGTTGTTGTTTTGTTTTTTATTAAAATTTTTCTTTCACATTTTAGTCTGTTGAGCAGGGAGGAGATGTGCATTTCATAGTTATACAACAAAAAATTCATAAGTATAAAAACATGTAAAGAAACAAAGCATTTTACAGAGCTAAAAAGCATTTTGCTTTCTGAACCAAAACATATATTACTACTACTACCACCATTTTTAGTTTTAGTATAGGTGAGGTAAATACAGATGTGAAATATATACACTTGTAACTTTGCTGAAGCCAGAGATTTCACAGCTGATATAAACCAAACTCCAGTCACTAACATTAAACTATACTGGGTTACATTTGTTGAGAGCCAAAATGGTTAACTCTTTTCATTTCTATGTTCAAAAGGAAATTACTGAGTTCACTGGCCATTTCTTCCTATTTTCCTTTATAGTGAGAATGATCTCAGATTCTATTTCATATGAGTGGAATAAGGATCAGAAATCTCATATTTCTTTACTTTGCAAAGGTTTTCTAATGATAATAATTAACTCTGAAGGAATGCAAACGGTAAAGACATCTTGAGACATTTATTTGAATGACTCCTTTGCTTCCAGAACTTAAAAGGTAAGTTATGAACTTGTTTTCTTACTGTCTATATTATATAGGCCCTAGAGGCAAAAGCTGTAATGAGCTAGCCCAGTGATTATCTGTGGATGTGGTTTTAAAAAGGCTGTGCAAGATGTGAGATAAGAAATCAAACCTGGGGTTTGATAGTATTATTTGGAAGTTATTTTTAGGAATTTGTTATAACAACAAAAATTTCACTTTCTAAGAACTACTGATAAACTATCATAACTTCTGCTTTTCATCAGGGTGAGGGCTAGTTAAAAAAATCTATTCTATTACCCCTAGAGAAATTGTTAGAGAGTTTCTCACTATAATTGCATCTATCCCTATACTTAGCAATGTAGTGAATTTTGTATCTTGTCTCTTCAGGTTTGTTGTGCCCTCAGTTCTGTCTCCACTTAGCTGTTGCATGACTAAGATTCTTGGGTCAAGTAGAAATTAAAATAATTCATTTCGAATATAACATGCAGTTCGTACATACCATTGTAAATTCTCACATCCTCTTGAGTGACGCTGGCATTTGCTCCCCAGACAACCAACTTGTGGATAAGATTTGGGTACCTTGCAGCAGCAATGAGCGCTGTAATTCCACCATCACTCCACCCCAGCAAGGAGAACTTCTTAAACTTTAGTGCCTTGATTCATACAAGAAAGTTATTTGCAAATCACCAACTGGCTTTACAGCCAAATGTCAAATATTTCTTGTAAATTAACTGTACAGTTTTAAGCACAACACTGCATAGCTGAACTATAGTGAGCTTTTATAATTGGAAAATATAGTTTTCTTGCTATACATAAAAATACTAAAAGAAGTCAAATATTTAATAAACAAATTACACCTGCCATTTCAATTTTCTATAATTCTTTAATGAAACAGGCAATAGTCCTATTAGATTCTTGCAGTGTTTTAAAAAGAAAACAAAAAAAAGTCCAAAAAAAGAACAATTGATTTAAAATGGAGAGTAAAGTCCTTTTCAGAGAAGCCGATCATATGAAGAATCCATGGATTCTCTTGGTGTGAAGTTGGCAAGGACTTATCACAGTGTGGATAGTAAGCAATCCAAGATTAAGCTAAACTTAAGAAGAGAAGTGTAAGACTTGAAGAATGGAAGCCAGTGATCTGGTTTACTGATGCTAGCTGAGCTAAAAAAACAATCTGCTCTATAACAAACAAAAAATGCTTAAAGTATTATCTAAAGGATTGCATCAAATTTTAGTTGCTAATTCACGATTTCTGAAGCTTTTAAGTGTATATTTTAAATGTAACTTCATGGTCAGTTGCAATTCAAAACATTAATAACTAAATTCCTCTGTCTTCAAAAGGAAAGCTCAGGGCAAAAAATATGACAACCAACATCTTAATTCATTCTGACTAGTCACAAGACCCAAAGGAATGGCATGAAGCTGAGTTGGGGGAGGTTTAGGTTGGATATCAGGAAAAGGTTTTCTACCCAGAGGGTGGTTGGGCACTGGAACAGGCTCCCCAGGGAAGTGGTCACAGTGCCAAGCCTGACAGAGTACAAGAAACATTTGGACAATGCTCTCAGGCACATGGTGACTCTTGGGGTGTCCTGCACAGGGCCAGGAGTTGGACTTGATGGTCCTGATGGGTCCCTTCCAACTCAGCATGTTCTGTGATTCTACACTTTCTACTAGAATTTCAAACTCTCGTTTCTTCAAAAATCACTATATGTGGTAAGGAATACTGGCAGTTACAGAAGAAATGATTTTGTGTGTGTTATGTTCAGTGGGGAAAGAGTGGGGAAGGTAAAGGCACTCATGAGAAAATACATCTGAAGGTTGTGGAGGGATGATATTCAATAGTTAAACAATACTTGAATACTTTGCATATAGGAACTGCAGTTTGTGAACTCATTCACAAGAAAATATATTTCACAGTGTTTTTGCTTTTGTTCCGCAGAAATTACAGTCTTTTAGATGTAATGTTCTTTTTTAAAGGAAAAAGAGCAAGTTAGTCGAATGAGTTGGTTTTGTGCTTGGTGGTGTCAGAAGTCCAGGCCTGCTTTATTGTGACAGAAGAAAGCAAAAATGCAGGCAATGAGAGAAACAACTACAAAAGACAAAAAGAAGCTTTTACTTTCCTTGTAAACTTGATGCTCAAGTGAGGCATAACTTTACTAATCAACTCGATATTTAGCAAACTTCCGTCCCTATAAGGCTTTTCTCATTTTAGGTTCTTCCTTGGTATTCTGCTCACTGTAGTTCTGACCAAATTTAGATTTCACTCTGCAAAGCTAATATTACTAAACAGAAAGGAAATAAGGTAGGGGAAAGAAAGGGACATGTAAAGTAAGAGCTGATAGCAAGGAAAGAGAACTTTGAATATTTACAGCTGATCAGAAGTTGGCCCTGGTCTATTGAAGAGGTAGTTAATCTGTATACAACTTTCACTATTGTGCTGCTGAAGGGCTCCTGGAATCCTGGCAGATTTTGGGGGTTGGCAGCAGTGCTTGTAAAGATCAAGCTTTTGATTTTGCTACTGTTCCCCTACTGCCAATAGCAAATGATGGAGCTCAAAGTTGGCTGATGGATGGAATACCTGATTAAATTTTTTGTTCTTCATGCCAGGTTATTTGAGATCTATTTGCTTCCAGTATTTCTCGTGTTTACTAGCCTTTATCTTGATGCATTCTTTGGGGTACCTCAGGATGCCTTTCCAGCAGGAGGAATTTAAGTTATCCTTTGCAGCCTTCAGAAAAACAATGTGATGTAACAGATGTGCTGGATCAGGTGAGCATGTTTGTTTGCTTGAATTTTTAACTATTGACAGTACAGGTCACCAACCTAACATGGGCAACAACCTGAAAGCTGGTTGCACAGCACAGTTTTGTGGGTGATTTTGTGCTGCCTTTACTCAGTGAGTTAACAAAATTTCTTTTGAAGTCACCTCCTCCATCCCGGCCTATGTGAGATGCAATCCAATGACCACATAGAACAGTGAGCTGCAATACAAGATCACTCTGCACTGCACTTATGTGTCTATCACAGGGAGTGTAGCACAAGCAAGTTACAGTTGATCTACAAAAACATAGAGAAGCCCAAGCCCATCCTTTTGCTAGGACAGTGGCTCTGAAGAGTAAGAACTTCTTAAATATCAACACTAATTATTTCCCTAATGATTGTTTTAATGCTATTGACTTTGCTAGCATTAGACATTGGGGTGGAGGGCAACAAAGTGAACTTGGGTGCATTATGCTCCTTTTATTTCAAGCAAACTCCTTCACAGAACACAAACAGAGGTACAGAACAATGTCTTCTGCATAAAGGTGCTAAATACCCTGCAGAATTTTAGCTTTTGTTATTTCACAGAAACCTTGCATCACTCACAGCTCCAGCAGACACCAGAATCTGAAGGAGACTAGAACAAAGGTTCTGAAGCCTCACCTATACGGATGTGCTTTTTGGCTGATTGAAGGTTGGATGTATATAAACCATTATATTCTGGAAATCACAATTGGAATGATTCATAGGGATTTGTGTGATCCTTTATAATATCCAAAAATAGAAGTAAATCACACAGGCTTGGTAACATTTTAGTAAGTGGTTATTATATGCTTATATTGAAAAGCATCTTCAAAAAACCAGGATGCTATGCCTCATTTGCTTTGGCAGCTCCAGAGACTGGTAGGCTGCTGTCCTGTTTGTCTGGAAGCTAAACGGCTACATTTCCTTTGGGGAAAGCTCTGTTTAATATTTTGCATTTATTACTATTTGAACAGAGAAAAGAAATGGGGTTACAACCATTTAGACTGCAAGTTTGTCACCTATTCATGGCAGCATCTTTATTTTCTTTCCTAGTGTAGCAGAAGAAATTGAAGATTTACAGTACAGAGACATAGCTTTTATGGTTAGAGGGCAAATCTGTGTCTTAATCCCGATTCTCCTGTCAGATTTACTTTGTTTTGCTATGCAGAATACACATAGAAGGCCACATTTCCAGTTTCAGATGGGTTTTCAGTAAGGTTATTATTTATTACAGAATTACAGTTGGACCGGCTGTCTGAATCTTGCCTCATATTTTCTGATTTTTAATGCTCTGCCAACTGTTTTAACATGACCAAAGAGACTGTACATCTTAATATAAAAAATCCAGAATATTAGTTAAAGCTAAACCAGAAAATAGTGTCAGAAGTTATAGGACAGAATAAAAGTGGAACACAGAAACACAGATTTGAATAAAAAAATCTGCAAGAAGGAGAAATAATAACAGCTTTAGGCCATATTCTTTATAACCACAATAGCTGTATTAATTAGTAAGTCTAGGTATGGTCACAGGAAGCTTTTGATTTCCCACAAAAACGACCTCAATAATATGCAGTAAAACGCAAAGCATCAAGTTAATTTTTAGAATCAAATGTTTCTTAAAATGAACTGCTCAAGGCAGAATGCCAAGATTCTATTCAATAGAAAATTTTCTAAGAGCCCTTCAGTATGGTAATCCCTTCAATGAAATTAATTTGCACAGACTTTGTTTCCTGTACACACATTTAACTAAACTTATATGGTTCTTGGCTACAAACCTCTTAGAGCAGGGTCTTAGAATAAAAGCATATTGCTTTATATTCATTCCCACTGCTGAACCTCTATGCATTTTACAGAACAGGTGGAAGGAAATATTTTCTGCAATAGTGTGTATATGCTCACTTTTAAGCCTTCATTTGTATGGTCTTTTCATAATCTGCTGTCTACTGGAAGCAATGTTCCTCCTCAATATTTAAGGAAAACAGCTTTAAAAAAAAAACAAAAGAAATAATAAAATATCGTAATAGATTTACCTGCATAAGATCCACAGCATCTTTTGCATCCCTCTCAAAGAAATCTGGAGGAAAGTCTCGAGACGGAGGAATAGACTTTCCATATCCCCGAGGATCCCAAGCAACAACTGTGAAAAGCTGCTTATTCATAGACTTAAGCTGCGGTCCAAAATCAGTTTGACCACTTCCTGAAACATTATAGTTTTTCAACTTTATTAAGCACCATACTGCACACATAGTATACATACTCTAAAGGGAGAGTGGGGAAAACTTGTAACTTTATGCCAAAAAAGAGATTATTCAACATGTGAAGTACTCTTTAATTATAACTATTCACTGCAACTCTTGGACAGGATGTGCCACAACTAAAATCTTTAGAAGCATCTGCAGCATGCTCCGAGCAAGCCATTTCTTATAGGTTTATCAAGGTTATCAAGAACAGCGCCCTCTCATATGATTAAACTGAGTTACCTGAGTAGGGATTTATCTTTGACAGATTTAAAGAACTAGCATGGTCATTGTTGTTTACCTGGACAATACAGGTGAAACTGAGAGGGCAGGAATATTTTGCTACAAATTTGTAAGTGAAAAGCACCATGCCAGACAGTTATTATTTGACAAAGCATCTCCATGAGAATATTGGTGGTTAGAACACACCTTTAAATACTTAATTGCAGGAGGAGACTGTGGTGACACAGAAGCATAAAACTGTATTTTTATTTTTCTAGTATGTAAAAACAAGCGAAATACAGCCATTTTTTTCTGATGCAGGACCATTTCTTTTATTAATGACTCAGACCTTCAAAACATTTAAAAATTAAGTACTCCTGTCTATTGCACTAAGCTATTTGATTAAAACTTGTTCAAATTTAATGTGCTGAAATATAAAATTTGTTATCCATTGCTATACTAAAAAGGCCATTTAAAGGCATTTAAGAGATTTTTTTTCTGTTTATTTGGCGAAATCTGTCTCCTCAGATACTATCAACAGGTCAAAGTTATAAAAGAGGCCTTTCACAGCCTGCTATGATGATAGTAATGTATGCATAAAAATAATAATAATGAATAATTATCAATAATAATAATATTGTTCACAACTAAAGAAATACATTATTTCTGTTTAGAGTTTGCATTGGCAACAGGGATTTCTAGTTTAAAAAGCTGTTTAAAATCAATAGATTGAAACATATGACTACTTGAAGGATGACTAGCACCCTCCCCTTGAGAATTCTTTGAAAGAAAGAACCACTTTGTGAAGACTTGAAAACATTGCTGCCAAGAAGAACAAATGTTTCCTGCTCTTCAGTTCTTGACATTTTATCATCTTATTCAGCAATTCAATTAAGCATTTGCCCAACTCTGAGCACAGTAACAGTCCTACTAACAGCCTGCCATGAACTGTTGGTAAGTCTGATGGATCCTTTAGAACTGCAAGAACCCAGAAAAAATAGGCCGTGTTAATTTTAAAAGGTTTTTATCAAAAGCAGCAGTTTCAGTGTACAGACACCACTTAGCTAGCAGAACCTGTTGCCCATCTCAAAAAGCCAACTAGAATCTTAATGATGTTGCCCAGAATAAACAAAATGTGAAAATACATCTTTAAGCAAAAGATAAATTTTAACAGAGACTTTTTCACAATAAATTTTAAGAGCTACACTACATCTATTAATTCAGTCGGAATCCATCCAGCTTCTAAAGAGGAATGCATAATTCAGTCTGTGTAACAAAAATAACTGACCTGATTTTCCCCCTCTTCTGCTATTTTCCACTGTGTGTAGCTATTTGTCACCTGGAACACTGCCTTTTCACAGTTAAATCCAAAAGTGCAAGTGACCATTAGGTAAGTTAAGACATTGTATAAAAGGTGCCTGGTAAGATAAATTAAATCTTCTAAAAACTGTTAACTGATGGCAACAACTCTGCATTTTTCACTGTTAAGTGCAGAAATTTTTTTTTTTTTTTTAATGACAATGCTCCATAATCAGGTGTTGAATACATTACAAAATAGTTTAGTGCATTCCTGCTTGAGACCAGATAGATAAAGAAGTGGTTGCTCTCCAAAGACAAGATAAAATCTCCAAACCTAGCATTCCTGGAAGCAGAAGAACGGCATGGCTTCCTTCTCCTGTTTGCTGATAATGCAGGTGGACTCCATTCACTTGGATTTTGGAAGATGTTATTGAAGTACTAGGGATAAAGAAAGAGCAGAGAAATAGCAAAACATTCAGAGTTAATTTTCATTACTACCTTGTCACTCCAGGAATACAGAATAATGAATTTTCCTAGATATTAATGACAGCGCTGTGAGATTTTAATGGACTGCTTGCCTTTCATGGGTGCACAGAAGATTAAAAAAAGCTTCTCAGGAACAGAGAAGTATTCAGTTGTGACCACTGTGTAGCTTTCATACCTAGGTTACAGGGTTGGGGAGGGAAAAACTGTCTTAGCAGTGCAACCAGGAAAATATAAAAGCAGCTTTATGTGGCTACAGAAACATTAAAATAAATACATTAGAGAGGAGAAACCTCATTCTGTCACAGCATAACTTCCAAAATGGCTGGTGTTCACCTTGCTATTATTAAACTGGGCCTCTTCACCTGCCAGAGAAACCACAATCTATTGTTGCTGCTCCTCATGAACCACAGTGTCTGCAATGAAAACCACTTTGCACTGAGATAAGAGCGGAGAAGAAGAATGTGATAATATTTCTGTCAGTGTAATCTCACCAGGCAGTAACGCTTAATTGGAAAATACCACATGATCAATAAATCCACCCACTAAAAGATCACCACAGAAACTGACTGCACAGGCCATCTCTCAGCCCCAGCACTTAAACCCCGACACTAATCTTCAGTACAAAGCAAGAGGTGTAAATGCAAATCAGTGACCTGAGAAACCACATCCGGATGCAAACCCCTAGTGAGAAAGTAGCACAGATTCAAAGCATCTTCTTAACAGTATAAACCATTACATCCATTCTCCCAGGCAAATTTGTGCCCTAATGGTTGCAAAACATCTTTTCAACAGCCTAACTCATTTTATTTAAAGCTAATATGATAAAAATCTTGAGATTTGGTTACCTATTGATTAACCATAATTTTACCTAGATTAAATATTCATGCCCTATGAATTCAATCACTGTGAATTTAATGTGCATAGAGACATGCTGTTCTCTGGTCTTAGATATAACAACAATCTCTATTCCATTACATGTACTAGGCAATTCATTAACAATTTAATTGTAATATATAAAGTCTGAACTACTTACAGTATGTATAGAGTTGAAAGTGGTGGATTACAGGTAAAAACAATCCCACTAATTTAAACCCTTTTCACAAGAAAAATGAACAGTAGCTTGCAACTCAGGTTCCCAATACCTAAGTGGAATTAAACCACAGGACCTCTTAAACACAAAGCCAATTTTGGTTTTACATAAAATCTTGGGTCTATGTAACCCATATCATGCCATGTCAGAATAAAAGCTGTGACTGTGCAGAAGAGTATCAGCTCCTTATGTGCAGATCCAATTTGAGAACTGGAGTACAAACGCAGATTAGTGGCAAGAGTACAGCTCAAAGAAATTCATTGTGTAATTATAAGTTCAGTGAGTTTTGCTGAATTGCTATGCTAATGTGATCCAAATGATAGTTTTACTGTGATGCTAAGCCTCCTTAAGGTCTGTGTATCACATTTGATGATACACAGTTCAAATCTGCACAATTCAAATTCTGCACTCATAGTGACTAGTAGTCGTGTCTTACCCCCTTTTTTGAATATTACCTTTCACTTTTTTTCTTTAAAAGGTTTTTTATTCTTCATATGCCATCTTTTGTTTGTCTTTAATTTCAATGGGCATTTTATGATAATTCTCACCACAGTATATCAGCACATTGCTCTTATTTAATTTTAAGAATTTTGTGATGAGTTTTTTACTTGTGATTAAAAATTGCCAAAACTGTTCAGTTCGTAACAAAACAGAAATAATCAACATCTTGTTACCTTTTCAAAAACCAGTTAGCAATGTACATTTAACAGACAGTGTTATATATTCTGCTTTCCTGATTCAGATTTTTTTCACACAGTTCTATGTTTTTAGGATTAATAATTAGCCTCAGGGGCATGAGAATTTTGCTGACTCTGTGATACTTTTCCATTCTTGGATTATGCCTCGGTGTGAAGTCCACTGAAATCCAGGAGTTTTGTGCAGAGGGTATTTTCAATACTTTTTGGACTAATAACAAGAGTTGGGTTTTTTATGCACAATTGTACTGGAACTGGCAACACTGAAGGCATACTTGGTCCTCCCAATACCAAAATTCTGTGAGCCTGAAATTACTTTATCAGTGTGCTTGTCAGCAGGATGACTTCACTTCTGCTAAGTTTTCATACAGAATGTTTTTTTCGTTGGTTGACAGAACTGGAAACTCTGGTAAAACAAAACAAAAAACCCACCCTGGTATTTTGAATTAGTAATGTTAAGGTGTACAACTCTTTGAGAAGCACTGGATACATACTGGCTGTGTTTATCAAGGCAGCACAGATGCAGACTGGGCACATCTTGTGCTTCACCTCGCACTCTGTAGGAGTGCAGCTTAATCTGGGAGCTGCCCCTGTTCCAGCTGCGCTACAATACCACCTGCTCCCTACCTGTGCAGGGGAAAAAAAATTACGGTACTATGTCAATCCTCAATAGGATCCGCGGAATAAGCAGTATGGTACAGACAGATACACGTGTTCTCTTGGCGACCTCGGCGACCTCCAGGGAGCCCCTTAGCAGCAGCAGGTGGCCGAGGGGCAGCAGCGGCACGTCCTGCCCTGCGGGGACGGCCAGATGGGGGGGCTGGCCGGCACTGACCAGACGGCGCTGCGGAGCCTTCCTGGAACAGATCTTTGCAGCGCAGGGAAAGCAGGAGCAGGCTCCTCAGGACACTGCCTGAGTCCCCACTTCGTCACCTCCGCCCTCCCGATCCAATGCACACCCCCTCTGCTAAAACGCTTTGTCCATCCCGCCGCCTGTCTGGCAAATATCCCCTTCCCCAAAGCGCGGGAAGGGAGGAGGGAGCTGGGGAAAGGGAGAAGGAGGCGGCTGTGGATTTTACCCGTAGCAGGCGCCCGGTCCCCGGGGCGTGAGCGGCGCTGCCCGGGCGGGCAGCTGCAACTGCAGCAGCGCCAGAGCCCGGAGGGCCCGGCCCGTGCTCCGGCAAAGCATTGCACCCAGCCAAGCCGGCCCGGCGGGGAGGGACGGAGACAGGGGGGCTGGCCCGCTTCCCGTGCCCTGCCCATGCCGGGGAGGGGTGAGGGGCCACCTTCGGAGCGCGCTGGGGAGTGCAAGGAGAGGGGCGGTGCGCTTTCCGCGCTCTGATTGGTGGCTGTCGCTGTCACTCAGGGCAGGACGGAGAATGTTTGGCCTCTGTGCTGTAGCCCCGCCCCTCCGCGGCGCTGATTGGTCCCCCGGCGGGAGCTGCGGGGTTGGAACGGGTGTGTTGGTTCCTCCTCCCGGGTCGTTGTCCCGGTTCCTGACGCCGCCTTGGAGCCCTAGAAGGGATAGTGCTGCCCCAGCTTGAGGGCACGAGGTGAGGGTTGAGGGCTTTTCTCTCTCCAGCCGCCCCCAAGAGTAGAGCAGCGCCCTGCGCTGCGGAGGTGCTTGGCTGCACGGTCGGCCGTGGCGGGGAGCGGGGCACTGTGAGCGCCTCCGTCCTCCTCAGGAGGAGGAGACGCACCGAGACACGGCAGAGCCCGGGTGTCTGCAGGGAGCAAAGATCCCATCTCTGGGAGATACGTGGGAGCTGAAGCCATGAACTGCCCCTCCAGCAGTGCCCGTGCTGCAGGAGCTCCATGGACTGTGAGGACACAGAGGGCAGGGACACAGAGTTCTGTGGCTCCAGGTCTGCCTGGAGAACGGTTCCCTGGGCGGCTGGGACAGTGAGGGCAGCCCTGGGTAGTGCAGCCTCCCCTTTGGCGGTGCCTTCAGCGTCTCAGAGCCCAGGCATTCCCAGGCCCTTGGTAGGAATCATTAACTCTGCCTCACCAATGTTATTTGTAGGGCCTGCTTGTGGGGAACATGTGGCCAAGGGCTTTGCCCTGGGAAGTGCCTGTACTGATCAGGGGTGGCCACCTCTGGAGCAGCCTGACTGCTCTCGTTTAACACAGCACTTGGCCTGGCTTTCCTCTGCACCTTTTCACCAGTTGCACATAAAACACCAAGGAGACCAACTGCTTTCCTTGGTGTCCAGCTGTGTTCCATGGTGTCTGTTTTCCAAGCATGGAGGAGAATGGGTGAGTCTGAGTCAGAGCCAGCCAGGGTGATGGTGGAGAAGGTAGTGAGGAAAATAGCAGAAAACTGCAGAGCTGGTACAAAGCTTGAAACAGACCTAGGGTTGAAGGTCTCCTGCCTTATGAGAGAATGAGAGGAATTTCCTCAGGACAGGTCAGTGTTAATGTATTCCAGCCCAGCAGAAGCTCAGTGACTGCCCTGAGAGTGAATAGTTGTCAGCCTTCCCACCCCATTGCCATATCCGTGTGGGACTAACAAGTTTTAGAGATGAATGACAGTCATAACAAATCCCAGTGCATAAAGAGATTAATGCTATTGTGTAAGCATACTGGTTCAGTTTATCCCCTGAGCAGATCAAACCATTCAAGATTAAGGTTTTTAGTATGGATAATTACAAGCAATCCTTCATCAGGACAAGCTGCCTTCACTCTTGCATCTTTACAAGCCTCTGCAAATTCTTTGGTTCTTAGGCTACTTTGAGAGGCTCATCTTGGTTGTGAGTCTCACTAAGTTTCTGGTGGAAAATGACTGGAGGAGATGGCTGACTATTCTGTGTTTAGGACAAAGAAGTCGCTTGTCTATTGCTGTAAAAATGCAATTTTTTTTTTCTTGAAGTCTGCATTTCCTGTGAATCAAAAGGAGCTCCTATCTCATGTGTCACTATCAGCTTTCAGAGGGAAAGGTCTCCAACTTGTGTCCAATTTCATGTTGGTTAAAATGCCTTTCAATCTATTCTTCCTCCATACCAGCTACTTATTAAGGCTGAAGGAAATGTAACAAATTCTCAGAATGTGTGCTGAAGGATGAGGTAGAAAGGGTTTGTGATACAATGTAGGGGTGGGGAAAGAGACAAGTAGAAAGGTAAATCCAAATGCCCTTCTCAGCTGAGAGAAAAGGGAGGTGGGGAGATTCATGTACCGCCTAGATCTGGGAAAGTTTCAGGTGAGTTAACTCTATTGTCAATCTGACAGAAATTGGGGGGTCCCTCTGTAGAAAAGGCTGTCACAGTCGATCTGTTGCACCATGTGGTATCTCCAGCTGCAGTCACAACTCTGGAGCACAGGAGGCCTGTAAAGTGGCCATTCCTCTCCCAAGTGCCTGGACCATGCAACCCCTTCCACAGGCAGTATCCTGCCTTGGTTGGCCCAAAGAGAGGAAAATAGTGTGGCAGTTGGGCAGAAATGGCATTGGCAAAAGACCCTTTTCTCTGTGTGTGTTGAATGACTAGCATTGTGAGGGGAGCAGCTCCAGGAGAGTTACTGTCTGAGCCCCCAGGGAAATGACCCCAGGTACAAATGTGAAAGCAGGACTCTGCCAAGGCTGAATGCAGGGGATGGATGATCTGAGAACAAGCAGAGTGCAAACTCACAGATTCAAACTGTGTTCAACCTACTCAGTTCACCAGAACATCCAGTCTTGTTAGGAAAGCAGATTTACTCATAATGATGGTGTTATAAATGCAAAGGCAATTTTGGGATAAAATCAAAAAGAGAAATTTATTAATAAACAGCAAAGAACAACAACGAGAAAAAAACCACAATAAAAATGGTCAGCGCAGCGCTGGGTGGACAGGGTCTACACCGGAGGTGTAGGGTTCCCAAATCCACGTCTGAGTGTTCTCAGGCTTGGGGTTTTATGGGGATTTTAAGTCCTCAGGCTAAAATTCCAAGCAGGCTCCATTCACCAAGTGTTCTTGATTGTCCGGTGAATGGATTTCCTGGCTTGGAAAAATAGACCTAACCAGTGTCCGGACAGAGTCTCCTCATATGTAAAGAGACTCTGTATGTATTTCAATTTGGGTTATCAAGGCAGAAGTGGTGTGATCCGGGATTGGTGCCGATGGATATCTCGGCAGAGTCTTCCCTTTCGTTTCCAGTGATTGCATCTCCAACACTGGTCTGACAGGTGGGGCGTTCAGGTCTAGCGACGGATACTTTTTCTGAGGCTTGTCTTTGTCGACCTTGATTGTTTCCCAACAGAGATCTGCAGGGACGTTGGTCAGATCCGGAGATGGGTTTCTCCTCCGAGCTAGTTCCTTTGTTTTCCTGATGGCCCTCGTCCTGTCTATTTTCCGAGCTAATGTTCGTTATCTGGGTGTTGGCTGCAATCCGTTGCCTTTTGGAGGAAACTCCCAGCCAGGCTTGGAGAAAGGGTTTATGTACATTTTCGGATTTTATATTATTTCAACACATATACATTCTATTTATACCTTTTCGAATTTTTATTTACAAATAATTTATTACAATGGGAACCTGGGAGAATGCAGTATTTCAGTTCAACTATTTCCTCAAACATGTTTTCATAAATTACTGGCTGAAAGAAGAGAAAAAGCTTTGAGCAGCCCAGAAAAAGGCTGCTCAAAGCTTTTTGCTTTTTACACACATGAAAGAGTTGAGAACAACTGGAGCACTGGTTTTCCTGACCACTCCCATAAAATATTTTAATTTGTTCGGTTTGTTATAAATGCAAAGGCAATTTTGGGATAAAATCAAAGAGAAATTTATTAATAAACAACATAGGAAAAAACAGAGAGAAAAACCACAATAAAAATGATCAGCGCAGCGCTGGGTGGACAGGACCTACACCCGAGGTGTAGGTTTCCCAAGTCCACGTCTGAGCGCTCTCAGGCTTGGGGTTTTATAGGATTTTTAAGTCCTCAGGCTAAAATTCCAAGCAGGCTCTATTCACCAAGTGTTCTTGATTGTTTGGTGAATAGATTTCCTGGATTGGAAGAATAGACCTAACTTGTGTCCGGACAGAGTCTCCTCATATGTAAAGAGACTCTGTATGTATTTTAATTTTGGGTTATCAAGGCAGAAGTGGTGTGATCCGGGGTTGGTGCCGATGGAAATCTCGGCGGAGTCTCCCCCTTTGTTTCCAGTGATTGTATCTCCAACACTGGTCTGACAGGTGGGTGATTCAGGACTAGCAGCGGATACTTTTTCTGAGGCTTGTCTTTGTCGACTTTGATTGTTTCACAACCGAGGTCTGCAGAGACGTTGGTCAGGTCCGGAGTTGGGTTCCTCCCCCGAGCTAGTCCTTTTGTTGTCTTTGATGGCTCCCATCCTGCCTATTTTCCGAGTTAATGTTTCTTATCTGGGTGTTGGCTACAATCCTTTTTCTTTCCGAGAAGAGCTCCCAGCCAGGTTTGGGAGGAAGGTTTCTTTCTTTTTACATACACATCTTTGGTTTTTATTATTTTAACATATACATCTTATTTATATATCTTTACGAATTTTTATTTACACATAATTTATTACAGGTTACTTCTGATGGTTCAGGCTGGAAACTACCTGTTTCTGGCCATTGCATAGAGAATAAAAAAAAAAAAGTAAAAGGCGATGTTTAGAAGAGGTAGTAGCACCGCTTTGCCACTGATGTGTCCCTGAGGACAGATTTCTCTTTTAACTGCCCCTGTCATTTTTTGCCCTCCTTGCTGTTGCACCATCTCTTCCCTGTGGTCATCTACTACTTTCAGCGTTTCCCTCATATCCAGGTAATGCTCTACAGGGCATCATTGCTGCACAGTGGGACACTGTCACCTCTAATGAACCATCACAGTCCCTGCAGCCAGGCTCCACCCTTGGTGCTGCATGGATTTGTTCCTTTTAGAACTGAACACCAGCGGAAAGTTTTCCAAAAGTTCTTGTAAGGGACAAAATTGCAGAACAGTGAGATTTTCAATATGCCTATTAAATTGCAAGGAGGAGTCTTTTGACTCATGGCTGGATAGAAAATATGTATCTACTATTTTTGTCCTTCTGCAGGTTGTAGAAAATCTAGAAAAGACGTAGTCAGTTATTGACATAGTGGGTCCCTTGAGATCTGCTGGATCATCAGGCAGAAAGACTAATTCAGTTCTCAAGAGGCATTATTTTCACCCACGCATGGGATTTTCCTATCAGGAGCTGACATCCCGTACAAAACATGGGAATCATCAGCATTAGCAGGGATTTTACTCTGGAGTTTTCAAGAAGGAACTCATTTGTCAGGGCCATCGGGGCACTAATAGGCTTTAATGGCCACAATCAGCCTCAGCCGGAGTCCGCCCCACACCCTGGCTCATGGGTCCTGGAGCCTAATTTCAGTTTAGCACAGTGCCATCAGTCCCTGCCTGCGCTCTAGCTGTGTTACAGGCATCTCTGTGACTCCTTTGGGACTCCAGTGATCCCAGACTGTTGTTCCAAAATGTTCCAAAATGTTGTAGACATTGTTTTCTGAGTCTGTGAACATGCTTACTGATTATTTTTGCCTCATTTATTTTAGCTGCTTTTATGAGGTGAAATATCCTGCTATTTCTGGACTGTTTTGTTGCTTGGGCTCTTGTGCCTCTTGGATGTTGATTGTTATCTTTTCACCTTAGGGCAAAAATCTTGTTGCTTCAGCTCCACAAAGAGGTAAGATTTGGGTAGTGGGGAAAGTGGAATTTTTTTGTTCACAAATTCAGAACAAAGATGTGAAAACACTGATATTTCTGTGATTTGGTATTGACCTTCCAAATGAGAAAGGCTGAATATAGCATGACCTTTGAAACTGTGAAGTATGGGGAGTAGCAGTATGTGGTTTTGTAGCAGGAGGCCTATTTAGTTGGAGTATTAGCCAAGCTGAGAGCAATCAGACTTACATCACAAAGGAAAAGATGCTTTGTCATAAGCAGAACAGATCATAGAAAAAGATCCCAGATACCTTGGCTCAAAGAATATTTCAGACTGATGAAGAAACTAAAACACAGACACATATGTAATGATTTTCTTTGCATGCCTGCAGTTTCCTTATGCTAGGAAAGGATAGTGTCTGTCAGCTTAAGCAGTATCTGCATATCTTTGGTATGTTCACGAATAACTGCGTTATAAATGTGACACACCTGCACTTGGGCACTTCAATGGGAGGTGGTCTTGTAATTTCAAAATTGAATATAATCTCTATCTTGTAAATCCAAGTATAGTCTTGGTATAATTTCTGACCATATTTAGGACATTCTAGATACAGACACATGAAATGACTCCAAAATCTCTGGTATGAAGGAAGAAAAAGCTTGTCCCATGGAGAAGGCAAGAATGACATTTAGTGGATGGTTCTTGATTCTTTTATGGAAGGGGCTGTGCAAATCTATTTTGATGAACTCGGTGACAAAGAGATCCTTTCCAGTGCTGCATTTAGGTCTTTCAGCTAATGAGAGAACGGTGTGTGTGGGGTGCACAGGAGTTGCAACCCATCACTCAAAATCCAGCAGTACTACTGGTTTATTAAGGAAATTAGTGTGGGTTTTTGTTTCAAGCAGCTCTTATCAAGTATCTCTCTGAGCTCTATAGGCTACAATGCTTATTATAAGATCGCATCTTGGTTCTGGCAGAAGTTAGTCTGTATCAAAGAGACAAGGAAACCATGCTAGAGAGAAAGGAAGTGACCTACTTAAAGTTATAGAGGAGGGGGAAACCCAGCATAAGTCAGAACTCTGGTCTCCGTTTCACTCATAGGCAATTCTTCCTCCAGCACAAAGATCACTTCTAGTCTCTACAGTCTAAAGCCTGTTCAGATCCTACCTTCCCTTTTTCCCTGGGGCTCTGTTAAGGAGCTGCACTTCCACTAGCTGCTCTTGTGTGTTGAGGAACAAATGAGCATGGTTGATTGACTCCTATTGCTAATTGGTATGCTAGAAGGAAAACCTTACATGCTGCAAGGAGAATTTTCTGTAGCCTGTAGGGACTGTGATGAAGAAGGGGTAGGAAAAAATGTCTGGAAGGCAGTGAAGAAAGCTCTCCCAAGTGCTACTTAGCTCTAATGTGTCCCTGTTTGTACTGGATGATACTTCCTTGTTTGCCTGTAGCTCCTTCTCACTGGCTGAGCATGTTTCAGAGGCTTAGGGATTCTGACTCAATTTCCTATGTGCCTCCATGCTGAAAGATAGTCTTCATTTGTTATTGAACAATGCTGAAAACTCTATCAGAGAGAAGTGACAGTTTACTTAAAGCTGCTCGATCAGTCAGAAACCAAGTGTTGAGTGTTGCCTCTCCTTGGAAATTGGCCTCTGAGGAAGAGGAGCTGTATGTTGCCAGCTCAGTTCAGAGGTCACATATCAAATACTTGCAACAACGTCCTCTCTGAGTTTCTAATTCAGCATTATTAATTGGTATTATTTAGCAACTATGTTGGAATGAGTAAAAATTCCTCACATTTTTTAGCTGCTTGTACATTTTTAGTGGGGACATAGTAACAAAATTAAATTAGTTGCTCTGAATTACATGGACTCAGTCCTCTCTGCATTTAAGAGTTTCAGCACAGATTGGCTGCTGTGTGATGAGGATAGCTACTGGGCAGGGGTTATACTGAGTTGTCTTTGATCTAAAGTCTCCAAGCACTTACTCTATTGAAATGGGAAACCATCATGTCCTTGTGCATAACTGGATGAGTTCACCTCCTGCTCTTCAAGGAGAGACCATGATGAGATCTGCTGCTGCAACCCACAGCCTTTTCCTCCCTGTCTTGCACCTCCCCAATCTTATGAAAAATCTCTGTAAGGCTGCTGCATTAGTGCCGCCTCTGCCCTTGAGGCTGATAGCTTGCCAGTTTGATATGAAATTACTCTTCTGTCCTTTCTGTCCTTTGTTTTGCCATGAAAGGTATCAGATCTATGCCATAATACATCACTCTCTTTCATCCTTGTCCCCATTATTTTCCTCCATTTTTGATCTCTCATGAAAGGTTATTTTTCAAAAATCAGCTCCATCCTTAATTTTTTTTATTTTTTTTAGCAGGGAGATGAAATGAAATTTTTTTAGGGGGGATGGGGTGGTAGATGAAATGAACAATCCAGTAAGTTAGTATTAGCTTATTTTTCTCTTCCATACTTAATGTTTCTATAAATTTTTAGGTTGGGGGGAGCACTAACTCTTTTCCTTGGACCTCTTGTACACCATTTGCTTTTACATTTCACCTAGTTAACCTTGTATTGAGACTTACAGCTTTGATTTCACTTATAGCCACCTTAAGAAACAAGACCAATCTTAATTAAGAGATAATAAGAAGATCCACAGACTCCCTAGGTAGCTTTTCCAGTAGTTCATCATTCTTATTATTAAATAGATATTCCAATTTGGCATGCCTGGCTGCGGCTTCCAGGCATTGCGTCTTATTATGTGGTTTTCTACAATATGCTAGAGGACTTATAGTACTTTAGCCCTTCTGTCCAGGAAACTGAATCCTCTCTGTGGTTGAGTTCTGCAAAGGTTGAGGTGAACAAGCTCGTCTCTGGGTGAGTTCAGTTTGTGTTCTGTACCATCTACAATGTCACATGAACTATGAGCACTAATCTAGACTTGGACTTGACAAGCACTAAAGCTAACATGTCCTACATTAAAGACCTAGGACAGCCCCAGGTTTAAGTCTTATTCTAAAATGCTTCATGTTTGTGCTCCACATCTCTGTTCTTGCTGTTACAGAAAGTAAGGTCCAGACTTGCTTTAATAAAGAGCAAATTAAGCATTTAAAGTATGCCCATTAAATAATCACCATTCATTCTATGTACCAAATAAGACAAAAGATCTTATGATTGAAAAAGTGCATATTGTTTAAAGACTGCAGGTATGGAAGACTTTAAAAAACAATGGGGGCTGGGGAATTGATGTAGCAATACAGTGCAACCAGTGTTAACAAAACATAAATGGACTTTGTGATCTGTTCAGGGATCTGTTTCATGAACTAACACAGCAGCTGCTGGCTATATCTCTGTGGACTGACATAGAGAAGACACTCCCTACCCCATCTCTCTATCTGTTTAAAGAACAATTTTATTTTTTCTGGGAAGTGTATGCTTATTATATTAGACAGATAAACCACATCATTCTATTGTACTCAAGAGTTTATAGAAAATTTAGCATGTTGCTAAGTCAAAACTGTAAGGCAATGCAATAAATTTTAAGTAACTTTAAAGATGACAAATATGTTGATGCTTGCTTTAATTACAGTTTCATTTTGCTTCCACTGAAATGGTGGTTGCTGTATCAAGGAGCAGAAATCCAATCTAACTGCACCCCATTAAGTAGTTAGCTTTTTTTGACAATTAAAATTAATAATTATGAACACTAATAAACACCTAGTCTCTATGTATAGGTTAAATAATTACCTGCTCCAAAACATCTGCCTGAAAAATCTGTAAATCTGATGGAACAGGAAGTGTTGTCCCTAGAAAGAAGAGTTTGGCATAATTCTTCAGTCAAAAAACTTCCAGTAATTCTTCTTTCATAGATACTGCACACTGAGATTATGTCAATATGAGGAAGTCAGAGTGACAAGGAACATTTGCAGGCACTGGGATACCATCACCTATGCTACAGAGCTGCTCCAGTGCCCCCCAGAAACAACCTGAGTGCTGAATGCACAACATTTTGGAGGTTTAAAGAATTTGCTATTCAGGCTGCAGTATGCCAGTTTAACCTCAGCATGCAGAACATTTCTAGGCACATTTAGCCTACTAATATAAACACAGCCTAAGAGATTCAGAATGTATTGACACTGAGTCCCCAGAGTGAGGAGAATGGGTCTTCAGTCAAGAGGTAATAAAGCACCTTTCCCTTCCCAAAACTCTTTTATTCTTGAGTTTTTAATTTGGACTGCATACTGATTTAACTTATTTTTTCATTATTTCATAAAGCAGATGAGATTCTGTCCTGCTTTAAGACAAATCTGGGAGGAAACCTCTGAATGGTGTCTCTCTAGAAGGCATATTCAAGTGGCCCCTTCCGCTACTGGTTCGGGAAAAGATTTTCTTGGAGAAAAGTGGAAAAAACCTGTTTATTTAACAAGAAAAGTATTCTGAGCATAAAAATATTAATAATATTAACAGTAAAACCTCCTGCTGTTCTGAAGAGATGGCAAATTCAGAAAGTCCTTGCTGTGAGCTGGGCTCGCTCAGTCTCTTATCAGTCCCTCCAGTGCTGGAAAATACCGGGGCCCAGGCTCTGGTGGGCCATAGGTGTGAGCTTCCAGTGCTCTTCTGAATTTCTGGTCCAGAGCAGGGCCATACAGTCCCAGAGAAAGGGAAAAAAACCAAAACCAAACCAACACAGTCCAAGATACTCCTCTGCCTCAGCTTGCTTTTTAAACTAACTAAAAGCAAAGAAGAGCTCTCTCCCAGTGTCCCTGCTGCAGACGACAGAGTCCCTGAGAAGAAAAATGTGTGGGAGCAAGTCCAGTTTCTGAAAACAAACTGCACACTTCTTCTCCTCACCCTTTGCTGTCACAACCAGTCTTAAAGTTGCAGAACTTGATAACCAGCATAAACAGAACAGGCAACTGGGGATACAAGCATCATAAATTCACCCCAGGACATACTCTTACCCTGTAAAATCTTTTCTACCAAACAATGTAAAAAATTAATGCAACATTATAACTATAAAATATAAGTTATAAACTTTTAAAGCTAGAAATAGGTTTTGCTTTTATTTATGCTGCTGTTCTGCATAATTCTAGACATCTATATTTAATAAAAATTATAAAAATATTTAAAGTGTATTATTGACTAAGACCAGTCAAATACTGGTGTAATTAATTATTGGCACTTCTGGCAAAATGTAAGGTTTGATTTTGGTTTCTATACAAGTTTTTCAAGCAGTAAGTCAATCTTCAGAACTGAACAAGACTACCAACATGTTTCAAGACTAGAATGCAGAAATTTTATGTAACACATTCTCCTTGAATTTGTATTTGTCTTGCATTGTGTTATCTTCAGACAATCATTCTATTTGAAAGGAAGATGCTTTTTTTTCTTTTTTTTTAATCCTATGGAAGACCAAATATTGTGACATGAACTTTTTGATTTATTGGAGGTATTCACTGAGAACTGGTTGGTTAAAAAGATATGTTCCCAAAAGTCTGTGCAAAAAGGAGAGCTCTAGAAAGTCTGTTCTCAGTAAACTTACTCTTCTTGGATTTGCATCAAAGTACTAAGGAGATCCAGTCTTTGGCAGCCAAAGAGGGCCTTGGCGAGTTTTCCAACTGTAGCACCTTTAGAGCCTTCCCTCATTACCCATTTGAGCAGCATTTGGTAAACCTTTTCTTTTAGTCCATCTCGTTCATAGTCATGATCAATTTCATCTATTTCGGGATCACTGAAGCCCAGTTTCCGAGCACAGTGCTTCCACTGCTTAGCCAGCTTTTCTCTCACTAGATTCAAATGCTTTTCTGTCAGGACAGTAGTATTGTCTGCAAAAAGAAGAGTGTAAGAGAATTGCATCATTCAACAGTTCTTCTGCTCCTTTCACTCTCTCTCTTCTATCCTTCCCCAACTATTTATTGGTAATATCTGGAGACAAAATCTTAGTGATGCAATCAGATGTGGATTTTATATGGAAGCAGCATAACCCAGTGAGGCAAGAACTGTCCAGACATGTGTATTCACAGGTCAGTTGCTGGACTTGCTCTTTGATCTGAAGCTATCAGAGGTTGTCACTTAAACCTGCAAGATTGAAGAAAAACCTTTCTATAGTTCTTAGAATTGTATAGGTTTTATATTCTGAGATACAAATGTCATTTAGGATACAGGGGATAGTTTAATTCAGTACTGACCAATGAAAATACATTACATTTCAAAATTGTCCAACTTCTATCTGAATGAAGTTGTTGTGGCTCTTGAATATATGGTTTAACTTTTAATTTTCCCTGTGTTGTGTCAGGCACTGGACTCTATAATCTGCATGGGTCCATTCCAACTCGGGATATTCTATGATTTAAACTAGAAGTCAGGTGAGGATCTCCAATCTTAGCCTTGCTTCTACCCATTTGAGTGTTTTATACATTCCAAACCAAATGATTCTCAAACAATTATATGGGATGAATACATAAAAAATAGGGAGCTATTCTCTTACCAAATATACCCATTGCTTTATAATGTGTATAAATTACTTCCATAGCAACAGGACAAGTGCTGACATGCGGGTTCTGCTCTTCAATCTTCATGTGACTGAAGGATCCAATTTGAATTCCAGAGCTGTTATTTATGTTGTACTTGATTGAATCATCTGTATGAGGAACTTTAACACAAATTTACAAACAACAGCATTAGGTTCAAATATCAAGAAGTAACATAAGAAGGAAGAAGTTCTACTAATAAGGGGAGTGATATTCATTGCACTTGATGTAGAAATAGCCATTTACTGGCAACCGTGCTGTGAGCGTATTTTCACTGTGCAGTGTGACACCAATGTACTTTAGTGAAAGCCCAGTCTATTTTAAGACAGAGTGCCACAACCAAGCTGATAGTTACTAGACTGTAAATAATGTTCTCTGTGCCTTGGGAATGCATAGTAGCAGTCTTGCTTTCTGCTGCCTAACAGCTTCAGGAGGCCAGCCTTGACTCAAACACTCCTTTCGTTTAAATCTTAAAGCCTAACTTCTGCCTCTCAGCTCTACTTTTCATAGATGTAAGTTCAGATTTACAGTCATGACTTCTGAGTTCTGTGAGACTACAGCAAATCATTTCATGTTGCTCATAAGATATGATTACTAAACCACATAATTTAATCTTTTGTTTACTGTTGTCTGATTTACACATGGAGCATTAAGCTAAGTCACTATTCATGTTAGCTGATGTCAGTTTTCTGTTCTCTTGACAGTGTTTTCTGAGCTCTGCTTGGATAATCATCCACTAAATATTCTAACTCTAGCTTAAATGGTAAATCTCACAACCTGGGTCTAAAACTGAAGTACAGATACTTAGAATGATACAGCAAGCTCTGCACTTCACCTGAAATCATGGTTATGTTCTTGTTACACACTCAATTGCAATGTGAAAGTGTGAAAATCTGTTATGTATGAAAATCTAAGTGCACTTAATATATGCTAACCTGAGACTGCAAGTCAGAAATATTATATGCATGATTAGATTGATGAAGTTGCAAAAAAGGAAAGCATTTTATCATGTCTCATAACATTATTACTTCTACTCATAACATTATGATTCCTGTATCTTTTTTTTTTAAGAGCTAGAGGACTCAGGAAACACATTGTATTTGTAGTTAAAAATATAAAGAAACCTCATGTTTGCTATATTCTTATCTAGCAATAAAATGAATTTAGCATAAGATATGAAAATGTATACAAATAATTTGTCAATACTACAGTATTAACAGTAAAAATTACTGTGCTTATAAATCTCCTTTCCCAAACCTTTACACTTAGCAGCTTCTCAGGTTTGGGTCATCATTTAAGGGATGCAGACCCAAGAAAACAGAAACCTGCTCTTTCATGTTTTCTTTGTAGTATAGACCACTTAGAAACTGGACAGGCCTTTGAAAGGGTTAATTAAAGAATTCAGAGTGCTCCAAGCAACACAACTTGAAAAGAGCATACATTAATAACTCCTGAAGGATATTACATTATTTTAGGGGTTCAAGGCAGTAGAACTGTAGAGACCTGTGTCCCAATGAAGGCCGATCAGTGTGAAGCCTGTAGCTAGAAATTTGTATTAAAATCCAGAGCAAGATAGGACAAAGTGTCCCAAATGTGTGCGTGATTCCAGAGCTGGGGAGAGTGACAGCAACTTGAAGATCAATCTAAGAAAGTGACTAGTTTAGGTGTCCAGGAGATTTTAAAATTCTTACATAAAATAATGTATTGTCCTTGATTTATCAAATACACATTTCATGGTGTGTTTAGGTCTTGCTAGAGATAGGAACTAGTTTTTACCTACTGATACTGAAAACTTCAGCTATGGTTAGAGGTATTTAGCAATAACAGAAATTATTTCAAGTTTCTGAAGTATTTTGCTTCATTGCTCAGGATGCAATGCACAGCCTGTTGCCTACCAGGGCAGATGAAGGCCACAGCACTTACCTGGACTTACTTTGGATGCACTAGGATAGTATGGAAACGTTCCCCTTGTGAAAGAAGTGGAATCCCTGTAACCTGTAGAAAGAACAAAAAACCAAAGAAATGCCAAAAGCATTACGTAACTAGAAAAGTAGATATACATAACAGTGACTTCCATATTTGTAAAATGTGAGTATACAGTACTCTTAAATACAGAGATGAGAAGCTTTTTAAGTAGCAGGATTATGTCTCCATTAATAACTTTAGTTTAAGCATGATCTTATTGTGGTTTTGCTGAGTTACTAATAACCTTAACCATCCTTGGATCTCAGTGAGGACAATGGGCTTCCACATGGGTGTAGGAGTATCTGGCAGTGTGGGATCACAGCACACTGCAGTTACAAACTGAGCTGCCTTGTATGAGGTATTCAAACGGGCAAATTCCAAACTCCCAAGTGTGAGTTTTCGAATGCTCACAGATGAGTTCTGCAACTCATACCAGGGCAGCAAGAGCAGATGGGTTACAGTCACTCAGCAAGTCAATGAGGAGCTGAAATGCAGCTCTTGTGCACCTCTGGTATCTGCTACACTATTTCATGCAGCTTTCCTATAATAACTGTTTTCTTTATTTCCTTCAAACAGAAGGTTTTCCTGTATTAGTGATGAAAATTCTAATGCCTGCCTTCTGGCATGACAGCCCTCCAATTCATTTCAGTAAATGAACTCACATAAACAACTAATCACAGCCTCTGCATAAATAATTTAACAGAATAACACCTTTGTGGCATTCTGCTTGTAAAAAGCTAAGCATCCTTCATTTTCTTGTGAGATGACCTGGAAAATAACACCATGCTAAAAATATCCAAGAGTAGGAGCAGGCATCTCATGCTGTCTCTAGTTCCTCAAAGTTATATCTTGTATATCTTATCTCCAGTTACCACTTATTTATATGTTTTGTTAATGCCCAATATTCTCTTCCTTCTTTGTCTCCATACCTTTTTACTCCATGGCTTACCAGCAAACACCAGCAGAAGCTCTCCCTGAGCACCAGGCAGAGCTCTCTGGAGAAACCAGTTACAAGCCTTAGCTCCTTGCTGGCTCCCTAGGTTTGAAAGTCTCTCAGCTTGCTGCAAGTCAAGCTAAAAAATACCCATCTATTTTCTGAAATGCTACATGTGTTGCATGAGCAGAACCTATGGTAGGAATGTTACGGTTTTGGGAGTCAAAGTTCTCAGCTTTCCTAGAATGACTGGTAGCAGCTCCTAGTTTTGGGAGCTGCTTTAGCAGTACTTGCTGTCTGCTCTTCCTTGGCTGGTAGCTGAAGAGTCAGGTGCTGGGTCTTATGCTCTTCTGTTACACTGATGCTTTAGAAATGGTACATCTGAAATTGGCAGCCTGACATTAGTGAAAGCAGCACAATTAAGTCAAAGCTAGAGCATTTTAACTTTGAGTAAACAAAGAGTTTTTATTTCATTTATTAATGAAATAAATTCACCCCTGCTGTATTACAGAACCTGCAATAAGCAGGTTGTTGAACACCATGACCTACAAAACTCTCCTGATGACTTCACTGAATAGAGGAAAAGTGTGTTTTCAGAAACATAAGTGTTGGGGAAGGAGGAATCTCACCTGTATCTGTGTCTGAATTCTTTGAATACCGGTTTACATTTGTCTGTGACTGCTGGTTTTGTCCAGATTCTGGCACAGGAGGTTTACTTAGGCTAAAGTTACTGGCTGAACACAACCCATAGGCATCCACTGGGTTTCCTGTTGGAAGACTGTTGGGACTGGGCCCGTAAAAAACATCTACATTTCCCCTTTTTGGCGTTGTTGCAGCTGCCTGTGGCCAGATATTTGGATCAATGTTTGCCCAGAAATATGGATTAGTGTTTGATCCTGTTTTATCAGCTCTTGGATATAGTTCATTTCTCTGAGAAGTAGGAGATGGCTTTGCAAACGGATCACGGGAAACTCTCCGTCTCCTTTCCTCCTCTATCATTTCAGGGCTGTATACAACAGGTGGAACTGCTTTATCCATCCGGCTCCCAAACGCGTGGTAGTTGTATTCATGCTGAAGTTTTCTTTCCAGATTATCAGCAGATGGAAATGAGGTCTCACAGCTCTCGACAGGCTGGTTCTCAGGGTAGGCAGCAAGCAGGGCTACATTAACCTCACTGGTCATGGGACCTTGAGAGCTGTGTAGAGAATTAGGCTGATCTGAAAGAGAAGAACATTAAATGTTTGAAAACATTCAAATGCAAGTATTTGACTCGTTGCAATGATACTAAAATCTATTAACCTAATTTATTATTATTGTATATCTAAAAGGTTTCAATAAAACATTACTTCCAGCATAAGAAATTCTATAAAATAAAACACAGCTTTATTGACAAGTAGAATAGCTTTTTATTTAGGAAGTACAGGTTTGCTTAAGCTATCTGTGTTAAAATCTCACTATCTTGAGTAGTGTCAGAATTCACTGCATACTAGGCTTATGCTAACATCAGCTGATAATTTTCAGCCATTGAAACAAACAAATCTGGTGGCATTTGTAGGGTCTGATTTACTGGTGTGTCTCCTGTGGCATTAACTGGAGTTTGATCAGTGCAAAACTGAAGTGTAACAGGATGGAAAATAATGCCACTGTAATAACAGGTGTAATTTCATACAGCACAAATAATTTTCCATTAAAATCTTATTTAAAAATAATTATGTAAATTGTCTTGTCTGGGTATTTAGTGATGAATACTCTTGTCCCAAAGAATACATTTTTACAAGTAATGTCTACCAGATAAAATAGTCTGTGCCATCTACATTTTTCAAACTAATTCTCAGTATCAAAGGAAGCTCTACTTCAGAATTGAGCTAGATGGAGTTATAATCTGTATGATGCTGTAGCATTTGAAGACTAAATAAGAAACAAAAATCTGTTTGATACTACTTGTACTTATATTTTCAAGGGTAGTACTGATTCTTTCTTAAAGTTCTGAAAGCTTCACACATTCCTAAAAAATATCATACATTGCTTGTAGCAAGGGACACTTACAGAACACTGTAAAACTGGAATAAAGTATATGTATGGGCTTCTATTTAGCTCAGATAATGCCAGTGAAATGGGTTCCCCCCACCCCAAAATTACATTGTTCCAGCTCATATTAGGCAGGACCAAAACTAGTTCCTTTGGATGGCTATATATTAGTACACCTTCAGTCAGACTTGCTCTGCTTGTTTTGCTACCACTGCTGGAGAGGAAGTGTGAGGAATGGCTAATACAGAAATAACCCCAAAGTGACAGCTCTTAGCAATTCAGTATCAGCTTAAACTATATGGCATCTGTTCTCCAGGGCAAGCTTGAGATGTAGGAGCAGATCCTGTGGGATACTTTTCACTACCACTGTCTGAGTGATGCCCATTGACTAGAGAAAAACCTCTGCCTTTGACTGACAGGCTGGCAAGATGGCATCTTTCTGCAGTGGAGGTTCACAACAAAGTCTTGTACTTAAAACATGAGAGCATCTGCATTCTGCAGCAGTCATACATGATACTTTCTGCTCAGGAATTGTAACTACACTCACTTAAAAAATACAGGAGTGGGGCTCCCTTAAGTGTATCAGTTCTACTGAGGAACAGTTGTAGCAAACCTAGTTTTGGGGAAGAATTTTTAGTTGCATTACATTTAATAATATTAATTTGATCTTGTCTTAGGTAACTCAGCAGAATTTTATTTCCACTGGATTTTTTATTATTTCACGTAATTCAGTGTTTTTGCAAGTAAGATCCTGTGTCCTTTGACATTAAGAAACTTTGGTAAGAGAATTCCAGATACACTCCTACAAAACTCTAGCTGTATCATATTAGATATATTATCACAGATATATTACCAAATATTAGAGAGCCAGCCCTATAAAATCACAAAACATGCAACTTATCCAAGATTTGATGAAAGTATGAGAGAAAAGAGAGAAAAACCCTATCTACTAGTGTTTCTCAGATTCCTTAGGGAGCAAGGTCCTAAAAATACACTTTACAATTATGTATCTTGGTCATATTCAGAGCATTCAAAAGAAAGGATGGAGGGCAAAAAAGAAAAATTAATTAAATTAAAGCCTACAAACCAAGCAGTTGGCATGAGTAAAGAAATGAAAGATTAAGTATGAAAAGTTATTATCAAAGTGACCATTGTAAAGCTTAATGTTGAACAAAATTTTTTGCATGGAAGAGGAAAGCAGAAAAATCTAAAAGGAGATGAGTTTGAACTGTAGATGATGGAAAATTTGAAATTGTAAGTGTGACTTCTAGGAACAAATAACATATCAGTGATTACGATTCTTTCTGAGGTGCTGAATAATTGAGTCTCTTAATAACCCTTAATGGTAAGGTTACTTGCTTTGTACACAACTTCATCTTTGGCAAATACACAGAATAATTATATGCTAGTGACTTACCTACTTGACCATTGCTGGTATCTTCTGGTACAGCATCTATTTGAAGGGATTCCATGCTATGCAGAAGTTCATTTGACTCAGGCCACATTTTCTGCATGTAAGAAAGAACAAATGATTAAATTATAGGCAAAAGCTTAAACAAAGGGAGTACCTGTAGAGTATGAAACAGAACAGATTCACTGTGAAGTGACTTGGATGAACAGATTCTGTGAATCTCTGGGAAAAGATCCCATACTCATTCAGAGAGCACAGCCTGACTGGAAATACCTACTGCTTTGCTACAGGTGGGAAAAATATTTTCTTCAATGAAGTGAGGGAGGACTGCAATGTAACTGCAGTATATAATACTCTGAGTTGACCAAAAAATACCCTTGCCTACATGAATGTAAGCTTAATCCACAGTGGCTATGGTATATGGTATTTATTAGCCAGACTCTTGGCAACGAATCTTGATGAGGGGATGCTGCTGAGGTAAAAGTAGCAAACATGCATCCTGTTCTGTGGATCTATATTTAATAAGTTCATTCATCAATGGGGAAGAAGAGGTGAGAAATAATTAAAATTCAGGAATAGGCACACTGACTTGTATAAAGATGATTAGGAATGAGGAGTTTAGAAGAAATTTTTAGAATGGATCAGTGCAATTTCCTATCTATAACCCTCATCTCACTTAACTAGAGTTAAGGCAAAATCTACTCCTGTTCTACTCTTTTGATGTTTCCATTATTTGGGCTTTGCTGGAAGTTATTTTTTTTTTTAACCTGGAAAAATTATTTCTCAACTTCCCCAAGTGCTGATAAATTGTAAAATATTTTCCAAAAGTAGAGTTTGTGTTAGTGTTTTTTCTTAAAAAACTAATAAAGCCCAAGAAGTACTTCTACAGATTAAAAATCAACAATTCCTACCTATCTCTTCCCCAATAAATTGACTACCCTCGAAAAGCAAAAAGTGATGTTCTAATGCACATTACAACCATAGGTCCTTAGATTTTACTTGAGTAACAGAATTGTTTGAACAGGGGGTTGAACCAAATGACTTCTGGTCCCTTTTGACCTCAACCATTCTGTGATTCTGTGATCCTTTTAGTTAGGAGGCTTCCACGATTGCTGGGCAGACAGCAGGAAGGTTATGCCCAAACCCTCTAAGTCCTGTTGCTACTGAAGCTGTACTAGTAATTCACATAGTGACTTGTCTTGGATCCACTCTTCACAATCTGTGCCCTGACTGTAATGGATGCTTTCCTTCCTGAGAAAATAATAAACTCACAGCCCATTTCAGTAGTCATTTTGTCCCTATGATATGAGAGGTGCATCTGCAGAGAGCTAACGCATCTAGTAAAATTTTCCATTGTTCTGATTTGGGGCTGCTGTCATAAATTAGACATATATACAGCTCACACTGGGAGTTTGATCAAATCAGTCCAAGAAATCTGTTTCATCAGTTTCATTTTGCAAAACTCTGTTGCTTTTTTGAATGGTTACTGGTGCTTTGTAAACATCACATGAAATTTCTTTCATTTCCACAGTTGAAGACTTGGTGAGAAGGAAGCACTTTAAAAAAAAAAAATGAAAGAATGGTTTCACAAAGAAGTTTGTTGTTTGGGGTTTTTTGTTAGTTTTTTTTTTTAGTTAGGAATACAGATATATTGTCTGTGAGTGAAGTCTATACAGTCAAGTAATTAAATTCATAAAATCTGTGATAAAAAGGTTCCATTATCAGCCCAGTTTTTCAAGAAGTTCTGATTCTCTTTTATTCAGTCAGGAAATGATTGTTTTAATCATAATTTTTAAACTTACAGCCAGAAAAGTAAGAGAAACCAACTTGGATACTCAGGAGAACTACCTGAATTTAACCTTTACCTGTTAATATTACTATGGTATAGCTTCTTGGTCTCAAGCAGGGTGAAACTCAACAGAGACTGCCTGAAGGCAGGGCAAAAATTACCAAGAATTTATGAAGTTACTTTAAATCAGATTCTGCCACTTTTGAATTGCTAGGAATAACGTTTTATTTCATGAGTGAGACCTAATGGATATATGAGGAGCTTTTGCAAAGTATCATCATAGAATCAGTTTGCTGTTCAGGTGGAAACAGACCTTGGGCCCACCTCCTGCTCAAAACAGGGTCACTTATGGGATCGGAGTTGGGAGCTCAGAGCTTCGTGCAGTCAGGTCTGAAAACCTCCAATGATGGTGACTAGACAACCCCTTTAGGTAACTTGTGCCGCTGCTCTGCCCTCTTCAGAGGGAAAAGTTTTGGGTTTTTTTCATTTTACTCTTACATCCAGTTTGAGTCTCTCTTGTTTCTGTATTTGTCTTTTTTCCTCTAGTCCTCACATGATGCATTGCTGGGAAGAGCTTGGCTCTATCTTCTCAAAGTCCTCACACATAGGGGCAGGTTGCTATTTCTTTGTCCTCAAAAGACATTGCATGGCTGGGCAGATGTAGTAATCTCTTATTAGGACTAACAAGGTCTGAGCAGATCTGCTGCCTGTGACACTGCTGGTGCCAGGCAGGCTGTGGCTGGTGCCCAGGTTGCTGCTCTCCATCACCCTGAGGTTCTTCTCGGCAGTGCTGCTCCCTGGCTGGGCAGCCCCTAGTTGGCACTGAAGCCAGGGGTTATTTAATCCCAGGTGCAACACATTCCACTTGTGCTTTCTGAATTTCACAAGGTTTCTCTCACCACATTTCTCCAGCCTGCAGCTATTGTCCTTGTCCTTGTGAATGTATTGACTGGTCCTTTTAGTTTGGCATCACCTGCACACCTCATGCATGCTCCATCGCTTTTGTCAGGTCACTGACACAGGAGTAAACCAGGTCACCACCCCCCTGCACTCCTGCAGCTGCTTCTGGCCTGCAGGTGAAGTAGGACCCATCAACTGCTCCCCTCTGGGACTTGCCATCCAACCTGTTTTTCTGCTCATCCAGACAGCAACCTCTGAACTTGAATACAAGAGTAGTTTGGGAGAGAGTGTTGAAAACCTTCTGAAGGTTGAGATAAATTACCTGCTCTGCCCTCATTCACAAATCCAGCCATTTTATCAAAAGGAAATCACATCAGTCAAGCATGATCAGTCTTGAAGTGGCAGAAGCTGCCCATAATTGGGGCTGGGAAGAACGAATGTAGGCAACCTTAAAATGCTTAGAAATCTACTCACTTTTAAATTTTTCAGATCTTCTTCTATATTTTTTCCTAGATTTTGATAGTAAAATGGCTTGTATCTTCCACTGATTTCTGCAAAAACAAAAGAACTAAGTGAAAGCGGGTTTCAATGGAAAGTAAAAGTGACTTGTACTGTTAACAATCTTGATGGAAAAGGATTGAAGAATGGAGACTTCTATGATGACAGAAACAAGAAAGGTATACATACATTTGTAATTTGTTCACATGGTACATTTAGTTGTAAACACTAACAAGAACAGGGTGACTTCTAGGGATTTGTTGTTGTTGTTGTTGTATTGCTTTTTAGGGTGAAATCTGTCTATGATCAGTAGCTGAGAGCATCTTTCCTTGAGTGGTATATGGGAAAATTAGAAGCTAAGACCCAATACAAACATAGGCTTAATCTATTAGCAGTAGATTATATATGTCAAATATGGATATAGTAGGTGGATTCCTCATGGGAAACAAATTTCCTCTGAGTATTTAAGTATATGCCTGCTGTATATGAAGCTGTTGGGGTCCCTCTGAATACAAACCTCAGTTTCCTGTTATTTGTTGGGGTCTTTTTTGTGGGTTGGGTTTCCTTTCCTCTTTTTGTTGTTTTGGGGTTTCCTGGGTGGTTGGTTTGTTTTTTGGTTTTTGTTTTTTTTTTTGACACTATGTATTGAGGCAGAAAGAAGAGACAGTGAGATATAGAATTTTGACTTATTTGCTCTTAGTCTCCTTCCCAGACCATTCAGCCAAGACTTCTAGCAATTGGAAATGTTTTGCCGTCTGACCATATGAAAGGATGATTAGCTATCAAAGTCACTCAGATTACTTATGGAAGGATAACTAGGACAGCTTTTGAATCTAGAGTATTTCAAATAGCATATTTTCTCAGTCATGGTCAAAATATACTATAGCCCTTGATGTCAGTTTTTATGTAAATTTCAGCAATAATATTATATTATGCTGGAAATAAATTATCAGGGACAAAGTGTCTTAATTAGCTCCATTCACTTACTAGGATTTCTCAAACCTCAAAATGCTGGATCAGATTGCATTTTTGGTTACGGTACAGAGAGCATGCTTTACAGAACATGTGCATTGCTATTTCAGTTTAGGTTTAAAAAAACCCCAACCTTATTTCAAGAGGAAAATACACACTCAGGTTTGTTTTGCTTCATTATAAATGATCAATTGATGCAAACAAATATGAATCCTAAAGTAGTGCCTTACCTGCAAAGGTTGGACGTTTCTCTGAATCTTCATCCCAGCATTGCTTCATTAAGTCAATAATTTCCACTGGACATTTATCAGTGATCTCCTTTATGTCTGGTCTGTTTCCATTCATGATGCCAAAGCAAATCTGGGTTTCATTTATACCATCTGAAAAACAAAATTTCCTATCAGGTTCTGTCTATGGGTTTTGCTACCTATCCATAGGTAAAAGAAACAATGAATTGGCTCCCTGTGTGTTTATGGGTATGTAAAATATGACTTCAAAGAGGTCCAGGTTACAGCTACAAATATTTTATATTAGTGAATTTGAATCCACTGCCCTGACTTCTGTGGTTCAGAGATTTATTTTAAGATTAGTGGATTTACTTTTATATGTAAGACGTGCAGTGTAAGGGTGACAGCTCTTTAGAACCTGCATCTCAGGTGCATCAGCTCTGCACTAGATATGAACACAAAGATGGCCACATTTAGCCATTTAAATAGCAAAAAATCCATTCAAAATTATAAACATGTTATTCTGCAATTCCACAGTTGGCTCCTATTGTTCTACGTAAGCCCATTGGTGCATGTTGAGAAATCAGCACCACACAGCTGAGAATTGGTAATGGACTGTGAAATCATTCTCATTTCCATGTTTAACCAGTCCAGTTCAGGAAATAGTGTCTATCAAAGTTTCCATCCTGGCCCACCTGAGATTTGCCTAATTTCTGCCAAGTCTGGTCTGTGCCCACACCATGTAGATGTGAGTAGTTTCAGCTCATGGCTGCATTTTATTCAGGTGTTCTCATCCATGCTTAGAAGGACGTAGGAATGATGCAACTTATTTCTCTCACTGGCCATGAGGTGCCAAACCAGTGTTACTCTAGGCCATGGATGATGCAATCTACTAATCTCAATTTTATAACATTAAATGCTTAATATTTGTAACTTATTTTTCTGATAGCATCCTTTGGGAAGTAACGTACTTTCGTATGGCTCTTTGCTAGCAAAAATTGCCCAGATCACAATGCCAAAGCTGTAAACATCTGATTTCTCCACTGGTTTAGCATTAACAGAGCGTAAATGCTCTGGGGCCATATAGAAAAGTGTCCCAGCATTGTTCTGGTAAGCGCTCTTCATTTGCTTCTGTCGGACTGTTTCTTCTTGGGTCAGCCTACTCCAGCTCTTAAAGGAGGCAACGCCGAGATCTGCAATCTGAAAAATGAGACACTTCAGAGCTAGTGCTGTAATGAAGACGAGATAAACAAGTATTGCACGCAGTGCTCAATTTTATCAAGACTTAATACTAATCTAACAACTTATCTAAAAATTAGTAAGTGAAAAAATACAACTCAGGAAAACAATTTTATTTTTTTCTTGTTTTTCTTTGGGTTTGTTTTTTTTTTGTTTGTTTTTTTTTTGTCCCAAAAAAAGTATCACTGCCAATTGGGAACCATTAGGTTGAACTTTTATTATTAATTGTGGAACACTTGCACAATGTGAGGATAGAAGAAATTTAGTTTCACTCATATTGACAATCGTATTTGAGGCCTGCTTTCAGCACTCATGGGAGAACAGAAGATTCATAGGAGAAGAATCTAACATTCAAACCTAGAATCAATCTATGAGATGGGCAGATATGCCTCCTTCCTTCACCGCCCTTTCCATTCAGATTCCATTTCATTCAACCACTTCAGATCTTCCTTCAGAAAAGGGAAAGAAGAGGATCTAAAACGATGTGATACATATAACAAAGAGACAAGGGAAAGAATAGCATGGAATAGGTTAAAGCAGAGATACCTGGGTACTGTGTGCTTGACAGTGTGATATTACTGAAACTTTAGGGTGTGGTTTTGCAACTAGACTAATGGCTGGTGGTGAAGAAAGTAATCCTTCCTTCCTTTCCCCCAGTCTCCTGTTATGTGCTCCCTCTGCTCCTCTTGCTCCAGCATTGACACTTACCTGGGAAGACCTAGTGCAAGGCAGTCAAGCAGCTTGCTGAACCAAGTACTCCCCAACAGAAGGATAGCACTGCCAACAAGGTAAATGGTAATCTGCTGGTTTGGTTTCCTAAATCAAGGCACCAGTAGCACCAGCGCTAACACAAGGGAACAGGAGGTCAACAGGAGAGGAAAGCTGAAAGAAATTTGGCCTGTCTCTCTTGGACACAGGCAGCTGCCAGAGTTGTGTAACTCAGTTACTTCAAATAAAAGTGAGGGTGACACCTTGCCTCACTTCTAACACTTTTCTCTCTTATTGCCTCTAACTAGCTAACTGTTCCTCTTGAATTTCTGAGGCCTTGGGCTACGTTTAGAGGTTGTGTATTCAGAAGAAATCTAGCGACATTCTACTGAGGAAGTAGGAGCCCAGGTTCATGTCTACAAGTGAGAGGAGGTCTAGTGATAGAGAAGGATATGACATAAATCTTCCTACATTTACAATTTCCTGGAACTATTTGCCTAATTATTGACAGTGTTAGACACATTCAAGCAGATAGATTGTACAACAGCTGCCTTAAATTATACTTTTGCTCAAGCTCCTTAAGGAAGTCTTATCTGATTCTGAATTTGATCCCATGTTCCAGATAATTTTTTGTCATGAAATGTGATGATAGCCTAGTTTGATCCTGTCCATATAAGCGAGCTGAAAGCCAACTCCCCATACAATTTATATTTAAAGCAGATCATGATGGGGTTTTTATTTTTGGAAAATAAATAAATTTATAATTCTTATCTGCAAGCTGCTCATACTGCACTTGCTACTATATTAACCTTGTTGAAGAACTTCTCACTAATTTATGAGTGAGAAATAGAAAATGAAGAGTTCTCTGAGTTCTGTGAAGAGTTCTCTTCACAGAAATTTATTCTGTAATTTCAGATTGTAATGGGGTGATTATTTCAACAACTCACCTTGACCAGAGACAGGATATTTGATGAGGACTGCGGCAAATTCCCCTCAGGTTTATTCCTCAGTAGCCTCTATATTTATGTGTCTTGATCCAAAACCATACTAAAGTTAATAGAAGGGCTTTGGAATAGGCTTATAAACCATTCTTTGAAGTAGTGTCCTGATGGGGTTTTTTTTGTAGCTCCTGGATGTCATTTTAAAATGATGACTAGGGGAAAAGAGGGATACAAAAGAGGAGAAGATAACAAAAGAAAGGAATAAAAGAAAGGAAGTGAAGGCAGGAGGAGAAATTACAGCAATAAAAGACAAAAGACATTATCCATAAAACATTCTATTTTGTTTCAAACTTTGTATTAACATGTTTTGTCTTTCTAATTGTTCTGTTATTTATAGCTTGTTAGTTCTCAACAATATTATTTTTTAATGCCCTTAGTGATTGTTTTTTTCAATTGGAGGAATGTGGTGCAAATCTCAGACTCGGAGGCTGTATAGGCCACTATAATGAGTGTTAGCGGTCCAGGGCCAATACTTTCTCAGGGATAGTTCACTGAACTACAAAGGCATTATCTACCAATTCCACCAAGTTAGGAACTCTAATCAGCATGACTGAAATGGGTTCTTCAAACCAAATCACCAGCCTTCTCTATTCACATTCTAACAAGTACCTTAATATGGAAGTCTCTGTCCACAAGGATGTTTTCTGGTTTTAGGTCTTTGTGTACAAAGCCTTGCTCATGCAGATAAAGCATTCCTTCTGTGATCTCCAGCACAAAACGCCCTCTCACTGACAAAGGTAGTGAGAGCTAAAAGAAAGAACAAGAAGTGCCATCTATTAAAAAATGCAACTACAACAATCAAATGAAAACTCAGTCTTTAAAAAAAGTTCCTCAGTCGTGAGAGTACCTCTGCTTAAGCTGTGGTAAGAAAAACCTACATTGCCAGTGGGTTGAGGGAGTTGATTGTTGTACTCTACTCCACACTGGTATGGCCTGACCTTGAATACTGCGTGCAGTTTTGGCCACGATTTAAGAAGGATGTAAAGCCATTAGAGAATCTCCAAACAAAGGCACAAAGATGGTGAAAAATCTGGGGGGAAGCCATATCAGGAAGGGCTGAGGTCATTTGGTCTGTTCAGCCTGCAGGAGACTGAGGAAATCCCTCATCATGGTCTACAGCTTCCTCATGATGGGAAGCAGAGGGACTGGCACTGATCTCTTCTCTCTGGTGGTCAGTGATAGAGCCTGTCAGAATGGCATGCAGCTGGATTAGGCAAGGTTTAGGTTGGATATTAGGAGAAGATTCTTCACCCAGAGGGTGATTGTGATTTTTTTGGTTGTCCTGTGCAAGTTGGGCTTGATGATTTTTCAAGGTCCCTTCCAACTAGAGATATTCTATGGTTCTAAGGTCCTTCTTGGATCGAAATATTGGTATTAAAATTACTCTAGAGTCATTCCATATTTAGCAAATTCTCCACATATCTCTACAGCCACTCCTAGAATTTTTTAATCTGTAATTGGTCTGCTCCTCTGTGATACACAGGAAAGCCACTGCCATTGTCTGCTGTCTCTAGAGAAGGCAGTGCTGCCACTGGCTTTTTAATACAAAAAGAGTAAGAAATGAAAGACTCCATTCTCTGGATATGGTAGTAACATCCTGTCCCCTTCAAGCAGCTCACCAGCCCTAAGGGATGAAGTAATTGACTGCTTACATTCTGTAGCACTTTCATCATGTTCCCCCGGTCCACGTACTCCATCACAAGCGAGTAATTTCCATCTTCCAAAATGACACCGAGTAGCTTTACCACACGGTCATGCTGCAGTCTGCGCATAATCCTGCCTTCTTCAAGAAGGGAAACATTGTACCTGTAAAACAGAAATTGCACTGAATTTAGGTGCCGGCCTAGAAAGAACAAAGGGATGAAAATCACACTACTTTGTGATGAAAACCATGGCCAAAAATGTCAACATCCCTAGAACCCCCTGCATGATTAATCATACCTTCTGCTGATTTTGAATTGATACAGATTTGTTCATGCCAGGTTATGTTCTCTAAGATTCTGCTCAAATGCCTTACACAGAGACTGTCTGCTCAGTCTGATTTTAAGGCCTGCTTTTCAGAAACTGCATAAGCATTCTTTTTGTAGGTAGCTGTGGATGCCCGAATCTTTAAACTGGGGTGAGATCTGGGCAGAGCTGAAAGAGCCTTGGAACAAGGAGGATCAAGATCCACTCCACTACTTCTTGTACAGGAAACTTACAGAGATCTTATTTCCAAAGGGCATCAGGTTCAAAACAGATTTCTTACAAGGGAACCACACACATACTAAATGATGACAGCATTTGCTAACAATTACTGGTTTAGGATGAATTAAAAGCCTAACTCTTTACCTCGGCCTCAGTACAACCCATCAATAATCACAGGTACATAGCTGGGAGCTCACTAAGGTTCTTAAAAAAGGATAGCATCCATTACATAATGAATAGAAGGGGTGGTGTTTTTATTACTGCTCCTGTTCTGGTCATCAGACAAAAGGATGTAAGAAAATCTTGAAACTACACTGCTTGCTAATGCTTTCCTACCCTCTGACTTAAAATGAAACTGCTTTCTCTATCTGTGTTCCTCCATATTACCAGAGAAGAAACTGGTTGTTTTGTTTGCGTTAGGATCAGTTAAGAATTTGCTAAAGACTTTTGGTTCAATATTTTAAGAAATAGCAAGATTATGAATCTGTGTAATGAAAAAATAAAAACAGACACAAAAACACACTTCACAGGCTTGTTGTTTTAACCGTAGTCATCCCAAACTGTCATTGTAGGCTGCAAAATACTAGAATATCTTAATTTGTTTTCCACCAGCAAAATAAAATCTCAGTTATCTGTCATAACCCAAAGCAGAAAAAACATGGAATTTTGTCTCTCTCTAGGATGATTTATGGGAGAGTTTTAGGATTGTGTTTCAGATTGTTTAGGGCTGTGATGTGGTAGAGCTGCAATGTGACCTAAGTCCACTGAAATCAACAGCTAGTTCAATCTTTGAATTAAATCAGTGGGCTTGGCTCACTCTGCTCTTTCTCAAGGGAGTGAGGATTATATTCGTGGTATTAACACACATGAGGCTGGAGTCTTACCGACAATTTATATGTGTTTAGTTCCTAGTGGACATCTACAGTTGGGTAATTTCATTGAAAACATATCTGCAAGTTTGAAAATACTGTGTGGCCACTGAGTTCTTGCATTTCCTTAAGTGTGCAACAGTCCTCTTGACTCTAACAATTTGTGATAGTGGCTCACCTTGTAACAAAAACCAGGAACTTCACTGGAACTATGAGTTAAAACTAAAAAAGTTGTCTCAAGAGAGGAAAAAAAAGAAAATTTTCAGGACAGCTGTTACCATTGTTTTCTTTTCCCCACATAAAATATCTCCAGAATCCAAAGATCTGAAATTATTGCACTCCATTTAGGTTTATCTTAATTGAATTTAGAGGTCTTAGACTAACTGAAACTAAAATCAGAACTGAGATTTGTAACTTACTCAGTGCGCTGTGGTCCTGTATACACTTTTTTTAATACTACATATCCATGTTTCTTGTGAAAGCATAAAGAAATTGTTCCAAATCCTCCAGCATCTAATTGTTTTTTTTCAAGCAAATCCTTGGTGTTCATGTGGATGTCTTCCAGAGACATGGCTGCAGTCTTTATGGCTTAGCAATTAAAACAAAATCAAGCACTGTTGTGCTTCTGGACCTGTAGTATAAAGGAGGAAAAAGAAGTGTCATTGTGAAAGCATTTAGCTGTTCCACTAAATAAGTGTACATTTCAGGAGTGGGACAGAAACATAAACTCTCATGACCCTTATGAATGCTGCTGGAAACCAAAAATGCTGTGGTTCTCACAGAATCAGACTTAAAGATCACAATGATTTATCCTGTCAACCCACTATATTTAGTTGATGTAAAACCCTTTCTTCACCTGAGGATCTCAAAGTGCTGTTGATAAATAGTTTTTATCCATACAATATGCCATAGATCGTTACTGTCCCTACACTTCACATGTGCAAAATCCAAGCCCCAGAAAAACCAAGAGCCACAGTCCTAAAGGCAGGTAGTGCCTAATGATTCTGATGGGTATCTTATTTTCTAAATTGCCTGAACACGGACCTGTCAGGTGCCCAGATTCTTATATGACTCTAAGCTACCTTCTAGGCATCTTTGCAAACCTAGCTCTAAAGGGTTTGCTTAAAGCTTAAACCAACCAAATAAAAGGTTCCTCTGGAGGGTGACATGAAGGACTCAGCTTCTGTGGGAAACTTACTTGCACATGAACTCAAGGGGACAAGAGCTAAGGAAAGAGTATGTATGGCTGCTTCTCCTCTGCCCATTAAAAAGAAGAGGAACGAAGAAATTGTGAAGGCTTGTAGAGACTCCTAAGTGCATCAAGACAAAAAGAGAGTTTATGGGATCCTATGAAGTGGGTAAGCAATAGATTAGTAAACAGATAAGTAATAGATAAGTAAATGCCAGTGGATGCCAGAATAATTTTAATCCTTTGATAAAGCTGTGCTGCTGTGAGAAACAATGCTCACTTTAAAATTTTAAAGGTTTATTAAACCTTAACAGAAATACAACCGAAGACTGAATAAGGAAAAAGGACAGCGTGCTGGGAGCTGGTGACGTAGCAGCTACGAGCTAGTTTATAAAATAGCTGCTCTGCCTTTTATGCCCCTGCGGTTGCATCAGGCAAGCCTGGCCCCTCCCGAAGTTTGTCAGTCAACTCTTCTTCGCCATCCATGGATGGAGGCTGCTTTCTTGCAACTTGCTTGGAGGTCAGGTGCTGCCATGCCATGCCCCTTAGCAACAAGCCTTCCCTCTTCCCAAAATGCCCCAGGCAAGGGGCACAGGTACACGTCCTCCCTCCACATGTCCCAACCACCAAGGCTGTTCCGTGGCAACCACACCGGGTAGGGGGGATATGGGGAGAACAGAGGACATCTAAACAACAAAATCACAGTAGCGTAACTATATATCAATAAAACTTTCTTTAACACACACATAATATTCATCCTTTAATTGCGAGAGCCAACCATTGCATTACCCATCTACAACAGTACTCTCTTGCCTAATATGTTTCTCAGGCTAGACAGCACCTGCCTTCAGCATATACCAGCAAGCTGCTTTGCTAGCACTGGTGCAAGCCAGCAAGCTCTGCTTTTATTCCCCTCGCTAAGTTTTTAACTTAAGCACCTTACATCAGGTAAAGAAAGGGTTTGCTGAGAAAAGACAAAGTCCAAGAGACTGGCAGGGCTGTTCACTTTCCATTCATCTTGGGTAACTACTACACAGAGCTGGGGGAAGGGCACCACCTCTAAATGCCACTATCAGCAACAGTAGATTGGCTCATTTCAGTAACTAAGAGCTCTAAATTGTGTAGCAAAGGGACTCCCAAGTTTTTTCAGACCAGCAAATGACTGCTAATTCCTGTAAACTACTGTGCACCTGTATCATTCAATCTCTAATTGAAATGATTGCTTAATGTTGTTGTCAACAGCAGCTGCAGCTTAATTTTGACTGCTTCATTACCACAGCCTCTTTGGGGAGCCTGGGAACTAAGGAGTTAGTGTATGTGGAAAGTAGGTACCTAAGGGAAGAGAGATGTTTCAGTGCTGAGTTGGAAATGGTCTTATCAGTTCAATACTGACAAACCAAAACAGGAAAGACTAAGTTAATTTTTAAAAAAATAAATTAATTATGCCTGTAGAAGAGATCGAGCAAGAGGTTTCTTTTCAAAATACATGTAATGATTCTACAGGCTGTTGTAGTGCAGACAGATATATACATACAATAGATACAACCTCCCTACACCCAGAGAAGTGTCCTCTCTTCAGAGTTTTCTGCTTTGGCTTTATGGACTTCAAAAAAATGCAGGCTTTGTTTTGCTGCAGCGCTAGCCTGTGTTAGGAGCACAGGCCTGAGGAGATGGCTGCATCCGTTTAGTAAGTTAAGTCCTCCAATGCCTAATAATGATTAGAGGAAATTTGTCTTGTTTTGTTTGTTGTGGTAGGGGTTTTTTGGGTGGTTGTTTGTTTTGGGGTTTTTTTGTTTTGTTTTTTTAATTCCTTTACAGCAAATCAAATAGCAGATAACAAATGACTCATAGCAGTGCCACTGCTGCTTTCGTCTCCCTGGAAGTTTCTGCTGGTTGTTCTCTGGATTTGTTGGTGTGGTCATGCTGATCATACTGACTTGTGCAGATGGGCTGTAAATGTACAAGAGACTAAATTCAGTCATGACAGTCAAACATGTCATAAACTAATGTCTTGCTTCTTTATCTGGGTCTCCCTTCCAAGAATTGGTTAGAATTATTCATTATTATTTATTATTATGCTATTATTAATATTATGTATTATTATGTAACTTAATGTATGTTATTTTTTCCATGCTAACAGCAATTATGCATCTAGGTAGTAGTTATAGAACTTGTACATGCTTTTCTTGGGAATGCAAAGTAGCTGTGTATTTTTGAATGGCGAATCTCTAAAGTTGCATTAATACCACTGAGAGCTTGGGATTGGCATTCAATACCATACAATCTGGCAAAAAATATCTCTGCCCAAAACTGCAAGAAATACATAACCTTGTTCTTATTTGCAATGCTAATTATCTTCCTACTGCCACATGTAGTCACTATAACCAGAAGTTTTGGAAATTCAAAAGAAGCAATAACTGCTAAAATCATAATGTATCTGCTGAAGTGAGCTGGGTAATGCTCAAGATGATAGAATTAGATGGGAGGGAGCCTTCCCCATTGGGCATGGTAAGATGCTACTGCTTTTTTTTGCTGTTCTTAATAAATAATGAGGTACTCTGAATAGAAGCTCTCTGATCTAATGACTTATTTTGAACTCAAAGTTTTGTGGATTTTTTTGTTTTTGTTTGGGTTTTTTTTGTTTGTTTGTTTGGTTTTTTTTGAATGAATATCACAGGAAAACAATGTCTAGCCGGCTTTAAAGCAAAGACTACATATGCTAGTATACTATTTAACATAAGATATTGGCTTATGATACCTTGGAATGTCAGATGATGAAAAACCAAGGACAGAAGCTCAAAGACCCAGGTTCATTCCAACCTTACTGCTTCTTATTGAGATACAGGATAATTTATATGTATCTTCAGTATTTAGGACATACCACTTCAGGCATTATGTATCTGTGGTTAAGAGAACAGAAATTTTGTAGCTTAATTTAGTCAACCCTTACAGAAGCTATGCATACTTCTAGTGGTCACTTTACATTCTGTGAAGTAGTCCTCATCTGTATACTTGATTAATTATAAAGCAGTTTCTCCCATATACTATTCTGAACATTTGTATTCAGTTGGGTTCCTATTTACCAAGTACCAGCATGTATTATGAAAGTTTTGAATACCAGTAGCTAGAAGAGAGGAATTTCTGTCCACCGGCATGACTGGTGTTCTTTAAAAAAGGCTAGAAATGTGCTAAATGAGTTTGTGGCATTTTTCTTTTTAACACCATGGTTATGTCCTCTCCTCTAACTCCTAAAGGGCATATAAATTCACAAGAATCATAACCTGGACATTAGGTCATCGGGTCATATTCCTCATCACTGTTAAAATGTGCTTTGCTCAGTTCTTACGATTTGTGACTGATCTGGTGCAGTTACATCAGATCACTTACAGATGTGACCTGCATGGTTAAGGAGGAGCGCTGAGTACATTAGCACAGTAATATGAAAAAACACTGATTGCAGCCTTTATAGTCTAATGATGCTCCCAGCACCTAAGTTCTTAAGAGGTGCTACAAACTTTAATTGGAGAAAGTGAGCACATTTAGAAGTAGCAAAACTCGTGGCCACTGAGTTATCAGTCCATAATGGAAAGGAACAAAGTACAGAAGCCAAAGCTTGCTACAGAAGGGATGCTACAGCTGATAACAAAAATATTGCCTGTGTCAATGATGTTTCAAAAGCTGTTAGGGTATCTCAGATCTGTAAATGTCATAACCCACTCCATCTAAACCTTTCCTTTCTGGTCAGGTTTTTCAGCTGATTAATCTTTTCACTAAGGAATGATTTTTTTTTTCTTCTTTCCTTTTGGAAATAGCAGAGAAAATACCTGTGTCATATCGTCAGCATGTTCCAGAAAGGATCCCGTGGGAAGGGGAGGAGAACCCAATACAAGGGAAACAAAGGTGTTACGCAACACACATTTTCACAGCAGCAAAGGCAGCGTGGGAAGAGGAAAGGATGGGGGTCTGTGCAGTGGCCTGTACCCGTGCAAAGGTGTTACAGTCGGTTCTGGTCACAGAAGCATGCATTCCGTATGGGAATCGGGAAGGCTGTCTCGGCCGAGGCGCCAGGCCAGCCGTAGCTGTCGTAGCTCCGGCTCAGCCCCAGCGCGGCCCCGCTGCTGCCCGGCCCGGGCAGCGCCAGAGGTGTCCGCTCGCCGAGGGGCCGGGAAGCCCTAACGCGGGGCTGCTCTGGCCTAGTTCCTCCTTGGCCAACTTGCTATATCGCCCTTCTCCTCCCGGCGGCTTCCTGCCGCCGCGGCCGCCTCCTCTCGTACGCACCGCTCCCCCGCCCGCTGCTTCCCCTTCCCCGCGAGCCCCCGGTGCGGGATAGGACAGGCGGGACGGAGCGCCGCAGCCCCGCCGGGCTGTCTCGCCTCGGAGCCCATCATCCGGGCAGGCCCCCGGGCACCGCCACTCGGATCACGCAGCGGCGGCGACGCCTTCGCACAGCGGGGTCGCCACCGCGGTTTCGCTTTCGCTGCAGCGGCGCGGCCCCTCCCTCTGTCCCGCTCCGGCGCTCCTGCCTTACCCCTCTCAGGATCCTGCCGCTTCCCCGGGCACCACCGGCAGCTCGCCCCCAACCCGCTGAAGTGACGCCTCGGGCTTCTCTTCACTCGGGGCAGCGGGAGGCGGAGCGAAGGAGGCGGCTGGGCAGGCGTGGGTGCCGCCCAGTGACTGAGGAACTGGCACAGCTGTCTGGGCGCTGCCATTGGAGCCACACCGTGACTGTGTCACTGCTCGGGCTCTGTGGGAACTCGGATCGGTGCCACACCGTGACTGTGTCACTGCTCGAGCTCTCTACGATGTCGATGACATGGTGGCTTGTCACTGCCTGAGGTCTCTGGGCATCAGGAATCTTGAAAGCCTGGCGACGTTATCGAGACTGAGAGCAGCTTGGGAGTTCGAGGCATGTTGGAAATGCCTTTGTCTGTGGAAGATTTGGCGCTGGATATGTGAGGATCTTTTGGTTCAGGAAGGGCGGAAGCAGGAGTTTGTCAACAGAGTCACTGTCACATGTCAACAGTCCTGGGGACAGTTGCAGGAATACATAACCAAAAGGATGTCCATAAATCACCTAGCTCAGCCGCCTTCGGATGTCAGGTGTGTAGTTAATAGCTTCTTTACATAAGGGCCATCCCTTTGCCATTCTTCTGTGAAAAGCATGGTGATGATGAGTGTCTAATGTCTTTATTGTGATCTTTCCCATTCTGGGGAGCTGTTGCATTCCCTATGGTGCTTTAAAGTGGCAATAATAGAAGAGCTGCAGCAGATGACGTGGTAGGGCAATAGCAGCCCACAAATTATGTTTTTCATTTCTCCTTTTGATGGTCAGCAATGCAGTATGTGAGCTCCTAAACCATCCATCTACCCTTCTCTGCTCTTGCAGGGGTGGCACTCTCTGCTTTGTGCCTTGTGCTGCTGGCCCACCCCTGCATCTGCCGGGAGCAGGGGGCTCCTCCCTTCCAGCTTTCTGAAAGCTGTTTCATGGGAAAGACAGGTGGGACACAGAAAGATGCAAGCACCTGTGGGTTTGGAGAGATAGGAAGGACAGCCTTGGTGATCACTTTCAAGGTGAAGTTTTCTCTCTGAGTATCAAAAGTGCCCTGTGTTCGACAAACTGAATAAACAGCTCCTTCCTAAGATTTTGCAAAAAAAGCCAACAACCCAAACAAACCGGAAAAAACAAATCAAAAACAAAAACAAAAGCAAAACAAACAAAAAGGCTGACAGTGGAACTAGTGGAACTGATGCAGGACCATCACATTCCTGTTTTCCCCCGATTCTGGATCAGCTGGTATTGAGACAGAACAGGAGCTTAATGCTCTGAGCATTCCCACTTCAAGGGCTGATCACACCTACTGTAAATAGGAGACTCGGGACAAAATACTGAATTGCCACACTGAGCTCACTGTAGTTTGCATGCAGCAGTTTTGTGTCCATCCCCACTGTGAGGTATCACAAGGAGAGCATTATTGAACCTTCAGTCCAGAGAGTCTGGGGCATTTGTCAGCTAAATAAACAAAATGCAAATAAAGATGCGGTATCTCTGGTGGGGCAGTTGTGCAGTTTTGATCTTCTTCTGCAATTCCAAAGGCTACAGAAAGCTTTGGATAACATTTGACTTCTGAGTTGTTTTTTTTCCTTTCTTTGGTCAGTTGGTGTAGCGTGCCAGTTGTGGGTGGGGAGATGAAAACTCCACAACTCGTGAAGCAAGTGCTCGTGAGACAAAGCAGCCTCATTTATTATGCAGAGCTCACTTTTATACTCGATTCAAAACTCCTGGGCTTAGCTATTGGCTGGTATCTCTCTCCACCCACTCTCTCCACTCAGATCTCTGGCCAGTGATGTGCTTCTCAGCTTGAATGGGGCTGGCTGAGGGTCCCCTGTAACTTATCCAGTGACATGTTCAGGCATGAACCAGGCCAGAAGAATTGGACTTGTGTTATGGTCAGATTTACTTTGTCCAGTCCAGGCCAGCTGTACTGTGACAATACTGTGACAAGTTGGTTTGCCTGGTTTGGTTCTTCTGCTGTTTAGCTTTGCATCGTGTATGGGGCTGAAGGTGTGGTCTAAAGGAAGAGAGATGGCTGAATTTATAAGAATTGCTTGGTTAAAAGGGTGTCAGTCTCATTCAGTGGTGATTTGCCAACAAGCACTAGGCAAAGAAAGAAATTGTCATTTATTTGTGTGTGTTTAGAGGTCGTTGTTGCCAGTTATGACATTCCTTCGTTAAATGAATAGGGAAAATAAACTGATCCAGAAATGCAGTCTGAATTTACAGAGAAATATCTTAATTCTGATTTGAGAAGAAGGAAAGGTCATCTTGAAATGGACAAAAAGATTGGTACATTTTTAGTACTTTTCCCAATAATGAATTTATCTGAGCAGAAGTCTTCAATTTTAGCATTAATGTGAATTTAATAAGCCTATTAGTTTTCTTTTAACTTTAACTGAACTTGCATTAATTTCAACCATTCACATACTTTGTACTAAAAATCTCAGCCAACTTATCAAAATTTAGTGCTACCTTATATGTGGGAGCATGTGTCTGCCAATAGTGTCAAGCAGAGTATCCTCAACATTCAGGTCAGTCTGGCATTCTTCATCTAATAGTTAACCCCACTAAGCTCTGCAATTGATCCAAAGCAGTAATGTTGGTTTGACAGTTGCAACTTCTGCTTTCACCTCAATTTCCTTCTTTCCTGAATAGTCTATTAATTGAATAGTGAATAGAAGGATCAATTATCTTTTATGAAATTTTAAAATATGTCCTCAAATTTCTCTTGGTAACTAAGCTGCTCTCCTTAAGTCTTTTAGGCATGAATCTACTTTTCCCACAACTTAGATATGTAACACTTTCCTCCTTATTCCCTTTCACTTTCCTTTTCCTATAACAGAGCTGTTGAGCCAAAGTAAAATTCCTGCTTCTGCAGCCTAAAGACTTTGGCTCACACGCCCCACAGCAGACATCCGTGCCAGCTTGGGGCAGCTCTGCTTGCTGGGAAATGTCTCTGCTGGATGCGGCCCTCCACTTCATATGGGAGCAAACAGGAACACGTGACGCTTTCCCTGTGGTGGCATTTCCCAGTCTGGTATATCAGCTTACACTGAGCCTCCAGAGTATGGGCTCAGAATGTTTATCATCCAGTTAGACCCTAAGGAACTGTAAGGCTGGGGTGTGATAAGACTGCAACAAAGCAGGTGTGGCAGATGTACAAGGACCTAGGTGTCATTGACAGTGACTCAGGAGATGGGTTCTTATTGAGGCCACATTCTTTTAAAATCAAAGTGCAAAGGCAGCAGTTAGGTGAGCTGGTCAAAGCAAGAAATTCAGTACCTAAGCAAGAAACCCACCCCTTGCCATATGCACAAACATGGTTAACAACTCTAAAGCACAAAAATAATCCTGCTACAGTTCCAGGTAAAAATCCTGACTATTACTAGCCAGACAATTTATCTTTCCCATAGATATTGACCCACAGACAGTGCACCTGCAGGTTTTTGGGTTAGTGCTCTGCCTCACCAACTGCTGGCGTTGGAGATCTCCAAGGAAGCCCATTGGTGCTGATGCTGGAGAGGAAGCAAACAACCTCCAGAACCAAACACCAATACTGACTGGTGTGAGGGGGCAGGCAACAGATGGGATTCCTTTTTCTCTCTACTTTGATTATGGGAAGCTGCATACTTTACAAATGGAACTTGTAGTCTACAAAGGAAGGCAATTCATGCACACGCCACTACATTCGTATTTATTTTTTCCCATTTCTGGTATCTGTCATAGCTTTAATATTGCTTTATAGATACCTGGAGAAGCCTAAGGCTGCCCTCAAGGCTTTCCAGCTGTTTAAGACACTTTGCAGCCATACATCCTTTTGCAACACTGCTCATGATGTGGTTTTATAGCTCCAAGGCACAAGTGTTGGAACTCTCACAACCAATGACAAGTGGCTTTTAAATGACAAGTTGGGTATGGGCACCATATTCCCTGGTAAAGGAAAAAAAGTGGCAACTGGTATAAAAAGTGATAAAATTAACTTGGCCATGTACTTCACTGTTTGACAAGCAGCAATGGCATAATCTGCCGTGAAATATCACACGTGTTCTCATCCACAAGGAGGCAGAATGACACCGTTCATGTGAGCAAGGAGAACAACACAGAGTTTTGCACCCATCCTTGGAGGGAATCCCTTGGGAATCAGTGAAGATAAATGCTGCGTTATAATAATCAGTTATAATGTTATATAATCAGTTAAACTGCTAGATGTAGTATTCAAGATTCTTAAAATATATTTGATTTAGGAGATTAGAGTTCATGTATTTAGATAGAACATCAAAACGAATTAAGGAAAAAACCCTTCTCTCTGTAGTCTTACACCTGAACACTACTTGAAATACCACTCAGGAGAGCAGTCTATGGGTTCTTCCTTCCAAAGAGTCTTCAGACGCTGGGTCCAGGCAGTCAGCATCTCCTTCCTCTTCTCCTCGGAGACATTCTCTGGAGCATAACAGATGTGAGGTTCAAGGACTTTGACACCACAGAAGTGCATGATTCCATGCTGGATGCAAAACAAAGAAAGAAATGCCTCAGGAAATATCTACTCTTTTACTTTCTTTTGAGGAACATGGAAGATTCAAATCTGTTCTGTTTCTTTGACTCAATATCAGCCAGGTTTTCTAAACCTGTGCATTTATCAGGAGCAGGAATATAAATTGCAGAAATTCACTACCTATCCAGGCAGCCACCATTGAAGGCATTCAGCAGAATGGTATACAAGGTACTGAAAGACAAGGGCAGCTTCATTTATTCTGCTGTGTGGAATTTATTTTTAACTGCTGTAAATCCCACAGAACTGTCCTCTTTGCCAGCTGTTCACTGTTTAGCTTGCAAGGATCACAGGTGGCCAAAAGTTCATTGTCCAGTTTGAAACTCCTCAGATTTTTCTCTAACTGCAGTGTTCCACATCTACTTCTAAGATGGGTTTTTTTTAACCCTTTACCTCTGGCTTAGCTAAATGTTTCTGCAGGAAGGCTATTGCCTTTGGAATCAGCTCAACTTGCCATTTTCCCTCTGTGTTTTTGAATTTAGAGTTGTTTTTTACGTTTTTGCCATGTTGACCTGTGAGCTCTTCAGCTGGACAGCTCCACAGGAGCAGGCAGCTGGTAACTGGGTGTGGAGTGGAGGAGACTGGAATTTTAGATAATTTGTTGTATTGTGTCAGGAAGAAGCTGGCAAAACTTGCCTTACCACCTGTATTTCTCAAACCATGCTGGTACTTCTGATAAAAGAGTAGCAATTAGAAGAGGAATGCTAACTTTTGCATGTTGATTGTTACTGCTAGTGTAGTATGTGGCTCCCCTCCTGCCCTGCATCCCACATGAATTGGGAAACCACAGGGAACAACTCCTGCATAGCTGAGCTAAAGGAACTCCTGTAACAGCAGGGAAACTGGAAAGGCTGACAGTGTTAAGCTTTCTCTACATTCTGATCTGCAAGAAGGGGGACAAAACAACTTTAAATGTCAGTGGACTTTTAAAGTAGACCCAGGATTTTAGGTAACAGTTTACAACCTGGAGATCCTTGGAACTGACAACTTCATTATTAATTATTATGTTTCATATAGAAAAAAACCCAATAAAACAATTGTTAAAAATAGCTGGGATAATAAAAAGTAATGTAAACAACAGCCAAATGTTCATATATTATACCTGCATGGGCCATAGGACATAGCGAATATCACCACCGATACCTTCTTTTGAATACATCTCTTTGCTTCCTCCCGTGGTGAAAGAAAACAGAGATAATTTGCCCTAGAATTAGGAAAGTAGTGGTTGATTAAGACATATTTAAAGAAGAGTGCCTGAACGGTTCAAGAGATATCCAGGGAAACCTGGACAGCATGGATGTCCAGGGGAGAGGGTGACCTCTTCTTTCCCAGACCTTACATGAAGTGGCAGTTCTGAGGCAAAGATTGATATCATACAATTAGACAGTGGACTGGCTGTCTTTGGGAAGAGATAGGTTAAAGAAAAGGAATTATGTCTTGGGTGAAGCAGGGCTGATGCACTACTGCAACACAGCGTAAAGTGAGAGTTCTAAACAACCACAATGGAAAAGAATGAACAAGGCCCCACAGAACATGGTGCAAGCCTTGACCTTAGTAAAACAATTCCAAAAACATACCTGGAGTAAGCCACCATCGTAAGCCTTTGACAAATCATAAGCAAAGCCTTGGACCAAGACTCTGTCCATCCAGCCCTTCAGGATTGCAGGCATGTTGAACCAAAACAAGGGGAACTAGGCAAAGAGAGAATTACCTGGTCAGCACAGACAGTCTGGGCCACCCTTAGGCCTGGTTTACAGGACAAATCCTGTCCTCTGAACCTGCTCAGATGCTGCATGTGCCTTCTGCCAGCTCTCTGTCAGGAGAGGCAGTAACTGTGCCTATCAAAAGGAACTTGGGTGCTTTCGGTTTGTTGTAACCTCAGAACCAGACCTGAGCATCTACAGCACACCAACCCCATGGTGCATGTGAGGGCTACCACCCAGACCAAAAGGTGGAATAGGATGAAGCAGGAGGATGCAATTTAATTCAGGTTTAAGACTGTACAGAATCATGTCTCCTATGGCTGGAATGCAAAAGATTTTAATATTTTATTAGCAGGATTGACATCTGGTGGTCAGTTCCGATCTAACACTCTGTTGACAAATGCCAGGGGATCTTAGGAAAGACTTATTTTCAAATCCTGCTGAAATCATGACCCCAAATCCCTTTACTGAGAAGAAACAAACTTCTTTAACAGTTGGGTCTTTGTTTTCTAGATCTTCAGGTTAGCCAATGGAACTGCATCCCAGAGCTATCATGTCTTCATGGCATTATCTTGACTACTTTATGGGGTCTTACACTAGGCTGCATCACTACTCCTAAACCTTTGTACACACTGCACACAAAGGAAGAAATTCTAAAAACATGTAACCACATGTAGCTTAATACAAGGTGAAAACAAAATTGAAACTGGGAAACCACCACAGTCCACTACTAGCAGTGACTTTAGTCTATAGCAAATTTTGAATTCCTTTATGATGTCCTTTAGATGCTTTTTAAATTTCTTTTTTCTTTTCTGCACCAGAACACACTCAACTCTTCATAGCATTCTACAGATGGAAAGTAGAAGGCAACCACTTCCTTCAGGGTATGTCTTACTTTTATTATCTGGGAATTGATAGTGTGAAAATGATGATTACTTACAGTGAAATGCTTAATTGAGATATAGCCCCATTCAAAATTTAATCTAACTTTGGACAGTGGAATATATATAGATATGTCTAAGGCCAACAGGGACACAAAGAAATGTAAGATTACTATTTCTCTTCACAGTTCTTTGGGATTTGTATACATTGGGAACAGAACTGGCACAGTGGAGAATAGAAATGGGCTGTAAAAATCCATTAGCAATTCCCAATACTGCTTGTGCAACTCAGCAACAAATGAGATCAGCCTTCTTGGGAAAGCCCAATTCCCTGACTTTGCTGGCTTCCCCCAGCTCCTCACCCAGAAAATAATCCTTGCTCTGCTTACTGTCAGCCTGCCTGGCATCCATGCTCATGTATGTCTTTGTGTATCCAGACAGGAAGTTTGGCCCAGTGTTGGGGAGTTCCTGGGATTGCTGTTGTTTCAACCTGCATCATGGTGCTACTCAGTTTCTGGATTTGCTGTAATAATGACCCAGGTAACTGTGCTGCTGATTCATCCTGTAGTATTTCCTGTACCACTACCTAGAGATAAAGTGAACATCACAACTCAATTCTGTTTAAAATAATGACCTGAAAAATCAGCAAGTCTGCTTCCTGCACCTTCTTCTGCTCTTCAACCAGATCTTTGGACAAACCTCCTCTCTTGTAAGCTTCCCAGGTTTCCACACCATAATTGAAGGCTTCTGAGTTGTGCAGGCGACCTGTGGGTAGAAGTGAACAGTCATTCCTTGCCCTGTGTCCAGTATCAGCACCAGATAAGAGCGGATGCAGGTTGCCATTCCCAGTTCTAAACTGAGTTACCGTGTTCCATTTTTCCTATTTTCTCGTCTTGGTTGGATATTCAGCATCATCACAGCTGATGGTAACTCGATTTTAAAATGGAGAGGAATGTAGGGTCTCGGAGTTCTAAAGCTTCACCTTCCTGTGGCAGCACAGCAAGTGCAGTAAGAGCACCTCAGCTTGCCTCAGGAGTCTGGGCATGCAGGTGGATGATTTAAGAGAATGCTCTTAATTGTTCTGCCTCTGCTTTAGGGTTTACTGAGACCATCATGCACTTGTAAACACAATGGAGCTGCTTTGCAGCCTCTGTAACTGGGAAATTCACCAAGGGATGGGGAACCAGTACTGGCCAGCTCTACTGATTCCACTAGAGATCACCGGTCTCTAGCAGAAGACAGGGGGCAGTTGTAGCCTTGTGAACTAAACTGTAGCAAATCCCAGAATGGGATCTGAAGGCATTTCCTCCCCATGAGGAATGGACTTTAGAGGCTGATTATGGACACGTGCTAATGTGTTTTTTCCTGTCAGTAATCTCACTGTGATACAAAGTTCACGTTCAGGAGTGGACTTTTCGAAATGCAGATGTCTGTTCACAAACAGGTTTCTTATTAATGAAGGAAGTTTTTTATTCATCTCTTGATGATCTGAGGGCTGGAACACCTCTCCTACCAAGACAGACGGAGAGTTGCTGACTTGTTCAGCAAGGAGAAGATTTCGGGGAGACTTTTTTCAACCTTCTGATATTTGGTGGGGGGGCGGCCTTACAAGTCCCTGGTTTTTGAAAAAGGTGTCTTTTGGCTGTTCTCACCAACAATGTCATTTCTTGTTGCTCTGGGCTCAAACTGCATGGCGTATAAATCCGACACGGTGACGCTGCAGCCCTGCTTGGTCAGTTCTTCCACAGCAATCTTCAGCAAAGATCCATTGAAGGACTTGGGCTCTTGATGTGCATAGACTATCAGGACTCTTTTCCCTGGAGGCAGGAAGAAAACCAGGAGACCATTGGAATCTAGGAGGCAGATGCAGAACAGTTTGTAGAGTTGGGGCTTGTTCCTTGCTTTTTCTGTAGTGTCTTTTCCCAAGGGCACAAAAGCAGTGAAAGCAGAGTGGCAGTGGCAGCATTTGACTCCTGCTCAGCAGCAGGGAGTGACTCCTGAGTCACTGATTGCTGCATGTGCCCAGCCCAGCAATTCAGTGCTACACTGGGCTTTCCTAGGTGGAACTCAGTGGATGAGGGGGTTGTTCCATAGCAGGTCACACTGCCCTACGTCAGTAAACCCAGCCCCTTCTCTTGAGACAACATTTCTGTTAGCCCGATTCCACTACCACCCAAAAACCAGTGCCAGCTTAGATTGCCCTAAAATGTCATGTAAACAACTTCTGAGAGGTCAGAACACCTTCCTTCTGCAGTGGGGGATCCCCTCCTCATCATTCATTTCAGTACTCGGCAAGTTACAGCACTGGGGTAGACATTTAAGATGCTCCTATTCCACTTCAGCACCATCACAGTGACTTCTGTAGAGAGCAACAGGATTTTTTTTCAGATATTAGATTGTCATATGCATCTCAAACTGCTGTCAATGTGGATTCACAGTAAGATGAGTGGCCGAGCAGGTTTGTAGGGATGGAACATCTTAGAGGCATGTAACAAGGCTCAGCCTAAAGAGCTCCATGGTGTGCTCAAAGTCTTATTAAGCATAGGCCCTACAATTCTAATAACTTTCTTAAAAACCATTCATCGGTGAAAAAAAAAAAGTAAGATTTTGTATGGAGTTGTAGTTGTTTATAGATAACCAGAGAGGGAAATGTACAGGGATTATTGAAAATGGCTAGATCTGCAAAACATGCAGCTCTTGCTTCCTGACTGCCAACATAAAAATTCAGGCATCTTCTGAACTCAGTTTCTCTGCGGCACAGCTTCTGGATGTGGGTATGCAGTATCTATGAAACAAGAGCTAGGTAAAAAAGACTATTAAAACTTGCAGGTCAAGTGCTATCATAAATTAAATGTGTATATAAACTGTTTAAATCCCTGCTCCATAACTTACTCTGGAATTTCAGGAGCAGTTATGACTTTGCTGCTCCTGCTAGATCTCAACAAATGGAGCTCAGTGAGTGGACGTGTAGCATGCTCCAAAAGGTGCTCAGTTTGATTCTGCAAAAATGCTGATTTGTTTCCATTTTGGTGGAGCTGAGGGCACTTGGGCACAGGGTTTGGAGAGACTGGAGTTTTCCAAGGCACCACTTACTGAGGTAATTTCAGTCGTTTGGAAAACCAAGACCTCAGTGTGCCGATTAAACCCAGCAGAGAGTCCCCATCCCTGAGGTGCCCAGCGCCCTGGAGCGAGCAGCATTTTCAGGCGCATTTGCTCTTACCTGCCATCGCTGGGGAGCGCTGGGGCGCCTCTCTCTTGATAATCTGGTGGTGCCTGAGGACTCAAGTGAGAGATTTGCTGGTGAGAAACACCAGGAACAGGAGCGAGGAGAATCGCTGTTTCAGTGGGAAATGTGCCGTAGTGTGAGCACCGGCCAAGCGCGACCCAGCGGAGCGGGAGGGAAGCCCTCGGCTCTCGGCCCTGGAGCAGGAATTCTCCTCCGGCCGCCTGGGCCCGGGGCTGCGCCGGGCGCATCGCGCCGCTCCCGGTCCCGTGCCGCCCTCTGGAAAGCGCCTTCGGAACATCCCCCGGCGCTCCGGCCGCAGCAGGGCTGCCCTTACCTGCTGCTCGGGGTCCGGAGCACATCCGAGGCCGGGAGCCTTCCCGGCGGCCCCGCTGCTCGGCCGCCCTCCCCGGGCCCTGGGGCAGCGCCAGCGCGGGGCGGGATCGAGATCGGCGCCGCCCGCGGCCCCGGGAGCACGCCCCCGCCGCTGTGAGAAAATGTGACACCTACATCATCTCTGGAAATTATGTTTATTCTGAGTCTCTGCTCTTCTTCAAGTACAGAGCTCGTCCTTCATTTCTCCCAGCAACGCAGTATGTGAGCTCCTAAACCATCCATCTACCCTTCTCTGCTCTTGCAGGGGTGGCACTGTCTGCTTTGTGCCTTGTGCTGCTGGCCCACCCCTGCATCTGCCGGGAGCAGGGGGCTCCTCCCTTCCAGCTTTCTGAAAGCTGTCTCATGGGAAAGACAGGTGGGACACAGAAAGATGCAAGCACCTGTGGGTTTGGAGAGATAGGAAGGACAGCCTTGGTGATCACTTTCAAGGTGAAGTTTTCTCTCTGAGTATCAAAAGTGCCCTGTGTTGGAAAAACTGAATAAACAGCTCCTTCCTAAGATTTTGCAAAAAAACCCCTCCAAAGAACCGAAAAACCAAAACCAACCAAACAAACAAAAAATAAAAGGCTGACAGTGGAACTAGTGGAACTGATGCAGGACCATCACATTCCTGTTTTCCCCCGATTCTGGATCAGCTGGTATTGAGACAGAACAGGAGCTTAATGCTCTGAGCATTCCCACTTCAAGGGCTGATCACACCTACTGTAAATAGGAGACTCGGGACAAAATACTGAATTGCCACACTGAGCTCACTGTAGTTTGCATGCAGCAGTTTTGTGTCCATCCCCACTGTGAGGTATCACAAGGAGAGCATTATTGAACCTTCAGTCCAGAGAGTCTGGGGCATTTGTCAGCTAAATAAACAAAATGCAAATAAAGATGTGGTATCTCTGGTGGGCCAATTGTGCAGTTTTGATCTTCTTCTGCAATTCCAAAGGCTACAGAAAGCTTTTGATAACATTTGACTTCTGATCTTTCTTTTGGTTTTGTTTTTCTAATTTTAAGCTTTGCATTATTTATGGGGCTGAAGGCAGGAAGAGAGATGGCTGAATTTATAAAAATTACTTGGTTTGAATGGTTTAAGTCTCATTCAGTGTGGTTTTGCCAGCATGTACTAGGCAAGGAAAGGAGATATTGGCATCTATTTGCATGTGATTAGGTCACACCTTTGACATGTAGCTGTTTTTTTTTTTGCCAGTGGGATGAAAACTGCTGTATGTGAAATTTGCAGGTGTCATTGCACCACTGGAAAAATTGTAGGGACTGATGAATAAAAAGCATTAAATCTCCACAGTACTAGACCTAGGCTACCTGGAATGGTTACCTCATTCCTTAGTCTTAAAAATCCAATCACAGTAAGTTTGTGCCATAATGGGAAGGTGACTTTGTATCTGTTTTCCTGGTATTAACTTTAAGGGCTATGTTGTAGTAGCAAGCTTTGCCAACAAAGATTTAATTTTTAAGTCTCCTTCCTCTCCTCCTGTAGTTTGCTGCCAGGTATCTCTTTAGGGACTTTTCCCTTTCCATTTCTCTGATGAATTGCAAGTTCTGTAGGGACCTGAGCATAATCATTCTCTGTCTGTCCCTGGTTTAACACTCTGCCTGGCCCAGAAAGGATGAGTGTTGTCTCAAACAGGAGGTTTCCAGCTCTGGAGATAGCTCAATGCTGGAATGCTCATTCAGGGCTCTATACCCTGTCCAGAACTCTGGGGAGGGGTGTTATAAATGTAAAGGCAATTTTGGGATAAAATCAAAGAGAAATTTATTAATAAACAATAATAAGTAGAAACAGCGATAAAAACTCACAATAAAAAGAACAGCGCAGCGCTGGGTGGACAGGGGTCTACACCAGAGGTATAGGTTTCCCAAATCCACGTCTGAGCGCTCTCAGGCTTGGGGTTTTATAGGATTTTTAAGTCCTCAGGCTAAAATTCCAGGCCGGTTCCATTCACCAAGTGTCCTTGATTGTCTAGTGAATGGATTTCCTGGCATAGAATAAAGACATTAACTACTGTCCGGCCAGAATCTCCTCATATGTAAAGGAGACTCTGTGTGTTGCAATGTTAGGTTTTTCATGACAGGGTGGTGGAATCCGGGCTGGTGCCGATGGGTATCTCGGCCGGGTTTTCTCCTTTGTTTCTCTTGATTGCTTTTTCAACACAGAAATGTTTAAGTCTGGCGAAGTCTTTCTTTTTGGAACTTGTCTTTTTCACTGATCAGTTTCTGTACTCACTGGAATCTGCAGGGCGTTGCTTGGGTCCGGAGGTAGATAATTTCCCAGCCAGTTCCATTGTCTTTTTGATGGTCCGTGTCCTGTCTGTTTGTTTGAGTTGATGGGCCGGTTTGGGTTAGTTATCTTGGGCGTTGCTGGCAATCAGCAACTCCTTGGAGAAAAGCCTCATCCTACTTTGAGGAGAGGCTTTTCTATGCTTTATATTTTGTTTTGTTCCTACAAAACATATCTTTCTTATATACACTCCGAATTTTTAATACAACAATAATTTATTACAGTCCCCCACTTAATAATTTATCACATTTAAAAATTCGTTACTTTCACACTTTCTTTTAAAGAAAAGTATCCTTTTCTTACTCTTTTTCATTATCATTTTTTTTCTTTTATTTTACTTTCTGGGTCTAATCCTTCTTCATTTTTTTGAAAAACAGAACACTGGGTTAAATTGAAGACACGAGTTCTCGTCATCTGACTTCAATAGTTCCAAAATTATGGGTTCATTATTGAATGTCAGCTTTGCCTCGTGTTTCACATTCTTCCCTTCCCAGTACAATTTTCCCCCCATCATGCATGGTTTTAAGTTTGCTTTACTGTAGCAGGTAGGGTTAACTCGGTGGTAAGCCAGAAATGTCGAGTGTTTCTTTCCCCCAATTCAGACAGTTTTATTACACTGTTCACAGACTTCGATTGGGGGAGTTCCCTTTATTTCTCTTTTGTTTCGGAAGTGGGTCATTGCAACCCCTATTTCTTCCAAGTTCCGAATGGGTTTTTCCTTGATACTTGCTCTTGAATTCGAGCACCAGATTTTCTCTTTTGATTTACACAATTTGAACTGAGTGCCGTTTAACCAACAAATACTTGCGTGTAGTTCTAAAGGGCACTCGGTCAAGCGCTCGATTTTTGTGGCAGTCTGACACTGCTCACACTTCCCCTGGGGAACCTCCCCTGGGGGTACCTCGGGCTCTATTTCCTTGATTGAGCACATGACTAGGCTCAGGGACATCAGGATTCCCCACAATTGCATCCCTCTGCCATTCCCTCCACTCGTACAAAAGTATACGGCGGGGATAACCATCTTCTCGGCAGCAAGGACTGTCTTCAGGGGCCCTTGATGTCCTGATGGCAAACCTCCGCTTCAAGGTTGCCCACCGAGACGCTTTAACCGGTTTAAATCTGCACGGTACTTTCACGGTCTTACGGCACTCAATTTCCAAGGGTTCTGCTTTGCAATCAAGCTGACTCCCTAATCCTTTTTGATAAAACAAGAACCACTCCGGAGAGTCTAGTTCTAAAAGGCCCGCTCGAGTTGCAAGTATCAGGAATCTGTTTGTCTGGTCTAGTTCTTTCTCGTGGCACCTAGAGCACAATTCCCTCGGTTTATTACCCCTTATGCAATGAGCTACCCAAATCTGCTTACAGCAAGCACACTTAAAATGTATAATTTTGACAATTGTGATTTTAATGTTTGATTTATCCTTTCTACCTGTCCCGAGCTTTGAGGATGCCAGGGAGTGTGATATTGCTATCTGATTCCCAATGCTTCTGACAGTTGTTTAATGATTTTTGAGGTAAAGTGAGTACCTTGATCTGTCTTCCAATCTTCGGTAATTCTGTGAAATCCACCTGGATTCTCTCAAATGGTCTATACGAAAGCGGTCGGCCACCCCAATTTGTTTGTTTTGAATTTGAACGGTTTACTTTCTGGCATATCACACACCCCTGTACCTCTTGCTTGGCAAGTTTAAAAATTCCTTTACATCCGAAAAATTTTAAAAATTGTTCAGCCAGTGCTCTGGTTCCCCAGTGGGTTTGTTCATGCAATCTCCGGAGTATTCCTCTTGCTATACTTTTTGGAACTAGCTCCCTCCCGTCTGGCAACCATCATTTATTTTCTTTGAAATATCCACTTACCTTCTTGAAGTCTTCTCGCTCCTTCTCCGAAGGAAGCACGGATACTTCTGGGGGTTCCTTGGGACTAATCTCAGGAATACTTACCGCCAGTAATGCAGCTCGTTTCGCCTCTTTGTCCGCTAAGTTGTTTCCCCTGGTGTGAAACTGCCACCTAGTTTGGTGTCCTTTTACATGGACTACCGATATCTCCTGGGGCTCCCTGACAGCTTCTAAAATTTGTTTAATTATCTCTCCATGTATTAATCTTTTTCCCTTGGTATTTATTAAACTTCTTTCTTCCCATATTTTTCCGAAAGTATGCACTACTTCAAATGCATACTTTGAATCCGTGAAAATCGTTCCCCTTTTTCCCTTCAGGCCTTTGAGGGCTCTTAAGAGCGCAAATAGTTCACAGGCTTGAGCCGACCAGCATGCCTGCAAGGGACCGGATTCAATGATCTGTCCGGTCATACCATTTATGATGGCATAACCTGACTTTCTTTTTACTTCTACTATTTTTGATGAATTATCAATGAACCATTTCTCCCCCCCTTCTAACTCTTGATCTTCCAGGTCCGGTCTTACCTTAGTTTGCAATTCTACCGCTCCAATGCAATTATGAAGTAGCTCACCTGTTGGTTCCCCAAACAAAAACTGCGCCGGGTTTTGGGCAGTAGTTGTCCTTAACTTGAGGCCTGGCGAACTGATTAGCATGGCTTCGTATTTCAGAAGTCTTGAATCAGTTAGCTATTTCTCGGCCTTTTGTTGTAAGATATTCCTTACATCGTGTGGGGTGTAGACTGTTAGAGAGACTCCAAAAGTTATCTTTTTTTTGCTTCCTCAACTAACAGAGCTACTGCAACAATTGCTTGCAAGCAAGTAGGCCACCCTCGACTGACTGGCTCTAGGATTTTTGATAAAAATCCTATGGGCTTCTTCTTTTCTGCCCACTCCTGGGTCAGAACTCCTTGGGCTGTTTGTCCACTTACATCGACAAATAGCTGGAATTCTTTGCTAGTGTCTGGCAAGGTTAGAACAGGCGCAGTTATGAGTGCAGTTTTCAATTCCTGAAACTTGCTTTCATCCTGAGTAGTCCATTTCAATCTATCCGTGTTTAATCTTTCATACAAAAAAATTTTACTTTTTCGCTGTATCCTTCAATCCACTGTCTGCAATATCCCAGGAGCCCTAAAAATTGCCTGATTTGTCTTTTTGTTTTTGGGGCTGGGAGTACTAGAATCCCGGCCACTCTGTCAGGGTCTAACCTCTTTTTTCCCTGAGAAATCCAATGTCCCAGATATTTTACCTCGGGCTCTGTGAACTGCAGTTTGGATTTTGATACTTTCAAACCCTTTTTTCTCAAAAAATTCAGCAACGATATTGTACTCTTTCTGACTTGTTCTTCCATGGTTCCGGCAATTAGCAAATCATCTACGTATTGCAAGAGCTTTGTCCCTTCCTCTGGAATGAATTCAGTAAGTAATTGCTCCAATGCCTGTCCGAATAAATTTGGTGATTCTACGAATCCCTGGGGGAGGACCGTCCACCTTAACTGTTGATTTCTGTTCGTGTCAGGATCCTCCCACTGAAAGGCAAAGAAATTCCTACTCCCTTCATTCAAAGGACAAGTCCAGAATGCATCTTTTAGATCAATTACACTGTACCATACATCCTCAGGTGAGAGTCTGTTAAGTAAAGTATAAGGATTTGCCACCACCGGAAACCTGGTTCGGGTTCTAGCATTTACTGCCCTGAGATCCTGAACCAGTCGGAAGCTCCCATCCGCTTTCTTTACTGTTAGGATGGGGGTGTTATGTTGGGACATGCAGGGTTCGAGGGTACCCCCTCTAAGGAGGTCCTCAATTACTAATTTTAAACCTTTTCTCTCTTCTATTGGGATGGGATATTGTTTGATCCTTATCGGATCCTCTGGGTTTTCTATTTCAATTTTGATGGGGGTAATATCTAATTTCCCCACCTCCCCTTTTGAATGCCATACTTTGGGATCAATCTCCCTTTCATCTCTTGGAGTTAAATGGAATATCTTTATTACTAATTCAGAATTCTTTACAACAATGTTTATACTCAATGCGACAATCATATCTCTTCCTAATAAATTGTAATCGGCTTCTTCTACTAATAATAAATTTCCTAGGCATATTCTATTTTGAGATTCGATTTCCACATCTTTTATTACAGAAACTTTGAAGGGATCTCCTTTAGCACTAATTACAACTACTTTTTCTTTATTTGCCACGCACCCCCTGGGTAATTTCTGCAGGGTGCTTCTCTCAGCTCCCGTGTCAACCAAAAATTCTATTTCTTGGTGATGGGGACCTACTTTTAATTTTATCAAGGGTTCTTTTGCTGTTACCATTCCTATCTGAAAGAGCCCAAGACTTCTCTAATCTTCTTGAAATACTTGTTTATCTTTTAATTTCTGACGGCAGTTCCGCTGAATGTGTCTTACTTTCTTACAGTAAAAACATTCTGGGGAATCCTTCCGCGGGGCGGAGCCGTCCTTTTGAGACTCCTGCGGCTTTTTCGGCGCTGTTTTAAATTTGCCCTGTGCCTGTTCTTGTTTTCTGAGCCTCCTTTACTGCGGCCACTAGTATTTTGGCCTGGAGTTTCTGTTTCTCATTTTCTCTCCTCATGTAAATTTTTTGAGCTTCCCTTAGAAGCTCTTGGAGACTTTTCTCTTGCTACCTTTTAATCTTTTCTAATTTCTTTCTAATATCCTCCCATGACTTTTCCCCAAATTGGTTTTTGAGCAAAACTTCCCCCACTGAAGGGCTAGGATTAGTCCTAGAATATATCTGCAGACTTTTCCTTAATCTCTCTAACCACTCAGTGGGTGATTCCTCTTTTCTTTGGCATTCCTCAAATACTTTGCTAATATTCTGTCCTCGGGGGACTGCTTCTTTTATTCTTTGTTCACTATGCTTTTCCTACCTTCCTCTGTCTGGCCGTTCCAGCTCGGGTTTACGCTAGGCCATTTTTCTGCCTGGCATCCCCTGTGGGTTACGCCGTTCTCAATCCCTGATACTAACTTGCTTACTACTTCTAAAAAAAGTCCAACCTCTCAGTTACCTTAAACGGGTCATCTAACAATCGTCTCATCTCTTTCTTAAACGCTCGCACATCCCCTGAGTTTAGGGGTACATTCACAAATCCAATCACTCCCGGAGCAGTAGGCACTTCCCTGAGAGGGAACATTCTGTGCCTACTCTCATTCTCTTCCCATTTTTCACTTATCTGCCTAGACTTAAAACGAGTCCTGCTTGCGGGGGGGAATAGGGGTTTTTGAGAGTCTGGTCCTTTATTACTGATGTAAAGTCCGTTGCCACCAGGTTATTATGAAGGATTCCCCCTGTCAAATTTGAGGGACCTGGCTGTGGCAGTGGGACGGGCAATGGGGGATAAGGAGATCCCCGACCTTGCACCACCATGGATTCTGGAGAAGCGGCGGCGGCTGCGGTCCCCACAGGAGGAGCCAGAGGGGGGGGCCACCGGAACCACTGCTGGTGCCGGCTCCCCTGTTTGCGATGTGTGTGCTTCACCTGGTTGTGCCGGCGAGCTCGTGGGAGCTGATGGCACCACTTGATCCACCACGGGAGGTCCTGCCGGCCCGTGGTACGGAGGGGGTAAATGATCAAGGGGCTCCCAGGTTTCTGTTTTTGTTTTGCTTTTTAGTTTCATTGGAAATAGCCCTACTCTGGCCTTTAGCCAGAGTTTGGCGTATTCCTTCTCCTCAGAGTCTGAGGAAACCTTGCTCTCTACATAAGAGAGCAATTCATTACACGTCCACCTTTCAAACGTTCCTAATATTGGCCAAATGAGATGGGGTCTCAGTTCCTGCCCACCCCAAACCTCGGCACAATAGTAGATCATTTTTGCCTTGGACTTCTTTTTCTCTCAGGGCAATTTTCTTAATATTTTAACAACTAACCTAAAAGGACTTTCTGGTGGGATGTCTAACAATTCCTTCGTTTCTATGGAAGGATTCTTCTTATCTACTGGCTTTTGTATTTTACTCTTTCTCTGTCCCATGGTGAAAAAGGGAGTCTTACCTGTTTCTCTGCGTTGTGTTTGTGTTTTGAGAGACAAAAGTCTGCTAATACTCACCTTCGCGGTTTGCTGTACCGGGGTCTTTCTTAGCGCTTTGATCTCTCCTCCGGACTTCTCCTTGGGCCCTGATTGCTAGAAGAGTTTACTCATTCCCGAGCTCTACTGGACGTTTTCTTCCTCTTCCAGCCCTTTGTGATCGGTCCCCCAGAGCACCCCTTTGGCCCCAGGCTTTACAAACGCGTAGAGAGAGCCCTCTCACACCGATTCGCTTCCTCCGTGGCCGGCCAATTCCCTCGCGGGAGGATGGAACCGCGGCTTTGGAGTCCGCTCTCGCTCCGTGATCAGATCACGTCTCACACACGCTCGCCCAATCACCCTGCTCAACCTCGCAGTACTTACAGCAATTTTCTTGCGAGGATGTCTTCGTGCACGACTGACTTTTTATGAGCTACCAAGCCATGGCTTTTTCCCGAGCTCTTCTTGGATCCGTATCCTCTTTTATTGTGGTTTTTACCTCAGCCTAAATTTGGTTCGGATATCGGAGTGAACTGCGGAGGTTCTCGGCTTCCCAGGCCGCTGAAATCAGCGGGGGTACCCTCCTGGACAGCGAGGTTCTCCCACAGTTTTCCGATCCGAGTCACGGCACCAATCTGTTATAAATGTAAAGGCAATTTTGGGATAAAATCAAAGAGAAATTTATTAATAAACAATAATAAGTAGAAACAGCGATAAAAACTCACAATAAAAAGAACAGCGCAGCGCTGGGTGGACAGGGGTCTACACCAGAGGTATAGGTTTCCCAAATCCACGTCTGAGCGCTCTCAGGCTTGGGGTTTTATAGGATTTTTAAGTCCTCAGGCTAAAATTCCAGGCCGGTTCCATTCACCAAGTGTCCTTGATTGTCTAGTGAATGGATTTCCTGGCATAGAATAAAGACATTAACTACTGTCCGGCCAGAATCTCCTCATATGTAAAGGAGACTCTGTGTGTTGCAATGTTAGGTTTTTCATGACAGGGTGGTGGAATCCGGGCTGGTGCCGATGGGTATCTCGGCCGGGTTTTCTCCTTTGTTTCTCTTGATTGCTTTTTCAACACAGAAATGTTTAAGTCTGGCGAAGTCTTTCTTTTTGGAACTTGTCTTTTTCACTGATCAGTTTCTGTACCCACTGGAATCTGCAGGGCGTTGCTTGGGTCCGGAGGTAGATAATTTCCCAGCCAGTTCCATTGTCTTTTTGATGGTCCGTGTCCTGTCTGTTTGTTTGAGTTGATGGGCCGGTTTGGGTTAGTTATCTTGGGCGTTGCTGGCAATCAGCAACTCCTTGGAGAAAAGCCTCATCCTACTTTGAGGAGAGGCTTTTCTATGCTTTATATTTTGTTTTGTTCCTACAAAACATATCTTTCTTATATACACTCCGAATTTTTAATACAACAATAATTTATTACAAGGGGGATCATCGGTGGGCAAAAGTCTAAGGAAATACTTTATCTATAATCTTTCTCTAATCTACCTTATAATCTAAAAATAAAGCATTATCTTGTCTGATTGATCCCCCTCCTATCCCACAACCATGAAGATATTATGCCGTAGAGCTGATTTTAGAGAAAGAAGCTGTGATCTTAGCTAGTTTTGCATCATCTGTGCACCAAAATTCATACTGTATTTCTCTTAGCCCTTAGAGGGCTGAGAGCAACTGCAGCAATCAACAGAGCTGATGCTTCTGGAGAAGGGCTGTAGCCCCCTGGGGAGTGTGAATGCAGAATGGAAGGCTCCAAGGGCCTTGAGAACCACTGTAGTTGGTGACCGATGGCAGCCACAGATTTTCACTGTAGTTAAGTTCAAAAGACCACTACATGACATTTCCCATAGATGCTGAGCTGTGGCCTAGCAACAGATGGCAGCACTACAAGGGTGTATGTGTAGACTACATTGAAAGGATTTAATTTTCTCTTTGATTCTTACTAAATTCCAGTGAAGAACCACCTCTGTATGTCTCACTGGGGTACAACCGTATTTGCAGTTTTGGCAATCTGTTATGTGGACAAGCTGGTTAGGTCTTGGTTTATTCTCTCTGTTGGCTGTCAACAAAATGCTTTCTCATTTCATCAAGGGCAATTCAGAAACAGCTATGGGGTATTTTGGCTTCATGGTCCTAGGGAAGAAGCTGGTTTTTTAGTCTCCTTCCTGAGTTTTTCAAACAGATCAGAATTCCTGTGTATTCAAGCTGCACGAAACTAAGCACTTTAATACTCTTAAAATGATGAGACAATTATCCAGCACTGACTTGAGTGTAACATCAGCTTAACCTCTTTGCACATCTTCTGCAGAATATAGCCTCTTTAGGCTTTAAGTTATCTAATAACACAGTAGGATTTTTCTTCTAAAAAAAAGAAGGAGAAGAAATAGTACTTGCAGTGTGCATGGTATTAGTTACTGCCTGTTTCTCTCTTCAGCACAAACTTTTGATAAATTGTCTATTACAAAGTATGTTCGTCTGCAAGCAGGCAGCTCACCTCAGTGATGTTGCTTCAGGAACCCAATATTAAACCACAGAATGAATTACACCTGGCTTTAAATGTCAGGTTTTTTGAAACCTGGATTAGAGTCACCTTACTGCAGAACATCAGTCTTGGTTTCTCTAGGCTATGAGGCTTCTTGCTAGCATAGTTGAGATGGGTGTCTGTTTTCCTCTGTTGTTCTCAGTTGCAAGTATGTTTGGCCTACCATATCAGAACATCAAATAAAAGAAATACAGTCATGATTTCTGGAAAAAATTGTCAGAGAAAAAGATCAGAGCATTGCCTAGACATCTGTGGGAGAGGAAGACCACCAGCAACAAAAAACAAATCCCCAGACTAAACAGAAGTGGAAAGCATAATCCTTTATACCCTTCTTCCCAGCCTGAAGTGCATCTACAAGTTACTCACCTAATTCTAGTTTCAGTCTCATGAAAGCAGTGCTGGTTTGTCAGGGTGACACTTGACTTTTAGCATAGTGTGATTTAGAAGGACAATTATTCTTTAGTTCAAAATGTCTGTAACGTTTCCAGTGCTGCTAAGAAAGTAATATTGCCACTTCTTTTCACTCTCCTTACTAACCACAGATCAGTCTCTGTTGGTTTTCTATGTGGTAATATTCTCCTGAGTTTTGGAAAGGCACGTGTAAGAACACAGGTGCAGGCCAACACTGTGCCCTGTGTATAATGCACTGAAAGCACATCAGGACAAAGACAATACCTCTTGGCTCAGCACCCACTGTGCCTGCACAGTCGATGGCTTCCAAGGCATTGCAACAGCAGCACCCTTGTGGAACCTGGAAACTTTGGCTCACATGCCCCACAGCAGCCACCTGCAACAGCTTGGGGCAGCTCTGCTTCCTGGGTAATGTCTCTGCTAGATGTGGCCCCTCACTTCATACAGGAGCAAACTGGAACACATGACTGGTGTGAGAGTGCAGGAAAAAAACAGGATTCCATTTTGTCTCTACAAAGGGTAATCAAAATAGAGAAGTCCCTTTGATTTTAGGAAACTTCATACTTTACAAATGGAAGTTGTAGTCTACAAAGGAAGGCAATTAATGCACATACCAATATACAAAATTTGTATTTATTTTTTCCCTTTTCTGGTATCTGTTATGGCTTTAACATTGCTTTGTAAATATGTCTAAAAGCCTAGGGCTGCCCACAAGGCTTTCCAGCTGTTTAAGACGCTTTGCAACTGTACTCATGATGTGTTTTTTGCATTTTTTGCAACACTGCTCATGATGTGGTTTTACAGCTCCAAGGCACAAGTGTTGGAACTCTCACAACCAAGTGGCTTTTAAATGACAAGTTGGGTATGGGCACCATATTCCCTGGTAAAGGAAAAAACAGTGGCAACAGGTACAGTGATAAAATTAACTTGGCCATGTACTTTACTGTTTGACAAGCAGCAATGGCATAATCTGCCGTGAAATATCACATGTGTTCTCATCCACAAGGAGGCAGAATGACACCGTTCATGTGAGCAAGGAGAACAACACAGAGTTTTGCACCCATCCTTGGAGGGAATCCCTTGGGAATCAGTGAAGATAAATGCTGTGTTTCAGTTAAACTTCTAGATGTAGTATACAAGATTCTTAAAATATATTTGAAATAGGAGATTAGAGTTCATGTATTTAGATAGAACATCAAAAAGAATTAAGGAAAAAACCCTTCTCTCTGTAGTCTTACACCTGAACACTACTTGAAATACCACTCAGGAGAGCAGTCTATGGGTTCTTCCTTCCAAAGAGTCTTCAGACGCTGGGTCCAGGCAGTCAGCATCTCCTTCCTCTTCTCCTCGGAGACATTCTCTGGAGCATAACAGATGTGAGGTTCAAGGACTTTGACACCACAGAAGTGCATGATTCCATGCTGGATGCAAAACAAAGAAAGAAATGCCTCAGGAAATATCTACTCTTTTACTTTCTTTTGAGGAACATGGAAGATTCAAATCTGTTCTGTTTCTTTGACTCAATATCAGCCAGGTTTTCTAAACCTGTGCATTTATCAGGAGAAGGGGAATAAACTGTTGTTAAACACACAGAACTGTCCTCTTTGGATGCTGTATCCTGTTCAATTTGCAAAGAAAAGGGACAGTCTAAAGTTCATTGACTTGAACCCCCTTGGTTGAACTTGGTTGAACCCCCTCAGATTGTTCCTGAACTGCAATGTTTCACATCTACTTCCATGTTAGCTTATTGGATTTTTGTTTTGTTTTGGTTTTTAAGCTTTTGCCTCTGGCTTAGCCATCTGATCCTGCATGAAGGCTAGTGCCTGTGGAAGTTCAGCTTGCCATTTTCCCTCTGCGTGTTTCTGAATTTTGAGATGTGGTCCATGTTTTCATCACATTTACGTGCGAGTTGTGGACAGCTCCTCAGGGATAAGGAGCTGGTAAAGCTAGTGACTGCAATGGGAAGGAGACCATGCATCCTACATGAATTGGGTAACCACGGGGAACAGAAATCCTGCATGCTGGAATCTTGTAACACCAGAGGCATGGAAAAGCTGACAGCAGAAGCTTTCCCCAGATTGCAAGCTGGAGGAAGGGGGACAAAGCAACTTTAAAACTCTATAGATTTTTGAAGTGATCTCAGGATTTTAGAGCCCAGTTTATAACATGCAGATGCTTGGAGCAGGCAACTCCATTATTTTCTATTATGTTTTGTATAAAATAATCAATAAACAATTGTTAACAAATAGCTGGAATAGTAAAATTAAAGCAAACAGTAACCAAATATTCATATATTATACCTGCATGGGCCATAGCAGATAGCGAATATCACCTCTGATTGCATACTTCTCTTTGCTTCCTCCCGTGGTGAAAGAAAACAAGGATAATTTGTCCTAGAATTAGGAAAGTGGTGCTTGAATTAGACATGTTTAAAGAAGGGTGACTGAATAGTTCAAAAGATATTTGGGGAAACCTGGACAGCATGAATTTCTAGAGGTGGGGGTGTCCCCTTCTTTCCCAGGTGTTCCAAGGATTAGCAGTTCTGAGGCAAAGATTGATACTATGCAATTATATCAATGGACTGAGTGTCTGGGCTTTGGGCAGAGATGGGTTGAAAAGAAAGCAAATTATGTGTCTGACATCCTTGTGTGAAGGAGGACTGATCCTTGTTCTTCCTTATGCAACATTCAGAAAACTGTGTCTGGAAAGCCCCCTGTTTACTGTGAATATCTTAATTCCTGTCCTCTCTGACTGCAGAATTTTTTTGCTAAAGCCCTGCTTCAAACTCAGGCTTGTTTAACCACCATGCTTCTTCTGCTTCTGTGACTATGGTGTTAGCCATATGCTCAGCTTCTCTCATCTCAGTTTTAGTTTCTGTAATCGAACTAGTATTTTTCCAGTGCAGTATTCCAAATGTCTGTACTCCATATGCAGCTGTGATCATTGGGGATTATGCCTATTTATGGCAGTGAGGCAGCCATTTCTGAAATTAAAAGAAACTGAAATGTTTGAAATTGTTAAGAACATCAGAACTAACACAGATTAACATGCAGTGAAAGAAATATGGAACTAATATTGATTGTTTTTTGATGCTGCATTTGTTACCAAATATGATCTACCAGAGATAGTGGGCCAGAATTTTCCAGGTATATTCCCAATGCTGTAGGGAATTAAAAATGTATGAATTGACATTAAAAGATACTGATGTTACTAAATTAAAATCTACAGAGAGGAAAAGGTTCAAAGTAGATAGTTGTGACAGAGGCTTATACTCTGAGTATTTCAGATTTCTGATTACGTTTCATAGTTCAACCTTTGACACCTAATCCCAGAACAGGACTTTGACATCTAGTGTGTCAGTCATTACAGATAAGAGCAGTCCTATAGTGGTGGGAAGACTGTAGTTAAATGAAATGGATTGTTTTAAACTGTTTGCAAGCCGTATGCTACCTCAGTGCACTCTGATACTCCTAATATATGGTAAAGCCCACATAGTAGGCCAATGAAAATCTCTAGATGACCATTTAAATATTTAAGAAATGCTGCAGTCTCCTTAATTTCCTACGTTCCAGACCGTGGGAACAACCCAGAAATTCACTCAACATGTTACCAAAGCATTATTTCAGAGCAGTGTAAAGTGAGACTCTGAACAACCACAATGGAAAAGAATGAACAAGGCCCCACAGAACATGGTGCAAGCCTTGACCTTAATAAAACAATTCCAAAAACATACCTGGAGTAAGCCACCATCATAAGCCTTTGACAAATCATAAGCAAAGCCTTGGACCAAGACTCTGTCCATCCAGCCCTTCAGGATTGCAGGCATGTTGAACCAAAACAAGGGGAACTAGGCAAAGAGAGAATTACCTGGTCAGCACAGACAGTCTGGGCCACCCTTAGACCTGGTTTACAGGACAAATCCTGTCCTCTGAACCTGCTCAGATGCTGCATGTGCCTTCTGCCAGCTCTCTGTCAGGAGAGGCAGTAACTGTGCCTGGCAAAAGGAACTTGGGTGCTTTCGGTTTGTTGTAACCTCAGAACCAGACCTGAGCATCTACAGCACACCAACCCCATGGTGCATGTGAGGGCTTCCACCCAGACTAAAGGTGGAATAGGATGAAGCAGGAGGATGCAATTTAATTCAGGTTTAAGACTGTACAGAATCATGTCTCCTATGGCTGGAATGCAAAATAATCTAATATCTTATTAGCAGGATTGACATCTGGTGATCAGTTCTGATCTGACACTCTGTTGACAAATGCCAAGGGATCTTAGGAAAGACTTATTTTCAAACCCTGCAGAAATCATGCCATCAAGCCATGTCTAAGGCCAACAGGGACACAAAGAAATGTAAGGTTACTATTTCTCTTCACAGTTCTTTGGGATTTGTATACATTGGGAACAGAACTGGCACAGTGGAGAATAGAAATGGGCTGTAAAAATCCATTAGCAATTCCCAATACTGCTTGTGCAACTCAGCAACAAATGAGATCAGCCTTCTTGGGAAAGCCCAATTCCCTGACTTTGCTGGCTTCCCCCAGCTCCTCACCCAGAAAATAATCCTTGCTCTGCTTACTGTCAGCCTGCCTGGCATCCATGCTCATGTATGTCTTTGTGTATCCAGACAGGAAGTTTGGCCCAGTGTTGGGGAGTTCCTGGGGTTGCTGTTGTTTCAACCTGCATCATGGTGCTACTCAGTTTCTGGATTTGCTGTAATAATGACCCAGGTAACTGTGCTGCTGATTCATCCTGTAGTATTTCCTGTACCACTACCTAGAGATAAAGTGAACATCACAACTCAATTCTGTTTAAAATAATGACCTGAAAAATCAGCAAGTCTGCTTCCTGCACCTTCTTCTGCTCTTCAACCAGATCTTTGGACAAACCTCCTCTCTTGTAAGCTTCCCAGGTTTCCACACCATAATTGAAGGCTTCTGAGTTGTGCAGGTGACCTGTGGGTAGAAGTGAACAGTCATTCCTTGCTCCGTGTCCAGTATCAGCACCAGATAAGAGCGGATGCAGGTTGCCATTCCCAGTTCTAAACTGAGTTACCGTGTTCCATTTTTCCAACTTTCTCGTCTTGGTTGGATATTCAGCATCATCACAGCTGATGGTAACTCGATTTTAAAATGGAGAGGAATGTAGGGTCTCGGAGTTCTAAAGCTTCACCTTCCTGTGGCAGCACAGCAAGTGCAGTAAGAGCACCTCAGCTTGCCTCAGGAGTCTGGGCATGCAGGTGGATGATTTAAGAGAATGCTCTTAATTGTTCTGCCTCTGCTTTAGGGTTTACTGAGACCATCATGCACTTGTAAACACAATGGAGCTGCTTTGCAGCCTCTGTAACTGGGAAATTCACCAAGGGATGGGGAACCAGTACTGGCCAGCTCTACTGATTCCACTAGAGATCACCGGTCTCTAGCAGAAGACAGGGGCAGTTGTAGCCTTGTGAACTAAACTGTAGCAAATCCCAGAATGGGATCTGAAGGCGTTTCCTCCCCATGAGGAATGGACTTTAGAGGCTGATTATGGACACGTGCTAATGTGTTTTTTCCTGTCAGTAATCTCACTGTGATACAAAGTTCACGTTCAGGAGTGGACTTTTCGAAATGCAGATGTCTGTTCACAAATAGGTTTCTTATTAATGAAGTAAGTTTCTTATTCATCTCTTGATGATCTGAGGGCTGGAACACCTCTCCTACCAAGACAGACGGAGAGTTGCTGACTTGTTCAGCAAGGAGAAGATTTCGGGGAGACTTTTTTCAACCTTCTGATATCTGGTGGGGGGGGGGCCTTACAAGTCCCTGATTTTTGAAAAAGGTGTCTTTTGGCTGTTCTCACCAACAATGTCATTTCTTGTTGCTCTGGGCTCAAACTGCATGGCGTATAAATCCGACACGGTGACGCTGCAGCCCTGCTTGGTCAGTTCTTCCACAGCAATCTTCAGCAAAGATCCATTGAAGGACTTGGGCTCTTGATGTGCATAGACTATCAGGACTCTTTTCCCTGGAGGCAGGAAGAAAACCAGGAGACCATTGGAATCTAGGAGGCAGATGCAGAACAGTTTGTAGAGTTGGGGCTTGTTCCTTGCTTTTTCTGTAGTGTCTTTTCCCAAGGGCACAAAAGCAGTGAAAGCAGAGTGGCAGTGGCAGCATTTGACTCCTGCTCAGCAGCAGGGAGTGACTCCTGAGTCACTGATTGCTGCATGTGCCCAGCCCAGCAATTCAGTGCTACACTGGGCTTTCCTAGGTGGAACTCAGTGGATGAGGGAGTGTTCCATAGCAGGTCACACTGCCCTATGTCAGCAAACCCAGCCCCTTCTCTTGAGGCAACAAGGAAAGAGGAGATATTTTCTATGCAGTAAGAATTGTTTATAGATAATCAGAGAGCAAAATTTATAGGGATTATTGAATATGACAGGGTCTGAAAATCATGCAGCTTCTAGTTCCTGACTGCAAAGACAAAAATTCAGGCCTCTCCTGAGTTCAGTTTCTCTGGGACAAATCTTCAGCCCAGAGCAACACCTGCTGAGTGAAAGGAAAATTTATGGTGTCAGAGATAACTAGTAGAAGACAAGCTGAAGATTTGATGAAACAATATCTCATTTTCAACCTAAATGATTTGGGGTAATTACTTCACCTGGGTATACAGTGTCCATGAAACAAGAGCTATGCAAAAAATAGAATTAAAACTTGTGCATCAAATGCTATCATAAATTCAACATGTGTACAAACTTATAAAACCCCAGAATACATGTTATTCTGGAATATAAGAAGCAGTTGCCTCTTGCTGTTCCTGCCAGCTCCCAGCAACCAGGGAGCTGTAGGGAGTGCCTGGAGATGGACAATTTCCCCAGGGTGCTCAGTTTGGTTCTGCAAAAATGCTGATTTGTTTCCATTTAGGTGGAGCTGAGGGCACTTGGGCACAGGGTTTGGAGAGACTGGAGTTTTCCAAGGCACCACTTACTGAGGTAATTTCAGTCGTTTGGAAAACCAAGACCTCAGTGTGCCGATTAAACCCAGCAGAGAGTCCCCATCCCTGAGGTGCCCAGCGCGCTGGAGCGAGCAGCATTTTCAGGCGCATTTGCTCTTACCTGCCATCGTTGGGGAGCGCTGGGGCGCCTCTCTCTTGATAATCTGGTGGTGCCTGAGGACTCAAGGGAGAGATTTGCTGGTGAGAAACACCAGGAACAGGAGCGAGGAGAATCCCCAGGTGCATCGCGCTGCCCTCTGGAAAGTGGCTCCAGAACGAGCCTGGCCCCAGCCGGGCTGCCCTTACCTGCTGCTCGGGGCCCGGCGCACACCTGCGGCGGGGCTGGGAGCCGCCTTTCATAAAATCACGGAAAATCCTGAGCTGGAAGAGATCCATAAAGATCACCGAGTCCAACTCTTGCTGGCGGCCCGGCCGGGCCGGTCCTGGGGCACGGCCAGAGCTGGGAGGAATCAGGATCGGCGCCGCCCGCAGCCGCTGCTCCGGCTTTTTTTCCCCTCTGCATCTGGTTTCATTTGGTATCCCAGAGCTGTAATTCTTGTACTGTGGGTGACAGTGAAGGATCAGTGCGTGCTCTTCCCCCGTCCGCTGGTGATTTTGTGAACTTGCAGCCTGTGCCGGGTGAATTGCCTCTTTCCTGGAATGTTCTTCGGGGGTGATCTCTGTTCTGTGTTTTCAGTCCTCTCTAGTGCTCTTCTCTGCCTCTTTCCAGTTTTGCTGTATCCTTTCTTTAAGCGAGGGAACCAGCTCCACACATAGCTTTCACACTGTGGACCTGCCTTGGATATACCCAGTAGTCTGATTTTCTGTTCTGTGGTCCCACTAATTCCTGATGTAAAATTTGTGCTTTTTTGACCACTATGGGGTGCTGAGCTGATGACTGTCTGGAATTATCTGTCATAATTAGAAGATTTTACTCCTCTGTGATGATAGTCAACTCAAAGCCCTTTATTTTAAATGTGATGCAAATCTGGTTGGTTTGTCTCCCATAGGCATCTCTTAAGGCTCACAGAGACTAAAAACAACTTTCACTTGTCTAACCTCCTGAGCAGCATTCAGAACACTGTGCTGATCTTAGTTCTCATAGAGGTTAGAAAAAACCCTTCTGCTTTATGAGCAACTTACCTATTGGAGGAATTTGGCACAAGTTTGTAGCTTAAATACTGTTCTTCAGATATATTATAGGTACACTTCCCTACTGGTGTAGGGAATAAAATACTATTACTCTTGATTTGTAGCCCCAAACTCTCTAAAGAAGATGAATAACTTTTATTCTCTGAAAATCTAATCAAGAAACTTGAAGAAATTTAATTTTCTATTGATTTTCTTGGGGCAGGCATTGGACACTTAGCAGAGGAGGGTAGAAATACTTGTGGGTTTTTTTTTTTTGTTTCTTTTTTGGTTTGGTTTTTGTTTTGTTTCTGGTTTTGTTTTTGTTTTTTGTACAGCTGCAGTATTTGTTTATTGGTCCACTTGTTTAGAAAGTTCATGAGTTGGATTTAATTCTGTCTTCAGCTTGAGGGAAACCAAACACCCATTCTTAAAGAATGACCTCCACATCAGACTGCAAGTTGTTTATTCTGGAGTGGGTACATCATTAGTTCTTGTTGAAACTGTTTCACTGCAGAAAAATATTTTACGTTTTGGTGAAGGAAAAGAGAGAAAGCAGGCATTATTTTATTACTTAGGCACTGAGATGACCTTGGCACAGGAAAGCTTCAGTCTTTATGTCAAGAATTGCTGAAACTTTTAATATGCAACAGCAGCTGGGTGCTGTAGTGGCTCACAGCAGCAGGTGAGGGTAACCCAGGTTCTTGTTAATAAATTCCTTGGGGAGGATTAGAGGGAAACGACACTGAATGATCGGTAAAGAAATGGTTCCTAATGTCCAGTCTGAACCTGTCCTAGTGCAGCTTTGAACCCTTTCCACTGTCATTGGATCCAGGAAAGGAGAGCTTAGCACTTCCATCTAAACCACTCTGAAACAACCAGGTTTGTTGATTCAAGCCAGCACCGAGTTGAGTCATAAACACAATCAAAGCTATTATAAATACCACTGTAAAGTACAAACTCATGAAGCACTTAGGTTGATTGATTTCTCCAGCAATTGAACTAGATGAAAGTTTCCCCCTCCCACTTTATCAGATGACACAGCACACAATGTTGTGATGCACAATAGTTGTTGTATAAATTCGTGTGGAAATGTTAATATCGTATTTGTGTGTGCATGTGTGCGTTTTCTTCATACAAATGGCCTACTGTGGGTTAGAGTGCAAGGGATGGTCATCTATCTTAGAAAAGGAATTAATTAGAATATAACCATGCAGGAACTACTTTAACTATTCTTACACTTTATCCTAGGATTGATGCGAAGTTTATTGTACACACTGTTCTGTCTCTGGAGTAGTATATCAAGGCTTTGAGATACTGTGTATCTAAAGGATATTTATTGGGCCCTCTAGCGCCCAGTGCGAGGGTTTGCCTTTACAGCAGAAGGGAAGCTTTCACCAAGGACAAGCTTTTAATCTCTAATGCAAATTCTGTCCTAGACAAAATATTTTAAGAACCTTTGTTGCCAGTGTTAAGAAGCAACAAGGAAAAACAATGCTAACAAACTGTTAGTGTGAGAGAAATCCTATTTAAGATTAGTTTTCTGTGACTTTTGCAGGGAGCACAGCCACTGGGGGAAGTTTTAAGCTGTGAGTACTGTGGTTCTGCACTGAAAAGGAAGGAAAAAAAAAAGAGAAACTGAGAAATAATATCGAACAGAAAATAGGTCTTTACCCCATACATGTCACAATAACACCATAGGTATTTGTAGGCTTGCTTTGTTATGTAATAAAGATGACAGTCACTCTTGTATTGATCTTTCTTCTTCGAGCAGAAAAGTTGACAGGCTTGTGCAACAGGAAGGAAGGAGGAGGACTGTGTGACTAACAGCCTCTCACTGTGACCTATTTTCTTCTCAGCCTGTCTGTATGGTAATGAGTAAGAGAAATAGAAAACAGTAACCTCTGGGATTAACAAGTCTGCAATACAGTCTCTAAATCAAAAGCAAATCAGGAACAGGGATAGTGTCCCAGAAAACATCCCTTATCAATTGTTCAGCTTATTTTTAAACTTTGTGATGTTATATATTTAACACTGTGAAAGTATATAAATGAAATATATATCTAAGGCTTTTATCTGTTCTAAAACTGAATTGCAGCTTTCGTTAGCAGATTTTTGCCAGGGTGTAAGAGGACTAGTTCAGTCAAATACAAATTTGTTACTTTCAAATTTTTAAACCCTTCTGTAACTTTTGATTGAGGAGTCTGTCCTGAGATGCTCTTTTGAAGAGAGGCTGAAGTTTCAAATCTGGCTATGAATTCAGTCTTTTTCTGTAAAGCACAGCACATCTAAGATTTGTCTTTGCATCTAAATAATGAGAATCTTTGCTAAATGTGACTGTCTTTCTTTGCCCCATCTGTGACAGCAAAAGGCAATAGGATGTGTCTGCATTCTCCCTCAACTACTTGTGGAATATTTAATGTAAACAAAGAGTGAGATTAATATTAACTGGTACTTAAAGAGGCAATAAATAAGCAGTATAATTTCAGGGCAAGGTACTTTATGGAGTATTTGAACTGAGAATGGCAATGCATTAACTATGATACTAAAAAACTTGAATACATCTGACCATAGTTTTCTGAGAAGGTATTTTAAAATCTGCTGATATTCTACAGCTCTGACTTTGAACACAAGTTCAAAACACAGTTTTAAAGATTGTAGGCTTTTTCAGGAGAGAGGTGAAGAGGGGACTAAGTAGATTTTCTATGCCAATAATTCTTCCCTTAGATGAAGCAAAAACTTGGGAGACCTCTTTTAATAGTCATTGCGCATCAAAATTGCTTTCTATCCCTAATGCAAGATTTGCATTTGTCTGTTATGGAGAAAAGACCATACATCACATTGGCATTCTGTTTTCATATTCAAGCTGATGCTTCTTTAGATGTGAAAAGTGATGCTGGAAAGGAGCCCAGCTGCTGGCTGAAGTCTGTTGTGGTGGGGGATAACAATCCTATACAGCTGATCAACCGTAGACAGGCAGCAGAATGTACATGAGGTTCTGCCTCTGGTGAGTCCAGTGACGTGTGTGACATTATGTAGTTCAGAAGCAACTAATTTTAGATATTCTTTCCAAAGGAATTTTTACAGGTTCCTCTTACATGCCAGAGTACTCATCTGAAACATCTGCTCACAGGTCACTCTGTGCACCTGCAAGCCCCATGGGGAGAGGGAAACGAAGAGAGAGCACTTGCTCAGTGTGCCATGACCTCATCCTGGTACTCTATGGGACGTAGCCATTACAGTAACTTGGTGATTGTTTTCCAGGTACTGTTGAGCCTTTCATTGACTTGGAATCAAGCTATGATATGGGATCAAGTCGTGTTCAGGAGCACACCATCCCGTGAGCCGTGCACTAGCCATCCTGGTAAAAGAGTCATCAAAGGAAAATTGTTTTAACACACAGCGTCCTGCCCAGGATTAACAACCTGACACTGGAAATAGTGAGCAGCTCAGTGACAATTGGCTTCAAAACAAATCAGCTACTTAGCCAGAGTCCAAAGAATAATGTTGTGCAGAGGACATAATTCTGGGGGGAGGCCCCTCTGAATTTCCGCCCAAACCAGACTCTCTGAGGCTTCAATAGAGCGAAGCAACATTTCGTGTCCTGTCACCAACTGACTGAGCCTGTTGTGAGTGGCAGAAAAGTCGGGACGGCGCTTGCCCTGCCGGGATCCCAGCTGGGGGTGCTGGAGGGCAGAGAACGGCACCGTGAAATGCTTTAAACTTCTTCCGCTCCTCCCTCACAGCAGCGTGTTTTCGCCCTTGTGTGGGTATTTGCAAAACAAATCGGGAATTAATCAAAATCTTTCCTATGTTTGCCAAGTGTGGCTCTGTGGAGCAGCTATTTTACTTCCACCATCCTTTCTTTGTCTATTTTGTATATCAGATAAAGAATCTAGATATCTTGGGTTTCACCTGTACATTTAACAGTTTACTCATAGAACAGATACTGTCATCATCATAAAAAAAATACAAAAGAAGAGTAATGATTTGTGTTTGATGGACAAGCAAACTGATGCTTAGGGGCTTGAGGGAGACTCGACAAAAAGAGATAACCACCTTCAATCTGCCTATAGACAAAATTTCAGCCCTTTTAACTATGTGTTGTCCAATCTGCTATGCTCAAAATCCACCTGGAGAAAACTTTCTGATTTAGGATTTGACCTGGAATTTTATAGGTAATGACTGTGTTGAGTGAAACACAAGGAAAATCCTTGGAGCCAGAGCTGGGATCCAAACTCCTCTCTGTGCTACCAGCAGGCCACAGCCGTGCTGTGCTAGAGCTGCTGCTGCTGCCTCAGCTCTCTTCTGCTTCTTCTGGAGGTGGGAGTCTCTCCAGCACAGAGGTGCCCTGACTTCTCCCTGTCCTCACCTCCTGCTCTTCTACAGCTTTGTGGGGCTTGGTGGCTGAGGTGCCCTGAAGTGTGAAACATGTGAAAAAATTCTCTCCAGGGAGACAGGGTTTCAATTCTAGTCTTAATCATTGGGCTAGAACATAGAAGGGGAAAAATAAAATAATCAGCACGTGCTGGGAAAAGATACACGTCAACTTCTGTTTATGGGAGTGAAGGCCTGTTGGTAGTTGTCCCCTCGGGATGTACCAAAATGGTTGGGGAAGATGAATCAAGACATATTCCCGATATTACTTGCTTTTGCATTACTGTTGGCTAGCTGCAGGTAGTCTGTCTTTCTGTGGCCCTGTGACTCCCGAGTCCAAAGCCTCGTTGCTGGGATGTCCATGTTGGCGCTTCTCTCTCTGTCATTGGACCCTGTGCAGGCTGCAGCCAGCAAAGGTGCTGTCCCGGGGAGCATCCGGGGTTTGGTTGGTGGCCCCCTGGAAAATGACTGCTTGCACCCCAACCTCTTAGGCCCTGCCAGGTCAGAGCCCGAGCACTGCCATGGGCTGCCCGTGGGCTGTGATTCTGTGGGATAATCACTAGGTTTATAACATTCATATCCAAGGTAAGCCTCTGCAGGGCTGGAGTGTTACTGTATCTGAAAGCTGCTCCCGCCCTCTCGGGCTCCCCGTCACCAGAGGTGTGAAAGGGCAATATTCACAGAAATATAACCAGTACCCATATATGCCTCCTCCCCATGCAGGGAAAGGAGGAAGGAGTTCCCACATAAAGAGGTGTTCTTCCAGTACACGTGCAGAACCCAGCGTGGTAAAGAATTCTGAATGTTACAGTTTTACAGATCAACCAATACAAGGTTTTGGTGATTGACCGAGTGGAGGTTAGATGGGTGCAAAATTACATATTCATACAAGTTGTTGTTAATTCAGTGATTTGCTTGCGTTTAGTGTTTTGGGAGTTCTGGTTTGAGAAATATTTTGTTGCTATAACATGAACTAAAATTCACACAACTCAGTGTGCCCCATTACTTTAGATTGCTTCTAGCTTGGTCTGCATGAAAGAGTTGGCAAAGACTTGTGTGTATGGCTCAGAAAGGTCTGTCCCAGGCACTAAGGGGCATTAGTCATACACCTCTAAGTATACTTCCTTTTTTTCATGTGGCTGTGGGGTATCCCCGTTTGCTCCCAAACCTCCTACACAAAAGGCACAAGCAAAGTTACTTCCCTGCAGCACCCTAACTAGTAGTGCAGATCCACCACTGCTGTCACAGAGCTCTCAACATTTGAGAATTACTTCCTTGCCATACATCTCTGCTGCCCAGCCCCTTCCCCTCCCCCTTTCTTCTTTGCTACCTGCAGTATTGCAAACCCCAAGAGTAATGAGCAGAGCTGAGAAATCCCCCAAACTCAGTTAGCCGTGCAGCTACTCAGCATGACTCTCACAGCACTCAAGCAATGTGCATTGCTTCCCCCAATGGGTTTTTTGACCTTTTCTGTGGCCTATTGTCATCTAGCATCCTGTGTTCACACCACCTCACAAGCCAAAGTAGTTTGTTCTGGGATTAATTTCTGTGGTTCAGGGGCTCAACCTGACAAGTAATGTAGCAGCAGTCAAAGCTTACAGCAAAACCCCAAATAGAAAATTGAAAGAGAGATAAATTCCTTTCCCTCTCCTCTCTGCAAACTCAAATGCTCAACCTAAGGGATTCTCCATACTTTTTTTGGATAAAGAGACATCATAGCCTTTTTCCCTCCCCTTTAATTGCTCTGTCCCATAACAGAACCCCTCACTACTGCAGTTTTATCTTGTGGGAGGATAGCATAGCGAGGTATGTGTAATTTCTTCCCCCTCTCAAACTACTGCAATGATAGCACAAATGCTCCTGGAAAAGTGTGCATTAGTGTTTGTGATAGTGAATGCACAAATATGAAAAATTATTGTGGTTTAGAGCTAGGTTGTACAAGTCTGGGAAGCAATAACAATTCATTTATTCCATTGACAATCTCCATGGCCATAAGAAAATTCCATAGACTCCTGTTTTGAACAGTCATTCAGTCAAGTTCATTTATCTTGATTTTTGGATGCCTATCTTGAAACAGAGGGGGTAGGGGCACGAAAGGGCCACTCAGCCCCTGTCTCAGCATATTCCTTAAAGAACCCTTGGCAACAGGCACTCAGGAGAGCAAGCTCAGGCTGAACACTCAGAAACAAAAGGCTACTTTTGAAAGAAGGGCTTTAAGGCTAAGGTTGTGAAAGTGCAGGTTATCATGAATGCTTATTTCAAAAGGTCAGCTAGTGCCCAAGATGAGTATTCCATGAGAGTGAGGGGAGTAAGGGCATCTCCTCCTCTGCTGCTGTTTCTCTGGGGAATCACAGTCCACAAGTGATATGAAGGCTGACAGCATTCTGCCCCCTTGCTTGAAAAGGGGCCAAGGGTGACGAAGCTTGGATGTTCTCTGCTCAAGAATACCTTTGCTGTGACCAAGTGCTACTCCACAGCAGAGCTGTGATGGTGGTTTAGAGCTGATCTTAGGAAGCCTTGCTGCCACTTAATAGGGTTATCTGGTCAACCAAGGTTATTTTAACTGTAAGAAAGGATATGAAAAAATAAACAGAAATATGAGAAGAATGGGAACAAGAACATGCACTACATGTTCCTGGGCTGTGTAAATGAGTAATGGAATTGAGTTTAAAAAAATAATAAAGTAATAGAAACCTCTGTGGATAACTAGTCATCTGCTTTATTAGTGATATAATAAGATTTAAACAGGAACATTTAGCCTGGGACTAACAGAAACCAATTTCTTCCCTTTTTTTTCCTACTAAAATCTTTAACTAAGATGCACATACACTGCTCTCCTTCAAACATCTCTGTTCCAAGGCATACTTCAAACTTTTTACCTCATCTCTTGCAATACAGGCAGATTTGGCTATAATTAAATACATAACCTGATGGCTTATGGATCACACTTGAATTTCTATGAGCTCTATGATATTGCTCTAACAATATCATAGAACAAACACTGCCTGCATAACCTCATAGATGTCAGTGGTTTTGCTGCAGAGGAATTTAGTCAAACCATTCTCCCCAGCAATATGTTCTGAAGCTCAGTGGTGTTTTCAGGCCTGCTGGAAACATGCCAGGCTTCTGCTGAGCCTTACATGTGCTGGGGCATGACTTGGAGTAAGGCTGTGTGAATATATTGCCTGCAGTGTTCACTAATGGTAATGGTTTCATCCCTCATGATGTAGCGACTAATTTCTTTGTTTGCGTGAATGTGGCAGGTAATGCTCCTAAAGCTCTTCTTAGGGTTTCTGATGAGGGCTGATAGTTGACTTTTTAATTCCCATGTCCTCTCCTCATGACATTGTTTCTGGAAAGTCTTGTTCTCAAAGACAAATTTCAATTTAATTTTGATTGCCATATCCAGTCTCCTTACTTGACTTTCCACCCTGGAGCAGTATAAAACCTAAAATCATTCTTTCACTATGCTGAAAAGTCTCTAGAGAAGAATGACACTGTGATAGCTCTTTGTGCAGTACATAGCATCTATTATTTGCTTTCCCACTTCCACAGCACAATTGTATTTTGGAAAACTGCTTGCTTACAATTACATGCTGGGGTTCATATAAAAGATTGTGAAAATACCATTTGTTTGAAATAGATGTGGGACTGCATGCTTGTGTATGCCTCCAAGATTGGTGTATGTGGAGCACCTTGCTGAGAATTTTTTTATCCATACCATCCTACTTAGCAGTTGTACTGAACAGTTGTACTGTTCACCTTCCTCTAAACCCTGCTGTGATCTCTTCTTGGGCTGGACAATCTGTGTGATGAGAAGGAAATGTCAGTGGTCTAGTCAGTTGTCTAGACTGCATAATTTTTTCCTGGTCCCCTGCAGAATTTACAGGTGAGGGCTGTGTAGATGAATAATTTTAGGCTGAACATGTGTTACACAACATACTAACCCCTCTGTGCTACAGGACATGTAGTGTAAAGGGTGAGATAGCTCAGAGCCAGCAGCTTCTAAAAAATACAGAAATCATGTTGCAGCAGCGCTGCCATGTGTTAGGGATGCTGCTCAGGAAGGTTTCCTGTGGCTTCCCCTAGAATTAGGAAGACACATGCAGAGCCAAGGGTTGAGCTGCAGCATGTGCAAGTTTGGGCTTTGGGCTTTAAGGATTAGCTCTGGTTTTCCCAGAGCCCAGGACTGTGCAGTATCATGTGCCAAATTGTAGTAATAATTTTGGTTCTTAAATGAAAAGTGTGGGTGTTTGGAGAGAAATGATTGTATGTAAGTGATGTCATGCAATGTGAAAGAAGAGAAAGTGAGCCTTTGTTTCCCTCTGTATGTGATTTTCCAACTAGAGCAACCTTTGCTGCATTCAGAGGCAGTACAGGACTAACAGGAAAACAGCTGTCTGCATGAAAACCAAGAACAAGTCTTCTGTAGGATCCAGAATCAAAACTAAATAACTTGCATGAAAATAAGTCTGTGAGTCTTGGATGTAAATCTTCACTATTGATAATAAATGAAATCATTGTTTTCTGTCTGTCTGTCAACAGAAGGGCTCATCCTAAACTGGGTACAAGTCTTAATCTTAACATCTGTGGGGTACAAGGTTCAAGCACTCTGAGTTACCTCAGTACATAATGTCAGCTTCTGCTGTTTGATAGCCTGTGCTTATAAAGCAAACATATGCAGTCCAAGATGCCATTTCTGTTACATGAAAATAAATACCTTAAATATCTTAAATTTTAAGATTTTAATGTCAGAAATACTTATACGTTTTAGATGTTTTAGATGGCCTGGATTAGCATTAATTAGAATAGCGAACAGTAACTGCAGACAGTCTAAGTACAGCTGCAATTACAGGCAGGGAGACAAATCTTTGAACTGTAGTTCTTCAGTTTTTTATTTGTAGGTTTTACACAGTTTCCTTTCTAAACAATTCCTTTTTCTCTCACACATTATTAGAAAATTTAGTTTCATGGAGGTCACTTGGGAGACTCAGTAACCGGTGTTTTTTGAAATATTGTAAATATACAATAAGTAAATTGGTTATGTAAATTTAGGAGTTTCCTGGCAAAGTTGAAAGTAATCATCTCATATTTATCAAATTCCATTATTTTCCCAGGATCTAATGGTTTGCCAAATGTACAGGAAGATGATAAAGAGTATTTAATGTGCTGAATGATGATATCCAGTGGGCTAGAGAAGGAAGCTCTGAATGAAATTGCACTTCAATTTTATTTCAAGCTGACTTAAATGGGAATGTGTAACTAATGGTTTGAATTGACCACCACACTGACTTTTACAGCCAACATTTGCCAAAACTGACAGAAGAGCCCTGATGTGTTTTCATTCCTTCACAGGGCAGTAGAACAGTGTTTTCAGCTCATTGTTCCTGAAGAGAGGTTGCCTCAGAGACCAGAGTGCTCCTGTGCAGGTCCCAGCCCTGTGCTTGATAACACCCAGGCAGCTACGAATGATATCCAAGGCTGTGGTATGGAATTGCTCATGAACGGTTGGTTTCACTGTGAACTGCGTTCTCAAGCAAGAGGAACATATTCTACCAACATTTTCTGATAACCCACACCACCCACATCCTCTGCAAGTCAGAGGCAACAGGCAACAAGGATGATAAAGGCGCTGTGTATGCTCCCCGCAACTCACAGGTCACGATGAGGTTACTAATGATAGAAAACTCCTAAATGTTACCACTCGGCCCCCAGTGCAGGGCAACTCCCCTTCCCCTCACCTGGACATTTTCTCTGAATATCTCATAAAATGTTATAAACAAAATCTTATGTTTGTTTAATGGTATCTGAATTACTCTGCTGGCACAGTATTTGACATTACTGTACGCTGGAGAAAAAGAAATTGTTCTTGCATTAGGCTCAACACAGTGACAAAACAAGTTGCCCAGCACTGTTCAGAGTAAGTCTATTGCAAATCAACTTTGGATATCTTGCAAGTGCCACAAATTTGAGACCATCTTTAATCATTTAGTGCTTTCCTCCAGGTTTTGAGTGGGCAGTAATAGAATGACAGCAAAATGCAATGTTATAAAGAGAAGTTTCTCAAGGACCAGTCAACAAACTGATGACAGCAAAGAAAATAGAAGTGGCCCTGCTGTGGAAGGTTTTGTTTTCATTCTGTGTGCTAGGAGGAATCTGCTTTCTGCTTAGTGTGTAGAAATTGTGTGGTGTTTCTTTAAATGGCTGTCATTATCTGGTTTTAAGTGATTTGAAAATCACTGTGGCCCTGATAAAACAAGTAGATGAACTGATGTTTGTATCAATAGAAAACAGTTTGTATGAACCCTAGAGTGCTGATGGAATTTCTTTAGAAGATGTTTGTCTTGGGCATAAAGGAAAGGCATTTAGATGATCTCAAAGGTTTTGAAAAATGTAAGCTGCTTGGTTACCCCCACCTCTATTTGGTAGTTGGTCATTCCCTTCAGAATTTCAGGGCAACAAGAGACTGAATGTTCAATGATACCTAAAGTGAGGCTAATTTTGGTTGGAAAAGACTGTGACTTGCTTTTCCCACAGGCTTGTTTTCCTGATGGTAGTGTCTGGGACTTTCCCTTCCTGGAAAGTTGTTCTCTATGGCTTCCATCTCATCACAAGCTTTCTCTCCCATCTGGCACTCTCAGGAGCTAAGCCAGCTTTCTGCCTCGTCTCACTACTCCCACTCAGAAAAGTTTTCAGAGCAGAGTAGAGTTGCACATACAATTGCAAGGGGGTCCTTTTTCTTAACCTAGGACAGCACTGTAGAGATTTTCCACTCTTTTTATGCGGGTACAAATGCTGTGCACAGTCTGGTTGACACATCCAGTGTGGCCACTTAGGGAAGTGGAGAAGATGGCTGTTTCATCTGGTTTTGCATTTGAGTTCAAGTGGCAAAAAATATGTCAGACTCTTGACTTTGCCACACAGCTACTGGTTTCCAGGAGTAAGAAACACATCATGGCTGATGAAAGGCAGGTTCACCTGTCTGAAGTCTCAAAATAAATCCTTGTTTGTTGGTGATAACTGGCAGATGCCTTCTGGAGGACATAATGAATGGGGAAGCAGAGGTCTCTGGGAATTTGCCCTTAGAACAGGGTGACTCATAGAAGGGCGAACAGAGCAGCAGGTGGTGGAGAAGAAGAGTCAAATCTGTTGAGAGTTTTTGGTATAAGGGCATTAGACTAGAGGCAGCCACTGGTTTCACTTGTAACTGTGCTACACATGGCGAAGTTATTTGAAAATATAATGTAAGCGTATTTGAATAAAACCATGCAGCATTTACTCTTTCCTTGGCATTTAGTACTCAAGCTTGCTGCCTACAGTTTGAAATAAGTCATGTACTAAAGACTGGTATGACAACAGTAGGCTCAGGGTGCGTGTCAGGCAAACCAAAAGGTGAAATCTGATGACTCTTGCAGAGCTTTACTTGGGGTCTTTCACTGAGGTAAACCAAGGCATGGCCATTTGGCATGATCACTACCTGGATCTGGGATGTTTCTTCACTGAAATTTTTTGCTGTGTTCAAATCCACAATAAAGCAAGACTCTAGGAGAAGGGCTACAAACAGATTATGGTTGAAAAGGCTTGACATGAACACCTGCACATTGGTCTCGCTGCACTACCTAGTAGAAGGGTCATATTTCTTTGCCATGGGTCTAAATACTCCATTATATTGTTTGTTCACTGCTTATTTCGTCAGTCTGAAGAGAAGGAGAGCATAATATGGACCCAAATTTCTCCAGACAAGACTGGTGTAGGTAAAGTAATGCTCAGTCTCTAACTGATATTCATTTTACTGCTTTATTGCCTTTTATAAAAATAAAAATGTTTCAGAATAGCAAAATAACTGTTTCTCTCTGACCAGCATTTACACCTTCTAAGATTTCTGGTTTCATGATTGATTAAAGTTCATTTTTTCTTTGGTAATGAAGTTACTATTAAAATATCAGTACATGAAAAAGAATATTAAAATTGAGTTACTGAGATTGATGTTCTTAATTTTTAATTTCTTTAATTTTTGTATTCTTCACATAAAAGTCCCTGATTTAGACTGTGACAGGATATATTGACAGACACCCACAGGAAACTATTAATATGGATTTTTTTCCCCTATGGCTTTTTCTCAGTCATGCCTTCTTAAAATAGGGGGAGAATGTAATAACTTAGCATGGATTAGCATCTGTGGCATAAGGATTTAGTGGAAATTTTTCTTCTCAAGATACAGTATAGAGACAAGAAAAGAAGTGGGATGCCAAGTTGGAAGCTTCAGGATCTGATTCAGATACAGAAAATGTTGTAAGCCATTAATTTCAGTGTTTGTATGAATCTTCATTTCATCACTGACACAAGAGAAAAGGCAAAACTGGAATTATGGGTGAAAAAATTCATACTATGTAATGTACGTCCACTGAATTGTAGCTACAAAGTTTACTCTTCAAAGCAATAATCCAAACTAAAGAATATTAGTTGCACTACTTCAGTGTAAACAAAAGATGTCACTATCAGACACAAAAAGCACTGAGGCAACTAAAGCTCATTCTGAAACTATTCAGATCTTACCATTAAGCTTTAATAATGATTATTTTTAGTTTCTTTCTTTCTACAAAGGGAAACCACTGAAGACACTCTGTGAAACTACTTAATATGAAAAAAAAACCCAAACCTCTACCCCAAATTCTGTTTTAAAACGTTCCTTTTTTGATAGGAATGTTTATAGAAATGCTTCCAAGTTCCTGTAAATGCCCCCACGTTTCACACATCATGTGGAGCTGTTCTTGACCCCAAAGAAGATGCGGCTGAATCATTAAACCAAAATGAAAGAAGAAGAATATGGAGGAAAGAAAGTGTGTGAGTTGTGAGGACAGAACACAATATAAAGTGGAATGAAAGGGGAAGTTTCAAAGTAGTAGATACTATAGAAAAAAATACACCAAACGAAGAGATTTTCTTCTGCCCTCATTCATATTTTAGTGAGATTAAACTAAATGCAATAGAACAATGTCTGGTGCAGCATGGATCTCAGTTGCTCACTGATGTCAAACTCCCATTGACTCTTCAGAAGTAGGACTGGATTCATGTGTTGCAAGCAGGCTAAACAACAGGGCAGCATTTTTACAAAAGGAGCATCATTAACAACAAAAATGCATCTGCAGACACAGCCAGAGCCCTTCCAAGGTCAGATAGAACTGACCTATCTTTCCCTCTTGTTCTGAGTTACTTCCTCCAGAAATATCTTGGGCTGGATATGAAAGTTGTTACGTAGGCCAACTGTCCCTGTTCCAGCTTTTCTGAGCGTTTCATCTCTCCTCTCTGCTTCTCAAGTGTGATAGAGCAGAACATGGGCTTCAGGTTTTCCTCAGCCTTTATTAAGGTTGAGCTCCCAGAAGTCCAGGCCATTTTCTCAAAACCAGTATTAGGCAGAAATGCCATATCTGCATGCACGATCCTCTTTATCCCTGTTTCCACTTCTGACTCTGCATCCTCTGCTGGACTATTGAGATTCTTGTACTTATTTTTCAGTCTTTGCTTTTTGTGTTGGTTTTCTTCCTTCTTTCTGAAGGGTGAGCACAAAATTCAGAAAGGAGGTAGTTCATGAGAAGAAAAGAATCGTCCCTGTTAGTCCCTTGGGGAATCTTTTTGATGCTCAGTACAACTGGAGACTTGCATTTATTTCTCTGTGAGTCCTGCCTCTTCTGGGGAACTTCCCCATTTAGGGGGAAATCCACATTCAGCCACAGCTGGGGGACTCCCAGGCAGCTGGACAAGAGGTGAGAAGGGTGTAAAGGACCTAGAAATTGCTTCAGAGAAACTAAGGCATCTCTGTAGGCAATCTTCAGTGCACACCAGTAGATGTAACTTGGAAGACTTGTAGACTAGAGTCCTAAGCCTACTAGTTGTCCTATGGTGAAACAAACTGGCTACCTTTGTCCCGCTCGCTGGAAATAATGAGTTTGGAAAGTTGGTGAAAGCACGTTGTGGAAAGTGAGGGAAATTTTGCCTCATAAAGCAGTGGGGAAAAGCTGAGTGAATATGAGGAGATTTCATCAGATGAAAGGAGAGGAAGCCTCTGATATTTGCAGAATTTAAAAATAAAGCTAAGTGGGGATGTAGGAATTTTATGTACCAGACTGGGTCACACACTGGTGAGACATTATGCTGGGAAGATACCTGTTCTGTGTAAGTGTCAATACATGGGCAGGTGACAGGAACCAGGCTCTGTAGCACAGCTGCTTGTGAATATATCTAGAAATCAAACCCATTCTTTCTGTATTTATTTCCAGGTCCAGTAATGACTACAGACCACTGGGTCAGGTTAACTGTGGACATTATCATATGCTGGGTTTTAGGGTAAAAATTTGTATGTAAATTTGCCTTCACATAAGTTGTTCTGTGAGAACAACTCAGAGAAAGAAGTCATTTTCAACCTATCTAACCAAAGGAAGTTTTTCTATTTCTTTCACAGGATCTACAGACCAAAATATAATTTTCTAACTGAATGATAATAGAAATGTTGGTGGTTTGAGCTTACAATAGATGAAGGTCTAGAAAAAGCTTTTTTTGTTTGTTTGTTTGTTTGTTTGTTTTTTCCCATCTTATGAAAACTATAAGATAGATCACAGAATCACTAGGTTGGAAGAGACCTTCCAGCAGATGAATTAAGAAATAATCAAATGTTGATAAAAATGCTGGTCAATTTTGAATCCTGTAGGAACTTCCCTGAAAGGTGAAAAGCATAGGTTTCTTTTATTTTCCTTATCTTGGCACCTCCTTAAATCAGGTATGTCACTCAGCAGAGTGTAGTGTTACATTAAATATATCATGCCATACAACATTTAATGAAAGCAAAAAAATATAAAAGTCAAATTACTGCTGCTTCTTAAGAAGTTTGCATAATATGCAGAATTTCTATTTCCTTAAGCTATTTCTATCATTGCCACCTTTTCCTAAATTTTTTTACATATGCTTCTGTATAGTAAAGTGGTTACATGGTATATTTATAAATGTTCTTTAGTTACCAATTCACATTTTTATTTTCTGGCAATTTTAGGATATTCCTCTGTAGCAGTTCTTTCCAATTACACTGTTATAAAAATTCATATATAGATCAAGAATCTTCTCTGTTTAAATAAATCTCTATATGCAAAAAGCTGATCATGCAGCACCACTTCACTTAGCAGTCATATCATATTCCAACAGGGGCATATGCAGACATTATCCTGCAATGCACTGTATGCTGATTTATAAAAAAAAGGTATTCTAAAGTAAATCTGCTCAGGTATAAGTGTTAGGGACCTCATCAGAACTCTTAGTTTGTACTGTATTTATTAACTGCTTATTGATTCCCAGGGTTTCCAGACTGAGCATACATGTTCTGTGTAGTCATTTTACTTGACTGTGATATGGGATGCATCTGCTCTAGTAAGTAAATAAGATTAAACTAAATAACTTGATACACAATTATTTGAAATGTGCAAGCATTTATAAGTCTTTCCCAGAGTACTTTAGAAGTAAATTTTATTTGGAAAATATGTCATTTCCAGAAGGATTATAGTATTTAGGAACTCTGGACAGAACCATATAATAATACAAGGACAAGACATTATTAATTTGCATATATTTCTATTAAAATTAGAATTTTTACACAGGTACCATAAACCCCTTTGCTGTCAAGGTGGTTCTCTCCTCTTGGAGCTTATGTTCTAAGAGTAACCTAAAAGTGCAACAGTAGAACACAGTCCGGCAAGGAAGATGGAACTTCAATTATCTCACTGTCAGCGTAACTAGGGCTTGCTTTTGTTGTAATGGACCATTTTACAGGGAAACATGAAGGTACACATAAGCAGGATAAAAGAAAAAAAGCAAAGGTGTAGTCTCAATATGTGACAGGTGGTTGTGTAAGAAGATATTTGAAAGGACCTCTCATACTCAGCATTTCAATAGGAAACACACAGTCAGTAGATTAGAGTCTAGACTGTGATGGGTCCTACAAATAGAAAACTGGTTGGGTTAAATTTCACATGATTTAAAAAAGCAAGGATAAGAGGTGTCTCAAAAAAAATGAGATTAAATAAAAAAATCTTACTGTAGAAAGTTTGTTGAAACACTTGCATGGTGCAAGACTGTGCTGCCAAAGCTAGGAAAAGCAATTACTGGGGGAGAACGATTAACCATATTAGGCTTCCACTGATGATTACACGTCCAGGGTGAGCTGTCAGAAAGACAGGCGGAGTTGTTAGCTTGGCTAACATGATACATGCCTAGAGTGGAAATGTGGATCTGTAAGTGATGAGTATGAAGTTGTTAAGTGAACCAGGGGAGTGATTATTCAGAGGTAAGGGGCAGAAGAAGAGAAGGGAACCAAACCCAGGATTTGACAGAACACCCCATACTCCTTGCAGAGCTGGGGCGGAATGAAGATGCCTCCAAAGAGCTTTGTGAGCTGTTATAGAGGGTGGAGGTGAATCAGGAGAGAATGGAGACCCTGAAGCCAATGAGTGTGAAATTGTCAGAAATGATGTGCCAAGAACAAACAGCAGACCAAGAACGGGAAGCCTGCAGTGCTTACAGTGCAGAACTGTAAGCTGCAGTTAAGAAGACACTAGAGACTATGATGAACACAGTTTAGTTGAATTCAGTTGCCAGGAACTGAACTGGTGGAGGCCTGAGATGTAATTAAAAAAGCTCGCTCTAGACCATGTGCTTACAGGTGACATGTGCAACATACCTGCAGTATCTGAAATCATCAGTTCGGTGCATTGTCTAAGTAGACACCATCTTACAAAATAATTCTAAAGGAAAGAGCTCGTCCATGTTTTAAGTATCAAGCCTTCAAGAAATAGCTGTAGCTAGTTAAGGGAGAACACTGGTAGTGTAGGATTAATTTGTTGAAAGAAATTAAAATGTGGTAAGGAATAAAAATTGAGTAAATGGTTTGGAAAAAACCAAACTTCACCCAGCATGAAAACCTCACTGATGCAATGTAAACTAATCAAAACAAACCCAAACTAATAATGGTACACAGTGAAAAGAAAGAAAAATAACACAGATAGTGGAAAGTAACAACTAGAAATAATTGGTAGAGTTCAGAAACAATACATTTTTAAAATCAACAGGCAAAGTTTTGTTTATGTTGCACTGATTTTGAAGAGAAAAATATGCTGCTCACATTTCTGTCAATGTCCTGTATGTAATGCAAAAATATTTGCCATATTTTAGGCATTTTGCCTTATTGATAGAAATAGTATTTATCTGCTTCCTGGCAAATCTTATTCCAACAGAGATGAGAGAGAAAAATCTGTGGAAGTAGAAGAATTGAGAACAGAATATATAATCAAGGTTATTTGTATTGGGAGGAGAAACAGACAAAAAAAGCTGAGAATAAGAGGTAGGGAGAGATGCAAGGAAGTGCAAAAGAGACCAGGAGCTGGAATAGGAAAGGGTCATGATAGCAAGACAGGATGTTATGAGGAAAGCAGGTAAAAATTTGTACCTGTGAGGTGAGAAGAAGGAGAAAGCCAAAGAAAAGGCATCAGCAATTGAAGGCAAGCAAAAGTGAGGAGGAAAATCACAGTGTATTTAACCAGTAATCACTGGAAAGAAATGGATGGCTTCTGGTATGATTTAGTACATGTTCTATGACATCCTGAAAGTTCTCAACCAGAAAAGAGACCCATTAAATTACACACTAAGTAGCTGTAAGGACTCATTTTAACCATTTTTCCTGCTGGGCCTTTCTTGTGTGAAATAAATGTCTTTCCCCAGGTATCCTCTTTATGATGACAAATTCCAGCTCTAACTTTACATTTGTGTTTTTCTTTTATTAATATTTTTTTCACATGAGAAAGATGGTTAAAAGCATTGACTTTGTTCTGGATTATTTGTTCACTCTCCAACCCTCACTTTATGAACCTGCTCTCTTGTATTAGAAGGTTCTTCTGCTGACCACTACTGAATGAGTGATATTTCTATACAGAAACATAGGGAAGATACCTTTCATCTTTTCTTTCTAAAGTGGTATCAAGAAGCTGCTTTCACTATAGGTTCAGTTCTCTTCAGGCTTATTAATTCTCTCTTCATTGCCTGTGGTGAAAGATCACTTTTTTTCTTCCTTATTCAGACTAAAAGTCTTCTGGAAATCACCAGATTTGTTTCAATGTGGTATCTCAGATACAGAGGTAACATTTTAGAGCTAGCTCCACAATAGAAGGCTAAAGGGATAGGTCTGAATGGTGAAATGAAACTTGGGAGTACTTGGAACATCGCAAGGCAACAAACCAAAATCAAATATTTTAGGTTCTAATTGGAATGCACCCAAAACTAGCAAAATGTTTCAGTCAGGAGCAAAGGGTGAGAAAGGCTTTGGGAAGTTCCAGCCAAAGCTGAGATTTGATTAAAGCTAATTTTGAAGTTCCCCCACCCACATATGTCACCTGATATTCAAAAATACTCTCAGAAAACAGAAACTGTATGGAAGATTTTAGTTTCAGCTGCATTTCCTAGCTTAACTTACAGGACCAAGATGAAATGACAAAAGTTACTCTCATTGATTTTCTTAGAAAGCAGATTCTCCTCTGAAAGCCTGAAGCATTAGAAAATATGCATTCTCAAAAGGCTGCCCTTTAAAAGCTGAAGCAGTACAACCTGTTGGTGGCGTTTTTTTGTTTGGTTGTTTTGTTTTGTTTAAATCTCTTCACTCATTCAAAAGAGTGGATATCCAGTTTTGCCTTGGAAACATATAATAAAATATATTCCTTGCTGGAAAGATGTTAAGATTGTCATACCCAGAAGAAGGTTAAGAGGGTGGAAACAGTGTTATGCCTATTTTTCTGAGGTGCATTTTTTCACTTTTGGTTTACCCTTTAGACTTCAATAGGTAAATAGATACCAAAGGCAGGCTTAAATAAAGAACTCTGCTTTCAAAATGTAAATTAGATGTCTCAAAGTCTTCACGTATTCCAGCTGAAGCACTGCTAATTCATATGAAGCTCTGCACTATGGACCTATTGAAATGCAGGAAACACCACCGAGTGTTATGAATCTTAAATCCACTGTCTTTGAACCACCCTTCCTGTCATCCAATAGTAAAGATGTGACATGAGAACTAGAAGGAGGGCTAAGACCATGGTATTAATCTTAATTTTAGTTCATAGAAATTACCTTTTTTTAAAATTGTCTGATTAAGTCTTTTAACAAAAGAAAAAGCAAATGGAAAGCAAAACAAAATCTGTGAAACTGTAGAATATCTCAAGCGAGTCACCAAAAAGTGCAGAAAAAACTCAACCAAATAACCCACACAAAATGATGTACAGAAGTAGATGTAATACTAATATAAACCTCACATCTCTGGAATCCCATCTTAGGTCCCTCATTACTGAAAGGGAGGGATGAGTGTAAGAGATTTGATGTACAAAGAAATGGCAATGTTTAGCTTGAATTTGTAGTCTTAAAAAGCTGGATAAGAAAAAGATGGTACCTAACAGTGAGACTGAACTTGAGGATTTTGGAAGAAAGGCTTGAAATTCTGTCTGCGTTGTCTTTAAGCTGATGGCTAGACACCATGAGAAAATACTGAAACAGGTATTTATGAGGAAGGCAGAAGGAAGGTCCAGGAAAAAAACAATTGTGAAAGGTCAAGGCTAGCAGGGAAGAGCTACTGTAGCCATATTTTTATGTGAAATATCCCATAGCAGTGGGTGGTACCTGGGAAAAGAAGCAGAATTGTTGAGTCCAAGACTTAACTGAAGTTGGAAGAGATCTCTGGAGGTCATGTAGTACAAGCTCCTGCTCAAAACAGGGAGCATGTCACACACACAGATCAGGTTGCTCAGGCCTTGCCCACTTGGGTTCTGGTTGCACACAATCTCTCTGGGCACCTGTTTGAGTGCTTAACCACCCTCTCTACGATGAGGCGTGAAACTCTAGAAGACCATGTAGGATGTTGGAGAATGGTGCAATCATTAATTTTAAAGGGATGATTTCAGTATTAGGACAAAGTGCCAGAAGTTGTCAGTGAATGAGGTTTCAGAAATGGCAGGTCAAAAGCAATTTTGTATAAGCCCTTGAAGTATGTCACAGAAAGAGTTGAGACTTTTCTAAAAGGCTCCTATGAGCACTAGGGATAAGAAAACTTAAAATTTATTTGCATTGGTAGACAGACAGTTAATTCGTATGTGATTCTGCAGATGTTATCCCTTTCACTGGTTCACCTGTCCACATTTCTAAACCAGGTTTTTGTCCCCATTTTTCTGATATGTTCATGGTCACATACCTTTCCCAATGTTTAAAATACTCTGGGGAAGCAGAGACAGAATTAAAATGAAAGACTTAATTAGCAAAATGCTTTCGGAAGCAGGTCTTTTGGAGGTTCTTTTTGGCCCAATACAATGAAATGCTTTATAGTGCACAGCCATCACCCAAACTCAAGGTCAGTAAAAATACTGTCAATTTTGTTGAAAGCAGAGTTAGGCTGACAGTTTCCGGTTTTGAAAATTCTACCCATAGATGACAATTGAAACTACTCAGAATATTAACTGTGATGGAAAAAATGCATAAGTAATAATATTTGAGACTGAGAGTTACATTGCACAATTAGTAATGCCATCTACTTACACACTAGTGCTAGATCAGCTCAGTTTTCTCACCTCCATGCCATTATGCTCTACCTTGTTATCAAAAGGGTGTCTCAGGGGGTCAAAAAATAATGAAACAATAGCTTAAATGTCACAGGGACACAACAAGCATGCAAAGCAAGTATCAGGCTTACAGCTAAACAGCATCCTGGATGTTTGTTCAACTAGTGAGTAAAATTTCAGGTCCTAGGGAGAGACATGCACCTTGTCTAAGCTTAGATCACCTGCTGGAATGTACATTAGCTCCTCACAAGTTTGTGCATCTAGGCTTCACTGCCAAAGTGCAAGTGAATGTAGTTGTGAGGTTGTCCGGTCAAGCTTATGTTTGGATGCAGATAAGGTACCTGGTCTCAGGAACTGGACAGTTTTCTTCTGCTTCTTAATCTTGAAGTAGCTTCAAAGTCTGTCTTTCATTTCCAAGAAGCGTAGTGCTTCTGACTTTGCTGCCGCTGCCGATGCAGCTGTCACCATTTCTCCTGCATTTTTGCTGAAATAGCAACCTTCTTGCTGGTCAGCCACCAAACTAACATCACGAGAGGGTCACTGAAGGCTCACTAAAAAGAGATCTGTGTCTAAAGGCCAGTTTAAATCTGACACTGTTCTGAAGTCACCATGGAAGAATTCCACCTTCTGTAGGAACAGCTGTCATCATCACTTGTGCTGAAGAAGGGGTTTTCTCCTGATTTTACCTCTGTGCAGCTAGGTGAGCAACTAAAGGAGGTGATATTTGATTCAGTTTTGCACAAAAAATTCGGGTTTTTGCAGCAAGGATTTTTACGCCTTGACTCAATGTATACAGTAGCACTCCCTTTGTGTCACATTATATTTCAGTCACTCTCAAAGTGGTGTTTGCATAGAAAATAACAAGGGAAATAATATGATATTCTGGAGAAAAGTTTCAAGAAGGAAAGAAACCATCACAAACTGTAGAGGTCTGGCTGGATGCTATCAGACTGCAGAAACAGGGTGATCTTTCTTCCACATAGGCAGAAAAACTATGTACAAAATACAGAAGCTGTTGTTTTGAGTGATGATTCATCATTGCAACAGAAGTTGACTTGCAAACAAATTTTCACTTTCTTTCTCATTTCACATGGACAGAGGAAAAGAGCTTCTTAATTTTAAGAATTAGCATCAAGACTTTCAGTAGAGAATCAAGTATGCATTGAAGGTGCCAGACTGCCAAGTGCACCAGGAGGTACACAGAGACTGAAATCCTCTCTGTAACCACAGAAAGGCTCACAGAGGCAGCAGCAATATACACTTCCCAAAGACATACAGCAATCTTGTTCTAAGGGTATAATTTCTTCTATCTCTCCCCCCCTCCTTCCCTAGTACTAGAAATGGTTGAGTGACCTCTTCTATGTCAGCGATTTGTTGGAAACCTTTTAGACATAGGGGCAAGTGATTCAGCTCTGCTGATTTCAGTCAGTGTTGCACTTGATGGACTGGAACTGGCTGGTTGTCACTTTTTGGTTTCCAATAGAACATAAACTACATTGGGAGTTTTTGAACACACAATCATATGCAGCAAAATCAACCCTTTTTATGAATGTTCTATTTTTAATTTCTTTTACAGGCAGAGAAGCACTGAATATTCAGCATGGGCAGCATGTCATAGCTCCTGTTCCACAATAGTTGGTACTTTGGCCTGTTCTGTTTGCTGATGAACTGCACAAAAAATTATTTCCTGTCATTTGTGCTCTGAAATTATCTCCACTGTTGGAGTGAATAAATCAAAAGAGGTCTGCTTGTTTCAGAGAGCATCCTGCTGCTCCATAGACTATCCACCAAAATGTCAAATAGAAACACTTCTGTTGGATCACTCCCACAGGTGTCAGGTGTGTGTAAGTGGAGGAGAGCAAGAAGACGACAGAACAGACAGGGAGTGGAACAGCTGGGGGTTTTTTTTGAGAACTTTTTCTCCTTTGAGCTTCTTGGGATTGGTGTTTCAACCAGTGTAAGATATTGCCACCTGGACTAGCACCAGCTCTGCGGCTCAGCTGTGAACTGTATCACATATAACAGAGATACAGTCTTGGTAAAATCAGATCAGCAAATACCTACCCCAAGAAACATGTAGCTTTCATTACATCTTCCACTAGCTCTCCTCCTTCCTACATCCTTTCTCCTGAATACGACAACACACAAAGAGACATGGAAAAAAGTTAACTTGCTTATCTTTCTATGTTTCTTCTCTGTTTCCTACATTGAAGGATGCAACATATTTGATTACTGTAGATGCAAATGCATCTGTCATAATCCTGCTGACCCCAAGGTGTGGAAAGAAGGTGAATATGTTTAGAAGGTGAAGATGTTTAGGTTCATGCATTGTATTTGTAAACTTCTTTAGGTTTGGAAAATCTGTGGTTTTTCTTTAGCTCTGGCTTTCCAGGCATGTTTTCTGGGCGCTGAATTTCTGGAAACACTTCCAGGAAAGGGGATCTTGTGGTCCACCTGCCTGAGCTAATTTTTCAAAGTGGTGTTTTCTAGCAGCTTTTGACTCCATTATTTCTTTCCTACTGTGATATTTTATATTCAGCTCTGCAGAAAACCTGATGCCATTAAGCCAGAGCTATCCTATTGTTCTGCAATGCTTCCAATTTGCATGGAAAATTATTCATGTTAATAACTCCCCATTGTTCATGTCTTATCTTCCTAAGTCATGTCAGAGAGCTACACAATGCAAGCCCTGCTGTCACAAGGTTTCTGTACACTTAAAGGCATGAAGCAATTTTCCTTCAGTGAATTCAAATGAATTCAAGGTTTTAGGGACTTATGTAAAATAAGACAGAATTCTTAAGATTTTCTTAATCTCTCCTCAGGTGACGTTATCCACCTCTGCTTCTGCTAGCAGTCTTTGACCCAAATACTCCTGCCAGTGCTACTGCTGTGTGTTTCAGAGGGAGGCCACCTGTCGTTCTGCAGCAATGGGAGGTGCTCAGCTCACAGTGCAAGGGAAAGGTACTTTCTCAGCTGTCATCAAGTTAAGGTATTGATTACAGACACCACTTGAGTTCAGCAAACAATATTTGGCCTACATGTGCATTCACTGCAAAGGGGTTTGCCTGTTCCTACAAACCATAAGTATAATGGCTGGTCAAGTGAAGTTAACAAGGCTTTTAGGTTTATTGCCCTTTTCCCCCATTTGTACACATAAGGTAATGGTCCAGATAAAAGAGAATGTTTTAGCAGTTAGGCTCATAAGCATATTTTCTTAACCTTCAAAAACTGCTGACATGCTCATATTACAATAAAAATGTTTATGTTTGATAGGCATAATCCAAATTACAGAACCAGCCTGATAAAAGATGTAGTGTCTTGTACATAATCACAGAAAACTCTAACATGTTTCTAGACTATAGGGGAGTGTTTTAAAAACCATCAAAGCATCTTTTCAGTTGCTGTTTAAAACCCTTCTTGTTTCTCAGTTTTTAAGCACTATCACTCAGCACTGGTTTTGCTTCCTAATGTTGATTTACTTTGAGGTGAGCTTTTGTTTCACAAACTTTGTGAAACACACCTGTTTAAACACTTTGGCAATATGGAGCAAACCTGAAAATGGTTCAGTATCTATTATTTCATAACTGAAACCCAGTCAGGTTTCTTTTGTATTTTAGTATAATATTGTAAGCCACACAGGAAACCTACCTTCATTTCTGTAGTGACTTATTGTAGAATATTTGTTCAGATATTATCAACCATATAATATATTAAAATTACTCAGTGTTGGCACCACTCCTAAATACAAGCCCATGTACATGCATTATAGCTCTATTCGGATATTAAGAGTATAAACTGAGTTTCATTTTCTGACAGATGACAAATAAAGTAACCATCAAGGCAGGTGGAAGAATAATCAAATGAAAAAAGACACTCTGAAATTTCCTGAAATGTCTTCTTTCATTATTTACAAAAAGATAGGTCAAGGGAATCTTGTATGACAAATGGTGTTCCTTTTCCTACTGAAATCAGTGACTAAGCTACTCTGACTTCACTGGCAGCATAAGCTGTTCCTGTTAGGCAGTAAAAATGCAAACCCTGACTATGCCTTCATGGACTTCAGTATGAACTTGCGTTAACCCCACCCAAGTCTAACTGGAGTTTGGGTATTGCATTCCCTCCCGTGGGTTTGACTCCTTCTGAACAGAGTACAATTGTTCACTATGAAGAGACAAAAGTATTGTTGCTTACAAAACTGGGTTCAAAGAAATGAGTAAATGAAAAAAAAACTTAGTAATTCTACTCATAAGCTGAACATTCAGCCCACGTTATCAGCATTGCCAGATGGATTTTGCTGGAAATATGCTGCCTTTTCACAAGTAGTGCTCTGGAAGACTAGACCATTTTCTCAGGTTAAGGGGAAGTTTAAACATAAGAAGACTTTCTTATGAAAAAATAAAACCTTTCTGGTCTCAAAGACAAATACATCTCTTTTCTCTCCACCATTCCCCCTATTCTGATTCCCCCCAGCATTTGTGTAATGGCATTTTTCAGAAATCTTTTCACAGGATTCTCCAAACCTCAGAAGGCTCATTAAAAAGCCTTAGTTTGAAGGAAGATCCTTTTGTGAATTAGTAATAGGTTAGAGGATGAAAAACAAAGGTGGGAGCTACTGATCATTTTTCATAATTAAAGGAATTTTCAAAAAGGCAAGCACAGGAGATCAGGACAGGTCCTGCATTGTCCAACACATCCACAAATGGGCTGGAAAAAGATGGTGAATAGCCAAAGTGGTTAATGATACAAAGCTGTTTCCAACAGTCAAAACCAAAACCTACCAGAGAAAGTAACACAGGGATCACATTATTAACTAACTGGGTAGTAAAATGGCAGAAAAATACAATGCTGATAAATACAAAAGAGTGCATATGTGAAAAATACAGCCCTAATAAATGCAGCCCTAATAACTGTTTCTGAATGAGCAGTTGTCACTTGAGAAAGAGATCTTGCAGTCACTGTAAATGTTACCACAAAAACACCAGCTTAACATTCAGTTCAGGGACAGGGTGTGCCCTTGGCTCACAAACTTGACCTGATGGTTGCCAGAAACTGGAAGATATAAAAGAGGAAGGAACCTTCTGTATTCACCCTGTTTCTCATAGGTGTCCACAACTTGCCACTGCTGAGGGAAGATGGAGCTGTGCAAATCTTTGCAATGGCTAGAACAGCTGCTTTTATATCCTTATGTGAAATGAACACTTTGAGAGAGTAGATCTAACCTGCAGTCACAAAGGAAAGCGAAACCATGGAGGTACATAACCCGAGAACCAATGTCTCAAATTCCAGACCAAGGACCAAAGCATCAGAACACACAAAAAAGCCTCAGAAGAGATCACAAGGAGACCCTGTATTAACCCTTGCCAGTTTAGAAACTTACTTGGTGTCCTGGTGCTTTAGCATGGGAATTGACTGACAGTCCAAAACACCACAATAAAACATCACAGTAACGCCTGAAGAGTTCAGAGACAGATGTAGCAATATCTCCTGCAACTGCAAGGTGTCCAGTAGATGCAAAGAGACAGACATCAGCTTAGAGAGCAGAGTCTAAGTGGAGAAGAGAGTATCAGCAGTTCCAGCAGATATTCCCTTGGAAGGAGGCACTCCTTCAGCTTGGAAGGAGTTGAAAAGAAGACCAGTGAAATGCCAACCTGAAAGCAAACAGTAGCCATCCCAGAATAGTAATGCTTCTGTGACACAGCTTTACTGATGACTGCACCTGTAATGCCAGACAAAGCATAATGGATATTATAACATCTGAAAATATGGGTTTAATGACCCTGAATTTACACCATGTGCAGTGGAGCACAGGTTTACATATCAACATCACGTGTTCATCTGTGCTTAACAGGGTCACATCAATGGGATGGCTTGTCAGCAGTGGATACTCTCCTCAGGAGACACAGTGCTCAGCAGGGGATGATGTTAGAAGAACAAGGATTTTCAAACAGCAGAATTTGAAGTCCTGGCATTGTTACTGCTTCCTGAGCTTGATATGATTCACATCCACAAAGGTACTTAACCACTGCCAAGTTGCAAGGTACTTAACCATTGCAGTTGCAATCATATTGATCCAGGGTGTCTCAGGTGGCTATATACTTAGAAAGAAAACACATTTTAACTATAACTTAAACTTAACTCCTGCAGAAGGCAGGAGGGGCAGAAGGGGCACTGAGTTTGCCTCTTAACCTGAGAACATCTTAAGGGTTTACACCTACACACACAAGAGGCAGGTTTATTGGCTGTAAGCATGCTCAGTGCTCTGCTTCCACGCATCTCTTGTTCCCAGCTGTGCTACAGACCACACCCAGACAAAACAATGAAGTGTCCTGGACATGCTGAATCACAAATGCATTGGAGCCAGAATTTTTAGGTAACCACATAGCTTAGAAGCAACTTTGGAGCAACTCTGCTGTCGCAGATAACTGCAACAGGCAAAAATAATGAAACCAAGTGAAAACTCTGCAAGAAAAATCATTAATACTTAATACACAAATCCTTAATGCTGCACGATAACACTCTTGCATCAAGAGTGAGCCACAAAAGCAACAGTGCAAGGGTCTCACAAGGTAGCTGGATGCTCTTGGAGAATGTGGTCGCATAACTATTTGTGTTGGTTTTTCATATGTGATATTTAAGGGCTATTTATCTTAAATTTTGGCCAAGAAAACATAATATAGAACTGAGAACTGTTTTCAATTTTTCAAACACAGGAGATCTTATGACAAATCCCATTAAGGAGAAGCTATAGGGAAAATGCCATCAAAATAAAGATCTCTGTCCAGCATTTTGCCAGGAGGCAGGCCCTGATTACCGAATACCACACTCTACAGTGAGTATCATTTGATGATGGAGGGATGGGGAATAATCTCCTGGAATTGACCACAGCTTTTTGTGCACTTGATTCAAAGATTCCCGCTGATTTTGGGGGGTCAAGCCCTAATGCCTCTCAAGTAATGGCTGAACATCTCAATGATGTTCACCAAGTTTCAGTGGGAAGATCAAAACCAGACCTCTTTCTACTCTGCAGAGTTTTCAAGAGGAGTCCAGTGGCTATAATAGTCTGTAGGCCTTCTCCACAGAGGTGTTGTGAAGGCTCTGTTGTGTTTCTCTAGGATTACATGTACATGGCCTGGAAGTAAAGGTTAGGCTATTATAACATTATTTTTCCATTTGAGGACACTTTGACGTGTGCCCAGAGAGAGGAATACATGCTTAACTTATCAAGGGAATGCATTTGGATATTTTCACTCACACTCAGCAATGGACTATTCTTAGTAACTAATAATATGCATGTGCCTTGCAGCATGCTCTTTGATAGCCTTGTTTCTATTCCTTAGGGATCTAAGATTTTACTGTACTTCCAAAGAATCCTGGAATAAAAGAAAATGTCTTTTTCTTTTTATAACATGGCAGTTTCCTGCAGTGAAAAATTAACAGAGCTGCTGCTAAGACCACTTTCTTTCTTATAAACACATTTGAGGTAAAAGTATCAGGTTGCTATCAGGCTGATAAATATGTGCAAGGCAAAGCAGTACAAATGCAGGGTTAAAACTGCCTCCTATGAACGTTAAAGAAACTATGTATTTTTTAGCCACTTACTGAAATCAGAATTTTCAAGGGCTATTATTTTTTCTATGTCTATTTTCTAAATGGTATAAACCAAGCATCCCACAGCAGTCCCAGTATCTGCACGTCATTTGCAATCCCTCATGAGTTTGAAGGTGGCTTAATTTGTTTTAAAGCCTGAAGTACCTACAAACAAAATTAGCTGCTGGCAGGTTTAGAGACACATAAGTGGAGCAATTTGGTACATGGTTGCCATGGCAGCTAACCTACATCTAAAGTATCCTACATGCTTTTTGCAGCCATTCTCTGGCATTGTTCCTTCTGTCTGAATTGTTGGCTCTTTTCTTTTTTTTTTTTAAGCCTTGCCTTCTGCAAAGCCCTTCTTTGTGCCACTTTGGTCTCATCTCCTGGCTCAGCCCTCACATCCTGGCATACTGTATAAACTGCTGATATTATCCATTAATGGAAAGAGGAAGCAAGAGGAGTACAAGGCAGAATTACAGTCTTCCAGCTACTCTGCCTGTTGAGAGCAGCTTCCTGAAAGCTGATTTTTGCTGAAGTAAACCACAGTGGTAATTCCCCTCATTTTCAGGACTTAAAGCTTGCTGCAAAATCATTGATTTTGATGAAGCAATTGCAGATTCACAGAGATACAGTAAAAGCCAAATTTGGCCTTAAGACGGTGAATTTATCAAACTACTAATGAACTTTGGTCTGAGACTGCATGGCAGTAAATCAAGGTGTTATCTCTTCTAACCAGAGAAAATGGGTTTTGAAATGAATTGGCAATGTTTATTACCAAATAGAAATATTAAAAGAAAAGGCTTCCGAGGTCTTTCCCTACCACTGATCTCCCTCCCAGCACAGTTAGAAAACAAACCCACTGCTATTTATGAGTAAAGTTAAAGTTTTGTTATTTATTTCTGATGGAAAAGTTATTTTCTGTCAAATTACTCTGTTTCAGAGAAAAACCATCCCACTGGCTATTTCTGACCAATCATCCTTTATTATCTCCCTTCTTGCCACCTCTGAGAGCTAAGTTGTGACGCTGCTTCCCAGGAACCCAGCCCAGGTCTTATCAGTTCCTGACAGATCACGGATAGCTGACATGCCTTCTGCCCATGGCTGCATGTGACCTTAGGGTTTAGAGAAAGTGAGATCTGAAGATAAGAAATGGAGAGTATTTACTTACTTATTTTTAACATAGTAAGCTAAACATACTGTCAAAGCAGAAGTTTTGTCGAATTTTTAAGAGGGTTCAGTTTCGTTATCAGTTTGGTTGGTTGTTAGTTTTCAGGCAATTGCCTAGAAGACGGTCACTGCTGTTGAAGGCTTGACATTGCCAGATATATTTGTGTGTGAAGTCAAGAAGTGGGGATTACTCAATTTATGATCCTCATATCACAAAGAAGTAGGAAAATCCCTGGATTTGTGGGATTACAGGCAATGCTAAAGTGATCTCTTTTCAGAGATACTGACTGAAGACTATGAGATTCAGTGAGAGCTTTTCTCTTTTTTCTGAGTTCATTTATTCACTCCAGTCATCTCAAGATAGCTTGCTTTTTAAAATGAACTTTTAAAATATTAAAAACAATGCAGATACTAAGCACAAGGAATAAGAGAAGTAACAAGGAATCTTGAGAAGTGACAACAAATAAACTCTTTATGAGGATTTAGGCTTCCTGAAGACCTGCCCCAATAAATGCATTCTATGGTATTTTATTAAAAAAAAATTGGCTGAAGAACTAAAACAATCACTTTTTGGAATAACTGGGTAAGAGACTGGCAGGTCTGGCAACGGTATCAGGATTCCCCCGTAGATGTGTGGAGAGGCAAAGGATATACTGTACACAAGGGTAAATGTTTAAGAGAGAAGTGTATTTCCTCTCATTGCCTTTTAATTTTGGTCTGTTATATTCTTCCACTCTGATTTTTGCTCTTTCACTGTAAAACGTTGCATGCATGCAGTAAAAGTTTAATATGGGAAAACACTGCAGGCTGAAGTAGGAATCCTGAAGAGAGTCACAAAACTTGAAATTAAAACAGAGGATCACCCTTCCCATTCAGAAGAATGAGGATGTTTAACACTTCCTATTCAGAAAAATGTCAGATACTAAGTTAGAAATACCTGTATTACATCTGTATTGCCTAATATAATAATTTCACATGAACTTCCCATGCACAGTACTTTTCCAGGGCTCTTTGAAAAAAGGTCAGAAATAGTGTTATTTATGTTTTTCAGATAAAGGAACTGAGTTATGGGGAAGCAAATTAATGAACCCAGGCTTCCAGCAAATTGACCACAAGGCCCTCCAGTTATCCTGGACCTCTTAGCACAACACAGATCCCTGCAGTTATTATGGATATTATTTACTTTTTATCTTTCTTGCCAGAGTTTCTGACAACTTTCACTTCGGGGATATAATGTGTTTAGCAGTTATGGAAAGCCGTGATTCATACTGTTTGGACCTCATTCATATTTTGTGTGGCATGAGAATAAAGTAAATTACATTCTGGAGAGCTTTGCCAATGAAATATTAAAGACAGTATATGAGATAAAGCTCACTGTTGTGAGCTTTTCAGCAGTAGGGAGGGAGAAAGAAGGGCAGCACATTAAATCTGATGGCTATTCTTCCTGGCCTTACAGAGAGACTGCTCTGATGTTTTTGAGGCTGGTGATGACATGATACAGCCCCCAAACTCTGTTGACCCTCAGGGAGGGAGAGGTTCAGGAATGTTTTTCTGTCTTTTTATGTACCTAAGCTTAACTTCTGTTGGCTTTCAGGTGTGCCATTGGCTTCTGTGGGAACGACATCAGCCCTTGATCAGGCTGGTCCTGATCCCTGTCTCTGTGCACACTGATCTGACCCCATGGGGAGTGGGTTTGTGACTCTTCAGCTTTCCAGAAGGCTCATTCTCTGTCTTGGTGTCAAGCAGACAGGTGCCAAGGGTTGCCTAAGGAAAGGGAAACAGAGGCGCTGTCAAGGGTAGTGCAAGGACGGCAATGCTTGATTGCAACTGGAGGTTGTGAAATTTTTCCTTTGGAGTTTGCTTGTTCTGGCAACCACTGACAGTAGGTAAGAGTCCCCTGTCACTAACCTATCCTTTACAGAGTTCATCAATCCATTTTTTCATACCTGGCCTTGTGGCCCATTGGCTTTACCATGTTCTCCATCTTTCACCCTTTCACTGGACATAGCTGGACTGCAGATGCCCCTGACCTGCCTAGTCCTACCAAGGTGTGCCCAAAAAATGACATCTTCACTTTTTACACGCATCTGCCACTGACACAGGTATAAATGCACAGGGAATCTGATGGTGGCCACATCCTCCTCTGTCTTACACTTGAGCCACTAAGGACTTCGGGTTTTTTAGGCAGTGTTACTGCACTGGTTATTGAGAGACCTTATGCAGTAGTATCCTGCCCCTGCATATTTGAACCGTGTATATCAACTACCAAATTCACTCTTAGGAAGAAATTTCCCTCATTAACCACCAGATCCCCATCACCACACCTCGAAAAAACACATCCTCATGGGTAGAGGGATGCGGCTCTACCATGTCACATTTAACTGTGCATTAGAGAGCAAAGCATGAGGGTGGTAGTGAGCATGGCTTTGAAGCCACGCCTGCCACGGCTCAGCAAAAAGCATCTTTCCCTGCATGAGGAAGATGGTTGGACCAGGCAGCCTCCAGAAGCGTCTTCCCATCTGAGTCACTATGACGTTGTGATGTTTGTTTCTAACTATCTGCTCTCTCCTGCGTGTCTGAGTTAAGGACATGCAAGTCCTTTGTCTACCTGTGATCCCAGCTTGCCCGCAGCGTGCTTGCCATGACACAGCGGCAGCCACCGCAGGTGCCGTAACAGGGCACAGGCGGCCGGGCGAGGCTCTGTCTCACTCCTGGGCACCGGCACACCGGAGCGGCGAGGGCTGGGAGCGGGAGGCTGTGGCAGCAGTCCCCGGTGCCCAAGGCCCGGTGCCTCCTGCCAAAATCCTTTCACAGCCGAAACCAAACGCGTTTCGGGATGGCAGAGGCGGCCGGGCAGCACCTGCTCGCTCCCGCACCGCATGCCGCAGCCCTGCCCTCCCTGGGCACACCGGCGGCGGGCAGTCCGTGCCGAGGAGCGACCCACACGAGCCAGAGCCGCTGCTGCTGCCCCTCCGCCGCCGCGGCCGACGCTTATTCACCCTCCCCGGAACGCCCGCCGGTCGCCGCCGGCCGCGGCAGGTGGGGGCAGGTCTGCGGCGCGGGGGTCGCTGGGACGCGTAGTTCCTTGGGGCGGGCGGGGCGGCGCGGCGCGGCGGCGCGGACTACAAGCCCCAGGGAGGCCCGCGGGGGCCGCACCGCGCGTGGGGCGGAGGCGGCGGCGGCGGGAGGTGGTTCCTGGCAGCGCGGCTCCGCGGCTCTCGCCGCTCCCGGGGGCGGCCGAGCGGAAACCCGCCCCCAGCTGCCCGGCATCCAGGAGGGCGACGGCCGCGGCCAGGGCGAGAGGGATGCGCCTCGCCCTGTCCGACAGCGGCGAGCAGCGGCCGCCCTTAATTAGCAATTAGCCCGTCCCCAGTCCCCCCTCGGCAAGCACTATCCCATGCACGCCGACCCGCCGCTGGCAGCAGCGGCCGACGGCTTCTCCCGCGGTGCTGGCGTGCGGGTCGCTTAAGCCATGGGGAATGGGATGAACAAGGTAACCCCACTCGTCGTTGTCGCCGTGCGCGAGTGCATGTGCGCGGGCCAGCGCAGCGGAGCCGGGGTGGCGGTCCCTCCCCGCCTCGGGGCGGACGGGATGCCGCGGCGCCCCCGCCTTTGTCTCGCCCCTGCGCCGCGGGTACCCGCTCCAGGAACAAAGGCCAGGGCAAGAGGGCTTTTCCCTTCGGTTTTGGGGGACCCCCGCCTCGGGGCGAGGGCGGAGGCACGGAGATCGCGGCCGCGCCGCTCCCTCGGGGCGCGCCGCCTCCTCTTCCCCAGCCGCAGCGCGGGCGGGCGGGCGGGCGAGAGGGGGGCCCTGGTTTCGGTAAGGTGCCCGGGCTTCCTCTCCCGGGCGAAGCGAGTTCTCGGCGGTCGGCGAGAGCCGCCGTGCCCCCGGCGCCGGGGTTCAGTGCCCGCTCTGTGTGCCCCAGCCCTGGGGACTGCCGTGAGGCAGAGCCCGAGCCCCCTGAGCTGCGGCAGGACCCGGGCGTGGGGCTGTCAGCGAGCGTGGCACCGAGTCGTGTCACTTGGCCAAAGCTCGCTCCGCTCCCGAGGCGCGGAGCAGCCGCTGGACACGGGCTGTCGCTGGAGCGCTGGGCCCGCCCGGTGTCCGTGGGACAGGAAAGCGCTCGGCCCCAGTGAGGACGAGGAAGGAAGATGGATCTGTTTTGCAAAGGGTGTTGGCCTTTTGGCAGTAGGGGGCTTATTGTACGCACCGATTCCCATGGCATGTCATGGTGGTTATGTAGGGACCACTGTGATTTTTCTCCACCTCTGTTTTAAACCTAGGTTTGAAAGTGTGGTGGTAACTCGCCTTTTATATATAGCTTACTATGAGGAGCAGAAGTTGAGTCATCTCCTCTGTCTTTCATCCTGCTTTGAGCGCTTTGGGAGTAGCTTTGCTGTGTGTGTGGCCTCTGACAAAGCAGAGAACAGCTAGAAATAGCTCCTCACATGTTGTCCCAGTCAGACATCCTTGCCCCTGGAAGTTAGATTGATGAACAAACATCCAGAGTGCTTAGTGTGCCATCTGGAAGGGGAAGCCTTTCCATCCTATGGGTAGAGACGTTGAAACAGAAACCTTTGGCTGAGAAAAGATCGGGCTGCTGAGGAATTGAATTAATGCGTAGGAGGTAGCACCTCCCTTGGTCCTTTTCTCTCAGTTTTTGCTTTCAAAGTCTAGGAATAATGCTGTGATATTAGCTGCTCATTGATATTACCCTTCGAGAAATGGCCAGTTAGGAGGAAATGCAGCTAGAAAAACTCCTTTTAGACTTCTGGTATGTTTGTAGTATTTTTCTTGGAACGCTTGAAATTATCAGAACGTTTAGAGGGACACAATATGGGATGCTTAAGTTGCAGTCTGGGGAGAAAAAAAATAAAACCAAAAGGACAATTCTCAGCCCTCTGAAGCTGCATTACATTTTACTGTGGTACTATGTGGGTAGGAATTAGCAATTTGTGACTGACCAGTTTAGTCATTTTAATTCTGTTAAATGTTGCCCTGACATGTCCCACCTGGTGCTTTCAGGACAAGCATAACACTACTTGGATTTTTCTCTCCTTTCTTATAGCTATATCCAAGAGCTTGAGATGTTCAGCAGTTTGGGAGGGGCTGGCTCCTTTAAGGAGGCTACAATCATATTGGGTACTGGCCATCAGGGTTTATATTTGTAGGGGTCCCACATGTTGGCCTGGAACTTGCCACCTTCTGAATGTGCCCCTGGATCATCTCTTCCTTCTGATCTTGTGTGTTGGCAAAGCTGGAGGGGCAAGTGGAAGCATAGATGTAGAGGGTATTTGCTTGACTCGGTGTAGTCAGTCAATACAAATTGCCTTAGTTTCCAGCTGAAGTGTGTTTCTTGTGGTAGAGCTGTATATGGATGGTAGGAAAAAATAATCAGCTTATTTGATGGTGGATTATTTCATTTAAGGAGTCCCTTTGTACTGATGCAGAGGGAAGAGGATTAATGATGGCCTGTAATGGGTGTGGTAAGAAAGAGCTCCAGGGACTGCTGCAGCCTCTGGACGCTGATCCTTTCTCAGTGGCACAGTCCCCTCCTTATTTTTCTGTCCCATGATGCTGATGTATTTCATAGCAAATAGCAATTGCACGTGACTTTATGTGGCCATTAGAGTGATAAGGGCTGGAGGCCTGGCATTCTTTTTAGGTGGGGTTTGTCTTTGTTGCTAATTTTCTCTGTAAAATTAGCCTGGCCTAATTTTTTTTTCCTAAAGCCCATCCAAGCCTTCTGACGTTACCCAAATTAAACTGCATGCATTTGTTCATACATACCTTTCTTATTCTGTTCAGAGAAGGAGAATTGGCTTGTGAATGTGCATTGACCTGCCTCGTATTAATTTTCAGTATTACACCTTTTTTTCTTGTATTTTTAAGATGTATATTTTGCAGAATGTGTAGTTAGGTCTGACTTAGGAAATTGTCTCAGTGGTCTGATTTGTATTCATGCTTAATGTCTAAAACATTTGACTTGTATTCAAAGTTCAAGTTGAAGTCTGTGGTTGAAACGTAGAAAGATGTTTTCCAGGAGCTGAAGTCTAGCAGCTGAGATGGTGACAAGATCTGACTATCTGTGAACAGGATCTTGATGAAGAGCTCTTCCTGGGGTTTAGTTGTTGTTTAGTTAACTGACAGTTATTCATGTAAACTCTTCAGAAGATTCGAGTGTTATCTCTACAAAAAGGGCAGATAAGCCCTGTTTGTTGTAGGAGTGGATTCACAAGAAATTTTAACCGGTGTGGCTAGTTACATTGGAGGTAGCCAATTCTATGGAAGTCAGAGAAGCTGTGCCAGTTGATGTCAGCAGCATATCTGCCTCCCTGATGTGTGCCACTCTCCTGTACTACTGAACAAAGGTAGGCTTGTCTTGTCCTTTTCCAGTGCCCAGCCATCTCTGAGAAAGCCCCATGGACTTGTCTGGAGTGCCCATCAGTACTAACACAGCCAGAAGCAGTGTTGGGCAGGGAGTTAGATGCTTTATTATAAGCATTTGTTGATATAGGGAACAGCAGCAAAGTAGACCTTTAAGCCCTTTTCCAGAGAGCTGTATTGTCAGAGAAGAGTGACAGAAGCATTAGCAGCTACTCTCTGTTCCAGGGCTCTGTCTTTGTGCAAGGTGGAGAACATGAGCTGCTGTCATGTGAGGTACAAAGACCGACATCGGCGTCCTTGTCCCTTGGTTGTGCATTCTTCCACATCGGTTATTTGGCCTGTGGTCATTTTCTCAATGTTTCGGATCACGTAAAGAGGCTACTGTTTTTATTCATGTAACAGTGGTTGAGAAGTTCACTAAAACAACCACTTTATTTTTCTACTCTTCTGACTCCCACCGCTTCTCTCTCACACGCCCCTAGCAGCCATCAGCCTTCATTTTGCACAGCCCGGAGTTGCAGTTACTGAAGGCAGTGTGAGATGACACAGCTGAAAGTTCCCAGCCATAGTGGAGTGCTGAAGTATTAGTCAGCATGACATGAAGATTCACTTGTTTCCAGGTAGCTTTCACCCATAGTAGTGTTTCTTGCTTCTAGAATGACTAGTACAACAAGGATAACATCTGTCCTTCGCTGCACGGTGTCCTAATTACCTGTCTCGCATACAGCATTGCTTCATGATGCACAAATGCAGACTTCTGGATTTTTCCTCCTTTGCCCACAAGAAACCTCATTTCTGCAACTCCCCCAGTGTTTCTCAATATCTTTAATTTCTGATGTCAAAGCTTAACAACTGTGACTGGAAATTAGGCTTTTATTCTCTCTTGAGAATGCACATTTGATGCAGAAATAATGTCCTGGAGTCTAAAATGCTATAGCAGTGGTGGTGTGATAGAAGATTTGTGCTGCAGATAGGAAATACCAGACAGCTGTTTTAAAATACCAGAAAGCCGTTTTAAATTTTTTTCATTTTTTATGCTTAAGTTGAGGGAGCTCATTGGGGTGATCTCATAGGTGAAATTAATTCATAACTTGAGTCCCTTTTGTTGTAGAATGTGATTTTGTTTGCAGAATTTAGCCTCTTTGGCAATGACTCCTGAGTACTCTCTTCTCTGGAATAGCTACAGGCTTCTTTTTCCTAGCCTGGGATGCAGCATTAGAGCTGCACTTCTAGCAGTGTCATCAACAGTGCTTGAAATACTGAATTATCCCTTAAAACCATGAGTCTTGTGTGCATGGAAGGGGACAGCAGGATGTTGTAAGGGTTCTTTACCTTACACGATATACTGGTGTTGGAAACTGCCTTGGGGATTTTTGCTGTCTTTGTAAGAAGGTTGAATTTGTACTAACGAAGAGGGAAGAAAAAGGGCGAAAGCTGTCTATCTTTGCAAAATGTACAGGTGCCCATTTGTACAAGACTAAAGAACTGTTTTCTTGATGAGCCAGTGCTGCCATTCGGCCTTTAATTTGCGAGCAAGGGTCTACAAGCAGTAAGGTACAGCAAGGGTCACGGAGAAGCTGTCTTTCTGTTTTTGGGGGAGGAGAATTGAGCCCTGTGTTTAGAGCTGGTGTGGCACAGCAGGCAGAGAGTGATTGCCCAGCAAAGCCTAAAGGGAGGAATGTTTGCACAAGCCAAAGCTGCAAGGAGTGCAAGAGGTGCTGCAGCCTTTCTGTTTTTTGTGAAGCTTGATAAACAGCGAACACGACGCTTTGACCAGATGAAATGCCTTAAGTTAGGGTAGGTCAGAAGCTGTTTTACAGGCTCTTCTCCTGGTCCTGCTAACCTGTGCGTAGTGAGCTGGGTCCCTTTCAGCAGGAAAGCTGCAGTGAAACGGAAGCTATGGCAATAATCCCCGATGAAAAGTCCTTCGTGACTTTTGGGACTTCGCGGCTGCTGGATCGAGCTAAATGGGTGGAGTTTTCCCTTTAAATAGCTGTGCCTGAGAGACTGTTGCTGCTGTTGTGGTGACATTGGGTGTTGCTAAGGCTGTAGGAAGTCAGTGCTGACATATCTGTATTGGTGATATGCTAAGCATGGACTGAAGAAAAATGGATCATATGGTTTTGCCACTACAGTTCTGATCTCCTCAAAGGATGTGGGTCAGAGACTTCAGGAGTCAGAGAGCAAACGTCTTGGCCAACAAATGTGTGTTTGGTGTACCTGGGTTGTTTTTTATATGTCCTTACTGCTGTTCCCAAGTTGGGAGGGTTATGAGAGGGTGGGAGGGGTAGCACTGCAGTGTCACCTGCCTCTGTGTCTGTGCATGCACGTGCCCTCAGACTGCACATGCTAGTCCTTGGGCAGACCTTGACACTTCCCAGTTAAAGAATGTCCTGTAACTGACACCTGTGCAGGCATCTGAGAATGTGGGGTGAGTGGGTACATTTGAGAGAGAAATATGCATTTCAGACTTTCAGAAGTTCCCTTTCTATGTGAACACACAAGTCGCTGTTTGCAGTGATTTCCTCTAAGAGTTCCACAGTGCTGCAGCCCTGACTTGCATGGCTTTGCACTTCAAAAGCCTCGAAGGATGTCATTTTGCAGGGCTTTGTCCAGCTTCCTTAGCAACTTTAGGCAAATCATCTTTGCTGTGTGAAGTTTCATCATTAGTTCCATGAGGGTAGCTCTTACCCTGCTGTGGGGGGCAGGGGAGGCCTGTGTTGCGAGGCTGCTTCGTAATTTGTAAACCACATTTGCTGTCCTTGGAGAGCCTCCATTAAGTGGAAGAATCCCCACAATTAACAATCCCCCCCTCTGCCAAGGAATGCTGTCAAAGCTCAGTTTTCCTAGAGCTGTCTGGTTTGAGAAGGTTGCAATGAGGCACAAAATGTTGTCAGCATGTTTTACATTGCATTTCACAATAATCTGCTAAAGTAGTATGTTCCATCCTGTATGCAAATTGAACTTTGTCAAATTGTCTTACCACAAGATATCTATATTTGATACTATATTTCTTTCTCACAGATTCTGCCTGGCTTATTCATTGGCAACTTTAAAGGTAAGATTAGTTTTTTTATTATCTCTAGGATTACTTAGTAGAGACCTTAAGGGGTTGTTTTGCAGGCATTCAGAATTCTTTGGCATCTCTGTGGCTTTATAACCCCAACTTGCTTCATGTCTGGATTCACCTGGTAGCACTTAAAGAATTCTTTTGCTTTCTCATCTGTGTGCTGTGCTGCAAGTACTTTGAGAAAAGTAAAATCAATACTATCTCCTTGGAGCATGCTTCAGCTGGAATTCCTAAACAGTGGCCTGCCTTAAACCATTCCTATGCTTGGCAGGCAAGCTTGTGAGCCAGGCAGATTCTTTGTAAGGCTTATTGCAAGTCCCCCTTATAAGTGAAGGCTTAATATGCCTCCTGCTCATTGCTTTCATTATTTTGGTTATTTATAACAACTGCTAAAGAGTTCTGTTATCACCGCTTGTGAGACTGATAGGTCTGCTGGTTGCAGCCTGACCACTGATACTCACACTGTCTCTGTTGCAGATGTAAGTTTCTATGGATTTTTTTCTTTTATACATGAGGTTTATTTTTTGTGTACAGAAAAAAAAAAGACACATTTAGAAAACACTGGAAACCTTATGTAGACATCCAAATAAATGGCCTGTTCTCAAAGCACTCTGTTACCTGCAGTTCTGTCTGACTCTCCCTACTCAGAACTAAACCAGCTGTGCATTTGTACACAGTTGTTTTGATGGATGTAGACCCCATATTTCCTATGGTAAAACATATTTCCTTTGGTAAAACAGCAAAGCAGGGCTCACAGGGGTTCCTGCAATATCCTGTCCTTCCTGGGCTGTCTGATACCACACCCAGTCTGTTAAGGCTGGAAATGTCTACGTTGGATTTAGATGGTGCTGTACCTTCCCTCTGCCTCATGCCCACTCTTCTTTCCTTGCCTCCCCATCCCAAAACCTGTGAGTTCAGTGTTTTTTGCCTGAATTACCTGCTTCTGGATCTGCTGACCCATACCATGGATCCAGTGCTTGCTGCCCCTTGGGATGTGGAGATGATCACTTTGGAAGGCAGCCCGGAGGTACACACGAGGTTAAAAGCTGCCTTTTGCCACACCATAAACACAAGCACAATGGCTACTGTGTGAGGGAGTTAATTGTGCCATGGTAAGGAAAATGATAAGACAGAGGTGATTCCATGCTGATAATGAAAGGAGACAAAAGAAAAATACAGAAAAAATGAAAATAAGGCCAAGAGGGTAGTTTTGAAAGCCCTTTGGATGGACCACTGCATGGTCTGATGACAAAATCAACTAACTTGGTCACAGCCACATTGCTTCTTCTTTTTGTTTTCTTTTTTGTTCCTGAAGTAATTCAGGTGAGGGGTGGAATTGGGAAGATGTTGGACAGTGGAGTCCTTTACGTTTCAGGTAGTCTGGCAGGGTGGGCAGGATGGGCCCTGGTAACATGGCTCCCTCTCACCGTGGCCATCCCGCTGGGAAGCCCTTGCCCAGGGGAGTGGTACTGAGCCGGAGCATCTGTTTGCTGGTGCAGTTCTGTTTTCAGTGCAGGGGAGGTGGCCAGGGTTGTGGAGTGAGTCAGCATCTCTGCCCACGCCAGGCCTGTGGCCCTGCCGCTCGTGCTGCCCCGGCCGCTCTCCGTGTGCCTTGGGAGCGGGCCTGGAATGGCACCGGCAGGTCACGCCTGCACGGAGAGGCATGCAGGTGGAGGGGCTATGAGTGGGAAATGTGTCTGGGAACCTCGCTGAAAGAAGAGGGTGTAATGCTTCTGCTTAACTCCATAAAATACAGGAGGGGCGAGTTGACTTTAACCCCAGTGTTTGTGTTATGGAGTCTGTTTTTTAAGTTAATTAAAAACACAAACAAAATGTCCTGTTACTTACTGCTATGACCTTTGCTCATATTGCATTTAATCATTACGTTCTGCCCTCATAAGTACCTGTTATAATCTCAGATAAGCTACCAAACCTGGAGAGGAAAAGATAGGTGTTGCAGTACTTCACTAATACAAGAACATACTTTTACAGTTCTTAACCCTTTTCTGCATCCCTTGTCTCTCAACCCCTCCTTGCCTCTCTGCTTAGGAGCAGTTGCAGCAAGCTGTGTGTGCAGTGAAGTCATCCCATTTAGGAACAGGTTGTTGGTTAATTACCAGTGTATTTTTCTGGAGGAGTTGGATTCCGATGTTCTTGGGGTGTGTTCTGATTTGTGACACTTTTAAAAAAGTGACTAATGAGCATTGAGAGTGCCACGAAGGGGATCATTGAGAAATATGCAGCAGCACGTGCAGTTGGGATTGGTTGGAGTATCCTGATTTGGGCAGCTGAAATGACTAGCTACTTGTAAAGACAGGGCTTTACAAAATTATTTCCTGTAGTGCATTTTTGACCAGTCTCCCATTCTTCAGCTTAAGACTGATAGCTTTGAATATTGAATAAAGTTGCATCTTGTCAGTTGGAGGAGGAAACGCTGAATCCCTGGTGTTGTGCATCTTGCCCAGACACAGGGCTGAGAATTGGAGGCACTGTCTGAGTCCCTGAGCAGGGGTGGAGAGGAGGGAGCTTCTCCTGAAGCTGAGTCAGGGGAATGTCTGTAAATCGCTCTGATCTGCCCTCTGGAGGATAGCCTTTCCCCCAGTGGCTCCTCTGGGAGCTTGGGCATGCACAGTTTCCAGAGCTGAATCAAGGTACCATCCTACTCACACGCCTGTCTCGCTGCTTCATGGGAGAGCTCTGGGAGCACTGGGAGACTGGGAAAAGGCACAGTTCTTCCAGACGGGTGCCTTTCTACTGAGTGGAAGTAGGATGTTTGAGATGTTAAACACTGATTCTGGAGGGCTGTTGTCCGGAGAAGGAATTCAGCACTTGTTCTGATTTGGGAATTATTATTCACCATTCAGCTATATTTCTAGTTTTAGGCCTAGTAAACTTAAATACAGTTTATGACAGAGCAATGCAAATTCTGCGTTTGACTGGGAGATAAATTGAGGTCCAGAAACAGCTTGTGAAATGAACCTGTGGCAGAAATGGGAGCTGAGCTTGCTGCTTTTGTTTCATCTGCTGCTGCACAAACCTCTAAGCACATAGACTGAGAGGGACTTCAATAACCACCTTAAGGGTCTTTAGGGTAGAAAGTCTCATGTAGTGCTGAATATGGAAAGCACTGAAGTATCTCCTGAAACCCCCCCTAAGTCCACAGAGCTTTAGTATGTCTGTGAAAAACTTTCCTGAATGAGCACAGATCTTGGCATGTGTTCAAGTGCTTTTTATCTTACAGGCTCTATAAACATGATTCAGCTCATCAGTAGCACGTGAAAAGTGTGATATGCTCCTGAGGGGGTATATTTGAGAATGCACAGCTAGAGGGCAGAAAAATTCAAGAAGAACCATAGATGTCCATATAAAACACAAGACTGAGTCTGGTCTGAAAGCCCAGAAGGAAGCAGAGCTCTTGGGATTCTTTGGTGAAAGTGAAGGAGGAGTTATTTCTTTGCAAATGGTAGAGTAGGGGGCTAAAAGGGAAAAATAAGGGAAAAGAAAGAGGAAGTTAGCTCTTCTCTCTGCCTCTAGTTTTGGGGAAAATTTGTTTTGTTTCATTTGTACCTTACAGATGAAATGCAGTCCTCTCAAAAGACGAAGAATTTAATGTGGGACTGCATATTCACTTATATTCTGCACTGGAAACCTGATGTCCCTTGAAAGTTACCTGTGCTCACAACAAAAATGGTTGCTTTGTTCCTTAAGGGCTTGACAGGACAGCCTGATTCTCTGCACTAATGGAAAAAAAAAAAAAATCTGTTCCTTCTGATGAGAGATTCTTAATGGATGCTCAGTTTGCTTCCAAACCAAGAGGTGTGACAGTAGCAGAAACCAGAGACCCAAGAGTGTTTCTACCTTGATTATTAGCTTGTGTTCTTCCTTGTTTGTAATCATTCAAGGTTTTTTCCATGGAATATTTGGGGGCTTTTCAATTTGAAGGGGAAAGCCACAATATGAGGTTTAATTTCCCCCAAAGAGTCCAGTGTTGCTGTGGATGGTCTGGAGAGTCTTGGGGAAGTTTCTGCCCTTCCCATTACTAAGTGTATAAAAGGGCAATGCCCACCAAGTAGTTCTGCTGTGTTTCTAAAGTCAGTTAATTCCTGTTCTCATCTGCTTAGTAATTTTTTTCAGGTTCCATTTCCTAAGGATTTATATCAGGTACTGAAAACAGGAGAGGATGGAGATATCGTTTCCTTTTTCAGGTTCATCTTTTGAAGGAAGACAATTTATTGCTACTCCATTAAATAGAGTACTGACCTCTTTTCTCCACCTTTCTTGTTCCCCAAAAGGGTTCTTCCGAGCAGGTGGGACAAAATATATTTTAGAATAAAGTGTGAAGTGGAGACAGAAGAGGTGGCGTTTTTGTTCATGTACACAGTCTGTGTGTGTGTTTGTAACTGCACATAAATGGGTTCAGGAACAAAGCTCTCCTGATGGGAAACCATTCTCAGTAATAGCTCTTAGTGCTCTGAACCACTGGTAGAGGAAGTTATTCTTTAGGTGTCTGTCTCTCTATGTAGCTCTCTCCAAAGTAGAAAATAAAGTGTAGGCAAAAATTTGCTTTATATAATAAAAAAATAAAGAGATGATGATGATGATATAGTAGTTTCTATACGTCTGCAGACTGAGATTTAATATTGTTGTATATGCTGGGCTGACTTGCCTTCTCTGAGAGGAAATCCTTATCCCTCACCTTGGATTTCTATGGAGGCACTAAAATACTGAAATAAGAGAGAATGTTTGTAGGTATATTTGAGACTTCACCACTGTAGTACTGGAGTTGTTCAGTCACTGATGTGTCTTAACTGCAGTGGTTGGAGCTGTGTCTCTCTTTTGCTGATGGGGGATGGAAGCACACTGCACTGGGTGATTTTCTCCCCAGCCACACAGTAAAGCTTCCCAGAGCTGCAGGGAGACAAATTCTGACAGGCTCCAGACCCATTTTGGTGACTTTGGCATTGCTTTTGGATTTAAGTGTTTGCAGCTCTCTGCATGAGTAGAGAACTTGGAGTCATAGCATGAAACTGAAGGAAAATAGGCTAAATGTGGGAGGGAGAGAGGAAGACTTCCCCAGTGTGAATTGTGTCATTTTGTGTGAGGAGAGTTTCCCAAAGGCTTCAATCAAAAGTCCACATCTGCATTAGCTGAGAAGCATTTTGCTGTATGATACAGAATGTTAGGTAACCTGTTGTGAAGAATAATACCATGTTTGAGGCACCCTTTAGAGGATGCACCGGAGGGGCTCTGATAGGTAGGTTTTAATGTTAACATTTGAAAATGGGGTGTTTTACACTGTGATTTCAAAATGTGAGCCTTCATGTGCTTGTACAGCATTGCTACAGCAAAGAACTTAGAATTGCTGTGGCGATAGTGGTTCTTTTGGTTTTTGGTGGTTCTTTACGTAACCTCTAAATTTTTTTTTTTGTTATTTATGGTATGAGACTGTGAGTGGCAGGATATGTTATTTGTACTGCTGTTTAAATAGCCTTATCTGTAGTATCTGTAGAGGCTTAAGGCAGGTGCTGGGGAACGAGGGGAATTTCCCCTTTGTAAACTGTTTGAAGTTTAGATCCAGGTAGTAGCTGGGAAGCTTTTTCTCCTCTGCTTTAGTGAACTGAATGGTTATTTCCCAAATATGTTAAGGACCTGCTGGCTACCTGGTGATGTAGTTCTGGGATGGTCATTTCCAGCTTGTTTCTAGGAATATCTGAAATCTCACTGTATTTCAGCTTTGATTGCTGAAATTCCTTTATCTTGAGTCTCTGTTATCTGAAGAACTAAGATACTTCAGTCTTTTTAAGTTGTACTTTGTCCATTAGGCCTTTCAAACTGGTTCAAAGCAGTCAGCATTTAATTTGGGTCATATCTTCTTTTAAAGCAGTTTGTCTTGTGTGGCAAGACATTTCTTACTACATAGGTCATACTGATAGTTAGAGATTGGGGTCTCATTGTGCTAGGTGTACATTGACACCTATGAGTGTCATGTAAACCATGAGTTCCAGCCAACAGGCTCTGAAGTCTGCCTTTAGTCTTTGTAAGACAGAAAATAGGGGCACTTTAGGGGCACTGGTTTCTGGCTTTCAAATCCTTGCCTGCTGAGGCATTCCCTAAGGAACTGAGACTGTCCTACAAACTGTTAAAAAAATCTGAAGGTCAGGTGGATTAGAGGACCTCTCCTGGCAAGCATTAGCATTTCTTCTTTGAAATATTTGCTCTGAGATTTTTAGTAAATTTTATTTGTTCTGTGAAGCTAGGCTTTAATTCTGTTTCAGACAGAATTTGTGTTAATTCTCTTCTGAAGGATTAGGCATCTGTGTTGATCATGCAGGCTTGAGCAGTAGTGAGTAAAATCCTTGCAGTTTTGACTCTTCTCTTCATTTTATTAGCTGTAGAGAAGCTTTCATAATTGGATTAAGTTTAAATTTTATTGCTTGCTACTGTGCTCACTTGGATCTCATTTTTGGGCAGTATAATTAAATGTCCAGCTCTTCTTTGTGATGTAGAAAGGCACTGAAACTTTATAGTAGGTGGATAAGATGACACCAGAGATTCTAATTGAACTCTCATATGTACATAAAGGATGTACAGGTGATGCTATTATTTTTGTACCTAGAGAGAGCCGGTTTGAAACCTTTGTGGTCAGTGCTCTCTTTTTGTGTGCAACCAGGCTAATGTGAACAGATTGTTGGGCAGATTTCAAAGGCAGGTGTTCACATCACAAAACCACTGCTGAACTTGCCATGGTGTGCTGTGCCATTCTCAAGCAAAAAGGTCAAAAGTAAATGGGCACAAGCTAACTTTTACCTTTATTGGTGGTTCTTTCAGGTCATTTTCTGACATGCTGATAGTTTAGTATAGGGAAAGCTGCTCACTGATGACAGTCTATTTTACCCTTTTTTTTATAGAATCAAGCCTATGGTTTTGCTGTATCTAGCATTAAATTTTCAGTCGCCCCTGTTTTCTTTCCAGTTTTGAATGTCTGAAATCCCTTGGTTACAGGTCTAGGAACCACCTTTTCACAACTCCACTTCCTTGCTACAGCATTTTTCTTTTTCATTCATTTGATATCTTTATCACCTGTCTCTCTTTAGACTTAAAATTATCATTTGTATTGCCTAAATGCACTTTTTTCTTTACTGGTTTACAAAAAGTATGAATCTTGTTATCGTCTTGGCTTGTCTGCTGAGACCTCAATTCAGGTGGTATGGTTGGCTTCCCTTCTCAGACCTGGATATCATAGGGTCAGTTTCCCAAGTGAAAATGTATTCCCTGAAGGGGGATTTGTGGGTAGAGTGGAGGTCAGATATTTCTTGTTCAGCTCTGAGTGCGTGTTCAGATGGTCATCACCTGCACAGGCATGCACAGACTTATATTTCAGATGCAAAATACATGAAACTTCTGACTTGAGAACACATTCCTGAGTCACTTAAGCTTGGTCTTTATATAGTATATAATTTGGTTTGGAGTTTGAAGTGTGTCTTCCCGTTACCCACTCTGATGATGGTGTTCTAGAACAGCTGCATTTGAGGTTTTGCATGACTTTATGCAGCTTCAAAAGGAAATGTATCATCAATAAGTAACTTCAACGTGCACAATTTAAATGCTATTTCAAGATATTAAAAAAAAATATTTTCCTTTTTTTCCCTCTATCACAGATGCCCGAGATGTAGAGCAACTGAGTAAGAATAACATTACACACATTCTTTCAATCCATGACAGTGCCCGCCCTATGCTTGAGGTAAGAGTTGTGGGGACTCCACAGTAAATCCTTACTTTGCAGTTGACTGTTACAGTCATCTTTGGGTTAATTTTTTGTTCTGTGCAATTGATGTTTTGAGACTGATTTTCTTTAAAGCTGTAGTTTTGAGATCCAGCCACAGGTTTTGTTGTTGCTGCTGTTATAACAACAAGAAATCTAACTGACAGAGGAAGAGAACTACACTGTCAATCTGTATAACATAATAGTGGGATTATTATTAATTTAATAGTAAAGGTAAGTTTCCTTCTGTGTGGAGTTTAAGTATCACATAAACAACATTTCTTCCCCATTACTAACCCTTCTTTGTACTTGGGCCCCTTCCTTGAATCTTTATGGCAAATGAGTTTGCAGTCCTTTTTTATGTGAAATAGCCTTATTTAGGCTTGGAGTGTGGGAGGAACCAGTGATCCTCACATAATAGATCTAAAATAGTAGAGCATCTGTAGTCTTCAACACTATAACATAAAGTATTATTCCCATTTTACTGAAGGGAAACCAGTCTGAAGACCTGTATTTACTGTGTTATCTTGAGCAGGGAAGGAGCTGGGGATAGACTACAGGTATCCTTTGTTGGAAGGCTATGCTTTCTTCTTTGCACCAGCTTACCTTGGAGGGGAGTCTGGCTGGGCTTTGCTATGTCTTAAAATCCTGCTATTTGATTTATGTCAGGAGCTATTATCCTCTAAAATTTGTTTGTTCCTTCCCTGCATTCCACTTCTCATGAAATGTGGCAAAATAGTTGGTAAGGCAGTTGTTGGTGTTAGCCCTCATATGCTGCTGGGAATCTCCGCTTTTCTTTTTCTTCATGCAAAATATCTCCAGTGATTTCAGTCCTTAAATGACAGAATTTCCACTTCTCCCAGGCAAGTCAATAGGTAAGCCAAACAAGAGGTGTCCCCCGTAGTCACAACCAACCCCAGTATTAAGGTAATGGTAAACTCTGGGTTGACCTTGAATTTATAAATGTGCTGAAGAAGAGCTTTAGCTGTTGAATTTGTTACACTGTCCATTTGACTTGTGTTGTGCCTAATGCTTGTTAAGTCTGAAACAGTCTGAATCTCAAGAGTGCTCTTAACATTTGTGCTGAGTAAAGGAGATGTTGTGATGCCTCTAGGGTGCTGGTCTTTAAAATGAATGGAATTTTGTTTTGTTTTATCATTATTAGAAGACTAGGAAAACTAATTATGGTACAGATCAGCTGCAGCCTCAGGCCAGTGCTTCTGGTGGTGGTGGTGGTAGTTTTGGCAGCCCACACCCCACCTCCTTGCTTGTGGTGGTACATCTATTTGTGAGGCTGCATGGTAAATAGAACTAGGAGCTTTTGTGGTTCAAATATAACCAGGTCACCATTTCTTCCTCTAGTTACCACCACAAAAGACATCAAGGATTACGTTTATCGAAATCTCTTCCTAATCTTCCACAATTCACAGCAGTGTTTCGAAAGTTAGAGTGGCACGTGAACAACAGTGACTGGTTGAGGATGGACTTGCTTTCATCACCTCTGCTTCCAACTGTGCCTTCAATTTTCTCTGGGTGCAATATAGTTCCTTTAAAACTTCTCTCCACTTCCTAAAGCAGTGTAAGGATTTCAAATTCCACTTGTTTGGGAGCTGAGCTAATTTTGATTACTTTATCAGTCATGGTCTTACTGTGGTAATTGTTTGTGACTGAATGCTTCTGTTTAGGAACAGAAGCCTAGATAACCTCTGTTAGGTTTGGTTACTTCCTTAGTTATTTACATCCATGCTAGGTTGTAGGTGGGTTTGTTTACAGCTTGTGTGTCCACATTGTGCTTGGGGATTGTTCTCATGTCTACTGAAATCATATAGGAATGTTTTCCAATGTGTATCCCTTATCACCTTTCTCCCCAAATTCCAGTCATGGAAAGTGGTTACTTTTGTGTTCAGAAATCATCTGTTATTCAGACTTCTAAACATGCAATTGCAGTGATAAGGGTATATCTTTTCCCTGAGATTCTCTGTTTCATGTTTATGTATTTATGTGAATACTAATCACCTGTAAAAAGCTGCCTTTGCTTTTTGCTTTGCAGTAGTTGCCTTTAACTAACAATATTTTATCTCCAGTATTGCCTAGTCCCATAGGAAATGTAGGAACCTGTAGGAAATGCTACAAATAATTCATTAGACAAAGCTTTCTGTGCATGCTAAGGAAGGTAAGTGTTTTTAGACATTGAAAAGCCAGTAGTGTTTTAGTAACATTTTATCAAAGAGAATGTGGTCTTTTCTGCCTGTCTGTGGAACAAAGAATATGGATACATACTTTAGCTTTCAGAAGTCACAAATTACTCACATCTTGCTTCTCAGATTTTGAAGTTTCATCACTGTTTTGATAATACCTGTGAATACAGCACTTAAAGTGGTGTATCAGAAGTACTGATTCTGTACCCAGTGCTGGTTGGTTAGAGAATGAAAATGCCCAATCTAACTTTGTCATTCATAGTCAAGAGTGCAATACTGAGGAAATGGAAACAAACATCAGTCTATGCAGTGAACAACAACTTGCGAGATTGTATAATTATTTTCTATTGTAGTAACTCAAGGCATTGCCCCTCTCTGTGATGTTATAGACTGTAACCTGGTTGTCTGAAATGCTCACAGTACCTTTTAAAAAAATATGCTTACCAGTGTGGCTTAGATACTGTGGGTTTTGGGTATAGGTTGCTTTAGTTCCTTGTAAGTTAGTAAGCTATTAGAAAATGATTGAAGAGTTTTACAACAAAGTATTATATTGGTTTAGGTTACATGTGCCTACTGAGATATACTTAAAAAAAAAGTTTTCTTATAGAAATCCAGTTTTGGACATTATCTCAATCATCATTTACAAACCCTTATGGATGTCTGATTCATGGGTGGCTTATAATCAAAGTTTGGCCTTAGGAAGTCATGAGTACTTTCAAGCTGGAATAACAGGGAAAAGTAGCTATGAAATTAGTTGGATTTGAAGACTTCTTACACCTTTTTTAGACATAACTATCTTGCATTAAGTGCAAGGCACAGAATTGTTTGTAAGACTTCAAGTGATTTACTCTGGAAGAAATTTGCCAAAATCTGGCCTGAACTATCTTGCCATATTGCCCTTTAGTTCTTTTTGTATAAGCTGTTTCAGAGAAATTTCTCCTATAATAAAAACAATTTTGAAATATATTTAGAGAGCATTCTAATGCTATTGTTGCCATGAAGCATACCATTATTATACAGGATCTTAACCACTTTGGTGAGAATTTTGAAGTTTAAAGATGCATGTTTATCACTCCTGTGATACAAATATCTATCTCATGGAAAACCCTGTGAGTAGCAGGTGGCACGTCCAAGAGAAAGGCACACAGACTGTATGGAATCAGGTTTGTTATTTCAGATGTAATGAGTGAGAGCAGTGTCCAACAGCACTGTGTGTGCTCCCACAGATGCACAGGGGCAGTAGCCTTGGTGAATCAAGTTGGCTCCTCCAGGGCACTTTGGATGGCTGCCCATAGGACACTCACAGATGTTTTATAAATCCACACAAAAGCCATGAACAGAGGAGAATAATTAGGTTTCTAGCCACCTGCTTTTTCTATCCTATTTCTCAGTTAGTTTAGGTTTTAAAATTTCTGTTCAGAACAGGAGACTCTGAAAGGTAGATGGGGAAACATGTCTCCAAGTGTGCTTTTGATAATAGGGTATCTGGCAGTGACCTGCAGGATCCATGCAACAGGTTTTCTTGTATGTGGACTTCTTTAAGGCCTTGGACGTGGCACCCCACAACATCCTTCTCTAAGCTGGAGAGATGAATGTGATGGCTGGACTGTCTGGTGGATGAGGAACTGGTTTTTTTATGGTCACATCCAGAGGGTCAATAGCTCAATGTGCAGATGGAAATCAGTCATGAGTGGTACCCTTCAGGGGTCTGTGTTGGAACCACTGCTGTTTAATGTCTACATCAGTGACATAGAGGGATCAAGTGCACCCTCAGTACATTTGCAGATGACAAAAAGTTTTGTTCCTGTTGCTGAAAGTAAAGTAAGTAAAGGTAAATCTTGTTAATCTTAATGGAAGAAAATGGTTGCATGTCCATTGAGGTGTTTGTCTCTGGATTTTCCAGGTGTTTAACCTTGTTCTGGGAGTGGTTATATGGAGATGAATGTGGGCTCAAACTAAATAGATTTTGATGTGGATTGTACAGCAGTTTGGAAGCAGCTACATCTTATTCTGGACAGTGTAGGCTGTGGTGGACAGTCATGTCCAAGCAGCTGAACTTACAAGCATTTTTAGTCCTCTCATCATTCCTCCCCACAACCACAGGTTTAAATGCTGGTAGAAGGAAGAATGCTTCCTGTGCTGCATTGGGCAGTGGTTGCTGTTTGCAATGCAGGAAGGAGAACAACATGAGTTGTGGGAGAGGGAGTTCTTCTTGTCAAAGAGGTGCTCAGACCATGTGCCAGAGAGGTGTAATGCCCAAAAAGAGGCAGGGATGGATGGGCGTTCTGTGGGTCCCCATGTGCAAAGTCCACATCAGGACTGTCATTGCGGCTGGCAAACGATGTGCCACAGATTCAGACTGGAAGTAAGCAAGACTTTGACCGCCACGAGGGTTAGTAATTGCTGTAATATATTTCTAGAGATGAAGGTGGGTTTTCTTATATGCTCATATAGCTCATATGCTATTTTTGGGTGGAAGCTGATTCAGGTAAGGCTGGGTTATAATGGTCTTTAAGCTTTGCATTTTAGGGCCAGAGCGTTTCATGGTCCTTGGTCTGTCTGAGACACTTTGAGGTGCCAGTTCTGGTGACTGTTGTGAACATTGCAGACACCTGTCCATCAGTCAGGAAATGGACTGAAACCAGCAGCTTCTTTCTCACAGTCCACCACACATTTGTCAGTTACCAGTAATTTTGCTGCTGCTCTTGACCTGCACCAGAGATTTGATCTAGTAAATGTATGAATCCCATTACCAGTCACCTGTGGTTGTGGAGTCCTTTGGCATTAATTTATTTGTAGAATTATCATTGTCAGACTGACTCCTGCTGTGTCACAGGAAGCTTTGTATGCTGCACTCATCTGGTAGACATCATAACCATCACAGTAATGTAGATTTTAAATCAATAAGAGTTTTATGTGGGTATGCCTGTGCTGTCCCCTGCCATAGAAGCTCTCTAATGAGGAACTGCATTAAGAGTAGCTTTTTGCATATGTGCTGCCTCTGTATGCATGTCAGTTTTCTTTGTTTTCTGTGGCTACAGAATATTTGTTTGGTTTTTATTTTCAGTATGTTGATTTTCCCCCACTCATTCTGCAGAGTTAACCAGAGCACCCTAACAAGACAGTTATCTGTTTTTTCTTTGTATTCTGATGCCGTTAACAATATCACCTTCATCTGCTATGTGTTGTCTCCAGAGCAGTGGTTTTCCCCTCTTTTTTCTTGAATTTGACTGCCTAAATAAGTATTGATATGGTAGGTGGGGGGAGGGATAGGGGAGGCAGAGAAAAGCTGGCTGCTGACTGAACTACTGTGTGCGGTTTTGAGTACCACAATATAAAAAAGATACTGAGCTTTTGGAGATTGTCCAAAGAAGGACAAAGAGGATGGTGAAGGACCTTGAGGGAAAGCCTTATGAGGAATAGCTGAGGTCACTTATTCTGTTCAGCCTGGAGAAGAGGAGACTCAGGGGTGACCTCATTGTGGTCTTTATCATCCTCATGAGGGGAAGTGGAGGTGCAAAGTACTGATTTCTTCACTCTCATGACCAGTGACAGGACTTGAGGAAACAGCATGAAGCTGAGTCAAGGAAGGTTTAGGTTGGTTATCAGGAAAACGTTTTTCACCCAAAGGGTGGCTGAGCACTGAAACAGCTTCCCTAAGGAAGTAGACACAGCACCAAGCCTAACAGAGTTCAAGAAAAGTTTGGACAACACTCTCAGGGCACATGGTGTGACTCTTGGGGTGTCCTGTGCAGAGCTGGGAGTTGGACTGAATGGTCCTCATTGGTCTCTTCCAACTTGGCACAATCTATGATTCTATAATCTTTTTTGTCCTGTCTAGCAGCTTGTGCAGCCAGCACAACTTAAATGAACTGTGTCCTTGGAAATAAAATGCTTCTCAGCCAGTTTGTCTTACAAAGAATTTTAGATACTTTTTTCCTTTCAAATTCTAAAATTTTTATCCAAGTAGAAATAGGGTTTCAAAGACTCAGTATCTAAGAAGCTGAAGTGAAAGGGAGCAACAGAGTTAAAAAGCTCTGTGATGATCATTTAGAAAACAGTCAAATGCAGAATGCAGGCAATGAAGAGATGCTGTAACTGGAACAGAACCAGTAAGTGTGAGGAATAGAAGTTGTAGAAAAATAAGGATGCTATGGAGAAGATGTAGAACATCTCTGCACCAGATTTATTACTGCTGAATGCTGTGATATACCTGTTTTATAAGGTATTAAGGATGAGAAGCTTGCAGCTGGGGAAATCACAAGAGGAAGTACTGAATCAAGATTATGAATTAAAAAATTAGGTATACAACTGGCTGCTAAATCCAGACCTTTGGAAGAAAGTGAAAAGCTCAATGACTGAACACCTATCAAAAACTGAGAAATATTTATAGGATCAAATGATCATAGTCTGAAGACCTGGTATAGATAATAGATTCATACCAACTTGGATTAAGATCTGGACTCTTGCTTCATATTTTTCAAGCCTATCTCTATAAGTCTTAATGCAGTTTTAGCTGAGCTTGATAATCTTGCATGTTTACCCATGATCTTTAAACTGTACATGTGTGGGTTTTTTTAGAAATGGAAAGCAAAGTCAGCTATTTTAGAAGTAGTCTGGTTAGCACAGTTTGTGAATTGCATTTTTGCAGCTATTTAGGTTCTGACTATAGTCAGAATAACTATAACCTATAATATCTGCCGTTAGCACTTAATGTGATAACTTTGACCAGGGAACTTCGGCCTTATCTCCTTTAAGTTTTCTAATTTTTTCCTTCTATCACAAGTTTGGGAAAATTTCTTTCTCTCATGGCTTCACTTTCTCGATCGACTTGATATATTTATGTGAGTGTATAAGAGGGATTACCCTGTGATTAAGAAAAAAAGAAAAATAATCCTGTGTTATGCCCCAAATTTCCTCAGCTGATAACTTTGGAAATGCTGAAAGCTGCTTTAGTGATTTGTTTTGTAGTCATAGATTCATAGAATGGTATGTGTTGGAAGGGAATTGAGAGACCATCTCATTCCAGCCCCCTGCTGTGGGCAGGGACACCTTCCACTAGACCAGGTTGCTCAGAGCCCCATCCAGCCTGGCCATGAACACTTCCAGGGATGGGGCATCCACAGCTTCTCTGATCAACCTGTTCCAGTGCCTCACCCTCACAGTAAAGTATTTCTTCCTAACATCTAATGTAAACCTACTCTCTTTCAGTTTGAAGTAATTTTCCTTTGTTCTATCACTACATGCTCTTGTAAAAAGTCTCTCTCCATTTTTCTTGTAGGCTTACTTTGTGGACTGGAAGGCTGCAATTAGGATACCCCAAAGCTTTCTCTTTACCAGGCTGAACAATCCCAATTCTCTTAGCCTTTTCTTCTAGGAGAGGTGCTCCATCCCTTTAAACATCTTAGTAGCCCTCTCCTGGACTCACTTCAGCAGGTCCATGTCGCTTTTGTGTTGGGGCCCCAGAGCTGGATGCAGCACTGTAGATGGGGTCTCAGCAGAGAAGAGCAAAGGGGCAGAATCCCCTCCCTTGCCCTGCTGGCCACGCTGCTTTGGATGCAGCTCAGGATGCTGTTGGCTATTTGGGCTGTGAGTGCACATTGCTGGCCCATGTTGAGCTTTTCATCCACCAGCACCCTCAAGTTTAGGCAGGGCTGCTCTTGATCTGTTCATCCCTCACTCTGAGGACTATCCTCGCACAGATAGTAATCCAGAAAGCATTTGTCTAGACTCAAAGGCATATCACTGCTTAACATGAAATAACTAAAAAGGGAAATACTGGGAAACAAATAGCTGTAATTTTTTTTTTTTTTCCGAAACAAAACAACAACATATATTTATTCTGGAGAGGTGCTGATCAGGAAGTGGAAGCACCCAATCTGTTAAAACTGTATTGCAATATTGGATAGCATACAGAAGTCTTGAACTGTAGGAGGCCTTTCATATATGAAAATTGCTTCTTGATGACATGACAAGTGAAGGCCCTGCTGGGTATGACTGGGCAACATGTTCTCTGTGCAGGCTCTGTTGTCATTGAGCTCCAACCCAAAAACTTAGAGGAACTGTTAAAGAGGGAGATGGCAAGAGAGCCTTCAAAATCAGAGGTGCTAATATCATATAGCAAGGCCATGGCTGTTATATAAAGACCAGCCCTACAAATTAATAGTTTAGTCAAGTTGGACTGTTGCATTTCCATTCATAGCACTGAACTCATGTATCACCAATGTTAGAAGCTGTTGGTTTTCGATCACTGTGCTAACGTGAAGAGAAAGTGCACAAGTCTGTCTTCTAACAAAAAGCTTTAACTTTCCTCTGTGATGTTTCACTGTCTTTTCATGGTAAGGGTTTCCCCTCATGGGATGTTTCAGAAGACCATGCTGAGCAAAACAGCTACCATTTTTCTTTCAGGTGTAGCACAAGACAATTCCAGTTTGAAGTAATGCCCTGTCTGGCATTGATTCTGCTTGTGAAGTTGGGAGCTCTGACTAATTTTTCAAATATTAACCCAGTAGCCCTCTAAGAAGCCACCAACAGACTTCCACAAAGCGGCTTCTAAAGTGTGTCAGGCCAGGCCTTCGTGAGCCCTGGCAGAGGCTGCTGTGGTGATGCACTAAATTAGTTCACAGTTTGACTTGCTCATCACACGCGAGCTGTGTTGAGGGAACCACGATCCTGTCATGGCAAGTGGCAGGGAGGAGAGGATGAGGACTGCTTGAAGCTTTCAATGGTGAGATGATTGCTTGAGGGATGTTGAGATCAGTAGACATCTGGTGTTTCTAATTGCTTGGTTGTGGAGTTAACCAGAACAGGACAAGTGCTCTGACCTGCCTTTGCAGAGGACATGATGTGGAATGTGTTAACCCACACTTCCAATCACAGAATCATAGAATGGTTTGGGTTGAAAGGGACCTTAAAGATCATCTAGTTCCAACCCCCCTGCTGTGGATGGACAAGAACACTTTCCGCTAGACCGTCCAATCTGGCTTTAAACATTTCCAGAGATGGTGCATCTACAACTTCTCTGAGTAACCTGTTCTAGTGTCTCATCATCCTCACAGTAAAGAATTTATTTCTAGTATCTAATCTAAACTTGCTCTCTCTTGGATTGAAGCTGTTGTTCTTTGTCCTGTCACTATGTGCCCTTGTAAAACGTAAAATAAAGCATATTCCAGAGGTGTAGTGATCATGTTCCAGCATTCCCTTAAAGAAAGAGACAGTTGGGATATATTGTTTTATTTTAGTACTCAAAGACCTCCTTGAGGGTTCAGGGATCAAGTGTGATTAGTAGAGCTCAGATATGCCCTGACATGCCTTGGAGCTTCACATAGTCAAGGCAGACTAACAAAGTCCTTCTTCTCAGCTGAAGTCCTGTAAATACTCTTGGTGTGTTCTAAAGGAGATAAGCCACAATTTAATACAAACTCTTTAGTGTTTTCTCCCACTCTGCATTCCTTCATATGAGACAGGTTAGAACTGGAATTCAGGGTTAAAATTAGAAATAATAACCACAGCTCTGTGCAATGAAAATAAAATCCTTAAATTTTCAACATTTGCCTCTTTTAGAGAGGAGAGATGGGGAAGGAGGGTTTTAATGGGACTCTTCATATTTGTGATTGGCACATTCCAACCTTAAGGAGCTTTTCAGAAGTATTACCAAGACTACCTCCTAAGAAAACTATGAAACCGGTGTTATAAAAAACTGACATTGTATTATTCATGATAGCACAAATCAAATGTATAAATTCTGTTGCAGGAGCATCCCATTTGCTGCTGTTCATATTGTTCATGTAATTGCAATTTCATTTATAATATTTTTCAAAGCCAAACCTGAATGTGTTGTTCACTAAAGTCAATTAGTGGTTGTCCTCAGCTGAAGCACAAAATGCATTTTCTATGAGTCATTAATAAAATCAGCACTAATGGTGATTGCTACAGAAAGTAACTGAAAGGACAAACAAACGGTTGAACGGTTTTCAGTTTAGCAGGTTCAGTTCGGTGCATTACTGGACTAAACCCTTTATAAACTCTCGTTGGTTTGGCTTGGGGAAGCTTTGTGCCGGCTGTTTCCCACTTTAGCTTTTTTGCTGAAATGCCCCTAAACAAAAATAAGTCCTCCTGTCCTTATCTGTTGGTGTGACGACTCAAATTAACACATGGTTTTTGAGTAACCTGAAAGAACTTGCCAGGTGCTGGAGGTTTTCTATTTGCATCTTGGTTCACAAATATAAGTTTAGGGTTCTATGTTTAAAAAAAAAATTCTTGGAAATCGTTGATCGTATCTTTACATAAATTTAAATAGAGAAGTTTAGGGCCAAAAATACAATACTGCTCTTTTACAACTTTTTTTTTTTTTTTGTAGACCCTTCCCCCCACTCTTTGCCCTTGGAGAGCAGCAATTTTGTAATATGAGGTTCTTTCCCCCTCCCCTCAAGTTCCAAAATCTGATAGTCTAGATTCAGGCTTCCAGTGCTAACTAGAACCTCAGAAATGTATATGCAGCAGTGGTGGAGATGATGTTCTGAAAAACATCTGTAAAAACATTACTTGGAAAACCCACTGAACATGAAATAATGAGTAGCATTTTTAGTCCTTATTCTCATGCAAGCTGTTTTGTGAGTGCTCACTGTGTATAAAAATCACTGGACAGTTTCCTTTCACATATAAAACGTATATTAATATAACTAAGATGTAATCAAACTGATTATCACTCTCAGTGACTTCAGAATACCTTTGATCATTGCAAAGGAGCAGACACCTGTATAGATACTGCATTTGTCTTACAGTACTTTTGGCCCTTTATCCTGTTCAGAGCCAAAATAATTCTTGGTATTGTACAATTGAATTTGCGTGTGCTCTGCAAAGGTCCTGTTTTCAGTCATTGAACCATTCACTGACATTTGGCATTTGGAGATATGTCATTCTGCTACTGCAAAATTGTACAAGTCCTACCAAAAAACCCCAAATGCCAGTTTTTACAAGTGTAGTTAAAATTAAGCTGGAGTTTTTAAAATAAGATTCTATTTAAGTAGAATAGAAACAGAGTTTTCCTTATAGCGGACTTATGTTCCTGAGCACTAAATGAAATTCTGAATTTAATAATAAATATTTAGTTATCTTTTTTAAAAGCTAATGATATTGATGAGGTCTTGTTCTTTAGTCTTACTGACTTTTCCAAGTGTGACATAACCGTTCAGTTTCCAACCTTAGTAGATCAACCTCTAAAATAATTAGAAGTTTGAATATTGACAGAATTCCATTACTACCTTACTGACTGTAGTGTAAAACTTCTGCACATATATGTTTGCACCTGAAATCTGGTTTAATCCTGTGATATTCACTGCAGCAGAACTGACTTATTAATTCCAGAATCTGTGATGAAATTGCACAAGTGTTGTTGTTGTTTCTCAAATAACAGTGAATTTTAGAAATTTTACTTAACTCTCCCTTGTTTCAGCTTTGACAATCTTGAAATCTGAATACTTGCCCTAGTTTTGTTAGCTCTCACTGTATCGGTTCAACTGCAGTACTCAGTTTCAGGGCCTATGAGAGAAATCTAGTTTTGGTGGTTACTCTGCTGAAACAGAAAACAAGTAAATTATATTTTATTTTACTGATTTTTTTGGGACAATGTTAACAGGTTAAATACACCAAAAGAAATGGAAGCACTGGTTTTATTTGATGGGGGCATCTGTTTGGATCTTCATGTGAGCAATAAGCAAAAGGTCTGGGGGGTGTGTGTGTGTTGGAAGGGATGGGTGTTTGGTGGTAAAGGTGATGGATGGAGAAAGGAAAGTGAGCAGTGATTTCAAGTTAGCAAGTGGAAAGTAGTAGTGAATTGAGATGAGCAGAAAAATGCTGTGTTTGGCATCTCATTGCCCTAGAAGTTTGGGTCTGTACCCATTCCATATGTTTGGGATATTATATTACCTAATAATCTAAATAGATTCTGTATAATTTAAAAGGCTGGATCAATAGATTTTAATTGGATACTCTGAGGAAAAGCATGTTTGGAGAGATAAAGCATGACTGGCATAGCTGTCAGCTGAAGAAATGTTTGAATAACAGTATATATGCAAGAATACTCAATAAATAAAGGGGATGTATTACTTTGTATAGGGTTTTAAATGGTGTTTCTCTTTTCATCAGTTTTTCTGCGCTGTGAGCTTTTCCCTGTGTTTCGAACAAATACCATGTTTTGAAATGAGTATCTGCTCTGTAGCACCTAATTTAGTGTGTAGGTGAAGTGGCACAATACCTGTTTTGAGTTGTTCTGTCCTTCCTTCACTGAATAATTTTAGTGAATTGTCATTCTTAGGGAACAAAGTGTCCTTAATTTAAAAAAAGATGTAAATAAAGACTTCCATACAGTTGACGTAAAATTTGTATTTGTCTTTCCATCTTTATTAATATGTAATTTTCATTCAGCCTGGAATATTGCATCTGCTACTGGATTCAGGTTTATTTAATGACACTGCTGACTAGGGACAAATTTGGAGCCTGTTGAAATTTTCACAAGAAGCTGGCTTCAATAGTCTTCGACTTAGCTTACTCTGCTGTAGTTACTGTTCCAATGATTGCTGCCACCTAACATTTCATGCTTTGCAGTTTGACAGTGGCAAACAAACTGCGAGGTAAAAAAATAGTGGTGTTTCTGTCTTTCTTCCATGCTTTTGTACCCTATATTAAGTGTTGTAGGTAGCTGTTTGTTTACTTGGCATAAACTGTTCTGCTTTGAAAGGACCCTTTGAGACGGTTCCTCGATGGTCCCTGCAAGGTATATGTGCACAGGAAAGACAGTAGTGTCTCGGGGCACAGATATACAAATATTATGATCCTGGGTAGTTTTATTTTCAAAAAGAGCCACAAGCATCAGGGTTCAGCAATTAAGTGTCTTCCTGTTGCTGATATGTTTAAAAAAAAGAAAGTCTATGCAGCATGTGTGAGGAAAATCTAATTCCAGCAATCAACATAAGAATATCTACACAAAGAATCCCGAGTCTCATGTGTGAATACCTCCCTCATACAATCTTGTGGCGGTGTTGTATTTCAAGTATCCAATTATGATGGATGATATTTGAGCCTATTATTATAATTATTATTTCAACCAAGAGAAACAAAACTAGATGGCAGGGTGGGATCCTCAGGAGTTACCAACTCTGGCCAAACTGTATTTGGCTCGAAGTTGCTGAGAGTTTCACTGTTGATTTTTGTGGGAGATGGGTTAGGTCACTGCACAGTACTTTTGAAATCCCACCTCTATTTCTGAGTTGAGTGTGAGATTATTTCCTCACAGGGAGGAGTCCATCACCACAGCCTTCCAAAAACACAGGTGATAGACATCAGTCAAAATACCAAATTCCAGTAACTTAAACCATCTCCTTTCTGAGAAGTTTTATTAATAAAGCTAACAGGATGAGCATTTGCAAGCACAGTAGTGAAAAGTGAGTTGCGGGCTTCAATGGAAGTTTTAAGTGCTGAAGATGTCCAGGATCAGGCTTTGGATGAGCCATTTGGGACCACGTGTGGTCTCTCATAGGCTGGTTTCATGCTTGCTTGCAGTAGTTGGAATTAGCCAGCCATGACCAAAAAAAAGAACATTGCAGGTCTTAAATTTGTGCTGGTGCTACTTCTGCTTTTAGAGTGAACACAACCTGAAAGCCCCTCTGCACTCAGCCTGTGAAAAGCACTCAGCATGTGCCATAGCTTCTGAAATCTGCAGAACAGCTTGCGTCAGTGCGTGCTGGAGGAGCGAACCTTCTGGCATGTGCTGCACTCTGGAGCTAACCCATCTCCTGTCCTCAATTTTCAATTTTTCAATGGCATGGAGTTGCTAGAGGTGATGGGGAAAGAATAGCATGTAAATTTACTTTCGGGTCTCAGGCCTCATTTTACTGGAGTGACTCACTCAAAGCGATACTAGTGTCCAAGATAAACCCCTCAGATGTGTCATACAGATGCTTATTAGCATAATTAATCTGTCAATATACTTGATTATCCTTAGCTCAGCAGCCTATCAATATAAGTATTACTGCTGCACTGTCTTTCTAAATGAACGTGTCTATACAAGTTGTTTTAGATCAGCTTTTGGCTGTGTAGCCCTCCTGGTTTCCCACAATGTTTCTGACTGTTTGTGATTGATTCCCACGATCTCTCTGACATAGTCGTGAAGTTTCTGCACCTTGCAGATATGTGTCGTGGTGCTGGGGTCAAGATCTCTTGTAAAAGGGCTTGCTCTTTGTGCAATGGCAAGTGAAGAAAATAAGTGTGTATAGGGGAAATACGGAGGGGTTTCTGAGCCAGAAAAGCAAAGAGGTTGTAGATGATGCTGCCTCAGGTAGCCATACACTTGAGCAGTGAAAATTCCTCTTCTTCCCCCAGCTGGCAAATAAAATGCCTGGTGGGTGCAGATTGTGCTCCACCTCATTGGTAAAGGATCTCTTGCACATAATGTGCGACTTTCCATGTGTGGTGTTGAACATGTGGGATTATTACAGTTACAAAGGGTTACATTAAGATGCATTATATAATGACCCTTTTGCTTGAATTCTTATCTTTACAAGTGCATCTGAAGAATTCATAACTCAGCATCTGAGATAATTCAAAAGAGTTCCAGTGAATAATGTAGTTTTTGTGTGTCTGAGCTGCAGATTGTATTCTTGGAAGTCCTATTTGAGAAGTCAGCTAAATGTGCTTTCAGAGGTGTTCTTTTTCTTAACAGTCATAGGAGCAAAGAAAACTTTGAAAATAAAATGACAGTTAAAATGAGTGTTGACAATGCAAAGCAGTAGTGTAGGATTATAGATATGTTGTTTTAATTATAGATATTTTAAATATATCCAGTAACGTTTTTAATGCATCAGAAATGGTCCCTACTTGATCTTGTAACTTATGGTAGCTGACTAACTAAGAAAGAGAGGCTGACTCTGTGGAAGAAAAGTTTGAGTTTGATGGTTGTCCTTCTTGAGGGTTTCCAGAAATAAAAAAAAAACACAAAATCCATACCACAAACATGTTTCTTCTTTAAAATACATCTTGTTTGGTTTATCAACTGGGTAAAGAAAAATGATTGTGTGAATTTAAAAGAAACTGCATATCACAGTTTCAGATTGTAACATCTGTTCAGAGAAAAGGAAGGGCAAGAAAAGATGTAACTTTGTTTTCCTAGGAATGTAAGAACAATTATGTTCTTGGAAAAAGAAGAAAGAAGTTTAGATATTTTTATTAAAGATACTCCTTTTTTTAAAAGCTCACTATGGAGCCTTGGGAGAAGCATGACTAAGCTATATGCTGGTGTCTTAGCAATGTGAAAGCAAGTGTTTTAAAATCTGACTGTTTGGAGATGATCTCTGCTTGTCTGAATGGTGGTGTTGCTTCCTCAAAGTCATTAATATTCCACCAGTATAGAGCAGGACTTGTGCTGGATGAATGTGTTTAATTTGAATCTTTTCTTCTCATACCTTTTTGCATCTTTACACAGGGAATGAAGTATCTGTGCATTCCTGCTGCTGACTCACCCTCGCAGAACTTGTAAGTACTCTTTAAAAATAAATCACAAAACCCTAGAAATCCCATGGTACCATGATGCCTATTCTATAATTTGCCGAAAACTCTGATTCTGATCTCTAATGAGTATTACACAAATGTGGGCTTTAATCTGTTAAGAAAACACAGTAACACTTCATTTCACCCTGCTTTTTGTGTGTGTTTGTAAGAGGCTCAGTATGTAAACACTCTTCATTTATGGCCTTAAACTTCAGGAATTCCATAGTGAGTCCGGGCCTAATTCAGTCACAGCTTATTCTAGCCACTGTTTTTGTAAATCTTTGGTTTTTTGTTGTTTTTTTTTTTTTTAGGGCCATCTGTAACCATTAATGAAACAAAATATTTGAAAGAGGTTTGAAGCCTGGTGCCTCAAGGGTTGAAATGGATTCCTCACAGTGGGCCTTCAAAACAAAGTCCCTGTGTGAAACTACCCCTACTATCTGCTGGGGACTTCTTGAACCTGCCTGAGAAGTCCCTGCTGCTCTTAGTATAAGCTGGCATGGCAGGGAGTTTTCTGCCCTGCAGTGACTCTCACCTTGAGGACATGGGGACTGCAACTAGGGTGTCCAAGCCTTGCTCTTTCTCATCTCTGCTGAAGGTCACATAATGCTAATTGACTTACCCCTGGTTTTAATTGAGCATTGCAAGTCTTGATTCCAAAGAGAAATCAAAACAAAAGAACTTGGATGGGGACCAACTCTTTTCTTCTAGAGCTCACTGTTTATGTTGGGGAGAGATGAGGGGGGTTTCAGCCACATCCTGCTACCAAGTTTTGGTAGAGAAACAAAAGAAGGAGGCCTGGTAGGTACGGAAGGAAGTGCAGCGCTGCTTTTCTCTTGTATCACAGCAATATTCCGGCTCATGCTTTTGGAGGATATTTTTAGAGTATGTGTTTCTCATACTCTAGAAAGATTCCAGTGTGGCACTTGATGTGTGGTGATTTGCCTTTTCATTCTGCATTTCTGTCATGATTTTAGGGGAAGGGAAAAAATAAAAAAGCACCACACCCCACCCGCAATAAAAAACAACCTAATCCCCTAAATTTCAGGTCTGTAATGAGAAGGCAGATGGTTAACTGCCTTTGTCATGGACAACTTCCATGGCCTTAATATTTAGAATAAAAATAAATAAATTTAAAGAAATATCTTTTTGGGAAGGAAAGCTAATATGAGATTAGAGGAAAACATTCACATGTCATTAATTGTTCATTGGCATTTTGAGGTGTGTAGCATTTTTGACAACGTTTTCTAAATCTGCTTCCTTTGTTAATAGAGATGAAAGAGAAAGGATGGCATTTATGATGAACATTAATCAATGTACAGTTCCCTCACTGTTAAATATCAAGGAGTTACAGTGAAAAACCAGCTCCTGTGCTTGAGCTGTCTGGTGCAGTACCAAGGCTCTTAAGGCTTCTGTAAGAAGATAGAATATTTGCATGAGTATTGTTTCTGTTACGCTGCAGGCATCTAAAATACTTGCTTTGGTATCAGGTGGTTGCAAGCAAACGTCATTACTTCTAATACTGATACATTCTATCACTTAAAATAAAACTTGATGAGTAACTGATTTTTCTTCCTTTACTTTATACAGTCCAGGCCTTCAAGTAAAATCAAATCATGATACTTACAAATAGCACCATTGCTTGCTCTGCACAAGCAGTCTTCTGAAAGCAAGAGGAAGTTGTCTTTTTTTGGCCTGTGAGGACTGGATGCAGTCTTATCAGGAGTGGTTAACCATACTGCCTGTGCCCACTGTGGAGGGAGGGATAGCTAGGGAACAGGTAAAGGGAATTGGTCCCTCTACGACATCTTTGTTTGTCTACCTTCTTCTTCTGAAAGAGGGATTCTGCTGGTGTGAGGGAGAAAAGACAACTAACCAAGCAGCATCCTGTATCGCAGGTTCTTGTGTTCTCTTAGCAGTGGTTGACAGGGACAACTGATGGGGTGCACACTGCTCTCTTGTCTGTTTTTCAACAGCAAGGACCTACTGGAAGCCTTTTACCCACTGAATTTTGGGACTGTGAGCTCTTAATGCACTTCAGTTTTTCTGAAGAGAACCTCTGGTTTCTTGTGTGTATAATGAACATTTGCTCCTAGAAAACTTGTTTAGTAGAGCTCTTTTCCTCAGAGGGATGACTTTCCAGGGAAATACAGCAGGGATTCCCCTTTTAGCATGTGGGTGTTCACTAAAGTGTCTCAAAAGCTTTATTTTACTCCCCTGTTCTGCCCCTAGCAAGCATAGGAAGAAAGCAATTGCTTTTCAGACTCAAGGTACTTCTTAGATGTTAAATCAACATTTTCCCTGGTCTGTGAGAATTTTACCTTGGGCCAGTAACTGCTCCAGAAATGTCATCTTCTATAGAACTTGTCACTAAAAACTTACTTCTATAGAAATAAAATCTTCCCTTCTTGCCCTGTTCCAGTTAATTTTCTTTGGCTGCATGTTTCTAAGGAATTAACCTCCAACAGTCAGGTGCTTAGTGGTGATAATACAGAAGCCAGATGACCTATTAAGAGGAGAAAATTTTGGTAGATTTTTTTCTTTTACATCACCAGAGGAAAGAAGCATTGAGATGCTTTATCCTATCTGATTTGGATGCTGTTTTTTTAACCTTTATAAATATTTCTAAAAGTCCAATTAGCAAGGGATGAAAATATAGCTCTGGTATCATAACTGTGCTCTTGGTCTAGTTTTGAATTATGCAGTGTGCTAATGCGTAAGTTTAGATAACTCTTACAACATCCTGATAGGGGCATTTTACTGGTGGTTCTCCCTGTGGTGTTTTCCCACCGTGAAGATGATGCAGTTCAGGACCCAGCTTTCAGCTGGGAGATGCAGGAGCCAGATATCATGTAATAAATTGTCCTGAAGTCCAACAAATGGGCTGCAAATCAACACATTTGTCAAGTGCTTTCCTGTTAGAGATGATAGTCAACTGTTTTGTGGTTAATGTAAGACTTACCATTCTTCTTTGTGCCTGGCACTTTGTGCCACACAGCTAACTGGTCCTCAATCTTAGTTTTCATCTAAACATTATTTTACCATAACTTTGAAAACAAGTTTAGGCAACTGTGTCTGCTGGCTCCAGAAGAGACCCTGATGCTGTAGGGTTGTGGCGGAGGACCTCCTTTTCTCTGGCTCAAGATGGGGAGGGGCCAGGGTGCTGTAGAGCAGCACTAATTCTAGGCGTGACTATTTCTTGTCTCATTTTCCTGAATGCCTGTAAACACACTTGAAAGCACATCAGCAGACTGAGCATCAGCAGTGAGGGAGGGTGAAGAAAACTGGGTGAATGGAGTTCACAATGTTTAGTGACTTGCAAAGGTGCTATTCTCAGTCACAGATACTTTTCAAACCAGATTGTTGGAAGTACCTTACCAAAATGCGCAAGACATTGAAATTAATTCATTGGTGCATGAAGCTGCGCTCCTGGCCAGATTTTCTAAAGAGAAATAGAAAAGATGAGAAGATCAGGTTGTGAGTACAGACCTAACCAAGATTCATCTGAGTGAATGCTTTCAATCTCAGCTAAGCTCTTCATTGTGCAATAGCAAAACCTCTTGCACACATAGCCAGAGATCTCATTTGTCCTCTAAGTTTGTTTATGTGAAACCTCTTGTCCTCCGCTGGCAGACCTGAGCACCATGACTTGTTAGAACTCAGCCAGTGACAGTGGTTTGGTGTGGCAGTCCGAGTATCCATGCATTTGTAAGGCTTAGTCATCACTTATCCCACATACTTCATCAGTTCCTTGAGAAACATAAAACCCTAAGTTAACCTGCTGTCCTAAAGCTTGGGGATTGCATTGTGCCTTGAGATTTTCCAAATAAGCTGCTTAGGTCTTCTCTAGCTGTGTTTTCCATGTTGTATCCAGTGATGCAGTTACTGCACTGGAGAGGGAATCCCAGGCTTTGGGATCTTCTTTTTGTTTATTCCAGTTAGATATCCATGCCTTTGCAAGTTCTGCAGGCAGTGACACTCTGTTGCATCAGTGTTGTCCTTCAGGTCAGGAGTGTTTACAGTATCAGCAGCTGCACTGTTAGGCAGGAAGGGAAGCTTCCTTTTATGTGGGTATTCCTGATTTTTGTGTGGCTGCTGGTGCTGGGCTGAGGTTTTTTTCTTTTACCCTTGTGGTATAATATTCACCCAGAAAGGGGAAACATCTTGAATACAGGACGTTGTGTTTCATGGGTGTTGAGCGCAATGTGCTTTCAGGTTTGCCCTTGCCAACAGGCCTGGCAATGACTGCCCCCTAAGAACCTCTTTCCTCTGCCTGTGTCGCCCACATTGCAACTGCTTGTGAGCTTGAATTACATGAGCACTCAAAGGCCACAGTGAACTCCAGGTCTGGTGAACTGAGAGGTGCTGCTTGCAACTGTGGTAAACTACAGGCAGTGCCAAAGGCTTCGCATTCAGAAAGGCAGGGTGAGCAACTTGGAACTGGGATGCAAAGAGGCAGTGCTACATATTCACTCAGATGATGACAGCTGCCCATTTGCTATCCTTCACTATGCCCTACTTAAAGTGAAAGGGGCATGTGTAAAGGATAATGAGATTATCCTGTAAACCCTAACATTTGCAAACAGAGTCTTCTCTACGTTTTCTCCTCTGCTGCTTTAAAACAGGTGGGCTGTAGGCTGACACCCTGAATGTGGGCAGAAGGGGTACTGCTGTCTGAAAGGAACTAAAGAAAACAGGGCTTGAATTGAGCATTTTTTCATTGCAGAGACAAAGGGGAGTGGTTTCACATAGCCAAGCAGAAAGTCTTAATGTTTAGATACGCCCTAGCACATGGCTTGAAGGAGGAGGTAGAGTTAAAGTTAAGCATAAGGTAGCAGGTGGTGTCTCTGTGAGACATTATGTCTGGAGAACTGCTCGTGTAATTGTGCTGAGTTCCATCTGAGCACACAAGGACATGTGAGGCCAAGTCACTGCTTCAAAGAAGAATCAAGCACAAACTGAAATACAGACTTGACAATCATCAGAATAAAGTTTAGCACACTGTACTGCCTAAAATACCAGTTTCTTACTCGGATAGAGTGGTGGATAACTTCTGCTGCTGAGTCTGGTGTTTCGTTGGCAGACAATAACTTTTACTTTGTACGACCTGTATTCAGTTCTAAATTCTAGAAACAGTGTGAAGTGAGCTTTCGGATATATTTCTCTCTTTCTAAGTAGTGATTTTACTAAATACAGCACTTTCTTTATCCCCCTTCTGCTTTTGTTTTCAGAGCAAGGCATTTCAGAGAGAGCATCAAATTTATCCACGAGTGCCGGCTCACAGGTGAAGGCTGCTTAGTTCACTGGTATGTGTACTGCTTCCTAAAATAAACTTTTTAAGGGTTTCTCTATCTTGATTTGGACGTTCATAATTTTAATAAAATAGTGGTAGCAAAACCTCTTGGATTGAATTGCCCCCTTTATTCAAAAAGCCCCAGAAGATTTGCAAATGCTATTAAAGCCTTATGCTAGGACTTTTGAGTCTCTGGGGTGAGCAGCTGCTTGGAGATGAAAGGAGCCTAAGAAATTATTCTTGACCTTCTCTTATCAAATATTTTATAGGATTGATTTGACTAGGAATGTGTTGGCTAGAGACATATTATTTATTTCCCATCATTTTAATCACTGAATTTCTAAATGTGATTTCCATAATCCTAATAATTTAATTCATTTCTTTAACAGCTGTTTTGGTGACTTCAGAGTTGTTAAAAGAACCCTATCTGAATAGAAATTGATTTTTTTCCCTCTTTCTTTTCTTTAAACTGCTGAAGCATTCAAATGTTGAATTTGTTAATAGCAAGACCCTGATTGGAGAGATGCTCCTGGGACTGTGCAGAATAGAAAAGGAAATCCCACCCTGGGTTTTTTCTCGCTCTCTGCTATTGGTTGTGGTCTTTGTGCTGTATGTCCAAGGGACATATCTGAGTCTGTACTGGGAATCAGAGTCATCTCATGATTTGAACACTGGACTTGTACACAGGCCCTGAGCATAAATCCTCACTTTGCTATTGACTCATGACAGGGCTGCTCACGAGCCATTTGGTCAGTCTTGGTGTATGGAAAACAGGAATAAGTAGTCGGAGTACTGACAGAGTTTTAAAAAATATATATTTAAATTTGTGAAGCATTTCAGAAACATTAAATGGTGAAAGACTCTGGAACTCTTTATTTTGGTAAATATAACTTTAACACATTCTTTATGCTCCCAATAGAAATAGTTCTGAGTTTGTTCAGTGTTGTCCAACCAGGCATAATGAATGATTCTTAATCTATCCCAACTTTTTCTCTGGGCAAACTGGAGTCCTGAGAATTTGAGCTGCACAATGCAGTGGATAACAGAAAGAGGAACTCAAGCAACCAGACATATGTACCACTTATTGGTTCAGTTAAAGTTCATTTTGGCCTCATGAAATTGCAGCCTTTATTCATGGTGGAGAGGAAACAAGTCTTATTTCACTGTTCTGATCTATATAAACAGAAGAAAGAAAGTGGGTGATTTACTTCTGCCTTTTTAAAACAAAAATCTAACTTAGAATGTGTGCACTCTCCCCTGCTTTTGTGCTTTTTTAGCATGACTGCTTCATGCTTATTTCTTCCTTTTCAGTCACGTATGAATTACCACTCAAAGTACACTTTATTGATCATGTAGATTTTTTTCTGCTGCATTTGAAAAAGCAGCACCAATACTATTTAACTCAAATATTGTAATATTTCTTCCTCATGGCAAGCAACACAGCAGTCTGCTGTGATGTTGAGAAGTGATGCTTTTAGTGACAGGTATAGTGAAGTATGGCACTGCTTCAGTGTATTTCACCCCATTTTCCATGCAGCCTTGCAGGTGTCTCCAGGAGTGTCACACTGGTTGTTGCCTACATCATGACCATCACAGACTTTGGCTGGGAAGATGCACTGTCTGTTGTCCGCGCGGCAAGATCCTGCGCCAATCCAAACATGGGCTTCCAGAGACAGCTACAGGAATTCGAAAAACACGATGTTGATCAGGTACATGAACAACAAAAAGGAGCTGTGAAACACGACTCCAAGTCAGATCATGGGCTGCTTCTCAATTTTGTGGTCTGTGTGATTTATCTGACTCCCTGTTTTTGCCTTGAGGGAATGGCTTCTTAGCCCAGCCTGCTCCATGGAGGAGATACTGATAGATCTGAAGGTATCAGGGAATGCTGGATGGGAGAAGGGATGAAGCACAGCACCTAAACACCTCCTGCCCAACCGTGCTGTCAACCTAGTGGTTGCGTCTTGTGAGCTAAGACACAGTTCAAGATTAACACCTTTAGAGGGGTGAAAGGTAAAGGGTGAGTTCTCAGAATATAGCAGAAAGTGCTATGTTCTACCAGTTGTATAAAAGCAGTGGGTTTCTCCCCAACACATTCTTGTGGAATAATAGGCAGGAAAGAAATCATCATCACAAATCTTTCCTGTTAAAGAGGAGTTAAACTAAGTCCTCATTATGATTTGTGTATTGTGACCCCTCTCCCACCTTCTGTGGCTAAGACTTAATAAATTTTCTGATGTTTAGATCTGACCTTTTTTTGTTCTTATTAGCCTTGGAAGGTTTTGTAGGACTAGGAGAATCAGTGAAAGAGTATTTCATAGTATTTCATGCCAAAAGGTTTCATAGAACAAAAATTAGTTTCTTACTCCAAGAAAACCCCATCCTACGCAAAAGACCTGCTCCCTGTGGGTGATTGGTGACTTCCACTTATGTTACCAACCTACTGCGGCCGTCCCTTCCATTTTCCATTGCTCAGCGTGTTGTTGTTGTGTGGGCTTTTGTGCCTATTGTGCTTATTAAAAACAACAACAACAGAGGCAAACCAAAGTCAGAAAGCAAAATACATGAGACAAAGGATGTTGTTTTTTTTTATTCCATCCCTGTCATTCTGTTGCCGAAAGCTCAGAGTTTAGAAATTACCGTTTGTTTTGCATGATGCAGTTAGCAACTGTAAATATTTGCCTTTTTTTAATATTTAACTGAATGTTTCCTGGATCGTTTGGAACTGGTGTAAATGGTAGAATAAGTGATTTTTAAGAGACAAAAGTCAGAGAGGGACTTTCCAGACTTGTCTCCTTCCTCCCTTACAGTCATTTCTACTCTAATTGGTTTGGTCTAACAGCAATGACAATTAAGGCTGTATGCAAATAGCCTGATAAAGACAGTAACGTCTCTCTTTTTTCATCCACTATGGACTGCACATTCTGTCTTTATTCACTGAGGGGGAGGCAGTAGGTTGCAAAAAGAAGTATCCACCTGTATTCACTGGCTGGGCTGTACTTTCTTACTGTCTCTTAAGAGCAACCACATCCTTAGCAGGTGTCTGTTTACACACCTGATTTCAGTGGAATGATGCCATCTGCCAAGGGCGTGAACTTTTGTCAGATTTCGGCAGCATTTGGAGTTTTGCTGTGCCACTAAAGGGTGGTGGTATCCTGTGGGCTCTCTGGAATGTTGTCCTCTAGATCTTGGCCTTATAGGATGAGATTTAGTCACTAAGGTCAGACACAGTTTGCACCTGTTCCAAAATTCCACATGGTAGCCTGAGGCTTCAGATTTGCCTGAGGACCTCTTTAAGGAATGGGAGGAAGTTTCTATGTTAAGGTCTTGTCTCCTAGTGTCCTAGTAAATGATCTTTATGGATCAAGCTTCTTCATGAGCCCCAAACAGAACAAAGCGATGAAGGTTAAGATTTGGAAAATTAATATTATACCCACTGGGACACAACTGTTTGAGTCTATGTTTACTAGATTCTTCTGCAGGTAAGCTCAACAAATTTGTCAGGAATTGGACAGTTCCTCAGCTACAAGTGTCCCCGGCTGGACTCAAATTCTCCAATATGTAAAGAAGTGTCAGAGTTGAGTGGGTACAAAAAGTGAACATGTGCAATTTCCACTCTTTCCTATGAGACAGAGTTATCTGTTGGCAGGTCCAAGTCAAGGAAAAGCAGTAGGGGATTTATACAATATGTACTTGTGAAGCTTGTTGGCATACTGATATCTTGTGGTTAAAAAAAAAAAAAGTGGGTTTAAAATGAGATCTCATGACAAAAGAACTCATTTGTGTTATCAAACACAAAGATACTGCCTCAGCCTCGGAAAGCACCTGAGCTGAAATTTGCTGCAAGCTGAGGAAATAGCCAGGGAAAAGGTCCCAGCATTATTGCCCTGCCATTGCTTGCTTCTTTCCTCATCATTTATATCTGGTTACTCACAGAGCAGGATACAGAGCTAGATTGACGATCAGCTGGGCCTGGTACATATGCTACTATGTATCATATTCAGTCATTCATATCAATAACATATGGGGTCCTATTCTATAGCTTGTAAAACTCATGGACTATTTCTTCCTAGAAGACACCTATTAGGATATCCACATTACATTTTTTACTACTGATATTTGTGGGCTCAAGATAAAAAAAGAGCTATAAGAGTGGTTCACTTTCTGATCTTCAACCTTCTTGTAGCCAGTTGTGACTTGGGCAAGTTGGCTGATCATATTGGCTTCCACGCTAATTCCTCTTATTGTTTGTGTATGCAGCAGGAACAGGGAGATTTTAAGTCGAGAAGGCCTTTCCCAGCAGATGTTCCTTACTCTGTATTACTCCAGTCAGCCAAGCTGTTCCACAGATGTGTCATTTCAGGAGATGTAAAGAGTCTCATTGATTTCAAATGTGTGTCCCTGTGCTGTGCATTCTGTGCTGCTGTTGAAGGACATGCAATATTTGGAGTGCTTTTCTTTAAAATGCATATGATCCTAAAGGCTATTGAAATTCTGTAGGACAGGAAGAAGAATTACTTCTCCATCAATTTCATTGTACTGTTTCAACATTTTGTATATGTATTTTCAATTTCCGCAGTTCAGGCAGTGGCTGAAAGAAGAATATGGGGAAAACTCTTCTCAGGATCTGCAAGAAGCCAAAAATCTTCTGAGCAAATACAAAGAGCAGGCAGAGTTGCACCAGACTACTGGAGGAAGGCAGTGGAATAACAACTTCTCATCTGTGCCATCACTCTCATACAGCAACTACACAACAGAGACCTAATCACAAGAGGTCGATTTTCTTTTCTTTCTACTTTTGCAGAACATCTTGCCATGTTTTCCATCCCATTTTTAAAACTTTCAGCAGTAAACCATGCAAACTGTTGATTTATAGAAAGCTTCTTGATGACATTATGTGTGTGTGTGTATGAGTGTGTTTCACACAGTTTTGTAATTTGGGCAGGATCAAGCTCTGTTTATGCCCAGAGACAGGATCCAGTTACTGTGGCTGAGGAATTTTATCTGCCAGCCACAGCTAAATCCCCTTCTGCCCACATTGCCTGGCATTTGCTGTGAGGTTAGCTCAACTCCTCTTGTTGTAGGCTAGCAAAGGGCTTGGAGAGATGAGGTCTGGTGATCCAAGCTGTGGCAGTTTGGCATCTCTGCACTCTTAGTGTGGCAAAGGTGTTACTGCCCCTGAAGAGGGGAACTCAAGTCTGTGTCTTTGCTGCTCCTGTTCATGGTCCATTGGCGAGTAATAGCATGGATGTGGGTGTGAACTTGAATGCTAGGCTGAAAGTTGGAGCAGGTGAGACAGGGGCCCAAGAACCTTTTCCCCAGCAGTGGCATCTAGGAGAGAAGTGGGACAGACAGCTCTGAGTAATAACACCTTCAACCGCCACAGTTTTCTTTGCTTCAGTGCCCGTGAGACTGAACTGTCGGCAGAGCTGCCACAGACCAAGAGCACCCAGGCTGTTACCACAGCTCAGCTGATGTGCAGTGATTTAAGCCATGGTCCCTTGACTGTGCATCTGGTCTCCCAACATAAACTTTTCTGGAGGATAGTCTATCATGTCTCCAGAGCCGCTGAACTTCATTCCCCATGGAACACGTGCCTCTTCAGCACGCGCCCCTGCGCACACGATAACGTGTCTCCAAAGAGTGGGCTCGGTGTGAGTGCGAGCACCTGTTTCTTTGCTTGTGCTGTGGTTTGCTCTTTGACTTCAGCTACCTCAAAAATGCTGTTCTTGTCATTGTGGTTGTAAATGCAACCTTGAAAATTGCCTTGTGTAATCTTAATCTAACACTGAGTGAAGTAAGTGGGTGCGTGTGCGTGCGAGAGTGTGCGTGTGCATGTATATTTCACAGATGTCTGTATTTGAGAAGTTTATTGTTTGTTTTTAAAATTGCCCATATTTCTCACTGGTTTAAAGATTGAGTTGTTGGAATTCAACTTCCCTGCCATTTAAACACCACTATATATTTTGCTGTGATCAGATTTATAGGAATGCATTTGTACAATATATTTTTAACTAGGTTGAAACTAGGGGCCATACTCCGCTCTTGGTAACATTTGTGTGTTTCTGGAATGGAGCCATTTGCCTGATTCAAGCAGCTTGTAAGAGTATAACTTGAAACATGTCAGTAGGGATGCTGGGTAGTGTATTGATTTCTAATGGTGTAATGTAGGGTGGCCCTGATGCCAAGATCATGATTTCTTGTCTTTGACTTGGAGGATGGAAGGCCCACTTTTCTTGAGGATTCTAGAAAATAAAAAATGCCACCCAAACAGCCAAGATAGAAAAGTAAAACCAAGCCCTTTATTTGTTCAAGTGTGGTGTGTATCATGCTAAAAGCTGAGCACTGAGTGAGAATCAATGAGCAAACTAAATAGACTGCCGTGTCTCTTTCAATTTCTTCGGTACTCTGGCCTCCCATTCCTTTACAAGATTCTTCTAAATGTGATTTCCTGCTTGCAGGTGGCAGTGAATTCTTTGGATGGGAGCAAGGCTTTTAGGTCAAGTAAACTCTGGCTGTTAAATATATGTTGTTAAGTATCTTAAAAAAAAAATATGTTACGGCTTTTGAAGTACGGGTTGTGCATATCAATAAATGCCGAAAAGGAGAAAAGGGAATGGCGTGGAACTGACCTGTCCACTTCATCTGAGGTCAAGCCTGCATCAGGGTTCTCATTGCACTAAGTGCTTTAAATGTACTGAGCATGATGAGAGCAGGATAATCATATCTATGTTGCAGTAAGGGATGTTGCTGGATTTGGAAAAAGTGCTGGAACTGACCTTGTTTTCAAGCTTGCAGCTGAGAGAAGCACTGCTTGTTTGGTATATCCAGCAGTTGCTCTGTGATTGCCTGGTAAGAGAGGTATTTAGCTGTTCCTGAAGATGTTGATCTGCAAATAATTGTCTGCTTAACAATTCCAGCCCAGTGGTGTCCACATTGGCAATCCCTTCAGTGCTCTGAGGGTAGATGTGATAATTGGAAAATGTTTTCCTCGGTAACAGGGTCTCGGTAACACACGTTCAGGATGCGGGTCCATTTGTTCAGCCCTCTACTCATAATAGGATGTGTAGGGCAGCGTCAGCCCATCCCCAGAGGGCAGCTTTGTCAGAACTATTCTGCCTGTGGTCTTACAGGTTTCCAGCCAGTCCATCCTGTAGCAGGCTGCCAGCACTGTGTATCCTATAGTACTCCTGGCACTCTTGTCCTTTCAGTAGTAAAGCTGTGGGTGCTGGTAAGTTGGCAGTTCTTTTACTGTTCTGACGCATACAAGGTAGTATGGGAGACGTCTGTTAATTTTCATGTGTCCAAGATTAATCTGCACTCTTTTTTTAAAATAGTTTGGTTATCTCCAAAGAGTCAGTCCCCTGAACAGGATTTTTTTTGGAAGTGAGTTTGGCTTTAGGGCCATGTAGCCACATCAGTGTGCATTATGCGGCAGCTCCAAAGCAGATGCAGGGTAAGCTGGGAAGACGGAGGCAATGCCGTATTGTCAGTGAGTGAAGGTGCTTCTCTCTTTTTGAAAGGCAGAAAGGGTACTTTCTGCAGTCTCTGCCTTCAACATCTTGTGTGGTGGTCTGTGTGTACTGCATACTGCAGGTAAGGGCAGTGCAAGAGCAGCAGCAGTCTAAGAAAACTGGAATCTGGTTTGCCCACGTAGAGAGCAGAATGATGGTTTACTCCCTAATTACCATGGGTGCAGGAGAGAGAGCTACAGTTCTCACCTTTAGCCTTTTAGACAGGGAGAGGAGCTAACAGAGACTGAGAATGTGACATGATTTGTCTTCCAGCCAGCCTTTCAGTGGCAATTTGTAGGACTTTCAAGCTATCTGGAACATGACTAGACCCAATTCACCTCTTAGTAGTTGGCCTTTGTAGTGTAGATGATGCATTCAGTTATTTTGTTTCTGTACTTCAGAGCACTGTCCTCATTTTGATGTTCACTGGAAAATGTATAAAGTTTATAATACCTTATTGGATATCCAGATTTGAAATGTATAATCGATTTTTTTTGGGCTAAACTTGATATCCATGTGTGATTATAAGCAAATGTCTAGTGTTATAGAATGTAGGTAATGGGTAAATGCATTAATAGTATTTATTACTCTGTTTTTTAACCTGGAAAAAGTTGCTTCCTTACATTTTGTGATTGAGTGGGAAGATATGACAAATCATATCTGTTTTTTAAAAGGGATAATAACTTTGGTTGCTATAATGGCCACCACCTATAAAGATGTCAGTGAAAAATTATAGCAATTATTCCACTAGTTTAAAAACTCTTAAATCTGGTAAGCTTCTTGATTCTCTGTCTTCCTCTTCCTGGGCATCTTAGCGAAGCCTTGATTGCTTTTTCCAAATGTTTGTATTTAATACGTTCTACAATTTTTTTATAAATAAAATTAAATGTTAACACCTGATCTGCTTTTGTGTTTTTTGAAATCAATAATAGTGTCCAGAAGGCTTCTACTCACTGTTTGTATCCCTGCAGGTACACTAAGAGTACAAGACTAACTCATTTTGGTGTTTAGATTACTTTTTTCTCCTGTACACAGACTTCTTGAAACTTCCCCGCTGTTCACCGAGTTCTTCCAGGTAAGTTCAAGAATCTTCAGCACAAGCACCTTTTGGTAGTGTCCCAAGAGGATCTTGCATGTTGCTATCTTACTGATTGTTGCTGGCCCGTCATTGCATGTGAATATAACATTTTTATTATTCTGAAATACCTTCTTTTCCGTAGCACACTGATTTAGGGCTTAATCAGCTGTAAAACTTACCTGGTTTTCAGGCTGCCAGTGCTCAAGGCTCTCAGTAGTGGTCTGTCAGAGGAAGCTGATGTAAGTGGCAGATGATTCTCAGGGGAAAACATTAAAAAACATAGTGTCAGGGAGGAAATGCCCCATTCAAATTCCCACAGATAACTCACAGAATTTCTGGTTTGACACTTCCTCTGCTAAGAGAGTATTTCTGACATTTGGGCAATTGAAAAGAAAAATAAATCCAAACCTGAACCAAAAACCCCACCAATCTGAAAGTATAATCAGTCAGATTGTAGACAGATCTCTTAGCCACTTCAATAATTGCTGAAGGCTGAACTGTTTTTGCAGTGGGGACTCCCTTATCATGGCGGCAGAATTGGATGCTCAGGCATAGTGAGTCTTGAGTCTTCTCTTTTTTCACTCTCCTTCCTCTCCCAGCACTTGTTATTTTATATACTATTGGGAATGTGTGGATGGTAATTCCTAAGGAATATTGGGCATTCAACTGATCAGTAATAGCCTCCACCAGAATAAAGTAGATGTGCCTGTAGATAACTCTGAAAGTGATAGATGCACCTTGTTCAAATACGTTTCATAATACATAATACATTATTAATCCTCAGTGTAAATGGGATGGCTCAGATTTTATTAATGTGTGTTTTAGTCCTCTTCATGTCTTTCTATGAAGAGACTTTAAATTCAGTACAGCCTGCTGTGTGACACTTGAATTAGTAGTGTGATTACCTTCTTTCTCCCATCTGTTATCCATAGCAGTGTCTTAGATATATGTGCTACGACATTGCTGAGACAGAAAACATGCTTAAAGTATAATCCCTTCTGATCTAGGGAAACCTCATAAGTTTTAGAGACAGCTTCTCCTCTGCCTGAAGAAAAAAAGCAGTTTCCAAATGAAAAGTACTTTACTGCTTAATCTTCCCTTTGACCACTTAGTACTTTTCAAGGGTAATTTTTAACCAAATCACATGCAAAAATTGTGCTGGAACCATGGTGCTGTATTGCTGTTCCTGACTGTGTGTCTTGTTCCCTCCAGTGTTATATGGAACTCTTGTGAGTTCTGGGAAGTGGCACTTTTGATCCAATTCCTGGAGTCCTGTCCCACCATGCAGTTGAGGACGTAGAGGGAAGTAGAGGGAAAACCTGCATGTCCTTAGATGTGCATATAACCTGATAAGGAGTTTTGGCTTTGCCAGCAAATCATGAGAGTCCTTCCACCTCCTCAAGTAGATTGCATTGGCAGAGGGAAAATGATGATGGTCTGTAGAAAATACTAGCATGAGGAAGATGATGTTGCACTGTGTGGTGTTTCTGTAGATACCCCTGGAGACACAAGGCATGTGACAGAAACAGCTAATTTCACACTTTGTTCCCAGCAGAGGTTTAAATGTGGGTCTTGTTTGCCATGTGGCCCAGCTCCTGTGCTTAACTATTTCACTGCTACATTTAGCTGTTCTGTCCAACATTACTATTCTGCCCTCAGACAAGGAACAAATTCTTCCTTGCTATTTGAATGTGTGCTTTGCTCTAGCGAATTATGCCAACTGCAGTTTACCAAAAGTGAGTACCTTGTGAGTAGTAAGGTGACTTCCTGTGGTTTTCCATGTAGTTTCTAGTGTAAATATTAGGAGTGGGCATTAATGAAGTGTGAACAAGAGATGTCCTTTTGCCATTGAACAGCTGCATAGCTCAGACCTGAGCTTAGTAGGAGACTTAGTTCTGCTCATGTGAGCCAAAGACATCTGCAGTGAACTGGGACTGAAACTCACTTGCAAGCAGCCTCAAAAAGTGGGATTTTCAGGCAGACCTGTGCTCAGTTTCCATTTTAGATGAGACAATTATGAATGTGCAGGATTGTATCCTCCATAATATGGGAGCTGAACCGGCTGGGATGGATAGTGGCTTAGCTCAGGTGACTTGTAAAGAAACATAAACCTGAGACCTGGGAGGAGGTATACTGAAAGCGATATATATATATTTTTGCACATATTTTTTGGAGGCTGTGCAAGTGTACCTCTGTAATTTCTCAGCTGAGTAAGGCTGTAGGAAGTCAGCCATCAGTAATAAGTCTGGAGGATAAATGGGAAAAGGTATAACCACCAGTGGCTATTAATGTAATACAGTAATTCATTGGAAATGCACTCTAGACTCTGCTGTCACCGAAAGAGTCTTATATACTTTACAATATTTTCTTTTCTTTTAGAGCTGACCTTCATTTCCCTGGGTTGGTCACTATACATAAATGTTTCTCTTAGGAGATCTCACATATTTCTAGCTGGGCTTCTCTCCCTCAGAATTATACCTCCCTGATACTGCACAAATTGCATAAATGGCATAGGAAGGGTTGCAAAAGCACCACTGTTGCAGTAAGACAAGCTATGAGGTTCCATAGTCCTTTTAGAAACAAAAGGCTTGTGGTTTTGACTTACCAAGAAGGCACTCTGAGTCAGTCACCTTTGTCCAATCCATAAAATGCTGGACTGAGCAGCATTTGGGATTCTGTTACCAAATCTCCTGCCATTTGCTGTTTGATTATGCAAGTTGTTTCAGTCTGATTTGCTTCATTTTCCCAGTAAAATGGGGAAGTAGCTACATCTTTCCCTGGTACAGCTTTCAGATGCCCCCGATGAAAAGCACTGCATCAATGTTGTTTGCCAAATGAGGTATCTGTCTCCTTCTGAGGGGTGTTAAAATATGTTTGTAACAGAGACATCCTGAGGCAGGGCTAAGATCTGTGGGGGTGTCAGCACCTTCATCCCACCTGCATATGAAGGTGCACAAGATGGTGGTTGGATGTAGATGGGAGAAAATTTGAGATCTTACTCCCCCAGGAACTGCTTGCTATATTTCAACATGAACAATAAAGTACAGCTGGCAATTCTATATAAGAAAAAAATGGAGTGAAGAGAAAGCAGCCCAGAGCGATTCCGGTTTTGACTGTCGCAGATGAAATTAATCCCTCTGGTGCATCGGTTGGACATGAAGTCACGAGTGAAAATTAAATGGTTGGGATATGTAAAGTGCTTCTGATTTCAAGAATGATAGAGGGAGCAGCAGGCGGCAGGCAGAGGAGGAATAGCACATGGCAAAAAATTAAAGCATTGGAATAGCTAAGGGTAACGTAGGGAGGTTAGAGCTCCTGATGCATGTGCTGATACATTTCCATGTACTCCAGTAAAAAGTCTGCAGGCTAAAAAAAAAAGGGATTCTCCACAGTACTTTGGATATGTGCCTTTGGTGATAGAAAAAGAAGTGGTGTCCTGATTTTCTTGTTCTGGAAAGAAAGTGCATATGGTGAATACATCTAATAAAGGCTGTTCTGGCAGATGAGAACTGGAAGAAGAACAAAATCAGTGTCTCCCTGGCCAAGCTGCTGCTACTACTTTTGGACTGTTTCATGGAAGACATGAATTTGATTCATTTCCAAAGACAGCTTGGAAACTCCAGGCAGCAGAAGAAGGGACTCCCCCTTGACTTAGCTGTTTTTTCTCTGAATGCATTGCGCTCTGTGAAATGCCGTCAGTGCCACCTCTCAGGTAATTCCTGAGGGAAGGTCAGTGTGTGGGGACTCGGACTGAGTGATCAGGGAGCCTCAGTGGTTTGAAGCACACTGGACTTCATGTAGGGTTGGCAAATTTGCAGTGCCTGCTGTGGGCTCCTCAGCTAAAAAAGAAAACCTTAAATTTCCAGCCAGAGTAGAAGCAAACTATGTATTGGAGAAGCCCCTGTCTACTGATGGCCAAAGTCTCCTTTTCCTCTCCAGGGTTGCCTCGTGCCCTAAGTTATGTAATTAGGATCCTATTAGTCCCTCCAGGCTTTCTTCCCTCCCTTCCTTCAAGACTGAATGGAGGTGGATGCTGGATTCTGTGCTGATCACTTGTTCAAGAAAGAACAGTTTAATCAATTTTTAATTGCAAGCATGTATATTAGGGTGATTATTTAACAGATTCTTTACCTAGCTGAAAATAATTTGTGTGGGGACCAGACTGTGGAAACAGCCAAGGTAAAAGTAGGGAGAGCATGATTTGGTGAGTGCTCTGCCAGCTCTGATGGGAAACAATAAAGGGGAGGAAGAGACGGTAATTGGTGAATCAATCCGCACAGCTCATTTAAAGATACCTCCTTTTTTGTGGCTTTGGTTACAAGAATGCTTTGTGGGCTGTAGAAGAAAGGTATTAGTGGCTGTTTTAAACCAGCCATATTCTGTTTTAATATTTCATGAAGTATTGTGAACCTCTGAGCAAGAGAATTTCAACCTGTGTGCTTGTTGGGGGAGAGGGAGGGCAGATGGGCAGTGAATATTTTAAACAAGAGGTTGCAATTAAAGCAAGAAGGAGCCTTCTGCAAGTAGTGCTAAGCTGCAGGTGGGTACTTTTTTGGAGAAGGGATGGAATGACACACTTGAAACCCCATTTCAGTAGAAGATGCCAAGATGATGCCTGAAGGAAATACTTGGCAGTGGAGTTGTGTGAAATGGCCGTGTTCTCCTGGGAGATGGTAATAAAATAGGGTCATGTCTCCATCACCTGGAGTGAAACCTGCACAGTGAGGAGGGTTGCCAGCTGTGCATCCCAGCTGGTTCTGTGTTTTGACACGGCATTCCCTGGCTTCCCAGAGGGCTGATGAGCTGGGACAGGCCCACGCTGTGGTTTACTGGCAAACTGCATGAGCCATACCCCAGGGAGCTGATTGTGCACTGGTGACACTGAGCTGGTTCAGTTTGGGAGAGGATTAGCCTGACCACCTGCAGGGGAAGCTTTAAACATTGGACTGCAACCCTAAGATAAGCTTTAATGCACATTTTCAGAAGCCAGTGATGCTTTTAGCAGTTTTGCTTTTTGGCCATCCTTCAAAGGAGGATGATCAATATTTGTGGTCTGTTGCATGTTGTTGCAGCTTTATGGAACAGCAGCTTCACATTTCAGGGGTGACTTTAGCCAGGCCCTGTAGGCACACAGTCATTCCTGGAGCGGAGTCATAGCAGTCACAAAAAGGAAGACCTCTGCTATGATTTATCTTCCCTTCCACCTGTCATTAATAACTAGATGTGGGAAGAGATCATGAAGATCCCCTCTGGAGAGGCTTAATTTATTTATTTAGACAAGTCTGCTAATGGAGTGTAGCCCAAAGTAATGGTTTCAAAAGTTCTTCCAGCAAGGTGGTGTATCCTGACATCTGATAGTAGGAACAATGAACAAGAGAGTAGTTTGAGTTATGCAGGTATCTGCTGCGATCATCTTTAAAGGTAACACATAACGTATAGTAGAAGAGAAAAGCTCACAGTCATTGTAGGACTTTGGGTTGCCATCAAATTTCTCTTTTTCCTACGTTCTTCTAGAGCTCTGCATCAGTGACTCTCAGTTTCTGTCACTGTTGGTGTGTTGGGCAGTCATGGTGCGCACTCGTTAAGCCCCTGGAGGTGAGCAGTCATAACAGATAAGCTGATCTTAAGGGAGTTTGTAGTGCTCTAGCTTAGTGAAGGTAAAGAGAAAAACATAATGATGTTTTTAGAGGAAAGCCAAGTCAGGCTTTGATTTTGGTCTGTTGGTTTCCTGCTGCTTTGTCACCAGGGAAAAACTCTACAAGCAAATAGTAGCACCTGTGGGAGCTGGAAGGAAAAATTGAAGGAACTTTTAGGAACTGCCTAAGTTTCCTGAGAAAGACACAATGAGGTAAAGGTTTTGTTCCAGACTTACTGAGAGTGCAGAAAAGGTGGCTAATACTGTGTGTAATCAAAAAGGTGAAAGGAAAAGGACACTTACTTGAAGAATTACATTGACTATTGTATCTCAGCGCACCAAAATGCCCCCCAGAACCCAATAATGAAAACATTACCAAACTGATGGTTCTAGTCCAGAGTGAATACACAAACTAGCTGCCAGTGAGCTGCACTTGACAGGCCAATGGTTAGAGTACCATTCCAATATTATGGAGCAGGAATATGAGGAAGGAGCATTGGTGGAGAGTATTGGGCCCAATGCTGTTCAATATCCTCGTAAGTGAACTGAATGATGAGATCAAGGATACACTGATGAAATTTGGTGATGATCCCAAACTGAGAGGAGAAGTGGACACTTTAGAAGGGAGAGCCACCCTGCTGGATAGATTGAAAGAGAAAGTGAACAAGAACTTTATGAAGGATAAATGTAATATCTTGTACCTTGGAAAACATAATCCAGGACTGTATCACAGATTGGGATCTACTCAGACCTGGGGTTGGTCCTGGTGGACAAATAGCTTGAGAAAAGAAGGCTCAGAGAGCACTTTATCACCATATCCCAGTATTTATAGGGTGGCTTCAAAGAGGATGGAGACTCCCTTTTAAGAGGAGTCATGTGGGAAAGATGAGGGGTAATGGATATAGATTACACTTGGGGAGATTACTATTGTTCACAAGAGGGAAATGTTTCACAATGAGAAGAATCAAGCATTAGAATAATCTCCCCAGGGAAAGGGTGGATTCCCTAATGTTGGATGCTTTCAAGAATCAGCTGGACAGGGTGCTGGGCCACCTTGTCTAGACCATGCTTTTGCCAAGAAAGGTTGTACCAGATGAGACTTGAGGTCCCATCCAAACTGGTACTCGGTGATTCCATGGGAAGATTTAGGACTTGCAGACTTAGGCTACATGAGCCCATGCTGACTTCTAATGTTCTGAGCAGGTCCACTTGGTACTGATATTTTATATTTTAAACTCCTGCCTATGCAGAGATGTGAAAAGAACCGACAATCTCTTCTCCCTTAAGGTCTGAGGAGCTTTGTGAAAGTGCACCAAGCTGAACAGTTTCTCTCAGTTCTGCAGGTATAACATCAGATTCTTTGCTTGTGCTCTTTAGTGGCACCAACAACTATCCTCACCCCAGGGCACTGGAGGCCTCTGTGGCCTTCTTTGATCAGCCTCTGTGCTCTGGAAATGTAAGTTAATTTTTTGAAGTGTAAATTCATAGACTGAGAGTTGCTAAAAGGATCCTATTTTATCTCTGGTGAGTGCCAAAATTATGAGGACTTGATTCAAGGGAACCTTTGAGGGAAGAGGAAAGAATTGGTCCCAAGCAGAGCCCTTTTAATATGGATTCCCAAATGAGCCTTGGGCAGCAATAATGATGTTCTTGAGTTCCCTGTCAGACCCATTTTTTTTCCTAATGAGGACAGGCTGCCCTGCTGCTTCTCCAACACTATATGATATGTTCCTCATTTGCCTTGTGAAAAATAAACACTAGTCTTGGAGCTTTCCCAGAATCTACATGACAGACCTTTATCTGACTGCCTGATGTGGAAACACACCTGTCCCAGACATGGGATGACTGGACCACCTAGGCACTGGTCTCTGTCATGCATTACACATTAAACAGATATTGGTCTAAGCTGGAGTTTAGATGGATTGGGAACAACATCACTAAAGCTGTGTCCTGGGACTGCTGTCAGTCATATGGTGCTGTCAGTGCTGTGGTGACTTGTGGCAGTAAAGTCCTCACCCCAGAGATGCCTCAGAAACCCAATACATCTGCCGTTTTATGTGGAGCATTTACTGTTACTCAAGAAGCTTTACTGTGTCAGCAGGGAATTTTGTTTGCATCCCCTTAAATGCTGTTGTCTGTCCTTTTAAAAAAGTCTTTTAAAAAGTCCTTGCCTTGCAGCTGTGGAGGGGAACCTCATAATTCACAGCTACTGGGGCAGTGTAGCAGCAGGCAGCCCCTTGCACTGGCAGGACTGGGACTGTCTGTCCTGTGCAACAGGCAGCTCCTGGCCTGGACACTTTGTTCCCAGTCAACAAAGAGGGGGAGCTCCTCCCCAGTTCAGTGACAGCAGGATCTGACTTTTGGTGCTTTGAATAGCAGTTTAAGGCCACCAAATGGTCATTTCTTTCTTTTTTAAAAGTTTTTTTCCCCTTTCTTAAGGCAGCCAGCTGCAACACCAGTGTGGGGGGAAAGGCTCATGTAGCAGTAGAGAGATGTAAGGAGATTTTGCCTTACATAGAGATGCAATGGGACTTCATCTCACTTCTCATATCACCAATAAATTCTCCCATCTGCAAGGACTAAATGAAAGAAAAGGAAGGGTTAGAAAAAGTTTAAAACAATATGGCACATTTGACAATATGCTTCTTACATTCTCCCATCTGCAAGGACTAAATGAAAGAAAAGGAAGGGTTAGAAAAAGTTTAAAACAATGTGGCACATTTGACAATATGCTTCTTACAGCAACCGGTGGCAGTGACTTGTCCTTCTGGACAGCAAGAACTGGGGAGCACTGCAAGAGGATTTAGAAGGCCTTTGTAAGGCTGGTAGGTCTGAATATCCATCCATGATGGGCCTGAGGTGCTGCAACAAAACCAGTGGCAAGATGTTCATGCCGTCTTGCTGGGACCAGTAGCCCATGGTGCCTTCCCGCTCAGTCACTGCCAAAATTGCATTTTCTATAAACAAACACAACAGACAGTTGTGTTTTTTAAGGGCCAGTGTATTTATTGACCCAATCCACAGCAAAAGGAAAAAAAAATAAAAATTATGTAACAAAATGAGTAATGCTGAGTGGGTGAGGGAATTTCTTGGTGTTTTCTAGCATGCAGCTACCTTCGGCAGAAGTGTGTGTGGCTAAGGTTTCATCACTAACAATGTGAAAAAAAATATTTTGCTTCAAAAGGGAAGCATTCCCCCATGCTACTAAGTCACCCTTCAGAGCATCCTTCCTGTTCATGCTAAACATGAGTAGCCATGCATGCAAAGATCTCTTCTTTTTTCACCACTGAAAAAGAGCAAGCTGGTACAAAAGTCAATGAAAGAGGCCATCCAGGCAGCATCAGCTGTCAACAGTCTCTGCAGCTGCTCAACCCTCAGAAGGCATCGTGGGCCTGCATTAACTGTCAGGCAAAATTAGCAGAATATTCAGAATTTTCCTGAGACAGAGTGAAATAAAGACATGCAGGCAATGTGTCTGTCAGGGGAGTATTTCCCATGTCACTGGAAGTTCACTGCCACTGAGAACTTCCCCCTTCACCTTTGCAAATCTGCCCTTGGTGGTGCCAGATGCTGTTCCCCTGATGAGACAGTTGTGGATACAGCACTACACTTGCCATGGCCCTTCCTTCTCCAAGGATACCAAAAGCTGCTGTGATCTGAGGTGGAGAAAGGTGGGAGGAGATGTAATAGTGTATTGTTGCTCTAATTTCATTGTTCCGCGAGATATTTCCAAAAGCAGCCAAGTCTCTCTTTCTCAAGTGGCCACAAAATGACAATACTGTGAAGTTTCCTCCTGTCTTCTGACAGCATTTCAGCTCTTCTGAATTTCCCCTCACGTTTAGTGGGTTTGTCCTCCATCATCCAGGATGAAAAATGTGCCAAAGCTGCTTTAGGCTGAAAGATGCTGACATCCAGGAGAGAGGGGTTACTTCAGGCTTGTCAATCACTCTCCATGCTCTCATTCCCTCTCATTTATAAAGGTACCTGACAAGGAGGACTGTAACACAAATGTCCCAGTTGTCACAGAACTGCAGAAGGAGGAGTTTCCCCCTGCAGGATCTTGCACTAAAGCCCCTGCCCAGGACAGCTGGCCAGTGGGGTGCTTTGTGGGGGCTGCTGATCCAAGGGCTAGAGCTGAAACCACTGAGCATGCAGTGGTTCATCTGGTGTTGTGCTGTAAAGTGATTTTTGGTTGGATTTGCTGTTACATGTTTTTGAAAATTTTTAGAAAGCCATCACCAGTTTATGTACGTGCTAGATTGATCATTGATAGCAGGAGAAATTCTGACTTGCTACCCCCCATTCTCGCCCTCCACCGAAATCCTTGTTTACAAAGACTTGTTTCCTTTTAAATCATTCTCCTGCACATCTAATACAGCCGACCTGCTTCTTTTCAAAATGAAATACCACAGTACATTCATTTAGGGCTTGAGTGTTCACTCCCTGTAGATCACAGCCAAACTCACATTGGGCCCCTGTGAATGATGAGCCTGGTGTCTCCTCAACAGAAAAATGAAGGCACGTTATTTTTGTTGCTACCTAAAGAAGAACAATATATAAATGGGTTTTTCTTTTTCTTTAAATACTTTAGATTATAGCCCTCCTTAGTCACTAAGTATTTTTCCTTTGGGGCTCTGGGTTCCTCTTTTGTCTATCAGAAAGAAGAATGTAACAAACTGCTAGACCATCACCACCTCCTTCTCACAATGACCTGCATGTCATCACCATCTGTTCAGTAAATCTGAGGTGGGGATTTACCCCTCACTAATCAAGACAGGATGAAACCAAATTATGCTTGAAATTGTGAAGCTCCTTCCACAGTGTTGTATGTGCCCCAAGTGTGCTACTGGTGATCCTCCCAGTTTCTTTAAAGCCGGGAAATCCTAGTGGCACCCACATCTATGACTTTTGTAGAACTTCCTAAAGCTCTCTTCTGCCTGAGTTCCTTTATCATTTAAATTCCTGCTTTACACTGCTTTTCAGAAAGATGCTCCAGTTTAAAATGACAGAAACCCCAGACAGTTTTAAATTTAATGGACAATTGTAGTAAGTAACAGGAGCAGAATGGATGATCCATATGCAGTATATATCTTGTGGGTTTCTTTAATATTCAGTGCTTATGTTTTAGGGAAACCTAATTCCACCCTTCTCCAAGTCATTTTAATTTTTAACAGGGCTCCTTGCAGCTCACTTCCTTGGAAGTGGAACCTCAACCCAAAAAACCCAAAACCAAGCTGATCTTTTGAACTGTCTTGGGTTGCAATGTGAGATGTAACCAAAAATATGTATTCTATAACAACTGTTAAAACCAGGTGGGGGAGTGTTCTTTATCTCCTCCCCAACCCATCCTCCCTCCAGGGGGATATCTTCTGTTAATGGGCTATTGAGAGTCACTGCATGACTGATAAAATTACATCATTTCATTGTGAGATGCTCCAGCCAGGGGGAGGAGTCAAGCATTCCTACCTGGATATAATCAGAGATTTGGAACACCACAGGCAGCCCTTCTCCACAGGATTCCCAGAGAAGAGAGACTGGACTCATCTACACTACTGGGCCTTCAGAGGAAAACTACACCCTTCTACAGGATCATTGCTTCAACAGAACACATCTGTCACTCCAGGAGGACTGCAGCCACCATTTAATCAGACTGCTACCAATATCCTGACCGACAGGGTGTCAGGTTGTATTCTGACTCTGCCAGTGGTTTGGGTTTTTTTTCTACTACTGCATTTTAATATTAATTTTCCTAGTAAAGAATTATTATTTCCCATATCTTTGCCTGAGAGCCCCTTGATTTCAAGATTATAATAATCTGGGGGGGAGGGTTGACGTTTTTCCATTTCAATGGAGGTTCCTGCCTTCCTTAGCAGACACCCGTCTTCTCAAGCCAAGACATGAACCCAGGGAATTATGTGAACTTAGACAAGAAGGAACCCAAGCACATTCCTTACATTTGCTGGTATGAAAGCTGGCAACAACTGGTTAAAGTGAAAAGTATTTAAAGTGGTCGTATATGCAGCCTCCCTTCCCCTGGGCATGGGGCTCTCACAGCATCCCAGGGTGTCCAGTGCTTGGAGTGTCATCCAGCCACCGACTCTTGACAAGCTCAGAATGTGCCAGGAATCAAACAACGTGTCAGCCACACAGTGCTCAGTGCTCCCCAATTCACTGGAAACTCACTTCTTCCTTGCTGGAGGGATGGATTTAAGACAGTGATCCCAGGGTCGTCCCAAGCAAGGTGACAGCACCCCTGTCACCAGGTCTATACTTGTCCCACAAGGGTCAGCCTGGCCCTCTCCTTGCATGTCCCACAGTTCAGACATGGACTCCAAACATGGAATGTTTCCAAGCTGGCAATTCTTGTTCTTTGTTGTAATAAATTGTGTTTAGATCAGGTACCACCTCTGGAGCAGTCCCACTTCTCCACTGTGGTGAGAGTCCCTCCTCAGCTTGGCATAACTTCTGTGATCAAATTGCAGTAAGTGTTCTTTTGTCAGTGCTCATCATATTTGGGATGTTTTTAAGTGCAGTCAGTAAACTGCCTTTATGGGAAATACTCTGAGGACACAATGTAGTTGACGGAATTTGGCCAGGTGGGCTGATGGTCTGAAGTTCCTACCTGCCACCCCATCTTTTTACTGCAAATAAAGGAGGTTGGATATGGAAAAAGATAAATCCTATTATTTGGATTTGTCTCTTCCTCTTGGATGAAGGGCAACACAGGTTCCCAGGTGACAGTGAGCTGGACCTGTTACTCCAGGGAATAGGGGACTCATGGCTACGCTGTGCCTCACATCACTGGCAGAGGACCATGATTCCCTTGCCTCCCTGCCAGCTCTCTCAGGCAGTCCTTGGTAGCTGCCCTGCAGAGAGGGAAGTCTCAGATTATCTGAGTTAAGGGAGAGGTTGCTCTCAATATCTCCTGGCCTGCATCAGGTACTTTCCTTATTTCTTTTTTATTTGAAAACTACTTTTTTTTTTTCTTTTTCTTTAGTTTTCTTTTTTCTTTTTTTTTCCTTCTTAAGATTCATGACTGCTGCTTGCTGATAAAAGTAGCTGCAATACCACAGGTTGAAATTCTTTGGGGAGATGGGTAGGCTGTTCAATCAGGAGGCAAGGAGCCTCCTTCCTTGAGGAGCAGGAAGTCCATACAAATTTTGCTGTTGGTTTACAGAGGTGAAAGTGTCAACCCAGGGTTTCCAAGCTCTTGGCCTGACATCTGGGCACTGCGACAGGGCACCACGCTGCTTGTGTGCCACATTGGTTGGATGTGCTTGCCAATTTTTTCTCTCCAAAGGAAAGCCCCAGCATAGCATTTTTATGTGATGTTAGTTTGCAGATTTTTCTGAAAAATAGATTTTGCAGTTAATGTATTGTCTTATCTTGCAGCGGACTTGGTCAGTGCTAGGTTAACAGTTGCACTTGCAGATTTTAAAGGGCTTTTCCAACGTAGCTGAATCCATGATCCTATAATGTCTCAGGAGCAAGGACATGTGGTGAAGGGCTCTTTCAGTCCCCTGCACAGGCTGATGTACAGAGGCATGAAAGCAGACTAATGGGAATTGGTTTGAAATATTCTTGGCTATGAAGCAGAGGGGAAGTACAGGAAAAGAAAACAAAACATCCACCAAATCTACCTAAAATAATGTCAGCTGGGCTGTGAGACTCTTCTGCTTGAAAGACATAACTATGCTTGCCAGTTTGCTTTATTTCTAGTAGTTTAAAATGTCTCTGCAATTAGTATTATGGAAAATACATGACCGACTAATACTGTTTTAGGAGTCACTATTTTAAATGGAGGAGCTGCAAATACCCTTCCAAAATGAGAAAGCAGCTCTTATGACACCAGCAGTTGAAGTTATTACAATAGAAGATGTGTAAAATTGTTTGTTGTTTTTGTTTGAATCATGTTAGACTGCTTACAGATCAGGTGCTTTGCTGGAATAAATCAAAGTAATCAGAAATCTGCCCTGAATTTCCACAGTGTCTCTGAATTCATGCAATTACAACTACAGACATCTTTCTGATGTCTGAATGACTTCTGAACTCAACCCCATGCCTCAGAGCCGTTGACTGAAGCGTGGTGTCGGGAGGCTTTAACGGTGCCCCTGTTTGGATCTGAGTTGCTCTGCTTTGGGCAGTGGAGGACATCATTCCACAGGGACTTGCAGCCAGGGATTGGCAAGGACTTCTGAGGGATGAAAACCCCACGGTAGAAACCTGTGCCACCAGCAACCTCTCCATCTCAGGAAATGGGTTTTGGGACAGCTAAAGGTGTAGACAGGTAGTTGCAGATCTTCCAAAAATACTTTTAGGGGCTTAATGCACTTCTGGAAATGCTTTTCCAATGTCATTTGTCAAGGGCTTCAGCACAAGGTTTCCTGGCTTCCTGAAGAGCCCATGCCAGGTGCTTCACTTGAGAGGAGAGCTGGGGAAGGAGCTCACTTGCTGCCACACTCCTGCTCACTGGTGGGTCTGCTCTGCGCTGCAGCCAGAGTGCAGAGGGCCAGACCTTAACTGAGCACTGGGACCTGCCCCATGAGCACACTCCCAGCAGAGCCATGTGCAGATGGAACGCCAGGGCAGCCAGCACAGCCCTCCCATCCCGGCGCAGAGCAGTGCCAGGGAGTGGGCACCCCTCACTCCCCTCTGCAGGTTCCTCTTCTGCACCGTGGAACTCCCCCTGTGCTGATGCCTGAGGGGATTTCATGCTCTCTGGTGCAGAGACAGCCCCTGAACAAGCCACAGTCCTCAAAAGGTCTCTGCTGCCAGACTTGTTGCCTCTGGCACACCTCTAACAGCTCCCCCTGGCCAAGGGACTGAGCTTACCCAGTGGTATTTTAGGGAGACAGGAAAGCCTTTGTACCCAGAGAGGAAGGGAAACCTTCCTGAAGGAAAGGAGGCGTAAACTCCTGGGTGCAAGAGCATTCAATATGCGTGCCTCATGGCTCAGCACTGCCCCTTTCTGTAGGGACCCACTTCAGAGAGCCCTTGACAGCTGCTTTGAGATGACGTCTGCCTCTCTTCGCTTTTGTACCTTGTGTGCAATTCCCAGGTGAGTCAGCTGGGACTTCAAATGGGTTTGGTGAAAGCAGAAGCCATGTTCCTGTGCGCCGAGGGCTTGTGAGCGACTGTTGAGAAGAAACAGTCACTTTTCCTGGCATGCCTTTAGTCAGTGTGACCTTAAGAGTGTGAAAAACAGGGGGCCCGGCGGTGACTGCCGTGGTTAAACAGCAGCAAGAGCATTTTCACAAGAGGACTTCAGTCATTAGCTCAGAAAACTTCCATGAGGACAGCAGGGCTTTTGGGTAAGGTTTGAAGAGTCAGGCACTCACAATGGTGTGGAAAACACCAGAACGGATGAACAGTGTGAGGTGCTGGAGTGTTCGTGTCTCTAGCAAGGAGAATTGTCTCTTAGGATAGGCAAAAAAGATGATCCAGAGATGCAGCATTTAATGGGGACACCACAGTTGTGTTATTGATCAGAGCTTTCTACTCTGCAGAGCAAAATGGTGGTCCTACATATTTTATGCCATCTTAAGTGGGAATGGGTGATGTCCAGAAACACTGAGTAACAAAGTCAGCAAAGCTGATGAGATTAGAATGTCTTACTCATGAGAGGACTGATTTGCAAAGGCTGAGTGTGCATTTAGGGGTCTGGCTTTAATCATCTCCTCTAACATTTAGGCAACTGGAGATAGTTTTGTAGTAGAGTTCTTGCTACACAGAGCAACCAACCACCCAGCCAGGTAATTTCCTACATATGTAACTCTCTGGGGATTTTATGATTGACTTTATCTTCTCTTAATACACAATTTACCTATCGCTCCATCTATACATGGATTTCTTTCAACAAGGACAATTATTTTTTTTTTTAAATATTCCCCAGCATTTGAGAAATAAGATTTTTATTTTTCTCCTGAAGGGTTTGACCTAGTGCAGATCCAATCTGTATGTTTCACCCTGGTCCTGAATTTGCTGATTTAAAAACCACAAAAGAGAAGACATGAGAAGTGTTCCTTTTACACTGGTATATTTCAAGATGGTTTTACACTTAGTGAAATTACAGCTGGCGCCCTGAGTACCACACAGTCTTAACCCTACGAAATGAAATTGGATTTTTAGAAAGTCTTTCAGATGCCTTTTGGTAAAGCTGTGGTTACTTGTCTTGGTTTATGGTAGCAGTCACCTCCAATCTCAAACATGTATTCCAGTGTTCCAAAGATGACTTGGCTCATGACTGAAAGGATTTCATACTGGCCCTGCCAATGCTTTTTTTTAGAGGATGGATGGTGTGTTATAAACCAAATACCTGAAAACGCCTGCACTTCTCACTTCTCTCTCCAAACGTGGCGATAATTGCATTTAAATTTCAGAAGATGGCGTTGAAGATTTGCAATTAATATCCTAAACCTCGGGCGCAGCGCGGTGACAGATTCTGTGACCTGAGGCGTTGCAGCAGAGAGGATGTGGATGGATGTGCGCTGGGGACGTTAGAACACAACCCCAGAGTGTCGTGGCACGAAACACGTGCTTGAAACCTGAAATGCGGCAAGAGAGACTTTCATGCAAGCCCGGAGCTCGCTCCTTTACCCACCAGATCCCACCACGTTAGGGCAGGCGGGTTCTAGTCCTGGTGCCTCCAGATGGGCTTTTCGGAGGCAGCATGCCCTGGGCTCAGCGGGGCAGGAGCCGCTCCCGGCCGGGCTGGCGGCTGTCCCCGCTCCCGCTGCTGCCGCCCCGTCGGAGTTCGCTGCCTCCAGGACCGGCGCCGCTGCCGCCCCCCACCTTGCCCCCCATCTCACACCTTTCGGGATGCAAAACACGGCTGGACGGGGAGAGCCCGAGCCCCGGGGGGAAAGGAGGCGGGTGTGTGTCCACTCCGCGATCCCGGCTCTGTGGCCCGAGCAAAGAGGGGCTGGGTCGCAGAGGGTGCCGGCAGGGGATACCGATCCCGGGCACGGCGTGGGCGGCTGGGCGGACACCCCCGCGTCTCCCCGAGCATCGCGGGGGCCCGGCCGGCGCCGTCTAGGACGATTCTGGTGGGCGTAGCGAGCTGGGTCTTTACAGTAAAAGCCGCCCGGCTCTCACTGGTAGGAGTTTCCCCGGGCTATTTATGTATGTGCGTCTGTTTGTACAGATTTAAAAAAACCCAACCCAGCGGGGACGCGGAGGGCGCCGGGCTGCACGCCCTCCCGCCCGCAGCGTGTTTACCAGCAATGGGTATGTGTCACTGCCTCAGATGTTTTCCAGCTCGCCAAGTCCCCGCTCTCCTCCGCCGGCTCCACCTCCGGGCCCGGGCCCGCCTCCCCCCCGCCCGGCACGACGCCCTCCATCATATAAAGAAACTTCCCGGTGCCGTCGGCCCAGTCGTTCTGCGCCCCGTCTCAGCAGCCGCCCGGCAGCCGGCGGCCCCTGCCCGCTCCCAGCGCCCCGACAGAGGTAAGCGAGGTAAGCGGGGGCGGCCGAGCCCCCCGGGACCCCCGGCCCGCCGGGCACACAGCTCCCGGGCGGGCCGGGCGGGGAGGCGGGGCGGGCGGTGCGGGCGCCTCGGCTTCCCCCAGTCGGGGCTTCTCTTGTGGCGGTCGGCACCTGAGCGACCCCTTTGCCTTTTTTTTTTTTTATTTACTTTTTTTTTTTTTTTTTTCTCCCCCTTTTATTTTCTCCCCGGCTCATTATATTTTTCCCTTAATTTAAAGCAAAAGAAATGATACCCGCCCGCTATCTGCTCCTGAGGGGAAGGCGCGCACCGGTCCCCAGCCCGGCCGGTTCCCGGTACCCTCGGGAGGGTCGCGGGAATGTGTGGAAGGGATCCGCTTGGTGCACAGTGAAAGAGGGGAAAGTGACTTTTTGGGGGTCTTCGCACGGACTCCTGCGGGCTCCGCGCTGGGGAGCCGTGGTGCCAAACGCGCCCCATCCCCCCAGACGCACCGTGTGCAAGGGAGATCCGGGGGACCGGGTTTGGTGTCCGGGGGGATGCTGCCCCTGCGGAGAGGTGTAAAGGGTGCGGGGCTGTGCTGCCCATCTGCCCACAGTAGTGTGCGCCAGTCCGGCGAGGGGCTCGGGAAGGCTCCCCGTGGGTAGAGGCGAAGATTCCTGGGTGAGGAATCGCCTAATTTTGTTAAATGTAATGGTGGGGGGTTGGAGTGGGAACCCACCAAACTAAGATTTCGGGCATAGAAGCACATTTTCCGGATGGGTGAGACAAACCTGACGCCAGGTCCCCATCCCTGGTGCCGGTGTCCTGGCGTTTGCACCTTGCCAGCGGGTGCCCATCCCTGCGGAGCCGCTCCTCTGAGCCTCTGTGCGCAGCTATGGGGCTCTGTGTGGTGGGCTGCAAGCTCCCACGTCCCTGGGGACATAAGTGCCCTTATGCTGGGCTCTGTGGGTTGCTGCCTTTCCACTTTTAGGTATGTGCAGCGTTATAGATTTGAATGTTGCTATGTGTGCGTGCTGGGAGCAGTTGGAGGGGTAGATATGTATAGGACATCATGTGTTCAAGTGTGTCGTGCTGAAGGGAGCTTGGGAAAGCTACTTTGGTGTCATAGAGAGATGCCATATAAACTGTAACTGCATGTGAAGCCTCCAAATCGTGTGCGTGGTATGTCTCACATCGCATACATGCACGATCACACTCAGGTACATTTTAATGCAATTTTTTCCTCTTTTGGTCGAAAAGTAAACCCCCAGCTGAACTCTCAGCAGGACAAGGGAGTTGTGCCTTAAGTCACTTACAGTAAAGATTTCAACGACCGACGTCTGCTCATGCAGAACAGTATCGGGACGGGGGGAAGTCTGTCAAAGTCTGCAGCACAGGCAGTGCCTGGGGAGGGCTGCGGGGGGCTGTGCCCAGTTTCCTGAGGCTCCGTACCGTGTTTCCCGGGGCCCCAGGGCCCCTCTGTGTGCCGTGGCAGCTGTTTGGTGTGGTCTGTGTGGCATCAGAGACCGGGCACCGCTGGTGCAGACTTAGCCCATCCTTGACCTGTGGTTTTGTCTCTCCCCACATCCTGCCCATTTCCCCCTCCTCTGCAGCCTCCCAGAGAGCCGGTGCTTGGACGTGTGTGGAGAGGTCAGCTTGGTGGGGCACCCCAAAACCCCCTGCCCAACCTCGGACGTGAGTGGCATGAACTTGGAGCCGGGTGAGTGCGGGATGAACTCAGTGAGCTGTGGCAATGGGAAACTCCGCCAGTGGCTGATCGACCAGATAGACAGCGGCAAGTACCCCGGGCTGGTGTGGGAGAACGACGAGAAGAGCATCTTCCGCATCCCCTGGAAGCACGCTGGCAAGCAGGACTACAACCGGGAGGAGGACGCCGCCCTCTTCAAGGTAAGGCTCAGCCTGGGCTTGGGATTGTGGAACACTGGCAGGGCAGCAGGGATGCCCCTCACCATCCCATCCTTGCCACCTGCCTCTGCAGGCTGCTTCTGTTGGTTGGCTGCTGCTGGACACTGCCTGGCTGGTGGTGCTGGCTGTGTCCTGATGTCCCTGTGTTTGTGGGACAGCCCACCCTTCCACAGTTCTCTGCGTGGAGCTAAATGCTTCTGGGACTGCAGCACACCGGTTTCCATGTTATGCCCACTAAACTCTTTTTTTGTACCTTACCATGATGCTTTTTTTTTGGCCTAAACCTGTCGGAGTAAATTCATGTACAATTCATGCACATGTAAGCACACACACATATGATGTTTCAGGCATTGGGCATTGTACCTTGTACTTGATTCCTTTTTTTTTTTTCCTTTTTTTTTTCTTCTTCTTTTTCCTTTTCTTTTTTTTTTTTTTTTTTTTTTTTTTTCTTTTTTTTTTTTCATTTTCCTGCTCTTTTGATTATCTGAAATGTTTCCAGGCTTGGGCTCTTTTTAAAGGAAAGTTCAGAGAGGGCATTGATAAACCAGATCCCCCTACCTGGAAGACAAGATTAAGGTGTGCTTTGAACAAGAGCAATGACTTTGAAGAACTGGTGGAGAGAAGCCAGCTGGACATCTCAGATCCCTATAAAGTGTACAGAATAGTGCCAGAAGGAGCCAAAAAAGGTAAAGCATCTCAAATTCCCTGTGTAACAGAATGTGAATATGTCTCATTGCAAGCATATGAGGACTGAAGTGTGCTTTTCTGGAATGGCCCTGCAGCCTTTTTAAGTCTTTTAAGGGACTGAAATGAGGGCTCAAGTGCAGCTTGTTCTGGTGACTTGAGAGGCTGCATCTGCGGGAGGACTGCTGGCGTTTGAGTTGGAGCCCTGAAAGGGAGCCCCTGCAGGAAGATGCAGACAGGCGCCTGCACATCACTGGAGGAATTGCTCTTTTAGCTGGAGCCTCCCTGCCAGTTCTGTGTAGTGAGAGCCAAGCAGGCGGCTCAGGGCACAGGTAAAAAAAAAATAAAATATTGCATGCTGGATCTAGGCTCTGAATACAGGGAAGAGCAATTTTGGGGCAGACAGTGGGTAGCTGCCTTGGGGGGAAGGAGCTGGGAGTGGGGGATGCCCAGCCTGCAGCCTCCAGGGCTGGGGCAGGGCAATGCCTGCTCTCCAGTGAGGCCCTGGTGTCAGGCAGGGCCTGTGGGAGGCAAAGGCTTGGCATCCTTGTGCACTAGGCTGGGACATACACTGTGCTGTGGGGCACTGCAGAGCCCAGGGGACAGACTGCCTCCTGGAGCTGGCTGCAAGGGGGGCTGGGGAATCCAGTCCCGAGTGGGAGCTGGAAGGCATTTTGGTCCTCCCTCTGTTTAGTGGCAGGTTGTATGGATCTGTCTTTAATGTGCCGATTTCAGATTTCCTTAAGATGTGCTCGACATAATTTATTTTCATCCCTCTGGCGAACACAGGTGCAAAACAGATCAGCATGGAGGAGCAGCCATTAATGATGAACCATCCCTTTCCAATAACATCTCCTTACACTGCACTACCATCCCAGGTATGGCATTAGTTGAGTGTTTTACTTGGTACCTCTACACTGAACCGCACAATTTCTGTGCTCTGTGCTATGTCTGTCCTTGCTGCTGGGGCTCTCAGGTTCTCCCTGTGAAGAAACTTCATTATGAAAACTGAGAAATTGAGAAGCAACTTTTCTAATGTCAGATGAGGCCGCAGGGCAATTGATTTCCCTTGGTGTTGTTTATCCCGGAGTAATAGCTCTTTTCTGTTGGACAACAGTTCCTAGTGCACTGCCATTCTGTTGATGCCAGAATGCAAGCACCCAATGAAGCCTTGCTCTTTCAAGCAGACATTTACCAGCAGTGCTTTGACTGCCTTTTGTTGTTCCACTCTGCTTATTATTTACACCAGTGGTGAGAAACTTATTTGAAAGCCTCATTGGTGGTGGTGGCCAAGTGCCATCCGCGTAGCCTGGGCACAGCCCAGACCTCCATGGGCTTTGGCAGGGAAAATCAAGGAGCTGAGATGAGAAAGCTGATGCAATGCACAGCATTGGTTCTGACAGCTGCCTACTGAAAGAATATCTCATTAAATTGAATAGGTACCGAACTACATGGTGCCCCATGAGCGGAACTGGAGGGAGTTTGCCCCGGAGCAGCCGCATCCTGACATTCCCTACCAGTGCGCCAGCGTCCCCTTCGCCGCTCGTGGTCATCACTGGCAAGGGCCCGGCTGTGAGAATGGTAAGACACCCCTGTTTAGGGCTGCTTGCTGAGGCTGGCCACCTGGAGGAACCTCAGGTTCCAGGCTTATTATTTGTGGGTTTGATTGGAATTAACAGATGTGGATGGAGAGGAGTGCTGGGCTCCCTGGAAAGGGAGCCACCTTTGTCCTGGCTGTTGCATTCACTGCCACTCTATGTGTGGTGTGTGGGCTGTGCAGTTCTCTGCATTGATAGAAATCAGCCCCCAAAAGTCCTCAGCTGTCTCAAAAGCCCTGAGCAATAAAGAAGGCAACCAACCCTCACAAAAACCCCAGATGGGAACATATGTTCTTTAGCTTTTCTCTCTGATTTTGGACTTTTTGAGGCATACACCAGTGAGGTTTTCCCTCCAGCCTTGTGGGTTAGACTGGCGTTATTCTCCCCAGAGGAAAGCTGGAATTATTACTTCATTTTAGTGCTGTGGCAATGGGACAACTTGTCATGGATTGAGACTCTCTTGGGGCTGGTACAGCAGAAACTGAATAATGGGATGTTTCTTTCCCCAAAGATCTCACAGTAGCAGAGCCTGACACAATCATGGCTTTCCAAGCTCTGCATCTGTAGGAAAAAGCCCGGATTGTGAAAGTTGGCAGTGCTGAAGCCTGCAGGGAATAAAACACAAGAGAAAGGCAACTGCAAGCTGTAGACCCTTGAAGGGTAACTCACCTGAGGATGCAGGCATTTGCTTTGAGAGGAGAAGCACCGGGTTCAGAAGGGCAGAAAAGAATGGGAAGCAAGAAAGGATCTTTGGAGTAGGTGCTGTATTTTCAGAGAACAGCTCTCTCCTGGCTTTGATGCAGAGAAATCTTTGGATCTGCTAAAAAGGAAATACTCAGTGTACTGCAACTTTTGCTGGCAGTGTATTGGAATTATTAGGCAGAATGCTTTGCTTTTGGTTGAGTTATTTGCTAATAAAAAACTCAGGGCAGCAAGAGCAGAATGAGCTCTGCCGTGAAGTATATCCTTTTCAGCACTTACACACATTTGGATACTTTGCTGAATTTGTAGGCAGTTGTTAGTGGTTGATACTGTGTTTCTCACTGGGCTCTAAAACACCTCAAGAGATTGTGGGTGTTTTTTTATCCCTGTTGCTCCAGCTCCTGATTGTGGTGGGTTCTGCCACTGGGAAAGGTAATGTGTGCTTGTCTGCAAGTCACTTGCATCATCCTCCAAAGACTTCTATTGGCATTAAGAAACAGAGGAAAAACATAAATTGTCCATGGTATAATTCACTTACTGAAAGACATCTTTTGGAACAGTTTAATAGTAGTTCTGCTAATAAAACCCTAATAATCTCCTGCTGCACATTTTTCTTTCCTACATTTAAACAGTGTTAATCCCAGCTTTATTGTTATACCCATCATTAGTAAAGGTTTTTGGAAATATGAATTGTTTTATGCAGGCGGCTTTTAAGAACACTGTAGTCTAGTTAAAAATGTAAATTATTTCTCTAATGGAATAACATGTTAAGTAAGGAAAAGGACTAGGGGGTATGAAGGAAGGCTAAGGGATTATTTCATGCAGATCCAAATAAAAATACAGTCCAGGTAACGTCTGGAGTGATTGGTAGAGTTGGCCTGCCTGGGGGAATTGGGAAATAGGAACTCTTTAAGAAGAAGAGGAAAGAGAGAGGGAGAGTTTCTGTTGGGGCCCAGGAAAATGCACTTTTGCATTTCTGTGATCTCTGACCTTGCTTTTCTTTTAGGATTTAGGCTGCTTTCACTGACTTTTTTTTGTGAAAACAGGTTGTCAGGTGACAGGAACCTTTTATGCTTGTGCTCCTCCTGAGTCCCAGACTCCTGGCATCCCGATTGAGCCAAGCATAAGGTCTGGTGAAGCCCTCGCTCTCTCAGGTAAGGCCTGTAACCCCCAGGCTTCCTGGGGAGCTTGACAAGAGGCTCCCACTTCTGACTTCCCCAGGCACCATCTCTCCTTTCAGATGAAAGAAAAAAATAAAAAGAAACATTTTTAGTGAATGAATTTGGTGTATGGCTATAAGTCTCTGTTTTCCAGGATACTTAAGCACTTCCAGCCCCAGCTCCAAGGGATGGAGGTGGTTAAAGCTGCTGGAAATGCTTCGTTGGCCTGTAATATTAGTGCTGGGTTGCTTTGGTGAGACATCAAATCAGGCCTTCCCCAAACTTTGGGGAGTTTGGCAATTTAGGAGTGCCAGTGACTTAAGGCTCAGATTTTCATTTTGGAGGAGCCCACTCCCTCCCCCCCCCCCCCCCCCCCAAATGGTGTTATCTGGGTACCTTGTAGTGCTCCTGTTGGTGCCATCAGACTTTGCTCTGCTTTGTTATTCCTGGTGGAAAAGAAAAAAAAGAAAAGATATTCAGGACAGAAAAGGGAAGTTATTTCAGCCAGGTTTGCAGATGGCTGGATGCTGGGGAACTTCCTAAGTAATTCTGGCAGAGGGTGTGGGAATGTGCTTTTCACAGAAATAATTGATAGACCTGTAAAGTGATACTTGGTGGGTTTCTTAAATGGGATTGTTCTCCTGAATCAGGGTCAGTGTGTGTAGATGAGCGTGTCTTTGTGCGTGTATGTGAACCTATATTGTACACATAGGTATATACTGTATATGTATATGTATATGTATATGTAATCTTTTCAGTGTTGTGTGAATTTGTAGGAGTCAGCCAAGTGGACCAAATGGCCATTTGAAAGCAATGCAGGCAATTTTTGTAGTTGCTTCTCTCCAGGCAGCTGAGTGCAAGTTTGCAGGTCCCCTGTGCAGAAGCCTTTTCTATGCAAAGTCTGGGGGGAAACACAGCTACTTCCTTGTTAAATCTGAGGAAGTGTACTGAGCCAGTGGGTTTAATTGTGACGTGAACTTGGAAAATGTGACCAACATCAACCTTTTCTGTGAAGATTTTTTCTTTTAAATGGAAATGTGGAGTTTGTGGGATTTTAGTTCCTACCAAGTTCCCATATATCAGTAGCCCTTTTAATAAGATGAGAGAGCATTAATGCTATTGTGCCAAAAAAAATTAGTATTTATATTCTTTTTTTTGACTAATATGAGCATATGGGTGGTGCTGATCATTGGGCTCAGAAATCTCATGCAAACTTGTCTCTTGGCCTTAGCACAGATCTGAAACATAAAATGTATCCATACTAATGTATCACAGTGATTGGGTTTTTTTGTTTGTCTGTTTGTTTCTCCTTGTAGACTGCCGACTCCACATCTGCTTATATTACCGTGAAATACTGGTGAAGGAGGTGACAACTTCCAGCCCTGAAGGCTGTAGGATATCCCACGGCCAAAGCTATGAGGTCAGCAGCCTGGACCAAGTTATCTTCCCTTATCCAGAGGATAATGGCCAGAGGAAGAACATAGAAAAACTACTGAGCCACCTGGAACGAGGAGTAATTCTATGGATGGCACCTGATGGCCTCTACGCTAAGAGACTTTGCCAAAGCAGGATCTACTGGGATGGGCCTCTGGCGCTCTGCAGTGATCGACCCAACAAGCTGGAGAGGGACCAAACATGCAGGCTCTTTGATACCCAGCAGTTTTTAGCAGGTAATTCCCACTATGGCTTTGACACCCTTTTGGAAATGTCAGCGGGTCACTGTCCACATCAGCTTTATGGGAGTGCTCTTTTCATTAAAATGAGAATTGCCCCTTGATACTTCTGGGCAAATGCAGCTGAGGGGTACTTGAATCCTGAGTAATCCTATAAATTCCTGCCCTCTCTGCACAACCAATGCCCCTGCACAGACCAGCAGGAGTCAACTGAGGCTCAGCTGGTGACACCCAATCCCTCACATATCTACACAAAGCATAAGGAGGAACCTAGCAAAATAGCTTTTCCATAAATTGACATAGAAAACTGGATCCTCATCTTGGATTTGCTAGTCTAAGTCCTGGATAGGTCTGTGGTCTGCACCTGCACTCCTCTCAGGTTTACCCAGGACAAGCCTGAGGTCTTGCTCAGAGTATAGAAATTTCAGTAGCAAGCCTTCTTTCCAGTCTATGCCATTGTCTAAAAGATATTTAGGAGTTCAAAAGGATTTCACAAACCCTGGAATTTCAGGACTGCCTAATATTCTGAACAAGGAGGTGCATACCTCACCAGAGCTCTCTGGAAAAGTCTCATTTTGCACAAGGCAGTGCAGAGGGAGCAGGAGAGTGCTTTAGGACAGTGCCTTCTCCTCCCAGCCTTTGAAAGGAAAGGGCAAAGCTTCGACCCCACTTCCCAGCACACCTGAGTGGTTAGAGAGAGCAGAGCTGTCCACCCAGAGGAGCTGGTGGGAGATGGTCATTGTCCCAGAGGACAGCTTGAGCAGCAGGAATAGACATTGGCCCTTTTTTGACATTTCTGGCATTACTTAGGGGTGAACTAAGTGGCTGTGATTTGGTGTGTTTTCTTACTAGAACAGGGCATCACTGACACTCCAGATGACATGCCCAGATGGCAGTATATTGCCATCAGGGCAATAATGCCTTGCAAAATTTAAGAACCCCAACAAGCTAACTCCAAATCATCAGTTTTAGCATACTTTATATTCCAAGGCTGATATGCTGCCCTAGAGAAACAACCAAGAAAAAATGCATTTGAAGAGAGAAATCTTCTATAGATATGAGAATTGACAGTTAGAAAGGGGAATTTGAGGTCAGGTGTTGGGTTGGGCTTCAATCACATGCTAATTTAAAGATGTATAATTCTGAGCCTGGTGATGGTTTTGGAAATCCCTTTCCCTTTTCTCAGGTGGTTTTTTAGACGTGTTCTGGGTTCTTCCAAATGGTTGACAGGACATCTCTTTTTAGACACCCAACCCCAATGATAAGCTCAAGCAATAGTTATTTTTCACCCCTCCTAAATTACTTATGCACCACTGCCTGTGCAAACCCAAGTGTGTGGTTGCAGTCAGAATCTGTGGTGTGTGCAAAGTGAGATTTTGCATATGATGATGCTCAGTGAAGTTTATAAGTGACTTGCCATGGGCCTGTCACATCTGCATGTTAATTGAATGTGCTGAGGTCCCAGCCTGCAAGCAAGCTCAGGGATTCCCCTACGCTGGGAAACTGGGGCTTCCCTGGGAAGAGAGGCAGAAGATCCCTGCCAGGAGAGAGAATCATGAACAGCAGAGAGATAGACAGATACAGAACTGCTATGAACCAACCACAGCTCTTGGGAAACCACTGAGGAGCTGAGCCCTACAACGCAAACTGCACTGGGGCATCAGGGCCTGCACTGAGAAGCCTCTGCTGCTGTGAAAGCTAAAATGGGGCAATAAATCAGCAACCAGGGGAATGGTGTCTGTGGAGAGAGATAAATGTATTTTAAATGTTGTGAATTGGGCTGGGTGGAGAGTAGAAGAACAGAGGAGGAGAGCTTGGAGTGTGAGGGTGGCACCAGAGAGCAGTTGGTGGGACAGAAGGAGTGGCAGCTGGAGCCGGAAAATCAGGAGGTGGGAAAGGTTTGGCGAGGCACATGGGGAGCCCTTTGGTGTTGGACAGTGCATTTGGGCCTGGAAAGAAAGATGGAGTGAGTGGAACATTTTGGAGGAGTCCAGGGCTGACCTCAAACCATGATTATCCTGGTGGTGGAAAAGAAAGGGCTTTCTTCTCCAGGTTTGTGTTATGGGCACTCCCACAGGTATTCAGGATTTGGAGAACTGCTGAGGCCAAGTAAAACAAGGGAAAGAGGAAGTTGAAAGAAGTTGTACTTCAGCAGCATGGCTGGATTGGCCTTGGATGGATTGTCCTTCTCTGTCGTGTAGCAGCATAGAGAGAAGCAGAGTCCCATGGAAAATATCTCTTCTTTCTTGCCTTATCCCCAGAGAGCTCATGGCACTCTTCAGGGGTTTTTGGGGAGACTTTGGGGAAAGCTCCACTTTACTCCATGTTTTAAGTGAGCTTCCCATTGTTTTACTGGCCCTCTCAGTAAGAGTGGTAGTCCAAGCCAGGGTTGGGATGCTGGTGTTGTAGCCACTGAATCCACACCTTGGTCTGAAAAGCTTGCAGTTAGAGTAGGAATGGCAGGGGTGTATTTTGGGAAAAGATGCATTTGCCATATCAAGTTCTAAGGCTCTCCTTTCCCTGTCTAGAAGGGAGGATGCTTCATTATAATACATTGGCTTTAATATTAATTGCAGCTTTTTCCAGAAAGCATGAACAGGGTTATAAATTAAAATGGAATATTTACCTATTAGCTGTGTAGAAACACAGCACTTAAACACACACTTTAGCAAGGATATTGTGTTAGATGAAATTTTCTCTTTTCTGGATGGAAATGCAGTATCAAACCCACAACATTTGGTCCTTGACACTGGAGATTTTGGTCTGAGTGGAAGTACCTTACACAGGCTTCCCCTGCTACTTTTCACAGGGGACACTGACTATTGGAATAATAATATAATTTGATCATTTCACTTTGCACAAGGTTACGGGTTAGGGAAGAGAGTGCAGGGCCACAGAAGTCACAAAAAGCTCTTTTGCTGTCTCAGTACATGGCTGAAGTAGAGCCCTTCCCCTTTCCTTACCTCAGTGTCCCTCACTGGGCACAGTGATGGCAGTGGCTCTGTGACAGGCTGGCTGTGGCTAAATTTTGGCTGTGGCAATATTTTGTGTCTCTGGCGCTACCAAGCCATTGGTTTCAGTGTTGCTCTTGTGTGTCTGCCTGAATAGTTCCCAGAGACCTGTAGTGTCTGCTCTAGGGCTTCTGCTGTTGGGGTCCCATAGAAGCACTAATTGGAAGATACCTTGGACTTGTGCATATGAAATTAACTGTGAGACAAAGCAAACAGAAAAGCTGCAGTGTTGTAACTAGCTCCCCCTGATCCAAGGGAAATTCTCCAAACTCAGTGTCTTGTGCTTACCTTTTGTCTATTTCCTGACCTCTCTCATCATCCCCTGGAGTTACTTTATCTTCCCCACTGTGCTCCAGGGTTGTCCACAAAGTCTGTCTTACCAGCCTGCACTGGTTTTGACTGGAACAGTCAAACTGCTAGACTTCCTAGCAGTCCATGTATTGCTATGGTTTGGATTTGTGACCTAAACAGTGCTGATAACACAGGGACAATTTAGCTGACGTTGAACAGTGCAAGCACAATGTCAAGGCTTTCTCCATGTCTCACGCTGCCCTCACAGACTGCAGTCTGGGGTGGACAAGAGTCTGGGAAGGGGCACAGCCAGGGCAGCTGACCCCAGCTGAGGGATATTTCATTCCATATGACCTCATGTTCTGCAGTAAAACAGGGCATGGGGGAATTTGCCAGAGGTTGCTTGTTGCTTGGGCACTGGCTGTGTGTAGGTCAGCCGGTTACGAGTGATTGCTTTATCCATCACTTGTTTTTCTTTGTTTTGTCTTCTTTGTTTGTTTCTCTTTACCAATTAAACTGTCTTTATCTCAACCAACAATTTTCTTTTCCTTTTGCTGTTCTGTTTTTCTCTCCCATGCTGGTGGTGGGAGTGAGTGAGTAGCTGTGTGGTGCTTGCCTGTCTCCAATGATTGTTCCACAGCAAGGTGCTTTCTCTCTTCCCAGACTTGCAAGTCTTTGCTCACCATGGACGTCCGCTGCCAAGATACCAGGTCACTCTGTGCTTTGGGGAGGAATTTCCAGATCCACAGAGGCAGAGGAAACTAATTACAGCCCACGTAAGTAGGATTTCTGCCTTACCTAAAACAAGCATACTCCTTGGAGGATATGAATCTGCCAGTCAGGCTTTTGTGCCTCATGTAGATTATGAGGAAGGTAGTAAATTGTTGAAAATTAAGCACTTTCCAGAACAGGGTTTAATCCCCAGATCTGCCAGGGACTGACTGGTAGCACTCAGTAGGGCAGAGCACCCGATTTTCCTTCTCTACAGAGGGTGTTGTAAATCCCATCTAAAGTGGAAATGTACCTGGAACTGCTGGGCTGTGTTGTTGTCACCATCAGCCCAGCTGTGCAGCTCCTTGGGCTGCCTGGCCCGTGCAGGATGTGGTGCTTTTACACCCACTGCACCTGAAGGTGCTCCAGAATCCCAGCCTGCATCTCAAGGACCTCAGCCCTTAATGGGATGCAGGGGCTGCCTGTGCAGCTTCAGGGTTCAGTAGGTGTCAGGCTCGTGGGCTGAGTGACCTCAGTTCACACACACTCAAAGCTGCTGTTTCGGGATGCTCTCTGAGAGAGGGTGATGGCAGAGGCTGAGACCAGGTACTTTCTGAATTGGCTGTGTTGGCCCATAAAACCACAAGAGAGGGGGTAATGCTCACATTAGCAGCAGGGCTTAGCTTACTGCATCTTTGAGAGGAAAACTGGCATCTCTTCTAAATTTTTCGAAAGCCCCTTGAGTAGCAGGATGGGTCCCAAGTCAGACTTCTGCCATATGCTGTGGTCTCTCCTTAGGCTGTGTAGCTTTTGTGCTGCCACACTTCTTCCTAGGAGGTCTCTGGGGCGGAAGTTGAGAAGCTCACAAATCCGTCCTGAGCTGTGCAGTGACTAGTTAGAGATAGCTGCCCATTCCTGACTCTTCTTCAGCTCTTTTCTGTTCCTGTTTTGGCTTTCTGCCTTTCCATCCTTCCTTCCTAGATCCTCTCTCTAGCCCCCTCATCCATCTCCTGTCCTGGAATCTTCTTTGTGAGCCTGTACCTGCTGTTCTTTCTAGAGCTTTGCTTCCCCTTTACCAATTGCTCAATCTGCTCATCCTCTTGATCTGTCCTGACTTGTGGGCTGGTGGGACTCTACCATCCCACCAAACAGTCACGCACTAGAGGCTGCCTGGGGCACCTGCCCCACTGCCTTCCCATCTCCACCATGGCATTTAATTCCTCCAAAACAGTTACTGTGTCTTTTAATATGGAGGGATTGGCTGACCAGCAGGAGAGGGCTGTGGAGAAGTATCATCCAGGCTGTCCTCCACTGAGAGCAAGGAGAGCTTCAGGTTCTCAGTTCTCAGTGTGCAGCTCAAGTATTTAGTCAGAGCCCAAAGCCCTGAGAGGGAGTGGTGGTTTCTGGAGAGGCAGAAGTGAAGGCAGAGTTAACTCATATAAATCCCACTTGGTGGTTGAACAAATTCCTCATCAGAGCTTGAATGAACAGAAACAAGCATAACCTTGATGTTAAGCTGAAATCTAACTTCAGACACAGTCATTTTGCAACATACCTCAGCCTACCTGAAGTCTCCAGCATTTCAAATTGAGTCCTCCAAAGTACTTTGCAATGCAGACAGGACTTTTGGCATGTTCAATATGTATTTAAACAGACCTTGAGTGGCCTTGGGCGCGTGTGTCCTGCAGGCATTGCTCACATCCCGGGCCTGGCTAAGGGACTGCAATTTTTCATACATCATTTGTGTCACTGCTATAATCCCTTCTAAATGAAGGTGGTGAAGGTAAGGAGTGCGTGCAGGTAGTGAGGAACTCAGCAGCAGAGCTAGGTAGGCTAGGCTAGGCAAGACCTAGCTTAAAACAGAGATCAGTGAGACTGTTGGAATTGTGTTCCAGTTCTGGTAAGCAGAACTGTTTTGTGTCATCTTGTGATTAACTTAAAGTCACCCTGAATAACTAAGAAGAGGAGTGTGAAGTTTTGTCACATGTCTGATTAACATTTTGTCTGTTCTTAAGGTTGAACCAATGTTTGCCAGGCAGCTGTATTACTTTGCTCAACAAAACAGTGGACATCTGCTGAGAGGCTATGATTTACCAGAACTTGTGACTAGTCCAGAGGATTATCACAGATCTATTCGCCATTCCTCAATTCAAGAGTAAGAACCTCAGAAAGAGTGGTTTTAAAGGCACTGTAAAGATTGTGCAGAGTGGAAGAGCAGATCTGGGTCACTATTTGGAGATCCATAATCTCAGCTGGATGTGTTCAGGGGTTCAATGATAGGAAAGTGAACAACTAGGACAACTGTATTGTACAATAAAAATGACTGGTCTTCAACATTTGGATGCTACGTCTCCCATAGGGTTCCACTGTCACTGAGATTTAACTTGAAACTGACAAAATGATTGCTGTGTTTACGTTTGCTTAATGTTCCCCGTGGCTTTTGAGGACTGATCCTTACTGAAGACTTAAATCCAGAGTTTACACTGTTACCTTTGCAGGGCTATTTATTTTGGATTACTGATCTCAGGGAAAGTACATAAATTTGCGGTGTTCCCAATTTGAAACTGTAGCTACTGTAGTTGGGTAGCAAATGTAGATGGTTTATTGGAAATAGCTAATACATGTAAGTGGTTATAAATTTAGATTCATAAGTGTGATGCCTATATTCTTGTATAGAATATTTCAGTGTATTTTTTGAAAACAATGCAATTCTTCAGAGACATATTTTTTTAATGCCTGACTGACACTTGTCCTGACAATGAATTTTGTTGCTGCCATTGTTGTTATTGGAGTAGCCTCCATGATAGCAGTTTTTAAAGTGATGCATTTATGGTACTGTGTTAAGGAAAGTGACCATTCAACTCATATTACCTGTGAATTTAGTGGATTAACCACTAAAATTCTAGAGTCCCAAAGAGCAGGTTTATAAATAAATTGCATTTTTCTTACACTTGTAAGCTACTATGCATGCATTATACACACACACACACACATATGTATGTATGTATATATGTATGCATTAGAATGAAGTTGGCAAATAACACAGAAATGGTCCAGCTACCCCTTTTTGATGTCACATGCATAAGCCAGGTTAAAATAACCACCACCTCTGAGTTAAGCAGAGCCAACTCTGCTGTTTGTGTGCACTTGCAGCTTTCTTCCAGTGGTACTAAAATGAATGTGAAGGAAGAGCTCAAGGGGAGCAGCATTTGGCTTCCTGTACTAAGACAGTCAAGGAAACACTCGTTTGAATGTTTGCAGAATTTGATGCAGTTTGCAGCTTTCGGTGAGAGGGTGCCGTTATAAGACAAAGAGAACAGGTCTGTTGGGTGTGTGCGTCAATGACGTTTCCTTGCTGGCAGGCACACCATGTGATCTTAGCAGCTTTCACTCCAGAACATGATCCCCTGTGCTTAGCAGATATAGCTCACTTGACTTCCTAAATGAGGAAGAAGAAAAAACAGTACTTGGTCTGGCAGCAGACTTGTCTTAGGGACTTTGAATTTATACATCTTAAAGATGCATACTCTTTTGGGATATATTATCCCCCTCCTTCTCCACAGTGCCAAGCAGAATGAACAGATCATTTCTACTTTGTTACTTGAAGGGTTTTTTTTCCTGGCTTAAAGAATTTTGTAGGAGAAACCTCGTTCTTAGACATTAAAAGCAATGCTCTAGGTGACCATCTGAGCTTCGCATGTGCTTTTGTCCTGCGCATACATTTTACGGAAAGGGACTTCTGTGTTCAAACTTAACTGGTACAATACAAATATTTGATGTGTTTTTCACTTTTTTTCTAGTGGTTGTTGCTTCATATGCTCATTGCTTCGGCTCACGTCTTGGAATAAAGTTCTATTTCCCTAACAACTCGGTGTGTATGTGTTGTTTTCAGTAGTGGGACAAATCTAACGTGTGTGGTTCTCCACTGTGAACCTGGGCAGCGCTGCTGGCTGTCTATGGGGAACTCTGTTCTGAGCCAAAAGTACAGAGAAAGGTCAAAAGGTAAGGATTTTTGTTTACGGAAATGTCTGCAGTATTAGCCACAGGTAGCAGAAAAAGGGAAAATAGGGAGGTTCTCCTTTGGTTGTTGGTTTCCAGTCCATGGACAGTGCAGCAGAGCCCTGTAGCTGGGGATCTGGTGCCGCCATGCTCTGTCCCTGCCCCTCCAGGGCTTCTGGGGCTGGGGACCAGGCTGGTACTCTCCTGCCCAGCACAGCATATGGGGATCCTCTGGCTGCAACTTAGCTTCTAGTTGTTATAGTTTCCATGCACTTTAAAGTGTAAAAGAGTAAAGTGTAAAGAGTAAAGCTAGGAAAAGGTGAAAAGGAGGATGGTAAAGCAGTGAAGAACTAAAGTAGTGAAATTGCAAATAGGAGGGAATTTACCAGGTAGCCCCTCTTTGTTTGAAATCAGGGTCCTAAGAGGGGTTTTTGGGCACGGGAGCTTACAGAGCAAGCAAGGTGTGCAATACAGTTGCGAGACCTGTGAAACATCTGAAAATGGTGGGGAGAGTATTTTCTTTTTTTTTGGTGCAGACTCCTATTGACTATCGAGGTGCATTATAATTTTTGACTTTGGAATGAGCTTTTAATTATTTTCCTTGAAGTAGCATAATTTAAAGCCAGCAGCTGTGGGGAGGGAGGGAGAACAGCACCATCTAATTTCTGACCAAACACAACTTGCTTGGAGGAATGGCGCAGGGGGATGAGTGGAAGGAAAATCAAGCTGTTATTTGTACCATAAATTGTTTTGCATATGAGGACTTAAAGCTGCATTTACTTTTGTGACCATTTCTTACTGTTCAAAATAACTATGAATAACTGAAGTGGGGAAGAGACAAAAAACAAACAAGAAAAAAAACCTGGAAACATTTTCTCCTTTTAGTATCTTTTTTACAGGCACAATGTGAAAGCATTTGAGGTACTTCCTACCTCTGTTAAATTCTGTTTATAGTTTCTGAGGTCTACTTCCTTCCTGTTATGTTTTCGGTGGCGTTGTAAATGACATGTTTTACTCCTGTCAACACCAAAGGCATAGCTGTTTGGGTTTTTTTTCAAACGTTTTTTGTGTCAGTGTTGGTTTTTCTGATTTTAATACAGCCACAGTTGCAACTGTTTCTTGAAAGGGTTTTGTGACAGAGAAGCACCTATATACCAAATTTGGTTCTGCTGAGCAGTTTTGCCTACTGATGTAAACTGTATTAGCCTTAGAGGGGTTGTAGGTTAACCAGAAACAAGGAGATACATTTTAAGCTGAAGTACAGTGTAACTGGGTTTGTGGAAAAAACGCAGGATTCACGTGAAAACCCCTGTGGCCTTTAGCTGGGCATATGCATGGTGTTTACATCAGCGTTTGTCAGCAGCGTGGAGGTGGGGAAACACCACCCTCAGCACAGGGCTTTCAGGAAAAAGTAAAGCATTTTCTCTTGCACGCTCTCAGATCACTGTCAGTGTACCCTTGTAAAGAGGCAAGGGGGAGGAAGGGGAAGAGAGGAAGAGAAAGAGTACTCACCGAAAAGGCCAAGCAGATTGAAACAATCATATCTCCTTTCCCAGGCAGAACTGTGTGTCAAATTTAGATGAAATTGGATGGAAAGATATTAAAGATTGCCAGGGTGGTTTTTATCTGAACTCTGATCTGGCTGGTAGTCGGCTAAGTGTTACTGATCTTTGATTTAATGCTTATGAATTTGGTTGGCTCTGAAGGGATGTCAACAGGTCCCTGTGACTCAGAATAGTTGCAAGGGAGCTGGTGTGCAGGCATTCAAGCACTTAACTTTCAAGAATGTAGCCAAGTAAGCACACCCTTGCTGCATCCCAGAGCAGTGGTCACATCCACTGTGACCCACAACCAGCTCCACTGCTGGGCTTCAGGAACCAGCTGGCCCAATGCCTGTAGAATGCTCCATGCCCTGACCATGCTGAAATGACAGTGAAGGAGAAGCTGGCTTAGGCATCTCAGAATAAGACTCTTGGAAGGATAGATGTTAAATAACTTATGAACATGCTGATTGGATGGGTTGTCACTGTCCTTTTGGCAGCTGGCAAGAGGAAAAGGCTCAAGTGGAAACTGAAAAACCTGCGCTCAAGTGGAAACTGAAAAACAGGACAGATGCCTTGGTTCTGCATTTGGACTTGTTTTTCTGCTTGGCTCTAGCAGAGGCTGACTGGACAGCTGATGTCTGAGTGGTTCTGCAGAGGGTGACGTTCCACAAAAAGGCAATTTTCAAGAGTGCAAAGAGCCCAATCCAGGTTTTCATCTCTTAGATAGGAGTAGCGTCATACTCTGGTAAACAATGGCAATGAAACACAGGATATCATTTTGCAAATGCATTTTTATTGTTTCTGCACAGCACGGCTGCCTCTCATGTCTCTGCAGGCAGCTGGCAGCCTCCTGCCACTCCAGCTTACAGTGCTGCCAGCTGAGACCAGACCTGGTGTGCTGGGCACTTCTCTCAGATCAGTCTTCCAGGCTTCAGCTATCATTTCCTGCTCCCTACAAAAGACATGTCATGAATTATGCAAAAATTTCTGTCTTTTAAGCTAAGAGAATAGACAGATCTAGGTGACTTTTCACAAACCACAGCTAATGCACGCCCTCCATATTCCTGGGAAGTGTTTTCATCTTTGACCCTTGGGCTTTCTGTTATGATTCTTGGTCTAGGAATGTCTGAAATCCAAAAACTTACGGATTCTGGTTGTCCTGTCTGCTTACCCCAGCTTTTAATCCTTTTCCTAGCCAGGCAGAAATGGTGTCTGTATAGTATCAATGAAACCACCTCCCAGAGGGAGTTCTGTGAATGTCCATGTGAACCTGCTGAGGTTAGAGCACACACATCTTACCTGAAACATGCTCTCCAAACTCTCTCAGCTATGTCAGTGCAAATGCAGTGTGTACATCACTGTGTGCATGAAGCACACATTTCATCCCATCCTCACCATATTGTTCGTCTTGCTCCTTCTCACTTCTTCCATGAAGAGCAGATGTTTAAATCTGGATCAGGCAGATAGAGAGCCCTGATTTCCTCAGGTCTGCAAGATTCAGATTCTTTCTCTGACCTGGGAATGGCCAGTGCAGCACAGGCAGTGGTCAGATGCTTTCAGATTCAAGCACTTCTGCTGTTTGTCTCCAAAACGCATTAGCCTGTCATTGTCCGTGGATAAGTCCTACTCATATATCATGGTCTACTTATCTCATACAGTCTTATGCCTTCTCTTCCTGGTTGAATATGCCTTGGCAAATGGTCATCAAGAAATTTCCTTTTTTTCCTGGTGGTTGCCGACATTTAGTAATCTGCATTGCTAGGTTATGGGTCTAGCTAACCCTTTTGACTCTCTCTTGGGGTCCTCTATCAGTTTTCCTCTACACTGGCAGCAAGATCTAAAGGCAGACAGTGCCTCTTAGATGTGCATGCCAAGCAGGACTAACTTTTGAAGGTTAGTCTCTAGACAGCACCACGATTCCTGTAACTGTGAGTAGGATGTTCTTGTGTCTTCCCAGTTGTGATTCTGACGCTCAAACCCATGAACTGATCAGCAGAATATAATCATGGCAATCATTTATGCTAGGCTTTCCCGCAGGAAGCTGGTGTGCGGCTTCTCTCCACCCGAGGCACCACATTCAAATTGCAGTCTCTCAAGGTGATTGAATCAATGGTTTCTCACGCTCCTGCCAGAGCCATTCATAACTGTCTCAGAAAAGCAAAGGCTGAGCATTTCTAGTTTCTAGCACAGAGCATATAGCCTCCAATAAAATCGCTTTTACAACTAGAGATCCTACTTGTTTCCTTTCAAACTTCTAGGTTCCATGATTTTATATCCTCAGATACCAAAGTTATGGATCAGGCCTTGATACATCTTCAATAGCTCATTTTCATTTCCTTTTTTCACACATGATCAAGAGGTTTAGCCCTCTTCATGACTGTCCCCTCCCACAGAAAAAAAACCCATGCAAGGATTAGTGAGAGAGAGACTTCAAAAACAGGGTGAGTGACCTCATCTACTGCAGAGACATCAGTCTCCAAGAAATAGGAAAGGTCAGAGTTGTTTAGAACAATGGGGTTTTCACAACTCAGCTAAAAAACCCAGACTGTGTCTGAAGAGTTCTTGGTGTCCTCAGCCTTTATCTCATCTTTTCCCAAACTGGTTGGTGACCCTCCATCCAGAGAATTGGCTGCTCTGTGGCTTTTAACATAGATTACCATCCTACCAGCTTAACACGTACTTTCCAAAGGAAAGTGATGAAATAAATGACAGATGTTTGCATGGGAATATTTGCCCTTTACAACCAAGCACCCTCTTTTCTTCTTGAGCTTTTTCCACCCCCACTGTAACTGAACCCTGGAAGTTTTAATTGCACCATCTTAAAAATTTTACAATTTGAACTAATCAGCTGTCTTGGTTGCTGAGCTGTGTGCGGCTGTCTGTGTGCGACAGGGCCCTCTTGGCGGTGGTGGCAGGAAGCCGGAGGAGCTGGAGGAGCTGTCTTGCCCTGGTGCCGCGGGCCGGGGCCGGGGTTTGCCTGGTGTCGCTGGGCGTGGATGCAGGTCACCCGTACCCGCAGACAGCGCCAGCCTGTAGGATGACTCTGAAGTCTCACTTTCCTTTAAAACCATCGCTCTACAAATAAAATGGCTTACCTACACCCCCCCCCCCCCCCCCCCCACACAGTTACAGGCACTGTTTAAATATAGCAAACATCGATGTCTATCTGCAAATTACAAGGAAATGAATAAATCGAGGCGACATAAACCGCAAGAAGGAAGTTTGAAATCGGCCCGGGGCTGTGATAGGCTGGGTCTGCCGAGGGACCCGGCCGAGGCTGCAGCATCCACGGCAGTGGTGACCGGCCCGTCCCGGCTCCCCGGCACGCACAGCCCCGGGCTGCGGCTCTCCCGGGAGCTGCCCCACCTGGAGGGGGCTGGACCTGTGCCCTGGGGACACCTGCGCCCCCACAAAAGCCAGAGGCACCCCGGGCAGCCGGTTCCCGCCGCAGGGAGGGGACGGTGCGGCGTTTTCTGGAAATGAATGAGTTCATTTCTGGGAGGCAGTGCTGGGGGGTGCTCCAGCGCGCCGGGGAGCGCAGGGAGGGTGAACGCAGGAAGCTGAAGCATGACTTCAGTGCTGCTTACCATCCTGCTGCCTGCTAGCTGCAGATATCTGGCAAAGTTATTTGGCCCGGCTTCATTTTTTTTTTTTTTTTTTTTTTAAATGCGAGGGTTGATTGCTTTTTCTGATTGCAAAATTTATCTCAAAGCCAGAATCATTAAGTAAAACATTAAGGTATTGCATACAGAGAGTGTGTGTGTATGTGTATGCAGCTAGCAAGCCATCCTCACCCCTCTCTAATAATCTTTTACACAAATGTAAAATGGGTTTATTCCCATGTGAGGGAGGTGCTAATGACACCCTAAAAATTTTATGAAAATATTGGGCTGGGGAGAGGAAAAAAGATCAAATACAAACCAGCATCTGCTGCAGGCTCTCAGCACATATTAGGTACTTAATTTTTTAGACTCCACCGGGGAGGAGTGTCCATTGATGCCTTGTGCCTTATTAATCCCCAGGGACTGCACTGTAGGACATGGTCCTTTAATTCTGCTGCTCCAGAGCTCTGTCCTACCTGCAAGGTCTTGTGGAAAACAAAGCACATACCACATGGGCCCAATAATCCCATTTCTCCTCTTTCCACATGCCAGGTGTTGAAGGATGAAGGTTGTAGCTCTTGGCACCAACAACCCTTTCCCCTGGCCACCAGCTTGAGAGGTAGGCTGACTGCAGGGGAAGGTGAATGGTCATTTGCAGCCTTTCCTTCCAGCCCCTCTGGCACACCCCTGTGGATGGGATAGTACTGAAATTAGTCTAGCAGGATGCAAGGATTACCAGCACTGCTCTCTTACCATTCCAGCCAAGCTGTCTTTCCCAGAAAAACTCTGCATCTTTGGAGGGAGGAGGCAGAGGACAGTGGCTGCAGGTATGAACTGAGTGAATGCAAGGAGCAAAGTGTGGAGAAGGACAATGGGTTGAGGACAGGTCACTTGCAGGTGTAGCTGGGGCTCATTAGGGCCATTTAGTGCTTTCTGCCTTTTGCAAGGGTCTGAAGTAGAGAAGTGGGTTTTGGCCAGGAGGAGAAGTCAGCTAGTTCTCAGAAATAAGGCAGCACGTGCAGACATGGGGAGCAGGAAAGGCATAAAAAAATGTAAAAATAAAAATCAGTGAAAAAGACAGTCATTCCCCCTCAAAAAAAAAACCCAAAAACCAAACCCCCCCCGCCCAAAAAAAAAAAAAAAAACCAAAAAAAGCAAAAAGCTAAATTGGCTGGAAAAAGAAGTGGACAGGATATGAGCTCCTGCTTGTGGCTGCACAGGGTCAGTTTTATGAGTGGTGGGGCCTTGGCCATGAGGGAAAGTGACAGAGGGGCTGCTGAGTGTGGGTGTAAGTGGAGGGCAAGGGGGAGTTTGAGGAATACAGCAGTAGTGAGCTGTGGTTGGAATAGGGGAGGAAGTTTGAGGAAGAGCTTGGAGGGAGAGAAGGAGCAGAAGGCAGGGCAGCAAGAGAGATGCTGCTGCTACAGGTGCTCTGGCAAGCAGGAGGAAAGGAGGCCAGGAAAGAAGAAGAGGATGGAGGATGATGATGGTCAGAAGTAAGGATCTGATTGTGTTTAGGGGAGTCATTGTTAGGTGTGTGGCTAGGTCCAGAGGAGCTGGAGGAGAGGGTTATTGAAAGGCCTTGCCAAGAGGCTTCCATCCACACTTGGAGAATGGGGTAAAAGTAGCTCATGGGCTGGGATAGAGTGAGCCAGCTTGAACCCACTGCTATGGAGATAAAATCAGGAGACTCAGAGCGGTTGGAGAGGACCTGAAGGATCTTTGTGCAGAGGGACAAAGGGAGGCTGAAAAAAGCAGCAAAGCCACAGCCAGTGATACAGCCAAGGTCACAGCAAGGCCAGGTGGAGAGACAAGAAGATGATGCTGAGGACGAGACAAAGGTGGCCATTGAGAAGGAACTGAGAACCCAGAGATCAGATAAGGAGCAGAGCATAGCCTGAAGAACGTTTTTAAGAGGAGTGAAAGTTAGCAAGTGGTCCTCATGTGGTGAAACCTTAGTGAAAGTGGGATGTTGAATATTTCCTCAGTTCCTCCACAAAGTCCAGTGAAGCTTCCTTGGCTACAGGTAAGTATCTCCCCACAGACACCCACGTGCTCCTGCTCCTGCCCAGCCATCTCCAGCTCCATGTTTGGAAGTAGAAAGTGAAGAGTATTACTTCTGGAACAAAGACAGCAGTTCCTGTGCAGTCCACCAGGGAATCTCATCAAGACTGCCAAGGGTTTAATGGGCCAAGAAGGATGATTTTAAATAGTGAAAAGTTCAATTAATCATAGATTTTATTGCCAAGGATGCAAAAGTTCCAGCTGCCATTGCTAGTTAATGCTCCTTTTCTGGACAGCCCAGCTCCTTGGACTGCCAATGCCATGACCTTGCTCCCAGCAAGAAGGTATTGCTGTGAGCTGCACAGGTGCAAGGAAGTGCTGTGTTCCCAGAATGCGTGGGATTGCTCTGGACCACACAGTCCAGCAGAGGACTTCCCTTTCCATGAGCATGCAGCCAGGCCTTGCACATCAATTGTCTCCATCTCCCCACTGAGCCCCTTGCAGTCCTTCTGTGGGCTGGGCTGGGGGAGCCACCGCTCCTCTCCCCCATCCCAGGGGCGGAGGGCAGAGGCTAAATGCACCAGGCAAAGGTCACCTACCCGATACTTGAGAAGGATTCATGGGACAAGGTCTTTTTCCTGGCAAGAAGGAAGGTTAATCTGCCCCCAGAGTGTGCGGAGAAACACCTGGTGAGGTTTGTTAAGGGACAGATAAAAGTCTGAGGTAGATTCAGAGTAAACCCATGGTTAAAGGCTACCCAAAGCCATCCCTCCAAACCAAAAATAGTCCTGTGCTTATTTGTGAGAAATCATTCAGATTTGCTTTTAAATGCACTGGAAGCAGGTGAGTTTTAAGATAACTGCATAAAGCAAATATGTCGTTTATCACTTCTTAGGCTGATGATTAAAGCAAAGGTTTTATTTTCTCTCCAAGAAATATTGTGAACTGAGTGCAATTGTGTTAATGACAGCAGTAACAACAACAGAATTAAGTATTATTTTAGCGGAAACTGAGGTGTTGGTGAAAAAATCTAAGAAGCTGGAGCAGGACGGGACTGGGGTAGAGGCTCAAAATCCTGATTCCACTAACTTTGTGGGCTGAGATGTTGCCCCTGAAAGAAAAGTCCATGTTTTAAAAAACCAGAGGTGACTTCAGTTATTTGGGAGTGGGTCTGTGGTGTTACCTAACTACTGAGGAGATCCCATGAGCCTCACAGCCTGTGTTTTGATGGCCAGTTTGGAACTGAAGCAACTGATGTGGTGGAAATAATTATCTCACCGTCTGATTTAGTCACTCCAGCAAGGTGTTTGCAGAACTTAGCGCTTTGTATAGGATAACAAAAAAGCAATGGGCTGGCTAATTCAATTAAAAGCAAATAACTATAGTCTAGGCACTGACAGCATGTGGGAGGAAGTGGTGTTGTTTCCACTGTGACTGGCAGCGAGCGACTAGCAAAAACAAGGTGGTTTGAGGAAGGCTTGCGTGTTAATGGCATTTCCCTGTTCTGTTTGTCGAGCAAAGGTGGGAATATAGAGTCAGAATTTACTTGAATTGGTTCCTTTACAAGAATAGAGGGGGGGGCCTCCATGGGAGTGTTGCCGAGTCGCTGTGGCACATAGGCAGCCCTCACTGCAAAGTGCCCCTGAGTGCGAGGGGCAGGTACTCGAGGTGTGGATGTCACAGAGCAAAAGACACCAGAGCTGTGCACAGGGCAGGTAGGAGATGGTGGTCTGGATGCCAGGAGTGCTGAGCTGCTTTTGCTCTCTCTCTCTGTGGCAGCCAGGCTCCCACTGCCTGCTGTCAGCTGGAGTACCTAGAAAAAGTCTGGCGTGGCGTGGCTGATTCACTTCGTACTTGTGGCAGTCGCGGGCCCACACTGCAGCCACGGGCTCAGCACTCTGGCTGTGGTGTTGGATCAGGGCTTTTCCAGAAGTGAATCAGACTCTGCCTGATGGCTGTATCAGGCATGATAACCCAGAAGTGTCTAACAGCACCTTCCTCTGTCTCTGCCCGTCTGTGTTCATCTTTTCATCATTACAAAGATAAAAAGCCACCTGTACTGGCTCTATCCTACAGGATAGCCTGTAGGAAGTTTATTCTTTTCTAACCACCTCAGATGACTGCCTGAGGAGAAAATATTTCTGTATCAAAACTTACTTAAAAAGAAAATTGCCCATAAATAACTAATTCCAGCCTTTCAACAGCTTAATTTTTCAGTCAGTGTCTTGAGAGAGAGCCAGAACTGAGGTGCAGCACAGAGAGGGACAATTTCTGGGCTCCCAAGAATGTGATGCCTCTCACACTGGAGCAGTGTTGTGTTCCTGCTCACAGCTCTTACTCTGATTTGAAATCTGTCAGTCCTGGCTGATACCAAACTTCTCATACTAAGTCAGGCCCAGCCTTCCAATAGGTCTTTTTTCTCCTCAAATGCAGAACAGCAAAAATAAAATAAGTGTGTAGATTCTCCCCCTCCCACACCAGCTAATATATTTTGTCAATGGAAACTCAGAGGATATGCTCCGGACTTAGCTCTGTCATTTCAAAGATGTACAGAACAGCATAAATCTGGGAAAACTGAGACTTGAACTGGCATTACCTCTGGCCGATCCTGATGTTCCCATGCTGGCTTTGGTGAGTTTTTTGTCTGCATCTCATCTTGGTTGAATTTAGACTACCAGCTCTCTGGAACAGTGCGTGGGCATTTCTGTATCTCTAAGCACCGAGATGAGCTGGTGGTTCCAGCTGGGAGCTCTGTGTGGTGCCACTCTACAAAGTCTGGGAGAAGGTGGTAGAGAGAATATAACAAATGCAGCCAAGAAGTAGCATTGCTACAGCACATCTTACAACACACAAAGCACCGGCACACACTTGCTGGCATCCTGTAGAGCACAATCATCCTGGCCATGCTGAGTGCCTTGGAAGACAGAGCCTGCAAGTGTGTCCTGCAACATCCTTTACCACCAGCCACAGGAGCATCCCCAGGAAAACTGCGAGAAGAGAGGCAGAGGGTCTCCTGTGCAATCAGAGATGCCTTAATACCACTAAATGAGTGCCCAAATCTCCCTGGGATAATAAAACCCCTTATGACAGCATAACCCAAGAATGTGCCCAAAGGAAAGCTAACAGGAGCGTGTCCATGTGGTGCACATGTCCACACCTCACAGCTCCAGCCATTCCAGGGCTTTGCAGCCCCGTGTTCTCAAACCATGTCCACAGATGAGGGTATTGGATGTTTCAGCTGTCTGATTTGGTTTTCATTTCCATCTGCCCCTGAGAAGGGCAGCTCCTGCTGCTCAGTAATGGGGATTGCATGAGCTGGGCACTGCTGGTAGGCACCAGGATGCTTCACCTGCAGGTAAAACCCTTATTACTGTTGGAAGCCTGCTGGAAGAGAGAACAGCTACCTGACCACATTTACTTAGACCAAAGGGTAGTTCCTTCTCTTCTGCGGTTGGCATCAGGAACTTCACACCAGTGATTTTTTTAAAAAAAAGTGTTGTATTTTTCTCTTACCCATTTTGAATGGGGCTGTCTCCTGCTCTTCCTTCCTCACTGCTTGTTTATTCTCACTTCTGCCTCCCTGTAATTCACAAGCACTAGCTGGGAATGGAGGCAAGGTGGTTCACTGGTGTTCATCCTTTTTGGCAACAGCTACATTGTCCCTGCCTGTGCTGGTTTGGCTTCGACAGACAGCCAAAACAAACTCCTTGGTGTTTGTGTGGCCCTGCCCCATGTTAGACCCCTCTCCAGCCCCATGGCATGTAGAAAGCCCTTGGCCGGGGTGATGGGAAAATCTCTGGCTCTGCAGCCTGGACAATGCTCACAGCAGCAGCACCTCGGGAATTGAGCTGCATCCCAAGTGGAAGTGTTTGTGTCTTTTCCTTCTTGTTTGCTTTTTTTCCCTTTCCCACTGCTGCCACAGGTCTGTCTGCTTTGCCTCTGCCTGTCAATAAGTTGGGGCTACAGGACAATAAGAATTCTGTTTTGCAGAAGAAACACTTTCGTGACATTTGGAATTTGGGCTTTTTTTTGTTGTCTAATTTTTTTTTTTTTCTTTTTAATTCAGCTAGGGATGGGGGGGAAAAACAAGATTTCATTAAGATTTTTCTTGGGGAAAAAGGAGAGGAGAGAGAAGAGGAGAGGTTTGGAGAGAAAGGGAAGGGAAGGGAAGGGAAGGGAAGGGAAGGGAAGGGAAGGGAAGGGAAGGGAAGGGAAGGGAAGGGAAGGGAAGGGAAGGGAAGGGAAGGGAAGGGAAGGGAAGGGAAGGGAAGGGAAGGGAAGGGAAGGGAAGGGAAGGGAAGGGAAGGGAAGGGAAGGGAAGGGAAGGGAAGGGAAGGGAAGGGAAGGGAAGGGAAGGGAAGGGAAGGGAAGGGAAGGGAAGGGAAGGGAAGGGAAGGGAAGGGAAGGGAAGGGAAGGGAAGGGAAGGGAAGGGAAGGGAAGGGAAGGGAAGGGAAGGGAAGGGAAGGGAAGGGAAGGGAAGGGAAGGGAAGGGAAGGAAAGGAAAGGAAAGGAAAGGAAAGGAAAGGAAAGGAAAGGAAAGGAAAGGAAAGGAAAGGAAAGGAAAGGAAAGGAAAGGAAAGGAAAGGAAAGGAAAGGAAAGGAAAGGAAAGGAAAGGAAAGGAAAGGAAAGGAAGAGATCAAAGGGAAGCCATTCAAAAGTATTTGACACCAGTAAGAAAGTTTGAAATCAGGATGGGAGGCCTGGCCCAGTCCAGTCTCCCCAGTCACCTGCCTGTTCTGGTGATGACACCTGTGCCATGCACAGGTGCAGGTGACTCTGCAGGAATACTGAGATGTCCAGACACTGCTGTCACTGGAGGCAGCAGCCAGGAATGAGCAAAGGAGTCTTGAACTTGGGGGAGAAGAGGCTCACTGGTGGGGAGGACACCTCTTCACCCCTGCCAAAATCAGTGACTTCAAGGCTCAGCCCTCAGCCTACTGGGAGTACTCCTGGCTCTCCAGAGCTGTGCTCCATAGGTGCTCAGAGAAAGCCCAGGAGGGGGGAGTCGGGGTTGGTCCTGTGTGATGCAGCTGGAGTTTGGTTTTGGGTGCTTGGGCAGTGAGGCAGGGCCTGGAGGGAAAGCTGTGCCTCTCAAGCTGGGGCCCCACTGCAGGAGCTCATGGCAGCACAGCAGGGCTGAGTCGCTCAGGGGCTGTGTGTGCAAAGCTCAGCTTCTAAAAACAGGACACTTACTCAGAAGCGCAGTTGAGTACTTGCCTCTAGCCCAGCTCTTTTATATATAGTCCCCTTTTCTCCTGATTTTACTTCAGCAGTCGCTGTATGAATTGCAGCTCTGAAGTGTTTGTATGGAGGTGCATGGACAGCAGAGTGCTGCTGGCCAAGCTGGAGCTGCTCTTTTGCTCCTGGATGTGGGGTTCCCTCTGCAAGGGCTGTGCTGGAGAGCAGACTTCATCCTCCAGATGGTTGTTGGGGGGTGTGTGGGACTTCTGTTACCTTAAATGAAAGTGGGGGCTCTTTTTTTTTCCCCAGGGATAGAGCAAGAGCATTTTTATTAGTGTTTTCCTTCCTGTTGCTGTTCTTCTGAGTTCTTTCCCTCCCCCCCACCAGCACCCCAGTTTTTTTAAAGAAACACAGCCAAGCTTCAAAACTAAGAGGTTTGTTTTCCTGCAATGCAGGATGATGCAGAGTGTGGATTATTCCTCCAATCTTTTCAAGGGAGGTGTCTGATGCCAGGAAGCAAGTTAGCTCAAAACCTGTGCTCAGAGGGAAGGAAAGAGAGCATGGTTTGTCCTTACCTCCAGGAAGGCTGGTGCTGGAGGCAGCAATAGGCCTCTCAGTTTATCTGAAACTCAGAAGATCCCCAGATCCACCAACCAAATGTCTCGAGATGTTGGCAGTGTTCCTCCTGCCCTTTCCCAGCACACAGCATAGTGATGTGAGTTGGTGCTGCTTTCACTTCAAGGATTCCCAAACCGATGAATCCAGGCCAGCTTCTTTCTCTCCTGGAATTTTTACAAAGCTATGGCAACATAAACAGGGATTTGTAACAGCCAGAAGAGAGCTCAGTGGAGCAGTCTGAAATTTTTCCTAGAAAATATTCAGAGACATGAGTTCTTGGCCCACATGATTATAAGCAGGTATAAACAGAAATGTTTATCTCTTTTTAAATGCTGAGGCTACCCTACTTGGAATTAGGGAATTTAAAAGCAAGGGACATCTTTCCATACTAGCCACTTTACAGAATTGACCTGATTTTCCTTTTTCCAGCAGTAACAGTGTAACTTCAGAAAAAGCAGCCCATCCTCTATGAAGTTTCCTACTTCAATTAATAGAAGCAGGGCACAACGAGCACACGTGTATGCAAAAGACACATATACACAAATCAGGTCATCTTCATGTTGGAGTCAAAATCAAAACAGACACCAAAAAACCCAAACCCAACAAAAACCCTCAAAAAACTCAGTTTGATTTCACCTTGTATGAAAGTGACCTTGAGACCATCAAACAAGAACTTTCAGGCACTTGGTTGCTCAATTTTTATTAATGCTTTCTTCTGCTTTACTGTCTAGACACCAAACAAAAAAAAAAATGAGGTTGGCAGCTGCAGTAGCTTCTAATAAGTGACATTTCTTGCCCTCAGAAGTTTCCTGTCTAAGTCAATAGGGCAAGTGGCAGAAGAATGGAAACATTATTAACTAGATCCCTCCCCTGCCACCTTTGAAAAAGTGAAATAATGAGAGGGTTGATAAGAAAAATATTATGGTTTTGATAGTTGAAAGACAATTTTAAAAATATGGACAGCATTTTTTAAATGGAGTCATATACCCACAAGACCTGGAATTCACACTGTGGACCCCTTTATAGTCTTAGGCATGAGGTCAACACCTGCCCTGGGTACTCAGGGCTGCTGCAAGGAGCCTTTGGGGTGCCCAGCTCCCATAACTCTCCCTCATGAGCTCATATCTCAGATTTCGCCCTTGTCCAGGTAGTGCTGTCCTAGCTGGTGGTGAAAAGAGCATTTCCAGGAGCTGATGCTGCTCCCCGTTTGTCCTTGCTCACAGGCAGACGAGAAATGAAGGATCAGGCACGGCTGCGGACAGAGCTGGCAAGGAGGCTTTTCCAGCCCTGTGCTGACAGTCGAAGACTCAACACTGTGTACAGAGCTGTGGTGTTTGTGGGGAGCTGCTGGCATCAATTCACAACCTGTCACTTTCCCAAGGACTCCAAGGTGCTGGCTGGACGGATGGTGGGATGGTGCCAAGTGGCTCTGTGGTGGCACTGAGAGGCAGGTATAGGCCCAGGGCCTTGGAAATTGCCTTTGACTGGACAGAGCAACCATCAATACCTATCAAAAGTAAAACCAACCAACGCCAAGCCCCAGCAATCTATTTTTGTGAGTGATTGCATCCATTACCCTAATTAAGAAGGAAATGCCAGAATTCTGAATCAGGATTGGGATTGACTGGAGTGATTACCCACCATGTCCTCCCAGGGCCAGATACCTCTGTGGGTGCAAAAGGAGGCTGAAAGAGTTGAAGGATGAAACTAGAGCACACAAAAAGTATTTTTGGCTGATGTCTAGAGAGGGAAAAAGAGCAGAGATGGGGGTGGTTTTGGCACAGCTCTCAGAATACAGAAAGGCCTCGTGGCCCATGATTCAGAGGTGCTGGTCACCACTGTAGTGCTGCCTGAAGTGGTGAGTGTTCATCTTATCAGAAAGTCAACCCTTTATTTGCAAACCCACTCATCATTCACAAGCCTGCTTATTTACAAAGCCTGTTGATAAAAGTACCTCACCTTGAACTCTTGAAGGAAATCTCTTTAATCACAGAAATCTCACATTGCTTCTTTGCTTTGGGTTGGTTTTTCTTTTATTCCTATTTTGCACATCACTTACAGTATCACGCAGACAGAGGAGAGTATTATGAAAGCCACAAAAGCAAGTTTGATAGATGTCAGCATTTGACTTGTCTGTGTGGTGTTTGTGTGCCTGGGTATGTGGCTCACTTAGCTTAAGGAGGCAGAAATGGAAGGGACAGCAAATTTAAGCAACAAGATGGGAGTCCATTTCATTGGACCTTTTCTGGCTGTAGCCTGATGCTACATCTCCTAGAGGTACTCTGAATTGCCATCCTTACGATTAGTCCTCACCCAATATGCCCCAATATGCTCCAGCCATTTGCCCCTTCACTGCTTCCTTTTCCCATCACCATCATCTCTAAGGCACAACTTCTCCCTCTTTCTCTCTCATCCCTCATCCCACCCCAAGCCATGTCTGCCTTTCCCTCCACCCCCAGCAGCTCCGAGGCTCAGGCTGCTGCTGCCAGGCCTGCTGTGGTGGGACTTTCCTCCTGGGTGAGACCCCACCAAAACCCTGGGGCTGCAACACCAAGTTCCATGCAGGGGGGCACAGGTGCAGACCCCAGGGGGGGCTCATGGGGAGCCCTCAGTATGGAATAAGGCTAGGGAGGAATTTTTTAGCTCTCCAGCTCCAGAGAGTACTTGTGAGCAAGATGATTTATTTCTTCAGAGGTTTATAACTTGGCAAAATTTGGATGGAGGTTTTTGCAGGCAAGCAGCACATTCCTGACACACAAGCCAGAGTCCTGCCACATTTCAAGTCCGTTTTCCAAAGCCTGGGGACATGAGGAAAAGGTCACCAAGTTTCTTAAAACATGGAGTGGGGGAGAAAGAGTATATTTTCTTCCAGCTAAATGATCAGCAACTACTTAAAATTTCCAGGCAAAGAAAATAGTCTGGGGCAGACTCCAGTCCAGGATTTAGTCCAAAATTACAAGGAACTGTAAGTAAGAAGCAGGAGGCAACTGCTGGATCTCCTTGTGTCCCGTTTTTACATTATTTGAAGGCTGAAAGTTGCTGTACAGTGTATTTGCTATGGTTGGGAAGAAGCAACATCCTGCTTTGCTTCTCCCCCCACCTCTCTTTTTTCTGAATGAAAGTGTTTTACAAATGAAAAATGAGGTTTCCTGAAATGAAGGGTTGCTTTTTATTCTGAGCTGGCTTCCATGAAATGTATTTGTGAGCCTTTTGTCTTTATCTCTGAACTTGCAGGGGGGTGACAAGGGACCATACTGTCCTAGTCAGCCTGGCAGGGACCAGCAGGGCATTTGAGGAGGTTCTGGGCAGCCCCAGGAAAAGGCTTGTCACTCTCTTTGTTGCCTGTCCCCAGATTCAGAATCAAATCTCTTCTCCTCTGTTCTAGCTCTGCTTCTCCTTAGGGCCTGTTGGACATCTATGGGGGCAGAGGCTGCAGGAGGGCTGTGTCCTTGTCACTCCATGGGGCTACAATTCCAGCCAGCACACCATCCTCATGATGTCCTGGGGAAAGGCTTGGCTGCCTGGGTGTCATCACCCACCCCACTTGGACATCAAAGGGTTCTGGTTCCCCAAACCAGAGTGGGGGAAGGTATCCCTGGACTGCTCACTGGATATGACCTGCCCTCACCCTGAGTGCTGCTGGCTAAAACTCATTCTTCCTTATGCTTGTTGACTCATCTCTGTCACTTTTCTCCAAGTCTTCACTCTCTCTGTCTCTTCTATGAACTCTCTTTGTGTCCTAGCCCCTCTTTCCCCTACTGCCCTGGAGTGCCACCAGGAAGGGTGGGAAGTGGTAATTCCTTTCCCTGCAATGAGAGAATGCAAGTGTCTCCAGAACTGCAGCCTGACCTGCATGGCCCTCTGGACAAGTGAGAGAGTGAGGAGACACTGGGCATGTGTTGGAGAGTGTGGGCCAAGGCCACTGTGACTGTGCCTGGGAACAGCTGATACTCATGAGGGAAGGCTCCACATGGGAATGGTGGCACCTCAGTACACTTAGACGTACTCAGCAACATAATGAGCAGCAAAACTCCCCCTCCCAAGGAAAAAACAATGCAACTGTGTATGATAAACTGTTTCATGGATTAGGATAATAGTCTAAATGGCACAAGAGCACAGGAGCTAAAGCTTGTAAAAAAACCCCAAACTTGCTCCCTCTCTCTAACCTGTGAACTCACTGCCACAAAGCATTGCTGAGGCAAAAGCTGTGCAGAAAAATTAAAGGCCTGGTAAGTTAACCCCTTGCCCCTCATCTATATGGCTGTTGGTAAGAACAGAGCAGTACAGTAGATGAAAAACCAACTTGGTGCAATCTTGTGGAGGTGGTAAGAGCTGCAGGGATGCTGCAGTGGAATCTTCCACCAGGTATGCAGGAAGGGCAGATGATGTCCCATAAAGCTGGAGTGCTTACTCCTCCTCATGTTCAGGAAGGCTTTTTAGAGCAGCCCTAGCTTCAGTTTTCATCCTGTGGGACAAGCATAAAAGCAAAAGGATGTGTATTTGTGTCTTTGAGCAGGGGTTGATCTACTAATATACAGGTCTGAGGAGACTGAACCTTTGGTCACCTCTAACACCTGCTGGTGCTGCTCCCACCACACATCCTCTTATTTCCCAGGGCCAAAATAGCACAATTTCAACTGTGAAATAACAGAATGTGTAAAACAGATTCTGTTTTGCCAGAGACAAAACCTTTGCAATGAAATATTACATTGGAGAAGTGTAAATTTTTTTTTTTTTTTTCAAAAAAAGATACTGACACTGCAAAATCCCCCTCAGGTAATGCCCCCCTCCAATAAATCAAATATACAAAAAAACTCTTCCCAATAAAAGACCAAACAAAACATATGAAACACAAACCTCAAAAGGACCAACCAGCCCCAAGACTCTGACAAAATGGCAGCAACTGGATTTTACTGGAATATGAGGAACTAAATAGATTTAAACCCAAACAAAATGCAGATATGAGAAGTGTGAAGAAAACACAAAAAAAAAAAACAAACCAAAAAGATGAAGAATTGAAGGAAATAAACACTCAGGGCATCATTCCAAAAAGCCCACACTTCATGGTGTGAGTCACTTCAGATGATGCTCCACCAGCCCACTGTGTCTTTGTTCTCCTCCCTGCTCTCTGCAGCATGATAAAAGCACAGGAAGGATGTTTGATGGCAAATTGGCCATCGGCCACTTTCAAAGGAGAGTCATTTAGTGAGATTCACTCATATTTGTATAAGCTGAAAAAAAAAAAATGAACAACATGTGTAAAGCAACCAGACTGATCTTGCAAACACACTTCATCTTGGATCTGGCTGATGGGAAAAACACTCTATTAGAGAGAATGTGACACTATGAATACAGATAACACCTCCCAGCAAGCCTCAAACACCTATTTCTAGATGAGTGTTTACTACCATGTGGTCAGTTGTGGCTGACCATGTCACGTACAGGTCTGATTATTACAGCCCTAGTATATGAGTTTTACTTTTCGTAAATATGTGTATTTTATTTTCTAAAATTTGTGTATGGGGGAGAGGGGGTGTCTCTTCGACTTGCCCTTTGTTTCTGTAGCACAATGGAGCTGTCAAGCTTAGGCCAAAATCTGTAGCTGTTCTTCCCAAAGTGGTCAACCTAATATAAAGGCTCCCCAGAAAGGCAGAACCATTTTTATCAGTGAATGTTTATCACCCACTATCATTGGTAAAAGCAAGCTAGTCAGACTGAAGGTCATAAGAAATAGAGGAAACCCACAACATTTCTTCAGTTATTTGAGTGACATGCTGCTCCCCGAAGGGCTGAGAAATCTTTTGAAGACTGAGTAGTTTTTCATTCATGAAAACTGAGTTGGTTTTACTGTTTGTTTGTTTGCTTGTTTTTGGAGGCTTTTATTTTTTGCTTCTTTTGCTTTTTGCTTTTAAACCTGTCTTAGAGATAAAACCTGACACAATTCACCACAGGCAGGAAACCCTGGAGGGTGCGGTGTGCTGGGTAGAGCAGAGGCCCAGGGCTTTGAGCATCTCACTTCCATCCCTGCCACTGGCACTGACTTGCTGGCTGCTGGGGGTGAGTCACCTCCTGGCTCTACATCTCCTGGGGACACGGTGGCACACCTGGTGGGACAGCTCTGCTATCAAAGACAGCCAGTGCCAGGCACATGATTTGGGGGTTGTCAAAGCCAATGGGCGGTGTCTGTTTGCTTTCACAAGTTCTGGTGTTCCTCTCTGCAAATTGCACTCAGAGTCAGAGATCAAAGGTGTCAGAGAGTGTCACAAGAAGCTACACTGGATTTGTAAATTGAGTTTTCAGTATGTTCATAGATTGGGTGTGAGGGTGGCGGAGGAGTGAGAGCACTGCTGCCTTCACTGTAGCAGCAAGCATGGCTTATCACATATGAGCCACCCAGACTCTGCTCCAGGAGGACTTCAGGTTCATGTCTCTGCTCTTGCATCAATGCATGTGGCCACACAGGAGGCACCAAGGCTGATCTCACATCAGGAGGGAAACCTCGGGCACTTTATCCCACCTCAAGCAGGGCTGCTCTTGACCCATCCAGCTCTAGACCATGCATTTTTTTGTCCCTACCCTCTTCCTGGTGTTTGGCAATCATCTGCTCAGTGATCCAATGCACCATATGATGAATTTGAGGCAAAGGTGGAGCACTTGGCCAGGGTAGCAATGCAGCAGCTTCACACTCCTTAGAGCCATGCACTGAAGTGTTGCTTCCAGCTTTGCAGTTCCTCAGTCCCACAGCAGAATCCACTCTGACTACCATAAGAAAAGCACAAGTGTGTCTCAAAAGTACATAAGCTGCATGAAGAGGGACCTACACTAGTTGGAAGAATTCAGAAGTTCATATTTAAACAATCCTTAGTTGTAACACTTCATCAGTCTTCAAAACTGAAATGTTAATCCTCACCTGTCCTCAATTCTCACTGACCAAAGGAATCTTGAATTCATGGACTCAATCACAGAATGTTTAGGCTGCAAGAGACCTTAGGCCTCATGTACTTCCAGCCCCCCTGCCATGGTCAGGGAGTTTTCACTAGACCAGGTTGGTCAAAGCCCCATTTAACCTGGCCTTGAACACTTCCAGGGATGGAGCATCCAAAACCTCTCTGGGTAACCTCTTCCAGTGTTTAACCACCCTCACAGTAAAGACTTTCTTCCTAATATCTAATCTAAACCTCTCCTCATTAATTTTTAAGCCTAACCCCCTTTGTCCTACCACTACATCCTTGTAAAATGTCCAGCTCTCTTGTAGGCCCCCTTTAGGTACTTACTGCAAGGTGCTAGATGGTGTCCCCAGAGTCTTCTTTCCCCCAGGCTGAACAACCCCAACTGAGCCTGTCTTCACAGAAGAGGTGCTCTCAGAGGAGCCCTCTGATCATCTTTGTGGTCCTCCACTGGATTTGTTCTAAGAGGTCCATGTCTTGTGTTGAGGGCCCCAGAGCTGGGTGAAGCACAACAGGTGGGGTCTCACCAGAGCAGAGCAGAGCAGAGCAGAGCAGAGCAGAGCAGAGCAGAGCAGAGCAGAGCAGAGCAGAGCAGAGCAGCGTGGCAGAATTCCCTCCCTTGACCTGCTGGCCATGCTGCTTTGGGTACAGCCCATAACATGGTTGGCTTCTGGGCTGTGACTGAACATTCCTGGAGCTTTTTGTCCACCAGTTCCTTCCTGCACAGCTTAAACCATGGGAATTGGGACTCCCTACCACAGTGCAACATACAGCAGCCTACATGCCATCTTAGGTGTCAAAATCAAATTGTGAAGCTGGGAGCAAAAACCATTGGGATTGGTACTGGAAAAGTTGACACACAAGTTCTGATTTGATATGGGGTGGGTACCCAAGTACATTCAGAAGGCTGGACTGAAGTATGGATTAACACAACTCAGGTGGGTCTGTGCAATGGGTACTCTCAGGAGCAGAAAACCACATACACACAGAACATATTGGCGCTGAGACACAGGGTCGTCAGAGAGTGAAGTTTATCAGAGTTTAGAAAGAGTTTCAACATTCACACATATGGGACCCTAAGAAAAATTGTATATTTTACCCATTAACTAATCCATGAATCACCTGAGTTTGTAAAGCTGTCACTGACTAATGAGCTAGAAATCAGTTTTCCTATTTGACTCAACACTTAAATAATGACCCAAAAAGGTCAACCTGGGCAGCACTGCAGAACAAGGATAAAAGAGCCTTCAAGAGATGTCTTCCTCAGAGATTGTATTGCAACTAGTACAGTTGTGCTGCTCATTTTGGAAATTTCAAAATGTAGAGTAGGTTTTATTCTTGCGAGACAGAATTTTTTGCTGGGGTTCATTCTATTCAGTTTTATAGCACTTTTAATTACTACAAAGAATCATCTCACCTTCTGCACCAAGATATATTCTCCCATTCTCCAGCACAAGTAGGTGGAGATGTCTGAAGAGACAGCGATGGAGATACCCTTTCCTATGCAGGCTGTACCAGAGAGAGCTAGAACAGGTGTCTACCAACATTTTTTACTCAAATGGTTCAGAGCTCTCTGGTCTCTCCTAACTTATTTTCAAACGTATGTCTGCCTGTATTTATATCAGGTTCTAAAAATAAGTTAACATTTTGAATTTGAATTATCTGCTGAATATCTAAAAAGATAAGCTGGAACGGGAAGCCCCTCTGTGAGCAGAAATACAATCTAGTTAAAATGAGTGAAATTTATCAGAAAAAATGAGTAATGAGCAGTGAGAAGAACTGTCTCATTTTGCTAATTTTACTTTATAAATTATCTGATTTGACATTCTGTGCTAAAAATCTGCTTATGAACCAAGAAAAGCAAGGCATGTGCTCCACTTGGTCAAAGCAGAATCTGTGGCAGCAAAAATGTTGCATTAGTACTGCAGCATGAAACCCTGTGCCACCAAAATGAAGGCTCTCCCGGTTGTTTCTAGATCACTGTGTATACAGAAATAAGTGGGTACACTGGGCTTCAGGTTTGAGTCTTTGCTGAGCCCCCTGGTTATCTGCAGTCACATCAGAACTGCAGTAATTTCACCACACAGGTGTCATCAAAGCACGGAAGCACGCAGCAAAGCTTTCCTTTCCCCTACCCGCACCCCATTTCAGGAATAAAGGCAAAGATAAGTCTTAATCCTTAATTCATATTTTCATGAGCTATATTGAGACCATCAGCCCACTGTCTTTGTGCACTTTTGCCTGGGACTGGCAATGAACTTTTAATATTAGAAGTTTTTTCAGAAGAAAGAGGTGAAAGACTGCCAGAAGAGGCTGTAAAACTAAGCATGTGTTAATAGCATCTGTTACAAATAAGGCTGGATTCCACTTTCCATTGTCTTACTCCTTTTTCCTCAAGTTGTTTAAATTTTCCAATTCAAAAGGAATTTGGCTGAAGATTTCCCTTACTTGGCCTTGAGCTCAAGGAGGGCTGCTTGCAGAAGACTTGTACAAAACCTACTACAAGCCTTTAAATAGTAGGGGTATGAAAGGAATACAGCTGTCTTTTGGGATGTTCAGACTAGAAGCAATTAAGTACAACAAAGCCCACCCAGTCCCCCCATTTGCTCCCCAAAAAATCCTGCAGCAGATCTGTCGGCACTGATGCTCCAAAAGCTGATCCATGCAGTGATAAATGTCACAAACTGTGGCATTTAAGTCACTTACCAAGGCACATTGTTTTAAAAGACTTCAAGGTTGCACTGGTGATTCTCCAAAGGAAAGCCCCCTTGGGTTGTCACATAATACTGAAAGGAGTATATAATGTACATGATAAACACCTTGTTCTGAAATAAATACACTATTTTGTACACACTCTTAATACCTTCATTAAAGACAAGCTTTTAGATCTCTGCAGCTCAAAGCAGCACATGAAAAATGGAACTGAATTACACATATCTCCTCTTTAACCCTTGACAGCACTACATAAAAACAGAACTTAAAAAAGGTAAAGACAGAAATGGCTATCGTGTTCCCTTATGAAACTGTGTTCCCTGTTACTCCCAGTTTTGCCTTTCATTTCATGCCAAAAAAACTCTAGTAAGTGATGCTAAGTCAGAAAACAGCCTGTCAACCACATGAAGCCAAAATGCTCTTAACACGTAACACAGCTTGTGCAAAATTATTTTTGCCTATAATTAACCTTTTTATGGCTCTCTTTAAGAATGCTGAAAGAAGCAAAGTGTCTTGTGTCAGCAGTCCAGAAGCATTTCTAGCTATGGCCAACTTCATGCGTGCAGACTTTGTACTAATGTTTGATAAACAGGAGAACACCTAATGAGGCTATGGCAGCTAAATTGAACCATCTCTTTATCACTACATGGACAGGCTGGAATTTAACCGTGTTTTTATCTCTGAACAGTAAACACACCAAATTCTCACCTAAAAATCTTTTAAATGAATTTACAAGTTACAATTATTTTTATCTTCTGATGAGGGTAGTCACCCAGAACTGCCCTAGTTACACAGCTAGACCAGAAACGCCAAAGGACTGAAGTCCCATTTGAAGTCTATCATCATGTTTAGCAAATTCCCAAATATTTCAATCTATCTCGAAGCCTGACTAATTCAAATCATATTTGCATCCTACTAGTTAAATAATACATGTGCTGTGGCTTTTTTTGACAGCAGTCAGAGTCTATTACTAACTCCTGAGTGATGCTAACATTTTAAATGTTGTGCAGGAACTACAGTTCCTAGGAACCAGAAACAGACTGCAGATGCTAGGTATCCTCAGGGGTCTCTCCTATCCCTGGATAAGATGCACCTCATCAATCAGATCCAGAGAGCCAAAGCTTTACAAGGTTAAAGATCCAGGTGTGAATTCTGAATCTCAGGCTTCAGCAGGAGCACTGCATTCAATTTTCAGCTTCAATGATGATGCTGAAGATACTTTAATTGTTATAGATATTATACAATGATAAGAGCAAAACAGCAGTTATGTATATAGTGTGTAAAACATGTAAACCTCCTCATTTCTACTGACTCCAGAAATCTATTTGGATACAAAGATCAGTATTTGCATCCTTTGATACAATCAATATTTAATATCCTCAGGAAAAACAAAGCTAAGAGTAACAAAAAAAGAAAAACAAAGCTGTTGTCTGGAGTTGAGTTAAATGTGGTCTGGCAGTATAAATCCCCTATGCAGGACTGTCTCTGATGATCATGGTAACCATGGCAAAGGATTCTTGAAGCTTCCTTCTTCATGGGGCCAAAACTGTATCTAGGAAACTGCAATCTTCTACCTTCTCTTAGATTAGAAACAGAAAATGTCCAACAGTACCTTCAACATTAAAAAGGAGTTGAATTTCAATACATTCAAATTTAAAAAGGAGTTGAGTTTGTGAATACTTTTATGATATATTTCCTAGGGCATTGCTTAGCTAAGTATTAGGCTTTTGCAGATGAAGAATTTTTTGCTTGTCAGGCTTAGCAGCCAAAGAGCTCCATGAAATTCTTCTATCATGATTTTTTAAAATATTGCCATTACCTCTGCCTTAATATCAACAATAAATTATTATTTTTTTCCTCTGAACATACATAAGAGCATTTTTAACTAAAGTAGAATCAGAATAAGCAAGAATTTTTATTTTTTTTGCCATCTTCATGTTCTGTACAGTGTTACACTGGTTTTCATAGGCCTATTTGATCTGCATCTCACTACTTAACAATACAGCAGAGAAATATGCTATTGCTTCAGAAAGGTTTCCTTGGTTCCGGACGGCAAAAGGCTGCCTGGGTAGAAAACAACAACGAAAAATCGCGCCTTCACCACAAAGTACTCTCTCTTCAGGGAGATGAAATAGCTTTGGCAAAGGTTGAGAGATTGGATTTGTTTTACAAGGCCAGCAGTCACGTGTTATGGAGCAGCCAAAAGCCCCCTGCAAAGCACAACTGCTTCTTATTTCCTTCTCTGTTGCCACACAGTGAAATTAAACTGGTTAGAGTCCTGGAAAGATGCAAGGGGTTTAGCACACAGAATACAACCTGCCCGATACTCAGGCATCTTCTCATGCCTATTCTTATCCTTAAAATTCAGCACAGGTAGCAGGACTGTGGTTATTTCTATATTAATAAACCAAGTAGCTTTTAAAAAGCTATAGGAAGATGTTTAACTTGGACACTGACACACTATGAGCACACTTCAGAAATTATTTCTAAAGAATGTCAAATAGAAAAACCATTTTGTGAGTGAGAAGGAACAGGATTTCTTCATTCTTTCATGCTACTTACTTGAGCTATTCCATGAAGTTAACCCCCAGATATGTAATGACTTTTCCCTATACTTCTGTAATTTTTCCCATCACTTTACAGGGGGATTAAAATATCTTTTTCCTGTGTTGTTCCTCAATTACATTGATGCAGCATTTGTTTTTTATTTCCTCTTTGCCTACCTCTTGAATTATTCAAAATAAATGTCAAAATACAATAATAGAAGAATGCCTCAGCATCTCCAGAGGCTGAATATCTCAGCACAGCACATTATGGTTGAATTTTCCTGTATGTCTTTACTTACTTTTAGTCAGATATATTTTATAGCCTTATTACTCACTATATTTTTCACTTATGTAAGGAATAAAGCTCTCTAGGTTTTTATTTCAATGACAATTTTTTTCCAGTTTGTATCAATTTTTCTAGATTTTTCTAGAGGTTCAAAGGTCATGTAATAATTCACTTTATTTTTCCCCTGTACTGTTTTCAGCATTTACCTTACTTTAAATGTCAGAGCCTTTCACTTCTGTTACTTCGATTTCCTTGCTGCATCTCCTCTCTGCAAGCTGTAACTGATGGTGTATTCTGGTGTGGTCTCCCTGTATTTTCCCACTTTCAACAACAACACTTTTTAAACCCAATTGTACCTTCTAACAGTTTTTTATTGCAAAGCCCACACTGACCACTTCTTGTTTTTTTGAATCTTCTTTTCAGAGGAACTGTAGCCTGCTGTGTATTGGCTATGAAGCCTCAGCAGTCCCAAGGCCCCTTCCACACAAAGGGATTCCAATACCTCCCGTTGCTGCATGATGCTTGCTGACTTCCTTAATCCACAAAGTGGATTTATTCAAATGCAGTGCTCTGACTTGACTGTGAACATTTATTCATATCAGATGGAAGTCAAGGAATATTTTGATCCGATTCCACATTATTCTCGTTGCCGTCAATGAGATGTTCTGAGGCGTAAGTTACTTCAGAGAAGCACCTACATAAAAGTCTGACTTCAGGTTTTAAAGACAAGCAACAGGCTGCTGTAGTAAAAGATGAGTAAAAGAATGACCTTACAATAGAGATGTCTGAATGTATGTGCAGATAGTACAGATAACAGAATAGGTTTTCAATACTTAGAACATGTCTGATACAAATATAGAAATTTTAGACTGGCAAAATTCAAAGAAATCACATTTCTTGGAAAGCAAGGAATTCAAGTAGAGCTTATGACCATATTTCTTAATATTTTATTATTCTGAAGTGAAATCTTTTACACGACTGGATGACTATTTCAGTTAATATCAGCAGTTGAGACTATGACCACTGTAGAATGGACAACACTTAACAAAACAACATTGCTCCAGGTGCTTAATGATAATAACATATATTTGAAGACTCATCCTTCCATTCAATGCGCTGCTACTACTTACACAGAACTTTTTAACAAGTAACTACATGTGCACCAAACTTTCTCCAAAATGACATATTATAGGAATTGCATGCTGCATTTTTAAAGCACATAATTGAACCGGCAAAAAAACTGAGCTGACATTAAGAAATTGTTTGAAAACTATGCACTATTCTTGAAACGATTTACTCAAATGATTGTAATTACAGAAAGAATATATTACTACTGAATTATTTAATTCCAAGCCATGATATCAGTTATAAAATTAAACCCATCTTTCCCCCCCAAAACAACAGCAACAAAACTGCTCTTCTCTCCTGAATCCCTCTTCCCCCCATACAAATCAAATAACTAGTGGTGAAAAGAGGACTAACAAGAGAAAGACAGCAGTAGTAAACCTGTAAAAGCAAGAAAGACAAGAAGTGTAAGAAGGAAGAAGCAAAACAAATGATATACTGTGCTCCTCCTTACTATGTGAGAAGCTATTAACTATTCTACTCCGTAACACTAAAGAGTATTTTACTTGGACATTTTTTCTACTAATCTTATAAACTCAGAGGGCTTTTCTGTTACTTGCCAATTAAAGCAGATCTTAATTCAGATGTGAAGGTTACCATCGATACTCAAATAGAAGGGAGAAACAAGAGAGGCAGCAATATGTTTAATTAAAAATAAGTAAGAAAATAAAAGCCTCCAAGAAATCAGACTTAAAAACACCAAAACTTTTGATGAGAACAGAAAAAAAGTTACCATTTTTAAATGCAAAAGAAGCAGTGTACTTAATATGATATTTGGACATTTATTTGTCAGCTCTAGGGGGTAATGCCTATTACATACTTTTATATATTGTATAGAATTTGTGCCTTCTAGTCACTTCAGTATCACTATACACCTAGAAATTAAGACTGATACACTGAACAACATAAGTAATACTCAAATTTAGGCTGACATTTGCTAAAAATACATTTCAATGTATTTTTAACAAGTGAAACTGAGACTGCAGAACTACAATGAATATTTCTTTATGAACAAGTGTATGTAAACAAAATTGACTTAATTCCCTCCACAGAGTGATATACAGTAGACAGAAAACCATTTTATCAAAGTATGTAGGAACTGAAGTCTCACTCAACAGAACATCCCATAACATTACTGAAAAAGCTGTATCTCAATTTATTTTCCAGTGATATTATTTTTAGGTTTTTTTAGAGTGTTCAAAGGAATTAAAGCAGTCCAGAAAAAATGTACAATGTTTAAGCATATTTGTCTGCATTGTGTTGTTGTCTATGTCTTCATCATGGCTGATGAAGATGCTTGAAAACAGGTCAGCTGCAAGTGCATGCTGCTTTTGAATTTGTTTAGCAGCTCTTCTAGTAACCTGTAAAGGGAAAACAGTTACAACTTTAGGAGATTCTGAAAAGGGAACAGTTACCACAAGTTTTGATTATTCTGTCTGTGATTTCAGGTATACTGTCTGCTTTTCTTGTGCAGCTGAATTGCAAATTTCAGTACTCAGCCTTGCCTTTAGAAGATATTTGTAGATTTCTCTTAAGTATCATGACTGAAAGATAGTAGGAGATAGTACAACTGTTCTGGGAGAAAGATTAATTGACCCCAATCATGTTGTTTTGTCCCTAATACATAAACTGTGTACGAGTTCATTTGGGGGCATAACAATAACTGATTTACATCTACCAAGCTGTCAAGAAAGTTGCTGGTACAGTGGACAGTATTTATTATAATCCACAAACTACAGGTGCAGGCCTGTTGTAGAAAATATTGACTGTAACAGTGGAGATGCATTAAGTTGCTTTGCAGTCTTGGCTGGGTGTTTTATTTTCTCTTTAATCTAGGGAACAATGTGATCTCTGAACTTTCTGTCCTATTTCAAAAACAAGCCATATAGGGCAGACATGTATCACCTGAACTTTTTGCCATGCTGCATTATTGAATAGCCAGTAACAGAAAAATAAAAAATTACACTGTGTGTTTAAAAAAAAACAAACTAGCCCAAGAATAGCAACTTGAACCAAAAAATCAGTATCTGCTTCTTCAGCGGGTCCCCTGGAAAATGATCATGTCCACATTAATCATTTAGCATTAACAATTAAATTAATCATTTAGCATTAATCAGTACTGATTGTGAATGAACACACATAAGCAGGTCTCAATCAGAGCACGAATGCGTTACTTTACACAAATACATGTCAATTGCAGCGAGCTGCCTGGAACAATGACAATTGCCATGCAGTGACCTGGGAAACAGAACAAGTTCTGCTCTGTCTGGGACTCAGAACACTGAGGCAGATGTAATAATGATGTAGTTCTTGAGTCTCATTTGTCTCATGAAGCTCAGATACTTGTGACTAAGTGAAAAAAAAATTCTACAGGTGTTTTGGAAAATTTGAGTTAAAAGATCTCTCCTTACTCAAAACTGATTTCTAACTTTAATAAAGCACAAGAGCTAAGTAAGAGGAGGAGGTGTCTTGAGACTTGTTGTGGCTAGCAAAGAGCAGGTTTGACTACATAGACAGAAGACATCTGGAAGAAGGCACAGACCATGGACCATCAGCTGCACAAATAGTCTATTTATGTGTCTACGAAATATTCTAAATTCTGACTGCTACGTGCAATCTGATTTGATGCAGGAAAGTACAATGAAACCAATCTCTAGTTCAAACCATCTATACTTACATTACTCATTACAAATCTGCCCTAGTTTTACTTTACTAAACTGTGGTTCTAAAATAGGCTACCAAATACCAGGCTGGATGTAGCAAAGCAATCTGTTTGTCAAAGGTTGTTATGGTGGAAAAGGAAGAGCTCAAAATTCCTCCTCCTGATGTTAAGAGTGAGCCATGGACCCTCCTTATTTATTTTTAAAAGGAAACATGCCAGTTTTATGAGTTCCGCATATATCAGCTTGCAAAAACCTGAACTTTGTTCTAGGCCATTTTTTTTATTGCTACTAAATTCAGTAAAACAATACATTTGAAGTCACAGAAACCTTAAGATTAACAAGGAAGGCTAAAATAGACAGATACTACAAGACAAGTAAAAAGCTACAGTGAACTGATAAGACTACGATGGGCAAGCTAGATATGTCACAAAGCCATTGGCTCTTCTTGGTAATTTAATAGGCCATGAACAAGACAAGGACTGAGCTTATTCTTGACTCTGTCCAAATAGGCTTCTGCTCTGTCATTCAGAAGGGTCAAATACAGTGAAAGTTACCCCTTTTATAACAAAGTTTTCTTACAAGAGTAACAAGCAATGGCTCCAAGGACCATAAAAGAAACAAGAGGGTGCATTGTACTCACTTTCTGTCAGTTCCACTTGAGAGCTGAGGCAAGGCTTCCAAAGCTTGCTTAAAGCTTGATCTGCAAGGAAAACAAAAATACTCATATTCTGCTAGTACAAGACTCAGCATTTACAGTTTCTCTCTATAAATCCTATGTAGAGATGCTATATTTTATCCATTCTTTTTTTCAACAAATTGACAAAATACTTACCTGAAACCTGACATCCATGTGCAAATGGAACATAAAACAGTCATGGGGTCAAGCGGGTATGTTGATGTTCCCAATGCAATGTACATCATACATCAACACCAAATGTTAAATCAGCAGCTGATTGAAAGCTGTCACATTCTGGACTGTTAAAAAATTAAGAGGTAGTGGCCAATCTGCCTTCTGCCTACAACTAAGTGACAGGAAGAACATATAAAACACTGATTTTGTCTCTCTGTGCTTAGTAGACAGGCCACTGCAGTCTGCCTTACAGAAGGGTGCCTACAAAGAGTACTACAGTGGCTTTGCATAGAGGTAACAGAGTCATAGAATAATATAGTTGGAAGGGACTTTAGGTCCAGCCCTGATCTCAAAGTAGGGCTGATTTCAAGGTTAGAGGAGGTTTCTCTGGTTGATTATCCAGTCAAGTTTTGACTAACTCCAAAGATGGGGTTTCCATCCTGCTCTGGAACAGAAATGAGGGAACAATGCAGGACCTGCACAGAGAGGTAGAATCTTGCCAGCAAAAGATTAATACGGTGACTTGTGGCAACTACTCCTAGTCCAGGGATAAAAAAACCTTTACGAAGCTCCAGCTTTCAGGGTTCACTGTGCTTTGCCCTATTACAGACAATATAATTTTGATTTTATCCAACCTGAGCACCAGTGCCAAGCAGTTTTTTTTTAGAGGTCTTTGTCACTATCAGACACTCAGAATAGGGAAGTGACTACTCTGAATTGGAATGCAGTGACACCAGTGGACACTAGGTGTGACCCAATGAAGACACAGTAAGACCTGCACAAAACTGTTGGTTAGATAAGATGACCAAATTGTCACCTGCAGAGACATGTAATGCCAATCTTAAAATAAGTGAAGGTAATTTAAATAATGAGTGAATCTGCCCATATCCAATCCCCACTATAATCACCTAGAAATTTCAGTCAATCAACTTTACTCAAAACTGCTGACAGCTACTATAGCCTGTTTTTACATACCTTGGCTGCATCAGCCACTGATGGTACTAATGCTTTTCTTTCTCCCTTTATATTAATGTGTGTGAGTGTCCCCTACACTATTTATTTTTGGTCTTCCCTCAGTGAGAAATGACAAAGTGGTGAAAGCCTTTTGAAGGCATTGATCCTAGGAGACAGTGTGAAGCTAAATTCCCTTTCTCTGATTAGGAGTGTGGAGAAGGAGCAGGGTATTATATAAGCCTCTGGAGAGCCCTAATTCTACATATCCTTATAAGGGGACCCTACCAGTATCTGGATCTGTAGGCTCTCTGATGCATCTGGCAGGTTATTTGTTTTATGTTTTATGAGACTGCTGTGAAAAACTGGATAAAACTCATCAAGATCTGCTTGTGTCTGGCTTTAGCATAATTATCCTCACCAGCTGCATAGCTGTTAAGAAGTTTTACAATCTGTTTTTGGTGGCAAATATTAGTTTGTGTCTAAAAGTCCAAGTAAAAAACAACAAAAAAGTAACTGTTTTCTTTCAACTGATGCTATCTTACTAGGCATCTGTTTTTTGTACATTTACACAGTAGATCACATATTCTATCTGAAGTAAAATTCCTTTATTCTAAATTCACATTTTGTGTTTTTGCATGTTTACCAAGGATTCCATTACACTGCAATAAGTGACATTACAGCACATCTTACTTGCTTTCAGGTGTTAGGTATATGGCCACGGTATCCCTCAATGCACAGATTTCAAGTTTTGCCTAAGGACAGAAACACAAATATTGAAACAATGACACAACGTCCTTTCACCAAATGTATACAAATATCCCAAAGCTTCATCTTCTTGAGAGGCAAATATTATTGCACTCTGCCCTTGTAAGAAGCCTTGGCTTTAACAATTTATTTCCTGTATTCTTTGTTGCCACGCTGTTCTGACAGGATACTGCTCAAAAGAACAATTTCATACTTCTGATTCAAGTCAAACTGTTTACACAGTCACTGTGTAATAGTCAAAAAACACTGGTTTGTCTCTTGGTAACAGTAATAAATGTTCAATTCTGTTTCACCTTTTCTGTACTGTGATAGAAAGAAGAAACTTTTTTTTTTTTTCTTTTTTAAATGAAATATAGTGAGCTTAACTTCTCACAGCACTGCTTAGCCAGGGAAGAAAAACACAAAAGTACAAAAATCTGTCAATACACATTCTATGCTTGGTTCTTCTGTATTTTTTTTTTTTCCCATCAGTTGAGGAAGTAGAATGATTGTACTTTGTTTATTTTTTGTCACCTGGTGGGCACAAGAGCTTGGGGATTTTACTTCTGCACTGTACTGTGTGCCCAGGTATTAATTTTCACTTAGGCGAACTGTGGAGGAGACTGAACTCACAGATTAAACAAACTTCATAGATCATCCTTTGGTATTTGAAAAGCAATCATTATCATCATAACTTTTATATGAAATAGAAACATTCTGCAAGAGATCATGAAGTAATTACATTTAAAAATACAAAGTGAACTTCATAAAAATTTACATTCTGTTCTTTTAAGCATAACGATGAAATTTAATCCAGTTAGACATTACAGTAACTGATCTACAGTTAGACATAACCAATGACATTAATCTTCCAAAACAAAACTTTCAACAATGCAACACAGAAAAGTAATTCCACTTCTAATGAAAGCCTTTGGCTTTAAGGTATCTCCCTCATCCCTCCTCTAGGCAGGAAGACAGCTAAAATTGATGCTTTTTCAGAGCCAGAACCGGGTGGCACAAAATATAACATAGCCACCCCAAATTTTATAAGAAATGCTTTTCTCGACACAGAACATTTTACCTCTTTTTGCATAGTGCTCCAAGCTCAAGAGCTGTGGACTTTGAAGTCCTATGCCTGAGATTCTAGAGTCTCTTCTACATTTTAGGAGGTACCAGTATCCCATTCTCGAGGACCACAGCCTAAGTTCACCTGGTGGAAGGGTGAGCCCTGCAAAACTGTGGGTCATGGGATGTGGGAATACAGAATGAGGCTTGAATGAGAATTTTTTTGTTCAACCTAACAAGGCTTGCACGACTCTCACACTGCTGGTGTCTGTCAGAGAGGATTTTCCATGTTCAGAGGAACAGAAAATGACCACGAATGACAAACTTACAGTAAGGAGAGGATAAGACTTTCAATTATGGGTTTAGGCAGCAAGTCCCTATAGTGGGTTGTTTAATCAGACAAAATGGATATAGGCATAGCTTCGTTGTTATTCATGGATTTGGTTTAAATACAGAGTCAATCCTACTTGGCTGCAATCTTCCTATACTAATTCTCTGTCCAATGCCATTACTAGAAGCAATTTGAAAATAAGGCTTACAACTGGCTAATTATTTTCCCATCAAAATGCAAGAATGCTGTCACGTACAATGCAAACAGGGAATTTGCTCTTTTTCTGTTACAGCCATAGCAATCTGACTCCAAGGGATTTTTTTTAAAAAGGTATTTTTCTTAGCATCCTTTAAAGCTTACCCAATAGCAAGTACAACTACCAATCCAGCTGTAAATAAAGACAATAAAGCTATTCTGCCCATGTTACAACAACATGGTATTGTAGAGAGAGTATAACAAACAAATGACTAGTCCTGCAAAGTCTTACAAGATCTTACTGCATCGTGTGTTAGGGATTTTTAAATCTCAAAATATCACTACATTGTTTTTTTCTTTTAAAGTGATTTTTTTATGTCAGGCCAAAGAGAGTATTCGACAACATTTCAAAGAGATACCATTACAATGCTTTTTATCTCATAGGATACAGGTAGCCTTTTAATGCCATCTAATACAAAGATAACCTAAAAATATAATCAAACCCAAGAATCAGTATCCCGAAGGGTATTCATCCATAAATCTGAAATACGTTATAAACTAATCCATTTTATCTCCTTGCTTTCACTGCTACAATAAATCAAACAAATACCCAGATTATACCTCTGTCTGTTATTCTCAGTTTTCTAGATTCAGATGTTTGACAATATGAAGTATTCAGGTACCTGTAAAGCTCCATTTTTGCTGAAGGATGAAACACACTGCATCAGTCGACTCAGTTCTTCAGAGACTGCTTCTACAACCCTTGACATTACCCGAGGAACTAAGTCTTTGGAAATGGTAAACACCTAGGTTTTATGAAAGAAGAACCATAAGCACAACACCTGCATTAATAGAAATATTTTCAATACTAACATTTCAATAAGAAACATAAACCTCTTTGACCGAAAGGTCTCCTTCAGTTTTACCAATATACAAAAAATTCAAAAGAAACTAGAATATGAAGGATGTCTTTTGATGCTTGCCCTGCACTTTGACCAATCCCCTTTGTTAACAGCAAATTTGGCTATGTGATTTGTGATAACCTTGCTATACCAAAAGGCAGCTAAACTTCAAAATATGTGCTTTTGGCTGATGGATGCAGGTAGTCACGGGGCTGTAGATAGACCACTGTCTTGTAGATAGCACCTTTAATTCAGAGTTGTGTGTCTGACTGACACAATTACACATTCAGCCGCTTTTTACCCATATATTTTGCTATTTCTTTTAGACTCCTTTATATCTGACCAGTGTTGAATGGCTAGTGTCATTATACTCTATGGCAGAGATAAACATTTGACAGCCTGTGTGAGTATGAGGATGTCAACGGATTTTGACTTAGACTCTGCTTCTGCTGCCATTTATTAGCTCCCTGGCAAAAAAAATTAACCCTTACTGGTTTTCCCATGCGTCAAGACCATCTTTTTAACCGCTTATTTGTATAACTTGTAAAAAGTGGCATATTCAGAATAGTAACAGCAATACAAAATTATTAAATCTATGCTTGAAGCAAGGTATGAAGAGACCAATCTTCCTTAAAGGGAACTTTACAGAAGTGAGATATTGTTGTGGATTTAGAAAAAAGAAAGTATGATTATTTTATAGAGAATTTGGGAAAATGCAGGCCAAGAGGTTGGAATATAGGAGGAAGTGAGATTATAGGTTAGACAGACCAAACTTGTGTCAAAGTTTAAAGGTGATGATAAAGCTGCATTAAACTGCACAGGGCTGGGAGAGAAGATGACACAAGAAGCTGGAGTGGTGGTATATGTAAGCTGAAGTATGTGACTTGAGTGGTACAAGAAGGAAAATGAAATGTATAAAATTTTGAAACACTTCCCCAGTTTCAGCTTTGAAATAGTCTAAAGAATTAAGTAGTGGATTGTTTTGCTAGAATACCTTTGCTTTTACGCAAAGTTTAGATCCCATGTCTGACACGGAAATTTAGTAACTGACAGAAGATATTAATACACACATGTAAAAATAAGCAAGGGGAAAAAAAAACAAAGAAAGAAAGATTTCTACAGAGTTTTCAGTGATTTCAATAAAGAGCTGTGTAGCAGGCATCCCATAAAGGCTGACCATTCCAAAAGGCAGGTCTGCACCACCTGCCAAGTACACTCACCCCATAAATGTCAGCTACCAGCTGTTACCAGTGCTGGAAAGGGGTCATCTTACTCAGCACCAAACACTGCTGACCAATTCAACACAAACATACCAAGAACGTGCCCAAGGATCTGGGCATCTGAGAAGAGAATATTTCTGCCTGCAATAAGCACTCTTGAAGTTACTTTACAGAATCCAGGAAAAATAATTCTCAGCAAAAGGTGAATAATCACAAACTTGCAATAAGAAGCCCTTATTTTGATTTCAGCTAAATTTGAATTTGAAGGTAGAGAAACAATTTTCCTTCCATTTCAGTCTATCCTTGCTATTCATCTACAGGTTAATTTTTGCTGTTTCAAACTACAGAAACTTGCTGTCTTGCTAACTAAACTTAAACCTGACACAGCTTAACAGAATTTCAGCAGTGGAAAGGGGAGTTTTGGCTTGATACACGTTCCCATATTTCTGTAATATTTCACATCTAGAAATTTATGAGGCAATGCTACTTAGTCCAGAATCAGTATTGGTTTCAATGAAGAGAGCACAGCAGTACACCTTTCTGCTGCAGCATTTTAACAAGTATGCATGCTTACAAGCCTAGCTCAATAAGTCACAAATGCCTTTGAATTTTTTAAAGCACAACTTCTAATTTACATTTTAATCAATTTCCACTACACTGAAAAACAATATTAAAAATTGTTGTCATGTCGGTATATGTTTTTAGTGTTTCTTACTCCCTCATTTGGAAGCATTTGGTAAAATCACAGTGCTTGTTGAAAGTTCTTCTGCTATAATTTAACACTGAAATAGTATCAAAAATACTGCAAATAAAATTTGAAGTTCCTGAAAATATTTTAATTTATATGAATCCTTGTAATTTAAAAAGGAATAAGATAAGTAAAAGCCTCAAGTGAATCTCATTATAGTTTAATTACAGGGAAAAGAGTAGCCATACTTGTGGTATTTTGGAAGGTAAGAGTAGTATTACTACTACTGCTTCTACCAAGAGCAACAGTAATCTGTTAACACTCTTGATCATGAGAAGGAGTGATTATGTAAAATGCAGGCTTTAACTTAAAGAACCATAGAAAATTCCTGCAAATAATCCCAAAAGGCTAAAAAACTGCAGCCCCTCTGATCTTATGATGTTATAAGCAATACTTTAACTTGTACTCTCTAGCCTAGGTAGCCATTACCTACTTAGGTATTTCAAGCAGTATTTGTGCTGTGCAAAGACTATAAAACTCGATTTAGCTTTTCTATTTCCATTGTATGTAGAAGACTAGCATATATTGGCTTTTCACTCTGAGTGGCATGTGTTGAACACTTCTTTCAAGGTGAAACAGAAGTTAATTTACAGATGTTGTGGAAAATAAAGATAATCAGAGAAAGAGAGCAGCATAACTAGCTATATATCTATATATTATCTGCATGGAAAAGGAGAATTTAACTTTAGAATTTGGCTTTCCTCTTTATCAGATAATGGAGACAAAAAGGTGTAATGGGGTGTTAGAGAGGATAAACAGGAACTACTAATCTTCTGCCCATAAAAAAAGTTATCAGTTGCATAACAGGTTGGCTAAACCTACTCTAAAACACACCTATAATGAAGACACTTCGATAAAAGGGTAAAAAACCCTGGTGAAAGCCAGGATTTACCAGGAAAAGTACACTGAAATCATAAGAATATAAGTATGATACAATCTGAAGCTTCTCCTCACCTCTGCATGCACAGCAATGATATTCACTAATGCTTCTTTCAAGTAGTTTCTGACACCTGAAACAAAAGAAACAAAATAATTACTTTCATTTTGTTGTCTCAACAACACCATAATATTCTGCTGTTCAATACAGTACTTTTTATTTTCATTTTTTACTACTACTTTTGCAATCAGAGGCAGAAAGAGAAAGTTCCATAGCCACACCACCAGTCTATTTCCTTTTTCAAATCAAATGGAGAAAGGCACATTTCCTTACAGCAGAAGGTTAAAAAAAGCCAGTAGGTTCCTGTTTTAGTATTCTTCTCTAGCAACATAATTTCACCAATTCTGCAATTTAATAAAAAACTAGCATTATTAAAAAAATACATTCTGGATGTTTTGCTAGAATATACACACCATGGCACAGAACATACACCACAGTTTGATAAGTTCTAAAGAACAAAGACAAGAGGTTTTGTTTGTATAACAGTCTTCAAGATCTTACTACTTTATCAGCTTCTCTATCTGTGAATTATTATAGATAGGAATAGCAAGGTCTCTTGTTTATCTGAAAGTGGTTCAGAATATATTACTCATGGCAGTTTATAGGAGATGTCATGCCTTAGTAGAAATTTCCTTTTGGGGAAGGTGGAGAAGTCAAATAAGCATTTTCTTGCCAAGCTTATGAAATGCTTGTCAATTTACACTAACAAGTGAATTCTAAACAGAAGAACATCCAGCAATGTGTGCTTTAGTTAGTACAAGCTCTTAGTACTCTCTGCTGCTGTAATTCTGTAACTTTCCCAGCCTGTACTCCAGCCGTCTAAGATTTAAATAAGGCAAAAATCTAAAACTGCCTCACTTATTTTTATGGCCACCTCATTTTGTAGGCAAAGAAAAATTAGAAAGCATTCAACTTATTATGTATAAATTCTGGAAGTACAAACAAAGTAATGAGAGAGGGTTAGTGATCCACATGACCTCAACTTCTGATTTTGATTAGTCTACCATTAATTAGAGAAAGTGCAATGACCCCATCCCTCCCTTCAATATATTCAATTGACAGTAAAATACAAGAATCATCAACAAAGACTGGTGAGACCATACAGCTCAGAGATCACAGTGTGATTAAGGCTAATGCTATAAAAATTACAAAGTGAACTTTTAATCAGTTCATCTTACTTGCTCCACCTTTCCTCAGATAACACTGATGCAGAAACTTAGTCCTGCTACAAAAAAGGGGTTACCAGAGATCATAAAAATGAGCTGTTCTGTGAGAAGAGTAGCATCTCTCTACTGCCACCTCAGTCATGCTTGTATCTTTAACCATTGACCACACAACTTGTCTCAAGATCTAAAAAGGTGACACTTTTTCTTTGTTAGACAATTATGGATAAAAATTTTATAAAAGTAGGACACAAGGATGACAGGACTGTCAGGAGCAAACATCTAGGATGTCCAATGGGATGCAGTCTGGAAGTTAGAAAAATACAAGCCTTTCTCCACATATTCCAAAACATCTCTAGTGCCTTTTCTCTTTACCTTTATTCTTCCCCTTAAAAATCTCAGTAGTTTTTTTCCATTTAAATTAACCCAAAGAGAAGTCAAATAGTATTGTATACCAGGTTGCAAACTAAAAATTTCTTTCATCTTAGCAAATCAGTGAGGGAAGAATAAAGCAACACTAGAAATTTTATGAAATTGACTTTCTTTCTCCTGCCCCGTAACCTTGCAAAACAAAGCAAGAATGTTACACACCAATACTTGAACCACACCAAAAGATCACAGGTATATGTGGAAATGTAACACCCCCTTCCTTTTCCTCTTCTACTGTTTCCCTTCTTTTACTTCATTCTGGCCCTGTTTATGTCCTCTGAACACTTTGTATCACACCCCAGAAGCAAATACAACTTGACCAGACACTGAACAATGGTATGCAAATCACATCAAGAGGTGCAGCGTGAATTTGGGAGCTGGTCTGCAGTTAAACCTCAGGGTGCAAAGCATTGCTTTTGGTCTGCAAACCTATATGGTATCCAGCTTTTGTCTGCCTACCAGCCTCATCTTGTGACAGTAGGATCTTTCATGTGGGAACTGTGATTTTACTTTTGCACAAATGCTGCACAAGATTCAGACTTCGACAGCCTCCCTTCTCTAGGGATACCTGAGCACTGTCATGGCATGCTCCTCAGTCAATCAAAATTTCATTTGTAACCTAAACAGCATTTCTCTGGCCCAGCTGAGTGTTCCCTAATGACATATCTCACTCAAACCCTGCTACTGTTGGGGAGCCGTAAGGAAAGTACAGAGAGGGGGCTGCCATATCAAACACAGGGCACGTGTGTCTTCTGCAGAGGTGGCCAGCAGGCTGAGCAGGGAAGAAGTGTTATCAAGGAGGTGAGTGAAAGGATAGAGACTGAAGCGGGGTGTGTAAAAGGTGATGTGGTTCCAAGGAAGAATCCTCATTTCCCACCTATCCCACCTAAACCCCCGAGGCAGTGTGCCTCTTCTCATGCATTCATGCAACTTGGCTCAGGGTAGGAGCTGCTAATTCTGCCTGCTGCTGTAAGCACCCGAATTAAACAGCTTTTGACTGTGCTAGTAAAAGTTGCTATCTCTATATCTGCAGAAACTCTCCGTAAGGTATTTCATGAAGAGTTAGTTTCCAAGTTGCCATCACTGTTATAACTAAGTTGCTAAGTACTGTTAATTTCTAAAAGCATGAAATACTAATATCAGCAACATTAATGGCAGGTGTTGCACACCACTGTCTGATGGTTCTCAGCTAAGGCAAAATACTTATTTGTGCCAGAACTCAGAATGAATTCCGTAAATGGAATGGAGATGGAAGCTGTGGTAAAAATTAAGTGAGAGTAGCTTAGTATTGCGTATTGCTAGCCTATCCCAGTTGCATGATATAATTATTAACTTAAACCTCAGTGAAAGGGCATAATCAGACATATTTTATCTTCCATCCTTGTACCACACACAAGGACAAATGAGTGAGCTAAGAACTTAAAGGAGATTAGGGCTACTGGGATTGCAAGAAATAATTAGGTGTTCCTGACCTTTCATAGCAGGCTCAGTCCTGCAATGACTGCAGGATCAGGGAGCTCAGTACCAGCACAAATATTTCCTCAGTTTCTTCGACAGGTTTTACAAGTTAAGAGCAAATAATTCAGCACAAACTGTGCAAAGCTATGCAGTGTAGAGACAGTCTATGTATATGAAACTGCAGTTGCCTTAATTGCAGCATTTAATAACCTGAAAGACCTTGTCTTGGTAAGACAGAAAGAACATTCAACAGCACTCTAAAATTCCAGTTAATGGAACCAGACAGGGAAAGAGGGGTAGAGCTATGCAACATGAAGGACAACACAGGTACAAGAAAGAAAGAAAAGAATAAGTGAACTGACCATCAGTGAAGTTAGGCTGGAAATAAAAGGTCAGTGTGTAAAGGTTTGCTCTAAGCTATGAAATATGTGGTTTTATGACAATCATTGCTGCTGGGGGGGGTCAGTTTCCTACCACAAATAGAACATAAGTAAAAAGGGTATTTCCCCCCAGCCCTTCCTTTTCTCTTATTTGTGAAGGATTTGATTTTTGGATGTGGAGACAAAGCCAAACATATTGGAATGTCAGGACCTGCAGGCATAGTTAGTAACTGTACTATATTTTGAAAAGCTACAATTAAAAAATATCCAATTTCTGATTTATATCACTGTACTGTTTGTGGCAGGCTTTGCTGAAGCAAAGTATTACTTTTCTGGAGTATGATTCACTGGTAATACAAGCAGTGGCATCCAACTGTGAATTTGTTGTGAAATTCATTTCAAAATGAAAAAATTCTGTCTAGAATAGAATTTTTGTGCAGCTTTCTCTACAACTGTTCAGCAGCCCACGCAATTACAGTTTTTGGGACACCATGCTGCCAGTCCTATTATACAGCACTGAAAGCTAATGCACCATGTAACTGTAGGTTGCAACTATTAGGCTAATCAAGTGAAACATAACATTCTTAAGTCTAAAATACCTCTTATTTAGCATATTGAAGCACAAATACAATGCCTTTCCACTGCTTCTGACAGAAATGTGTTAAAGAAAGTCTCAACAAGCCCTTGCAATTTCTCTGAGGAAAATGTTATTATTCTGTTACAACATAAATGCATTCCACTCCCACTCTATTCTTAATACCAAAGACTGAATTCTGGAATTCTAGCTGCCACTAACAAAGCCCCAGCATTACTCTAAAGAAAAATGGATGGGAAGACTTAAGACATAAAAATGAAGGACAGTTTCAGCCATCAACTATCACAATGGCTGACAGAAACTAAAATAGCAACTTCCAATTCTGGACTCTCCACTGTACTTTCTACCAGAGAAATATATAACAAAATTATTCATTAATTTCCAGTTTACATGACCTATTAATTTTTTTTTATTTTTAATTTTTTACAACTTAAATGTGTCAGTCTATGTTACAAAGCAATTTTAGCAACACTGTAAAGCTGTAGCAAGGATGACTGTGTGAATGATGGGAAAAGCAGAAGGGCAAAAAGTTTGTGGTTCTGAGGAGTAACAGAAACCAAACTTTCAGCTTGCCAATACAGGAGTCATTCAGGAGACCTTCAGATGGTGTAGTGCTACCAGTGTCCCACTTGTAGTTCTCAGAGATATGTTTCCCCCAAGTACTTATATGACATCGTTATACTATGAAACCCCCAAAGTGACTGAATAATCCTGCAAGAGCTGGGATTTACACATACCACATGTGTAATTTTAAAACACAGAGAGGCTACAAAAACTTGCATGCAAAAAAAGAGCAAAGGCTGCACACAGAGTAAAACTGAACTCGTCAAGCTGCTTTTTCTGTGCCAGAAGCTAACACGGGTCTTCAAATGTTCCCAGTCCTTCTACAGTAAACTGATAGTGTGAAGGATGATATGAGCTTTAAACATTTTTTAAGCCTTCTGCAGACTCAAGAGTTCAAAGAATGCACTGAACTTCAGTGAGGACAACAGAAACACACAGGAAATTTTAACCCAGGAAGACTGAGTTTGACACACTTTTAACTCTTGTGAGATTGGAACCTCATTTGAGATGGACAACTGGGAATCCAGCCTTGCTGCTGCCTCTCACCAAACCAGCCTTTTAGCTTGCCTCTTAGGTTGCATGCAAAAAGGAGGAGGAAAGGATAAATGCACATAACTTAAGAAAAAAGCAGGTGATGTCAGCAGGTACCTCTGCTTATCAGCAGTAAACCAGACATTGAGGATGAAAGGCTATGAAGGGTCAAAAGAAAAGGAAAAAGGCAAATTTAGTTAAAGAGAAATCATGCAGGAATATTGAAAGCTACTGGTCCTTTCTGGAAGAGCTAGAAAAGCCATCCACAGGAAATTTTACAGTTTGACAGCTGCCTTTTTTTTTTTTTTTTAATAAAGAAGACTGAACAGTTCTTAATATGTTGACTAAGCTACCAGTCCTGTTTCACGACTGAGTTGACTGCATTATTAGAAACCTAAGCTCTGAGGGAGTGAAACAGAAATGAGTGTTGGGTAGGCACAGAGCCACCAATTTAGGGAACAACAGAGAGCATTCTGAGACCATTCTGTAGGAGGTCAACACTTAACCAGGCAAGTAACTGCAGCTGGTGGTAGCAATGTTTCTTAGTGCTTCTGTAAAGAGAGCACTAAATTTGTTGGCCTTAAGGCTTGAGCATGACTTGGTAGAGATAGGAAAACTGATGCCTGGGAGTCTGAAGTTTCGCATTTTAAGACACATCCAATTGTACGCAATATTTTTTTACAATTTATTGTTCTGTTTGGTGGGTTACACCAGTAACAGTCAATTAGTCTGAAACCTCTTTTTTCCTGATTACTTTGTAATGAAAACTTTCCTGAGAAAAAGAATAATGTATAGAATTTGTTGATCCAAAAAGATTAATATTTTTCATATCTAGCAGAACAGCAATAATTGCCTGTTCCTGGACATTTCATTTGCTACTCTGATAGTAAATTTAGAGGAGGATGAATGCAAAAAAGTATTTCATCTGCTCTGTTCTAATGAAGGAACTGGCTTTTAAATTTTTTTATATATATATTCTTTACAGTTACATTACACCCTATTGCCAGATTTAAGCAAAATGGTATTGGAAATGTTAATTTCTAAGCTTCATATATATCATGCCAAACTTTACAGCATGTCACACATGAAGTGTTCTGAACTGTATGTCAGTTAAGCTCCCGCAGCTCTTCTCTAAGTTTTAAATTTGCTATGTGAAACTGTTGGAAAAAAAAAAGCTGCACACATCTACTGCAAGTCGTTAATCAGTGCTGCATAGTGCACATTAAAAAAGAAACTAATGAATGGTATCCACAAAGCCATGTAGATGTAACTTCTTTAAACAGTCTGATTTTAACTGTTAAATTTCCTCTAGGTTCTGTCTGCACTGCAGCTGCAATAGCAGTATTTAATACCTGCTTTAACTAAAATTATTGTGGCACAATCTCTAGTGTGGTCACACTCTTCCCCAATGCAACTCCTGTTACAGAAGGATAGTAAGCAAGATTCCTTTTGGGATGGCAGACAATTATTTGTATTTCTGCAGCTCTTGAAAAGGCAGACTGTGCTCTGCAACACACCAAGTCAGCCCTGTCCTGCCCTGCGCAGTCCATGTGGGAATTTCAAGCTTAGATGTATCCTCCTGACAAACCAAGCTGCCCCACACACCACAAAATTTCACTTTTCAATCTAACCTAAACAATAACTTCCAGTTAAAATTAAGTGATCTCTTTCCAAACCCCAAACATTTAAACAGGTAAGGCAGAAAGGCTGGGAGGGGGAAGAGGCTCTACAGAGTAAAACACTGTCTGAGGTCACAGCAGGTCAGAAGAGCAGTCAGCACTGCCTCCATGCAAAACCTGCTTGAACAATTTAAAAAAAAAAGGTTATCTGTGCAGAGGTGTTTTGGTAGAAAATTTTTAATTTACAAGATCTACAGATAATTCCAGGCTTCCCATACTTATGGATCACTGCCTGACTCCTCCAGTGCATGCAAAGATCTATCAACTACCTTATACCAAGAAATGAACAGGAAGCAGCAAAGAATAAAAGTGAAAATTCAAATGCATACCAAAAAATTTGTATTTTTAGGATGCAGGATTCCAAATAAACATCACTAATAATGTACCTTACATATAAAATATTTCAGACTCAGGGTACTGGACTGTGAAGTACATATAGGAAAAAACAGTTTATATTACTGGGAATTCCCAATATTGGGAAGTATTGGGAAGGTATTTATGAAGGAATATTCCTCATATGAAGGAACAATCTTATTGAATTTTTCAGAGCACTTAATGGGGATTTGAATAAAATAACCCAAAACCAATTTGGATTTAGAATCAAGTGCCCAGGATGACATGAAAAAGGTTGCCATCTACTATGTACGAGGACCAAAAGCACAGCATGCCTGAGGCTGCATTAAATGCATTTGAAAAAACGTGTTGGCCCCCAAAACTATTCAGAAATCTAATATTTATAACCAGGGAAAGTTTAATGTGACTGACAGTCTGTTTAATTTTGTATGTTCCCAGAATAACAAACTGTAGTTGCCTCATTAGAAAATGCCCTAAATGATTTAATGTTTCTGGAAAATTATTTTAAGAGCTAGCAACTATTTGCAATTACTACAGTAAATGTGATTCCCCATTTAGAAAAGTAGTCTTTTAATTTCCCAGCAGCCTACACCTCTCAGGATAGCTCCCTAACTTATAGGAATAGACAGAAACCTAACTTGTTTGCATGCATGAGCCTTTCATGAACTACAGCACTGGTACATGAGTATGTTATGCTATTTTACTGAAGTGCCCCCACCCACACAGTGATGTAATCTAACCTGACACCCCACAGATGCTAAAAAAATATATATCTATTAAAAAAAGTAGAGATGTGACTTGGAATTTCCCCATGGACATAACAAAGCAGCTTACCTTTATTCTTTACAACAGCATAAAGGTTTCTCCCTTAAAAGACAGTTGATAGGAAATCAGCTTCAGCTAACAGTGGCCTGTTTTCTAAATTAAGGCAGCCAGAAAAGCCTGCTTATTTCTTCCTAATTACTAAAAATACATTTGCTATCATGCTTTGTTGTTAGCCCTGAATAAAAACATTTCCAGAAAACTGCTTGCAGGATGCTAAGAGCAGAACACATATATGGCAGTAGCTCTCAAAATACAGGAGATCCACCAGGTCACAACCTTTATCACCACCTAAGTGGCCTTATTTGTTTATTCTATTCCTTCCTCATTTTGACCCACTAATATTTTTTAATTTGATTTTAAAAAAGTTAATAATTAGTAGCTGTCACAAACCAAATAATAAGCAGTGTAAATAATGGCTTTCATTTACTTATTGCTTCTGTTTGCCCAAAGAAATACAGATACCACATCTTGGAGATTTAAATGGACATTATCATGGTCAGTAAATTCCTTACTTCACAGTAAGATTTATGTAGTCTGATTGGTAACACTATTTTTACAACCTTCAAACATGATTATAAGTGTTTTAAAAATATGTGCATAGTATATTAACAGATACATACAGGTAATACCCTAAGTACATTAAAAAAATACCATTTATAAGGCAAAGGTAAGTTAGTGGAAAGTAATTATTTAACACCAGTCTAGAATGAAAGACATAATTACAGCATTCACAGTTTTATGGATCCATATGATACACCTGAGCCAAGTTAAATGTCATACAACTCCTCCATTGTCATTAAAGCAGGAAAACCTACTTAAAAATAGGGACTTCAGAATCTCATTTTAATTTAAATGAGAATGTGAAATTTCTCACTAGGCCACTTCCTGCTATTGCTGGAAACATTCCCTCCTTTAAACGGAGATGGATTTCAAGGTACTGTACTTAATGTTGTTTTGAAAGCACATTAAGAAGAAAATGTGAACGTGTAGGCAAACTGGAAACTCTCTGGAGAGATTACCCACTTATTTAACCACATTTCCTGTTTTTTAACCCATTTGTCCTAAGTCAGTCCTTAGAGTACTGACAAAAATAGATTCAAGTGTGCTATAAATAGTTCATTAGCAGGTTTTTCTCAGTAAAACTGAAAATGTTTTGAAAATCTATTGTTCTCCATACTAATTAAACTGTGAATCAGATTAATGTTTTCTCAAAATTTTTGTCTGCATAGCTCACGTTAATTATAAATATAGAGTGCCTTGGGAATCTGAGAAAAAGTCCCAAGAACTAATAATGACCTAAAAAATAGCTATCAATAATTGAAATTTAATGAAAAAAATACTGGTAACCTATGTGGTGAAGTGCTTTTACAAACAACAGTTCTGAAGCAAGGGAAGAGGCTGATCATGCAGTCAGAACCTTTTAAATATTTTTGAGATCTGAAAACCAGAATGCTACATCTTTGAATTAGTCACCTTGCACTTATTTTCAGCCATGGTAGTGTGTTCATCTAACACAGTGAGTGTCATTTGAAGGACCTGATATGAGTAGCCACAAAACTAATTTCTAAAAATATTAAATGTGAAGGCTTTTCAGACTTTTGTTACATGTAGTTTTTGAACTATTTTAATTCAATCAATAGAAATTATGCCATGACATTCAAAGAACCTGAAAGTTTCTATCTTCCAGTTGCCTTGGAGTAGCAAGAGCTCTAAAGACTGCCAATACTGTGATTAGTATCTGTCTATGCATTAACTTCAGTCTACAAGAGGAAAACACCAAGAGAATAATACTGGTTCTGTTCCTTCTTGCACAGACCAGACTGAGATATCTTTAAAATTTAAGCTGCTGAGACTGTTCTGAACCTTCTGCTATCCCATTCAAACCACAGAGTACAGAATTAAAGTTGAAGAGGTCTACCCAATATTGCTGCTTTCCCTACAGATATTAAACTCCACTGCTTCTGCGATGGGATAGAATACAATTTCCTTTATTATTAAAAAGGAGCAAAATCTGTTAATTGTGAAACACTACAACAGAAAATGCAAAACCCAACAGTGCTTCACTTGGGAAGGAGAGGTGTTTGTTAGCATCAAATACCTAAAAGAGAAACAGATAGCTGAAGAAAAATTTGTTTTGTATGCATGTTCTTGCAAGGATTTTGTTAAGAGATGGATTTATTTTCACTTCCTCCAAACACAGTAACAAAGCATAAAGGGCATTTTACCAATCCAGACATGAAGGTCTTGAAGAAAAGATGCTGCATATCATAATTAGAATTGAAACATGAAGACTTTCAAACTGTGCAGATTTTTGCAGAATCAGTCAAATTTCAACCCACTAATCAGGTAATAAAGAATGTAAATGGTGAAAGAACAACAACCAAAAAAAGCCCCAAACCCCTTAAACCAAAAACTCCAACACACCAATGTAAAAAAATACCTAATTCAGAGGTTATTGCCATTCATACCCCTCCATCTAAGCATACACAGGTTTCAGCTCACTCAAATCACCACTGGTAAAGAAATGCATCCATGATCCTCATGTGAACCCAGTAATTGAGATACATGACCCACAGAAATTTGTCTTTTTGTTGTTGTCATTTAAGTAAGAGCAACATAGTCTGGCAGACTTACAGCCTTTACAGTACTCTACAAGTGCAAGCACCAATGTGTGGCTCTAACCCATGAAAGCAACCTGGTGTCAGAACAAGAATACAAACACTTTACAACCAACAGTGCACTGCTCTGTAGATTTAGCATCATGTAAAAATACCTTACCATTTCTACTTCAGCATTAACAGCTTTGGGGATGTTAAGTCTTTTTTTTTTTTTTTTTGGTGTTGTTGAATTAAAGTGGCTATATGTTTGACTTAAGGGAAAACCCAACAGCAGAAATTAATTACAACTATTAAAGTAGGTGGTTTGAGGAAGATGAAAAAAAAAATTGCACTACAAGAAAAGACATTTCACCCAACTAAAACATACCATCTAAACCAAACCCATTTTTCTTCCTGAATGGAAAAAAAAAATCAGGTTCTGAAGAATGAAATTTATGCGTGAGACACTTAGATATAACAAACCCTCCTTCTTGACAAGAAAATGAATACATCTATGGATGACTCAGTATTACCTGAACTTTATCTACCAGCAATCCATTTGCTGTAGAATGCTGCTTCTTTTTCCAGACAAAAAATGTTTAACAAAATTCTTCCCTCTGTCCCCCTTGATTTTCAGCATATAAAAGTCATAGCATTACGTATTGAAGTTCTACTATCACTAGATTTTTACTATAAGAATAATTTTAATGCTAAAGGATTTTCTTTTGATAAAGAGAGACTACTAATGGCCAACAGGTAAGGTGCTGGAAACAGGGCACATGTCCCTGGTATGACCAGGTTCCCACTGATTTTAGCAATTTGCAAGACAGGACTGTGATCCTTCTGTGTGCATCCAGGAAATGTAGCAGAGTGGAAATTTAATGGCTCTTTCCTGGTCACAGAAGGTTCTTAATTTTACAAAGTCTGTAGATGAAAGAAACACTGACACAATATTGCATTTAAGAGGGAACAGACTACAAAGTGTATATCAATATTTGTTAAGCATTGGACATATTTTCAAACAGCTGTGTGCATCAACAGTTTTTTCATGAAATAAAGAATGACTATGCTGACCAATAAACAACTCTGCTTCTTAAAAGTTCTTTTCCTATGTTTTTTTTCAGATTTAAGAAAAATTGAGAAAAACTGAGAAACAGACCAGCTGGTGGGTGGTACACAAATGAAGAGTACCATCATTGTGTAAAACCAGTGCCTACATATCTCTGGAGCCTGACACTCCAGTACTGTAGCCTTTTTGCCATTTTTTTTCCAAATTCTTCACAAGTGAGCCTCTTAAGAAAAAAACAAACAGCTGTACCCCTTGACAACTTTGACACAGGCTTCCAAAAGCCTGAGTGTGGTAACTCATCACACCTGGGGGTCACTGCCACTCCCAGACCTCTCTCACTTTACAGAAGTGAAGTCACACCTACAGTGGTGTCAGTAGGGCTCAAAGTCAGCAACACGGACTAACCCCTTCAGACTGCCCCAGAGATCCCCATACAGGAAGATTTATGTAATGACAAGAATGCCAATTTAAAAAGGTGTTCCACAGATAAAATAGTAGCTGCATTCACCTCATAAAGATACAGGATGACCAATTTAACAGGAAAAGCCAGTCACTTTAATTGTAAGGCAGACTAAAAATCAACATCTCTATCAAAACTGAGAACAGTTGAATCCAAAAATCTCAAGCAGCATTTCCTTTCATTAACACAAACCAAGCATAGTCTACAAGAATGTTCATTTATTTCTTTCAAACACATCATTTTTAAGGCACCCTGAAGGTGTCCTTTCATGATTTTATAAAACCTAAAATTATTAAAACCTTTCAAAACACAGACTCACTCAGGAAACTCTGTGTTCTTCTCATAATTCCTGCAGTCATTGGTACTGTAATAATAGCCTGTCAAACGCAAAATGACAGCAATTTCGTAAATGAAGAATGGGCTTAGAGATATACTATGTTTATGAATTTACTTCGGTTGTCACTCAAATATTATTATTATAAGAAATGATAAAACTGAAGTCAATTGATCCAAAAGGGACTAATTTCACAAATAATATTGCTTGGAACAATACAGACACTAATAATTTTAGTGTCCAGTTTTGCTCTGCATCTCTCTAACCTTCAAGTTACTGAAAAAAATTTAATTACGTGTGAAACATGTCCTGCATTTATTAGTAACTTATGACAAATAAACTTGGGTAAGAGAAAGTAAAGACAAAATTGGTAAGAGAAAGTAGAGTATGGACCTTTTAAAAGACTCTTTTTCAAGTAAGCAACTTCAAAAATGGTGCTTTGAGAGAAAGCTTATGAGCAGCACTAAGATGCACAGTTCTCATTTTTTGTACAGCATGTTTTCTTATTAGCTTTGATGATTTTTTGGAAGTTGCTATTTCTATTGAATCATACAAATATATAATGATAACAAGCAGGTGGCAATGCATAATTATAAAAACCCCAATACTTTTTGAACTTGATTCTGCAAACGTCTGTGAATGTTCTTAACTCAAAAAATGGAAGCAGTCCCCACACTGAAAAAAAGCACAGAACAAGTTCTTCACACACTTCCAAACTGCTTTGTGTACCAATTGTACATGAAATACATGAAAGTATATGAAATTTTTATTTGTCATTAGTAACTAAATTCAGCAAGTTGGCAACCAAATCAAAGCCACCGTATTAACTTACAGACAATAATGGGTAGCAGTATTTAGCAGGCATGATGAAGTATCAAGTCATGGGAAAAAGCTGACTGAAGAATAGGACTTTGATTACAGATTCAGTGGATTCTTTGGAAAATGTAGTAGAAGTTGTGCTCTGCTTCATTTCACCAAATTCTCCAATTTGATTTCTATGGTAAAATCTAGTTACTTGTTTTTGAAGTGCATTTCACACAGAATCACACAGAATTTGGTTCTTTTTCCACAGACTTAATAACTTGGGATGACCTTGAAGGGGTAATCATCATTTTGCCTTTCAGCCAGCCCTTACTTCCACCAATGTACGTATTTAAAAACTGCAACACGTACTGCAGTCAAATGCATGTAGATCAGCGTATCAGGAATAATTACTCACAAGAGTATACCTTAAATTTATGGCAAAAAATGCCCTAAGTTGATTTTATGTATAGCTTTACTTATCTGTCTGCATAAATAATCAGTTGGTTATTTAACTGTGTTGGAACCAGATAATAGCAGCTTTTAGAGATGTTACTGCAGAAAAAGAAAACCAACCAAAACTCCAACAACAAAACCACCCAACCAAACCCCAACAATCAAACAAAACAAAAAACCCCACCACACCTTACTGTCTTCTAGTCTGCTTGAAAAAGGAGAAAGTGAGAGAAAATTGTTGTAAGACATATACAGTATTCAGTGAGATCATATATTAATCTTATTTATTAGTGTGAAGGTGAGAACTTGCACTCACTTCCAGTGTTACTATTTAATTGTTTTTTCACTTCCAAGCTTTACTGAATCCCTACAGAATTTTGAAAATGGCATGGATTTGAAATTAAGAATGTTTCTGCATGACCTGAACAATAGATTCTCAAAAACTATTTAATCCAAAATCAACATTTGGAAGCTATCTTGACTCAGGAGTGACCCACAATAACTGGAAAGCTTAAGATTTTCACAGTTCAAAGTAAAGGCTTTTAATATTTTTGAATTACTTCAACTGCTGAACAAACCCAACACTAATTTCATCCACACATCAATAAAGTTTAAGTGTTTCATTAAATTTAAATTGCTATTCATTGTATAAAGAAATTTTAAGCTAATGAAATGTTTTTTATTACAATGGATCTGCTGTACTGTTAGAAGCCGATCATATTTTCCCACTTACAAAGTAAGAGTTCAAGGGCTTGATAACTTGGCTACTGAGGGAATATGCTCCAGGCTGAATTTTATATAGAAATTTTGTATAGAAAGCTAAGGTTTTTTGTTACACTAGAATTTTTAACTTAAAAACACACACACAACCCTGGGCAGAAAGTGTTATGAAGTACTGAGGAGACAGCTATTTTCCCACTGTGCTAGTAGAACTCTGCAGGTCTGTCCAGTGACAAGGTTCATTTTGGAGACTGAATTTTCATCAGTGTTTTTAAAATGTTAAATCCAATAGCAACCTTAACTATTGCACATGTTCAGGATTTAGGAAATAGTAGTTTTTACTGTTCCCCTTTCATCCTGAAATCAGTATTGTTTTATGCTTGACCATGGACCCCTTAGGCAAAACTTCAAACCATAACCAAGAATGTGAACTGACCAGTGGGTTCAGTAAGGGCATCAAGGTTATTGGACTGAGCTGCTGAGCTGCCTGGGGCAAATTCTAGATGTTTTAAGATGATTTTCTGCATCTGCACAGGAGGTAGTATAATGCTGTATTTTATATGGCCCTTGAAGAATCTCCACCACAAGACACTAAGCACCTTTATCAGGGGAGATCACTCACTGTTACAGTTTGTTTCTAATGACTACCTGCATGCTAAAGGTTAACAAGACAAAACCATTCTCTAAGCATAACAGTGTGAATTATAGGAACTACACAGGCAGGTCCATGGGATGAAAAGTCAAGGCACAGAGAAGTCTGGTAATTTTGATGCAGATGAGTTTATTTGGACCAATACCAAAGTTTTAACTTGGGACTTTCCATCTAAATATTGCACACAAATCTCTGACTATAAACACCAGCAAACCAACCTCTTCTACAGATCAAGCTTAAATTTGAGCCACATTCACCTATGAATAGGTAACAGCAACACAATTGTGTTTCACAAATATTAATCATGACCTGTAAATGCTTCTTGATCTTACAGGGTTCCTATGTAGGCTGCCTTCTGAAACTGTGACAGTGACCCGAGTATGATCTGGGTAAAGGTTGCCAGAGTGACTTGGAAACAGTTCTGGGTAGAAGAAGAGAGCAGTCACAAGATCTTTTGGCAGCTAACACTACTCAACTGCATATTCTGAGAGAAAAAGTCCCTAAAATTAGCACACCTGTGGAAATAAATCTTTGAAGGAAGAGAATAAATCCAAGCTAAAAAGCCTAACTAGGGACTCCAGAACAGCTAATAATTTGGGACTACAGGCAATTTTACTTTTCATGTGACTTACTCTGCCCACTCCACTAGTTTTCATTACACCTCAGTTTGTTAAAGATTGCCACGGAAACTACCTTGAGTATTACCAGGATAATAAAAAATCTGATTTCTAAGAATAACAATTAAAGGAGCAGTCTAACACAGCTCACTCAAACACCTCATTCACAGCCAAGGTTTGAATTTATTTTGGCTCATAACCCAAGTAGTAATGAAATAAAACCAAGTAATAGTAATAGTGACTATTGACTTGGAGTTCTAAGCTTTCTGGCGTACGATCTTCTCATACCTCCCTCACCTCCCTAGTCTTTGGTTCTGGCTTCCAAACCCATCTGAACCAACCCCACCGAGTTCTTACTCTCACACACTTCCATCCATTCTTTCTGCTCAGTTATCTAACCTGCAAACCCAATCTGCCTGTGCTCCAAAACTATTCCCTGCATCATTCCATAATATTGGGGCACCCAAAGAATTCAGTAAATCAGGAAACATAAGGATGCCATTTGTGCCTATCAAATGCAACATAAATATGAAAGCATTCACTGTGCCAACAAGCTAGACCATGGAGTATTGTTTTATTGATAACACAATTTATTATTACTTTTATTGAAAGGGTTGAGACAGTACATAACTTGTGTGGATATACCCTCATTCATGCTTGTAAATAACGAGTGCTGGAAGAGGGGGGAAGAAATGCTTGCCCTTTCTCCTCTATGCATTATCAATTCCAATCTCCAATTAGCTTTCTGCTTTGAACAATGCAGGGATTAGATCCTATTACCAAAGACAGCCATAAAAATACTAAATGATATTCGAAGATCTTAAGTGTTTCTCAGAGAGTATGCCTGAGGGGCTAAAAATTTTTTAGGTCTCCCCATAACAGAATCAAAACCAAACCAAAACAAAGGTTGTTGACATTAACACATGTCCTCACAGTGGCTGACTATATAAACAAGAAAATGCTGAAATGTTGACAAGTATCATACAAGTTCCTACAACTGGCTAGACAACAGAGGAGACTTCAGAGCTGTCAGACATGCCTGGTAAGTAAATCCTCTGAAGCTGCAGTAACTATTATCTCATTCAGGTATTAGAGTGACTTGTCATACCATCAGTTAGAACAGGTACATAAGCAGATACAATTCTCAAGCTACATGACTAAACTGCCATCTGACCAAGGAATCACTGCAAGACTTCATTTTAGAGATAGAAGGATTTTACACACATGCTTTTCCCATCCCTAAAGCAATACAAATTAAGTCTGGTTTAGGTCTTCCAACTTTTCAAACAAGGCAGATGCTTTTCTCAAATAGATTATTTCCCTTTTAAAAATACATCTTGCTTAAGCAGTCAATTTTCATATTTGCTGACTATTTAATTTTATAGTTTGAGAAGAATGCAGGTTTTCCAACTTTTAATGAAAAAATACTGAAGTCAAAATGTTTTTGGAGCTTAATAGTCTTTAGCAAGACACAGACACATAAGACAGAAATGCCATAAGGTATCCTAGCAAGAAGTTTGATACGTAAAACCCAAGAGAAGCTGGAAGAATGATGGATAGCAGGCTAGTAAACAACTACTGGTACGCTTAATAGCAGAAAATGTCATAAATCAGAATTGTGAGGGAGGCAGGACATGTGAAAACCAAGAGGAAGCATAAGGTATAAATCAGATAAGATGCAGATAAACTCTACTGAATACTTGTACATGTGGAGTCTAAAGGCTGATGAGACCAGGCAACAAAAACTTGAATCAAAATTAGCAGCAGAAAATCTTGCATGCAAGAAGTTGGAGAAGCATAAGAAGATATCTAATAAAGTCAAAATACAAGTGCAACTTAGTATGTAGCAAGTGGAAAATGTGATGTCTATCCAGGATAGTTTCTAATGGGATTTCTATAATAGCCAGAAATTAAAGGCAATGTGTTGACAGAAACTACAGGAAGCTGAGGGGCCATTGCCTTCCTCTGTTCTCATCTTTTGAAAGGACAATATGCATTCCATTTCACCAGCTAGAATGATCCTTAAAATTTTTAATTCAGACACAAATATAATATGAAAATACAGTGTTGTCAGGAGTGAGAAATAGATTGCAACCTAAATGCCTCAAAGTGAAATTGAAAAATAATTTCAAGTTAAAATGAAATTACACAAATGAAGGTATTTTGACACATGCATTGAAATTTGTGCTTATGTTTCAAGCAGCAAATTAGTTTTTTACAAAAAAATGGCAGGGCTACAATATGAGGGCCCCTGACTTTACAATTTTAGTACATGATTCTACTCTGTGAAGAATTACATGCAGTAAAACAAATGCATGAACTGTAGTCATTCAACGCATGGATTGTTACACTTGCTGGTTGAATGGGTCATATAAGGATGAATGATTTCAACTCAACCTAATGCAAATTTGATTGTTATATTGTTGGTATTTCCTTACCAGAAGCACAAAACATCAATTTACTAATGTACGTTGCAAGAGCAGTTAGCTTGAATGAAAACCAGCATATTTTAACTGGACTATTTAAAGACTGCTGTGTATAAGAATCCTCTTATGTCATAAATAAACGACTAGCATTTTGTAACAAACCCCCCCAAAATTACAGGTCCTTTAGCAATTTCATTTGCCAGTACAGAGGATTTTTTCCCCTTAACATATGCAACAGACCTGCAAAACATTGTTTTCTTCCTGTTCACATAACATGGCACATTCTATTCCTGCATCAAAATACCAGAATTTGGCCATACTAAAGCATAAAAATTCAGACAATTCCTAAAGAGAGGACATCAACAGATTGAGGCCTGTTGGAGTTCAAAATCATCTACCATATGTAAGTAAGATAATTCTGAAGCTATCCTTTTAAACGGTTAGGAGAAATCTAAAGGGTTACAGAGATTTCAAACAAAACTATTTTGCACATTTCAGTCAAAAACTAATTGCTTATTTCTAACAAAAAATAAAAAAAAAAAGAAAGAAAAAGAAAATGATTTGTACTATATCCAAATGTTTTTAAGATGTAAATGCACTTGTCATCTTTCATGTAAGCAGGGTGCTAGTGCCCCAAATTAAACAAAAGAAGAAAAGTTAGGGTTGACAAGTATGTCACTGCGTAAGTACAAATTAAATATGCCTTTTGATATTTAATTTTTAACTGTTGAGTACCTTTTCATCAGGCTATTGCCATTAGAAGTTTTTTATAAGATTATTAAATTAGACAAATAACAGATAAAAGATGTGACAAGTATAAAAAAATCTGATTTAGCAGATCTGACGCACTTAATCTTTTACTGTGATAGAGGCATTTCATATATTTGAAGTGTTTCAAACAATGATCTCTTAACACACCAAAGAAGAAATTCAGATATAACTTGACTATATTCAATTTATGCCAAGTACAGAATGAATATCTAAAAAACACAATCACCTTTCAGTTGAAAGTGCAAAATCCCCAAAACTTTCAAAGCAATGTGAAATTTTAAATACTACAGTCCCCCCCCCACCCCCATATCTGACAAAACAGGTGAAACACAGAAGATACAGATTTAAAAAAGATTGTTAGAATAGCAGCTGAAAATCTGTATGCTTGTGAAATCTGAGTGAATGCTGCTGAGTGATGCAGCCAGCATCTCAAAAATAAGTTATGAAGAGATATCACCATTATCTGAATTGTTCGGGAAAAGAAATGAACATCAACCTTGTGTGGTAAACAAACCCTCACATACTACAGTCTTACAGAAATTAATACAGTAATTGCATATGTAAACAAATTAAATATAATCAAACTTGCCATATTATGAAAAGTACTTCGACATTTGCATGCAAAAGCTCATATTAATAATCTAAAAGACTGAATACCCACATAGTACAACTACCTTTGCTTATATTACAAAAACATTAATGCACAGAAATCTTTTCTATCCCAATTCAGAGCAACCACCTCATTCACTCTCCAAAAGTCAACAGCCTTGCAAGTCAAAAAAGATCAATTTTTTAATAACAAATAAACCATGTAAAAATATAAAAATAAATATAAATAAAATAATAAATTAATTTTGTCACATGACTAAGACATAACTTATGCTTTTTAAACTAGAAAGCAAAAATGCACAAAAACCCACAATTTACTGCCAAAAAAGAGATGTATGAACAGGAACAAAAAAAAACCCTGTATGTTAAACTATCAGATTGAACAATATACACAAAAACCAATCTAAACACATACCTGGCAACTGATTAACACTATGTTTCCTATTGTTCCTTTCATCTCTTTTAATTATGTTAATAATGTAGAATAAATTAGAACAATGCTTCAAACAAGACAAAAGAACTAAACTACATTTCACTGCTGCTGCATGTTAAAATTGAAGTCTGTCTTGTAAAGACTCAGAAGTCTACATTGAAATTAAAGTGAAAACTTAAATGAGTTATTTATTAACAATAAATCTAATTAAGTTAATAAAACTGCCTTCTAACACCGGTAGTCACACCTTAGATCAAAATAAAGAGCCAAACAAAATCACTTTGTGTACAAGCTCTGACATTCAGACCTTACATACTGAAAAGTGCATGCATGTTGAAAAAATAAACAGTAAAAGTTTTAGCACGTAGGCTAAATGAAAATTTGCCCCATGCAAACAATTTATCCTTTTTTATATTTAAAACTAACAAAAAGCATATGTATAAGGAAATAGCTGATAATTATAGGACAATTGTCTAAATGAGCAAGGCATAAGCTTCTTCCACACTGACAGAAACAGGGTACCACACTTGAATAGTACATATTTTTCAAAGCTTGCTCAAAAGGCAGGCCTCTTAATTTTATTCTAAATTCTTCAGAACTGTTCATTTAATACAGTTATTCTCACTCTTGTATTTTTCTATGAATTTTATGATGCAAGAAATTGTCCCCAGTACTTACAGCCAGATGCCTCCAGAGCTGCCAATGATAAATTGTGTCAAGGTTTTGGATAACACTTTTCTGAATGCTCTATAACTTACAAGATTTTAGCTAGTCAAATTAACCATGAATGTTCAAACTGACAGGATTCAAAGAAGGTGTTTTAAAGATTAAAACAGAAACACTTAAGTGAGTTATTTACATGACATAGAAAACTCTGTGGACAGAAACCTACTGGCACCTTTTTTCCCCACCCAGATTATGCTTCACTCACTTCTCAAATTCTGTAACAGCTCAGGATAGTTTTTTGCCTGTATCAGTTCCACTTGATATAAAAAACACTTGTACTTCCAAATCAGCTGTCATTTTAGGAAGCAAGTCAAGTGGGAAAAAATATTATTTAAAGATGGAATCATGAAGTATTGCATTTGTGTAATTTTTCTTTGTGCATAACTTTTACTGATATGGAAAAGAAACCAAACAGAAAACCAGACTAGAAAACAGAAAATTGTCTTACTGCCTTGGTCTACATGGCTCAACAACAATATTGGCAATAAATACATGAAATTTCTGCACAAGGAATTTCTGTGGATTTGATTCCTTTTGCTGATGATGTAGACCTTGACATTTGAAGCCTTGATTCTCAAAAAGAAACAACGTTGATAACACTGTCAAGGCAGAACATTTCGGCTATTGCTGTGCTACCCAGTGGTATTTCATACATATAGCATGGCCTGTAGTGCTACTCCAAGTATACAGTAATTCATACATAACTTCTGTAAGCTGTGCAAAGAAAGTAAGCAGTAATATTAATAGGCTGTTATCCCTAGAGGATGAAAGTGCAAGATTGAGGGGATTTCTTTAATTACACAGCAGTGTCTGGTAAACTCACTTGCTTAGTGAGTATCAGATTTCTCTGTCCTTTTATTTGCACTTCAAGCCTGTCTCTTGTTTGAATAATCCTGTGCAATCCATTTATATTTCTAAATAAAAATGGATTAATTCAATTTAATTTAATTTCCAAATCCTACCCTAATTTATGTTTTTAACTTGCTCATCCAGTCCTGGTTTCCCACCTTGATCCACCTCCATTCCTTACTTGATGCCAGTTTTCATCACAAGCTTTTTGTTCCAGTCTCTCCCTGTCTTGCCAGTTACATTATTTCCTTTCTCAGCATTAGCATCCTTCTCCTGAATAATTCCATCTACCCAAAACCATTCTTGTTCAGAAACAGCTGTAGTCTTGAAGTTCCGGACAGTACAGAAAATTCACCACCAGAAAATTCTTAATCTTATTCCTAACCAAATCATGTGCATATTTTCATATGCACATTTTCGAAAATGCTCTTTGCAAAAGATGTATCATGGCATCAACATGCCCCAAATTCTGGTCAGATTTTCAATGGCCAGATGGGATGCTTGAAAGTTTCAGACTGAACCAGGGAAGTTATTTGCATTTTACCATATCTTTTAAATATGGGCAAATTGATGTTTTGACCTCTTCTTTCCCTTCAGAAAAAGAACTGTTCCTGTCAAAATTCACCTTTTTATTATCATCATTAGTACTATTTGAAAGCTAATGCAGAAACAGCACATAGAAAAAACTGAATGCCAAACTCTAATGTTCTGGCAATCATACAGTTTTATACACACACACAGCACTGCACATCACTGATAGCACCACTCAGGAACACAACAGGCCCAAATAGTTTGCCCTGCCATTCAGTTTTTTTTCCTGTTTTTTAAAATTAAGGCTATGAAAGTCAAGATCCAAACCAGGCAAATGAAAGAAATCAAATATTTATATTTTGCAGACATAAAGATAACTGGAAACAGATAATAACTTCCAATATACAATGTTTCTTAAAAAATCAGTATGTCACTCTTTAACAAATCCTTGAGCAAATGGTGTTCGACTCAAGTTAGACCCACTCCCAGTCATATGTATGCTATTTCAGTTTAATAAAGTAGGTATTTTTCAATGCTGTTGGAGATTAAGTGTAACATAGAGCTTTGTTTGTTTTGGGTTTTTCTAAGAGGAAAATAAAAAAGATAGCATGTCTACTCCAGTATTAACTGCATTGCTTAGATTATGTATTGAGTGGATTTTCTGAATTAAAATCTTAGCATACAATTTAAAGCTCCTTGTGAACAGCAGTTTATTGAAAAAAAAAATCAATTATATGGCTCTTGGATGATCTTTTTTTGATTGAATACTGGAAGAAGTTTGATTCTCATTTGCTCCACAAAGAGGCTTTTTTCATCTAGTCTTTTTCAATAATTAAGCTCTGCTACCTTCATGAAGAGGTAGGTGACTTACTAATCACTTACTAATTTTATCTATCAGAGCACCAAATATTTCCAGGGTCATTGAATCATTGCTGTAATCAAGCAAACCTAAGGTCCTCAAAGCTACTCTTTGTCTGGGTTTTGGCTGGGATAGAGTCAATCTTCTTCCTACTATCTTGTATAGTACTGTATTTAGCATGAGAATAATGTTGATAACACATCCACGATTCAGGTGCTGCTGAGCAATGCTTATATTAAATCCAGTTTCTCATGCTGCCCTGCCAATGAGTGGGTGGGGATCCATGAGAATCTGGGAAGAGACTGCTGGGCAGCTTTCCCTGACTGGCCAAAGGATATTCCATACCATATGATGTCATGCTCAGGATATAAACTAGGGGGAAAGCTGCCTGGGGATGGGCTGGGCATTGGTCACTTAGTGGTGAGTGACTATTTTTCATTTGCATCACTTGTTTTTATTTCTTCTTCCTTGTGGTTTATTTACCTCTTTGGTATTTTCCTTTTCATTAAAATTTATTATTATTATTTTATTTCAATTATTAAATTGTCCTTACCTCAACACATTTATTTTTTTTTTTTACTTTTACCCTTCTGATTTTTCCTCATCACACCAGGGCAGGAGAGGAGTGACAGAAGTGACAGAGTGGCTGTGTGATGCTTAGTTGCTGGTTGATGTTAAATCATAATACTTTTATACCAGTAGTCAACTGAGTACATTTTGGAGAGGTTAATTAATCAGAAAGGTAATTAATCATCAGGGTGGAGAAGCACAGAAGTGTCTATATGTTCTTTTTTAATATGTCTAACTTGGGGTTTAACAAAAAAACCCCAAACAACTTTTCTACTATTTTGAATTGGCCAACACTATCATATGTAATCCTGAAGAGGTGTCTCTAATATTCACTGTCTTCATTTTAATTTTTGCCACAAATTTACAGAGAAAGTATGTTAAACTAATAATGAACTGGACAACAGGAAGGCTAAGGCCCACCTGTATCAGAAATGCAATACTCCCTTTAAACAAAGAGAAGACTATAGAATAATCCTAAAGGCAATGTGAGCCTAGTAAGCAGATGCCAATGCACTAGAGATGAAGAAACGAGCATATAAAAGGCTGACACAATGTCTTTGTCTTGGTTAGCTGGTGGGAATCCAAATGTGCCAAGTGAAAACATACTTCAAATATGATGACAAGTTATGTATCGTTCAGACACATTTTTGAACATGGAGGATGAGTATCTAAGTTATTTCCATAGTATGCTGTATCACAGCGTATATTCTGAGCACAAAAGTAGTAACAAGACATGGAAGAGACACTTGTCTAAAGTAAAAAAGAGACACTTTTGTCTAAAGTAAAATCCTTTTGCTTTTGAGCAAACAAGCACCTGCAGCTCTTGATTCACAGATTACCAGTGTGCCTCTTGTAACTGCCTCTATAACCAATTTTTAAGTACCACGGAATTTTTACTAAGTCTGCCACATACAACTCTGTGAAAAAAATTGAAACACGAATGTACAAATTGATTAGGACAAGATCACCTTCCAAATGCCATGTACTATGTCACTGCAACTAATTTCTACTTGGCATTAACCAGACATTCATGTCGTGAGGGATTTAAATGTATCCATTTTACACGGGACAAATTACATGTTCAAAGGACCTATTTGTGCACAATATTCACTACTGCAAAAAGAAAAAAAGGCAGATTCATTTATATATTATGCTCCCTCAAAACAGAGGATATTAAAGCATCTAAAAAATTACTAACATCTGTAATTTAAAACACCTTATACCTGCCCTGCAATGGTTTAACATTCTTTGCTGAACTACTGTTATAATACGCATTTTATCATAATTTTACCTTTTGAGAACTGTAATTACATCTATTATCAAAGTAGCCAGATTCTATTGGAAAATATCCCAAACTACCTCAATGAATTTCATAAGAAAATAGCAAAGATGGCTTTTATAATTCTTTCTATTATATATAAGCAATGAAGCAAAATAATCACAAAAAACACGTATTAAAGAGATTATCAATAATGAAAGCAGCTTTAATCATTTGGGGGTATTTGAAAAATGATTTAGGAATTAAGTAAAGTCTGTGAGAAAGAACTCATAATGAGAACATGTCAAAAGTTAAAAACACAGACTAGAAAAAAGTTTTTAATTGTACAGTATATTTTAGCTCCTATCAATCACTGTTAAAATCATTTGAGTTTAATAAGCAGATATTTACCTGTTGGAACGAGACAATCTTTCCAATCAAAATATCCTGCATAAATGCCAGGTTCTAATGACCCAACTATAGGATCTGCCTTGAATTCAATGTACATTTCAAAGAGTCTTTGATCCAGCTCTTTCAAGGATTCCATACTAACCTAAAAAATTAAACAAAAAAAGGAAAGAGAAAGAACATAGAAAATAGTCATTAACGAAAAGAATTTAATCACATACCCCAAAAAAATTCCTCATGTCGTCTTTAATTTCAGCAAAAAGCAGTGATTACTGACACATTTCAATTTGTAATTACATACATAAAAACTTAAGAACTTCCATATTATCTGTCCATCCTACCCAGTATAATTTTTTTTCCTGATTGTATTCAGCAATAGAAATTTTTGTGAAAAATACAAGGAATGCCTAAGCAGGCAGATCATTCAGTAGCTTCCTACTGGTATGATTTTTTTTTTTTCCTGCACGTCAGGAGGTCTTTATCTTGCAAAGTAAACAACTGCATTTTGTGAATGCTTTAAAATACACCCAGAAAAATTTCCATCCTTAAACATGAAGATTTTTGTGTAATACTTAAGATTTATCAATTTTAATTATACAATTTTTCACTGTATTTAAAAAAATACATTATTTATTCAGAAGTCTCTGTCTTCTGAAACTGAACCTATGAACTTCCCCTCTCTATTTCGACAAATCTCTGTACAACAGAATCAGAAGCTAAAGCTCATTAACACCTGCAGCAACCTTCTCTTTAATAGCTCTCCATGCATTTTTTTGTAATTCACACAACTTATCCACACTGAAAGCTAAGGGAACATGGACAGTTTGTTTACTGTATCTGAACAACTCTAAATTTTATACAAGGCTTTTTATTAAACATAGGCACCCCCTGTAATTACAGCTTCTACAAGGATTCTATAACGCAATGAGTATCACAAAATTTTGAAGTAGAACACCAGTATCTAAACATAGTATTGGATGCTAAATGCAAATAAAATTAAATTAAAATGAAGATCAAAATCTCACATGATTTCTGCTGAAATGTATTTACCTTTATAAATAAGAGCTTACGCAACACAAAAAATGAAGCTTTTAAACTAGTGTTCATTTTCTTCAACAATTAGGGGAAAGGCACACATACATGCATATATGAAGTAAAGGGGTTTAAAAATGAGGTCTGCTTTAAAAACAGGTCCTTAGATCAGACTGGGAATTCAGCAAAAGAAAAGACTCCTTATCATTCCTTTCTAAGGATTTAACACTGCAAACTGTAGAATAAGGGTTGAACCTTATTCGCTAGAGGGACGTCTCTAGACTGTGCTCTACTGTTATGCCTACATTGTTAAATGAAGAGAAAAAACAACTGCAATATTTGAGTCAGGAACAGAAGCAGAGAAACTTTCAGAAGGAGATCACAAGTGTAAAGAAAAACAGTTGTTATTGAGGTCAAAGCTGATGTTAGGAAAGTTGGGATGTTGAAGTTGGTGCTCAGAAACAAGACACACCACAACTTTCCTGCTTTTCTAGGTGATGAATCTTCTTTGACTCATCACAAGAGGAACTCTATCCCAAAGGAAAGCTTTCTATAAGGCATAAGAAGATCAAGGCTATTTTCTTCCTCTTTTCCTTCTACATGACTGCCTATTTTAAAAAATATGAACACGTTTTAAAAAGTACAGAAATCTCGCTCTTTTTTCCTCTTACACAGGTTTCAAGACATTTTTCACTTCAATTTCTTATGATTAGGGAGAATAACAACCCTTAGACCATTCCCATTTAGCTTTGAACTAGTAGGAAAAGTAAGTGTGAGTGCAAAGTCCCTGCATCCATTCAAAGAATCTGTGGAACAACTGCTTCAATGTTCCTCAGCAAAGTGTTTTAGAATTAAGTAATTCCACCTTCCACTTTTGCAGTCATTCAGTACAAAAGATCATCTGCACATTCAATACAAGTTTTTTTTTTGTTTCAGACAAGGTCTTTTAAACTTGTTTCAAGTTCAATACAAATTAAGATAGTGGTAACCTGGTTTTTCAACTGGTGGAAAGATTACAAGAAAGAATGAACAATCCAAAAGTAATTTTGAGCCCAGGATTGGGGGAAGGAAGCAAAGAAGTCCTTAACATCCACTGTGTATACCCATTTTCCTGATCCTCAAGTGGGCTGAATGCTTACAAAAATATACAATTCTCACACTGTTATATTTCTGCTATGAACATCCCTGTGACTAGAGTTCTCAATTCTTGCATTAAAGCCATTTTGAGCCTCTACCCTTCAACATTATCTAATTATCAGAACTGTGGAAAAAATTTTATTCAGAAGCTTAATCAATAAGCTGGATGAATTTTATGGGATATATCTCTTTTTTTACTTCTTAAATGACAAAACTGATGATAAGTTGAATTAAAGAATCTCCACAGAGAAGAATGAGTCATGAGGACGTGCCAAGGTAGCATGTGCTAAAAGCCCAGCATAATGTTTGTCTGCTTTACATAATTTTGTATTTGTCACACTAAGAAAAAAATTGAAATAGCCATATAGAATGTAAGGAAATGTTCTTTGTTACCATTTATAATTTCTGTACTTCGAAATATTAGATAATAATGATTTCCCTACTAACAAAGGCAACTTCAAAAAAACAACCCAGTGTAAGAACAGATAGTTTTTTACTAAAACACACTACCAACTTCACTTTAAAATTAATTTTCTAAAGCTGACAGAATTGAAAAGCATAATTTAGCTTCAGACTTTTCAGATACAAACTAATCTTTAAAAAAAATTGCCAGTTCTTTATTACAACTTTTTAATCTAATACTTAAATAAATTAAAAACATCCACAAGTTTAGGTGACAGACCAAAAAACTGAAACAATCAACTCACTGCTCTAAACATCTGTGAGCTTCCATCCTCATTTAAAATTCATAAAGGGCTCAAAAATTGCTGTCTTATGATGACTAATTATCCAAATCTGCCCAGCTGGCATTACCCATTGATGTGTCCCATACATGCAGTATTGCACCAGTCAGAGTTTTCAAAGGGTTAATGCAGATTGGAAACCAATGTATCACTTCAACATCTGAATTTGGTAATTTATAAAAGTACCAAACTTTTAGTGGCAATACTCTGATGTGGCTTTGCAAGGCAGGGTGTTGAACTCATACATAACAGATGTCTTAGCTGCTTCTAACTGCACTGGGCTCAACTCTCAGTAGCAAAAATGTCAATACCCAGAGTAATTTTCTATATTGTACTAACCATATAAATCATAGCAATCCCTTTCAAATACTATTCAAAACTACTTAGGCTGTAGAAATTTAAGCAACATTCAGGCATACTGGGACTAAGGATGTACTACATAGTTGAACAATCAGTTTGAGTGAAATACTGTACTCTGTACCGGAAAAGATAACATTTTACTTCCAACCAACAAATATTTCTGTAAATAAACTAGCTTTATGGTCCTAAGGATTAAGTCACAACATTTCTCATAAGAAGTGATTAATCTTTACAAAAAGGCAGGAAAATGAGACAGCTACTGCCACCCACTTTGACATTTTCGTTCTTTGAAAAAGAAAAAACAACAAAACACCCCCCAAAACACAACAAAAAAACCATGAACTAGTTTATGAACAAGAGCTATCAGTAATGCAGATTTCCAGATGAAATAATTTATCAAGTATATTCCTGACACAACAATCTTTTACTCTCTGCATTAAGAGAACACAGTGACATCAAACAGCTTTACTAAGAAATCTGATAAGCTCTGCCACTGAATACACAAGTCCTGAACAAGAGCTCACATTTTCTATACCAGCTACTTAAGCCCTGTATGAACACACAGAACAATATCCTTGTTGTTGTTGTGTCCACCTAATGCTTGGAGTCCCACCCATTTGTGGAAGGCTCATGCAGGAGTCATTTTGGATGTCTGGACACTTGCACCTACTTTTCACAGAAAATAAACCAAATAACAATCTTCAAGCAATGATGCTTCATTCCAGTGCTCTCACTTACTTGAGTTATTTTATCAACACCTTGGAAGCCGTGTTTCTCAAAATGTTCAGCTATATTTAGGAAGGTATGACGTTCCAGGTAACGGCAGTTACTGAGTGCAATTAAAAGTCTCTGCTCCTAAAAATTAAGAGAAGAAAGAGCGTAACAGTTGAAAAAAGAAGTATCAGCACTGTAACACTAACACTGTAAATTTATATAGAGTATTTTACTGATTCTCTGTGCATAATAAACATTCTCATAAATAAACTAAGGTTTATTCTGTCAATAAACTACTAAGAACTTAATGAATATCAGCTATGATGATTGAACATGATGCTTCTTATAGGATCCAGAGCATTAATTGGAATAGTTGTGACTAATACAGAACTGTGGTTAAGACTTGTTTACAAAAATTAGGTTTGGACAGCTTTCCAGGAAGCTGTTTCTGGATTTTACTTTGTTTCAAGAAATATACTAAGAATTATGACCATCATAAAATCAACTGAAGATCATCTTCACTTTCCCGTGAAGCTGGCTAACACAAGGGCAGCAGGTACTGAGCAAATGCATTCACCAACTCCAAAATACAAGAAGGCTTTGAACTACATTATATAATTTCAGCAGTTTGAGTAAATTCTAGCTGGTTATAATTTATGTCTGTACTTCAATGATTTTTTTAATTACAAGGGAGTAAAAAAACATTCTGGAGTTGAGATACCACAACTGGCTTTCCTTGATCTTGATATAATAAGATATAGTTTCCAAACGAAGAACCAAAAAAGACAGAACTACTATTTAAGTAGATTGGGTCTTCCCTCTTCTCCTCTCCTTCTTTTTATTTCAAACTATTTTTCTACCTCAGTTGAAAGTTAAAAATTAACTGAGAATATATTTTGAAAACAAAACTATTTGACAGTAAAGTTGCCATAACAGCACTGATCTGATTAAAAACGGTATTGGTTTTCAGACCCAGAACTCCTGTCAGTTTTGTATTTCAGTAATACTATGAGTAGGACTGAGAGTTGCCTTCTACTTTATGTTATAATCAGGCTGTACACAGACTATTCGAAAAATGAGAATTTAAAAAATACAGTGACCAATCTTACTCCAATCACTCACTTTCTCTGTTCTCATTCAAGAAAAACAAGACAAAATATCTTATGATTTACATAAGAAAATGATACCATGGAAACATGGAAGCCAGGCATTGTTTAAAATCATGATTTCTTTTTTTTTTTTTTTTTAAGTGTTTGCACCTCTGACATATAGGAAGAAGCCCCAGCCAGAAGTCAACAATTAATATCAAATCTATGTCTTGCAAGAATAAAATGATATAAATAACTAGTTTTATAGTCTACAATTCAGAAACTTGCCCCAATTTGGCCATCTGTGATTCTTTATTGTAGCAGAAATGCTTATTGCTCCTGTAAATTAGGCGAAGCTGGGCTTCTGACAATATTTAAAACCTGTACTAAGTAATACAAATTTCACAAGAGGTTCTCAGTAGGTTTCTTGCAGGTAAACTACAAGACATTTTTTCATCAGCTGCTTAAATGGAAGAAAGTACATTAACCGAAGTGTCAAGAATATTAGAAATGTTTTTCCAGCTTCCTAAAAAACCAAAATCAAACAAGCTAAACAAACAACCAGCATTTATTCTCAGTAAATTTTGTGGCAGAAACTGTATTACTGAATATCTGTATCTTTGTGGGTTTTAAAAAGTAACTAATAATCAGACTGATTCTAATCTGAAACAAGGTCATAAATCAAAAGTCAAATCCTCAGCTGACTTAACATCAGTGCTATTTTCACTGATTTCTGTGATGCCATTTTAGTTTCTGAGGACCTGCTTTCAAAAACCACTTTCATGAGTTAACATGGTACACTAAGAGACCATAAAAATCAGTGCTTACAACAAGAGAAATGCCTACAGAAAATTGTTCTCTATAAAAAAAGAAAACAAAATAAACATTATTTGCAATATTGCAACAATAAAAAAGAGACACATTCTTTGAGAAGCATTTTCACATCAGCTTTTAGATATAGAAGTCAAACTTACTGAAGAAAGACTTGATTCTTCATGAATGCTTCCAAACAAATCTGGAGACGAAACATCAACTGAAAGACTAGGAATATTGTTTGAAAAGTAAGTATATAGAGAAGTATAGTGCTTTTGATTATTTGATACATGGTGGATTCAAATCAACAGCAATTAAATGCAATCCTGTTTCAAACCTCCCTTAGAGACAACAAAGAAAGGCAGGGGATGTTTCACCATGACTGGACATTACTTAGTGACAAGTATAACTGATTCCATGTAAAGTCATGTCAAAACCAACACATCTGCTTCAACAGCACACAACTGAATAAAATGGTGTAAGTAATGTAATAGTAAATATCTTGTGCAATCTTTATTACATGATGCCACATAACATGTTGACATAAAAAGTACCTGCTGTTATTTCAAAGCATCACTATTCCCAGGCAAAAGTATTCACAAGAAATATGAAATACAGAAGGGATAAAACCACACCCCCACTGAAATGTAAGACTTGCACACACAATTGGAGAATATTACACATAAATCTTATTTTTTTACTTACTGTGATGTATCTATGTCACCATCAGGTTTGGTGCTCAATTGTTCCAAACAATCTATAAAGCCCTAGGAAATAATAAAGCATCTAAATGTTCAAATTATTTTTTTTTTAGATCTAAATAAGGATCTAAATTTTCTGCCAGAATTAAAAAAGTTTTCAAATTTACTTTTACTACACTCAATGAAAGCAGAGCCATCATCAGCACCTTATTTTGTCTTAAACCCTACATAAAAGTTGTTTAGTTATAACTTTTGAATGCATATTTTCTGTTTTGCATGCATCATAGTTTACTTGTAGGAAAACACAGGAATTTTTAATCCTGATAAATAATTTTCATGATGCATGTGTAAAATTATGCAGTGATAATCTGATGAATAGCATGGTTAACAGTTTTTGTGTGCTCAATCTGAACAGTGGATCCCAAGTAAAAATAGCAGAAGCCTCACTATAATCCTTTTGTTGTTTTGGCTCATGATTTCTTGTCAGTGAGACTATTAAAATGGTTCAAAACCCTAAAGAATGCTATTACCTAATTTCAAATCAACTAAAAAAAAAATCAGACTTTGTTACAAAGAACACTGTTTTCTGCTACAAAAATTAAAAGACAGATCCTCAGCTGATGAAAATCGGCACTTCTCTGCTCACTGCAGTATATAGATGTTAGATGGCATCCGGTCAGGAACTATCAATTGTCAGTAAAATCTTGAACAATCACATTCAGTAAAATACTTGAATATGTCACTTACTCTGAGGAATTGCCATCACCGGATTGAGCTAGTAAGCTCCACCTACTTTTAAAGTCAAACATTTCTCAGTATCCAGAGTGTACCAGAAGAATAACGCAGTCATCAACTTAAGCTACCTTTGGAAAGTGGGTAAAGTACAACACATACTTTTTTGATCGTCACTTGTGTTGACAATTTTGTATTTCAAAGTGCTCAAGTTACCTGCATGATCCCAATGCTTAGCTGGCACACATCCTCCTGTGTTTTCTGCTGCTGAAAAACCTGAGGATGCAAGCATATTATTTCAGCATTCAAAGGAATAACTTCATGCGGCCTTATTCTCAAGGAAGGCCTGAGTAAGTTATCTCTGAAGAGATGACACAATTAAAGGAATGGCTGCTAGGACACCGTTTTCTTACGGATCAATTTCATTTTATCTCCATACTAAAAATGGGAGAAACAATACAAGTCCCAGTAAACAGTTTGATAAGCATGAGGAGATAACATTGTAAAAGGAAGGAAGTTCTAGTACATGTGGTATGTGTCACTGTTGGCTAATGGAATTGTAGCAAAAGCTCCCAGGGTGTTTCAAGGTCTTTGTGTCCTAAAAAGAAGGATTCATCATGCGGGTTTGCAGAATTCACTGCAAACTCTTTTGAATATTGTTCATTAAGAAAATAGACAAGCTAGTCAGAAAGATGTAATTTAATATAAATGAGGAGAGAGAAACAATATCTATACATAGGGCCCCAAGGGAGTTTGGAAAAGTGCTAAACTCCTGTAGAACACTGAAACCTGAAAGAAAACATCAATGTTTCAATCAATCAGGGCCTCAAGGTACTGAGTAGATGGACACAAAAAATTGAATTTGAGTTCTTCAAGTAATTTGGATCTAACACCAAATGAAGAGCAACTTCTAGGACTGGTGTCTCCCTTTTTTATTTTAGATGGAATGTCTACTGCTATCTGAAAATTACATGAGTACCAACTTTTTTCCAGAAGAACAGTTTTAAGGATTTAAATACAGGTTCCATCCACTCCATAAACACAAATTACCCTTAACAAATCAAGCACAAACAGAAGTCTAAAAGCTAGTACAAGAGAAAAGGTATACAGGGAAAAAAATTAAAAGCAAAGTTATATCCTTGGATCATTCTCTGAATAATCTTTTCATATAGATTTCTATTGGGTTTAAGAAGAAGAACGAAAATGAAAATATAATCAAAACTTACACTGGCTTCCCCAGGTTTGCAGTCCAACACAGTTTTAAGAGATTGCAAGGAATGAATAATGCACTGTTCAAACTGGGATGGCTGAAAGTCAAACAAGTTGTTAGCTGTAAATAAGCACATTAAATATATACTACCCAAATACATAAAAACTTAAAGTGTACAGTAAGCTCTTTATTTCCAAATTATCCCAAATAAGGAGTGGGAGGGGGAAAAAAAAAATAAATCACACTTCATGTATCACCAGAGGAGCCTTTCATAGTGATGCGCTTTCGTATGTAAGTTATCTACAGAATTCTTATCATAGATCAATGTACATTCTTTTATCTGGATGACAGATTTTTGTACCAAACAGCCTCATATGAAAGGCTCATGAAAGATTTTTAGAGCTTTCTGTGGTAGCATTACAGATGTCTGTTGACACTCCCTCCTCCACTCCTTGATCCAAGGTGGGACAGAATTTCACCTGGGATGTCCAAAATTTCTGCACTGTATTTCAGCAAAAGGTTTCTAAGAAAATCAGGCTGAAGCTTGTTTTAAATGGAACAAAAGATGGTTTGAGGGGCTGTTGGTACCTTCAGGTTTCCAAACCTGAAATATGAGTGTGTCTGGATAACACGTATCAATCTCATCCTGAAGGGGCAAACAAATTCACAGCAGAGTCATTAGTCACTTCTTCCTTGTCTTTCTCTCTTCCCTGATAAGTCACACTTTATTTTTTTTAACACATCTGTCTGGTGGTATTGGGCAGGAACCTGTTGTACATGGCAACATGAAGCAGTCACTGCTACAGAAGAGAGAGATATCATCTTACTGCATTTGGGTCAAAGAAGTGGACAAAAAAGTTTTTAATTCCTGTAAACTTGCTTTTCATTCAACAGTTTATGGCATGCCATCAACTTCAAGTTTAGGAATAACTTTTATTTCTGTAAATGGTGGAGGTGGATTGGGAAACTGATGATCACTCAGCAAATTAAAAATCATGAAAAAAGCCACTAAGACAATCTGTATCTAGTAGTTTTGGATCCCTCTAAAAGGAGAAGGGCAGCAGTAAATTGCTGCTCTTGGGTTTTTGCTTCCACACTATAAAACAACACATCTCAGGAGAGGAAAGGTATTTAGATATGTGATTCTTTGAATATTTGAAGCTGAGAAAAGCTGGTTCTGTATCTCACTGTATCTTTTACCTGGAATATAAATGCTAAAGGGGTCTTCAACCTTTCCTACCTTTTCTACCTCAAGCCTAAAATGTCCCCAAAGAGACTGCCTGGCCCTTTTCTATACTGGTTAACATTTGCTCTAATATTACCCCCATGAACTCTACTTTAGTAGGTAAATAATCTTGCTATGACAAAACACAGTCAATTTCCACCATTAAAATTTGGCATGTTTCAACCATGGCCTCAAAGCTATCTAGTGAAGTACAGTATAGATGGAATAGATAGGTGATTTCTAAGCACAAAAATGACTTAAGCAGTTTTTTAATAAAGATAGGTTAGGCTCCAGCACAAGCATAAGGAAAAAACATTTCTGTGGAACAACCTTCCCCCACCTTTATTCAGCAGATGAACACAATGAAAAATAGAGAAGTTAAGGGACTTGCCCACAGCAGCAGCAACTGAAATTAAGACCAGAAGCTGTGAATCTGGTTATAGTACTACAATTGACAACAACACTCCTTCCTGCAGTATGCATATTGTGACTGCTTAATGTCCTCCTACTCAACTTCAAGCACGTATTTATAGAAGCAAATAAGAAGAACTAAAAAAGTGGAGCATTCCCTTAGATAACATACACAAAGCAACTCTCCCTCCCACAGGCCTTTTCTGCTTTCGTAGATTGTATTTAAGTCACCTACAACGTGCTTGCTGTGTTTTAGGCATTACTCATTATTGTTTATTTCCAGAAAGCATCTCACTAATTTATCTGAATTTGGTTTTAAGTCATTGGTTGTTTGCATGTAGGCAATCTCCTAAATTAGTTGCTTTTCAGTTCAATTTCTCATTATAACATGTAAGTGACCTATTATTTAGTTACAGACCAGTTCCATGGTAGTATGTCTACTAAGTTATGAAGCATTTTGATGTGAACTGAACTTGCAACCTGAAGTGTGACTTTTTACTCCAGTAAACTATTCAAAGAGGTAACCATGCAAACAATTAAAAAAAAAAAAATAGCTTCCTATATTTTCATATTTTAATAAAACTACATGCACGCACAGAAAAAGTCCAAAGTAATTTAAATTTTGGAGAATATAGAAATAATTTTCGTTAGACTTGCAAAAGAAAGAAAAAAGTCCAACAAAGAAAGTGCCTACAAGACAAAAAGTATACCCACCAATGACGTCAAACCTTCGTTGTCAACAACCCAGTCCTCCTTTTCAGCTAATCTCTTTATATCTGCAGGACAGAGTAATGGAGGAAACATGGGATGGGTGGAGAGAGAAGGTATAAATTTTAATTATTAAAAACTTCTTGAACTTGAAAAGAAACCACAGACACTGGAACTGCAATGACTAGGCATACAAGCAAATAGCACTACAAGCTTCAAAGCGTTCAATACTCTCAAATGACTAAGAATGGAACTCACACATGGTGTGCTGTTGACACCACATAGAAGCACATCTATGATACATGGCAGGACTTGCATGAAGCACATCGTTTACTGGAAAGCTTAGAATTAAAGGAATATTGCAAAGGCTTTGGGTTTGTTTTTATTTTGTAAATTTTTAATCAAAATATATAATAATCCAACTAAGAACTAGTCTATAACGCTCTAGCTCTTAATTAAAAATTAAAGAACAACTGCCTAGCATTTTAGCAAAGACAGAAGGGACAGCATATAATTCATATTCAGAGCTATAAAAGAGGCACAGGGTCCCCCCTCAGGGTCAAGGATCCATAGTGCTAGATTTTCTTCCAAAGTACATGAATGCATATGTAAAAAGCACTCTCTTTCACTACGCAGAAGGTGCCAACTTATACAGGCTTAACTATTTACTGGGATGTGAATACAAAACTTCTGCACTCTAAAAACACAATTCCTCTATGGATGGCATGCATTGTGCATCATCACTGTGTTTTGGGCTTAATTGAAGTGTAAACAGAACAGAGATGAAGAACTGTGTGCAGTTTGTGGGGCTCTGACATACCATTTTCCTACACAGAAATGGTTCATCAAAAGTGCCTGCACATCATGAAGCTCCCTTTTAAATAGACAAAAATTTCAGTGAATTACCCTCTCTTCTAAAAATCCAAGAAAATAGGATAACTAATGCATGCTGAAAGGTATCTTCAAAATCTTAGTGCTTTTTGAAGCTAAATTAAGAAGCTTAGTTATAGTGTCATACTCTGCAACTCTCATGGAAGTACAGGCTCAGTGAGGATAAAAGGCATTAAGGGATTGTGAAGAATAATTACTCTGTTCACTTTCCTACTTAATTCAACTGATATTCTCCGAAGGGTTTAGATTGTACTGGTCAGCCTTTACATGTTTTTGTGGCTGCTTACTTTTGCATTCTGCTCTTAGCTAATACAAATATAAAATCCACCAAGTTTCTTTCTTATACTTCACTGACCATCAAATTCCAGTCAAATACATTCATGTAAACTCCCTGTCTAGTCTGGCATTCACATAATTTCTCTTTCATGACCTTTATGACCAGTCACCACATATGGGAGGGAAAGAACAGACTGCTCTCAGGGCCAGTGTGTGTATACAGTACTTATCACAAGACAACAAAAAAACCCCTGTGTGTGGGCAGGTTTATCGTATTTGAAAAGCTAAAGTGCCCTAATGAATATTTCAACTACAACTGAATATAACTACATCTGAATGCCTTTACCAACTTACAACATACAGCAAGAGATGAGACTGAAGTTTGTATCAGCACTTTACTCATATTTCAGTGATATTAGAGAGCTGAAGTTCCAGTCCAGGAGGAGCCTTTTGGACTTAAGTACTGCAGATATAGCTACTTCTGAGATACATTTACATAGCTCCATGAGAATATCCATTACCTGTTCTTTCACTTGTTCTCCAATAACAGAGTTTTTCAAGGGCCCAATTAACCTGGTGCAGAAAAAAATCCCCACTATCTTAAATATATTCCAGAAGTATAATTTTCTTTAGTAGGCAGAACCACAAAAAAAAAAAAAAGGCCCATAGATAAGGCATGCAATGCAACAGCATATAATGAGTTATGATACAAGCAGGCATCTTTCCTCCTGTTTGATGCTACAGCTAACACAGAGAACTGCTTCACTGATAGGGGATGGAAGCAGTGGCTGCTGTTATGGCTAAACAAAAGAGAGCTACATTATCCAGTCAATAACACATACCAGGATCTCTAGGGATCTGCTTTCTCTTGATTCAAGAAAGAAAAGTATGAATTATTTGTATTAAAAACTAAGATGCAGATTAATGCATGAGTTTCTCCTACACAGAATGTGTAGGCAGCAATCAGAACATGCGGAGCAGAAACTCTGTATCCTAACAAAGAACTGGGCTATTGCCAGGATGCAACAAGTAGGTAAAACCAGTAAAAAACCAGATTTTTTCATCATTGGTGACATATTAGAGCTCTCTCAACTCTGCTGGAGAAGATAGGTAGGTAACTCAAGAGAGTGGATAAGCTGAGGACTGTCAAGAAAACAGCTGAGAGCTAAACACTTCCTTCCTTTAAAACAGCAGATCATGTGAAGAATCACTCACAGTTCCTAGACAGAGGAATAAGTAAGTCCAATAAGACCATCCTCATGTCACAATTAAAAGAAAAAAATCTCTTACGCCATCAAGAAAAAACAATTGAACTCAATGGTGCTAAGGGATGAAAAGCAAAAAAGACTTTCTCATATTTTATGTGAAATCTGAAATAGTGATAATACTTTATAGAGTTTTAAGGCGACAAGACAATGTATGAACTTATTCAGCCACCCTGCTTGATATTAACACAGAAGAATGTTAATTGTGAAATGGGATTAATAAAACAAGAGCAAAGAATGCAATTCATATCAATATTGTAACAAACAAACCATAGATAACTAATGATTTGTTATCACCAGAAGTTAAAAAACTTGCTTGATATAGCCACCTATGCTTGGCATACTTAAGCTTAGAATAAAACTCAGCCTACATAAAATCATATGTTAAAGACTAAAAGTGACTGAATTGTAATATTAAAAAGCCCTAATTTTTCTTAACATTGAGGTTAAGTAGTCTTTTGGAAAAAAAGCCCACAGCCCTGCTAAGAGAATTAGTAGATCAATCTGCCCTAATCTCAGGAGAGACATTTATATCAAGGAGATCTATGTAATTGAAATTTAAGTTTCAGAGTTGAATACAAGACAGCAAGAATGGCCTCTGATGGCATAGAGTCACATTAGATTTAGAGAATGTGTTACTGGCCTTCACAATCCAGACATTTATGGCAAAAGTTGTGTACACAGCAGGAAACCCTGGGGATGACAATGTTAGTAAAAAGCTGTGGAAACTACACAACTAAAATACTTTATAAAGGGCTGTGGATTGGTTGTTTTTTTTTTTGTTTTTTTTTTTTTTGTTTTTTTTTTTATTTGTCTTTGGGGGTGGGATAATACTTATTTAATTCTTCATGCTATAGAAAACCTCAAGAAAGAAAATAAATTTTAATTCCAACATGGAAAAGCTGCATCATGAAATAATGACTTGCATTGTAGAACTGTCTCAACCCAAAAGAAACAAGTCTAACCTGCTCTATTTATTAGACTGAGGGAAGAAAATACTTCTAACTTATTTCTGGCAGAAAAATGAAGTATATGAGTGAGTCTTGTGAGAGACTATAGAATAAGGTAAGTCCACTGCCACTACAACATCTTTAATTTATTGCAGGTTATCTATCAAACCATGGCTTGGCCTAATTAGGGGCCACAAAAAATGCTAGTGAGCAAGGACCCATGGCCTTCTATTACCTTCAGCTGTGTGCTGTAAGGTCACGATAATGCAACGTACACGAAGGTCCAGAATAAGATCTTGGATGATCTGAAGCATGTCATTGGGTATCTCAAGTGCAGTAAGAGATTCAGAACTAAGCCTAGAAAACAGAAAAAGTTAGATGGAGGTGTAAATCTGAAGGCTTTTTAAGCTGATGTGACAACATTGAAGTTTTCAGACATTTTCTGCATATATAAATACAACAACTCCATTCTCAGTGTGTCTTTGAAAACAAATTATCCCATTCTGAGAAGATTATTTATTTAAATAAGAAGATTGTAAATACAGACTTATTTTTCTCTAAGATTACAATAATGTCATCACAGCAACATGCCACCTTTTTCTACTGTCTTCTTGCACTTCCCTGCGTGATCTCCTGTCCTATGATCCAAGAATAATCTTTTAGGAGTAGAAGCAACTTTTTATTTTGCTTTGTTTTTAGATGAATGCCTAGGCTAAACACAAGATCACAACCGGGTTTCTGAGATGTTTTTAACTTGCATGAAGACAGTAACAGTGATTTAGCTGCCAGAAAATGGTGATGTGGCTGTGCAGATTGCTAAGAATCTATATATTCAAGGAGCCAAAATACAGCTACAGCATCATGTACAGAGTAAATTAATTCACTGTTTTGCTTCCAACTCTGACCAGGCACAAAGCACTTGTACTACAGGTGAGGATGGAGACATTAATCTCTGTTTTTTTTCCTTTATAAATAGTAACACAACAGCTACTTGCAAGAATTAGGATTTCAGCTTTCAACTTAAAAGCTGCAGTCATGCCTAGTCAGGGGCACAGAGGGATGTTCACTGCTTGTACCCAATATCTGGATATGTAAGCAAGGACAATTCAAAGGTAGTCACTGCCATCTGCCCTACTGCTAATACTGGGGAAAGCACAGGTAATAGAAAGTGACAAGGTGGAGGAATAGGAAGGCACAAAGCAAACACGTGGAACATTTCCAATCATCCACCTGTAGGCTCCAGTTCCATACCCCCTGTATTGGGCACAAACCACTAAATCCTCACCATTAACCATGCTGCTCTCCACCCAGCACAACTACTGAATTAGTAGATTAGAAAAATCTGTACTATCTCAGACAGCCAGGAAACAGAATGCAAACCCTCATCTGTGAGAAATGTAAGTTACTTTAGACTGCACAGAAGTCCTGTATTTTACAGTTGATTCCATTGAGGACACAGCTGTCACATCCCTAAGATCGTCCTTTTTCTCTTATAATACATCCTAATGAATACAAACCTTTCGTACCTTTATAGAAACGCAAAAGTCTTGCCAGCAAAGGCTCAGTTGATTGCATAGTTGTAATTTATTCTCTGGAACCTATTCTTTCTGGGCAATGACAGGATGGGGTACAAGAGAAAGACTGTGCTACCACCTATTTGATACACACAAATATGTATGTGTGATATCAGCTGTGTGAGACACACAAGCTGGACAAATAAGATCACACAGATGTAATAGCAATTCCTTGTAATCTAATACTGTGAGTTTTATCACTCTTAAATACAAGCAGAAAACAGTAAATCATTTGTGATTGACAAGATGAATGACAGAAAAGAGTAAAATTCTATCATATGCATCATAATAATTTTACTTAATAACTGTGAAAATAAGGTTTAAGGTATTACATAACTTTGCAACAAATAAAGGTCTTAGGCAATGTGTAGACTCTTCTTGGGAACAGCCTACCTTCATCATTAGTGAGTCACAAGAATTTTGCCAGACTATCAAAGTGTGGGGGCTTGAAAATTAATGTACTTGCAGCACTTGCATAAACTTCTGACCTGGACATCACTGATCAGTACTCTATGATGACATGTTCCATTCCTCTTCTCCAGATGCCTCTTCTCTACTTTTGATCACTTTGCAGCAAAGTCTAGTCCACTTTGCTCAAGTGCTATCACTAAGAAAACAAGGTGAGGAAAAGAGTAGGAGGGAAGAGAGGATTTCCCCAGCTCTCAGTTCATTACAAGGGTAGTAGGAGATTCTCTGAAAGAGAGCCTTCATATAGTGTGTAGCCTCAGCCTGGATCTTATCTCAGATGGCAGGAGCACAGCTAACCTTTAGAGAACTGTTGCTTACATATCCATGTCAGTATTACAGATGTGCAAGCGTTAAAGCCTAGAATTTTATAATTCGAGTGAAACTCATGGCTTGCTTCTCATAAAAGGACAACACTGGTACACTTCATAACTTTTCATCAAGTCAGTGCCTTCTTAAATTGAAAGCATGCCATAAAATTCAGCCAGAATAACAAACTTCCCATGGAAATATTTTTCTGTGTGGTTAGGGTACAGATAATTTAAGTGACAACAGAGTGAAAGTGTTAAACAGACTTTACAACAGGTGTGTATCGCCCCAGCCGCACTAAGAACATCTTATACACGATTATACCCCTTTCTTTTCTTCATCCGTGCTTTGCCTGTTACCTTCTTAGAAAACTTGAGATAAAAAGTACAGTATCATACTCAGGTATTACTCAAAAGGAGTAGTTACTTTTCAAAAGATAATAACAATTCTTGTAGGCCCCATAGACAAATGCAAGCAAATTCTGTATATTAGTGAGTCATTTCGCAATCAGTGAAATGTACATTATTAATTTTATAAAAAAATAAAAGCAGAATGACATTATAAGCAGGAGTATCACCTTCCATTAAACAACTGTAATATAAATTATGGTCTAAGGTTAATTATGAACCAACAATAACTACAGTGAAAAACATATTTTCACCCATTTTGGCAAAGATGGCAAGACATGTAGCAAATGCAGCAAATAACTGCTTTCTACCCTAAAGAATCAAATTGTGTTTCATTCACTGAGTGTCTATGCTCTATGCTGTGCCAGGCAAATATTTTGTTCAAACATTTTCATAAAACACTATGGGAAGAAATGAATATATTATTATTATATAAGACTATACCATGAAACTTACATGTTAATACATGTTAATTACACTTGCACATAGAATCCTAAATCTGACAGAAGCAATGTTTTTTGCAATCCTATTTTTGAAAATGTTAACGTTCTCAAAACTCAGCATATTTAATGCAATGAACACAACATTTTCTCTTAAAGCACACATATTCCATGCATAGAATGATTTTATGGGTCCAGAGATCCATTTACCTTACAGTCTGGATAACATGTGTTAGCCACTGGCCAGAAAGTTCAGATTTCATCTCCCAGCCACCATACTGTCTTAATTCTCCTTCTCTGAGGCTGAATGGAAGCAAGGCTCCACGAATAAGTTTTACCAGAGAGTGCATCACTTCCTGAATCATTTTCTGCATCAGAAGAAGTGGAAGAAAAATCAAGGAAAAATCTCTACCAAGATGCTTAACCAGCCATGTACTTGCTATATACAACAGGTAGAAATGTTAGATTTATAGGTGGCTCCATGTGGTAGAGAAGAGAGGAGAAGGAGGTATGAGGGCACACAAATTATTTAAGAAATCTTATTTTTCAAGGTGATACTAAAGTATCTTGCCATGAAGGACAAATGAAAGAAATTAAGGTTCTCCCCACCAACTTACCTTGAAATCATTTTGTCTTTGCCTAGCATTTTTCTTCGATCTTTCCATTTGGCCAGATTTTTCAGCAGTCTTGTGAAAATGAGAAAATTGAAAAGTGTAAGTGTCTTATAACCACTGTTAAAATAATTCTGAAAAAGGGGGTTTCAAAGTGAAGAAGTGAAAACCGGTGAGTTTATGATGTAATTATAAAAACTAACTCAGGGCATTTCACTAAGCAAATGCAATGTATATATCTCAATAAACTCAACTTACTGTAGGTAAGTACCTTAATGTATAATTCTGAGGAAAAATGTGTGCTTAAGACTAAGTCAGAGACAAACGTAAGTGCAGCTCAAGCAGTACAAACTTCCTGAGGTTGAAATTTTCTCACTGCAGTGTTAGTGAGGTCTAAAACATTTCCATTTGTGCATCAAGTTTATATAAAGAAACTGTATTTTTTTAGCTCAGAAGCTGACCAGAGAAAGACATCAATGTGAAGTGGGAGACAATTTTTGGAATGAAGGTAATTTGGAAATGCATGATATGAGGGAAAGAGTTGCAAGGTTTTTGTTTGGTTTAGGAACAGTATTTGTTACAATGCTCTTCAAATGATTCAACTAATTGTAAAAGAGACTGCAAAATAAGCAGCACCTTTATTGTCACTTCTTTGAGAACAGAGGAACACTTTGCATGAGACAGTTACAGTTGAAGAAAAACATGATTTGACTAATAGTCTTCCTGTTTGTAGTTCTACCCTTCTGTGGAGAGTACTGAGATCTCAGTAGAATAAATTACATTGAAAAAGTTATTTCAAATCCTAGGTGAAGTGCAGATGTCAAATTTTATACTTCGAAACTATCTCCTATTTTATGTTTGTACAGCAACATCTACTGGACAAGATGTGCAATAACATGACAGGAGTGTCCTCAAAGTCGATCAGTTTACATGCAAATAATTAATTTGAAATTAATTAATGTTTTTCAAAATCATTATTTAGTTAAAGCATGTAAGACTTTTAAGATAAATAATTGTAAGTGATCAAAAATTAGAGAAAAATCGAACTGCTTAACAGTTTTGGAAAATACATAGCTATGAAACTCTTGTATGTTAAAGCTCTGAATTATACCATTTCAGTCAAGGAGAACAACCTTCAAATTATTACTGCATTTAATTCCCACTTCTCTTTTCCAAAGCATTAAAAAGAAAGTAAGTTGTATTCCTTGAAACTTCAGATAGCAACTTTAAATTTAGACTGGTTTACCGCTGGATTAAACAGAGCAATTCATAGATCTGTGATATAATTTTTTTTTAATTTTCAGTGGTTTTGTGAAGACCAATCTTAAACCTTTCCTGCACAGACAGACCAAAACTATCTTGTGGTAAGATCAACGGTTACTACTCACATTTTTGACTTCACCTCGAGTGATTCAAAGAACTCAACTTTTCAAACTGTTGAAATACCACATACATCTTAACTGACGATATTTTAAGGCATACAGCTAACCTTTCAGAACTAAAAAGTTCTGAAAAACTGCCAAAACCCTACGAACTGAACAACATAAAACACATCTTGAAATGCATATATGGAGATTCTCTTTCTACATTTTTTAAATGTCTTGAAGATTTAAATAAGCTAACTGAAATAACCCTGTATACCATTTTTTATAGGGCGCTTCTTGAAAAAAAATGTAGAAATCGCCTTGCTTCCTGAATAATGACAAATAGCAAGCAACATGGTAAAAGAATTTTCTTCATGGACAATTAAAATATGAACTGTTTGTGACAGAAAAAACAAACTTTCAGTCTTGAATGCACTGTGATGTGAGATATTCTTAGGTGCTCTAGAAGTCTTCCTGCTTATGCCATCCCCTCCTCTCACTCAATTGACTGTTGCATGCAGAACACACAGGAGGAATGGATTCCTTCCTATCTCCCCACAAACTTGTGGGGTTTCTGTAAGGACCAGAGGAGTGGAAGAAATCAAATGTATGGGGATTAATTTCTCAGAATCAGGCCCAAACATAGAAGAGCATATGTTAACCTTATAGGCTAACAACAAAACTACCTTTCCTTTTTTAAATACAATGAAACAATGTTTTGTTCAGGGAGGGCAGAAGACCACTACATTTTCCACTTGCAGTTATTTTCATGAGAAAGATTTCTTAACCTTGTTTACAGTTCAAGTCTTTGTTTCTCTAGAAACTGCTTTCTATTTCATTGTAGACAGAAAAAAAATATCACAGTAACTTAACAGGTGAATTTGTAAAATTTAATTTTCAACAGTACTGGTGTCAAAAAGAAAGGTTGTCATTGCCCTTATAAAATAAACTATTTTTGTGAAAGTCAACAGTACTAAGATTTATTCTTGATTTTACTTCCTTTACTGAACATTATGTGTACATGTCATATCTTTCTTTTGATTTTTATCATGTAATGTGAGGATCACACATAGCAGCTACTTCACTGAAGCTATAATGCTCTGTACATTGTGTTCAACACGTAAAGGGCTATAGTACCTATCAGTACCATCATATGAAAACAGTATATTGATTTAAAAACAGTGGCAATAAATAGATAAATTAATTCTTTGGTTTGAGAAATGGAAAATAAGAACATAAGCTTCCAAATGTTCTTTTTCAAAGGCTTTTGTTTTTTCTACTAAAGCTGCAAAGAACAGTAGATAGATGACTTCAGAATTTAAACACAGCAGAACATAGTATACTACAAGTTAATTAATCAAAAATTAATTATGAGAGGTATCCTTTCAAAATCTGTTAAAGAGTGTGCATATAAAAACAGCATGTGTCATAAATCATTACTTTTGTTTTTCCCCTTCTTCTTGGATTATCAGGTTTTATGCATGTTTTGAAAAAATCAGATCATCTGAGAAAGGAGGAGTAGTAGCACAGGTAGCTTCAGTTGACTAACTTTGCAGACTAGACTCCCTACAATGTATCCATGAATTCTGCTCTGTGCCTTGGTTATTTCATAACTCTGGTCTTGAACCTCACCTCACTTCCAAATACTTCAAACTCAAGAAATAAGTACTCCTTTTCCAAAGAAAGGAAACAATATTTTTCTGTATTACTCTGCCTTTTACGTATCTCTACTCTTCATGCAATGTGCTATTTCTTCAGATCACCAGTGAAGGGCTTGCTATGAGTAGGAGGTGAAAGTACACATTATTGATATTATTGAGTCCAGTAACTGGAACACAGCCACAGCCACACACACAATCCCCACTGCCAGAATTCAACGTAATTCCACTGTATACGTACATTCTTTTAAAAAGAAACATCTCTTACTAAAATAAGTTGTTACTTCTACCAGTGAAATATAGTATTTCAAATATAACAGACCCTTGTTACTTATAAGTCCTTTATATAGAAGAATTCGTACCTCACTGAATAAACTTCCATTCACGTAAGAAACCCAGAGCTTCCAGAAGTTGGGCAGCTGACTTACAACAAGTTTTGTCAACTTTTCAACAAATACAACTTGCTGAGGAGCTTTGTATCGCCAAGCTAAAAGGGGGAGTGGAGATGGAAAAAGCAACATGAACATTTTTAAAAATAACAAGAATGTACTTCTAGCTTGCTTTTGCACTGTATTACACAAATGACTATATAGCATATATAAAACCTTTTGGGTAAAATTAAAAAAATTTGAAGCCCAGTCCAAATATGTGTACACAATCTGTACACATACAAGCTCTTTCTTCTCCTCTTGTATACTTACAAGGTGCTAGCACTATGACAGTATCTACTGAACAGTTCCCCTTGAGGGGTTATCTAAAGCAATCCACACAAAATCCATTCAGACAGTCTTTTGTCTTCAAACCAGTCTAAAATGTAAGGTAATGTGAAATCAATCAAGACATTAGAAAAGTTTCATATGAAATCTTGGTGACAGATAACTTTATTCAGTGTCCTCTGCAATGGATGGAAGGGGGTAAAGAGAAAGCTGAACAGAGGCAGAAGTACTCATTAACACAGAAAATAAACGAAATCTTGTGAAATATTCTTCCATAACCTATGTTCTCTGTTGAGACCTTCATGATTACAGTGGTTTAACAAAACAGGGTATCAGCACAACAGTGATAAGAGACCTGTATCTAACTGCAGGAACTACAGTCTGCTTTGGACAAAGAAATCATACATTTTTTGAAAAACCCCAAAACAAATAGCCAAAGCCCCCAAAACACTTTAAAACGACATGTTTGTTGATGTTTGTTTTTTATGTATAAACTGAGGTCTTGTACAAATGATAAATTAAAAATATGCTATCAGCCTATGTAACACTGTGGAAATGCAGAAAAATGCATGAAGTATTTTTATATCAACTTTGCTACAGAATGTTGCCTACACACAACAGGAATTCACCAGTTAGGAAAAATAGCTGCCTAATAGCACATTACATATTAGTAGGCTTCACCAGAGCCTCACTCTTTTATTGTGTTAGTAGACAGTCTTGAATCTCCTTGAAGTACAGCATGCCTTCAGCAGCTTCCATTTGTGGAGGTGTGGATCACATATTGCTCCATTTCTTTACTGAAAAATTGAACATCTGCCCTATCTGCTTCTTCTCATGGCCAAAAAGTTTAGGCATTTTGTAATTAGAATTTACTAATTCGAATTAGTATTTGAAATTATAATCATATTAGAAATTAAAATATTTGAATATTTGAAATAAATTTGAAATAAAATATTTGAAATCAAAATCATAATGGAAGCCCAAAATTTGGAAAGAGGGTCTGACATAACTCAAGTGCAACTGTACTGAGAGTGATATAATCTGTTTAGGAGGCATGAGAAAGTCAAAGCTCAACTAGGAAAGCTCCTAGTGTGGACACAGATAAGATACTTTCACCAGCGACTATGTCAGGAAGCTGTGTCAACAGAGCTATAGCAGTAGAGGCTCTGTAACTTCTACAAACCCCAATTTCTAACAAAATAATTCAGTTCCTTTGAGAAACCATTTAATCTTTGCCAAAAACTCCAGCACCAATCCAAGGTTATAATCAGGAATGTCTTTTGGTAACTGGAAACATATTGGCAAGATTTAATTAATCTATGAAACTCTTTTCCCATCGAGGAAGAATATTTCAGGCTTAGTACCAAGCCTGCAGACAGCAGATAGCTCTTAGAATAAGCTACTGCACATCAAAGTTATGGATATAAATTCAAGATATTTTTACTTTGTTGCTAGAGAAAGCTCGAATCTGTATTTTATTGCATTGATTCTATTATTATCTCTGCTATACCATTCTAAAGATGAAACTATAGCTATTGTCTATTGTTTACATATTATCATGAACATATGCTCAAGCAAGAACTGAATGTTATTTGAATGCTGCAGTTTTAAAATCTTAGTAATTTCTTTAACCAATATCTTGGACAATCATTGTCAAACATATTGGAAAAAAAAACCCCAAATGCACCAAATCACAAAAAAGCCATTCCTTAAATTTACCACAAACTAAGAAGATCCACAAACAAACTGAAAACAGAACACATCACAGCACATTTGGAATAGCAGCTCTTGCACGGGCATCCCAAACTGTAGGTTTGCTTTGTCTCTCCTCTTAGAGAAGAACAAGGACGGCAGAGCTATCAGTGGTCATGTGCACCTAAGCACAAGGAACTCAACTCATTCTACCTCTAGGAAAATGGGATGGATTACTATAGTGCTCCAATTCTAGAGTTTTCCTTTGAATCTTGGTTAAAATTGGTGTCTACAAAATATGCAAAACTTGCTCAAAATTTACCTTTTTTAGTTTGTAAAATGTAACAGATCCATAACTAAGACCCTAAAAGGAAAATAACAAGTGGAATTTTCAGACATAAATGCAATTAAGTCCCTGCTCATCCAAACTAGATTTTGGGTGTTGCTTGCTATATTAAGCAAAAGAGGGGCATTCTTATTGTCAATGGATGGCATCCAAAAACAACCAGCAATTTAGTGTTTTGCTTTCTAACACCTGTTAATCACCTCCATGCAGGGCTTTGGGCTGAGAAACGACAAGGATAACAGTAAGACAGCTATTTCAGTAACGAATGATTTGTTCTGTGAAAAGCATGCTTTCTGTCTCCTGTGATGTCACCATTGAAAGATTCCTGAGAAGTTATTTGGACAAGGGTATTGAGGACACTTAAAACAGAGGCCTCAGCTGGTTGTGGACAGACGGACTGCTTGTGCTTAGTCAAACATTTTGTTTGCCTTTTTGGGTTTAAAGAATCAGAGAGCCAGGTATTTGAAGTCACAGAAGGTGCAAATGCAAGGAGAACCATCTTAGCAAACACACACAAAAGATATAACATGCAAAGCATAGTAGGCAGTAGGTGGCTATTTTAAGAGAAAACACCTGGTTTTGTAGAGAAAAAGACTTTCACTACTTTAGGAAGCAAATTTTGAACTTGAATTTTATGAACTGCTCTTTGCTTGCAGAAAACATGGAGGATTTAGTTAGTAAGCAACAGAGATGTGCAAGAAGAAAGAACTGTATTTTGTATCAATCCAAAACAAACACACAGAGTGTGGGTTTTCCTTTGAGCTTTTTGACTACGCCACACAGTGAACAGTGGGGGCTGCAGCTTTTTTTTTCAAATAGAACAGATGCCTACCATCATCACGGCCAGACTGAAAGCTGCTGCCCCTTTTCAGTGAAGCAGTTTGACTGAGATGGCCAATCGGCGATGGACGCACATCACTGTCCAGGTCCAGCATGGGGCTGTGGAGCAATGCGTTGCCTGGGCAGAGGGGAAAAAACCCAAAAGTTAGAATAATTTTGCACATCAGTTGATATGAAACTGCATACTACATGTAGAATTCTAATTTAATTCAGTGACACAAATGTTATCTTACAAAAACATTCTTAATCTTGCTTTATTTAGACTCTTTGTTCATCTGTATCAATGGTATTCAATACCACCAGTGACTCCTCTAGCAAAGCCAAAACCACAAGTACCACGGGGAAAATGCCATTCTTTGGTCTCTATCTTTCTGTTTATAATTAATGCCCTACAATTAGTTGCTTGAAAGCCGTGGATAAATATGTATTCATGCCATTAGTGACATAGCCCATGATTTTTTTCTGGTGTATATCCTAAATACACTTTTCAACAGCAAAAGTTTCTTTTGTGTCTAGTTGAAGCAGTTAAGGGCAGAGAGTTCAACTATTACTTAGCTGTTTTGCCTCTAAGGAGTTCAGGTAGAGAAAATCCATCCATCAGCAATCAGATGAACAAATGGCACGTTTCCTTTGTAAATGTCCTTATTGATACGTAACTACAAACCCACAAAATATTTTCCAGTGTATCAAGAATTATTTTTTACTTTGAGTTCCTGTCCACATGTAGGTCACTATTCACAAATCTAAGTGAGGATCTTATCTGATGGAGGTGGATACTTGGAGTCTAAAATGCATTTTGAAAAACAACCATGTAAGAAGAATAGGAGGACTACGATGATTTTTTTAATGTACTGTGACACTGCCAATAACTTTTTTAAAGTCTAAATTGCTGCTTTATGCATTCACCTTATAGAGACATTTCTGAAAGTAGTTATCAAAAATTATTTCAGCACTGCTCAACTGCGCTGTAACAAATAAACTTAAATCAAAATTCCCAGAATTATAGAACAGCCCAGGTTGGAAAGGATCTCAGAAGACCATCTAGTCCAACCTTTCATGAGAAAGGGAGCCAGGATGAAATTATCTAGCACCCTGTCCAGTTCAGTGTTGAAAACCTCCAGTGATGGCAACTTTACAGCATCACTGGGGAGCTTACTTCAGTGATTGATTGTTCACAATTCAAAAAAATATTTTCTTGTACTGAGATTAAACCTCCCTTGGTAATTCATGCTGAATTTTGTAGTGAGAATCACAGCATTTGAGTTTATACTGTTGATCTTTTCCACTGATACATACATTCACTTAAAATAACAGGAAGGCCACGGAGAATGACCACCAGCTGTAACACTGAAATACTCAGATTCAGGAGTAACACAAAGCAAAAACTATTTGAAGCACATTTATTCTGGTGTCAGAGCAGCATGGCAGAAAAGATATACCTAATCCTTTTACTTCAACAGCTGGGGCTTAAAGAGTAATATAAAGTATTGTGAAACTTATCACAAACTTCCAATAGGTGACAGTATTGGGTTTTAGTTCATTTTGAAAGAAGTTCTTTCTAATTCTTTAAAGGTTTTTTAAAGACATTTCCTGTGGCCTTTCACTCCAGCATTATCATTACCAAAATAACTGTCAGTTCTTTCACTCATCATTTTACTGTTCATAGTATAAGACACATAAGTAAATAGATCCAATTTGCTACATCACTCAAAATTGTGATTGACACACTGTATTAAGTGAGTCAGTGAACTCAGCCTTCCTATCATCAGGCTGTGCTATGATTCTGTTTGCTATTTAACTCTTACACCATTTATTAAACACAACTCATCTTTATGACAGCTTTAAAACTGATGAGTTTTCAGCAAGCAACATAAAATCTGCTGCTGTGATTTAAGTATATTATCCATTGTCATCACAAGATCTACAGTGAGTTTGAACAAGAATTTGTGGAAAGATTTTTCCTTTTGAAAGAAGTAAAAATGCACAATAGTGAGAAAGTAAAAAACTAAAGCTTTAAATCAGCATTTAGGAAAACAATCCAGTCCCCTTACAGAATGAAGTAAAAAAAATAAAAATAAAATATCTTCTTCAGATTAAGAAAAGATTATATATATATTCTTTATCTTACAGAAATTCTACACAGAATAAAAAGAAAATGGTAGAAGACCCTGAGAAAACGTGTCTCACATAGTTCCTGGGATTTCAGGAGCTTTTAAGTGATATTCAACACATTTGCATTTTATTTGGAAAAAAAAAAAAATGTATGTCAAGAACGCTAAGTCAAAATTGTCACAGGCATTGCTATTTGAAACATATTTTATTGAAAAAACACCGGCAAGAGTGTAGCAATGTTATTTTCACAAAAACCACAACAAAACAATCCCTCTGATCTCTCTGTATAGAATTTAAGTTCTCAGCTTTCAGACAGCGTGTTAATATAAGGAATGTCTTGTAAACAGATGGTCTCTAAAAATGACGGTGCCAATTAAACCTCAGAATTAAGCAAAACAGACACACTTACCCAAACACCTTAACGTGAATAAGTTCAATTAAAACCACTTGCTCGAGGTAGCTGTATTGCTGCTGATGCACTAAGCTCACGCAGCCCGAACTGGTTTATATACTCACCAGTAACAGAAAACATGTAAAGAATACTCTCTTGTTCCACCAGAAAAACCACATCATCAGTTTGCTGGCGTACCAGGAAAAGAAAGTTTAACATGAACTAATTTCTTAATTGGTTGTCTAGCCTTACAAGCAAGTCTAACACAGCAGCAGGGAACTACAACAGCACATGTACCCTCAGGACTAATAAACATCTGGACTACATTAGCAAAGCTGATCCTGCTTTCACCCTACCAGAAGATAGCGCTTGAAGACTGCACACTAATGCATGAATCTTGTAAAAAAAGTGAGAGTTAACCTACAAACAATTTTTCTTCTATCCCAACTCATTACCTCTCTGGAGCCAGCAGCTTAAATTTAGCAGTGTAATGTAATACAATGAATTAATAGCAGTATGGACTGCAGACAATAATATTTATATACCTAAATAAACTAACCAAATAATAATTTACTGCCCACTCAGTACTTTATTTGTGTACTATTTTTACATTCCCAGATCCTGAATGCAGGACAGCAACAATTTAAGGTTTTGAGAATTTAACTTTTTACTGTGCTATAGGTTTTAAGAAGGATAAAAAACATGAAAAAAATATTCCCAGTAGATCTTTACTTTTAAAAAATACACTGCATCTTTTAAGAAACAAAAGTATTTTTGTCCAAAATATATCATCTACATGGAGCATTATCTGTCAGTGACTTCAGTACCAAGTGTATATTTAAACACAGGAAACATAGGAAAAATAAATGTACTACATCCTCTTCTTCTATCCAACAGTAATGACAAAACACAAGTATAATTAACACCTTATTACATTTACAACTACATAATCATGAGAAGATCAAATACAAAGTTTTAAGGATCTCAATACTGCTTTAATTTTATTTCTTAAAGGATTTTAGTGGGTTTTAACTTTTTGTGCACAAATATTTTGAAGGTGTGCGTTCAGAGGCTCTGTGAAATAAAAAATATTCCAGTGCTTTTGTTCACTCTTCTTCTGTTCTAGTGCAGTAAGATCTCACCAAAATAAGAATCTAAAGTACACAGTAAAAGCACAATTCTTTTTGATATTATTTCTTTAACTTTCTGTAAATCAAAAGCCATCTGTGCTGACCCCGAACTGCAGGTTTATCACACTACAGGGTACTTCTGTTCCCACAGTACCTATAGCTCACATACAAACGTGGACCCCATTTCTTGGATTGTCAACTGCAAGCTCTTGGCAAGCAGTGTGTTACAACCTCCATTAAAAAGATAACTGATATGAAATTTGCCTAAAATAAATTTTTCCATGATAAGCAAACCAGTCAATGATTTAAAATTCTAGAAGCTGCTTTACCTTCATATTCCTAAACTATTACCAAACTGAGTGTAAAAATTGTTCTGCAATATCCATTGCTCCACAACTGCCTGGGTTTCTTCCCCCATCTGAGGTCTGGCAGGCAGAGGTTTCTTGACAGGGTCACACATCTCCCGCCTCCCAGCCTAAGCCACTCTGCAATTCTGCCAGCCTGGTGCATCAATTACATGACTTCCAGCAAAGATTTTTACAAAAACTACTCGTGATCAGGGGATTAGTATTGTGCCAGTACTGCCTGCAGTGACAAAGAAAATTTTTAACAAGCAACAGTCGTTAACAATTGACCAACCTTTAGTAAGTTAATTTTTCAGTGAGATTTTCCATGTTAAGTCAAATGTCAGTCATTACACGGACTTGCTTACATACAACATGTACATGCACATGCAACATATCCATCATGTATATGAGCAAGATTAATTAAGAAACAAAAAACACCCTACAAGATGTGCAACCAGGTGAATACTGCTACTGTGTTTCTCACCCATTATGTATCTTACAGTGAATTTTCTCACAGGCTACAATAGCGAGGGAAGGCTGATCTATACCCTCCTGACTCTCTGAAGGGCGGCAGACTTCCTTACCAGCCTTAAACACCTTTGAACATTTTTTCCTGTGCACAGCGGGCCCTTGTCCTGTGCTACGGCCTGACCACCCACTGTTGCTTGTTGACCAAACACACAGTGCCTGGAGCCTGCACTGACACAACCAGGATAAGATTCCTTTCAAGGACACCGCATTGAGAATTTCAGTTTGTCTAGGCAACAAATTAGGTGAGCATGGGAAATTACTGAAAAATTAACCTGCTCAGCAGATGAATAACTGTGTTTTATTCTTTTTCTTAAGTACTTTTTTTTTTCTAACCTTACATTTTATAGTGATCAAGAAGAAAATTCATTGTTTTTCTAGAAAAGAGATGACTATGGAAGATTAAAATTGATAGAATTGTGGGGTATTTAAAAATGAATGCTTTTTTAAATCTTGAGGCTAGTCCTCATTACTGTAAATGCATGTCTAATGAAACTGTTTTTCAGTTTACTACAAAAAGGGTAACTGGGCTTATTCTAGTGGTGTTCCAAGTATTTCACAGTCTAAGGACATACCTTTTTGTCAGCCCTTTAGGCCCAAAAATTCTGAAACAAGAGCCAAGCATTCAAGTTTGGCACATAAATAACAATTATTTCACTTTACTAGCTCCAGCAGACATTAAGACCATCAGTACTATTGGAAAAACTCACTTCAACTCAATTGCTTGAAAAAGTACTAAAGACTGGAGCAGACACATAGGTAAAATTCTGGCCAGTGAAGAGTTTCAATCTATCTTCATTCACAATAGTCTTTGAAATTTTGATTTTAAGTTACCTGTGTTTCTTTTTAATCCAAATAGTTACTCTCTTTACAATACTTTAATATTATTTAAAGAATTACATAAAATAAGAATGCCCCCTGAACTTCTGAACATGCTGGATTCTACTAAAATTTCTAAATTACAGCAAACTTACACATACACGTAGCAAAAGAGGAAAATGAATCTGCTATTAATTTTTGTACTGATCAATTTTTATTCTGTCTCACCTTTTCTTCTTCTTTTTTTTTTTTTTTTTTTAATTAATAACCTATTAAGGGTTTGCTTGACATCTGCTGTCAAAAGGGTATTTCTGCTATGGACAGGGGATGTGGTTTAGACATGAAATGGCTCCCAGCTGCAAGAATTCTTCTTCCAGATGTACAGTAAGCAAAGGCAATGGAAGAAAACCAGCTGCTAGGATAACAAATTGAAAAGGCCCTTTTGACACAAGCCTTGCCGGCCTGTCTGATCTAACAAAGATGGATCATTCATTGCAAGGTGAATAGAATCTCAGTGTGGCACAGAAGAAAGAGCAACATGGTCTAAGCATCCATTTCTCTCTTTCACACCAAGTACAGCTGCTGTTACTCTGGCACAGAAAAACCCTGCAGAGTTTTTTACAGTATCTGGAGAGCTGTGCATCATACTCAGTGCTGCAAAAATCAGACTTTTTTTAGCAACAAGAACTGAAAAAATAATCATAATAATTAAAAGAAAAAAAATCACAGTGACTGTACTATCATACTCTCATTTGGAGAGTGGCTCCACATTGGGAACTTTCACACGTTGTGTATTATATCATTTGCAAACCCAAAGGGCAACAGAAAGATCACACTACAACCATGCCAGCTTTAGTTTCTAATCAGGTTAGCTATTAACAGGTAGCTTATTTGCAATAATATGACATAAAATCTCAAAGATTCGTGTCACAGAAGAGTGATTGAGGTCACTCAAAGAACCACCATCAAAGGTACTGGCAAAAGTGGTTTTACTAAGAATTTCAAGGAGTGAGACTTGACAAAGTTTGCAACAACCTGCTAAGAAATTAAGGCTTTCTCAGCCAGTTTGACAATAACTGAATGGGAGTCCCTACCCATTTTAGTTCAAAGGATCATGAAACCTACTAAGCCACTATTAAAGTCTAAGAAAATAACCACTGGCCACACAGAAAACAGTCTTAACCTCCACAGCTTCCATCCCTGATATTCACATTAAGAATCCTATTGCTTAACTCCTTTTGGCTATCTGCCCAGTGTCTCAGGAAAATTTTAAACTAAATCTCATTTATTTACATTTATTTTCATGTAATTTTATGTCATTATGTTCTCCATGTTTCCTGCACTCCAACAAATCTGGGAAGCATAAACCATAGTGAAAAACTATAATTATGCTTTAATAATAGAGGATTTGCCAAGTTTAGTTAAAATTTAAAAATATGTAAAATCTTAACTGAAGGAAACCACTTAGTATCCAGGTACCAGAACTGAAAGTTCCTAGATGTCTACAAATCATAAGATCAAAGGTCAAAAGCAGCAATTCAGGCTTTAGCCAATACAAGGCATAAAATACCAGCACAATTCAGTTTACCATTCAAGTATTTCTTACTAGAGAACGAATAAATACTGTTTTGGGTAAGCATATGCTCTTCTATGGTAAGCTTTATATTCATGGCTTGAAAAAACACTCTTTTTCTATTTTCTTCTGTCTCATGTATCTCCTTTCTCTTCAACACATCTACATACTAAATAACAGCAGCAATCTGGCTTTACCTACTTGAAGTCCTCCTAGTGGACAAAACAGTGGGATAAGACTAGATAGATAACACTAATTCTTCTATGCTTCATAACCATAAAAAAAAGTTTCAAAAACAATAAAGGAGCACATCTGCCTATTCCATGAGTAAGGCAGATAGCATTTTAAGTTTTCTATTTAATGCAATAAATCCATGTATTTACAAGAACTACTACATAAGCAGAGCTAGAGCTCCAGCCAACTGCACATGGCTGCATCCACAACTACAGCTGCACCTTTAACAAAAGAATCTGATCATCAGAGAAGCAGGAAAATTACTTAATACAAGGACAGAACCATGGGAGCTTTATGATTCAGGTATCCTATGCCTTTGGTGATGCTGTTTGGTCTCCTTGTGATGGCTGCTTATACTTCAGCGCAGGAGAAATTCTGATCTGCTGTCTTAGCTGCACTTTCACTCACTCCTTAAAACATGTGGGCTTGGAGTCAAGCAGTTTCTCTTAATATGAACATCTCATGCCTGCATTTTTTTTTTGCCTCATAAATGAGGAAGGTCTGCTATAGCAAGAAATAGACAGGCTAATGGCAATGATGGGTGAGTAACAGCAGCCATATCTTAGCATATAATGAAACATTCATCTACACAGTGCAAGACTAGTCAGCAAATCAACAGGGCTGTGAGGGGAAACACTACATCCATACACGTACAGAGTTATTCCTCACGGGAAATAAAATGCTCCAAAATGCTGCTGTGAAGTACTTCACACATGACATCACAGAATTGAGAGAATTCCCAGTCCTACTTGTACCCATTGAAATAAATGCAACCTGTTAACTAATGAACAGATTACTGCATCTATTGAGAACAATGTCTATAAAAATCAAAGGAAAGATTTAATTAAACAGTTTGCTGTTGGCAGTTGTCATCTTTTTAAGTCACAATGCCAAATTATTTGACAAAGCTTAGCACAGCTGGATATGCCCTTACAGTTTTTGGAAATAATACTAACACAAATTTGATTAACTGGAAATAGACAGTATTGGAAAGACACAGGATTTCTGCTGACCCCTGAAATAAAATCTGAGAAAGAACTCCAAGATCATTAGAGTTATGTAAACTTGCCATGGTTTCTTTCTGGTTGCATCAGAGACTGCACCATGCTATGACCCCAGAGAGGATGTAGAAAACTAGACTTATTTTGTCAGTATTGGGGATTTTTCCTGACTGTTGTTACTATTGGCCTGGATAAGTCAAAACCTCTTAAGGACGATAGGAGATGATGCTATTTCTATACAAGAAAATGAAATTATTTCAGTTGTAATGACTAATGGCTCAGCATTCTAGATGTCTGGAGACAACTGGAACAATTTTGTCCCATATAATACCGTGTAGACTTACACTAGTGACTAAATTTGGAATAAGTTCTCCTTAGAATTTGCTTAGGATTGTGTTTTAGCTTGTTTAACAAATAACTGCCGTGTTAGCCTTCCCTTCCTGAATACATCATGGCCAGCAAATAAATTCTTTGAGAATATTTACAGTTTGACAATCATCTGCAAAAATCCTGTCCAGAATATCCAATGGTTTTAAAAAACTCAACCTTATCCAGGTAAGAAAAGCAGAGATTTTGTCTTATTCCAAACTTACTTAAAGTAGTAAAAGTCATGTGTAATGACTAAGAGCACAGTTCTCCTTTCAAAACTAATAAAATAGCAGCAAAATGCTTTGGCACAAGCTCTGCTGAAAGGTGAAAAATTTTGCAGAAATATAAAAATAGATACAATCTGCTACAGAGGTTTAAGTTTACTAGGCTGGAAAGTTTTGACTCTATCAGTCTGAACCCACAGATTCAGTTGGCAAAATCACTAAGGTAAGAATAGCCAGAAATAGCTGGTATGCTCAAGGTGGGACTACAATTGCTGTCTTGCTTGTTCCAGCATCCATAATATGAAGACTGCTATCTGCTAGAAACAGTGGAAACCTAGAAAAAAATTTAGTGTCCTTTTCATTAGAATACCAATCTCATTATGACCCATTTCTTCCTCCAAATGCTCGATAAACAAAAAAGTAAATCTTTTTTTGAAGCATGTGTTATGTGAAAGACTTAGATGTTTGAAAATGTATTATTATTTTATCTTAAAAAGAGCCTATGAATTTATGAACATATAGATAACATTTCTAACTTGTTTAAGTTGATTAGATCCCGCTATCTTGTATAACCAAACTGAGCAAATCTCCACACTTTGTTTGAAAAGCATACAACTATTAAAGTAGATGAAAATGCATGCCGTGCCTTCAATCACAACCAGCATTGTTCTACTTGGCAGTTAAAACCAGTCCTTCTGAGTCTTTTTTTCCTTCTCCCACCTGGTGTATGCCAAAATTAAAGATCTATGGAAAGTAAAAAAACATGCTTAGAAACTTTCCTTTGTCCTACTAGACACTAAGTGAGAAATTCAATCAGCTAGGATTGATTCTTGAGTATTTTCAAATCCGTACAAAAATCTATAATCAGTGGAACCACATAGAAGGCTGGAAGAAAACTACTGGAATTTGATGAGCTGTTAGCATTTCTTTCATACATGCACAAAATATTAACTAATGATACTGGCATTTCCTGGGCATTGAAGTTATTTAAATTCCCTCTTCCATGAGTCAAACAAAGCTGTATCATAATGGCCTCTCTGACATTAAAGCTGAGGTAAGCAGTTTTGTTGCAAGAAAAAATACCAAACATGCTGAGATTTTTCAGGACAAATCTAGGAATTTATACACATTTTCCACTCACTCACTGGAGCCTGCACATCAAAATTATATAGACTACTAAAACAAAAAGTCTCAAGCACTAAGTATTATCATGTCTCTATCTTTCTTGCTAAAAAGCTGGAAAATGGCCACACAAAATTTTGCAGGTGAGAGAAGAAGGAAGCTTAGAATTATTAACCACAGCTGTTTTCCCAAGTGAGTTTTGCTCTTGATAACTTAATGTTGTGAGGCTGGTGGCGGTGCCTCATGATGGCTTTTGACAAAGAAAGAAGATGGGGGAGGTTTGGAAACATTCTGAATTTTAACCAAGATGCCAGGAAAACAGTGTGGCATTCCAGTTGGTTCCACAGCACTTCACACTGTGTAGTGGAACAATGATGGTCTGTGCACACTTTTAAGCTAAAACTTACTGACATTGCTGTCACAAGTGATACACCCCATGAACTCCATACCTGATGTCACAATCTGTGCAACAGAGAGTTAAAGCCTCTGCAGAAAATTTACAGCACATTTCTATAGCAGCTCAAACTCAGTAAAACTTTTGTGGTTTCTCAGAATAAAATACCTTATTTGGCTTGGGATATGCATGCACTAACACTAAACATGGAAGTTACCTATAAGCCAAGGGATGTCAGATTCCAATATGCCTATTCATTTCAGAACTGGCAGTAAACTCTAAGACTTCTTGAGAAACAAGGCACTGCTTCTATTTCCTAATTTGAAAATCCAGTTTTTAGATTTTACTACTAGACATGCCAGGCCAACAGCCTTCCACCTGCTGGAAGGCTTTTTATGCGTAGGCTAATGTGATAGATGATGGTAATTTCCAGCTAAATTGCTGCACCACCTGCAAGCAATACCTGCACTTTTCTTCTTGAACGTTTTCTTGATAATGTTGAGGAGCCACGTTGTCAAAGACAGAATCTAACTATGTTTTCATATTGGTCTTAATAACTTTGCCTAAACATCCTCTTTGTCCAGCTCACAGGTCTGTGCAGATTCAGTGTGATCTGAATTTTGAAACTGCACACAAAGAAAAAAGAGGACTTCATAATATCATTCACTACATGTCAAGGAATTAAGCATTATTCCACTGTGCTCCAATGTCCCAAGTATTCATATACTAACAGATTATCTTGTGAAAAAGAAATTTAACCAGCAGATTCAGAGAACAATCCAAACTTGGTATGACCTCAAAGAAATGTTTCAAGAGGACAGAAAACCATGGATAAATTATTGAAATTTAATGGTTTTCCCATGTAAGGAGTTTAAAAGTTATAAATTAAGCAAAAAGAAAACTCCAACTGCTGTTCTGTTTCTGTAACAGAATAAAGAAAAAAAAAGTCAGTATGCAACTTTGTAAAAAGCTATCTAAATTTATGGGGAAAAATTAAAATATCCTCTGTACACTAGAATTAAATAAAAGGCAATGCCAAATTCCTAAATGTCAAATATACATATATACATATAAAGGTAAAATAAAAATGTATTCTTGCCTTTTTGTTCTTTAACATAGCTCTCCTTACAGTTGTGCATGAGCTGCAGAATCCATTGATGTTGAGCACCAATGCACTGCCAAGCTGGGTCCCCAGGTGCATGAAGATCAGAAAGATATCTGTAAAATCCAGTCCAAAAATCACGGTTCTGACTTGACACACTGAAGGCCTCATTAAAACAGACCAAGCATGTACCAAGAAATAATTTTTCTTTTTTTACATAATTTTAAAAATTCAAGAATCAGTATTAAGATACACTCACATCCACTGCAAGCAGAAGTTCTGCATTCTTCCTTCTTAATTAGTGAGGTAAAATTCCACCAAAAGAACTTTATAGAAACAAAACCCTTCAATATCATATTAATATGTATTTCTAGTTGTGTCTCTAGTAAAATATGCAGGAAACAAACTCTTTATCTGCAAGATTGCAGTTTAGTTCTTCAGATTTGAATGGAACCAGTGATGGCATCTCAAGCACATAAAATATAGTATTTTTCCTCCTACTGTATATGATTGTATCATCATGTAATCTTAACAAGTAATTACAGAAGGAATTAGTTTCTGTCAGCTCATTAATTTTAGCACATGCATGCATAAACATATGTAAATCAAGCTCCTGGGCTGTCTTTGTGTTTGTTTGTTTTGGTCTGGTGTTTCTTTGTCCACACACAGTCTGAAAAAAAAGAAGGGAGGAGAGATAACAAAAAGAATTGTGCCTTCTAATTTACAGAAGCAAAACATTGTCTGTGTTTAGGGAGAGGGGAATATTAGAAGCCAGCTGTTGTGATTTTGAAGAGAACAAAAAAGGAATGTAGTCTCATGTCTAGCATTCAAGACTGAATCTGACAACAGTACTTTCAAAAGAGTGTTTTCAAGAAGTGGTAGCTGCTCTACTGTTTAAGGCACTCTTATACTCTGCATTAATGAAACTCGGGACAGATTAAAAAAAGTCAAGATCCTTAACGTGAACTATACTGATATATTATCTCAAGCAGTGCAGGGAATGTTCACTCCCTCACAAAAGCTGTTTTTCTACAATAATACCTAATGTTAATTAGGACTGTGTTGAATTCTGTCTTCTTTGTCGAATGTCTGCAGTACTTGAACAAAAAATAAACTGTCAAAGTAGGATTGGTTGGATGGATGAGAAAACTACACAGCTAACCACTTTGACAGGGTGACATTTATAAATTATGAGTTCAAGTACTTTTCAGTGTTATGGGGGACTTTAGTCTTTTCTTAGGCACAAAACTAAAAAAAAAGAAATTACTGCTGCTCTTCAAATACATACATCTACTTGGCTGCTAAGTGCTATTTCTGAACAGTATAAAATAATTAGCAGTGTAAATACCCTGATACAATGAGAGGAAAATATGAATAGAAGTCGAATTATAAACACTAAATATAGAAATAATAGATAATAAAATTATTATTAAATTAATATAAATATCTAAATAAGGAGAAAACTACAGTATTTTAGGTCTTGGTCAGCCTTCAACTTCAGATACATACAAAACAGTTGGATCAAGGAAAAAAAAAAACCCTCATAAAACCAGAAGGGTTTATGCAAACTATTTTATAATTTGGATTTTGTTAGTTTAATTTTTCCTGAAGTCCCCTGAAGAAAATTTACTTCATATCTTGCCTTCAGAAAATTTACCCTAATGTACCTATATATACTTAGAGTAGTGAAACTACTTTAACAATTTTGTAGGCTGGGATTCTGTTGATTCATTAGAACTAAATTATTCCACATTCATCTACTCCCTGCTCCTCTTTATTATACTTCTACATGTGGAATACATTTGGTTACATCAACACAGTCTGCTTTAACATAGGCTGGGATATTTTTAAAGATTCAATAGTTCAAGGTAAGGGGCTAGAAACAAAACACCTTAAAAACAACCAACCAAAACAACCAAACCCAAAAACTCAAGCAAGAAACAATAAAACACAGCCAACCAAAAAAAAAACAACAAAAAAACAAGCCACAAAAAAACTCCAAACAAATCCACAAAAAAGCCAGAATCAAGCACACATATAACTATGAGTTTTTCAAAGAATCTTTAGAAAAGGTCCTAAGACTTGGCTTAGGTTAAGCAGCTGCTCTTTGAAGTTTTCAAGCGCCACAGAGGAAAGGAGTGCTGCCATCACAGACATAAAAGGCTGAACTATTAATCTTAAAAAACAATTCCAATTAATAGGCAATATTTATGTAGCATCCAGAAGAATGAGAAGCACTCTACATAAATACACACAGGTCACTGCAGTCACAAACTCACATGACACAAAGGGACCTAAGACACCAACACTGCACTTGGGCTTGTGCGACCGGGCCTGGTGCATACACAGAACACTCAAGACCTCGTGCAGGTGTCTGAATTTTACAAATGCCTCCCACACATCACATCTGGTCTGCTTCTTTTAGGATAGCTGGTAAAAACACTAAGATTGTCAAGACACACCAGGAAGCCTGGTAGCCTCCCTGTCATCTGCCTCAGGATTACTCCATTTCAACATCAAGTCAAACTGAAGTGTAAGACAAGTTAATAAGGAACCTATTATGAGGTATGCAAACTAAAAGTGGTCATTTCAAACACAGCTTGCAATATGTCGGGTTTAGAGAAAGCAACAAAATCTCAACATGCCTTAAAGATTGAAAAAATTAAATTCAAATCTCAATTATGTTTCATTAAGTTGCTCTCATTCAAGAACTGTTCTTCAGTCCTTCAATAAACAATCCAGTACAATTCCATTGCCATTATTTATATAATCACGAAATCTCAAAATACTCACAGCTTTAAAATCAGTATTTAAACCACAGTAAAACTAGTCACTACCCTATTTAGGAAAAATTTAAATACACATTTAACACCATATGTCTGATGAAGGCACTAGGCAAATGATTACCTTATATAACGTTTCTGATCATGCAATGTTGACGGAGTTTCAAGCAGCTTATCCAACAAAAGTTCTCGTAAAGCTTCAATTCTAGTTTCAACTTCAGCATAATCTAGGAATAGGGAACAGGAATAAATCCAATGTGTCCTTAAACAGTGTCATGAACTGAAAATTATGTTATTTTCCTAGGGTATCACTTGTGGAGTTAATGTGGAAATCAATATAAATCATTTTATAACAAGCCACATCTGAAAATATTGCACATGACAGTTTTACAAAACCAGAGAATTAGACTTTCAAGTTTTTCCAACAATAGTGAGAAAGATACTCAAACTCACATTATAATTACTGCAATCTTTTTTTATGTCTAGTAATACCAAGCCTAAATAAATAAATAAAATTGGCTGTGATTTCACATTTTGTAGTATATGCTTCACTCAGAAAACTTGCCAGAAATATTGCCTAGAGTAATTGGCTCCTATAAATCCGTAATTTGTATGGATGAAAATCTGTATCAAAACCACAAAAAGCTCTTTGGTCTCCTATGTGTTTTTTAGCCTTTAAGTTAAAAAAAATCCCGAAATCATTAAAAACCAGAACCCATGTCTTACATTTTTTGAACACTTGAACCTCTGTCTTTCCGAAGAGGGACTTGGCTTTTTCGTAGTCATTAATAACCACATCATAATCGCCCTTCAAAACAAAACCAAGCATTTACATTTGTCAAGAAAAATAATAATGTCAAAAGGCTACTTTCAGCAAATAGAAAATTATTTTTAAAGTATTATACCTTCTGGATATTTCTTTCAATATTTAAAGGAAGATTGAAAAGAAATTTAAAACGCTGAAGAACATTAAGTGCATTTCTTGTTGAATCAGCTTTGTCCTTGCGACCCAGCACTTCTTGAAATAAGGTATCTGCTGTGTTACTGGCTCCTATTTCAAAAGGGTGACAGTAAGAAAAAGTAGAGTTAGTAATCAGTTGAAATCACAAACAGATTTTCTTAATTTTCATGAGTTATTCAAGGGTTTTTTTTAGATCAAATGAGTAATTACTGCTGATTTTTTGTTCAACTGTGTTCACATTTTACAACTGCTGAAATTCTATTTCTAAGTGAACCACTTAGCATTTTAATGTGGTAAGACCCCTGTGTGATTAATAACAATCACTCTTTCCTATTTCAAACGCTTAGCTTTGCTGCAGATATTTTATAGTTTGCTTTGGCTCCAGATGTACATTTGACAACCAAATTATGCATCTCAGGATATAGAAAAAAACACAAAAAGCTTTATTTTTAAAGAAAGTATAATTTCATTTTGTTAATTAATGTCAGAGCTTCAAAAGTTATCACTGGGTCTTACAAACAATTTTTTAATGTTTTCAAGTCTTAAAAATGATTAACAATATTTGAGCCACTTAAAAGTACCAGTGGTTAAGTCAAAGACAACGTCATGACTAAAAAAGCCTAACTAGCTGGTCACTGTAACAGAATGAATACAAATTGTCTTCACAATGCATTAAAACTCTTACTGGCTTCATCACACACAAGATGAAGCCTTGGTCAACAATCTCATGAATTTTAGTCTCTATACTATCTAAAAATACTCTTCAACAAATACATTAAATATCGCCTTAAAACTTTTTCTATCCAAACTAAAAAGCATCCTATTTTCTAACAAAGATTGTTTCCTAATATAGAATATAAAATTTCATATATAGTAGAGAAGACTAACACTGCATATGAATATTTGTGTTTTTCAACTTAAATTTTAAAAAAAAAAGGGGAACTGCTTTACCCTTTTTCATCATTGCGTGTAGAAGTTTCTACATTATCTGGTCTAGTGACTATACTTTAAGCAAAGATGAAAAAAATTACATCAGTCTCGCTGGGTGGCTTGCATGCCATTTTCTCTAGTCAACACTGTGGGTGGCCTGCTCATGTTAAAAGTAGTCTTTGTAAAATAATTGTTATATCTAAATAATGTTTAAACTTTGTTGAAATTTTGAAGCCTTGATGTAAAAAAAGTTTTGTCAGGACATCTATTTCCACCACATACTATTCAGCATAGAATGCTTTAATCCATTAAGGAGAAATGCACAATGAAAACAGTTAGCTGGACATTTAAATACAGATCACTGTTAAAGTATGATTTTCCTCAAGGTTATATGAAATGATTGTTTTGTAAATCCTTCTCGTAAGTAACATTTTGTTTGTTTGAATTCATGTTTCTTGTCCATTCTTTTAACAGTCCAGAAGCAATGTGCTGTACCTGGGAATTGAAGCTATATTCATGAAGTATTTTTTTATTATTCAATTCAAACCTTTTTTAAAAGGTAATTGACAACTGCAGGAAGACCACAGTGATTTCTATCTTCATCTCTTTATGAAATCCTCAATTCAGGTAAATGATTCTACTTTTTTTTTAATGGTACTTTTTCTGTTTTATAAGAAATCTAAATTATCAAATTACTAACTAATGTATTAATGAAATTCAACACTTCATGCAAAACAGGTCTATCTTTTTAGAATGAAAATATTGCAACATTTCTTCCCTCCTCATCCCTCCAAATCCTTTCTACAATAACAATTTTTCTCTTGATTACTGATGAACCATCCATGGATAAAGTTTCAGTTCTTATATTGACTATGTTTTCAAAATAGATGATTCATCTACAGTGAGTGAAATTGTCACTTCAAAATAAATCTCTAGTTATTCAACAGTTGTCTTAGAGCCTGACAAAAACACTACATAAAGGAATTTGATTTACCTCCTTTAATGTACAATTCTTCATTAAATTAATTAAAAGACATTGTATGTTTTTAATAATATAAATTTAACAGCTTGTTTAGCAATTAAATTGAGCAAAAATTCCAGACATCTATAATCCAGCTATAACACCAAACCGTTCTTTTACTATCCCTTGCCATTTCAATTCAATAATTTGGAACCTTCTTAACATACATTCAGATGCTGTGGAAAACATGCTCATTATTAAGGGTTTGTAACCAAGCTCACACAACAGCAGTTGTCTGTCAAAACATGCACCTACAGTCCATAAAATGCACAATTCAACTAAAGAATTAAAGTCATTTTTGAAAGCAGTCCCTGCTACTCATGGATTATGGAAGCTTTTCAATGGTCAGACAAGAAACAAAGCTTTGATCCTAAACTACTTTGCATAATATTATTTGCTCTTTTTAAATCCTTGTATTCCTACTTCCCTGCCACCCACCCATCATGACTTGCAAAGTATCGTGAGGAAAAGCAGCCAATTCTTTTCATAGCAGAGCCAAACTTCAAACTACTCTGAAGTGTCTGGCACAAGTTCTTCTAAAGATCCAGCTTGAAAAAGACAGTTTGCATTGTCTACATAGAGTTCAGCCACCATTTATCAAATGAAACAGTAATTATATATTACAGGTAAATTTATCTTATATTAGTGTATATAGGAAAATATCACTGGACTAAAGTTTTACTTTTTTATTTAAAATCTGTCACACAATTTAGTACAAAGGGAAAGTGCCCTTCAAGGAATCTGTGTTTGGTGCATGACATGGCCTAAATACAGAACACTGAGGTTTCCTCTGGAAAATTTCAGAAAATGCTTCTTTTTCTCCTACCTAGATGTACCAAATATTCTGCACACACAGACACATGCTACAGTCTTTATTATACAGAGGTGTAAGGTTTTATGTGGTATTTTTTGGTGATTTTAAAATCTTTTGGCAGTTTGCTTTTTTTCATTTCGGGCATCAAGATGAGGGAATAACAATGTTCAAAATACACCTTTGTTGTGAGCATCAAGGAATCCCTATTGAAAAGGGCTAGAGCATAAGGTTCACAAAACCCCCTGCTTTCTTTGTGCTCCCCACACAAACACACATACAGTCACTGCTTTCTTCATACAAGAGAAGAAAAACAGTGAACTTCCATGTCACTTTCTTGATTTCATAAAACACACTCAGACTTTCCAACACTGAGTCAGCTATCTGCATGTCATTGCTGCTTATTGATACAGCACTAAGGGAAACATCCTCTGTGAAAAAAATCACAATGAAACAAAGTAAAATTATCTTGGCAGAAGTCCCAGAATTAAAAAAAAAAAAAAAAATAAAGAAAAGAGTAACTTTTTTTGATCTAGTGAAACACATACCGAACTGCAGCAAATTCAAGCCATCTCTTTCAATGCAACCTTAAAGCTTTTCAAGGTTTCTAGAAAGAATGCTCATGCCAAATAGTCTAAATGCCAGCACATTAAGTGAAAAAGATCCTGTCAATAGACCTTGTTACTGCAAACATCTTATAATCAGGATTTTTTCTGCCTTTAACATCTTACAGTATTAGTATTTAGCTAAGCTCATCCTTCTACAGCTCTGTCTGTCCATATAGTTCCTGTTTTCCTCATCCACTCAAACTTGCGATGCCACCAAAATTAATCTAAAGTAAGCACTTTAGAGGATATTTATTTTGATATTTATTTGCTTTGTTATCACAAACACTGCCAGAAGTTGTGACAACCACTGCTACTTATTTCAAAGGACATCACACCCTGGAACCATTATCACCAAACAGGGAAGAGATGAGAGACTGTTTTCTACTGTCTACAATATTCCTAGGAAAATATTAAAGCCTGTTAGAAAGTCCAAAGTCCATAAATAGCTGCTGCTGGAAGGACAAAACTTACTGTTCAGTACATTCTCCAGTTTTTGCGTCATGGATCCTTCTACTTTTTCCGTTCCATCCGCTTCCAGTTTTTGATGGATTGCTGGAATAAAGTGTCTAGTTAAAATGCAGAACACTTTAATAGGTGGGAACACATTACATCAAAGTGACACTTTTAAACATTTTTAAAATTAAAAATAAAGTGTTATTTTTCTTTTTAGACACAAAAAAATACAAACATGCTTCATGGCAGCAGAGTATAGTAGAAGACAGGGATTAGAGTCACTGCAAAATTTTAACCATTACTTTGACACAGACTTCCTGTATCTTCTTGAACAAGACAGTAATGCTTAAGGAAAAAAACCCACAATCACAAGGACAGAATAATCTATTAGCTATTATCATCTAAATTAGCCATCTTGTACTGGAATTAATTAAAATTTGTATTTTGAAAAGTACCACTTAAACACATCTGCTTTGTAAGTCATGGATGTCACAAAAAAAAGAAATTACCAATAATTAAAGGGTAGAAAGAGAGTCACTGGGAATCTGGATGATCCCAAAATCAAGTGCTAAAGCATTCCCCGATTACTTCTTTTTATCTATAAAAAGGCACTCCTAAAATACAAAATAAGAGCTTCTTGGAGCATTAACCATTATCTCAGTGCTTCTGTGTAATTTTCCTCAAAACAACAGGAAAACAGAGGGAAGGTTGCTTTATTATTTTTTTTTTGAAACAATGTTATATTTCTCCTGTCCTAAATGCCAAAATCCAGAACTCTTATTTCTATGTGGTATTACTTTTGGAGGTGGAAATACACAGTGTCAGCACTAATTGGTTCTTTTACTATAATTTAATTTCTTTTTCAGTGAAGGAGAGACTTAACAGGACAGCCTGATGACACTATCTTACTCTGAAAATATGAACAGTGAATGTAGTGTAGGTAGTCCTTTCTTCTACTTCCCCCCTCTCACACAGTCCTCCTTCCCTCTTCTACTGTTGAGCACAACCAGCACAAACCAGTATTTCTTTCTTTTAAGGTATTATTCCTGTATACATGCAGCACATATAAAATACGATTTTCCTTTCAAATTTTTTATCTGTTAACGTGCAAAATCTGCTCTATCAAATAGCCATGAGCTCCTACTGCTTTAGATATATTTGAGGCTTAAAAAAAACCCCTCCTACTGCTTTCTGCTTGTTCTCAGTAAAATGAAGTTAAGCTACCCTTGAAAACAGTGATTACCCAGTGCTTTGAAAAAAGTGAGGAATGGTAATATTTTAGTTCAAAACACAGATGCAGTTCTGAAAGCAGCCTCTCAATTGTTCCAGCTTATCTTGCTCCGGTTGGTATGGCAGAGCAATGTGAGCTCCTCAACTGGATTCTTTTAAGATGAAATAACATTAGAAGCAGCACTCCAAGAATACACCTGATGAGCTGAAAGAGATATCTGGAAATCAATCCGCTGGGTGAAAATTGAACTAGGTCTGAAATATTGCCATAAACTGCACATACCATGCATACAGAGATGCCATTGCCAACCGGTTTCCTCTCCGGTGCCACCCCTACTTGCCCAGGCCACGCGGCCGCAAGCTAACAAGTGAATAAGGACAGGAACCCTGTGGTTCTAAACTCACTCCTACTGCAAGGAGTGGGCGAGGGTGGCTATTCTGAAACAGGATAGACCTCTATAGTAGTCTCCAGGCTTTTTCAAGGGAGGAGTTTTTACTGGGGGGAGGTAGAGGAGACAGGCAACTAACACCAGTGTGCAATTAAAAAAAAAAAAAAAAAAAAAAAGAGGAGGAAAATTACATTATTCTCAAACATCCATATCTGACCCTTCAATCTCTTGATCCTACAAAAAGAATTACAGGAAGTCTTGCTTTCATGAAAATACAAGAACAACTCTATTTTCATTCTTAAAGTCATCAGAGGGTGGAAAGAAAAATTTCATTAAGACACCATATTTCTTAAGACAATTAAGCCTTAAATGAAATGAACAAAAACTAACAGATTCTTGCATATTTTAAGGACAGAGATCTATCTTAAAAGACAGTGTGTTGTTAACTGTTTCACGTTTTGTGTACAGCGTGGACAGCACTTACCAACAAGAATAAGTCTACAATTTAATAACAAAAACATTAGTGGCTCTACTGACATTATTCCATCTCTGTATATTATTTTCAGCTAGAGGCAGACAATTACTGTAGTGCAATTAACATTTCATACTGAAAAAAAAGTTCAGCAGAACAGCAACCACAACATAAACAGACATTCTAAAGCCAAATGTTGCAAGTACTATTGGAATCACATCAAACTGCAATGATTTTAATTTCTGCATTTTGAAATCATTCTATGAAACTTACTTTTGAAAGATACTTTAAAAATGGACATGGATAAAAAACTAAGTTACACACTGCCCAAGAGATTTTCAAAATTTAGCATTTCGGAGCCATTAATTACATACCATTAATTGCTGACGAATTCAATATCATGTAGCTTCTGAAGGGGGCACACCTAAGCATTTCCAAAAGTGACCTGCAATATCTACACCTCTATCAAAGCATACATACTGGCAACAAAATGTAAAACATGATGGGGACTTCCTTCTTGTACATAAGTTTTAAAAGAATACTATTTACTGTGTTAGAACCTTCAAAAAGTCTCAAAATGTAGCTCCTTATTATGAAGGCAGCTTATTTAGAAATTATGATGATATTAAAATTAAAATATCATGATCTTTAATCAGTTGCTGAAAGTTAAAATACATCTTCCCAAAGCACTTGTATCTTGTTCAGAAAAGAACATACAATAGCGATATACTATTCCCTCCTCTTCCTTTTAGAAGGCAGAAAATAATTTTTTTTACATGGGTAGCTTTTGTGCATAGCAACCTGGAAAATAGGATTCAAGAATTATAGCTTGAAAATTTTAATGTTGGAAACCCAGGAAGAATGATCCTATTAAATCAATTCATAATGCGCTTTCAGACAGTGAAAAGTATGTCAGTGGGGCAAAAAAAATAAAAATAAACCAAGGTGTTAAGTTTCAGAAACGTGGAAAGCATTGCAGAGTACAGATAAAGGCATATTAAGCATATGGAACTAGGAATGTAAACCAAAAGGCATTCTTGAACTATTGTCTGAAATAAGGTATATTAGGACATTCTGTAAAATCTAAACCTACTTAAATTACTCAGTGTTCACACAATGAATTTGTTATATTTCCTTTTACATGTTTAAGCTACTTTGTTTACTGTAGCTATTTTTACATATTATACTCAGATTTAGCAATAGCTACATTTGTTGTGTTCCAAGGCTAAATTACAGAAGAAAAAAAAGTTTTTTGCAGTGAAAAGGCCTTCTAATATAGCCTAAGCTTACTCCGTTTGCATCAAATGATTTTGAAAAAGGTAAGTGCATGCTCCTTCCATGCAGACCAGACAAGAAGTCTTTGATTTAGAAGTTTAGACAAGTGAAACTATATGCAGTCAGGAAAAGTATCTGTAGACCTCATCTTTGGAAGGAATTTAGAAATACTAAAGTTATTTTTTTCTCTTAAAGCGCTAAATCCATCTAACAGTGGGATGATAATGTTTGGGACAGCCCCCGTTCTCCCGTACCTAAAGCGCTTCCTTTTGCTGGATCTAGCAATCACACAGCTGCAGGGCAGCTGTAGTGAGATAATTTGGTGCAAAACTAACTCGCTAAGGAAGAAATGCTGCTTCACTGATCAGTGTGCTTCTCTAACATTGCCTCAGTGGCAGCACTGCAGTATAAGGAAAGGAGCATATGGCCAAAGGAAGGTGGAAAGCCATCCTACTCTTCCCACACTATCCAGTACTTAAGATTACCCTCAACTGGTTGCAATAGGAAGAGTAAGGAGAAAATTTCACGTCTTTGAAGGCTTGAAGTAAAGGATGAATGAGATTTTTCTTGAACTGCCAGTTACCCTGGATTTACCTGACAGAAGCTATACAAGTTGGAAAAGCAGCTGGAAACCTATCAGAACCTGTTCCTTATTTTTAGGAGCTTTACTGTAAGAAGCATACAATAAATAAAAGTGAGGAAAGGCTACATCTGGATGCTTCAGCTAAGGCCAGATAATTAACTGTACTTTGTATCATCTTTGCCAGTAAGTGTTCACGTTTCCCAGCTAAGAATATTTAAAGGCTTGCAAACTTCACAGCTGCAGGCAGATACTGATTAATAATAGTGAAGAAACTAAGTTCAAAACTCACAACCTCTAACTGTGACTAAATACACCAGAACATATGCAAAATTCAATCTGGCAAATAATCCATAATTATTTTCCTTTATAAAAAAGGCCTTGCATTGAAATAAACTCCAATTAATTAATTGCTACTTGTGTTGAAAACAATTTTATTTAATCTAAAAAAGGATATGGGTTTTTTCCTAGATTTATGGCAAACATAAATCTATTAAATTAAACCATACTTGCCAGGATCATGCAGATTTTGATTTGCAAATTTCATACTTGATTTCCTCATCACATATTTTTAAAACACATTTTGAGATAGGCATCAGGCATGGCACTCTCAAAAATTCATCAGCCTAACTCTCAGCTCAAAGCAACACAGATGAAAATTTTCTGCCGTCTTCTGACTAAAGGATGGCTAGAAATGCATTTTGCATATCTGAAAATCTTACTCATTCTCACAGAAATGTGGTTAAAGAAAAAAAGTACTTGAAAGAAATCACATCCTTTTAGTAAGGACGGGAAAAAGTACAAGAAGGGTAAGGCCGACTCAGCAAAGTATTTCTGAAGAGCTGATGTGGTAACTAAACCGGGCACCAAAGAAGAGTACTAGAGGATTGAAGAACGCATGTTAGAACACTGCCAGGATTCATGCCCAAGGCATGAATAAAAAATGCCTTTAGTTTCCTTTATTGGAAGATTAACAATGTTTTGTAATTTCAGCAGAATATAAGAAGATTATTGATGAGGACAGTATCCCTATATAAGGTAAAAATTGTTCTGAATGGATTCAACAGGGCTGCAGAGCTGCATATACAGAGGAACACAATAAAGACAGCATGCCATGAACAGAGCTCTTAATACATTACTCTATGAAAATCTTTAAAAAAAAAGTATTTTTTCCTATGGCCATTAGTTAACAGTGCTAAGTCTAGTTTGGTTTGGTCATTCCTGCAGTGCCCCCTGAGAATTCCAGCTATTTATGTATTGGCATACCAAACTTGGCTTTGTTTTGGGGAACATTATTAATCCTAGCAAAAACGACAAAATAGTGAACTAAATGCAATATTGTCTTAGGTTGTCTTTTTGTGTTTTGTTTCTCTAGCATTTACTTCTTCAAGCTTGTTTACCTAGCACAAAGAAATTGGACAGACTTAACATGATATTTTAAGGTAATTAAAGCACAGTGCTTGGAAGGGAGGCTTTATTGATATATAAACTCCAAAAATTTTAGTCTAAAAACAATATGAGACCAGACAACTTGTTCTCAGATGGACTTATATTAAAGCAAGTCTGGTATCTCTGGGCAAATATCTTGGAAATAGACAGGAAAATGTGGCTTATTATTCTGCCTATGGATGCACTAAAAATTCCAGGACTGGATCTAGGCCTTTGCCAGAACGCTTCCGCATTAAAGAGCACAGAACATGCTATTCTTTCTTTTCTGGCACTAACTTTGTGCATCTGTGAAACATAAAAATAGTGAAAATAAAAGCAGCTTTTAAATGTTGCATTTAAAAGGTGGTATGGAAATCAAAATGGAATAATGCATGAAATTAAGGTGGGTTTATGGCTCGCAGGAAAAGTCTGGGTCAAATTTAATCATAGATAACTTTTTTGCACACTTGCAATCAATTGCAGAAGTTGCTGTTGAAAAATTGCAATTGCAAAATTTATTTCTCCTTCTACATACTTTACTATTTTTCAAATTCAAACAAAAAAAGTTTACTTACCTGAAAAAAAAACTAAGTTCATAAAATATAACAGCCACACAGTAACCATAAGCTGCCAAAACTGCATCCCTTTGGAGAAATTCTGCTAGTAATTAGCTCACACCTCTAAAGCAACAACTGATGAAGAAGCTGCACGAGCAGTCAGGATAAAAGCAGGTACAGGCTTGGGCAGAGAATTTTCATTACAGCCTGTGACAATTCCTGCTGTTTTCTACATTTTCTAATCAGATTTTTCTCTTGCTTGAGACAAAAAAATCCCCCAACTTCCTACACAATGCCACGCTAGGACCTGCATGAAAGGAAGTTTTGAGTCTTTTATCAATTGTGATAACTTTTGCTTTTATGAAGTTGCACTAAGGTAACAATTGTTCTGCTACAAAAATTGACAGTAAGAACTGCATGAAGAGGAAGCATTCTTCTGAGACTAAACTGTCTACCATCAGTTGGATACTTTATGGCACCCCTACATCAGGTCATCTTTCTCTAGAATATATTTCTCATTTTAATGACTCTCTTGTTATCTAGTGCTGAAAGATCAGAACACAAGTTTTCAACAAGCAAAATTAAATTAAGTTTAATTTTAAAAATGCCTAATTTAGCACATCTATTTTTTTCTGAATGCTGAGAAGGCCTGTAAATGTAAGGACAAAATATGAAGGAATGATAGTACTTATGCTTCTCATTCAGCTTTTATCTGTAAGGGTAACACAAAGACGATTCAAATATTCAGACCGGAGAGCCCATTTGGAAAGCTAGACAGTGAGCAGAGAGCAGATCAGCTATTGCTTCATGACGACTACATGAAGGCATGATCATAATTCTTAACTTGAAATAATCCAACTTGCACCTACTATGGGGCACAGACATGCAGGAAAACTGCTACTCTGAAGTGACTGATAGGCTCTCAGATATGTATCCTATACATGCAGCATCATTTTTTTATTCTTTCCAGTTTGTTTCCATGGCCCTATTCTTTCTTATGCTCTACAAATTATTATCTTTAAAATCACTACCTGTAGCAGCAGACTGTTCTTACCCTGCAAAGACAATATTCTATCACTTGAAGTAGGATGAGGAAGATAACATTAACAGACACACAGTCACCCGCACAACACTTAGGTAGCAATCATACATTTGAATTTGATTTACCCAAATTCATAGGTTGAACAAAAATCCATACTATTTGAAAAAGTATACACGAGAGTAAAGTAAAGCAAAAGTGTGAATTAAATTTGTTACAAAACAGCAATGTGATAACAGCAAAACCTGGTATACCATCCCAATGCCACTCTACCAAGCAAAAACATCATGCACTGGCATTTAATTGGACAAAAGAAAACCATTTCAAAATTAATCTATTTTGCAAACAGAATCACTAATGAAAAATTGGATTGGCTCTATATAATCTCTTTAAATTGAAATGTAGCAAAGCTCCTCAGAAGTCTGAAGCGAAGTGACATGTTTATGACAGACTAGCATCAGTTTTTTAGCTTCTCAAATACCCAGTCTGACTCAGAATTGAATATAGCTCAGGTGATATTTTTTGTTTTATTTTCAGAGAAAATGAATTTAACAGACATAATGGCAGAAGCACTGACTTACTCAGTCAGAATCCAATCTTGAATGAGTGAATGAGCACTAACATGCTAGCTAGAATAAGCCTTAGGGAATGAACTGTAAAAATAGTCTATAAGAAGAAAAAAACAGAATAAAAAAACAGGCATTGGCCAGATTAGGATCATTTCAGCCAGGTAATTTCAGCTACACTATCCTAGCTTATGCATTAACAAAGGTAGTAGACAAAATGCCAACTATAGTCCAAGATCCCTATCATGCAGGTATTCCCACAGGCCACATATCTGAACAGGAGTGGGAAATGGAAAAAAAGGAACAGTGCTGTAACAGCAGCACTTCTTTCGTACAGACTTCCTGAAAATGTGTTTGTAGCAGTAATTGCAAAAAAACCTGTTGCCATGGCAAACTAGAGAGCCAAATCTAAACCTCAAATTTTTTCATGTATCTGTGTTTTAAAGACATTACAGCATCTTCTTTACCTGCCAATAGAGATGTTGTACTTACATGTTTTTGTATAAGTGAGTAACTGAAGCAATTTCCCTATTTGTTTTCATTTTATTTAAATAAGAAGAAACTGCAGCCTTAGGTCCTTGCAAAGAGCATTTCAGAAAAAGTATACTGAAAGAAAATTAATTTTCTAACTTTCCTAATGACTTCTGTGTGGGACACAATTTGCGCATGACGATAAAATATGTCTTAACTACAAAACAGCCACCCCTTTTAGGAATGCTACTTTCTAGGTTGCAATTAGAATTACAGGAAATGAACCAGTTGAACTCCCAACACTGACAAGTGGGTCAAGTTGAGATAAACCCTGCTCCCCTCAGCTCAGTTTACAGCTCCCTTCAGCTGATGAAACAAACTTCCTGTTGAACATCTCCTCTGCAGAGTCACTGTCAAACTGTCAGCCAAGCTAACAGGCAGAGAGACATGGGGATCTGATAAGGCTATTCTATTTTCCCAGAAATTAAACCAAACAAAGATGGGTTCTGGTCTATTTGAGCTCTTATTTTCTTAGTAAACAGCCTCTAAATCACAAAATACAATAAACATCTTAGGACTGCTTTTTATGCTTTCCATTGCTTATTTATGAAAATACTAAGAATCATTTAAATGTGTAATAGAGTCTGATAGTACACTGAATATCAGACAGAACTTACTGGTCCTAACAAGTGAAAAAAGCTGCACAATAATCAGAAATTCAAACACTGTTAAATGTAAAAGAGTTTTAAAAGGCATGTATAAAAGCCGTAAAGGAGTATGAAGTAATTGGAGAAGCAAGTGTTATGCCTCCTAACATGATCCTCCCATGAAAAGTTATCCTGTACTAATTTAGGGAGATTTAAGAGAAATAACTGCTCACAAGTAGCTCTGTTCTATAACTACAATTCAACAAACCTGCAGTTTATGAAGCATAACCACTGGGGTTAGAAGATGTGTTCTAAGATATCTGAAGGGGAAAATTGAGAGTCTAAATTTTTGCCCCCAAAACACCTGTGTCTTTAAAAAATAAATCAGATTTTAGAAATCTTCCCAAAGCAAGAAAGTTAAAAAAATATCTAAACCGAAATGAACCAACTCAAAAAATTTAAATCATATTGGAAGACGGATAAAATGTATTCAGCAAGGGTTTTCCCTCACTTTTACTCACTTTTCATCTGTGACAGTTGTATGCTCAGCATCAAATAATAAAAGCCCACAGAAAAATGGCTATGTCCCTAAGAGTTTGTGCTGAAACAACTGTTCAGCTTTCAAATATAAACTCCTCCTCATGTAGCTTTGTTGAAACATACAAATTCTAGTTGCACTTTTTAAAAGGAGAAAATAAGACATAAAAATTCACCCTTACATGTGTAAGGGCAGAAAAGTGCTATAAGATCATCATGCACAATCACTGTCTAGCCAGATTATATTTTTAATTTAATGTTCTTCTGTTAAAAAGTTTGAATTTCATAACTGCTTGATGAAGACTTAATGGGGGTTTGTTTACTTGGAAGCTTTTGTTTGGTCGTTTGTTGTTGTTTTTATAAAATATGCATCTGAGCTGCTTCTCTAGAACAATGCTAATAACACTTACTTTTAATTCTCAGCATCTTTCATTTGAGAAAACTGTAGTGATGAAATGTTCTGGAAAAAAACTTTGACATCTGGCAGTACGGCTGGATGATGGCACCAAAGAAGTCTTTTTTCTTCTTGCTACTGGAAGCCATATCCAGCTTAACAGTTGAGTGTACCTATCACAAGTTCAAGTCTTAAAAAAGTTATGCAATTTTTCCAGCTATATTTTCTCAAAAATATCACGAATAATGAGGAAAAGAAGCAAATAAGTAGTTCTGCATTCAAAACTGAAATCTATATGCAATAAGAGTGGGCTCATCAACTGAAAAGAAGCAAAACCCTTTGGCACAGGCATTCAATATGACATTTCAACAGAGAAATGTGTATTAAAATGCTACAGAGGGCAGCTGTGACCTACACTGAATCCTCATTAAGAATTTAATACTTTTGCTATTGAACCTAGTTAGATTTTGGCCAAAGGGATCAATGACCAAGATGGATAATCAGCACAGTGGTAAATGACAAATCTATTTGGGATGGTTTCCTGGCCACTGTTGCTGTCTTACCCAGGCCAGAGCCTCACTAGACAGGATTGTCAGTAGCCTACAATGAGGTCTGACCTGCAAGATATTTGATGCTTTCGGATTCTGTTTGTGTGTGTCTATATACAATAAATATATATATTAAAATGTTAACTACAGTAATCTCATCTAGTGTGCTGCATTCTCCAAATAGCAAGCAAAACAGAAAGGCTCTCTGATTTCCCAAAGTAACCAGTGTCTGGATATTCATATAAATATCACCATCTGACTATTGAATAAGGCATCATAAAATCAAGTTTTTTCTGTTGCTACAGTTTGCAAATCATCTTAATATTAACTCCAGTTTAACACTTCTCTTTCTTGCATTTGTGGTCTAAGCGATTTGATCAAGTGCCTTCAATTCCTATAAGATACAGCTGATGATATCTTTTGCATATAAACCACACCAATCAGCTAGCCAGTTCTAGCTTGTCACCAACACAATACAGATTTTGGGCTCATTATACAATTTGAGTACAGACTGTGAAGAGAAACAATATTTTTAGTATTAAATTCAACCATTTATGCACGTAAGTATTTTCATTTATACTGTACTTATTAAGGGCAAGGAATCTTTACCTGACAGAGCATCTTGTGCTTCAAAAAATGTGCTGAGACCTCCTTTCACATAAGCTAGACTCCCTTCATTTTTCTTATTGGCTTGTTTCTTCAAATTCACAACAGCTGTTTTGAGCTGATCAAAACTGAAAACAAACAAGAAAACCCCAGAGACATTCAAACAGTAAGGTCAGCTAATAAATAAACAGAACAAAATATTTGGAAAATAAGGCCACTTGCTTTCAGAACAACTAGTAAGGGTGAAGTAATTGCTAATGAGTGTGCTTTTCAATAATGAGAGTTTATTTTTAGTCCAAGGATGTCACTTTTTTAGTTTCAACCCTAAAAAGAGGGCTCCTATCATTTGTGATGGAAGAGATTTCTTTATAATACAAACTAGTCAAGACATTTCTTCTAAACATGCAACACTGCTTTTACTTAACTGTCTGTACTATATTAAATAGGTGACAGTAGAATTCACTACATATAGTACACAGTAGATTAACCACTGAGATGTAAGGAATCTCTTTAATAATAACATTTGTTTAAATCTGCAGCTTTACTCACAAACCTTTCTCACTTTTGTTTCTGAATTCATTTAATATTTTTAAGTTGGTTTGGACATACAGTTCATAATTGAATACAATATTAGTGCAAAATAAAGAAAAGCTGAATTCCTTGCTTTATGAAGGTATGTTTTTATATGCAGTCTGCTGAAATATTTTTGAAAGGCACTTCATACAGCAATATTAATTGTCAGTTCATCAATGTTGTTAGTATGGCAGCCTTCTTTTTATCTAAATTTCTCAATATTTCTCAATTTTTGCCAGTTTACAATTCATTTCACATCTTTATTTTTTGCAAGCACCTGCAATTAATTGACAAGTCTTATGCTGTGAATAAATCTTCATTACCTGTAGATAATTCTTTTGTTATAAGTCAAAGGATGAGGATTAATATGACCTCAGCAGTTAGATTACTTGATAAACTAGAAAAACACCACTATGAACAAGCTCAGAAATACAAATATAGCAAGTAATTTTCATCCTTAAAGTCTTTCTTCCTGGCTGCAGGACAAAGCAATCTCTCTAATACAAAAAAAAAAAAAAAATCCAAAAACTGCACTACACCTCTGTGAGGTGAGGGATCAATGAAGTAGAAAACTATGACATAAGACAATTCCATCAATATTCTGCCCATTCTAAACAGAGCTGGGGCAAAAAGACACATTAAGAGCACAAACTTTAGCCCAGACAATGAGAAGGCTATCACCACCTGCTGGGAAACAATGCACACTGGTGCAGTTAGAAGCATTTTCTTTTTATATTGATGATGTCACAACATTTTGCCTAATTTTCTGTTTCCATCTGCTGGACAGAAATAACATTACTCATTACCTGGATTGGTCCACTTGGCATATGAGAAGTACTTACCAGCAGCATTTTCAAGATAACAAAAATCTGTAGTTCTCCTTTTAAGCACTGTTTCATGTTATCTGATGATCTAACAGTGTGTTAAAGTAGTTTATTTATATTTAACAGGATATTTCCAGGATTAAAAGAATTAGTAGAAAGGATGTTATACAGATTTCTTAAAAATAATATCCCTCAAGGAAAAAACAGACATAAGCTAACCAAAATGTCAGTGCACTACACATTTACCATTTCCAATAGCTAAGGTTATGCAGAGGACAAAAACTAAACCATTGCTGTGTTTCCAGGAAAACAGCACAAATTATATGGGACAGATATTTATACAACTCCAGAATATTTTTAAGACTACACATTTTGAATTGGGAAGAAAAAGAAAACCAACCAAAACAGTTTTGCTGCTTCTTTATTTAAAGATACTTATAGTTAGATTCCAAACATGACTGGATTTACCCTACCCTTTGAGCATTTATTCCTGTTGAGTTTTACACCGCTTTTGGACCTTCAAAACTAAAATGTGGATTTTATAAACCAACATAAATGAAGTTAATATGCAAAAAATTCCAGAGTTCATTTAAAAGTACAAATTAACACTTTTTATTCCATTGGTTGGAGGAGATCGTTACTTGAAACTGTTGACATGGAATTTTTTTCAGCAAGAAGGATGAAATACTAAAGCTGATACTAGAAAAAATGTTAAAAATGTTTTTTCTTTTCTAAAACCACCTAACTCATTAAAGCAGTATAGCCACTGATATTTATCCACTTCTGAGCTTGTGGCTCAGCTCTCACATCTTTCTTAAAGCAGTGACCATAGCTGGGCAGAGCACTTCAGCTGCAGCTTTAACAATGCCAAGCAGAATAATTATCCACAGATCTTACCTAACACATTGCTGCTGATACTCCCCAGAAGTTGATTTGCACTAGACAGTCAACTTTTACAAACACTGGATTGTCCTCTGTATGACTGCTTTCCAATCCCAGGTGTACACCCTCCTGCCCGCCTTCCCCCCACCTCTTTGAGTCTTGAATTCAGCTGTTTCACAATTGCTACAGCCACAGCTGCCACTGGTTATCACATCCCCTGCCCTGCCTGCAAGAATCAGATTCAGAAAGTAGCACCCCTGAAGGCCCATACCACAGCTATGTTAGAAGTCATTCACAGAACTCCTCAAAAGCCTCCTGGGATTGCTGCCCCGCCTGTAAATATGAAGGACATTAAAGTCTCGTACGAGAACCAGGGTCTGATCTCTGGAGACTTCCCCAAGTTGCTTAAGGAAGATTTTGTTCACCTCCTCATGCAACTGTAATGTAACCTGTTCCAGACTCCTGAACAAGATCTCAACCATCCTGCTCCATAACATGCCCACATATTTATTCCAGCTGTTCTTCACATGAAGGTCAAATCCCTCTCTTCTTTCCTGGCTATCTTTTTCAGGTGGCCTCTTGCTGTCCATCCCAAAATACTAGGTACGTGAGCTATCCCACTTTATTCCAGTGGTATATTTCTCTAATTTCACGTGGAGTTCTGTCTCTTACTTGTTTCTCATACAGCACATGAGCTGTAAAGGCACTTGACATTAGACACTTCCAGCTAGTTTTGTAACTACCTACAGCATTCTTAATGCCATCACTGAACCCACAGGTAGGACTGTGTCCCTTCATTTAACTGCAGGCTGTTATCACCATCCCCTGATATTCCAAATTTGAAGTTTTTGACACCAAACTGCAAACCTGCTGGCAAAGAGGCTCTCACACTCCTACCACATTTTTTCAAATTAATTCCATTTCTCACTAGCAGTCTTTGTTCTTTAGTCATGGATCTGTTACAGAAGTAAAAAGTGCTGCTTTTGAAAGCAGGGGTACAGCCATCTGTGAATCTACAGGATGCATCCCTATTACCTGAAGCTTTTCCCTTCACGTGTAAATCAAAGGGAACACCTAGAATCCCACATTCTTCACTGTTGTCCCTAGTCTGCAATCACTCATGATCTGTTCTACATCTCTCTGGGCAGTGTCACTGGTGCCCACATGGATGAGCAACAAAGTGGAAACAGTCCAAGGGTCAAACAGAGAAAATTTTTTATGAAGACCAACATCAAAAACTGTTCACTCTTTATCACTTTATTATCCCCTAAATTTTAAAAAAAAACCTGATGATCCCCAAAGTTATCAGATTCTGACAGAAAACTAATTCGGAATAACTTCTCTTAGTTACTTGATTTCAAAAGATGCTGTCATTATAAGTGTATTAGGTAATAATGTTCTCTTGCTGTTCTGGCCCTTTAAAGTATAATTTTGAGAGGAAATATAAGTATTTCCCAAGCAGAGTAATGGTTATTTCTGGAGCTTCAAAAACCAAATATCCTCCTACCCTCTAAACCAAGAAGCAATCTTTTTCTACCAGTAGGAAACAAAACTAAAACAATTTGTAAAGTGGTATTTCCCTTTAAAATACTAATCAGAGCATCTAGCTGAAAACAGCAAAAAAGCTCATCTTCTCTATAAAAAATGGCTTCCAGTATTATGCAAACACAAGCAGATAAAAATTTTGGAATTCAATTATACATGCATAAATATATTTATATAACACACTCATGTATTATATATGTATTATCATATATTAAGTACATACTATCAACTGTATTTCTAAACTGAGATCTTAATTGTCAAGATTTCAAGGGGTTTACCTCAAAGATCTACTTGTTTGTCTAACTTCTGCTACTATAGCAGAAGTGTTAACTACAACCTAATTGATACAATTTTAGTAATCTGTTCAGTGCCCATAACCGGTGTCTCTGCTCGTGACTTAACATCTGGAGTTTCCACTCAAGGCTGCTAACTTCTTGATTCCTAGAATTTGAAGAAAGAAAGCTTCCATCTGACATTGGGGCATGGGGATAAAAAAACCCTCATCATAAATTAGGTCTGGTTAAAAACAAGGTGTTTCTCAGAAGCAGATTAAGCAAACTTGTTGATTCAAGTCTCAGGCCAAGCAGAAACACCAGAGACATTTGTGACTACAGTTCTATTGCTGTAAATGCAAACCACCAAACTCGCATCTACTGCATAATGAAATACCATCAGTGACTTGCATTTAAAACAATTCCTTATATGATAGCAACAAACCTTGTTGTTGAATGATTCTCAATCAGGTACCAGGCAGCAGAAAAGTTTTCACTTGTGAAATCGGCGCTCATCCCAGGAAACAGCGACTCTAAATCTTTTTGAGGAAATCTGCCCCTGAAAAACAAATATTCATTTCTTCAGTGAAACATGGCCTTGTAAACAATTTAAAATTAAAACAGTCACAAAAATCCCGAACTAACAACAAACACCAAATCATTTCCCTATAATATGGGAACATTAACTTGCAACTCACCTTGAAATTAAATCCACTATTACAGACACATCTAACATGACCAGGAAAGATTGAAATCAATTCTAAGTAAAACCAATTTCACCATTTTGATTTCACTATTACACATAAGACAGAAATATTGTCTGTACAATATGCTTTTATTTAACTTTAAAATGGCAGGACATCAGAAGTTTGACAGCTTGTAAATGATCTCACACAATTATTGTCTATTGACTCCTGATCAGCAGAAGTCACACAGAAACACGAAAGGGAGACACACAGAATATACTTCCATTATATACGAACACTGAAAAAAAGTATAATACTGAGTTAAAATAATTCTCATGCAAAACAGAACACATTGACCTGTCTGTTCACTACACAAAACAAAGGAAAAACAGGCTTATGTCAAGTGACAGCCAGCACGTTCTGTTAGTTTTTATTCAGTTTTACAAATGCCTGAAGAAACCATGCAAGTCAATTCCTTGTGGAAACAGATTCTCTACAACAGCATTTTAAAAACTATAAGTCATTTCTAAGATACTCATCCAGAAAATGATTCCATTCACTTTAAGTCTGTGTAATAAAAATATTTAAAGCACTTTCTGATGAAAACATGACAACCTTCATCACTCAGTCTGGACATAAGCTCAACACTTGGCCATATTCATTTCACCATGCATTCAATACATCACCAGGTGCACTCCCTCCTCTCATCTTCACCACCAGCTACATCCCATCTTCAGAGACTGATTGTGTCAAACAAATTCACTTTTGGTCAGCCCTAAATGGGTCAGTTAGTTGGACTAGATGGATTTATGTCCCTTTCAACTGAAATATTCTCATCTATTCCAAAAATTTACTATTTCATTTTTGGATCACAACATCCAACTCAAAAGACAATGAAGTCCCTCTCTGATGCTGACAAGTTAGGTGAGCTTTGCTATACAAAGTATACCGTATGCAAATGAAAATCTGCCCTACTTTGCATTTGAGAGCAAACTTGGGTGGGAATAGCAATCCAGAGTCAGTTTTAAGAATTATATTTAACACATATGGAAAGCCATTTAAATGGACACAAAAGCAGTGATTTGTTAGTTTTAGTTTTTTCTGTAATCTAAACATGTTTCAAGATAGTTAAAGCTGTTTTTATTACAAAAAGCAAACAGCAGATTAAGTGAAACAAATCTAAAGGCGGGCACATTAAAAAGTACAATTATATAGAGAGGAGTTGTTTCCTGGAAGTTTCTTTTCATATCCAAATGGCCATTAGCACAAGCAGGTACAAAGGACCCACGTACATATGACATGTCACAGAAGTCTTTCATCAGTAGCACCTGATTACAGCAGGGGCATGAAACAATACTTTTCAAAAGCCAGAAAAAAATCAAATGAGATGCAAGGAAAAGTGATGACAGATATGAAAAGTAGAGATACAGAGAAAATAGCGTGAGAAACAAATGCAGCAAGAAAAAATGAGGGTCCCAACATTTGCCTGTGTTCAATGAAAAAGTGAAGATGTTAAAATAAAAGTTTTAGACATAAGTAATAAGATTCAGGATTTTCAATGACCTTAAATTTCATGAATGACAGTAAGCAGAAAATGCTGATGGATGTAGGAAGAAAGTTTCAATATATTCTTCATTTAAAGACATTCTAAGATAATTTATTTTTACCCTCAAATTAGTCAAAAGTACCCAGTAGGAATATGAACTTGAAGGATAGTACTTCACATGTGATACACAGCACAACTGTACAAAAAAGTATTTATAGTAGATCCACACATGGTGACATCTTTGTGGACAGCTGCATTTTTAATACTAAAGAACAAAACCAAGAAAACAATTTGAGTTTTTGGGAGAGACTTGGACACTGTGCAAGCACTGTTTAAGTAAATACAATCAATACAGAAGCAGAATTTCACTCATATTTTCAGAATTTCCATGTATGTTCTCCAAAAGCAGAAGAGACAGATATAATACAAAAAAGCACACACACTCAAATATACCACTACCAAATGCTACTCATTACTGCAGGTTTATAAGGGATATGCATGACAATTTAAGCTTACACATGAGCTATACAATTACTCGGGGGGAAAAAATGAAACTATTATATATATATAGAAAGACCAAGATAGACTTGTAATCAATTACTGCAAATGAATCTTGTCTACAGACAGAGGGACACAAATGAAGGAACTTTTTTTCAGTTTGATGTTTGACTGTCTTGAGAAGTTATTAGGAGTTTTTTTCCAGCAGATGTATCTGTGTAGAACCATAAATTAACAATGCTTTTATCTGTGCAGAGGTATTTTAGACATAGTCACAACAGACCAGAAACATGAATGTGAATGTGTGAGGTATGTTAACAATATGTTATACTCTATGGTTTAGTATCCTTATTTTTATCATACATCTTACCAGTAGTTTTCCCACTAACAGATACGCTACAGCTTGCTACATACAGACTTGCTACAGCTGTCTTCAAAACCAAGTGCACACTAAAATGTTTAAACTGAAAGCAACTGTATTTCTAGAATGTCTGGCCAGATGCATCTAAAAAGAGACTGCCTCTACATACACACAAGTTTGTTTCATTAACTTCTATTAGTAAATTAAATAAGTCAGTTTTTGGAAGTTGTTCTCATTAAAACTTGCTTACCATTTACTTATAAACAAGCCCATATGTGACTTGAGAAAGTATTTCTGGTTTATTCTTTTCAACATTACAGGGTGAAGATGAACCAGTAGCAAAAGCTTAGATCAAAATTACATGCAATTAAACTATAAATCATTTCTCTGTTGATTTGCTCATTATACAAGAATCACTTCATGACGAATACTTAATCATTGTTAAAAAGTAATCATTGTAAAAGAATCTGGGAACCACAAATTGAATCCAGAAAACCTCAGAAACAGAAGAGTGAAGCTTACCACCCTTGACAACCCTAAGTATTATACCACCTTTACAATTTCATCAAAGGTACACATACTGGATTTGTATACTAGTACTTTCTGCTAGGCACACTATTTTACCTAGACTAGAACTAGATCTGGCACTAGGCCTAGAGTTAATATTTTAAAATAGTCTTATTCATGCTTCAGCAACAATTTCAAATGCAAAAGAAATTGAGATTTCACATAGTGGTTATATTAATGAGAAGTATAATAAAAATACATTTGGTTGCAAGCCACTGTACACTTCCCTCAAACACATTTTGAGTATAGTAAATAGAGTTGTATAACATTAGATGTAGGGGTTCTTGCTTCCATGTAAAGGTAATGCACACGTATTTTGGCTTCAAAGCATGCGGGGTACAATCAATTCACTTGTGCCACAAGTGCCCATCAATAGAAGTCCCACCTTGCACTACCCCAAACTTCAGATTCTGTATAGCCTAAGCAATAAACCTAATTTAACAGCACAGGATGCTTGGGCTCTTACAAATTCTACTATGGAACTTGCGCCCATAAACAGCATTTATATTTTCCAGAGATAAATTGGAAATCTCAATAGGCTCAATCACAGCCTCCAAGCAGCCACAATTAAGTAAGAGCAACAGAATGCAACAGATAATAATTAACAAAGCCTGACAATGAACACAGTTTAGCAAGTAGTAATTTTTCTGTGAAAATTATTTTGCTCCCAGAACTTCAGAATCTTATAGCAATAATTTCAGCATATATGACAGTATTTGCAGATTAAAGGTGTGTCCCAAAGGAAGATACAGCCACCCAAAGGTAACTTGAAGCTCAGTTCTACAGGAGTTTACAAAAGGTCAAAAGGAGCAACTTTAAATAAACACAGATTCTGAATAGCAACCAGCATAAACAAGCTCCAGTGAGAGCTGCTGTACACTCCCCCCTCTGTCTGGTACCAGTCAGACTCCTCGAAGCTGGCTTTGTACCAGCTGTACTGTGTTAATAATGCATGCAAAAAGACCAGCATAAGGGACACTGGTGTAGACTAAACACGACAAATCAGAAGGTGTTAACAAAGGTCTCTCCAACAGCAACAAGACAAGGGTGTACTCTGGCACTTCCTCCCTAGTAGCATTGGGTTCATTAGAAATATGAAAACAAAGTGGCAACTGTATTTGAGAACTGGCAGAATGTGGTAAGAGAAATCTACTAAGAGACTATAGCCTAGTAGCTGCAGCTGATGCATCAGCCTAACAAGCAGTGTTACTTTATTTTTTAATGTCATAAAGCTAGGACTATACTGAAACCCTCTTTTGCAGCTTTCAGAATTTTTTTACATGTATCTCTGTGACCAAGTTTCAACACACCCATCACATTCAATGATGAAATTTACTGCATTTCCATACAAGCCATTTAAAAATAAACATCTCAGCCTCCAGAAAGTCTTTTCCTATCTCATGGTAGCAAGCTGACGTTTACCATTAGATGGCAGAGTAAGATCATCAGTTTCCTTCTCCCGGATGAACTGTTTTGGAAGCTGGCGTGGGAAGAGGGAAGCATCTGTATTGAGTGGGTGGATACAGAAGTATATGGAATGTACTTAGCATGTCAGCCTTTGCTTTCATGTACAAGATGGATCCACCAGAGTGACCTCTGCTACATGCAAAACAACAAACACTATTCAAAAATTTTCTAACCACTGCCACATTCTCTGTTTTGCACAGAAATCCTCTTTGCCTGACAGAGTAGTTAGAGGAGTCAGCGAACCCTTGGTTAAGCAAGGACTTGTTGGAAGGAGAAGGAAGTATGTGGTACATCAGAACAAGCAATTCATTCACAAATCTTCTGCAGATCTAAATTTTCCATCAACGTATTTCAACTGGTGTCCATGAGACATAACCTCTCCCAGAGCCATACAAAATTCTGAATGATCTCGTGTTACCAACATGCTTTTGTAACAGCTCTAAACTGCAAAAACCAATCCAAGTACTGCCACATTGCTGCTAAGGTCAGAATTTTCACATGAAGTTCCACATTCCTCATACTGAGACAACAACTCTGCACACTCTTTTTCTTCCTGCAACCTATTTAAGACTTCTCCTGGAGAAGCTGGCAACCCAATGCTTGGACAGGTACTCTTTGTTGGCCATGCCTAGAGAGGGGTGGTGAATGGAGTTACCTCCAGCTGTTGGATGGTCACTACTGGGATTCCCCAAGGATAAGTACTGGGGCCAATCCGGTTAATTATCTTCATCAATTATCTGGACAATGGGATCGAGTGTACTCTAAATAGTTTGCAGATGACAAGTTGGGTAGTATTGATCTGCAGGAGGGTAGAGAGACTCTGCAAAGGGATCTGGACAGGCTGGATTGACAGGCTGAAGCCAGCTGTATGAGGTTCAACAAGGCTGAATCTTGTTTGTGTCATAACAACCCCAGGCAGCTACAGGCTGGGGGCAGGCAGAGTGGCTATAATGCTGCCTGGCAGAAAGGAGCGTGGGGGTGCTGGCTGACAGTGGCTCGTGAGCCAGTGTGTGCCCACATGGGCAAGAAGGCCAAGGGCATCTTCACCTGTATGTGTGTGAGCAGAAGGCACAGGGCAGTGACTGTCCCCCAGCGCTTGGCACTGGTGAGGCCACACCTTGAGTGCTGTGTCCAGTTCTGGGCCCCTCAACTCAGGAAGAAAATTGAGGTAGTGGAATTCATCCAAAGAGGGCAACAGAGCCGGTGAAGGGTCTAGAGAGTAACGTGGCTGAGGGAGCTGGGGGTGTTTAGCTGGAGAAAAGGAGGTTCAGGGGTGACCTTATCACTCCCTACAGCTGCCTGGAAGGATGCTGTAGCCAGGTGGGGGACGGCCTCTTCTCCCAGGTTACCAGAAACAGGACAAAAGGACACAGCCTCAGGCTGTGCCAGGTGAGGTTCAGATTGGACATCAGGAAGAATTTCTTCACTGAAAGGGTCGTCAGGCATTGGAATGGGCTGACCAGGGGACACGGTGGAGTCACCGTCCCTGAAGGTGTTCAAGAAATGGCTGAATATGGCACTTGGGGATACAGTTCAGTTGACAAGATGGGGGACAAAAGTTGGACTCAAGGACTTTGAAAACCTTCTTCAACTGTAACAATTCTGTGATACTATTCTATGATTCAATGTTTTTGTAAGAGTTCCTTGCTACATCTGCATAACACCACAGCCATGAATACTCCCTGGGGAGGAAGGTGGCACTGAACTGCTCTGAACTGAAAGTGAGCATAAAGATAGTGATAGGACACCAAAACTTTGTATCAGTCTTTACCCCATACTAAAAATTTAAAACTAGAACTTAAAAATTAAGTATTTTAAATACCTATTTTTCGGTGGGAATTGAACATCTCTCATTGAACATCTCTGTATTGAACACACAATAGGCACTAAGTTACATCAATGCCTAAAAACTATTATCTGATAGGATCAGCTCTGTGTTTTAGAAGATGAATTAATAACTTTTAGGAAGGGACGAAAACAAACATGTGCAAACATTCTTCTGCAAATATGTTTGTGACTTCAAGGGTCACCACCACCAAAACACAAGAACCAGCAAGCTCAAGTTTCATGACAGTGTAAGTGATTCTTTTTTTATTAGCAAGTGAGATTGTTAGTTATATGACACAGGAACTGCAATTAATTTTTGGAAAATGTGAAGAACTCATCAGTCAGAAATTATGTATACTAACTACTTGCTAAACTTGCAGGTTGAAAGATAATAGCCTGAACATTATGTAGACATGTAGAATTAAAATATCTTGTCTATACATGTAACATTTAAAATTGATTGATTATGTAAAAGAACAGCCAGGAAGATGACTGTATATACATAGTTGCCTTTTTTTGCATCCTTGAACATTTGAATATGAAAAGACAATTCCAGTCCATATTTTGAGTATATATATGTTAACTCCTATCTATAGGCAGTATGCTAATTATTAATAGAATGTCAGATCCACTATTATGTATTTCCCTTCATTCACAGTTCTAACCTTTTGTTCACTTAAATCTCAGTCACTCCCAATTAAACTCCAGTCTTCTATCTACCGAGCCTGAATAATTTTTTTTTTGTCTCTGTGCATGCCCAATAATTTAGCAAACTGTTATACTGCAGCTCTTCTTTCCATTACTTACAAGGTCTTTTTTCTCTAATTTCAAGGTCTCATTTGCAGCACCTTGAAAGCATTCACCTGAATGGTTCAAAAGCTATGATTATTTTTTAAACATTTTAATTGGACAAAGTATCATTAGAAATGCTTTAAAAAGCCACAAAAGGAACTCTTAAAACCAAACATAACCATATTAAAAAAAAATAAAAACAACAAAAACCCTCCAAAAATCAACTAAATTGTTCCCATGCTGCAGCTTGTCTTTTCTGTATCATTTGCTGATCCCTGATAATCACTTTCTACAGGAAGAGCTTCTTTCAGTGTGTAGTCTAATCACCTTCCTCTGCCTTCTCTTCAGTGTGCTCCTATATAGTTTACTCCTAGTCCATTTTATCACATCTGTTTTTCACTGCTTTTCTCCCTGAGCTTCTCTATTAATGTTTCTTTTGCTTACCACTATTTGCATCACCAGTACAAGGCACTCCTTTCCCTTCCTTGTCAGTCATCAAGCTGGCAAAGGGTTGTAAATCCCAGCAAGTCAGACCAATGCCAAATGCTTCAGCTTCAAAATTAAAATACATCCCAATTTGCACATGTCTTAATAAAAAGTTTAAAGAAACCAAAGGTGTGAATAAAAGAGAGTTCCAAAATGCTGCAGACCTTATCTGCATACACAACAGTATTAAGATCATATTAAGCTGTCTTTTATTTTAAAGCATCCTAACAATTTTTATCACTTCTAGTGACAAATATTCCCATATCTAGCGATGGTTATTGCTAATTTCTTGCTTACTCACTCTCATAATTTACAATTGCCTTTTGTCACTACCTTGTACAACTTCTCAATACTTACCCATTCCATATGTAAAGTATTTGCAAACATGTGAGTTTAGCTAAACTATATGGTATTAAAGATTATTTTCTAGAACTAAACCTCACATTGCTCCAATTTATCAAGAAAATTATGCAATTTTTTTCCACTGAGAAGGCATTCTTTAATTAAACCCAGAATGTTCATCTATAGTCAGAACTGTGCTGTCAACCATAGCATGAGGGCAGAGCAGGCTTTTCCTCTCTTACCCCTCTGCACAATGTAACCCCTCCATTCCTCCACACAACTACTTACTATATTGATCAGTGTCTTTCAAACTGGTGCTTGCCATAACTTTCCTGCTTCTCCTACAATGAACCTGGGAGATCAAGAACAATGAACTAGGCTTGATATGCTTGCCCAAAGATTTCCTAATTCCCTCCCTCTACAAAAGGTTATTTCCTAGCTGTATTTACAGGTTTCTGATTTATTTCTTTTCACATGAAACTTCAGGTTTCAGTAACACATTTTCTAATGCTTTCAGAAAAAACATTTAAAATATTACACCGCTGGTTTTCTATTTAACAAACATCCAAATAGGTAACTCTAAATTAAGCAAATCCTAAACTAATGCAGCTTAAGCTTCTATATAATTCTTAATATATCATATGGACAACGTCTTAACTATAAGTAGAGACTCAAAAAAATCAGCTAACAAAGCATTCACTGCTAGCTGCTGTGTAACACAGAGGTAAAAAGGATTGTTATGGGGTTTTTAATTTACAAAAAGGGAAGAGAGAATGGAAGAGTGACAAAGTCTTCTAGTAACACACTGCAATACTGCCCATAGTATGAAGGTCCATGTTTTTGTGAGGGATTGGAAAAGTGAACAACATGAAAGAATTACCTGTCAGAAGTTACACCAAATGCTAAAGAAAAATACTTAAAAAGATAAAATCTCCAGCTAATTACAAAAAACTGGGCTAGTACCTTGAAAAGAAAGAAAAATATATATTCAGGCTAGGAAAGAAATGCACAGCCAGAGACTGGAAAGTGATGTGGATCCACTAGAAATCCCATACGGGTTTTGGAAAAGCTTTCTCATCAGAACAAGGTAACCATGGATACTGCAGATTTTTTCCAGTGCACTCCCTCTCACAAACAAGAGTATTCAGCAGATGAGACCTCAGTAATAGTTTAATTTTAAACAGCCTTTTGTTTGGTAGAGCTGGCATCTTGGCTGAGAGAAGTATTCCTCATGCTATTTCTAAGAATTGGGCAGGTTTAAAGAGTGCCCCATTTAAAGATCCCTAATTCCATTTATTGTTCACTATAAAGTTACTATTTCAGACAAAAAAAAGTCATAAAGTCCACCATACTTAAGAACTAAAGTAAAGAAGACTGTGGGCTGGAAAATAGTATTAGTATTTCAGTAAAACACACTAGCTGATGTGACATAATAAACCACATTTTACAGTGCAATTTTAGCAACAGATAGCAATCTAATATCCTTAAAAGCCCCATGAAACTCAAATGCAACAGTAGGTATTCTGTAACTACAATGTATAAATCTGAAGCCTTGGGTTATTTACCAATCCACAAAATCTCAATGTCACTGGGGTTCAATATATCAAGCTTTTAGATTATCTACAGTTCTAATTGAGGACCCAAAATAGAGGATTATGAAGCTGGATACAATGTGCACTAACAATTCTGAGTACCAAATAGAATACTAGCAGCTAATAGGTGTATGTGTTTTTAAATCTTTCCCTGCCCTGCAAGCCATTAAATTTTCCTGGAATTCACATAGACATATGTAGAGAAAACCACTAAAAAAGTGGATTAAAGGCATTTGGTACTCACTTGTCTATCTCAATACCAAGTGGATTAGCTGGACGTAAGGACAAGGGGGGAATCCCTTTGTTCCTATCAGTGCGCATGTCATAATAGTTCATTTCATCCACCCAGACAGCAGACTGATCCAAGATACCTAGGGAAAACAAAGCACAGATCCTTAAAATAACAAGGGCGGTCCAGCACCATCAACTTCTAACATACTGAATTAATTTGAAAAATCCTGATAAATATCAAATGCATGCCTAGGTAATATATTGAAAGATACATGGCAAAACAACCTGGATGCAATTATGCTAAATTATTTTATTATAGCTGCTGAGAAGGCATTCATGGCTGGGCATCAAAGATTACCCTCTTGCAGAGTGCAGTTTCACGTACATTAGGAGCATTTTCCTGACCACAAAGTATTAGTATTTTCATTCCTGCAAGTATTTTGGTATCCATCCAAACCTTGTTATCTGCTCCTTTCAAAAGAGCAATTAACTGAATGTCTTCTCATTTGCATATTTTTGGGAAGATTCCTTTTCTGTCCCATTTGCTATCCAAAAGGTAACTGAACTTTGGCCACATGCCAAGATAAATTACTTCAAGGACACAGAGCTGACTTTACTTCCAATACCTTAGCACAGACAATACATAAAGGTGAGGCACAATATGTCCTGGAATCTCAGCTGAAAATGGAGCCAGCCACACCCTTGGCCTTGCCCTCCTTTAACATACCCATCAGATACTCAACACCAGAAATTACTCCATCCCTACACTTCCCAATAATTTCAAATATGAATTCTCCTCTCTCATTACCAAAAGCTCCACCGTATAACATTTGCACTTATACATTTCACCTTTCTATCATTAAGATACTAGTGCAGCTTGGGAGAAGTTACATGTTATTTAACTGTCACTGAAGGGCTGAGAATAAAAGCCTTAAACAGTTCTTGTGGGAACTCCTGTGTTAGGAAAGATAACTATCCAGCTCATCAATGAGGGGTTCTGAGAGAAATATTTTCAATCCACAGGGTATTTAGACTGGATTCTAGGTTAAGCAGAGGTCCTAGACTGCTTGGCAAATAATTTCAATGGTTAAGCATCTCATGAGAAATGCTTAAGACTTTTTGTCTTGCAGGATGGTTTGAATTACAAATAAGAAATGGCACTTGAGGACTCAACTTTCTTTAAAGGATTAACTGTCAGCTCAGGATTTAGGTGTAAAGCTCATGAGCTGGTCCAGATTTTGTATTTATCTAGTACATTTAAGAGTAATTACTGGATCTGTTATAAAGTTTTTTAAAATTTTAAAAGTTTAGAGCTATTATTTAAATAAAAATAAAGGGCTACTTTTCATTCATCACTGGGGGTTTTATCAAGATATTGAGAAAGGAATAATTTTACATATACCCTGAGTTTCTGTCTCTCTCTCACTATATATATACACATATATAAATATATGCACATTTTATTGATACACTCTGCATTTTCTAAACAACTGAAAATTGTCCGGAGGTGGATCCATTTCAAACATATTTTATGCAAAGAGGCATTCAGTCATGTATTTGCTCAGAAAAGAAAATAGATGTGGTTTTGAACAATAAATATACCTATTTTTTCCGGTTTAAGCAGTTTGAAGGAAACAGTTGAAGTTCCTTTGCCACCAGATTTTGTAGTAACAATAATGTCTCCCTTGTCATTTTTAGCTTGTCCAACTCGACATACAATTTTACTGGCAGACATCCATTCTGCAGTGAGGAGACAGTTGTGCCCACAGATTGTTAAACCTGGGAAAAAGAAAAAAAAAATAAATATACTACTGTGAATAGAAGTATCTTTTGAAATTCTGCAATGCAATTCATTTATGATGCTACATGTGTTTTACATAAATATATAACCCTTCACCAGTCCCCTACAGTCAATTATAGTCAAGGAGTCACAAATACATTTTTCAGATGTTTCTTAGGTGACTTCAGGTATTTTGTCCCACCGACAATGCAAATAGTGCTGTTTGAAACTTATTTAATCTCTTCCACTACTTTTGGGCTACTGAAACTTTTCCTTCACATAGTACAATAGATTTTCTGTCTACAAGACACTGGAGAACTGCTGTTCAGTATTGTATTTCTGTGAAAATTCCTTTAAAAGCTGCATGCAGCAAATCTTTCATGAGTTCAGTCTATATGACTTTGCACAGAAAAAAAAAAGACACTGAAATATTTACAATGCACAATGTGTCTTCAGCCTTATTTGTTTAGCAGTACATTTGTGGACACAGAAGGCTGTTTTGGCTGAAGCAGTATTAATTGACAAATATTCCATCCAAATCTCTTCTGTAAAAAAAATCCACGATCAAAGACTGATTCTGATGAATAAACTGCCCTTTTTGTATGAAAGAATAATCACAGACTACTCATCTCTTCCCTCTTCTACAGTTTCTCATGAGAAGAATGACAAACTACGATACAGAAGAAGGTCTTTTCTCATAGGAAGAGATTGACAAGCTTTAGTGTTCAGGAACACCTCTTATGACTTAAGAGTCAAGGTGCACCTTAATGTAAGGTCCAAGGCTTCCTGAGCTTTCACATCAAATTGGTCTGATCAATCAAACCAACCACCAACCAACTGATTGGCTCTGGTCAGATCAGGACTCTGGATGCTAGAATAGATGAATTGTTTTCTCAGATCTAGAAGAACAATTTCAACATTCACAGCTGGAGTTCTGCTGTCCTGGAAAACTGGCCAGATCCTAATTGCTCTAGTATCAACTTGGAGAACCTCATTAAGTTCTTAAAAAACACCCTTAGCTAGAAACATTTTGCCTTATGTCCAAAAGAACAAGGCTGTACTAGTATGTTGGCTGTACTGGAGTATGAATTAGTCAGGCAAAGCAGTTCCTCCCCTGCTGGCTCCACTTTTGTTTTTAATTTCTAGAAAGCTCTGACCAATTTAGAAAATACTTAGAGAAAGAAAAGGGTCAGCATATGTGGCTTAGTACCAAAGCTTCACACTTATTTTCTCTCACAATTTAAGTCTCTGACATGACACAGCAGACAATTTTGGCAGTTTTCATGGCTGTCAGACATAAAAATGCATTGCTCCCTGCCAAAAATGATCTTGAAAATGAAATCCAAAAAATAAAAAAATGGAAAAGCACTGAATCTTATTATAACTGAAGTTAATTTCACTTGAGAAAGGACAGTAGATTTGTTTCTTATTTATTCTTTCTAAATAAAAGGAGGAGAGTGGGATGAAATAGAATATGCACACAAAAAGACTTAAAATAAAAAAACATTTTGGTTATTTATTTATAAAATTTTAACCAGGTTGGGTTTTTGTTTCATGGTGGAAAGAAAAAGACCCATACATTATGATGCATAGAACATATATGCAGTAATATAACCTTATGTTATATTGTTGTATTATTATATCTCTTACAGTTTTATGCTAGCATTTTCTCTAAAGGAAAAAAGATTGTGATAGGAACTAGGACTAACTGAAATACTTTGTCCAAATGATTCATAAAGATGTTTTCACTTCATATTTTCTGAATTCTTGGTTAAATTAAGCAGTACTTTAAAATCTGGAACTAAGCTATAGTAATTTAGTGGGGTAAAAAATTTTGAACGACTGTTTGAAGATCCTTGTATCAACTATTGTCTACTCATCAGAGATTCCAAAAGCTCTCAAGAGAACAAGATCACAAGGTCCAATACTTTTGAAATGGCAGGAAACAGCCTTTGCCTGTATCTTAAAAATGCAAAAGGAAGTTAAGTCTCTATCAACATTTTATATACCACATGAAACATAGTAATGGCACAACGCAATTTCTAAAACAAATAAAGGCATGTTGGGGGAGAAGTTTTGATAGCACAGTTACCACATTTCTTTCTCCAGAAATAGGAATCTTTCCTTTAAATAAAACTTAATTTGAATCTGTTGCATGGTACAAAGATCTCTGAGAACATCATTTGCAGCTTCTAGTTTTTATGTGCCTTTCTATAAATAGGCATAAGTAATACTCTTATGGAGACTTTCTGATTTTAGTTAAGCTTATATATGGACAATTTTACAATGTCTAAAAAATACATCTACAAATGTCTTAAAAGACAAGCTAAACCTCAAAACCACAAATGTGACAGGTATCTCCTGGATTTGACATTTTTTACCATGAGCTATAGAGTTACAAATAAAAAGTTTATTTGGCTTCAAAGATACAAAGAGATTACTAGAAGGTTCTCTCTTAAATGAAACCAAAAGAATATTCTTCTCTTATTGTGATACTGTGTTTTTATATAGAAAAAAAGTTTCTTGCTTTTCATTTTACACTAATGCCTCTCAACCTTTATAAACTTTATAAAGACCTCACTCAAACTCACTTAACTCTCATGCCTACAAAGCCTCACTTTTCCAAGTATTTCCATTCAAGTAACAGGGAATATTTACATGCCTAATTTAGGCATTAAAAGAAACCTTTACTGGGGCCTTAGTCACTTACTGGAGAAAGCTGACAACTGAGTTAAGGAAAAAAATAAGGCAATGCATTATTTATTTTTACCTCAAAGCACTAAATTATTAGCAGCTGTGTGTTACAAGTATTACTCTGAAAGAAATATAAGAAGAAATATTAGCAGTTGGTCAGCTGTAATACAAAAGTACAGTTCAGGACATGTCTTCCTTCTAAGAACGTCGCATAGATAATTTCTAAGAGGATCGAACCAATGAACTAATGAAATGAGGCTACTGAAGTGCATCAGCCACACAAATACACAGAAATATACTCACCCCTAACATCATCAGTTATTTGAGGATTTCTCAATAAGGATTCTATAGTGTACCGCAACCTCATCAAGCAACTCAGGAAAATACTACTTCCCCTTTTGAGAGATAGCAAAACTCCAGTGGAGCGGAAAACTGTAGTAGCTTATGCTTGGCCATAAAGCTCATTGTGGTGGCCATGAATGGAATTTGTGAATCTTGGTTTACAGCCATGAAGCGAAATATTTTTTCTAGCAAAGCCAAACAAAATTCCAATGGTCTTCAGAGGAGTCATGATTCCACAACAAATTAGACAAATTGCCTCTAACATGACTACTGAAGTACACATAAGCATAACTTAAAAAAGAAATAAGGGAAATTCCAGTAGTTATAGTTAACTTGGATTTCCAGTAGACTTTACGGAGTCCTTCTCGAAAGGCTTAAGAAAATGAAGCAGATGTAGGATACAAACCTCTACTGGATAAATAGCTCAGCAACATAGAAACAGGGTTATGGTAAATGATATGTTTTGACTGAGGAGAGTTTCCACAAGGTATATGCCGGGATCACTTATGTTCAGTACATTTATAAATGACAAGATAAAGAGGTTATAAAGCTTGCTGATGATACTCATTTATTCTGAGCATGAAGACCATAAACCCCAGAAAAATGCAATCCAGAGCTTATTAGACAGAGTGATACACTATAATGTAGATATTGTAACACAACAGCTGAAATTCACTGAACAAAGACAAGATGCACACAGGCAAAACCTTAAATTCTGAAACTGACTACTAATTCTCATGCATTTAATCATGGAACTATAGCAGGCAGAACAACAAAAACAGTAGTTTGATTCCCAGTAGGTGTTATACAGAAAACAGAACTCTACGGCTGAAATACAAAACAAAAGTGAAAGTACAGTGTAATGCCACAGGGCATTCACATCCTGAACACCACACACAACCAAGATGTGTCACCCACAACTGGCAGCGAAACTAAAAGAGATTCGCTGAAGAGCAAGAAGAAAGGCCAATGTTACGTGCAGAAAATTTAAATAAGCTAAGACATTTCAGCCTGAAAAGGAAGCAACAGAGCAGTAATGAACAAGGTCTCTGAAAAGAAGAATCAGTGAAATGATCTTGTTCCCTCCTTCAGAACAAGAGCTATGATGATTCCTAATGAAATTACCATGTTAAAAATCAAAACAGCAATGAAAAGGGTTCTTCACATACTGTGTAGCTAAATCACTGAACCTGCTTTGTCGTAACTGCTACAGATACACAAAATTACTTTAATTCAAGGCATAGGAATCCCCAGTGACTTTCTGAATACACTGAAAACACTTCTGACATGAAAATTCCAATGTGGAAATTCTCAGTTCCTGAGAAGGTAACAAAGGAGCATCTCATTACGTCTACTCTCTTCTAGTACAAGGCAAAAAACATCCACTTTTTGTTTTCACGTTCAGCACAGGATGCTGAGTCAGATTAAGGGTTCATCTAAAAAGGTACAGTCAGTCTGATTAGTTACACTTTGGGCAGCCCCCCTGTATTTATGGATTCAAGTACATATTTGTGTAAAGGGCATTCCTCATAACATCCAGCACAGATTCTATCATGCAAAAAATGTATCTCTAATCATATCCAAAATGTTACCTTCTGCAGTACCAAGAGGGTGTTTTTTCAACTTACCTATGAGGTCTGTAGGTCCAGTCCCCAAATTTTCTCCTCTAATTGTCACTTTCGTCCATGAGATGCCTTCATTGGGAGAGATACCAGTTACAAGTGGGGGCTGTCGTGCTCGAGACATGATGACTGTTCAGTTACTGCAATCTGAGCTGCTTTTATCTGTTCATCAAGAAATAATAAATTAAAACCCCACTAATTATATAAAAAATACTAAAACCATTTCAACCTGTTCTTCTAAAATGGTAGGGAAATGTAAATATGGAACACCATTCTGAAAGTCTTTTTTGTCACACAGTAATAAAACAATAAAGAAAAATTATACCTTCTTTGCACTTCTAAAAAAATTAAATATTGCTTTCTGAAAGAAAGAAAAAGTGTATTCAGAAAAATATTAAACCTTCTGAATGCTTAATGAAGATGTATACACAGACTTCAAATTACTTATGTCAGAATTCAAATGAGTCTATTCCAACCACTATTTGAAAGTTATTATTGTATTCCTCAGAAAGTTCAGAACTGTTAATCTAAGATAAGTAATAGACTATGATTACATATTTGAGTAACTCCTCCATCAAAATAAGACTTACTGACATAGAAAGTCCCATGTGAGGAAGCCCTCGGCACTTATTTGTGTAAAGCATCAATGTTAACATGTACTGAGAAAATTACAACATGACTTGCAAACACTGCACTAGCAGAGATCATCCACAAAACAAACAATACCCCAACATATCAAAAAAAAAAAAAAGTACATAAAATTATTGAAGAAACACTTCCAGAAGAGTATTCCCTTGTGCCTGAAACTGAGTCAACTCAGACCAGTTTAATTAGCTCTGTCATTATTAAGCTCTGTAGCTGAAACACAAATACAGTACCCATGTAAAGTAGTCTACCTTTAGTTTACTATGAAACTGATCACAAATTCCTATTTTTTATTAGCAGTTTCCTCTGTGTAGCTCAGCAGCTATAAACAGCTATAAGAAGATGAGTATATATATGAGATAAGTATAAGCTGAATTACAACACTTAATAAATACCATCACCATTCCAAAACCTCAGTTACACATACACAACACTTTAGTGCAAACAATTTTGGAAGTTCAGGTTGGTAAAAACGATGTGGAACACAAGCCAAGCTTCATAAGGCTCCTCTTAGCTATTGTTTTTTGAATCAAAATGTATTTTTTACTTTTATTTGCAAATGGTCAAATCCATGAAACACAGAAACTCTCTAAATCATCTCTAGCAATAAATGGCGGCAGAACTGCAGTTTCCAATTTCCTGCAGTTAAGACATACTACTTGTTTCAGCTGATTCTGCATATACAAAATACCTTCATTGTACTGACATACCCCATGCCTCAACACAGCCTCCCCACATTTTTCATTGGTAGATACATTTTTCAGTGGTAGTATTTAGATCTGACATCAGAATCAAAGAAGCTCCCACTGACTGGTTTCTTTCTTCACATTCTGAAGTTGGAACACACATTGAAAACCAAGATGGAAACAGACAAGGCGGGAACTGGGAGGAAGAGCTCATGCTAAAAGTAATCAAATATTGCCTTCAAAACAGGATCTCCTGTCTGTCTGTCCATACCATAGGTTCATAGCACCTACCTATAAAAAAAAACTCTGAACTCTGATCCAACTTCAGAGCCCACAGCCACACCTGAAGTCAGTGTGAAATGCATCCTGAATATTGGGAATACTGCACAATGCTCTGGAATATTGAGGTCCTAGTTAACCACCTCAATTCTACAAGTCTTTTTTCTTGGTTTTGCATATTTAAAATAGGAATGCTATCACTCATTTGAAAAGCTATTTTTGAAAACAAATTCTTTAACATAGAAAAGGCGTTTAGATACCCTGAACACAATAGAAGTATTAATATCTTCAGAGAACTTCTCAGACTGAACAGTGTGCAATTAATAAGAAATGTAAATTCATGTTGAACAAGGAAGAACATAGTAAGCTGCAGTATGTTACCCAAGTCCAGCATATGAAGGAAGGCTGGACAGGGCCCATAATAACACGCAAAATGTGTATCTAGTTTGGCTTTGTATCTTTACCTGGAAAACCCCATAATATTTCTTGGCATTAAAAACTACATAATGTATTTAATAAAACATTGGTTCCTCTGCTTTTTTGAGAACAACCAACTGTTGACAAAGGAATTAAGTTACATAGCATTATATAGGTGCTCCTAATAGTCTAATATGTAAAATAATGGAACATTTTACATGAACCCAACCTGAGGCTGGAGAAGCAAGTAGTAAACAAATGCAGGCTATAAGGGTAGTACAGCACTGAAGAAAAGAACTCCATAATCAGATTACAAAGAAATCACCTGACAGTCATCTCCAGCTATGGAAGAGAAGGCTGTGCTCTGCTAGTGCCCTACTCTTACTTCTTTCACTGAACTGGCTTCTCCTCATCCTCCCTCACACAGAGACAGTCCCTGCTTCACTTCAAAACTGAGGCCAGGTCCTCATCTTGCAAACAAACTGTTTCTGCCCCTCCCCTGTCAATTGTCTCTTTGACTTTTTATCCATAAATTCAAGCAGGGAGGGAAAAGGATATTACTATTTTCAGGATATTACCTTCTTTCAAATTCAGACACCTTGGTAATTCCTCTTCCCTCACATTCCCTACTCCAAGCCTTCTTGCCCAGATACATCATCTGCACAACTATTGATTCACTTACTCACCATAGGTGAAAATTATAGACCTTGTCTTCTGTCAACATCCTTAATCCTGGCTTGCCCAGCCTTCCTCTCACCTGTGCTACATTCAAAACTCCACCACCACAACACTGCCTAACAAAACAGTGGGCAGCACAATAGAAATATAATGCTAGAGAAGAATCAGGTCCCTAATTTTACCAAGAGGGAGGAGAACAAACTGCATGTATTCCTCATAATTTTATCTGTGTAGTCTTTGCAGCTTTTCTCACAGATCCTCAGCAGAGCTCAAGGATACACAACAGCTGTAAAGGTGTTATGTAAGTGGTGCTATGTCCTCCCATGCACACAACCACCCTCTGCAGGAAGCAACATATGTTTAGATACGAGTTAGTCACTATAAAGCATCTCTTTTATTTTGGAGCAATTTTTTGTAAGTATTTATGTGGAATATTAATCAGTAACACTGATGTGGGGAAAAAAAAAAAGGCATCTTCAGGAACATCAGGTAATATGGAAACTAACCTCAAGAAACACAAATAAAATAGAAGCTACTGTGGTATTATTTGTGTGGTATTATTTGGTTGACCTCCCTCCCAAATGTTACAGTTCCCTTGCATCGCAGCTATTGTTGCTTTCAAAATAACCAGGCACACAGGTAATTGGTTTGTTTCAATACTAAAACTCAAAAGTAATATTACAAGATCTTTTTCTGGATTTCAGAAATTGGCACTAGATCCCCCTTCATGATGAGCTAAATAAATGTAATAAAAATGCTGAGCCTCCTGAGATCTAGTATTTCTTCTAAAGTATTTCCATACTTACTGCAGAATTGCTTTAAAATACCTCACTGGAATGAGAATACCACAGTAAATCTCAACACATTTCCAAGGACTACAGGACTGAGATGCTCTATTATTATTATTTTTAAAAACCAACTGTTTTCATTTATTTCAAAGAGTGGAACTATTTGTAATATGTCATTATTATAAATATCAAGCAAATGCTTGGGAGCCTTCAATTCATTTGCAATATTTCCTCTCCTTCTTAGGACAGATGTCAATAGCTAACAGGACTGAGATGCTTAGTGGGAAGTCTAGCCACTATACTGCTGTGGCAAATTCCTAAATTTCTTTAAAAAATATTTAAGGCAAATCTGATAAAAAATTACTTTTTCATTTCACAAAACACGACAACCACCTAATTCCAAGCTTTTGTTGCAATTCGGTACATTTCCCTAAAGATAAAATCTATTCTTTACAAAATATGTATTAAACATAGAATACTGTTTTTTTTAAAACAGACCTCTTCCTGGAAGACTCATTCTCATGCAGACAAGGAGAGATTGCAGAAAGACAGTTTTCTATACAAGATCTTTCCTCTCAGAGCCAGGCTCACTGAAGGGGTTTCAACAAGACTGTTTTTTATAATGGACAATCTTCTACATTAGCAGAGCTCTCTCTCCCTCTTTGTTTCTCTCCACCCCTTTTTTTTCAACTTAATTTCCTCACAGTATCTCCAACAATTTAATGTGGATATCTGGTTGACTGCTTCCATGATCTTGCCCATACTATTCTATTATTCCGTCATAATTTTTGTCATAAAAGCACAAGGAGTTAAAAAACGTCTGCAAAGACCATCTACTACAAATTCCCCTTGAAAAATGTCTTTCATAAACATAATCTTTGTCTTTACACCAGTTTCTCAAATAAACTGTCCTCTCAAAGGTTTGGTTAAAAATAAAAAAAAATCCAGACAATTCTGAGCATTAAAAGCTTGCTAAAGAGAAGACATCTTCCATCATTATCCTAAGAAAACCCACTATAAAATAAATAATGAAGCAATGAAATATGGCCCAGCATAAGGGAAAGCACAAGTCTATTTGTTTTTGTTTTTTTTTTCCAGTTTTGTAAGGCAGTTTAAAGTTGGCTTGAAATGAGAGTTCTTACATAGGTTTCCTCATTCAGCTTTCAATGTCAAACAGAGAAGAAACCCAAAGTAAAATGGTAATAGCTACCATACCTATTCTGTAAAGCAAAGTTCTACTTTCTACATTTTACTACACCCTGGAAGTACCACCAAAATATGAAATACATGAACAACCAAAGTTCAGGATTGAAGGATATTAAATTGGCTGTTAATTTAAAATCTCAAAGGGAAACTACAAACATCTTGAAAGTACAGAACTTTGGAAGATGAGTACCAATGTGCTGCCACCTTACAAATTTCAACTGTGGGGAAAAATTAGCAGCTGAAGTGTTTCAAAACAGAGTTTCTGACTTCTAAAATAAAATAGCAAGATGGTTCCAGTGGCTGAAAATACAGTTTAATTAAAGTTTTCAGTAATACTTTGTCACAGACACTGAACTAAAAAGATCCTCTTGGAGGAAAGCAGACTCAAGGTCAATGCAAGTGCCATGGTCATCTAGCAAAGGGACTCAAAACTTTCAAGAAGGGAGGGAAGAAAAACCCAATTTGTCATCATTGAGAAAGTCTAAGTTACAAGCAAGCATTTAAACCTTCAGGTATCAGGTATTTATTTGTTCTTAATCACATATGTGACAGAATACAATTTAAAAAATGTTGAGGCAGGAACATTAAAGTATCACCCGTGTGCAAATCCCAGTATGCCTCAGATATTGCTGTTTACTGAAAAAAAACTCTTGTAATATCTATTACAAGAAAACCAACCTGAAAGCAATAGGTGAGTTACACTAACATCACAGCATTAAATGATTCCCAAATGAAAAGATTTATGACACGTCTTTTTAAACAAGCAATAAATACTCAGATTCCAGAATGTAGGTGATGGCCTTTTAACCTTAAACTACACAAACTTGTGCTTCTAGTACATAAATCTAGTAATTTGTTTTCACTAGAAAACCTGAGTGAGTACAACACACCATGACAAAGTCAGTGAAGGGACACAGCAAATGACCCCAAGAAGAATGACAAAGCAAAATGTTTTCTAGATGTCTGTATTTAAAACCATTACAAAACGATGAAAAACACTATTACAACCTTTTCTATGCTTTATCTTCCCAACAATATAAATTCAGACAGACAATCTACATAAACCAAGAATTAAAAGCATCCAAAAAGTTGCACTGTGAAAATAACTGACATTTATTAACCCCTCTGGAGATCTTCAGTGCCCTAGAATTGCCACAGCCTTCAACACTGCATTAATAATATAAAGTCCATTCCTGCAAGCCTGCCAGAAAAGACTGGGAAGTGAATAAGCTAAACAATGCTGAAATTCCAAGTGATATTAAGAATCTATGCATGTTTATTTAAATAATAAAAGAAGACTTGTCAATTTAAACAAGAAGCGCTCACGAATCTTACATTTAGGGGGAAAGAAACTCTTCATAACACCACTAAGCTACTTATAATGAAAAGATGAACAAACATAAAAAAGTGGGTAATTTCACTGTCACACAGAAAAAACAAAGCCTCATTTGTCCTGCCCTGTCATATCCGGCATGTTGATTCAAGCCAATATTAACACTGACAAACATGTTAACCTACAACATTACATGCCAAAAATCAGTTCCAATTTGGGAAAATGTGCAAGTTTTGTGACAGAGAGGGCAAACAACAGAAAAGAAAAGACCTGGAGTATTAAATGACATAATATGATACCCTGTGCTTTTTCAAAAGGCTCCTGAATATTCCAATCAGCCACAAAGGGCACACTGGACATTTTAGTTTTAGGGTGGACAAGGAACGAGTACAGCAGTTTTGCTTTCAGACGTCTTTGCAGATTCCCTTCAGCATCTTCAGCATCAAGACGTCCCGCTTTCCTTAACCCAGCAAGGTACATCTTCATGGCGATGTATCTTGACAGAGTGAAAGTAAAATAATCACAGCACTCAGCGATGCCATTAACATTTCTGAGTCACAAGGGATGAAAAGGTTTGGGCCCGGGGCAGATGCTGGGAGAGCCCTCGGCAGAGGAGTTCAGCGCCCGCCGCAGCCTGGGCTGCAGCTGCGAGGAGGGATTGACACCGCTGACGGTGGAACCCGGCTCGGGAGAAACTCCGGGCACAGTTCCGGCATCCGAAATAAATTAAAGTAAACAGCGTTGCTCTCTCTCATCCACCCTGTTAGCAGCCTCTCGGTTGAGCTGGAGACCACACACCCAGACCACACAGCACCAGCTGAACTCACTCGCACGCAACATCGAGAAGCTGTCACTCTGCTGAGGTATGAGGAGGAAAGAGGGGGGCCGGAGTGCGAGAGTGTGTGTGTGTTTAGAAAAGCTGCTTGCTCTCTCCTCCTATCATTACAGCTGGTTATGTTTTGTGTGGTTGGGAAGGAGGGAAAGAAGGAAGGGATAAGAAAAAAGACCTATAAAGCTCACTAAGAAAACATACTGGCCTTGGCCTTTTGTAGTAATGATTTGCACTCCTCCTGTACTAGTTTAGTAGCTGATGAAGGGCTAACAAAGCATCCATTTAACATCAATTAACCTTCTATCTATCACATGTCAGAAAAAAAAAAATCTAGACTAGTATAAATCCATTTCCTTGAACATTTTCTATGACAGCATCCTGTCAGTTACAGTGTGAAAAATATCTATATATCGATCTATTTTTACATCAGTTCTGAGATGTTATTTATTTGGAGAGGGGAGAGATATTCGCCACAAAGAACAATCAACCACACAGATGACATCAAAGCGCTGAATTTTCTCCAAAAACCTTACACCGTAAAATGTAGTTTTGTTCATTAGCATTGTATACCATAAACAACCTGGAGGAAGTTAATGAGCCAATATATAACACTGAGTTTGTAACTCATCATCAGCAAGGAGCAAAAATAGCAAAACACTAAAAATAGATTAAAACCAACAATAGCCTATAATACAGATGAACAGAGACTTTTAAAATGGGGGGGGAGTTCTTTGTTTCTTTTAGCTCAGAAACCATTTCATCTGCCAATTATGTCACCTGTTCAAACAGAGAAAGCGGAATAAAATGTTTGAAGACTCATAAAATCTATTTCAGTGAGTCTACTTTAAAAAAAGATTTCCTTCCCTCTGCTCTGCTACCATGAACACACATACCTCGCCCATCAAGCTCACCAGCACACAAATTTAATTTAATACATACACATCTGGACAGCCCAGAACCACAGTCACATTTTCACCTCAGTTCAAAATCTTTTTACCTAAGTGACAATGACAATTTCCAAGTGCCACTATTAAACAAAACGATCAAAACTACAATAATCCAAATGTCAGTAACAGCCTTATAAACTAGGATGAATATATTTGTGTTTGTGAAAACCTTGAGAAAAAAATTTAAAAAAAATATTTCACCTTACCAAATACATTTTAAAAAAGGTTAGCTTCAAAGTTCTGTAACTTCACACTGAAAATAATTTATTCCCCCAATTTATTAATTAGATCAATATGCTGGTTTATACCAGTTCTTGAATGAACACTTTTGCTGATATATTCAATGTAACAGCACCTATTTATTACCAAGACTTAAGTCAAACCAATTTAAGCTTTCTGGATGTCTATTTTGGTCATGCTGGCTTGCCTAGAAAAGGGTAACAGCATAGAAGAAAATATAATTAAAGAAAGTTTGAACACAGATGTTTCTCCCCAAAAATTCCGCTACTGCTCTTACAAATTTCATTGCAACTCCCCAGAAATTAATTCATCTACTTGTTAAAAGCTTCTATATTTACTGTGTGACACACCACTATAATATAGCAACATTGCAAAGAAATGTCCTAAACATCTATACATAGACATATATATAAAAAAGTCAACTCTGCTTTATACAAAACTATATCACAGATGGCTATAAATCTCTCATTAATTTCTAAATTCTCACAAAGTACATCTTCCTACATCTGCCTCTACCTCCATTCTGCAATGTTTGCTTCATCCAGAAGTCATTATCCTACTCTCCTCTAGGTAAGCCATCCATCCCTCTTTTGTTCTAAAGTTATGATACCTCATTTAATAGGAAAATGGTAAAAAGTCTTAATGCTTCATTATCCCTCGATCTTATGTTATTCACAGGCAGAAATTCAAAAACAATACTTCAAGCATAAAAATCTTTTAAATATGTTTATGCAAATGCATTCAGAACGATCCAGAAGTTCAGAAAAATAAACTAAATGAATCCCAAAGGGCTGAATTTTTTTTTCTAGAAAAAAGAAACAAGACACCACAGATTTTTTTTCTAAGCCCTGTAACTATACACAATATTTTTTATAAAAACACTATATAACCACTGTAATTATATAGTTCACATGGTTGAAGCTTGAACTTGGATGCTTGTAGGTAGGACTGCAACACTAACACTTACTGTGTGACTATTTTGGCAGTTCCTTTTGTTTCAAAAATCTTTAAAAGGTAAGACATACACTTGCGTTAGTGAGATTCTTGTATTTTTCATGTTCTCTCCCCAACACCTCTTTCTGGCCTTTGCTCAGAGAAGTACTCAAGCCATATACTACAGCGTTTTTCTTAACTCACATGGTCCAACACACACTCGAGTACCTCCCTGACAGACTGTGTGCACAGATACTTTTCTAACAAAAGCCTGTCTTCGCCTTACAAGCCTTCATTTTCACCCGTCTGCCTCCCATCTCCTGTATGGAGCGATCATGCTTACAAGAGTAGTGAGGTTGTCTAGTGAGAAACACAATCTCCCCCGCCTTCTCTGCAAAGGAAGCATGCGAAGAACTCATCTGCTATATATGTAGCTACTTAATTTTTTGCAAAAAAATCTAATGTGCTGTTTTCCAAAAAGAAGCAAGGTACACCTGTTAAAACCACTCTGAGATTCGAAATGTCACAAGACTCACGGAACTCTTGAACAGAAAACTGAAACTAATTCCTTTTTTAATTGAGACATTTTATAAGTACCTAAAAAAAAAACCATTTTAATTTGCCCTCAACAAAAGTGTGGCTATTTAAAAAGGAACTTTTACTTAGCATAGCCTAAATCTTTAACTAATGCAAGCTTTTTGATGAACTTCCAAATACGGGGTACATCGCTTTTGGGTTATCAACAGTGTCAAAGGAAAAAAACCCCATGTCTAAATATACCTAAAAATCCTTGATTTATACTGTAATCTGATCCACAGACACTTTTACACTGCCAGAGACCCCACTGGTTTCTGCACAATATAGCCTAAGCTTTGAGAATAAAACTGAAAATCTGGGAATCTGCAGTTCCGTTAAGGTCAAGGGAAAACCAGACCCATTAAGGACTTGGTGTCTCAGAAACTTTGTTTTCCTTAAAAACAAAGCAAACAAAATTAGAAAGGAAACACTGGCATTCACACTCATCACCAGGCATAATAACAGTATTTTCTAATGAAAATCCTTAACATACTTTCTGCACATTAATAACGTCGGTAGTCAAGAAAGGCTACACAGACCAAGATCTTTTTGGAGAAAAAGCACTAAATACAGAATAATACAAAAAGTACAATCACGAGGAATTTCTCGAGGAGTGACGTGCATGTCCTGGTGTTGTTTAAAATGCTAAATACATATCTTACCCTTCCCTATGCAAAGCCTGTAACGTGCCAATCACACAATTAATAATTATTTGCTGGTATTTCTGTCATTACTTGGTTTGTTTTTTTTTGAAGTTGCTTCAAGGGGGTTTTGAGAGTTTTTTTTGCTCCAGGATCTCACAAAAATGATTTTTTTCTCCCTGCTGTCCTTCCCTTCTCATAGCTTTTGACACAGGAGAATAATCCATGTGCTTTTGAACTCAAATGCTGATTGAAATTCCCTAAAGTAATTTTCAGGGTAAAGTACAAAAATTTTTATCAGACAGATTTTTGAATTCATACTTTGCAAGCTGTAAACACAGACCTTTGCTTTCATGTTCAGCACAAAAGATGAAACAGGAATCTGACGTGACTGCGCTGTGCATGTGCTGTCTCATCATCCTTCATCCTCCAAGCACCTTTACAAACAAGATTCCCTCCATTACCAAACACCATATTTCTCCCCTGGGAAAAGTAATTTGAAAGACAATGTTGCACAGTCCAGATTTACAGAATGTAGGTGGTCCAAGACAGAAGGTCAAAGTTAAGCTGAAGAGCTAACATCTGACTTCTGCTAAAAGATACTAATTCAGCTGTTTTTGGATTTTGAACTTTCAGCTGGCTTCAAGTATAACAGTGGGATCCACTCAGTCTGAAAAACTCACATAGAAAATAAATTCATTTTAACATCTACAGTCTTCTGAGTACTATTTTCCAGTCCATGACTATAAAATGAAGTATTTCTGACTTTTCCTGCAGAAGGTTTTCTTTGCCTGTTTGCATAAATAAAGAGTGACCTACAAGCATTCAAAATACTTGAAGGTAGTGTCTGTATGTGCTTCACAAGCTTCTGTCCTGGTGTACAAAACTAACTGTATATTATTTCATGGATATTTTCCATAGTTGTCAGAATTTGTGTTTTAAGAACACCTTTTATATTCAGTCTTCTGTCACCATCCTATTGAGATAAACACTTTTTTCTTTTCATTCTTGGTTGGTTGTTTTTTTTTTAAAGTGAAGTTGGAAAGCCGAAAAACACAGAATAAACAGAACTAAAATAACTCAAAACTGATATTTAATTTCAAGTACAGTGATTAATAATTACTGAATTTACAGCTAAACATACCACTGCATTGAAAGAAACTGAGTATGGTTTAACATAACACATCTGAAAGTTTTGATTAATAAAACAGGTCAGCGGCCTCTGCCTTTCTAGTCAACCTACTTATTTTGCTTTAGTCCAGCTTCTCTGGGAAGAGCAGCATAATAAAGAATGGACTGTATCAGTGGATATAGTTTCTTTCTAATACGACCTCAGGAAAAAAAACTGGTGAATTACAGATTTTAATGTCTTTACTGCCCAGTTTTGCCTCAAATTCACTCAACAGCTAGCATAAAACCCTTGCTCACTCTCACAAGAAATCCTACAATTTTAGATTTTCTTTTTACTATTTGTGACTTAGAACTCTAATTTTTTTTTAAAATCCATTTGGAATTTTATTAACCTAGACTGCTACTTAGCTCTAAAATATGAAGAAACAGTTAGAGCATTAAAAAAAAAAAGAACAACTATCAAGTGTGTAAAAACATTTTCATTTATTGAATGAAGACCAGAAAAATACAACTTTGTACTTTTTAAAAAGCCAACAAAAGTTTGATGGATAACAATCTTTTAATTAAATTGCTTCACCTCTGACACATCCTAAAATATGTTTTCCATAAAGAAAACCACCCTTACCATTACAACTTATAATAATAAGTTGCAACTTACAAAAAATAATTTTCACCAAGATAAGTCCACCCATTATTATAAAAATAAGCGCATCTGTTTTAAATGATGTTGCAGACAACAGAAATCCCATCTAAGTAAAAACACTGTTGTCCAAGGAGTGGGCATAAACTACAAGAACTGTAAACTAAGCTATCCATAGGAAAAAAATCTACAACAAGACATGCCTCTTGTTGGGTCAGTGGAGGCTGTGATAAAATACAATAAAAAAAGGGAAGTAAGAATTAAAGAGCATTCCTTCTTTAGGTGAGAAAAATGTAAAGGAAGAAAACAGACCTGTTTTTCTAAGACACAAGTTTGTTTATGTATAGTCCTTCAATTGTTCTGATAATTTTATCATAAGCAAAACCAAATTATCAAAAGCAAAAACAAAAAACAAATTATAGCAATGAAATGCAGAGAAATCACTAAAGGAGAAAAGAGACTGTTTACTTGTTATAAGAAGGATCAGAAAACCTGGAAAACTGAAGTAAGATTATGATTTTAACTACATTTTAAATAATGAATATTTGGAGTTTAGATTTAATCTGATGTCCTGTCAGAGCTAGGATGGCGTAATATTTTACTGGCTTTTGACTCAGAGCTTTTGACCTGCAATAAGCGAGGAAATTGCAGAAGGAAGACCATTTTAAAAAACAGTAAGACTGGGCAGAATGGGAAACTCCCTTTTGGAAACATCATCCCAAATTTCATCTACACCTTGCTAAGAGATCATTTTCAGTTCCTAATTACAATATTGAAGAGGCAAGGAGGAAAGATGTTTGGTCACCAAGCTCATGGACACTTCTGGACTGCAAGGCAGTCCATATGAGGCAGAAAAGTAGAACTGGGTAGGAAGTTCAAAAAAATAAATCTAAGTCTCAGAAAAGTGTAATATCTCCAGACAGATATGAATGAAAACAACCATCTCTCAAAAAGCATGTTATTTCAATTCCTTCCACGTTCCTCACCCTGTTACTTTCTTATTGCAGTTGCCTAGGTACCCAGTCATTTTGAGAAGCTGTATCTGAGAACTGATGGCACAACTAAATGCAAAGTTAAAAAGAAAAAAACCCTAAAAACTAAGAAAAAAAGAAACAAAACACAAAAAAAAACACCCTTAAAAAAATCTTTAAAAAAATAAAATCAGTGCTGGGAGTAACCAGTTTTTCAGCAAGTCCTGCAAGTAACCAGCTTTGACTCACCTCTCTACCCAGCTTATTTCCTCCATCCCCCACCCAGCACACCCACACTTCATTGAGCCGAACGACCCCACCATTTCACATGGGTCGGACTGGAGGATGTCACAAGACTTTTCCAGCCTAATTGACTCTGGGACCTGGCACACAGCTCTGGCCCCAGTCCTTGCAGCCCAGCGGGCGCCGGCACTCCCCCAGGCCCCGGTCTCACATGTGAGACAGAGGCAAAGGCCACGGAGCTGCCGCTGCCGGTCCCTGCCTCGCAAGGACGGCGCCACCAGCGCTGGGAAGGGCTCCCCGGCCCGGGCCCGACCTCGCACGGGAGCATCGCCCGGCAGGACACCGTGTGCCGCAGGCGGCAGGAACCCCCCGCCCTGCCGGCAGTGCCCCGTCTCCTGGCAGGGGGCTGTGGACCAGGAAGAGCTGCAGCAGCCGGGAAGTCACCGCTGGGGGAGACGGCCCCTGAGCCCCGAGAGCCATCGCCGACAGCTCCGTCCCCACGGGGCCGGGGCGGGGACGCGACGTTCGACCCCGCCCGGGGAGCTGAAGTCGGGGGGAGACCAAAGGGAGGGGGACGGCCTCCGCCCCGGGGAGGCGGGAGGAGGGGGGGGAAGGGCCGGAGCTGCCCCGCAGCGCCCGGCGGGGGCCGGGGCGGGGGCCGGGGCCGGTCACTCACCGCCCGCCGCCGCTCGCATCCGGCACCTGCGGCCGCCCCGCTCCCGGCAGCGCCCCGCGCCCGCCGCCGGCAGGCGCCGCCAGCCGCCGCCCGAGCACATCGAGGGAGCGCCGAGCCAGCCAGGCGGGCGGGGGAGGCCGCCTTGCCCCGAGCCCCGCCCCTCCAGCAGGCCCCGCCCCCTTCCTTCTTCCTCCCTCCCTCTCTCCCAAGGTTGGGCTCTGAAGGCGTCCGGGGAAAGTCCGGGACTTGGTTCCCGTCGTGGATGAGGAGCAAGGTAAAAAAAAATACAAACTTAATTATAACAGTTTTGAATACGGCAAGGAGAAAGTGACAGGACCCGAAGGAGCGGCCTGAAGTTGTGCCAGGGGAGGTTTAGGTTGAGAATCAGGAGAAGGTTCTTCCCCCAGAGGGTGGTTGGGCACTGGAACAGATTCCCCAGGGAAGTGGTCACAGCACCAGCCTGACAGAGCTCAAGAAGCATTTGGACAATGCTCTGAGGCACATGGTGTGACTCTGGGAACGATGCTGTGCATGGGCAGGAGTTGGACTCAGTGATCATTGTGGGTCCCTTCCAGCTCTGCAGATTCTGTGATTCTGTGAACAGTAATAGATGATGATGAAACCACTCCCAAACACTGTCCCTCTAGGCAGAAACTCACCCAGCAGTAGAGTTGGGACTCCCAACATGGGGTGTGAGGAGGCTGCCCAGGGAGGTGATGGAGTCTCCCTCTCTGGAGACATTCCAAATACACCTGCTCAAATACAAATACTCCTGTGTCACCTGCTCCAGGTGACCATGCCTTGGCAGGGGGCTAGGATGATCTCCAGAGGTGCCTTCCAACCCCAACCATTCTGTGATTCTGTGAGGGGAGGTGGAGAAGGACAGGTGGTGGGCAAAAGCCCAGACACAAGTACCCGAGCAAGCAATGCTGTCAGCCCGAGGTGAAATAAATCCGTCCTTTAGCGATAAACCAGTAAAAATGTTTCTTTCCAAACCTGTTGGCTGCTTGCGGGGGACTCTGAACACAAGTTCTTTTCCTTATAGAAAGAATCGGGAGATTTCCTTTTTCACTTTTTTGCTGGTATTGTTTGATATTGGGTTGCAAAAGCCAAATTCAGACAAAATCTTACTGGGAAGGGGAGGAAACACAATGAGAGGGGAAGAAAAACAGAGAGGAAGAATCCATTCCTCATTTTTGCCAACCCAGCCCAAAGCAGGGCATTAATGGGAAAAGAAATTACCTTGCATAAAACCTTAAAGCACTATAAAAAGCACTATGGCTAAACGCCACAAATTTCCTAACTTTTTCTCATAAGTTAAAGCTGCTCAGGTTAAATTTGTAGACTAGAATATGTCATACCATGAATAAGCAATACTTTTCTGACTCTTTTCTCTTCTCTGGACATTACTGTATAAAACATTACACAGTATCTTTTTGGGGAAAAACAAAAGCAGATGGTACCTATCTTTTCTATAATTATTTCTAAAGTTGTAACTAGTTACTGCAATTTTCTGCTGAGATCTAGTTCAGAAAATGAGCTCCTCAGTTCTTGAAGAAAAGTTGTTTTCAGATTAAAAAAAAGTGCAACCACTTGCCACCTATTTCAAAATTATATTTTTCCTCCATGACAGCTTGTTTTAATTTTCTGGTTGAATGCCTGCCATCAGATGTGCCAAAGAAAACTGCTCTTTGAGAGGTTTGGTGGATTCAGAAGGCCCCACCTAGCATCCTGCATACCTGGGTCCCAGCCCAGTGTCCTCTGAGAGAGGATACCTGTGCCCAAAAAGCCCATTGACTTTTGTAGGAGTCCATAAAGGGAACTGTGTACCCAGAAGGTTTTGTAATAAACAACCATGAGTTAAGATTTAGTTCAAGTGATAAGTTTCAGTGCCAAACTGCAGTTCAGTCGCTGGTTTGATTAAATATTCACCTGAGTGAAAAGACCCTCAATAAGTGAATCATTAAGAAGAGGGAACCTGAGCTTGAAAAGAGTCGACCTCCCCAGTGTTAACCTCCTAAGTGAGGACAAGCTGACAGATCTTTTGCTTGTGAAAATGTCACCTAGCCGTTAGAGATTTTGGGCTGCTGTTTCTAAAATGCTGCTCAGCAGTGTTTTTATGCAGATCATGGTCCTTGGGAATTTTTCAGAACAGCACAACCAGGCTGAGCTCTGCAAGAGCAGAAGCCTTATAAAAGGGATATGTACTTTATTCAGTGGCATCCACACAGGCAAATCCTCCTATTTCCACAAGCAGTATCTGGGAATCTTATGATCTATAGGGCCCTGGATAATACTGTCAATGCAGAACTTCCTGTGTGGTGCACTCTGTTGAATCTGCTGTGGGTGGTTTCCCCAGCTGATGTTTAGTGACCATCACCTACCCCTTCAGTGACTCCAGATCAAAGCTGACAGTGACTGACTGCAGATGTGACCCTCTGGAGAAAAGAAACACTACCCCACATATCTCTTTGGGACAAAAGGAAGAAAACTAGTGTGGTTAAAATATATATATATATATCTGTCATGTATATATAACTTATGATGTATATACCATAATATATAGTATATATTTGCTGTCATATATAATGCTGCTAATATAAATATATTACTATAAATATATTACTCTATGGAACTCCAGATGCTGTTAAAGAGATTAATCTTTGCAGCTAAAACTGAGGAAAGAAGTGACAATTTGTAATGTAATGACCTGGTAAATAGTAAGTGTTACACCTCATAGAGGTCACAAGAGTAATTGCTCATTCGTGCCTTTTTCTAATCCATTTATGCAGATCTGACAGTGATCTGTAAACATTACATCTCTCTACAAAGCTGGGTAAACAGATTTGAAAGCCAGAGAGATTATTGTGATCATCTTGTCTAACCTGAATATTGAAAGCTGTAGAATTTCCTCCAGCCATTCCCACACCAAGGTCTTTCTGTAGCTGTTTTTTAAAAAGGCATCTTCATTTTATTTCAAAGAATAAAATTTGTTATTTATTTATTTTGAAGAAATGGCAAATCCATCATTGCACTTTTGAAGATTTTTCAGTGGTTATGCTAACATGTAGCACACTACCTTAATGTGTAAAAAAAACTTGATGGAAATATAAATGCTGTTTGAAAAGGTAAATTCATCTAGCTGCAGTATCTGTCCATTGCAAGCCTGCTTCTTGTTAACAGAAATATGTTCCTTTTGAAGATGTTTGTGAAATGCAGCAGATTTACTCCTTCACCTTCTCTTGACAAACTGTATGGATTAACTTTGATTCTGTACTGCATAAGTGCCTTTCCAGAGCTGCTTTCTGAATACCTTAAAGCTTATAACTACTGCCGAAATTTTTTTTGACATACGGACACCCAGACCAGACCTCCTCCTACTCCTGTTTAAATTTGTGAGATGAATATTATAACCAGGGAAATCTGAGGAACAGAAAAATGCTAAGAAGCATAAGGTTGAAAATGACCTTAAGCAATCACCCTTTCTAGTTCTTTTTCTTGCCTCAAGACAGGATCAACTACTCTTTTGTTGTAACATAACTGTTTTTTCAATCTTGTTCTTAAAGGCTTCCCAGTATGGTGCTTTTGCCATCTCCTCAGGCAATCTTTCCCAGTGTTTCTCTGCCCTTATCACTAGAGGCCTTATTTTCTAATGTATGCTCTGAATATATCCCCTACTGCAATTTCTGTCCATTAGTGAAAGGTCTGTCTTTACTGGCCTGGAGAACAGATTCTTTGCTTCCTCCCTGTAGCAGTCTTTTCCATATTTAAAGGCCCAGTATATTCTTTGCCTCATTATTCCAAACAGTCACATTAATATCCTGATAATTATTGTTTTCTGGACTGGTAATCAAGCTTGAACTCCTCTGCACTCTTCTCTGGACACCCAGTGATCATTCTGGAAAACACAATTCCTCACAGCAAGCACAATTCAGGTGAAAAACTTGAAAGAAACAACCCCCAAACACTAAAATTTAAGCTGTACCATGGGGTAGCAGAGAAAAATAATTGCTTTGCCTATTTTGCAGGCTGTTTTCCTGTTCCTACCCCATTTGTATGGCATTTTCCTTTTTACAAGAGCATAACAGTGGTGACTCGTGCTTAGCCTGTGACTCACTCTACTCTATATTTTTTCCAGGCAACTATAATCCTGTTTACTTTTCCCCATCCTGTATCTGGGGAACTGATGATGCTATGTCTATTGCACCTATTGAATACCATCTTCTGTGTTTTTCTTTAAAAAAAAACCCTCATAACCAGTTTGACAAATTCCCTCTGAATTCTAATTCTGTTCTCTAACACTCTTTCATCCGTTCTCTTCTTCATGTCCTCTTCAAATATATCAAGCTTAGTTTCTACTCCATTCTTTGGATATTTTATGAGGAGTATCAGGTACAGGATAGACCCTTGAGAAACCTGTTTCAATACATCTCCCCTGTTGATAATGGCCTCATTTTGCTAACTCTTCCTCAGAAATGGCCCTGCCTTTTCTGACACCATGGGATTTTCAATTTTGACCATATTGTCTTTGCTTATTTGCAAGAAACATTGGCTAATGCTTTACTAAAATGAAGATCTGTGACTTTTTAATACTTCTCTCCTTTGTATAATACCTGTTACCTTATTTAAAATTAGGTCTTATTGGTTTAATAAGATTTGTTCTTGACAAATCCATGGTCATCATTGTTTGTCTCTCGTGTAATGCATACAAGATTGTTTGCTTCATAATTGCCACAAATGGAACCTATCTAATTTATAATTCACCAGCTCCTCCTATTTTCCTGTGTGTACATAATCTAAAGCCTGTTTGAAATTAAGAGGACTGCTTCCATGACCATGTCATGTCTTCTGAACTGCAGATCAGTGACCTGACAAAGCCATAGAAGTAGAACCAGGAGCAGAGCCAAGAAGCCCAACACATCCTTGCCTGCTCTAACAAATCTATTATCACTGCACAGCCTTTCTTCACCTCATTGGTTCCACTTCCCTTTATTTTCTTGAACCATCAATGAAACATCCCTGTGGATGTTGGTTTCTAGAAGTTCCCACAGAGTTTATAAAAAATTCATACAGATATTTCAATTCCCAAGCAGATTTCCTTCATTATATTTTGCTCCCAAGACCAGATGCTTTCTGCTTCCTCTTAAACTGAAAATCAACTGGATCTGTGTTGTCAAAGCAGCATCCAGGAACTGATCTACTTACATCTTATGGCTTAAATCTTATGGCTTTTTAAAATTCATAGGTATTCTGTACATAGGTACAGAAAAAAATTCTTTGACCTTGGCACATTTGGCTATTATCCGGGAGCTTAAGCCAGAAATTTTCATTATGAAGTGAAATATATTTATCTTCACTGAAAGGCGAGAGAGAAAGAAACAACTTACTGATCAGTGTTTTTTCCCAGATGATTTCTGGTATGCTTCAAGAGAACCAACATATAAATTAATGCACACAATATTTTGAGTTTTCTTCCAGAACATGTACAGTCACTTTTTCCACATCAAACAAAAAAATATAGTCTTTGCACTTTCAACTATTTCCAACAGTACACAAAATTCTCTCACTCTTCTACTTTCTTGGCTAACACCACCCTAATTCTTCCCTTTCAAGACTTATCCAAGGAATCTGTGCACTACTGACCCAGAGGCATTGTTTCTCTAAACAGCACCAACGAAACAAATTACTAAATTACTTCATGCAGCTAAAAATACTGAATGCTGTATACCACAGCTCTGTCAAGAGTGTCACTACTAAGTTGCACCAGTTTAAATACTTCTTGGGACCAACCTTTATGTACTGTGGGTATCATAAAAAATAGATGGAGAGAAGTTGAAATCTAAACCAACTTAAAATTTTGTCCCTTTTCTTTCTCAAAGGAAAAAAAAATACCCCACTTCAAAGGCTGTTTGGCAAGTTTTGTCCTTCAAATTCCAGGTGAGATTCTGTTTCTCTTTTCCACAAGAACAAACTCTGGCACAACTGCTTTAACTTCCATACTTTTGGAATAAGCAGGGAAAAGCTATTCGTCAGATATTTTTTCAGACTGCTGAAATCATGTTGAGTTAGTGTAGAGATGAGATCTCCCGCTCAGAATTGAACTGGACCCATGGGACTGTTCATTGCTGCCTGAGCACCCCAGGTCCACTCCACTGGAAGAGAGCATATCTCTGCTCCAGTAGCAGCCAACACCTCCTAATGTCTCCTAGTGAAAATCAACTTGAGTAACAAAAAACAATGGTTCCTAATTTAACTATCAGTTTGACTCATTTTGATAGAACCAAGTTGTTTCCCTAACTTGTTCCATTCAGTGTCTCTGCAAAACTGTATTTATTTTAAAGGAAATAATATAGGAATTCTTGTGTTTAATATTACAAATAAAGATTCCATCTATTACAAAGTACCTTCTTGTTTGCTTTATTTTTTTCTTTCCTCATAATTCTCCCTATTTATCTGTCTTCTTTTCTCTTTTGTTTCTCCTAAACAACTGATCTCTAAGTCTCTTAGGGTGAAAAAGAAAATGAAAATTACAAAATAGGGCTTGGAAAAAGGGGATGGGAATGGTAAAAGGTAGATAGATAAACTGTGTAACCAGGCCAAGAATAATTGGTTTTTCACAACTGAACTTTTTAGACTATTTGCATTCAGATTAGTGCCACAACTATGCTGTTAGCAAGAAGCTGCATTTTACATCAAGTAGATATAATAAGTTCCTTTCAGATATTTTTGTATCTCAGACAAACAATATTAAAATCTGAATCTTGTTCTGTGTCTTAAATGTATGATCAAAAGTACTAGATCAGGCAGCTTAATCTGAAACCCATTAAACACATGACAATATTTTATTTTAATGAACTACAGTTCTAGTCTTTAGTGTTTCTTAGTGATATTTATTCTTAGACCCAGAAGTCTAAGGGGTGTTTGGCCTTGACTTTAGATCTTCAGCAATTTCCACAGAAATTTCTTAGGAGAATGTTAGCCAATGTTTTAAAACACAGAGGCCTAAATTTAGACTGTTAAATCTGTATTTAGCCCTGCAATGTGCTGAGCTCTTGGGCTGTGATCCAAGAAAGCACTTACAAGTTCCCATTAACTTGAAAACACTTTCAGGTCTATTATTCACTTTACCAAAAGTACTGAACTCAAATACTTAAAATTGTGCATGCACATTAAGTAGCCTGTTGGACTTAGCCTTATACAGTCCCCAGTTCAGCTCATACCTGAGACCCTGACTCACTTTATTCTTTGAGACACACATTTTAAAATATGTTCAATATCTGAATACATTTATAATATTCTGTCCTGTTTCCACATTACTATTGTATAACAATAATAACAACAGCAGTAATAATAATGGTAATAGCATTTTGCATGCTCAAATCCTGCATGTGGGAAATAATCAACCACTTCTGAAAGCTGGATGAAAAGTTGCACTGCAGTGGTTAAGTCAGATTTCCATGTCTGGGAGGGACAGGGTGATGAGTAAGAAACACTATAGCAAAGGCATTAGGAAGAACTGTAACACTGAAGACAATGAAATACTGGAATGGATTGTTTAGGGAATCCATTGAACCTTGTTCATTGGAAGCCTTGAAGAGGTCACTAAAGCACCTCCAGGAACAATTCTATTCCTGTAACTATAATCAGTCTGTCTTTAAGAGGCGGGATGTACTAGGCACATTCATAAGGTGCCTTATAGCTCTGTGCAACTTTTAAGCTTTGACACCAGGCTTGTGTTTGCTCTTGCTATGTACTGGCTAGCTTTCTGTGCTGGTATCATTCCATTTGCCACCTGTGTCATGATTCAGTTGTGAGCAAGCAGCAGCAGTAAACAATTTTTTTTTTATTGTATAAGTGTTTCTAGACACAGAATAAAAGATGGCATGTGAAAACCAGCTAGAATAGTTTCCATTTTCCGAAACTATCAGCTGCAATGAAGGACAACATCATTTGTGATCTGACAGAAATCCTCATGTTTTCTCTAAAGGCATTTGCAGAAAAAAAATACAAAATCAGAATTAGAGGAGTTAGTAGCAGTCATTTGTGAATGTGACAATCACCCTTTATTGTTCAGCACTGTAAGAGATACAGCCTCTATGTACAGCAAACACACTTCTAAAAGTGCCCCATATGCCCACCACAAGATCCCTCCTGTCCTGTGTCTCAGTTGTGCTAAATGACAAGCTGATGCTGTGACTGTATCCTCAACAAGGTACAGAAACCCTCATGGAGGTGAGACAGGGCTGGAGGAGCACTGTCTTCGTCCATTTCAACCCATCTTTCCCAATTGGTTACTGCTCTCATTTACGAGGCAAAATTAACAAGCTATAAATAAAAAAGCAAAGTCCTCAATTACTCACTTGTGTTGCTCTTCACAGAATCATGGAATGATTAGGGTTGGAAGGGACTTTGAACATTACCTAGGTTCAACTCTCTTGCCAAGGCCAAGGACATCTTCAACTAGACCAGGTTGCACAAAGCCCCATTCAATCTGGCCTTGAACACTTCCAGGGGTGGGGCATCCACAGCTTCCCTGGGCAACCTGATCCAGTGCCTCACCACTCCCTCTATAAAGAATTTTTTCCTAATATCTAATCTAAAGCTTTTAATTTGAACCCATTCCCTGTTGTCCTGTTACTACATGCTCTTGTAAAGAGCATTGCCACATCTTTCCTGTAAGTTCTCTTCAGGTACTGGAAGGCTGCAATTAGGTCACCCTGAAGCTTTCTTTTTTGCAGGCAGAAGAATCCCAGTTCCCTCAGCCATTCACCTCAGGGAATTTGTAATATCCAGCTGAAACAAAACTCCCTGTTAATTGTAATGAGGCATAATATGTGCATACATAATACGTACATTTTGATCAATTGCTACACAACCCTTCGCTTAGGGCACTTTTTAACTGCCAAAATCAACTTTCTCATTGGGAAATATATCATGAGGGAGTTTGAAAATAGGATTCAGAACAGGCTGGGAAGGTCAAGGTAAAATCTGAACTTCCCCAGTAGGGAGAACTTGACTTTTCAAAGAAGGAAATGGAAAGATGGAGGAATTATTGGGCTGACATTTTGATTTGAGATTGCTTCTGTTAAAAAACCAAAACCTCCTCAGACCCCCAACAGCAACAAAAAACCAAACAACTAAACCCCAAAATAAAACCCCACAATAAAATGCCAGAACAAACCAACCAAAAAAAACCCCAAAAACCCAAACAAAAACCAAACCCCACCCTGCTTATTTTGTTACTCCACAAAATTGTAAGAAATGTTTGGTGCTTGACTAAAAGGTCTCCAAATGTCAGAGTCATGGATAGAACCCCAAAACAGCATCCTGAAAACTCAGAAATAAGAGGGACATTTTGTTTTTACAAATTTATTCTCCTTTCAGCATCCAGATTTATTTCCATTCTCGAACATCTATAATTCAAATAGTTGGGTAATCCTAAAGATGTGTGCCTGTAGGTAAAAACAGACTCCAGCTTCAAGTCAGTCTTCCTCCAAATAATTTCTGAGATACAGATAAGCACCTTAATTGTATATTTATTGTTAAACATTTCCTTATGCCTGAATTCTGGGAATAAAACGTAATTCCCAAAATACGTCAATTGTTGCACTTAGTGTATTAGGAAAAAATGAACAGGATCATGCCAACTTTTAATTTTTGCACACACAATAAAAAAATCACCATAAAACAAAATAATTAGGCACAACGAGAAAAGAATTCTGTTGACTTGAAACTTTGTCAAGGGATCAGTGAATTTTTTTGATCAAAACTTGAAATTTGCAGCAGGTACTCATGCCCAGCACGTTCATCTCCAAGCACAGAGGTAACAGTGACACACTAACCCTGTCTGCTGTGGAATTACATTCCTGCAGAAATCCAGGGAGGCAAAGCACCGCATTAGTGCCTATGGCATAGTTGGAATTTTCCTAGAGAGTGCAGGGGGGCTGTTTCTCTTTTCCCTCCACACACATTATGTAGCTATTGAACTCTGCAAGACTTGCAAAGAACACACTTTATATTATCTTTTCATTTCCATGGCATCTGTACATTTAAAGTTTCATGCCTCATTGTGTCTGCATGTGATCATCTTGTACGTGTATTTAAATTGCTTCTCTTGCCTCTGATCTTGAGAGACAAAAGCAACATTGAATTCTTTTTCCATTATATATTTTTACAAAAGAACTACTGTAAAAATTAATCAAAGATATGCTGCTTTTTATTGTTATTTTTTTAATTTTGGGGGTTACTTTTCCTCATATTGCAGTGGTTTTGAAATTGAAACGTTGCACTGCTGAGAAAGTGCCATGAAAATATAACCCACTACATTCCAGGAAAATAAATAAGCAAGGCCACCCAAATTTTCAATTAGTGCTAGTGCAGTATGCAGGAAATGGCTGGAGAACCGTCAAAGGCAGCCTTAGGCTGGGTCGTGGATACGGAACAGTGACAGGAAGGTTTGAAGCAGGAATACAGGCTCAGTGTGAAGATGGCTCTTCTCCAAGGAAAACTGCATACTAATAGGTTAATACTGATTTCCTGAAACATACAGCCTGGGTATTACATGCTGGAATTTACATTCTGACAAAGGCAATTGCTGAGCCTCAAGACTTTGCTTTTTTGGTGATGAAATAACACTAGAAAGTTCAAACTGCATTATATATTTCATGTTTTAAGCTTATTAAACATTCAAAGTACAAACTGTGCACATATTTTTAAGCCACCTGAAATAGCAACAGCCTCACTAGTTTGGGAAACTAGTATGAGAAACATTACATTTCAACAGGTCAAGCTTATTTGGAGTAATCCCACCAAACAATACCGACCAAGGTGGAGTGATGCCACTTTTAGAATAAGCCGTCCTGGAATCCAGAATTACTGCCCAATCAAGCAGATACACACAGTATCAGGAATCAAACAGTTTTCCTTTAGCACAGCCTTTGTAGACAAAGTAGTATTTGGAAGGTATCTGAAGACTGAGTTGGACAAAGCACTTCAGAAAATAAAGAACTGATAATCACAAATGAGGACACTACCTCTCTTTCTGCAAGTCAGAGGAAGGACAGAAGATGTTGTGCCAGACCTTCATCCTGAAAGTAATGCCTAAAACTAGAACAAAATTAATAAAGCAAGAAACTTAATGAGAAAGACCAGCTAAAGAATCCAGCCAACCTTTCCCCACAAGTGTCCTCCTATTTCACTCTATCCAACTGAGGTTGCGAATGTCAGCTGAGGGTGGCACTGCAGCATCACATGAGAGCCTCATCCCCTCAGCCAGACCCATCTACTGCCTCTGCTGTCTTTATAGAAGGTGGCTGGCACAGGACTACGGAAAGCACGTGCAGCCATGAGAGGAGGTGGGGAAGAGATGATGGATTTTTCACTGGCATCTGCGGGGCCTAGATTTTCTGTTTATCCATCTTAATATCAGCAGGTATGTTTTTACAATTATACTGATCCCATGTCACAGCAAGCAGCCAGTGGTGCCCAGCTGTGCTGCCCTGCCCTCAGGCACCCACTTAAACCACAGGCTGTGCCTCTACTGGTTGATCATTTTTATTTATGAGGTACACCCCATTTTCATTCTTTCACTGTTCAGAGAACTGGAAGTCATCATGCAAGTCTTTTTAACAGTTCTAATTGTACTGAAGTCACTGAGAAATCTGCCCAGATAGACCCTGGAAAAACTGGGCTATAGAAGAGACCCTAATTATTTGCAGTAGAAGGCAGAAACAATCCCTTTTCAGTCCCTGCCTCTCCCTAGGAAATGTTCTGTGGGATTGAATTTGCTGAAAACTGCTTGGGGTCCACTGAGTGATGCACTTTCCACTTCTTCCCAGGGAAGCTGTTTTAAATAAGCTGTATAAAATTTTAATCAGCACATAGTGTTTGAAGTTCTGAGTACCATCCCTACCCTGGAACCCTTTTAGTTTAAAGTCAGTAATTGTGTGTCTTGCCTATGAAAGAGAAATTAATGGAGCAAGTGAGGAAGTGGAGAGAATTTGGGGAGTTTACATTTGTGTTCACACATAATGGTACATTTTTTAGTCATATGTGATAATTATTTAATCAAATGGAATTTGCCCTGTGGTGCTTTAGATGACACTGCTGCCAATCACCCTAAAGCAAATAAATCTTTCAGGTGGTGAAGGGAGCGTTTCCTCACCTCTTTTCTTGAGAGCTGCACGCTGCGAATGCCAAATGGCAGATCTAATACTGCTGAAGTGATCCATGGGCAGCTATGTGGAATGGGCATCAATTTAGGGCAGACTTTATGCATTTTGGGGAGTCTAGACAATTTTCACAGCAACTTAGATTGTCTAAGGCTGGATATATTTTCAGTAATTGTAACTGAACAAGATGACACGGATGCTGAACTGAGGACTCAGATTTTATGAAAAGGTACTTCTTCCCTATAGGAGAAAGGGATTAATTTTTTTTTCCACATGAACACTCGAGCCACGATAAATGTTTATAAAGTTCCCCTTCACCAAGTTTCTTAACTGCTGAAGAATAAATATTTAAAGAATCACAAATGCTATAATCAAAACCACGTAAGATGCTACAAGAGTGTTCCCTTTTGTACGAAAAAACAAAGGAGCTCAAGCTTGCAGAAAACTTCATTTGCCTGGTTTGAAAACTGATACACTGTACGATACAGCATGTATTATCTTTGTGCAGTATTTTTATAACAATACCTTAAATGCCATTGGCTTAATTCTTACCATATTACTATAACAAATCTATGGAAGCTCTGCAGAAGATCAGTGGAGAGGAGGCTCGGGGGTTGCATCTGCAGGGTCTTTAGCCTCTGTTTGGTGAAGTCCTGGGGATGAGATCCATGTCTGAGATTAAGGACATGCCTAAGTGCCTTGCTGGATGGAAACTTGCAGGACTGAGCCTTTTGCTGGCACTCAGGACAGAGACTTTCAACACTAAACAAATTCCTTAGGTGGAACAGGTTATTATTAATAAAAATGAATTTTAAACCAACAAAAAAAACTGACACAAAAATCCCACAAAACACATTTCCTGATTGTAATAGGTAAGTGACACCTGTAACACCCTGAGAAGAAGGGGACCTGATGGAATCTACCAACTGATTTCAGAAATATAATTATGTACATAAAGTCGAGCAACTAGACTTTTAGTTAAGTCATTTGGTTAAAATAATGGCTCCATGGAACAAAACGGGATAATTTCTATTTTTGACATGGGGCCAGCATTTTGCGCATCCCTTTTACGTGACACAGGCTGATTTGGAGCATTCTTCTGACTCTGAATTTAACTCTAATATTAAGTTAAATGGCAATTTCCTATGACCAGTGACCAAATTATCCAATAATGTCTGCTTAATACAATCAAAATAAAAAAGGTGGAAGTCATGTTATTTTAATGCAACTGATTTGTTTCCTGAATTTTAATCAAATGAGACAGAAGGATAAAGTTAGTAATCTAAAAATTTACAGCAATTTAGAGGTATTTTGAATAAATCCACACACCTTTGCTCAGGTAGAACTTTCTTAATTCTATGTGTTTGTCCTTTCTTTCCTGTCCTACAAGTATTGAGAAGAAAACAACAACAAAAAAAAGTAGGGGGAAGAAAAGCTTCTCTATTTAGGAAGGTGGGAAAATCTAAAGGAAATATAATCGCAATACCTCTGGACTCCTGGATATCAAAGGTACTTTCCTGTTTTCCTGTCCAGACCATCATACAATTGCTCTGGGGGGGAAAAAAAAAAAAGAAAAACAGAAAAGGGTAGATAATAAAAGATGAGGGGACTGTCCTGGAGATATTCCTGTGCTCTGGCAGTCACCTGGCTGCCCACACACTCCTGCTGCAGTCATGCAGCAGATGCACAACCAGCACCTCAGCAACTCAGCTGCAGATTTTGGGCCACAGCCCCCGTGCATACACCTGCATTGAAATTCTCACCCACTGCTAGGCTGCTCGCAAAGCAGCATTAACGTCGGCAGAAGCAGAGAATGATCAGAGGCAGTTTTCACCTTGTGTGTTCTGTGTGTTTGTAATTAACTGTGCATTAACACGGAACATTTCTATACAAGTTCTCTTTTCATCAGCAAGAGTCATACCCATGTATTTGAGGCTGGGGAGAAAGAGAAACCTTTTGTTGACGTCAATGTTTTATTATTTTTGTTTTCCTTTCAGCCTCCAGGCATAAATGCTAAATTGAGAAAATTTTAATTTGAGAGCAGGGTCTGAGTTTTCATTTATGGTATACCTAATTTTCACAGTAGTCATCAAGGATGAAATAATTTAACCATGTTTTTCCACACTAAATAGCTATGGATTAATTTCAAATCCAGTACAGGAGCTGAAGACCTAGTAGGAGAAATAGGTGAAAAACTAAGAGGCACATGCATGTTTTGTTTGGGAAACCATTAATGAAAGCACAACCCGGTAGCTGAATTACCTACTTCGTTGCCCTCGGATGTATCACTATGCCTTTCTTCTCTTTCAAGATAAGTCACCACAGCAGAAGACCTCTATAAAAAAAACTAGCTCAAAAATAAGTGTGGTAAAAGGCAGAGGGGGAATTAGGCATGCAGTCTTCTGCAAATTATAAGAACTTCTCATGCACAAAACTATTGTTTATTTGATTTACATTCTGTTCAAGATTTCTAGTTTTCAAAAACCACCAGAGGGAGCCCCAAACCTCTCATAAATATAAGTAAAGGTGTGTTGGAGACAGCAATGAAAAAAATGGAGTAAGAATTAAGCTGTCTTTGGGTTTCAAAGGAATACACTATTTGCTCATTTACCAAGATCCACATAGATGCAAAAGTTCTGGACAGTAAAGGGTGAATCACATAAAACTGTATTAGAAGAGTATTTTAAATTTAGTCCTGACAATTAGGAATACAACTCAGAATAGTCTGAGCGTGCCAAAAGATACACATTAGAGGCAAGGATGAAATTATGTAGGCAGCCACATACCATACAATACATAATCATTTAAGAATATGCTTTTGAGCTCCACTGATGCATCTGTTTAACACTATCATGTGCATAATCTGTAAATTATTTATGAAATGGCCTCAGGGCTACTTCTCATGACTGCCGCTGTTTACTCTCTTATAAATGCTGACAGCTAAGGTAATCATTGGGGAAAAGCTGATTCTTTGGATAAAAGGGTGAGGAGCACAGTGTCACAAAGCACTGGTTGCATGACTATCAAAGAGAAGCACTTCAAAATCTAGACTGACATACTCTATGACATGCTACTGATTTGGCTTTTCATGAGCTGGTCACTGATTGATCCAGCTAAGCATTACCTTGACTAGAAAACAAAATAAATAAGGAACTGTGTGGATGGTACAAGTGGACCTATCAGATCACTATCACTGGAGAAAGCTAAAAATGTCAAGGATAAGTTATGATTTCTTGCTACGATTACCCTATATGAAGGTCCTTCCAGAATGTTCAAAAGCATCTGACTAAAACAAAAGTAGATCCTAGGAAAAGCCCAGGAAGTTTGGCATGATGATACAGGAAATGGCATGTAATTTGTTTCCCCTTTCCAGGTCAGTATTTTCAGGATGTCTGTCCTAGTTTTATAGATACGGGAAAAAATTAAAAGTTCAATTTGCAGAAAAGCCTAAGAGGAAGTTGGACAAAAGATAAGATCTGATAGCAGGACCTGACACATGAAAACACTATCTTTGAACAACCAAGTGAAATTAATGGAGATTAGATGAGCTTCATTTGCTGTAGCCAAGAACTGATTCTTTACCTTTATTAGTTCTCAGGAAAGGCTCTACAACACCCTCCTTTTTATTTTGGGCATAGAAGGAAAAGCATCTTTGAGCACCCTGGTCTAATGTAAGATGTCCCTGCCCATGGCAGCGGTGTTGATCTTTAAGGTCCTTTCCAAGTCAAACCATGCTGTGATTCTGTGATACTGTATACATCTTTGCCTTGATAAATTGTTACAGGTTTTAATTACAACATTTTTCAAACCAAACTTCAACTCCGGTTCTGGAGGTGCGCATGAATGTAATTGCCCACTTCTTTTAGAGATGTGACTGTAGAGCATTATTTTCATTTATTATAGCAAATCTTACCCTAGTTTCACTCCTGTGACCTCAGCAATGGAGGAAATAGTTCTTTCCCAGTTTTAGGTCTGTAGTGCTCTGGGGAAGAAGTTGCTTTAAACAACGCCTGAAGTGCTTAACTAATATGCAGTTCTGTTTAAATACATATTACAAATAGACTAGTCAACGCACAAAGCCAGTAAAACTTGGATTTGCGATATTCCTGCAGTGCACATCTTGACTACACCAGTGAATTCTGTAACACTACTGATCTCAACAAAAAAAGGGTCTAATTCAACTGTAAAATGAGCACTCTGTCTGATCTACCCTTCTTGGTCCATAGGATCAAATCATTAAAGATACTTAAATAAAAAATAAATAAAAGGAACAAAAGGTAACATCATGTTATCTCTGGTTCACTTCCTTTTAGGAGACATAGGAGAGAATTGCAGCCAGTTTATTATTTGAGAGCTCTGAAGATGAGGGATCAAGTAAAGATCAGTTAATTAAAAAAAAGAGGATATTATTAGAACATCATCATTAAAGGGGGAAATTGTTTGAAAGCCAGGAAATTCCTCTAGTGTTCACAAAGTCCTGACTGCTACAGCTTCCTCATTAGGAGAGAAAATTTACTCCACCACAGGGCACACAGATTACAAGGTGCAGAAGAGGATGAAGGAAAACAGCTCATGCCTGCATCAGGTAAAAAAGGGCATCCCATAAGTGGAGACTAAGTCCACCCCGACAAAGTTTTCTGCAAGGGACCAGTGCAAAACCCCCAAACATGACTCTTGTATCACATCTCTGATGAAACCGTATAAAATCTAATCTACATCTTCTCTTACTGCTTTAATGTGACAAAACATAGCTATTTGCAAAATGGAAAAAGCAAAAATCTCACATTCTTCACACAAATTGCAGACACCCTTCCTCCCCTCAGACCATCCCCAGAAGGGCTGCATCCAGGGCTGGAGTACTGCTATTGGTGGTGGTGTGTCCGTGCAGGTGGGGAAGACAGGGTGGCCACCCCAGGGCCTGTAGGGTGGGCATGCCAGGGGCTACAGGCCCAGTGGTTGACACCCCGTGGGGCCCTACAAGGCTCTGCTGTGCAGGACAGCAGCTGGAGTCACCTCCAAGGCACAGGCATAGTGCAGCTGGGCATGTTGGTAAGCCTGGGAGCCAGCTGTGGTGGGATGCCTTAAAATCCTATGCCCAGGAGGCAAGCGTAGGACTGTAGCTGTTCCTGAAACTCTGCTTCCCCAGCCTTAGGCTCTTTCCTCACCCCCATTCCCACGACTCGGCACAGTTGGGGATCGCTTCTGCTGCCTCGGCCGGCTGTCACTCCCTGCCCATCTCTCTTTGAGCCCATGAGTCACTTCCTCTCCTCAGATCCCACCTTTCAAAACTTCCTTTTTCCTTTTTGGGGGTATGTGTCTGAAAGCCTTTTCTGAAAGAGGGCATTTGGCTTACCATGGACAAAAGCCCCTCTGGGAAGCAGAATGTTCTCTTGTCTGAGGACACACAGCCAAGACCCTACAGTCGCAGTCGTGCGGTCCCCATGATGCTGGCATGTGCAGCTCCACACTGACCTCTCCAGTTCTCTGCCCTGACACACTGCAGCTGTGGGGGGCTGGAAGGGGGCTCCTTGCCCCATACCCTGGCTGCAGGTGTGCATAGACAGAGGGAAGAGGAGAGAAAGGAGAGGCCCACCTCACCTCAGTTTCCCTTGCTGGCACCAGCTGCTGCCTCTTGTTCACAGAGCAGCAGCCCTGGGGTTCCGTCACAGCTGGAGAGAAAGCAAGTAAAACCAAGAAAACTTTAACTTAAAGAATGGAATTCCTTTCTTTTATCCTTCTTTTTTTTTTTTTATCTGTTGGGAATTCAGACTTAATGCTTTTCTCTACAGCTATGAAAGTTAGAGATCTGTTTCTTGGAGAGCAGCAGTGAACCTTCCTAAGATCAATGACAGTGTCAAGAGCTCCTCTAGCAAGCCAGTAGTGCCACACCCTGGGAAGCTGGCAGGTCTTTGTGATACTCCCTTGTGTGAGATGCAGAGTTCAGGTATTCCTGCCCCTCATAGTCAATGAGTACCAGGGAAGTTAAAGGGAGAGGAGAGTGTGGATGTGAGTGGAGAGGTGTGCGTGTGTGAGACCTGTCAGGGTTTGTGCGGTGGTTAAGGCACAACTTGTTCCCTTAGAGATTCCTGTGCTATCAACAAAGAAATCATATTGGCTAACAACTTAACCTGCAGGTACAGGGCCCAAATGTGCCTGCACTCAGAAATTCCAAATGAAGATGTTACTTTCCTATCCTATTTGTCACTGTATTTTCAGGATTATACTGTTGAATGACTTGACTTCTTTAGCCTTCAAACAATTTAAAAAGATTTTTTTTTTTTTACTCCAGGACCTCTGAGGCCTGATGTTTTGCCTACCTGTAAGGCTGTTATTGCTTCTTTGCCATATGGTAAAGAACAATTTACCATTAGGATAGGAAGCATAAAGTTATTTGGGTCAGATTCTTAGCTGGTGTAAAGCCACATCTGGAATAGGGGGCTATACAGGTTCATGCTGGCTGAGAATTCAAGCTAATTTATAACAAGTATTTGCTGTGGAAGAGATCCTATGTTTCAGCTGTTTTACAGCAGGGGCTTGCAGTTTTCATGCTGATTCCATGCCACGCTAATTAAGTCACTGGGCAGACAACTGCAGTATTTAAATAAAGCATTCAAATGGATGTGGTGTTGAAAGGTATTGTTTCATTAGTATCTTCCATTCTCAAACATTATGATGCTTTTCGTGGCCAAATACATCCACACAACTGAGACGGAACGTGAAGAAAATAAACTGTGTGTATAGGTTCCCATGTGTTGCCATACTGGTGCTACAGAGCTGCATCACTTCTGGTCAGGGGGTTTTGAACCTTGGCCAGTCTGCCTTGTCTGCCCCAACCTGACACTGTGACCGAGAACTTAATGGACCTTTCTAAGCAGGAATAAAAAAGTAGGAATAACCAGTGTTTTTTATTAACATTGGGTGGGCAACGCTAATACAGATAGGAAAAAAATTCCAGGGGAAGAAGTGCCAATTTTATGTAGGAAGATTAATAAACAACTGTAAGGTCAAAATAGGAACACACTCCTTTCACCAAAACTTCTAAAATGTTTTTATATTATAAGTTTTTAAAAGACAAAATCCACAAAACCTGTCTTAGTCCTAAGTCTAAATAGAAATTTATTTTTCAGATGCAATTTTTTTCCAACACAGTGTTTCTGTAAATTCTTTATCAGAAGTAACAAAGAAATGGATTTCTCTTTTCAGATCAAGAGAGCAGCTTTGGTAATGGCTGTATTCATTCATCTTTCCATTCCAAACATCATCCATCATGCCTTACATCCTTTACACTGGGCTGCAGAAAACATACCACAAATTCTACTTGAAATAGCAATGCATCTTGAACAAAGCTGACTAAACTCAAAATTAAGTTTTCAACAACTGCATGTTAAAAAGAAAATCAATGAAAGAAAAACAACCAGCTCTACTGAACAAACATCCCACTGTTAAAAAAAAATATTTTTTGATTGATGAAGGAAAAAGCCATGACATTTTAGGTGGCTTAAAAGAAATTTCAAGGATCATATTAAAAAGAAAGTTGGCATTCTATTAAAATATAGTTATCCCAAGAGATAACTGGAATATACTGGAAACAAGGACATAGTCTGGCTTTTCCCATTTCTCAAAGCAGTTCATTAAATTTTCTTTTCTTCATCTCATGTCCCCAGTTGAGGGAGTTTACATTCAGGATCATCAGCTTTCTTGGTTGCGAAGCAGCTCTAATCCACTTACTTGATCCTCCTGCAATCAATTAATGCCATGCTAATCCTCTGCTGGCCAGGCACAACGTGGAAAACTAAATGCATCACATTATCTACAAGAAAAGTATTCAGGAATCTAGATCTGAATCCAAGACACTTTTACCTCCACAGAAAGGTCAGGATGAAACACTCAATAAGATTTATGATCTCTACAAAAACAGCAAGGTAAGCTCTAAGGAGAAACATTATCTTTCATCAGATCAACTGATCCAGCTGGAAGAAGCAGACAACACTTCAGGCACAGAGACCCAGTGCAACTATGGGCAACATCTGAAGTTTAGATTAGTCCTGCAATGAAAATAAGTCTTTTAGCATTGGAAATTTACGCAAATAACCCTCACTAAGATAATTTTTTTATACTCTTTATGAAAAACACTTTCATGGTGTAATTAGAAATAAATTTTCTGCTTTTATTTTTATTTGAGCCACCCATAGGAACGTGTATGCTAGAACTAATAATGCAGATGCATTTGTCAAAATTAATTCTATTTGTAGTATTGGAAGCCTCTGTCCAGTCTCACAGATTTTTAAACTGAGTACAGTGATTCCAGAGGGTTGATGGTTCTCTTCCAACAACTTAATTTCTATTCTTGCAGACAGTATGAATCACATTCTTTCATGAGAAAGTGTAGATCAATGGAATTACTATGGAAAATCCAGCTTCCTCTTGAGTGAACTTGCCAAGTGAATGTCTTCACTTACAGTACTTTGAATGCTACTCTAAGGGCATCTTTGCAAAGCAGTACCTCTTTGGGAGAAGAAACCTGCTGCTGTTCTTTCTTGTATGTGACTGGGCTTGTTTATCTACTTCCAGCCCTTCATGCAGGAAACAAGATGGCACAAGTGTTCCCGTGGAAATATGATGCTTGTGTATGTCCATGTGTATCTTTCCTGAATTTTGTCCTGAATTTCCACTACTTCTGCACATTATCAGTGGGATTCTTGATTATTTACACAATTGTAGTTGCCTACAGCTGGACAAGCCCATGGCAAGTTCCTCCTCTCTGTATATTAGCTACCATTGCTGTACTCTACCCTATTTTATTTCTCTTTCACATATAGAAAGAGGAGTGCAGTGTAAAATCATGGAGACAAAAACAAAAGAAACCATAAAAACACTGAGCAGCTCAATGCAATGGTATTGTTTTGTTCACAGCCCCACCAGCACAAAGGAAGTGAGGTGTGCTCACACTGAAAAGAAACAGACCCCTTCTGCAAGGCCAGGGCCCCAAGGCTTCTGCTCGTGAGCCTGTTGGTGCTCATGCCTTGGGCTCTGGAAGAAAATTGCTGGGACCTTCTTGTCTTACCTCCCCCCTGGGCAAGCACAGCTTCCTCCTCTTTGGGTGGTCTTTCCAGCAATGGAGGTCCTGTCCTGCTCTGGTGTGACCCAGAAGTGAACTGAGCTCATTAAATGTACTTGCCTTTCCTTTGAAAAAGAAAAGGGTGGAAATAGATAGATCCAAGTTATGATGATAATGCATTTATATGACAAAAATAAAGACAGTGCACTTGTTTGTAGAAATCAGCATTTCACCTCTGTGATACTTCTATCTTGAGAGGCCGCGATTGTCAGATCAAACATTTCAAGACACGTCATTTCCAGAAGAGAGGAGTTAGACACACTCTTGATCGTGTGCTTCTGTTTATTCTGCGTAAGGGATCTAGGACACCTGTGTTAGTTTTAAAGCTACTACATGTACAGCACTTGACTGCTATATTTTGGCAAGTCCCAGCTGTTATTTCACATGTGTGAACTAAGAAAATACCCAAGGTAAACACAGACTTAGAAGAAGTACCAAAAACATTTACAATAAAGTGCAAGTATAGCCCAGTATGTTAACCTGCTAATATATACAGTGTGCTGGCCCTGATCTATTTCCCTTTAGAGAAGCAAAGGAAAAAAGATGTAACAAAGCCTGTATGAAGCATCACAACTGGTTACCAGTTTTTTTCTCCTAAAGCAGCAGCACCACTATGAATTGCTTTTCTCTTATTTCTCTTACTCACAGTTATTATCAGCCAAGCTTACCCAAATGTGGGCAATGCAGAATAGAAACTTTTTTTTTTCTGTTCATTTTGTGCATCTGACAGAATTTAATTTAAAAATCAGTTTAAATCCAGATTACTTACATGTGTGCACATGCTCACACTCCCCCCTACATACACAATGTTAAAAGGACATTACTGATGATCATTTATTTTTCTCTGCTCTTGCTGCATTTCGTAATATCCCTTCTCTCTTGAAATACTGCCAGAGAAGATTGTCTTTAATAGACTTCAATGGTGTCAAAAGAACCTCAGGAAATGAGGACTGAGGTGAACCTAAGGTCCACTGTGTGCCACCAGGACTCTGATTATACACACTGCTTTGTACAGGAGGCAAAGATCTGAGCCCCTGATGTCTTGCCTCCAAAATCCAGTATTCTGTCCGCTTTCTGTCTCCTCTAATTAAAACCAATTATTTTGACCTGCTTGGTTTCTTGTCCAGAAGTGATGCTCTTTTACAACCTCCTCTTGCTCACACTCAGTTTTGAGTTATGTCTCAGAAACTCTTAGATTTCATGAGCAATGAGTTTTACTAGAAAAACAGGGCTACTTCATCTCCGTGATTTCCTGTATATGGGTCACATCCTTTTAAGTACAGTCATCATCTCTGTAAATACTATCCATAGAGGTAAGCTTTCCAGCTGCCTCCTGACATGTCCTGACGTAACCACCCTGTAGTCTGTGAAGCTGAATCTTCCATGGGGCAAACAAATTAAAAAATGAGCTATTGATTCAAATTAAATGAGTCAAACAAGGAATTTCCAGGCAGCAACTTGAACCCAGATTAATGTTTCCTGATTTATTTAAGCCAGGAGCCTAGCAGGTATGAGAAGCTGCAGTAAGAAAAGTTGGATCTTCATGAGTGACAGGACTAAATATTTTGTGTATCCAGGATCAGCTCAAGATCCAAAGGAACATTTCCCAATGTTTTAGCTCTCACTTGCTAAATTAATTCCTGATTTAAATGAGACCTGTTCTGATGAAGTTATGAAAGCTTGCTGTGTAATAACCACAGGCCATTTTGTGATTAACTAATTTCTTGCTCAAAAGCTTTCAGGAGTAAAAGACAAGTATTGTATTTGTCCCATGTTTGACATGGCAACTTTCAATTGAAATATCATGTCCCTCTAATTATAGGTGCTTCAAACTCAGTAATGTTTTGCTTACATCACTCACTACTTCCATTCATCATAATCCAGGATTGCTCTAGTTCACTCAGCAGTAATTCTAGCTGGCTTTCATCATTCCCATGGAAAACATATACGAACAATTAAATCTCTCAGCAGAAGGAATCAACCTCATCTGGAGATTTATGAAAGCATTGCAAAAAAAGAGATCATGTATATATTTATGTGAGCAATAGCAATGAATAATTATGTAAATATCTGATAACAATACGGCTCATTTTGTCAATGGTGAAACAGTAATTTGATTTGATTCTTGAGAACTTCCTGCATAACATGAAAAGAAGGAGAGGTGGGGAAAAGGCACATGTGCTTATCTGTAGAAGTTCATAGAAAGACCCCTATGCAGTGCAATCTAGAAAACATTAATTTACTATAGTGATATGACCATGAAATATTAAAGTATAATATGTAGAAACAACAGAGTCCATCCCATTACTTTAAGGCAATAAGAGCAGGTATCCAAGGCAGAGAAAATTTTACCTCACTCATTTCTTACCCTTGCAGGTTTGTACATGCTGACTTCTGATCAACAATCTGCACTATCCATTCTGTTCCACCTGCTCTGATGACTTGTTTGAAGTCCTGCAGAAAATCTGTGTGAGGGCAGGGAATGGAGAAAGGTCTTTCAGCCCCATGCTGTAACCATGAGACCACCCTCTCATGTAAGAGCCCAAGGACATCACAAGATCAGGTGAAAGGCACTTTTATAGCTTTCTGTATATTTAAGTCAACATAGCTTTGCAATACTAGAGAACAAGCAGTAAGCATAATGGTTTGAGGGATGATAGCTCTTCATGAAATATTAGCTTCAGGTTGATACTGACTTAATGTTGTCTTTACAAGCTCCCAATGATGATTTATGTGTCCTTCCAAGCCTTGAAATAAAGAAATGAGCACTAGCTTCCTAAAGACTACAGCTGTGTTTTTATAAAGAAGGAACTTAACTGATGGATAGCTGTCTATGTGTAGATAATGCTAGAAATGAAGAATTGTAAGCGGTGCTCATTTTGTGTTTGCGTAAGCAACATGAAGTAAAAGCAACAAGAGAAAGGAGGTGATGCAAAGCCACAGAAAGAAATTGGCATGGCTGCAAGATGTAAAAAAAAAAAAAACGCTCTACAATATAGAGCATGCCCAATAAAATAGCAAAACAGGATTTGATCAACCTGGTGCACAGGTCTCTATATTACAGACTGCTGTACAAAACCAATCCTTGTGATGTAGATTTCCCTCGGGGTGGGAATTTTTATAACTCACCAGCAAAAGACATTTTGGTGTAAAAAGATGGTATTTAGAGTCACGGAATGATTTGAACCTTCAGAGGTAGGGCTAATGTTAGGTCAGATTTTGTGTTCGTTTCTGAAGTTCCTCAACCAAGGAACACAGATTTATTTTAATTCTATCCTTAGATAATCTGTGAGTACTTCAACTACAGCATATACAAAACAACTGAAAAAGGATAAACAGGTCTTTGGGCTCCCAGTGGTGCTTCCACTGACTTCCAGGACTGTGTATCATTTGCTCTTTCTAACACTCCAAAGTTTATACAGTTCATGATATATCATCCATGTCTTGATCCTTCTAGCTCACAGACACAATGGCTGAGAAAGAGGAACTGACTTCAATTTTCTGTTTTGCATATCATGACAAACAGATTCTTCCAAGAACAAGTAGGTACTAAGAGGAAGCTGTTTTGGGGATACAAAGCCTTATAAGGATCTTTTAAATGAGTGAGATCCATGCAGAACTATCAGTGAGGGAGATTAGTACTGAGTAGAACAGAGCAGGGATTATGAGTTAGGAAAAGAAAGTGCACAGTCTTAAAAGAAACAATCTATCTTTATTGCCTTTTAAATCAATCAGGGATCAGACCACCAGCATTTCTACATCCTGCTTTTGCTCGTGGTAATCATAGATTATGAAAATGTTGACATTTCACATACTTGATAAGACTTTTTTTTTAAGGATATTATTTTTAGATGCATTGGTTTTTAGCAATAGTGTTGTAGCAATGATGGTCTATGGCTAAAACCAAGGCCAGATGCATAGAGGGAAGTATTGTCTTTCATTAAACTAAAATAGTTGAAAAAATAGATAAGATTTAGAACATCACTTTTCAGGTAAAAGGAATAAAATATCCTCGATTGCATCAAGCTGTGGAAAGAGATGAACTATAAGGTGACACTCAATGACCTTGTTCAGGCTTACCGGGAGAAAAAATCATGCAACCTGTCTGTCATCTGCACTGTTCAGGAGGAGCACCCTTTATGATTCCTGATTCTGATGAGTTTGGGGATTGCTGTCCCCAGAGACTGTAAGGGACAGGACTGTTTTTCCTCTTTTCTGAGTCTCATGTATGACAGGCTGCTTTTGTCAGTACTTTTATACCTGCAGTGGGAAGTCAGGAGGCAGAGAAACACCTTGCTTGTTGATGCACACATTCAGGATTGATTTAAGTCTTTGAAAAAAGGAGACCTGGAAGAACAAAATCACTGTCTTTATAAATCCTGCAGATGGCATTGCTCAAGCAAGTATGTTTGAATACTGCGTGAAAAGAAAAACATATCTGAATAAAAACTATCCAAGCAAAAAAAAAAAGCTCCTAACAGTTGGCGTCTTCTACTTTCTAGTGTATTTTGCCTTGGATTCAGCTACACTTAGTAACTGTATATAAAACAAAGCTTTGTGCCCTGGAACCTAACTTCATACCCTTGCTCTAGGATACGAAAAAGTCAATAAATAAATAGGAACACTAATAAAATGTTATAATTTGGATGGGGAAATAGGGATTTAATAAATGGTACATAAGGACAGTCTTAAAAATAAATTCTTACTGTTTGGAGACTATTCTGTTCCCATTATAGTGTAATTAACAGAGATGTGATCATAAATATTTCACAAGGACACTAATCCAGCCAGGCAGCAGAAGCAGTGCTCTCAGTGAGCCAACAACAATGACTGAAAAAGAAGATAATGGGAAATGCTGTGTATTAGAAATCAATGAACAAATATCACAAAGTTCTGCAAAATTCCATGCCAACTGTGATCAGCCTGGAAACTAGCTGGCTAAAACTACAGAGAAACTAATAATTTCAAAATTTTCTCATGTAATAATATAGTGTTAATTTTCTGAAATGCCCACTGTCAGAAAAGATGGCATTTTACAGATGATAAAAATAATGATTATATCATTAGCTTTTAATATCTTTTTAGCAGTTGTGTCTTGATAGACTGGCACATGGGGAGACAACTGCAGAATATCCAGCTTCAGGATGGGAGATGAGCACAGATGCTCCCCTCTGGTTCTGGGACCACTCCCATGGGGAGCAATCAAAATGACAATATACACCTGAGGTTTTCCATACAATGAATGAGAAAGAGTTAACAGCACATGAGAACAGATCCTTTGGGAACTCCGTCAGGCAGTTTGTCAGATTTGTTTCAGATCTTGGCAAATGTCTTAATTCTCCTTTGGTTCATTACATAGCTGCTCAGCAATGATTAGGCTGGTTAAAGGGTCCTTGGGAACTTTTTAAAAATTCATGCCATACCATCTCCACAAAAAAATGGACATCTACATTTGCTCCAGAGTGTTGAAAATACTCAGAAACAACAAACAATGTTTTTTGTTGTTTTTTTTTTTCTCTCAGGGATTGCACTTAGGCAATTAACTCTTTTTCTTTCTTTAAACCTTTATAGGTAGATAATATTATCAAGATTTTTCTGCTCATCTTTCTGTAAAATATATACATACATCTATAATGTGTGCATATCTATGAATAAATTATTTATAAAAATAGAAATATGGTTATAGTACTCTAATTTTTATAATGTTTAATAATGATATGCAGTGTTAAATTGTACCCAGCATTTCCTGTTCCTCTAAGAGAGAGAAAAAAAAAAATGGACAAACAGCCAACATGTCAGGCCTTTTACTTTTGGTGGTACCTTGAGACAAATTTTGCTATTTCTGAGACTGAGGCCCTTTCCAAAAGCCAACAGGAGTCTCACACTGAGCCTACCAGGACACCTAGTAACCACTGCAAAAGCTCATCTGCCACATTCACCTCTCCGCCACATGGTCCCCCATCCTCAGGTGAAGCCATACAACCCTGAAAGGGGATGTGAAGCAGCACAAGGAGTGGTGGAGACAGGCTTCAGTCCTCACTGGCTGCTACCTTTTCTGTGGAATCCTTTTCCCTGGGTCATTTCTGTTCTGTTAGCCTTCAGTGATGTATTGTAATGCCAGTATACATAAATCACTGCAGAATAAACCACAACTCTTTGGCATCCTGATCCTGATGAGGACCAGGCTTAAACTCCACCCATTGACATACCTGAAATAATGTGGGCATTTGTTTGCCTACAACACAAGTTTTGTCCTCAATTTGATTTGAAAGAAACTCTTGCAGTGAAAATACTTGTGCAAGCTAGGTCCTGGTGCTATTTTGGGGAAAATGGAGAATCCGAAAAGAAAAATACTGTTTGCAAGCTAGGAATGATTCCATTTATATATAAAATTCTCTTAGTTCTAGTTTGTCACTCTGTGAGCTGTTTGTACGTATGTGGACACAATACCTTGGCATAACATTTACTGAGTCCAAACACATTTTTATCATATGCTTAGCTGCTGGGTGATTTATTTTCTTGATGTCATGGTGTCATTAGCAGGTTAATGCTGGGAGTGGCAAAAAAAGGGGTCATGATGCGCTCTCTTAATTATTTTCCTCCTTCCCAAAACCTTCCCAAGTCTGGTGAACTCACAGGATTGCAAGGAAAAAGGTAAGCTTATATCCAGTGAGACAAGGGAATGTCCAGCCCCAGGGCAAAAGTGTGCACATTCATCCTGTACCACTTGAGTCTGGGAGGGAACGGTGCCAGACCCTCAAGTCATTCTGCTGTACAGCAGGCAGATTACTCTTAATACAAAAAATGTAAACCATGATAAATGGGAGCAGATTTTAGCTATGATAGTCCATGTAGACTTCAATGCACAAGTTAATTCTTTGATGGAAGTATGAGCTATTTGCATAGTCGACAGATACATTTCTGTTCATATGGGTGATTTTATAAAAAGTGATGATATAAATAAAAAAGTATAGCTTCTCCAATTCAGATTCCTGTAAATGAAACGTAATTTTAACAGGTCAAAATACTGCATTCTTCTTTAAAACTCTTGCTATATTCAGCTCCAGCTGAAAAAAGTAGCTTGGGTCTATGATGTTTAACACATATGAGTTTTATTCTATTTACTTCTTCTTTAAAAAGACATAAAGCAAAAGAAACTCGAATACCCTAAATCAGAAAATCCAAAAACCTAGCCAAAAGAAGTGTATCTGTGCACTTTTTAGTGAATTAATGCATTGTCCAAAGAACATGTGCTTTGTACATACATAGGTCTTTCTTGCAGTGGTTCCAGCTGTGCAGTGTAGGACCACCTGGAATAACAATGGAGCCACTAGAATTACATTTTAAGCATATACAGCAGCCGGGCTTGGGTCCTATCTTCTGTGCAAGAAAACTTTTGCTTTTGAAGATGCTACCAGCCAAAAACACCTTTATGAATAGTAAAAGCTACAATTTAAATACTTGAGTTGTGTCTCACATCTGTTTGGGTCCAGCACGTTGTAATTGGTTCTCTTGATTAAATCTACTGCATGACAGGAAAACCCTATGAAAGAAAGTCTGTCTCTAACATTCCAGTTGGATGGTAGAATTTTATACGTATTCCTTACTCTTAGCCTCCAGTAGAAATCACATTCTTTGAGTTATATGGGTAGATCCCAAGGCTGAAGGGAGCCAAATTTCTGTCTTCCATTACCCAATAGGAAATGGGAAAATTTAAATGTACATGGAGTGGTGCAGTTAGTCAGCATCACATCTAAACCCTTCCCAGTAATTCAGCAGAAAGAGCTAGGGAAGGGAACAAATAGGGAAATTACTACGCTACGAAGCATTTTGCAAAAGTTTTACAAGAGCATAGTCAATCAAATGATGATAAGAAACTTGATTGGCAGCTGGCAGAAATATTATATTCATCTATTTTAATACCTCTCTACTTCTAAAACATTCCAAATCCCACTCCCCCCCCCTTTTTTTTTTTCCTTTACACTTGCTATAGTGACAAAGCCACCTTTTTTATTAAAAAAAAAAAAAGCATTTAAAATGTCTGTTTCATGCCTTCCAGAGTCACGGCATTTTTTTTCTACTTTTTAATATGATTAATAACCCTAACAGGTATTTTCAAAGCCAAACAGCTGGGTTATTGCTCAAGTAACAGCTGTTTCATTGCTAAATATATCCTTATTTCACCAGTCATCAGCTTGCTGAAGGTTTGCTGGTTACTTGCCTTTAAACATTTGCTGATAGTGAGAAAGTCCTGGTACTTAATCATAGCTGGTGCTACAAAAGCTGGAGCTACTTTGAAAAAATAATACACAGAGAAAAACACTGGCAGAAGGCTTTTTTTTCTTTGAGGGTAGGGAGGGGTTTTTTTTGTTTCAATGCCACACATTAGGTTGCAACCAGATGTTCATGTTATAGATCCTGCCTGGATTAAAAAAAAAAAACCACACACACAAAAAAAACCCCTTTTCATTCAAAAATGTCAATATCGTTTAACAGCAAATGTAATATAATTACAGTATTCAATAAACATTTAACAAGACACAGACATTTTCTGCAAGAAAATATTACTTGAGTGAGCCTTTTAGCAGTTTAGCAGTTAAATTAGTAATTTCTTTTATAACATCTGGTGAGCAGTCTCTAATTTCTGAAGTTTTGGAACAAAGAGACATCGGGCAGATTTTGAGTTATGAATAATTTGCCAGTTGTTTACCTTTATGCCAATCTAATTCTCCACTGCATAGATGCAATTGAATACATTACAAATGTGTTTTCCATAAAATTCCCTAAAATGCAGGAGGGGGAAGGCAGAGAAAGAGATCAAGCCACTCTGGCCCTTCACAAGCATTGCCATGCCTGTCGCCATCCTCCTCGCCTCTCTTAACATGTGATGGAGCCACAGCAACCCACTCTGAAGTCCCAAAATTCAAGAGTGCCTCTGTGCACTGACTCAAACCAAAGCAGTTGACCTTAGTAGAAACTTTTCCATAAACTCTGTGGATTTGGGAGCAAGTCCAATGAGAAGCTCTTGTGGCAAGAGGAGTCTTTCAGGAAGTGGGAGAAAGGCAAGGAATCATCTGTGTGGAGGAGGACAGCCCCAGCCACCTGCTAATGTGCTTCTGGGCAACCTGGGGACATGACCCATGGAGTAGGAAGGCTTCTTCCACACGGAGATGTTGCCAAACCACTGAGAACTTGGCTGTGCTGAGAGCCTTCCCTGGGTACTGTTACTCCCTAATATCCCAATACTTCTTGCTCCATGTTTTTCCTTACTTGGCTGAAGATCTCAGATGAGTTTGTGGCAGTTACCCTCCCCCTTGCACCTCAGCGCTTGCCTGCAGCACAACTGCAGTGGCTGCAGTGACACCTCCCCTGCAGGATGTAGGTCAGCTCACCACACCTACTGCACCCACTTCTGCCCGCCTCGGGGGTTGGATCCATCCTGCATTACAGCCTCTGCAATCCTGTGTGTTGGGAGAAGAGCCCCAGCAAGTAACCAACCTGCATCCAGCGCTCCACAAACCACAGGCTGGAAACAGTGTGATAAACCTTTCTCTAAAATGTGGATTTCCAGAACACAGTTAATTTATTGCCCCTTATCTCAAATGGATGAGAATACAGAAGTCAGTAAAAATTACTCTTTATCATCATGTCATCCATCAAAGATACAAGATTTTTGTATATTTTAGATGAAAGGTTTTATTATTAGCCTATTTCTAAGTGCCATAATTTTATTCTTTAATCCCAAAAATTAAACCCTCAAGATTTTTTTGATGTATATGTTCCATACATGCTCATAAAACTTCTGGAAAAGTTTTGTCCATAAAAATGGCCTTTTAAAATATGCCTCCTGTTTTTTAAAGTATCAATTTTGAAAGCCCAGAAGAAAAGCTCTTCTTGTGGGTACTTTTGTTCTTTGCTCTGGCAAAGCATGGCTGGATCTCATTTGCCTTGTGTTGTCCATTCAGTGACATCAGCTGAGAGTGGTGCAAATATAGCCCAGAATGTTATCTGATGTAAAGCACAATAGGGAATTTTTAACCCATCAGATCCTTTCCTTTTTCTGCCTGATTTTTCCCTCCCCCCAAAAAATGTTCAGAGGAGGCAAAAATAAAGCACACGTACTTGTGGAGGTTTTGTGCTTTGCTAGATCATCTAGTGCACTTCCAGTTCCCCTGCAGGTCATGCAAACATAAACAGTCCTTAAAGAGGAAAGAGAGAGAAAAGAAGAAACAGAAGCTTAAGCTAGGCTTTGTTTTGCTCTCAGTAACTCACTTCCACATGTGAGAAGTGAACAATATTTTCTTCTATAGCCTTAAACCCCAAAGCAAAGCTACATAGCAGAAAGAAATAACATGTTTGCATGCACCAAGCAGCATCAGAAATTAGAGGTAGTACCAACCATTTTCTCTTTGGAGAACAAAAGCACTTTGGATCAGTAGGGAAGGGCACTTTGAATTCAAAATCTGCTCAGGCACAGAGGCACTGAAGAGCATTTTGTGCCTTTGATGGTAGAGGATCAGATGTTTGCAATGATAAAAGTGCACAGTCTGTCCAAATTCTTGCTGCCTTCACTGCAGACGGCTCTTGCTCTAATGACTGTGAAAAGCCTTTGTGACCACTGCAGGTAATAAGACTCAGCCTTCTCATGCCTTTAGGAGTGCACCTCATTGCTACCTGCTAGGCCAAGAAACAGGAATGCAAATGGAAATAGGCAGAGTTTAGGATAAGTAATTCAGTGAGATGAGAGACATTTTAATGGAGAAGGTGATTTTTTTGGGGAGGTGATAGTTGTGTGGGATCCTTTTTTCTTCCCTTCATGATTTTGCATTTCTCTGCTGCAGAGCAGGAGAGCATATCTGGGATGTGACGCTCTGTGGTAAGTGCTCCATCCAGCTGCAATATAAACAGAGCTTTTCACGGCACATTCTAAAGCTGTAACATTAAGGAGAATAATGGACGATGCCTTTTGATATCTTTGTGTAAACGAAGAATTTTATTACAGTGAATTACCATGTTAATTTATGAAAAGTAAACAAAACCAAGTGCAAAACTGATTCAATGTATAACCTAACTTTCCTGGTGCCTAATGAGGTGACAGTGATGGAATCAAAACAAATATCTTTATGTTTCATAAATGTAGGGAAAAATACTTCTGTGTTCAATCACTGCCTGGAGTCACTGACAATGCTGGCATACCAACACCACAGGTTTTAAAGTAACTAAGTCACTTTGTCTCCTGTCTAAGGATACAGGCAAACTCACTATGGACCACCATGGGTAGTAAGATAACAAGGATGCAGGAAAATGGCAGAAAAGGTTCAGAAACAGTTGGACTATACTACACATTAATGATATACTTTGTCCCTGTTGTTTCCCCAATCATCTATAAGCTATTGGGGAAGTAAAACTGTAAAACGCTTCATACAGAGCAGCTCCCTTGGGCCAGAATATTTCTTTGACTTCCAAGGTTTTGTTTTTTGATTTTTTTTGGAAGGAGACATTGAAACCTGGGCCCATGGAAGACAAAGTGTTACCACTACCCCTAACACATCGTCCATCTGGAGCTGGCAAGTTTCTTCCTGTGATGGTATTAACTAGGTGCAGGTGCCCTGGTAGGCTACTTCTTCAGAAAACTGTGATCATGGGAAAAGCTGCAACCCAGGGTAAACCTTCAATAGGAGCATTGTTCAGACCTCTCTGGGACAATTTGGATGGATCTTTAGTTCTTTACCTGTATGATCTCAGATGCTCAAGAGGTGTATGCCTATTTGCCATTTGCAGATGTTTGGGGTTAAAGTGGATACAAGGGCATAATCAACAGGTCATGGTGTGCTGATGTATTCTCTGCTAGGAGTGCCTGAGGTTGAGACTCCACCACAGCTGCACACTGAAGAGTATTTCTGTGCACAGACAGGAACTGGCAAACTCGGTTCTACACAACCATTTCCAGTCCAGTTCCATAAACAGCCATGCAATGCAATAGAAAAATCAATATACCCTACCAATTACTAAACTACATCTGGATAAATTTATTATGGGTCCAAGAGATGTGACATGAAATTAGCTTAATTCTTAAACTGTGAATTGGACTTTTATGTTCTTAAAATCCATCTGGAGAGCAGTCATTTGTGTCCTCTACACCTTATGAGCTTTTCCTGGGAAAAAAGACAGAAGGCACAGCCTCCCTAGCAACGCTCTTTTTCCCTCTCTTGTTTCACAATAGAAATATTTGCAGTGAAAGTAACTTTTTTATGTGGAAACTTAACAGAGAAATTTGGGGATCCATGGAAGAGTTCAGCATGGCAATTCCAATTGCCCTCTACACAGCCAAAGATTAAAATCATACCAAAAGCTGTCAGTTGGCAACAATGACAAAAATAGAGCTGGGAAAGAGTCCACTTGTCACTGTCCATACATTTCTTAGTCTGATCAGGGGAATCCATGGTGTTGGCAAGACTCTAGCAAACAGTCAGAGCCTTGGACTCAGCCTCTTCTTGAGCTGCCAAGACATAATCGCTCTAACATCCTGGACAGCCTAACCTTGCCTACTTTTTAATAAGCTCCTATATAGGAGACCATTTATAGATAAAATAAAGGAAAATTATTGTGCTCACTTCATATTCCTGAAGAAGGAAATAGAAGCAAAGTAAATTAAGTCCAATTTGCATGGACTTTTGAACACACAGTTTTGAATATAAGCTGCGGAGCAGACATAGAATGTTGTAGCCTTTATAGTCAATATTTTATTAAATTTTTCCTTGTAAATTTTGCTGTGTCTTTATTGCATTCATTCAATAATGGGAGAACTTTCCTGTAGCTAATTCTATGGCTTGAAATTTCCCTTCTTGTTAACCTGTGACTGCAGTCAAATGCAAAGACTGTCTGCCATGCAATACAATAAGGGTAGACTCAGGTACCAAGGTGACTGTATTTTTTATTAAAATACCATTTTATATGCTCAGTTTCAAACTGATGACTGCATTTGCAACACCTAATTGCCACCAGTATCTACAAATAGTTTGCATTTAATGAAAATATCAAACTATGTTCCTTATTTTGGTTGAAGCAGTAGGTTGTATTACTCAGTGTAAAATCCCGTTTTATGAAATTTCATAGAGATACAGATATAACTTTGCACTCTCCATTCTTGTTTGAACTTTATACTCTCTATATTGCAGGGCTTCAATAATTTTTTCACGGTAAGTCTCAAAATATTTCTGTTGCATCAGGGAACTAGGCAGTTCCCTTGTGGCCAGTTTAACACCTGTAAATTGCCATGGCTACCAACGAAAAGCTTTCTAGGTTTATGAGGTAAATATCTATTTCATATTTTAAAACAGTGGTAGACTTGGATCCACTGGTTGCATCTTATATTCAAAATTCTATTAACTTTATTCATCAACACACCATCAGGGAGCACACAACTTCTCACACTTTTTAAGGCCAGGAGGTAAAACACTTTGGTCAGCAAAAGCTGAACTTCCTCATACTCTTCTACATAGATCCTCACCTAATAATGGCTGAATTTGAATTATTTTAAAGATCCAAGACACTTTGCTGATGACAAGAGTAAACAAGAAAATAGTTGAGCTATTTGAAGATTTCATTCGAAGTCTTGGTTAAAACAAAGTCTGTGACATCTTTGGCTCTGTCCATCGCTCCACAGGTGCATCAGACTTTTGGTAAAACCCAGCAAGGATCTGGAGGTCATATGTGCAGCCAAATCATCTACTCCTCAACCATCCTGTTAATGCAGCTTTGGATTTGCTTGAGACAAAGAGCCTTCACATCAGGTATGAAATAGCCTGGTGCTCACAGCCATGTCACTCAGGCTACAGCCTAATGGAAGGCGTGACTTATGGACTTTAGCTTGCCTTATAAAGCAAAATCAATTCATAGCAATAGAAAGCAAAGATCATAATTCTTCAAAACTAATAGCATAGGCAGGTGCCATAAAACTGGGATTTTTAGTGCCCAAAGATATCCTTCATATATCTGCAATGTGAGTATGACATTCCATAAGTGATGCCTGACATAACAGCCTATCCGCTTTACAGAGACAAAGCTGGAACCCAGCAGATGGAACACCTGCAGAGGTGAACCATAAGGGTCTTGGTTTCATCCTTATTTCATAAGAATTATTCCTCAAGAAAACAATGGAACTCCATAATTTGCAGGGACAGAGAGCCTTCCTCCATCTTTTAAGCAAACAATTAAAAAACAATAAGGGTAAAACTGCCAATAAAAAAGCTTCTTAATTCAGTAATTCAGTTTTGGGCCAAATTCTGGATTACATTTAGGTGACATGACTGGATGAGTTTGTTACTGCAGAGGTACTTGGTGTCAAGTGAGAAGTGTCAAGAGGGCATGAAGAATGACTGAAAAGGCAAAACAAACTGTATCAAACCCTCTAACCTCTGCTTTGTGCTTTGGATGCTTCTCTTGGACAGTTTTACACCTCTGTGGGTACAGGTACAGAGCCCTCCTTTCAAAGACTGCAAACATTTTGCAAAGGGCCCCTTTGGAGAAGGTTGTAACGTAGCCAGATATGTTCACTTCACCCTTCTGATTTAGTGGGAATTGGTCAGAAAGGTCTCATGAAAAATATACAACACTTTCAAATGGAAAAAAAAAAAAAGGAAAAGAGCTTGGAATACATTGAAAGGAGAAGTGAGAATGTGGGAATACAACTGCACTGATCTCTTTGATAATGAATCCAGTAAGAATGTTACTTATCTTTATACATGTGACAAGATTGTGGGATTTCCTTTTTAGCAAGTCCCTTCAAAAATAGGAAACTGCAACATAAAAAACTGGTGCTGCTAATTCAGATGAGGAAGGCTTCCTGACACGTACTGTATGTGTCTTGGCAATCCTGAATGGAAATTAAAAAAAAAGAATGGGGAGATGTTTTTTGCAGGACACATAAATACAAGTCTTTTATTCCACTGGGTTTAGTTTAATTTACTTCTACAGATTTTCTCTATTAAAATCAAACCCAAACAAAAGACCTAATTCTTCTTTCATTTATACACACATCATGTAAGTCATAAGGCAAATCCACTGAAGCTAGTGTTTGTGAGACTGAAACCAAGTGTTATACGCACAAAAGATATGCTCAGGTCCTGTGTACCAAGTCAGGACTGGATCTGGCAGTATTTGTATAATATCATCTGTCTCTCTCTCTTTCTCTCTCTCTCTCTATATATATATATTCATTCCTGACTTACTCAGAAGGAAACCCCAGCCTGTCCAAAAACCATAGTAAGATCCTTTCTTTAGGATTGCACACAATACATCCATAGAACAAGTACTGGTATTAAGGTGAATTAGATCTTACTTTGTTCTACATTTCCTCTCTCTGTTTTCATTTGTTCTTCCTTGTTGCTCTGCCTTCTCCTTTTCCAGGCACCACGTCTGTTTGATTCAATGGACTCGTATTTATTTCAACTTCTCACAAATCAGTTTCTTTTGAAGAATTTACACTGACAGAGTTTCTTCTGTGCTCTTATAAAAAGCCAAACCCAACACCTGTTGAAAATCTGGAAATCTGGGTATGAAAAGTCAAAAAGGTTAAGTGTGCTGAAAGGCCATAAATATGCATTTCTGCTCTATTTTTTCCAAGAAAACCTGAAAGAAGGTGCAGATATATTTTATTCAATAGGGATTCTTAAGAGCGGACATGTAGATGCATTGCTACCTTTCCTGGGACAGTTTAGAGACATGAGTTTCTTTCAAATGTTAAATATTTTTCCTTTGTGTATATAGAAACCTTTCTTTTTAAGTACTAAAAAAATAAAACCAAACGAGCAAAGCTTCCACCAGGACAAAAAAGAGCTGCAGAAGGATTCTTAAGTCAGGATTTCATGCAGGGCTAGCCTGAGACCTAGACCTGCTGAAGATGATGGAGCGGGGAAGTGGAAGCGGCTGTCCAGGGCAGATGCAGGGATGCGGGGATGCAGGGATGCAGGGATGCAGGGATGCAGGGATGGGCAGGAACGGCCCGGCAGCCACCAGGGGTCGGCCGAGACCTCCCCAAATCGCGCTCTGTGCCCCGCGGGGAGCGGCCGTGACACAGCATCCCCAGACCCTGGGATCTGGTACCCTGTTCTGCAGGTATTTCGCAGGCTGCTGCCCGCATGGAGCACTGACGCATCTTTTTTATTCCCTCTGCATTTATGAAGCAATTCCACTCACAAGTGTTACTCTCACAGTCTATCCACTCTCAAGGGTTTCAGTTTGTGCTGGTACAGCACGGCAAGGTTTGTTTTTCACTTTTTTTTTTTTTCCCCATACTCCCATGAGAGATGCATTTCAGGCTGCTACTTCGGGAGCAAAGCAATCGCACCAGCCAGCAAATTGATTGTCTGGAGAATGTGTATCTACATCCCAAAAGTTATCCAGAATATAGCAGATATAGCAGGTCAAAAAAAAAAAAATTCCAGAAATGATGGATATAGTCATACCAGGTGCTAAATTTGTGCTCTTTTAAAAAGTTCAGTTCACATGTAGCTCACTTTGTTTCAGATCAAATGCTTCACTGAACTAAAACTAAAACAGAAACACAGCTAGCCAAACAGCCCGAGATCACAACCCTACAATAACAACCCGGGACACACACACAATAGAAAAGCAAAGCTTCTGCAGCAGCGAGGAAACAGACTTCAGTCTCAAGCTTCCAGGGGGGTTAAAACAACAGCGAGTTAAACGTGCAGCTTCGCATAATAGGAAAATTTCTCAGTCTTATATTCCATGAGTCAAGAGTTGCAGAATCAGAGCACGAGAATTGCGTGGTGTAACTAAACCTGCATTCCAAATCCTGGGTTTGTCTGCACGTGGAGGGAGACAAGGGTTTGCCAATTCAAGGAGAGGACCTGAAATTGGGAAGAATGCTTATGCACACTTACTAGAACCTAGGAAAGTCCTTGAGACAGAAAAATACAAACCAGCATGTGTTTATTTCCTGAACCAGGGCCAGTGACTGTGGTAATGATTAGAGGACTTTAATGATGAAGCTATTTTAATTAATATTCAGATGGTTTTATTTTTAATGGAAAGAAAATATAAGCTTATGAACATACCCCAACACAAACATTTTCTGCCTTACATAAATAATTAGGTTTTTGAAGAAGGATTTCTTTCCTAACAATTTTTCATCAGAACAAATAATAAAATAATACAAACAATGCCTCTGGTAATCAAGCAAATTGAAAAATTATATGAAATGTAAAAAAAAAAAAAAAAAAAATATTTTTTGCTGATTTTTTGACTGACTGTAGAATTGCTTGTGATTGGAAAAAACAATTCACTTGCACATTTTGACCACAATTTAGAACACTTACATATTCCCTCCTGCTGGGACACAAACTTCTCTTATTATTAAATGCAATAGCTCTGTAAATATAGTAACACACTTGTAGTATAATGAAGTTTTCGACATTCAGCCTTTTTTCCTGCTCTCAGTTATAATAACTATTTACTCTGAAAAAAACATTGCTTTCTATACAGCTTGTTTGTACAGGATAAAATTATATATTTATCTAAAACACAGTTATAGCTTTATTCTGTCTTAACTAGAAAACCAGTCATATAATTATTTTGGAACTGTTTATTTCGATATTGGAGACAACAAAAGATGACCTCCAGATTATGAAGTTCTGTCTCTGTAAGTGCTCATAAAATGATGTAATTCAGAGACATTTCTGCCTGTTCCTCAGGACCGACGGTTGTGTTGTGATCTAAATTTGAGTCACACCACACTCTATCCAGAATTTCTCAACAGAAGACTGGGAAAAAAATCACAGCTATAATTCTATCAATGTAGCAAGGGCCAACCTAAAGGTAGGATTAGATGGACCAGGCATTGACCTGCCAAGACTGGACATAAATTCAAACCTAATCACACTAAGCAGATTAAAGGGTGGGGTAACACTATGTGTGAAAGTTACAGTGAACTGAGTATTTGGAAATTCAGATTTCTTCCAATAGCCATTCTCCATTTGACATCTACATATGCATGTAGATGTTTTAGTGCTACACAGCTGTAGAAGTAAAGGCAGTGAATTTCCAGGAGAAGAATATGACCTTCAAGTTTCTTGACCCCTGCAGAAAATGTGGGTATCTCATGTTCTAGCAGACAAGACAATCTCTCTAACATCCTTGGAGCATTGCTATAAATCTTTGATCCTAGTAACAAGGTTGAAAAGCCAAGGTCTAGATGGTATTTTCCTATGAGAGACTGAGCCAGTTCAATGGGGTTGTGCCAATTAATACCAGCATGTGGGTTCACTCAAATACGTTCCAAATCAGAGTGCTATTTTTCATGCAGACACTGCCTTTTTCCATCAAAGGCAAGGGACATGACAAGAATACTTTTAGAAGGATGTGCTTCATAGGAAGTTTCAAAACTTTATTAGGAAACATTGTTTGCATAAGAAATGGCTCAAAATTGAGGAAATTTTCAAATAAAATTAAGCAGACTTGAGTTTTGGAGGACTTAAGAGAGAGTAGAAATTTGTGTCAGAGCAAGATTTCAACAAGGCTGCTGTGCACAGGGTTTGTAACAGGGTTCAGAGGCAGCTGAACAGTTGAAGAAGGAAGTTTGTTTCTTTTTATTTTAACTGCTTGGTCACAGCAGCACTGCTGGGGTAGAGCACATCCTATCTGCTGCCTGAGATGTGCCTCTTCTCCCAAACATGGCGCAAAACACGTCAGTTGCTACTGGCAAAAACGGAGTTTTTTCTCCTACTGGAGAATTCTGTTGGCTCTTCTCTACACTGCTCTGCTTCCAATTCCCTTACACCTTCCCTCTCAGACCTCTCATAGTTCTCTTAACCCTTCCTTTGACACCCAGAAAGTGCTTCTGTTCCTTGTACTATTCCCCTCTTGTAGCTCATTGCAAAAGAGAGGTGGTAAGGAAAGAGGAATTGCAAACACACCTCTGAAGCATTCAAAGATAAAAAATCCAGTAGAGGTCTGAAGTGGAAAATTTCAGCCAATTATACTTTCGTTTTTGCTCAAGGCAGCAGCTCAGCTGACCCAAATCTTTTATGAGGCAGGAGAAGCGCACAGTTCAATGACAGCAATGCCTGCACACACAAATATAAATATATATATATATACACGCTTGTGTGTGTGGATATTTTTTAAAAAAGCTGCTACCTTGCTTTCCTCCCTTCCTTTGCTGCTGCCAGCGTTCCTAGCTGTGTTCCTAGACAAGCCCTGTTTCACAGTGACCTCTGCTTCCCAACATCCTGGCAAAGAAACCCTGCCTGGTGGCTACCCAGGGCTGGGGTAAGGAGTTGTGCCTCTCTCCAGACCCTGTGGATGATAGGAAAGGAAGCTGGCACAAGTGTTTAGAGACACTGTTTCATAGGGCTGAGGCAAATGTTCTCTACAAAGAGGACACTCCATCATGTACATGGTGACTGCTGGAATGTTCCCTGCATTAAAATTGCTTCCCAAGAATCCCAGCAAGAGATCTGTCTGCACTTCTACAGCCAATGAGGAAACAACCAAGAGCTAAACTACGAGGATCAAAGGCATGCAGCATCCATGTGAGCATGGTTATTCAGAGAGACAGTGAAGCCACGCTGCTACTGGAGCATGAAGCATCTCCAAGGGACTTAACAGCTGTCAGTGCAACAGGTTGGGAGGTTCTGCCAGGCATCCAGATGCTGTTGGGGAGATGTGTCCAGTACAGCTGGACACCTGTGACCCTCGGTTGCCACTGAAATGTAGGAAAGCACTGTGATATGATGGACAAAAGGCTGTATGCACCCCACATTTCTTTTCAATTAGTTGGGAAAAATTCTTGGAAAGGTGTGGTGCTAGAAAGGACAAGCCATGTAACACAACTGAAGGGTAACTTCATTGAGTTATTTATATATTTACAAAAACATATGTCTGTTGTTAGGGCTTTTTACTATAAGACCATTGTTTGAGACCTGGGAAATATATACTGAAATTAAACCACTAGATATTATATTTATACAATGATGTATATGTGGGAGGTGGTGTGTTTTCCTATAGGTGATAACTCTGAATCTGTTCTCAGCTACATCCAGGCAAAACTGCCATTAACATTAATAGGAAGAGAATCTGACCTGGTGAGAGTGAATTAGACTTCCTCTGAATTCAGCAGGGCACAAGTAAAGCCCAAAGGATGACTCAGCTCATGGAAGCTCATTCAAACCCACTTTTCCTGAATATGATCATAAGTCACTTGCTGTCCTAGGTCAGCTCCAAGGAAATTTGTATCCTCTCATGCTTATTTGTGCCTGGCTGAAACCAGAGATACTCTGTTGGTACATTAGGAATACAGCTTGCTACATTTCTTTTTTCCAGTTTCTGTTTTGTTTATTAAGGACACAAGCATCCATAAATGCCAGTTCTTTTTCACAGTTTTTGGGAAATGTCTGATTTTTGAAAGCTTCCTGCATTTGCTGCTCCTGTTCAATTTTCCTGCAGTGAGTGCTCAGCCTCTCTAAAAATCTCTCAGGCTCAAGCTGAACAAAGTATGCAGAAAACAACAACCTGATTAAAAAAAAAGCCCACAGCCCTGTCTAAAATCTTAATATTCTTTCCCAGTGCCTAGCACATGCTGAAGTGCTTTACTGGGAATTGGATGTGTCTAGTGCCAAGTACACCTCATGGTGCTCTGGTGGTGGATGCTGAAGCTGAGCTCCCAGACAGGGGAACCCACATCTCCAAGGGAGGCATGACACCAGACCTCGTGTCCCAGCCTCAGCCCCTGAATGATCTTGCAAAGACCACTGGAACCATATGAACCCAGGCAACCTAAAACAATACCAAAATGCCACCTGCTCCTTTGATTTGCACTTTGAATAACTCTCTGCAGCACTGCTAAGCAGATGAGCAGCATTATTAACAGCAACAGGAGAGAACCACGCTGTGGTGGCATTTCTGATGCTTTCTTACATGAGGGACACTATGGCACAGCCTGTAACACTTCATATCAACAACTGACAGGCACAGATTTACTGTGGAGAGGGGAAGGGGCAGAAGGAAAGAGCTTCTGCCCTGTTCAGGTGGAGTCAGCCAGAGCAAAGCTCACAATGTACAACACAATTGTCTGCCCAGCCCCATAAACGTGGGAAACTTGAGCTTGCAATTGTCACTGTGCGGAGTTCTGCAGCACAAGAACTGGGCAGCAAGTTGTCTGTCATGCAATAATTTGCTTTTGTATTAACTTATACACAGGCCCCTAGTTTGTTAAAGTACATAGAGAAACAGAGAGTGTAAGAGTGTAGAAAAAAATGTCAGTGTGTATTAATTCAAATTGCCTAGGTCTTTATTATTTGAGAGCTGAAATTAAAACAAGCATAAGCCTAAGAATAATTTCAGGGGGTTAGACCTTAAACAGGAAACAGGTAAGTAGCACTGAATAAGTTATTTTCCACAAATATTTAGATAGTCAGCAGCTCACAAATCATGGGCAGGTAGAAATTCTTGTTGGCAGAAACAGAACACTGAGACCTGTCAAGCTCAGAATTTTTGTTATAGCTACTGAACTGTTAGGTTTTTATGAAGCTCCAGGGGTTTTAAGATGTATTCTAGGATAACATGAAGAGATGTCTTAAATGATATGGTTAGACTAGAGACTACCATATAGGATGCATATTTCACCTGAACAGCCCTGCGCACAGTAGATACCTTCAATGGATCCTTCTTAGTAACTGCAATTAGACAGGTAAACACTTTAATCAAAATTATAAATAATAATTTAAAAACTAGTAATAGTTTCCATTCATTGTTTCAACATTTTTCTCAAACTGGCACATTGAAAATTTCTGTCTCATGTCTTATTTAAGCTAGCAACATGTCTTACATGCCCATTCTTCTAGATTACATTTACATATTTATGATTACATTTCCAGACTCTCCAAAAATTGCTCTTCTGACTCATAAGTTTCAAGGAAAGCTTGAGTAGAAAGAAAGAGAATTTTAAAATAGTCCCCTTCAGAGACATTCAAATACCTTAGAACTGGAAAAAAGGAAGGGCGGCGAGTTTTCCAAGTTGTGCCTCTAGACCTCAATGCATTTTAGCTCCTCAGATGGTTTTTACACAATGTTTTTAAAGGTTTCAAATTATTAAAATCTGAATTGAGAGCAGCTCTAAAGCATGGTGTGTAAACGGCTCAATAAAGTAGGTTAGCTTATTTTTTTTAACCCAAAATTCTTTTGGTCTCCATAACCTGTGCTTGGAAAACATTCTGGGCAAGATGAAGTTGGCTGTCTCTATAGCCATGTATTATACAAGCAGGCATCACACAAGCCAGTCATGTATAACCAGAACTCCTAATAGTCTTCAGCTTTCAAAACACTAACCTCTACTAAGGAAGTGAAAGGAGCTGCCCTACTTGTGTGGAGGGGAACCTAACAAATACTCAGGAATAGCTTTGATACTTTCCAGTTTATGGACACCAAAAGCACAGCTTAAAAAAAAACCAACCAAACAAAAAAAACCACCAAAAAACCAATGTTGTAACTTTACTCACAATGTAGCCCTGATTTTGAGAACCTTATTGAAGAGGATGGAAGGCAGTACATGTAGTTTTGCTTTGCTGAATGGATAATGAGCGCTGAGATCTCATTCTTGTTAAATGGGGGGAATAACACTCCTGCTTTTCAGGGGTGATATTTACATAAATTACTGAATTCCAGAACAGGCTAAGTTTTTGACCCATGCTCATTCATAGGAAACTGAGCATACATAGCAATCAAGCAGCTGGCCTTGGTGCTCACCTATGCCTTCCATTGACTGGGGATATGTTTGAAGAAAACACTATGAAATATTGCTTTTGTTCTTGTTTTTAAACTCTTCCAAGGGGCACACAACAGTACTGTGTAGGCATGAAGATGAATGCATGAGGGCAGAGGGTCTAACAAACCATATAACGAGGCAATGGCTTCAGGAAAAGTTTTGTCCCTATGAGCAGCAGCCACTATCTCACAGGTTTTTTTTAACAAACAGCATAAGCAAAGCAATGCACTTTTTGTTTTGAAGTATTCCAGAGTAACCCACAAAATAAGCAGCCTTTAGACAGCTGACAGGTGTCTTGGAGTATGACAGCCAGTTCTGACCAAGGGCAGAAAGGTTAGACCTGCTACAGAAAACAGCCACTGCTGTACGATCAGTCCACCAGAAACCATCTCTGTCGACCTAATTATTCTACCTCCCCTGAAATAGATGGAAGTCTCTGATACACTTCAGAGTCACCAGAATAAAGCTAAACATAATTTTACCTCTGAAAAATCACATCCATTGTGACCACATTTCACAGAAAGGATTTTGTTCTTTATGCCAAGGCATCTGCACAGAGCTTAGGGAATCCTGGGCAAGCTGAAACACATTTATTTTATTTATATTAAATCTACTACATAACATCTGGGCTTAATGTAGAAGTACATCATAGTAGACAAAAACACTGAAATCAGAAAACAGCCCCTAATCTACCCTAACACCTTTCCTGCGCATAAATAAATTTGCCATTTACAAAAAGGCCAGGTCAGAGAAATGAGTTCAAATGTCCTAGGCTGGGTTTGTCAAGCTGAAACCTTTCAAACCTTTGAAAATCTGTGGCCAGAGGGCAACAGCATGATCAGCCACAGTGCTTTCCTGCAAAACAGCAACCCTAGGATTTTACTCCACAATTTTTGTGGGAAATGTAATAACTTGTGGTAGAAATAGACAGTTTAAGACTTTTCAGTGAGTAATTGCACTATTATAAAAAATATAAAAATATTTGTATTTTCTTGAAATGAAGCTACAAAGCAAAGAATTTCAGCATTACATATTGGAAAAGGCCTTAACATTCTCCCTTCTTTTTTCAACTTGCCACCTTTAGGATACTGAGTATTGACCAATTCAAAAAGTCAATCAACAGAGAACCCACCTGCTGTGCCAGATGGGCAGAATGCCTGCTAAGGCATTTCTGAAATGTGTTCAAACTGTTTTCTACCTGATTTTTCTTTTTAATGTTCATATTTAAAAGAAAAAAAGGCCAAAATGAGAAACAGTTTGCCATTTAACTTCTCATTTCAAAACTCTTGTCTCCATAGGAGAAATTGGTTTTCCTGCACATTTTCATTGGCAGAAAAATAAAATATTTCTGATTTGTATTCCACAGATGTTAAACTGTGATTGTTAGTATTGTTCATTGTAGAATTACAGACTGCTTTTAATACTTAATGCGATTTAAAAACCTTGACCTAAGCGTGCTCCTTTCTGTGAAATACATTAACATTGAACTGATTCAGAATAAAATATTTAGTGTTGTGCTTTTTTGAACTGATGTGTCTGGGGTTTTTCTGTTTCTTTTTGAAACAATTAATAGAAATAACAAAACAAAAAGAAAAACAAACAAAACAAACTAAAAAAAACCAGACAAAAACCCCACCCGAACAACTAAAAGTAATCAAAACAACTGAAATTTACATACTGATTCATGTCAGGAGGTTTACCCCAGAGATAACCAGCTTTTCATTATTTCAAATAGATTTCAAGATTGAATTGGGTAGAACTGGAATTTTTGGTGGTATGACCCAGACTTTCACTTATTTTTATTCTCTTATAAATTTCTAAGGTTGATTAAAGTATATTTCAGGCTTCCCAAACATCTCCATTAAAGTTGATTTGTGTTCATGAAATGTTCTTTATTAGAATGCCAAACCTCAAAGTATATCCTGAATCAGCTGGTTCAGGCAGCTTTTAACATTTCTTTGGGCCCAGGTCTGTGAAGTCCCCAGCACTTATCTGCAGTTCACTCTAGGGCTTCATTAACCAGAGGTTGTGGGCACCACAAGATTGAATATTGAATATATCAAACCCATATTTCTGGTACAGCAGTGGAATGGAAGGCATGGTTTAAACTCCAAATGGTGAAAACTTGTTTCAGGAAGTTACAGTGCTATTTTGGGCAAAAGGACAAGAAAATTCTATAACACCAGCCTATTTTACAAAGTCCCTTTAGAACACTTAGAAAACTTTTTGGCTCCTGAGAACAAACCCTCAAAAAAGAATCTCAATTGCCTTCAGATGCACATGAGTAACTGATTGGCTCAAATAGGTACCAAGCCTGTGCAGCATGTGTCTTTTGAGCATTTATGAATGTACTGGGCTAAGATGCCACAGATTTACATGATGGATGCAGTTCTGCTTTTTTGGTAGAAGGTGAAGGAAGATGAGCACCTCTCACTTTGGAAACAGCAGCTATTCCACAAGCAAAGGAACAGCTTTTCTCAAAGTGCATTCTGGCTAATAGGAGGAAACCTCAGATCTGCAACACTCCTAGTTTTCTGTAAGGCAGTATGCATTCATTGCAACCTTTAAATCAATGGCAGAACAGCTTTCTTTTGTCTGAATAATGAATGAAGATTGTTATTTCTAAATTACATGTTAAGAGAGTGAAATTGCTATACGCTTTCCTGAGGTTTGAATATATTTCTGAACTGAGATCTTAAAGACATTGGAAATGCCAGAAAAAAATATTTTGAATATTTTATCATCCTAGCTCAAGTGAAATTAAATTAAATTTGATGCTTTATTATTACTTAAATATTTGAAAAATATTAAATATTAAATATTTGCATTTGTATATAATTTGTGTATAATATATGTAATGCATATAATGAAGTATTGCAATAGCTTAATAATGAAATTCCTACTGTTGTTTTAGATTAAATCTGGTTAATTTTCCCCCAGATTTCTATGCAGGTTTACTGGCATGATGCAGAGAGATTTTAAGTCTAAAGAAATCAGAAAAAAAACCCCAAAAACCAAAGCATTAGCAATTGATACAGCAAAACTTTAAAGTAGCAAGATCTTATTTGTTCTGGATTCTAATGCTGTGTCAAGACTGCTAAATAAATCAGATCCAGGGAACTCTTGGCCTGAAGACCAGCCTGACTGCATCTGCATTATTTGGCCTTGGTCCTTTCTACCACCCTACTTTTGTCCTTTGCACTGTGCTATGGTGTCCCTATAGACACAATTTTAATGTTGGGTTGTTTTTCATCCAGTATGCCTGAAGTAATGTGCAGGGCCACCAAAACGGTGCTTTGATCACGTGAGTCTCATGCACGTGTTTGATGAGCACACAGAGATGTTGGTGGGTGCAGTCTGCTGAACCTCAAAGGTCTGTCCTGGAAGAGGCATTTAAATGTGGTTCTGGCTTATCTGTATTCTCTATTGAAACTGATTTCTGCTCCCTGCTTTCCCAGTGTCAGAAGCAGGTATTTTCTTAGAGAGCACCATATAGCACAGGTCAAAACAACCAGGGAACATACTCAAAGTTAGGCAGCACGGATTCTCAGCAGTCAGTGCTCAAACACACTCCCTGGACTAATTTTATTTAGCAACAGAAACAAAGCCCAAGTGTTTAAAGGAGCTTTACCACACCCACAAGAACTGTGGGTTATGATAAAGGTCAAAATACCATTTATGGAAGCACACTTGGCTTTTTCAGCAATCTTGTTAGAGTTACAGGCCAGCTCAAAGGAACACACAACCAGTTGTGTGTGAAGGAAGCCATGTGCTCTGGGGTGAGGTGAAGGAAAGGACCACCCAGCCAGGACACCTTCCTGGCATTGTCCTGCCCTGCTCCAATGCAGCTTCTGCCACAACTTCACCTGTAAATGCAGGAATGATGATCCTTTTTAAGGGATTGGAAAAGGGCTTAGGACCGTTTCACGACGGAAAGAATAACATGGTAAAAAAGGAGGCGCTAGCAGTTTTAAACAATCAAAATGGTATTTGTTATCAGTGATAAAATTTAAATAGATTGTAATTTGCTTTCAACAAGAGCTGTAATTAGGATTCTATTTGCTTTTGTGTTCATGTGTGCAGCAACATTTTACCTCTTGAGGAAGGGGTGAAAAGGTGCATTTTCCATTTTTATATGCATATATCTGTATCTATCTTATAACATTCACACTTTTTCTTTTTTTTGAATACCAGGTGAGCCAGTAATGCTTACCTAAAAAGGCATTCTTTTCTTTTTTGTTAGACTTCCTTAGTGCAAAATGCCTGCACAGTCACCAATTAGTGTTTAAACATCAGCAGGAAGGTTTAAAAGCTCAGGTAGGAAGAGAGACCAACAGAAGAAAACTATCCAGGGCCATCCTCTGGGCTGATTCTGACTGTGTGACTTAAAGTATATCACACTGGTTAACAGTTTTGAAAGGTATTTAAACTCATAGCTCCAATCAAAATCAGTAACTTCAAAATAGATTCTTAAAATAGGAAAAAATTTGGACTTTCAGATAAACTTAGATCTTAAATCCAGATATGAGTTTTAAAATGTCTTGATTTTTTTCCATATTAACTGAGGTTAGTATGAGTTATGCTACTGTAAACAAAGGAAGAATTTCACAAAATAATTCTGTATGTTGTGGTTACATATACAGTTATTCCCTAAAATTAGGGGTTATTCCTCACAATAAATAACACCTATAAAGTAATAGAAAGGCAGAAGCTTCTTAAAATAAGTCAGAGGTGAATCGTATAGTGTACTGTTAAAGTATAATGGCAGGAGGCCTTTGTTCCATTCATATATATCTTCTCAACTTAAAAATGAATAATGAAAGAACTATTATATTGAAAAAATGTAACGCTTAAAGCAGATGTGATAAATTTTCACTGTGGTCAGAAAATGGTCTGCAGATAAATAGGTTAAAAGTATGTTTTTGGCTACTATTCTATCTTTTGTTTAAGTTTAGAAATATTTTTAGTTCCAATCATGTTTATCCATCATTTATAAATAAGTTTGTCCTGTCAAGCTTTTCATTTTTTTCCAAGAAGTCTGAGGCGTGGTTCAGCAATTTTATCCCCTTAAACTGAAGGCAGCAGAAACGAGGTACAACAATTTTCTCTTGAAAGGGGATTAGGTAGCACCTTCTGGGTACTTCTTGTCTGACTCTCTGAAGTGGTTTGACCTTCACATTTTCTGGGACTCCAAATGCTGGACTCCCCAAGCTCTTTCCATGGAAGGACTAAGGTCTATGGAGGCACCATAAACAAAATATACCTTCTGGGAGCTTCCACCACAATGCAGTTAGGGGGATTCAAACACACCACTTCTGATGGTCGAGTGGGAGGAAAGTGGACCTGAAGACTTGTGAAGTCAGAACAAGTTGCTGCAGGCAAAGTTGTTCCCTCTTTCTACCTCAATGATCTGTAATTTCTCAGCCTACCATCCCATGAGCTGAAACATGAACCACAGTGGGCTCTCTGGGCAGTCTCAGTGCCATGTTTGGTAAGGGTTTCTGGCATCCTGAGCACTTGGGTTGCTCCTTGATGCATCTCCAGCATATTCAGCCAACTTACAAGCAGGTGGAGGCAAACACGCACAGCGGCTGATGGGATGTGCCCAGCTTTAGCCCATTTCCCATCCCAGGCTGCCCCAGCTGATGGGGGCTGTTGAGGTGAGCCTTTCTTCCCAGCTACCTCCCTCCAGCAGGTTCATCCATGATGATCAGGGGCTTTCTTCAGAGAAATTGTTGCGAAAGCCCTTTCCACCGTCCAAACAACTCAACAGATAATATCTGACTCATAACATATCCAACTCATTAATTTTGCTTTTAAGTGGTGTGACCATCTCTAAGAGTACCCTGACTACTCAGTCTCACAGTTCAACGGTAAGACAGCCTAATAGGGCTCTATTTTCAAAATATAGCTTTTGTATTTTATTGAAAAAGAACAACACAAAGTTTTCAAGCTGTTCAAACTTCTTGTCTTTCATGGCTATGCTCTCCAATCCTCCTGTTATGAATGACCAAATGGGAGCACTAGATTTAAATTCTTTCAAACTCTCGTTATTTTATATACCTTTAACTGCTTCCCTTTAAAACTTCAGACAGTCTTTTCACAGTTCTTTTGCATGTGGAAGATAATGCAGGTCTCAGAACATCTTGGCAGGATCAGGGGTTATCCACTTTAACAGTTCACCAAGAAATATGTAGAAGAACATATTCTGACGATATTGTGAAAATTTTTGAAACTTTTTGAGCTAAACCAGAAAAAAAAAAACCAATCTCATTTTATTACTCTGTGTCACAGGACAGCTTTTCCAAAATCTGTTGCCCTTTAACATCTTATTTTGCTCTGGGACAACATGCATATTTAATTAACTCCTATTTGTCATTTGAATCATCTGCACATTAAGATGGATCGTGCATCACAAAATATTTCTTTATTGACAGGCAGCTCATTTATGGCATTATGATACTGACAGTGCTGCACATTTCATGGCACATTTTTTTAATACTTTGACATAGATAATATTTAAAACATCTATTTTGTGGTTATTGAATCTTCCCACGCCAGAAGATTGGAAATTACCAGAGAATTCATGTTTACAAGTCTGACTTTCTACAAGCACATTTTAAACAACAATGCTCATTTTATTTGTTTCTGCATATATTTCTGCATGTTTCCCTGTGTAACTCAAATTCTGATCACGGGAACCAAATCAAATTTTAATATGAGCAGTCACTAACATTCCTTAGTAGCCAACACCATAATTTTAGGCATTTTTTACAGTGATTTATTTCAGGGAATGATGCAAAATTACATGCAGAAGAACATGCTGGTTTTTAATATTCCCTTAATTTCAGAGTTTTACTGAGGTTTCTGGTTCTGTGTGTTACAAAATTTACAATAGTGATGGGACTAAAATATTTTAAAATTTCTTAGTCACATTCAGATGTTTTCTCAGAGCAAAATGTTAGCTTTTAAGAAAGTACTTCAAAAGAATAAAATGAAATACATTCTGGCTGGCCATTGTCATCCAGATAACAAAGAAACTAATTCATTGTTTGGACAGGCCAGTGAGTAAAAAGTAACTGAATTTCTGGGGGAGATCAAGTACTTAATACAACACATGATCTGTATCAGCTTTAATTTGTAGGAAACATACAGTGAATCCAAAATAATTTCTAAGTAAATATATTAGAAAGTTTATGGAGATTGTCAAAAGACATTTTTTTATGAAAGACTGCATAGATACTCTTGCTTCCAAACATCACATGAAATACTTTCCTACTCCAAGCACACAAAACATTGAATGTAAAAATATTCTTTATGGAATAAAGCACAATAAATTTTGTAAAGGGCTAGAGACTGTGCCACTCGAGGAAAAATTGAATACAGAGGTTGCAGTTTTATTGTTAGTTTGTGTAGAACTGTATTTTACTTAAGACGAAGTTCAGCTGTGGAGTGAGAGAGAACTAAACAAAAGCAGCCCACTTAATGTGCACGCTAACAGCTTCCATGTAAGAGAACAGAACAGATTGAGGACTAAAGGAAAGAGCACTTTGTGACATGTGTGACACCTGGGGAGACTGAAATATTCCTGGATAGGGGGTGACACCTCTGCCAGCTTTTGCTTCACAGAGTTTACTAAGGCTGGCCTCTGCTAAGAGCCATCAAATGTCCCCTCAGAAACCTCCCTTCACCCTTCCAGGTGGGGCAGGTGCCTCCCATGCCCTTTGTGTCTGCCTTCCCCACCTGTGGAAGAGGCAGACATGGTGGTGCCTCTATTTTCTCAGCTCAGAGTTAGGTGGAGGTCCAGGCCATGTCTCTGGGCAATCAGCATTTCTACCTCTTCCTGGGCTACAAGCTGCTCTGGATGGACTCAGAATTTAGAAAAACTTGTGGAACTAGGGCAGGTGCCCTGCTTTCTAACTGGAAGAAAAATGCTGCCAAACAATAGCACTCATGCTTGCAACTCCCTGGGCAGAATTGCCACCAACTAGCTTAGCCAGCCTTTGTTGTAGAAGGAAATCTGAATCATCTTTCCAGGATCTAAGTTTATAAAGGAAATGGGAAATTACTCTGACTGACTCGTGGAAAAATTGGAGCTCTAACTTCAAAAAAATATCAGCCAACCCAAGAATCACCAAGAAAGCTAACAGCAACAAGCTGTTGCTTGTTACATAAATGCAGCAATTTCAAATAGAAAACACTAACAAATTTGAGTCAGTACAGTTAGAGTCACCACCAGCAATCAATATTGATATGTCACAGCTCTTTCCACATGACAGCATTGTGTATTTGGCTAAAACTTTAATTGTTCTCATATGAGGAAATTCAAAATAAGGATGAATGAGATTATGAAATTTGCAGAATGCTTTCAAGAGATGCCAAGTGGATCAATGTCATTAGAAGGGATTGATTTAGACAACAAGATTAACACCCAGAACGATGAAGCACTATATTTCATAACCAAATAAAGAAATGGAAGATTTAGTAAAGCAAATAACTAGTAAAATTGACACTTACTGGCCAAGTTAATGTATACAAGCAAAGATAATTGATATGAGCAAAAAAGGTTCAATTTGCCAGATAAAGAAATGCAGTATAGACCTTGTTGTCAAAGTAGGACACCTTGTCTTATTGCTTGTTTGACTTTTCCATCCATGTCACTATTAAGACAAAGTGCAGATGAACCCAACACAAGTACCACATGATTTGATATAACACCAGGAGACTCACAGAAACAGTGAGTATAATAACATATAGCTCGTGTGCTTGACAATTTGGTCTACGCACAGTCCAGACAAAGATTTTGGCCAGGATTGCAAAAAAGAATCAAACATATATTTGGAAAAGAAGTGATCTGCTGCAAGCATCACACACCTCACCCTAAAAGAAGAATCCTCACAGATCTCAACTCCAGCTTATATCTAAATGCATGAATCTTGAAATACTGAAGAGCTCTCAAAATATGAGAGGAATTGTAGTGTCACAACAGGCAACAACAACATTTACTGGAGTAAACTGCATTTGTTCATCAAAAGTCTATCTTCAGAACTAAACTACAGATATTCAACTCGATTAGCCTTTCCATTTGGATATATGGATATGAAAGCTGGAAATGTATCAGAGATAAAAAAAGGTGTCTGTATACTTCTGAAAGCAAATAGATATCTAAGGGAACAAAACCATGGCAAGCATAAGGATCAATCTGTTGGCTTAACAACCAAAAGTTATTCAGAAGAGTATGAGGAAATTTATAGGATATACATTAAGAATGAATATAGAACATCTGCTAGAAAAGGGACATACAGGGAAGCAAGGCCAAAAAAAAAATTACTCAACACAAGGAAAATTCATGGGGCTTCATAACACAAAGGACAGAGAGCAGCCAGAAACAGACTGACTTGCAGGGGACATGCTCATGCCTCTAGCACATCTAGAAAAGGTTCACCTGTGGTGTAGGCTCAGATGAACTCTGACTGGACTCTAGTAATTCAAAACTGCTTGCTGGTACATTTGTTTCTAAATGAGAAGAGGAGTAAAAGGGCTTTGATAACGCAGTGGCTGTAATTGTGGTTCTTATGACTTTACTGACAAGTGCTGTTAACTCCTTCCTCTCTGTTAACCTATAGCCAGGACTAACAGCAATCACCAAGAACTGCAGCTCTATCCTTTCTCCATCCCTTTATTTGTAGCTCTTGCCTGTGCTGTTGCCACCTGGACTATCACACCCACAGCCAGGAATAGGCAGTGGAAAAGCCCATCTTTCGTCCCTTCCTCAGAAGAAATGGGAACTGTGGGTGTCTAATAAGCCAAACAATGGTATCACTCATTAACCACACTGCTGGACAGCACTTGCCCCTCCTAGTGCACCAGCTAACTTGCATAGAAATTGGTTCATTTTCCAATGAGGAACATTCCAAGCAAAAATGCAATCTGACCATCCTTAAAGCTGTTCTTCCAGAACTTGTATTATGCAGTATAGGAAGAATGAGGGTATTCATTTAAAGCCCCTCTGGAAAAGCAGCTTCAGTTCTACTTCTTCAGAGGGTAGTGGAAGGAACAAATTCTCAATGCCTCATGGAAAAAGTTCCCAGGCTATGCTTCTTTATGAACTGGGCACTGCTGCCCAGGGGTGTCCTAAGTTTGTGAATTTGACCTCAGCTTCTTTCTAACTTCACCATAATATGGTGGTGTGATTACAGAAAATATATCTTGAAGTTCCCCTAGGCAACAAAAATGACAAACCTGCTCTAGTCTTCCCATTTGGAAGAGTGTAATTGCATCAGATGAAGCAATTTGATATTCTAACTAATTTCTAAAATTATGCCTGGAGACGGGATCTTTGAGTGACTACTCCCTCATTTACATGAAAATTCAGGATAACCAAAAGAAAATGAGGTTGTAAAACATGCTAACAGTTTACGTCATCCCTAAGAGAGAAACCTTCCAGTATGATTGCAAAAGAGAACCTGCCATAATTTGTCTTTCAGTGATCTAAACCCTCGTGATGGCCTGAAAAGTAAGACAACCAAGACAACTAAGGCACTTGTCAGTTTGAAAAGGTCCCCCCTCAATACAATTGAGAAAAAGTCCCTTTGTAGGTGTTTTCAGATTCATGCCCATGTTCTTCACATGCTAAACTGGGATTATCACTTGCACACTTATATGTCGAGGGACCAAGTAAATCCATCTACTATCTTATTTTTACTGGGACTGACCTCCAAACAGAACAGGAAATCTCTTTGTAAGCAAATTCCCATAACCAGTCCCTTTGCTGTTTAGTCTGCATTGGGTTAAGCAGTGACTTGCTTGCTTCTTTGATTGGCAACTATAGTACTATAAAAACAAATGTACAGAGCAAGTCTCACCAGAAAAGCCTCCCAATCTGCAGACCCTTTCAGCTTTATTTGGACTGAAACTTGATGATAGCTCCACTAGACAGGAAACACTCACCCCTCCTTTCTAATATGGCACTACCAGGAAGACACATTTTCTCACAGACCAAGTAGCGGGGTTGAGAGCAGGGGAGAGAGCAGGAACACCAGAGACCTCCTATAATACATGTTTCAAATTCAAGTTGTTGTAAGACAGCAGAAGCTGACAACACTATTTATTTAACCTGCATTTAATTCTTTAATTGAGAAAAAAACATGGTTTACGCCATGCTTGAAATTGGGTGAGATATGGAGAAAGCAAAGCAAAAGCATCCCAGGCATTTTAAGCCCACCACATGGTAGAAGCTGGAAGGAGCAGACACTTGAACAACAAACCATTTTGTTTGTTTTCTCACTGGACATAACACATTGCTTGTTAATAATGCTTTGCAGTTCTGCATCACCAGGAAGCCCCTCCAGATGGTTAGGACTCCACCTTTGGTGCTGTTAGAATTCACAGATATGCAGAATATCTGAGCTCAATATGTACAGCTCAATATGTACAGCACTCAACACTGACAGAAAATCTTAAGATAAACATACATGTGACAGAAAAGGAGTTGGGGGCATTATCCTGCTGTTCTGCAGCTTATCTCCCAAGTTGTGATATTTATTATTAAGTGACCACATATTGAAAAGTCAAAGAAATTAAATATTTATTTTTGAGACCAAATAAGAGATGCTGGATAGTTGAGCTATCATTAAGCAAACGAGCCACCAGCGGGTGTGAAGTGCAAGCCCTGTCCTTACACTTGTGTCACATGCATTTGACACTGCTCTCAAACTCCAGTCTCACCAGCCATCTCAGCCAATTGCCCCAGTTCCATAAAATCCTGAGTTGGAAGGGACCCATGGGGATCACTGAAGTCCAACTTCTGGCCCTAGCTCAGGACACCCCAAGAGTCACACCACGTGCCTGAGAGCATTGCTCGAACACATCTTGAATTCTGGCAGGCTGATGCTGTGACTGCTGCCCTGGGAAGCCTGTTCCAGATCTACCACCCTCTGGTCCAAACATAACCTCTGCTATGTGTTTAACACTGACTGTCTGTTGGAAAGTTGTAGGTTCATCTCTTACTGGTACCAGTACAACCACTGTCAAAGAATACACCCAAGAACAGGAAACTGTATAGGCAGGTATTTGTTTGTTTGTGTGTGTGTGTGTGTAAAATTCATTCAAGTCTGGATGACCACAGAAAAAAAAATCTGCTTCTTTAACAAAAGAAAAGATGGATAAGCAACAGGTTTGAAATTATGCAGACACTTACCTGTGTGCAACAACTTGAATCCAAAGAGTCCTAGCATTTTGAGAAAGGCAGATCACAACTCCTTGCCTGAGTCATTTGCCATGTTAAGTGCTGGTGCTCAGCTATACGCAGGCTAAGGTCTCCTTCCTAAAAGCCCAACAGGAAGGACACAAGTAAAATTTCTGTGAGATTCTCTAGCCTTTTTTTTAACTGAAGAAGTGGAGGTGGCCACTTACTGTGAAGCAGAAAGGTGCTAAATCCAGGAAACACCAGGAAAGCCATGAGCTCATCCTTCTCCCTCCTAAGCCCAGCTATATTCTGACTTTCTGTCTCACTTTCCTTCTGCTGACTCTCCTGCCTGCTCCATTTGGCATTAGCTTTATTGTTGCTCTCCAAAGTCTCATTTGACAGGGTGAAAAGCAGGAAGGGGTAAATGCCACCATCCCATTCACCTGATTCATATTACTTATTTCCACATCTGCTTTCATATGATTCATCTGAAGGCAGTTAAAAAGACACTAGAAGAAGTATCTTGCTGGCAAAAAAGTAGCTGTCTCGTGTTAGCCTGTGCCTTCCTTTGGTGTAGGGAACCTACATTAGCCACTTCTTGTGAACATCAGCTCCTGTGCAAGAGGCCCAAGGCTGATTTTGCAGATCAGCTGCTGAACTTCTTCTCTGAAAAAGAAAGAAAAAAAGTTATGCTTCTTAGTTTTCTGCAGAAAGCCTTTCCTGGAGCTGGCAGCAGCTCATCCCCACCAGCAGGGCTGCTCAGAAGGCTTTCTCCCAGCCAGCTCTGGGGGTGGCTGGATCCCTTCATGGGATGACATAACTCACTAAACCTGCAGAAGACTACACCTGCCAAGGGTGTGGGGGGGAACCTTTCTGGCATTTTAGGAAGTTGAATTGCCTCAGCAGAGGCCAGTGGTGCCAGAACTGCCACAAGAGAGGGCAGGGCTCATGACTGTGGGGTGAGGGAGAAGGGCCTCCCCTTTCTTGGCAGCAGGGACAGCTGGTTTGGCCATCCAGATCACAGCCTGAGACTCCTGCCAAATGCCTGCATCACCAGGCAGGAGGCAGGAAGCTGCAGTGCTCCCAGGCCCTCCCTGATGAAGCTGGCACTGTGCCTGGCACCCCAGGGTGTTAACTGGGACAGGGAAACAGAGCCGCTGGCTGGACAGAAGGACACAGGGACACTTGCCAGCTGGGGCAGAGCTCCAGGGACATCTCTCCACAGCCAAGAGAGGCAGGTCTACGCCCTGCAAAAGAACATCAGCTTCATCTGGGGAAACCCTTGTGATGCCCTAGACAGGTAACAATCCCTGCCTTTAGCTTGGAGCACAGCAATAAGGGGGAGTGACCCCTCTGGCAGAGAAAGAACCTGATGGCAGGTGTCCTGTCACTGTGGAAAGCTTAGGCTGAAGTTAAACCACTATTTTCAGCAGCTGCACTACTTTTGGGGTTGTGGGTTTTTGGGGAGGTTCTTTTGGGGTTGAGGGACTACTGGGGCTTCTCACAGGATATTTGTCAGAACTCCCATTGGTGGATGCCATCAGGAGTTAAACATGAGCTGAGCATCTACATACTGTGCTCAGGAAGGGAAGAGGAGGGGGAAAAAAAAAAAAAAAGGAGAAAGGAAAACAGAGGCAGTCCCAGGCATGCCCAGGAGCAGACCTTTGGGCACCTCAGGAATTTTACTGGCAAGAACATAGGCACTTGCAGACTTCAGACGCCTCTAGGGTTAGGCAGTAGCTGAACAGGGGTTTTGAGGATCTAAATATTGGCCACAAATGCCTACGAGGCAGTTAGGCAGAGCTTACATGCCTAAACCTTTTTTGTGGCTCTAGCCCTAAACTAATATTATGGAAAATACCAGCAATTATTAGGGACTTCTTATCAGATTGGATACATATTTCCTTTGCATAGCTTTACCATGGCCTCATTTATGTGGTGCTTAGAGAGGATGAATACCTGTTCTGCATGAGTAATTATGCCAAAGGCTCGTGTGAGGGAGGTAGTTTATGACAGCTGAGTAAGGCCAACTACATTTACCTACACAGCTCCTGCACTCCAGCTAAAAATTTGTCTTACCACTGAATCTCCCTTGTTGCTTCATTTGCCTGATTGCAAACAGATCCCAGAATATGCAGTTGCACTGAGGTGATTGATGCCAAGATGCTGCAGTGAAAAGGAAGTATTCTTTTAAGTGTTATCACGTCCACGAGCATAAGCAAAGCCATGTCACGTGACAAAATGTAAATAGAGCATTTCTTAGAAAAGCCATTTATTTGCCTCCATGATTTATTATTCAATGACATGTAGGCTATTTTTTCTTTGTTACTGGCACTCATGTTCATAATAACAAGGTACTTGACTTGAAGGTATTTGGCCAACCTTTCCAAAGTGCTATGTAAGCAGTAATCAGAGAGAGCTAGGTTCGTGAGTCAACAAATTGCTCTCCCATGCTGATCAAACAGTCTTGGCATCTCTATAAAAAAAAATACAAAGCAGATTTTGGGCTGGCTCACCCAGTTTTCTCTCTAAAATTATTTATTGTATTTGCATTTGGCAGAGTTCAGGCTTAAAATAACCAAAAGTGACAGTTGTTTTATTAATACAATTTTACATGTGATTTTCATTTACGTTTAGAAGGATAAATGAGACAGCAAGTTAGCCTCCGAAGTTTTTGTTGCCATAAATTGGGTTTCATTTGCTCAACCTAAAGGCAAATGATTCTCTCATTTTACACCATACCTCCACAGCCTTCAGCCATCTAATACTTAGGTCAAAGCTGGTCAGATCAGTAGATCTGAGGTTTATTGTGAAAAGCTTTTATTCCAGCCTACACCAGGTTATTACCACTAAAGCAAGTAACAATCAGCCTGCACAAAGCTGCAGGCTTTACCAGGAGGAGGAACTCAAATCTAAGTGGGATTTTTTCTCGATTTCCATCATATATGCTCACAAACCCAGGTCCTGAATCCAAAACACATATTCCTATGCTCAATATTGCTACTTCACTGTATAAATTAATGTTTTAAAATGAAATATATTTAGTTGTGAATTATCTCACTGCTTCTGTGTGCAAAGTGAGTAGACCTGTGTGAATAATTGCATTTATTTTCACTGTGACTGCTGAATTAAAAATATTTCGGAAACTTGCATTAAACAGAGGCAACTTTCCTTTCTCCCCCTGCTCTTAATTTTTTTTCCACGAAATGAAAAGAGGAGAGCCTCACATGCACTGAAAAACTCCGTCTGACCCCCAAAATGAAACACTTCGTTTTTGGACACACGTAGTAAAAGCAAAGGAAATTAAAAGGCTAAATTTCATAAAGGAAGAAATGGTGTTCTCCCTATTCTGACTCAGTAGCCAGTATGCAAGAGACAAATACTTTGGTTTCCTGAGATCTTTGAAGCTGCCATCTCCATTCCTTGGAGATCCCACCTACTATCCCTTAGCTTAAGGGGGGCCACCACGCTGTGGCTTTCCACACAGCCAGTCTGCTGTGCAGCTTTTCTTTGTGCTGCCTGTTTTGTGGTTCCCCAGACATGGAAGCAACTCACAGGGAAATGAGGTGAGGTGTCACTGCCTGAACCAGCTGCCCTGAAAGCAGCAGGTTATGCTGCTGCAGACAAGATGCTCCCCCAAGGTACAGCTCTGCAGGTGGAGGCTCTTCCAAGCACTCTTCTTTTGGTTCTGTTTTGGTTTGTCTGTGTAGTAAGCTGCTTCCTGAACCCAGAGGTTTCTTTATTCTCAGTGAGGGACCCCTTCCCATCAGGCTACACAGGCATGCTGCTTTTTATCCAAAGGGTTTCTTCAGCATTTGGTTTCTACCAAAGGGCTGTTAAAATAGTTTTGCTTATTGCAGGACCACAAACATCTGTTAATTATGGGTCTGGGGTTTATTTATTTATTTATTTACTTATTTACTTATTTATTTTAATAGCTAGGTCTTATTGACCTTCACTTAAGCACTTTTGAATACTTTACCCTATATAAAGATTGCTGTGTTGAAAAGTGCTAACAATTGCCATCATGGGAGTCAAAGACAGTTTGCAGACCTCATTAAGCCAAGGAGCTTGCCAAGTCCAGTCTTTTCAGTTCAATGGAAGCAACACTTAAGTCCCTTCATGTGGCAAAGCAGCTGCTAGCAATGGAGCTGCCTGGCATGGGCAGAGAGAGCTAAGCTCACCCAGGGAGACTCGTCAGTCCTGGTAGTAGAAGACAGGGAGTCACATTGGAAACAAAGGGAGCTGTGAGTAGAACCCTAAAAAGCAGCAGGATGGCAGGGCTTTTTCTACATATCAACGAAGCAGAGTCAAGATCTCTTGGCTAGACAAAAGCTTCCTGGTTGTTTCACGTCACGGGAAACATGACTTCTGTATAGTCTCTGTGTAGTTACAGTGATGAATCTTGATCAATGTAGAGCAAGACTGGCAAGGTTTTCCAAGCCCACCTAGTGATGGGCTAGCACGCTAGGAGGTCTGCATAATGCCATTGAGAATTCTTGTCTTGTATGCTGGAGAAAAGCAGGTATTTGAGAAGTTTCAAAAAAGATAAGCAAAATCAACTCTTCAAAGAGAGGTAAGATGCTTTAGGCATTCAACAGATTGAAAAGCCAGACTTCATATTTGCATACTAAACATGGAGGCAGGAGAATGCCTCGGGTTAGACAACAGTGTTTCTATACTTTTCAGCTCTATGTGTGAAGGATCAACTACAGGTACTCAACTACATCAGTCTGAGTGAGTCAGATCAATCTTACATTGTCACAGGAATATGCACAGGGCAAGAACAGTTTAGAAGCTTTAAGTCTAAAGGAAGTGAGAAGCATAGTGGCATTGGTATTCTATCGGGGAACTCAAAAATAAGAAGGAAATTAACCAATCCACGAAAGTATTGAGGCTTCTGAATCCAGCATTATTTAGGCACTTTTCATCTGTGAGGGAAAGGAAAAGTTGTGAAAACACATGACAGGCGTCCTGATTCCGAGGCCAGTGCTGTCCACAAAGTCCATCCTTCATGCATTGTGTCATTCTCAGCTCAGGATGTTTTTAAATGAGTATTTTCAAAGGACAAGTCCTCTTTCCTCTCTACTTGCAGTGATGTTACAAAGATGAACCCTCATACTAGCTCAGCACAACCCCACAAAATTCGTTTTCCCAAACCACTCTATTATATGAAGGATTCTCCCTGTATTTGTATTCAACCATACATTCTTGCAAGTACTAGTCCAGAATAAAACCCAGAAGCTACCCAAACACAATTCCCAAGTACAATGTAAGTGAATACCTTTCTGTGGCATGGTCGTTAACAAGTTTTATAGAAATAAGAAAATAACATAAGATTTGCTCTTCAATAAAAATGAATGCTAAAATTCCTTAGTGAACATTTTTGAGACATTGTTTTTGCATTTAATTTACAGCTTCCTAGTGTTATCTCTTCAGGTGGGATTTTACAAATTAACCATGGGTAGAACACACCCCACTTCATAATTCCCTTATCTTACTTAAATAGGAGGCAGATAGGGACTTCTATACATGCTCACACCTTGCGAACAGAAAACAGTGATATACTGAAAATTTCCTTATCACCTCCAGTTCCCACACAGGTGTTCCTGATGATAAACTACTGAATGATATAAACAGTGATTTCAGGTAAAAAGTAACAATTAGTCAAAAGGAAAAAGAAAAACAAACCACAAATTAAACCACCTTTCCCAAGTAGGATTTGGAACTGAAAATACTCAAATACAGAGTATAAGTTTTTCAGTATGATTTTTTTCAGTATGATTTTTTTCAGTGGGGCATATAATCCCTTGGATTTCCCTTTAGTAATGCCTGCTGTCACTTCTCACCACTCTTCTCTTCCCTTTTGAGATGATCTTGATGGGCAATTCACAGATATGAAAAGGAAATTTATGATATCCCCTTTGATGTCAGCCAATGCTGATTTGTCTCCAGTGGGTGCTATCACAGACGGGGTGTACAGCTATTCCTGAACAACAGTGGTAGGAGAGTTAGCCTGGAAGAGGAATTACTGAGTAATCTCTTTCCATTTTAGTTCTCCTGGGATTGTTCTTTCAGATGTAATAGAGAGCATTTGAATGTATTTAAACCAGCTAAACTGTGTTGCTATAGTGCAATGAGTGTATCGAATTCCACAGGTCCGCAGAAAATTGTAAAAGTTTGGGTTCTACTTTGCCTTTGATTATTTTCAATTTTATTCAAAAGAATGTCTTTATTTTATAGACCTTACTAATTCCTTCCAAGCAGATTACTAGAGGCCCCCACCCAGAAAAATAAAAAAATTCATGCCTATATGCTGTAGAAGTGCATGGCCAAGTCTTTATTCCTGTGAGGACCACAGCTTTCTGGACAGTGTCACCTGGGACAAAACTGAAAACCCAAACATGTGGTGATATTTTCAAAAATCCACCCTCTCACAATTTTCCACCATCTGCACTAATTATCTAATAATGATATCAACTAAGATTGGTAATTCATCAACCTCTTCATAGAAGGTAGAGGAATAGAATATCAGCTTAACAGAAGCAGGAATTCAAATATACATTAAATTTCACAGTAAATATTCCAAGGCTGTGTCTCAGGCTTTTTCCAGAATAACACTGACTGTTCTCTCTGTCAGAACAGGACTCTGGCTTTGTATTTATTATTCATGTGGTACCCACAGGATTCAGTGACTAAACTCAGCCAGGCAGGTATCACCATGCCTGGACAAGAGTTCCAGACTCCTCAGTCTAAAGGACAGCACTGCCCTTCTTTTATCAATTTTCTTTAAAGTTTCTGCCAACTTACAAGGAATAAAAGTACTTTCAAAAAGTGGTAATTTTATTTTAGGGGAAAAAGTAATATTTTTTTTTCTTAGTGGCTTTTAGATTATTTCTGTAGCACAAGCAGTATTCTGTTGAATAGGGAAATCCATTTTAGGTTTTATATCAGACCTATCAAATTTCTCTGTTATTTCTGCAGTGGTTTTATGCCCCAGTTATATTGTCCACATATTGGTGTCTACTGAACTTCTGGAACTTGGAGGTAGATACCTAGCTAATAAGTATGGGTTGTTTTGGGTTTTGTCTTTTGGTTTTTTTTGTTTTTTTTTTTTTCATTCCTTTTACCAAAGCCAACCAACAGTTTAAAAAAATAATCTTCAATGTTTTCTATAGGTCAGGCGTTGTCTGGGTAGGTTTCTTCTGGCACCTACAGGAGGCACCAAGTTAATGACAGAGATTTCTAGGCCCAGAATACTTGAATCACCAATGGAAGGGTTCAGTTATTATCTCTTATTTCTCAATAAGAGATGCAGGGTGCCACTACATAGGCACAGCATGCCATTGCACAGCTGAACAGCATCCTTAGCATATCTACTTAGTAAATATTGCTTTCTCAAATCCTCAGGACAGATGGGAGTAGGAATTTAGATCAAAAGTGCCACTGGCAGAACATCTATTCCAAGGGCAGTTGTACAGAGTATCAAATATATTTGATTATTCCTAAGCATTCTTGATAAGCATCAGATATGCTTAACACTTCTCAAGAAATCTTTTCATAGAACAGGGCCTCATAGGCATAATTTATCATGCGTTAGAGCAGAATAAAGCTCTTGAAGCCTCTTTGCATTCTTGATTGTTTTTATTTGGAGTGGCCACAAGCAATCACATAAGTACTTTTTTTTCTTGTTGCAGTTCTTGTAACATGAGTGTTGGCTGTGGATTGTGCCTCACACTCCAGCACCACCAGTATCGTCTCATGTCACTGACTCCTCCTTACTTTGCTCAGTCAGGGTCCAGTTGGATGCCACCATCTGTCAGAGTCCACAAGGAGGCATGGGGTCTGAGAGTGGATTCTCATGAGAAAGACAGTAATGTGAACAGGAAATATCCCATCAGGAATCCTTTCTTGGGACAGGCTCCTGTGGAAAAGAACAAACCCTTATTGTCACTATTGCCGCTTTAGCTTTATATTCTTGTGCTCATCCTTTGATTCATTCTCTCTCCCCCCACTCTATTCCCATCCGATGGGTGGGAAACAGGATATTTTGTGAAATTCTTTCCTTCCTGTGTGGGTCTACATGACATCTTTAATTAGCAACTGTCTGCAATGGAAGTGAACAATTAGAAAGCACAACTATCCTGCTGATGAGATCATAATACAGTTGCTTTTTGAACAGGTATTTAAGGCATCACTTTCTGTCATTTACAAAGATCATTGATGTTATTATTTAAAAATATCACACACCAAAAAGAGCCTTAAAACACTTCCTTACAGAACGAGTGATCAGGAAGAGCTTTACAAACATTTTCTGTCTTTGTGTCCCCTGAAGAGTTTTTTATTTTTGTTATGCAAAAGTGTGATGGGAAGGAGACCTCTGCCTTCTTCCATGGACAGAACTCCTGCAAGCTGGCACCTGCCATTTTACCTGGAATAAGGAGGAATACTTGTTTATTTAACAACCTTAGTGCTGGGGCTGATCAGAGTGATGTGTCCTTCTACAAAAAAACCCAGTGGTTGAAAATATTTTTCTCAGGGTGGGATTTGACACTATGGAAGCACAGAGAGCAGCATTGACTTGGAAGAAGACCAAAGTATAGACAAATCTGGCACACTCAGAGGACCTGGAACTGGTCCTTCCTAGCCTTGTCCTGCAGACTGGTAGGTGTCAATGCTATTAAGCCTCATCTGGCAAGACTGCCCTTAAATGTCAACAGTCAAAGTGAAAGCCCTCAACTGGATGTCCTATGGGGCTGGCCTATCCCTCTCTCCCAGATCCACCATGATGAAGTTTTCTTTTCCCACTGCTGCAACTGTACAGCCCCAGGGGGCATTAAGATGATCTTGCTTTCTGATTTTCCTTCCTTTCTTTCCTTTGCTTCTTTTTATTAGTTTGAATCTCTGATGTTCTACCTGGCACCTGAGAAAACTAATTTACACCACTACAGAGCAGCATACACTCTTTTTGGGAAAACAAAGAGTAACCACACAAGAAGCTAGATCAGGGAAATAACAGGATCTCTGAGCCAGCATGACATTCCAAAATTTGGGGCGGTGAACTAAGAAAACTGCAGAGCAAAGCACAGGGTTGTGCTTTTGCTAGAATATCTGTCATTTCCTCAAGGTGTCTGAAGGTTGGTGTGGAAACCCGTGTAGGATCTCACCAGGCTGTATGTCAAATCTGAGAAGACACAGACAGGAATAAGAAGTTTTTTTTCAGGCTGAACTTGTGTGCCATATCTCCCAATTGCTATCTCACGTTGTCACAGCAACAGGTTTGTCTACAGCTGCTTCACAATACAAAGCAACTGCAAGCACTGCCTCCTCATTTCCATACAGATCTAATCATGAAACAAGAATGTGCTTGGTCATAATAGTGCTGGGACTGTGTGTCCTCAGCGAGGTTTGCACACCCCGATAAATTGGCTTGCAGTTGAAAATAGAAACCACTACTGTAATAACAGAACATATAACTGAGTAAAGATTGCCAGGGTGTGAATATTGCTAATGGCATTGAGGGTCTTTATCGCATCTTGTAAAGTGTTATCAATCAAACTACAGGTGTTAAGCAGGTAAAAGCTGTAGTTTGAGGCAATAGATAAGAGCTTTTACCTTGGATCTGAAGCACTGTTTCCTACTAGACCTTTCCTGAGAGCAAGTGTCAGGATATCAAAGGGGAAAGGAAAGATATATTTTTAGGCCTTGAGGCAAAAGAGGGAGTGGATTTTGTAGATAGTTTTAGGAGAAGCTTTATCAACCTCTCGGAATGACTTCAAATAGCAATCTCTTCCCGAATCACAACCAGATGTTTATTATATTTACCAAAGAATTTGCCTTTTTTTTTTCTTAAATAGTAATATGCTAATAATATTAAAGCTATGACTTGTGAACTTGTGAAGTGTATGTGGAAAGAGAGGCAAGAACATTTGATCTGTGTAGCTTACCATAGGCACCCAAAATAAATGGGTGGCTGCATTAAACTGGGGCTTGTTTGATGTACTGGGATCTAATGCACATCACTTGGTTTGCTCCCAGCAAGTGTTATGCTTATTTAATACACAGGAGGTAAAGAAATCAATTTCAAGGCTATAACTGAAAGCCACTACAAAATTCCACTATTACTGCCATGCTGTAAAGTACATATGTTATTGATTCCTCTGGCCTCCTTTACATGGGAGGTGACTTGGTGGCTTGGGGCCTCAGCCTTTTATCTGAATTCAGACCCTGCCCGAGGAATCTGTTGGCCTTACTCTGAGTCTCCATTTGGGTACAGAAATAGCTGCATTTATAGCAAGGGAAAAGAAGATACCTATGCCTGGTTCTGTTTTGAACCACAAGTTTGTATTTTTGGAAGCTGAAAATCTGTAATTCAGAACAAATTTTTTTTTTTTTTCTGAAACAAACAATTTATTTAATTTTTTTTACAACTTTATACTTTCTTCCTTCTCCAAAAAAGAAAATGAATGACCAAAATTAAAGATATAGGTATGAGTTATATGTCCTAAACAACTTAAAATCAGGAGGAAAAGTAAAAGCCCTTTTCACTGTGCAGTTGATCAGATACTTCAACTAATTTTTGAGGCAGGCAAACCCTTTTATAGTAATTTTACAGTCTGGGAAGAGAGGCAGGGATGTACCCAGGGACCTTACTTGAGGCGGGCAATGGAAAGCAGAGGCCAGAAAATTGGACCCACATTTCCAGTTTTGAGTTCCAGCTACCCAGCCTGAACCCTAAACCATGGGAGCTGCAAGCCAAAACCAATCATGAAAAGTGAAAAGGAAAAAAAACCCCAAAAACCTCTGCTAGGAAAAAGATCTGCAAAATTCTGTGCATACGAGCTGATATCTGAGCTATCTACCTTCTAACACAAACCACTGCAGATGGAACAGCCAATCTCCTCACACACAGGTACATTTTTAAATTAGCAGATTTTGTCTGGATTTCAGCCAGAACTTCAGTGTACTATAGGTTTAGCTGAAACCTTTTTAATAATTATCTCATATTGTAGTGATCATCTCCTATGGCCACTCAATTTTTACAGAGTGTTACAGTATTTTTTTATCTAATGGTCTATGTCTGTTAAAAAAGGCAGTGCTCCTGGAAAGGTGAGAATTTTTTTGTGTCTAAACTGACAGTAGGTCAAAACTCAAACCTTGACTCTGAGCCCTTTGTATGCTGGAGACAGTAGCTCTGGGCTTGTGAACCCAAGCTGTGTCTGTGCCATGGTGTTGTCCAAGTGTGGAGGGAATATCTTGCCAGGCCCAACTAGAGCACTAAGAAATACATGCCAGTTGATTTATCCCATTTATTACCTGAATCTAACAGTAGTTGATCAGCCTCTGAAATGAAGAACTCAATCTTAGTTACCAAGATTGACTGATTGGAGTAATTGAAGCAATCTTATTTAATGTTTGCCTCAAATGATCTGGCAGTCTGATTCAGATAAGATTTCAAATAGTCTCTGTGTTTTTGATGTCAAATTAGCTTCAGGATTAACTCAAGATTGGTTCAGACACAGTAAAAAATTCTCTCAAGTGTATCTTGCACCGTAGCTGTGCTCAAGTCCTCTTCCTGATTCCACTGGATTAATTAAAATCTCACCTCAACTCAGTTGTGCTAATGACAATCTGAACTGTAGGACAGTTCTGGGAAGCTGAGGGGAGACACAAAACAGCACTTCCAGAAGCTCCTGTGGATGAAGAATTGTTGCAGGACGGAGAATCCTTGCTGCCTCCTTCTAATGCTTTCTTGTGATTTCTTGTCTCTCTGGTACACTAAGAAAAGTATCTGTGAGTGATAAGATCACGAGACAACATCAACATGTCCTTCCAGCACAATTAACATTAAATTAGTTTATTCAAGACAGCAGTCAAAACCCATTTCTACCAGTGAAAGCTCCAAGCGAGCCTGAGCCTTTAAGGAGCTTTCCTTCTGCCTTCTGCTCCCTTCACAGGACTGCTTCAGACAGAAATGCTTCTAACATTTTGAAGGCATACTACACAAGAGGTATGATTTCTTTTAACATAAAAAGACCTATTGTAAGTATTTGCTTTTAGCTCTGTTCCTTTGTGCATTCCTTTCCCAGGTACAGGACAGGTGCTTCAGGGCAACTCTAAAGACAATTTCCAACAATCTGTGAGCCTAACTATGGTTTGCTAAACAACATAGCTAAGCAGACAGACAGATACCTGTTAGAGTCAAGTTACTTCTGTAACTAACCTCATGTAATAAACTCTCCCAGGCAGCCTATTTACAATTTGAGGGGAAAATATACCTTTGAAAATTGTTTTCTAAAGGCATTCTGGCTCACATTTCTCTGTCCATGATTAGGCTTTGTGGTATTAATTCCCATATTTTTTTTAAGATAGGGAGGTATCTAGGCTCAGGTTTCTAGAAGTACCTAGGTCTGAATAGCTGCAGATGTGTGCACTGATACCTCAGGCTTGCTGAAATCCCTGCCTATGACTTGCAGCTCTCTATATTTATCATTTACTCTTTGCTACTGTTAAAAGAGGCAATAAACACTTTGAAAAAGCTGCTCCTAAGTAGCAAGATTACTTCAGAAGGTGAGTTTGAGGTTCTTAATTCCCTTAGAAATGCTCTGCATTTTTCACCTCAGGTCTACAGAAGTGTTTGTGTATCACCTAAAACCACAAAGCCTGATTCTGATTAGGCTGTGGGTACCACTGCTAGGTTATTGTTTTAAGATAGCATCATGGAAAAACTTCAGTTATAACTTAATTAATTCAAACACTATCGTTACTTTTGAATGGAAGCATTTTATCCAAGCAAAGGATCACCCCCGAATGACTGTATTTGTACTGCAGAACCACCACGGCTTTAGGGTTCAGCTAAGGTCTGCATTCAAAGTTATTGCATTAACACTTATGTTACACTGCTGCCTACAGGTCCATATTTAAAATTAGGATGTTATGCTAACTTATGTTTAAACAAGGCTCCTGTTCCAAAGCTTAGGAAACAAGCAAGATAAGAAAGGTATGGGAGAAGCTGAACCCATTTTAACTTTCCATGGTTATGTTTGTGCATGTAATTCAATGCATTTCTTCCACTGGCCTGGAGCCACCCCAGAGGGGCTGGTTTTGTAGCAGAAAAAAATCCTACATTTGGGAACGCAGTTCAAGAGGAAGACAGGGATTATGGTAGTGCCTGTATTAGAGGGGCTGTGGTGGAAAGCACAGGGATGCTTAGAATGGCAGCCCTCCACACGACAGACAGGTAGGTATCTGATGATCTCTCCTGTGGTGTTTGTTGCAAACTGTCATTTTGCCTTGTGGAAACTGCATGTTTTTTAAAGCAAATGTATATGTATTTTGAGGTTGGACACAGAATATAAGGACTGTCTTTTCCTAATTTGTAATTTAAAGATCCCTTACGAGTAGCCTATAAAAAGAATGATACGTGCCACATGTTTCACCAAAATGGAAACGTCTTTCTTGCAGAGGCTGGAGCGGGGAAGGGTAGTTTTCCTTTCCAGTTCATGTGTATAGTTCTTTGAATAACCAGCTTAAATTGCTACACCTATATTTTGAATTTCAAAATATTTTCTAAATACAGGAAGAAGAAATTTCAATTTAGTGCCTGTAGGGGAGCCAGACACCTCTGCAAGCACTTCCTCTTCTCCCCACAGAACTGATAGATTTTAGCAACTCAGGATGCTGGTGGTTTCAACTAAAGCTAACAGCAGCTGAAATAATTTTCTGTTCTGTAAACTACACTATTTTTGCAAAAGAAGACTCCTTTATTTGAACAATTAGCAAACTGACATTTCCTCAGATCATATAAATTAATAGAAACGTTAGCATTTAGCACTCAAAATCCTCTGCACCCTGGAGGCTGGATAAGGTATTAGTCAGCTCTAATTAAAGTTGTCTGATGCCAGGCAGTCCCTGGTGACTGCCACAATACTGTTTCCTATGTAATTGTTGGTCAATTTGTTGCAATATATCACCAGGATTACTGAATTATTAGTTATAATAACAACTTCAGAGTCAATAGCAGTGTCACAGCAAGGGTAAGTAAACACTAGAAAATGATGAGGGATGGAAATACCTTTCTAACAGCTACATCATATTAGTAGTGCAGGGACCACCCACTGTAACAGCTAGGCACAATGATAAATTCCTACTTGGAGAAGGTGGAGTTGGATGTTTTTGCCTTAATGTTCTGCATTCATCTCAGTGACATCCCCTATAAGCTCCTCTTTGATTCCTGCCCACCAGCTGTGGAGCATGCACGTGAGGTAGCTTAAACTGACTAAAACCCATACAATCTGCCAGACAAAATTTTACAGCTACCAATGTCAAACCATTTGCACAGACCATCCCCAGGGATGCTTCTCCCAAAGATCTACAGGTCATTGTCCTATGGCTCTTGGGTAATCCCGAGTCCCATTTTCACAAATGGTCTGGGGGATCAGGAGCCCAAATCCTGTCAGACAGGTGCCAGTTCTCCATTCTCCAAAGGCCACCTCTCCAAGCACTATTTACTTTTGATTCCTGATACGGTTGGTGGGTTATGACCACTTGGAAAATCTGCCCCTTGTGTATTTCTGAGAATGGCAACACAAGGTCCTCTATGGAAGAGGTGTGATCGAAGTGTCTGCTGCTTTTCAAAGAAGAGCATAGTATTTGCTGTTACTATTTTGACTAAGATGAGAGATACTTTTCAGAACTATTCACAGTTTCAAAAGATGTATTAATTTTAGGAGAAAAGAAAAAAAAAAAAAGTATTATTCTGTGAGTGAAGTCCAGGACTTGCAGGAACTCCAAAGAAAAAGTACTTCTGATAAGAAATTTCAAGTTTCACTTTAAGTTCAAGGTGTGTTGGGAAATGGACTGAGAATTCAGTGTGTGGAAACATGACCCGTAAAGTTCAGCGTATACTGCAAGAACCAAAACCTAATTAGAGGAGTTGGTCAGGCTTTTAACTTATCTACCTAATCTCCAACCACAGCCTCAAAGGTTGAAAATGTGACTCCATCTTCTAAACCGAGAAACAGGTCATTAAAATTCAGGCTGTACAACTAACATTGCACTCATTTAACAAAACAAGAGTTCAAAACATAAGAAGTTAAACTCCACATCAGAGGCATTTCTGGAAACCGCAGACTTAACGAACTATCTTCCCTCCATTGGTTTCAAATGAAACAGGCACAGAGGCTTTCTTTGGCACAGCCTAACCCTGTTCAACCAGGTGTGGGTCTCAATTAAGTTACCCTTGTGCAGGAATTTGAAGACAAACATTTGTAAACTTTTTTTTTGGTTTGTTTGTTTTCTATTAAAAAATGTACCCACAGCGGTTGCCCTGCTGAAACCAGCCCGGACTGATGGAACAGCAACCCAGAGCCAACCAGCCGAGTCACAGCCCCGGCTGCGTGTGAGCTTATGGTCTGCTCTCACAGCCTGACCCAGTGGAAAAAAAGAAGTCTGTGGAAGCTCAAGCTACAGTGAGATGACAGGTGACTTCTGGGGAAAAAGAAAACCCTATAGCTGTAGCCTATACAGTTTCTGGAAACCTGGGACAAGTAATTTGTGGGAGAGACGGTGTCAAGCAGAGCTGGCTGAGTGATAGTGGAATAAGTCCATTCCAAAACTGTGAAGGTTTTCCAATTTTTTTGTATGGTCTTGAAATGAAAAACAAAACAAAACAAAAAAACTTTTAAAATGGAAGGGTGTGGAATTGTGTTGAAACATCTATTTCTGAGTTAGAGAGATCGAGTTTTCAGGTCAGACATAACCAGAGACCTCAACCTGGGAACCAGAAAACACCCCATTCATCAACACCAGCACCTCTGCAAAATGGTTTGGAGTCCAAGAAGCAGCATATTTTAGTCAAATATATTTCATCAAACATGTTCTGATGAATTCCAATCTTGAAATGTCATTGTGTCACCAGTTTGTGGAAAGATCAGTATTTAAAAAAAACTCATAAAAATAAAGAACTGGAAAAGAAGCTGAGGTACAGTCACTCAAAAGATATTTGTCAGCAAAATTAAATATATGTTCAGACATATTCTGTTTCATCACATACTGTTCCTTTTAGGGGTGAGGCACTTAAGTAATTTCTCTATTTTGGAACAAGACTGCAAGACAAAAAGTTTATCTTCAGTTTGGCAAAAAAAGTTACATTAAGTCTATCAAGATGAAAGTGGAGCAAACCAATATTTTACAGCTTAAAATAGCGACTCTGTTCTTCAGCTATGTGTAAACTTTTCATCTCACAGGATGCAATCAAATATATATATATATATATATATATATATATATATATATATAGTACCTATCTATATACACATTCACACATAAATATAATATTTTCATGTACACACACACACGGATGCAAACCACATCTGGAGTTCCATTAAAATATTTCTCCTACCTCCTCAATAACCACAGTTACAGTAATCCCTAGAAGGAACAGAGTAGGGCTAAGGTCAGCCGTCTCTGATCACCAGTGTTTGTACAAAGTGATTTTATGTTTCATTTGCATTAGAGATTGATATCAAGTTAGAATTTTGGCTCAAAAGAGTTTTTATGGAAGAAAAAAATGTTTGGAAGGTTGAAAGATTTTCCCAAAGGAAGGTTCAGGGAATAAAAGAGAACCTATTTATCTTTTACAAGACTTTTGCTGGAAAACAGGGAGAAAATTCCCAACCTTGCTTCTCACAACACTGCATTATCACAAGAGAGTCTGTACTGTATTTTTTATGCTGAAATTGAAATAATTCAGAAAAAGAAAAGAGGGAAAACATAATGTGTAAAACTCAGTCTGTTCTTCAGTGAAAATACTACAATTTTTTCATTTTAAGAGTGTTACCACCTTTTTACCAAGATGATTTCAAGCATGATGTACATTTTCCATCAAGCTTGAAAGAGTATTTAAGAAACACCTTCATTTCCATGAGAGTTCAGAGTTTGGGTTTTAATTTATTTTTTCCCCCAAACGTTTTTATTGAAACAAATTTCAGCCTATTCTAGCTTGCATTTTGGATTCTCTCAAAATTCAAATACAAAACTTCAAAGCAAGCCATCTCCGCAAACATTACTTTTGTAGGATTTTGATCAAAGCCATGAAAATTCCTGGTTCCACCCTGCAATAATGAACCAGCCCATGTTTCATTTGAAATCCAGCTCTGAGGAGGTGACTTACCTATCTGGTTTGCAAGAATCCTGCTGTCTTCACCTGACCCGAGAGCATCTCTGCATAGCAAAGCCCTCCTCCAACTGGAATGCATCCATGCAATACAGTCCCCATTCCCTCGATGTGGGGGGCACCAAAGTTTGGCTGTCAAGCTCCTGTTTACCAACCTTCTCCAAGTTCAGAAAGCTCCCTCTTTCTGCATCCTGAAGATCAAGGTGTTGTTTTTTTGGTTTTTTTTTGTTGTTTTTTTTTTTTTAGCAATTCACTAGATAGCTGTGTTTGCCTAAAGAGACCCTCCCACTGCTCTTTTATCCTCTGAAGGCAGGCCAATTTTCAACTACAGCCTGATGGTTGCCTGGGTTAACCTCTGCCTTGTTTCATGAGGCTTAGAAACCCCAATACACCTTTCAAATGGCGTGTCTGATCACACTGCTCTGGCAGATAAGCAGAAAATTAGAATGAGCTTCTCCAGGTAAGCGCCAGCATGAAGGTACCATCATCTTCCAGGGGGGAATGCCTGGCAGGCAGGCATGCAGGCAGGCAGGTTTGGAGATCAGTTCTGATGGGGACATAGAAAAGGCAGCTGTGTAACAGCACAGTAACAACACTATTTCAATGCTGCTGCCAGGTAAGGCTGTGGTGCTTCCTTCTACGGGAAATTTGGGACAAATATCTTGAGAGCACTTTTAACCCTAAAATATTGTACGTAAGACATTTAGGTGTTGAAGATTAAGTTATCCCTACCTTGTTCTTTATAGCTTATATTCAAGTATTTTAGATTTGAATCTTCATGTTCCAATCTAAGGCCTTTATCCTTTAAGTTTCCCTACTATTTGTAGGATTTTTGCATCATGCTGGCAGACTCTTCCTTCTCTCTCACCATGACTGCATGCCACAGTCCTGTGCAATATCACAGGCAAAAAACATGGGTTACTACAACTTGGTTTCTAGTTTCTATTAATTATGTTTCTTCAGGTTCAAATGCAATCTTCACTGCACAGAAAAGATTGGGTCTTGCAGTTGGTCCAGACTGCTTTCACCAACTAAATTGTCCTTTGAGTGAGGGGTGACATCCAGCAGAGCCATCTGAATTTTCCAAAACTGACTCTGAGGGTATCTAATTACTCCTCTGGATACCTGGCTTTCCTGAGGCACAAGTCGTCTTTCCTAAATCAGGATGTGCTCAAAATAAATACAATATAAAGAAAAAAAAGGAAAATCACGAGCCCAAAAAGTACAAAACAGAAAAAACCCAACAACTTTCACCTTGGCATTTTAAATTATTTTCTTTTTAACTACAAAACCACAGAAGTTCAGAATTCACCACCAAATCCCCACTCTTTAGCTCTCCATTCTCTTGTGTGCCCTTCACAGCTTTCCCCAAAACCCTAGACAGACATTTTAGCATCTCCTGCTGAGGTCAGTGGGATTTAGGCAGATCCATGCCCCTGCAGCATGCAGGAACTCAGCTCCTCTGCACTGACAACTCAGCTGCTCAGATTCGTTCCACGGTGTGGCCTGCAAAAGAAATTGTTTCAAGGTGTACAAAGCATTTGCTGTTTGCTGCTGTTGGCAGGGTAACACTGCCATGGAGCTGCTGCCAGGGGAAGGAAGAAATTAAATCCCCTCAGGAAAGAGAAGAACACACAGGTAGAGAAGGGAGAGTGGGGTGGGAGGCATGGGGTCAGCCCTGGGACCCAGCCCTCATTTAGAAATGAGTTTGCTGTTGGCATTGGGTTTGGCCAAGCTTGCTGATCCTCCTGTGTGCACCTGAGCATCCTTGTTTGCAGATGTCTGCCACAGGCTCAGGGTTGTCCTTTGCCCCTCTGAGCCTTTGGTGTGAGGCCTCCTTGTGCAAGTCTTTTAAAAGCAGTGACTCCTACTCTGGCAACTTGTTGTCTAATGGCACACCGAGGAGGGCACCCAAAAGCCTTCACTGTCTGGGAACACAAGTGACTGCATGGAAGCACAGCCCTTCTGCAAACACCTGGGTGGCTCGGGAAGTCTTCCCTGGGTCTGCCCCATATTCCCAACCCAAAACACACCAAAGTGCTTTCTCACCCACACTGATTCGCTGATACCCATTTGTGGTACAAGAAACTAGACTCCAGACCATGAGGCAACACTTTCAAAATGTATAAACCCCCTTCTTATCCCCATGCAGCCCAATCTGTTTTGAGTGTGATGAAACAGCTTTGAAAGGGAAGGAAGCCACACAGGGGCAGTAAGCTGAGAGATGGAGAGCAAAAGCCATGGGAAAGGTCTGGGGCCTGATAGTCCTTCCCTTGATCTCAAGTCTTAAATTTTCTGCTGCATCTATGGTTTCCCCAGAGTATTTTTCTCCAGCTAATGCAGCAGGTATACCCATGCTCATTACCCATGCTCATGCTATAGTAGCAGGAATCAAATGAGAATCCAAATTTAAGAGCTTTAAATGTTAATGAAAAAAAAAAAAGGCTAGATACATAATCTTATTTTTCTTCATTCATTTTGGGGTCATGTGTATATGAAACTTCCTCTTCTGTAACTTCTTTCACAGTCTCCCACAGAGCTCTCCTGCAGATAACCCCAGCAGTAACAAAACAATGCTGTTCTTGCTGAATGACAGCACCAATTCTTGTCACTCTGCTGAGTGGGTGCCTAAAACAGGCACTTTGCCTCTCGATTCATTATTTTCTCATCACTCTCTAAAAAACCATTGCACCTTCCAAAGAATGAGACTGAGCACTAAAAAGGGATATTCCCTAGCAGAAGATTTTACAATTCACTTCATAGATTAAGAAATATAGTTTTACTTATCTATCTTATTGAATAGACTTTTTCAAACTATTTCAGTGGATTCTTTGCCCCAGAGTAAGTATTAGTTCCAAACCACAGTTTTATGCAACAAAGCTCACTAAAAGACAGAAAAAATTACATTAAATTTACAGCTAGTTTACACACTAGACATATTTTCCAACAAAAGTCTCTTTGATCTGATAATGCAATGCTTCATTTTGAAGCAAGTTCTACTACTACTACTCAAAAAGTGTTGCCCAATGTCACACAGAGACAGTATTTTTCAAATATTAATTCACAGCTTTCATTTTAAGGACATGTTTATAGAGGTTGAAAGGAAGTTCAGATAAAGTTGTTGCATTGTGGCAATATATGAAATGAATTGTTTTAATAGGAAAGAAGTTTAAGATAATCTCTTGGCCTTATTTCCTTTACTGGTTAAACCCCTTTGGTCACGTCTGTGAGAGCAATGCTGGCCACTTTTGTTTATTTTTCTTTAACTGAAATTTTTTAACCCTGAAAGTAAAGTTAAGAAGAGAAAATTAATCCAAGGGGCTTCATGCTGTACCAGTGTGAGCCCTTTTCCAGTTGCAGACGCCTCACTAAGCAAGTGCAGTGATAATTTTTGCCTTCCTCCCTGAATTTTGTTTTGGTTGTACCCACCATCTGCAAAGGGAAGATTGGCATTGCCATCTGCCAACTCCAGAGACACATAAAAGGAGGATCTAGTGGTAGCCAACCAGAAAAATTGTAAAACTGATGGAAACAAGACAGGCCTGACAAGAAGAGAGGAACTCCTCAGAGGAGCTGTCAGGTGGAAAACTGGAAGTGAGGAGATTGTACAGCACCAGCACAAGTGCAACACTACCTTCTTAAACCATAAGGTAAAGCTTAGGATTTTGGAGGTGAAGTCAGAGCAGAGGTCTGAAATCCAGAGGCTGCTTTCAACCAAGATTTCTGTGGTCTGTGTCTTACGTGGATAAGAAGAGAGTTCCTATTTCTGGAGGACTGCCAAAATTGTCCCTTTCCATTGGTTTATTTTTGTTTTTTTTCCAGCGGAGACAGCTAGACAATTTCATATATAGTTACTTTTGATTCCTTTCAAATACCAGAAGTTAAAAATGTGAGGTGGACTAGCCAGACAACACCAAGTTTCTACTGATCCCTTACCAAAAAGACCAGAAAACAGGGACTGTTTCCAGTAACATCATCTATGTTTTCTGGATTTTACCTTCCTCAGGTCCAGGACAGAGGCCTGGACCAAAGGTCCCTGTTTCCCACACCAGTGCTCCTCACGGCTGGGGAGACTGAGAGTGCAGCGCTGCATCTGGGGTCTGAGGTTGCTAAACCAGCAGGCTTGGAGCTCACCCAGGTGTCTATTTTGTGCAGACATGTCACCAACGTGCCCTATATCCACCTCTACAGAAAGGCTCTGGCAACGTGCTCATCTGTCCCTCCCGCTCGTCAGATCTGATGTGTCACCCCCAGGCTTGTGAGAGATCCATGCAGAGGCTAAGGACCTTACCTTATGGTAATAAGGTACTTGGACCATGTAGGGCTGAAACCTTCCCTCAGAGGCTGTTCCTTATCTCAGACACTGCAGAACATTATTAGCTGAGCTACAGGTAGCCAAACCTGACTGGCAGGCTTTCTGCCAGTTTGCTTGTACCTGGCAGCCTCTGCCAGACCACTCACAGCGACACCCTTCAACCACAAAATATACAAGTCATAATGTACACTGCACTTGAGCATTAGCAGAGGTGTTACAACGTGGATTTACTTATGTCCATCACACTCTCAAGGAGCCCTTGCAGACGTCACTTAAAGATTAACAGTAATACTAAGGAACAAACACTAAAACCTGCAGCTTCATTTGCCAATATTAAAGGGAGAACTTGCCGATAGCACAACAGCTCACTGACTGTGAGCAGACAGGCTCAGTTCTGCATTGCCTGTATCTGACTTTTATTGAGGTAGCTAACTTTGATCTTTGATAAATGAAAATGTTGGCAGGTAGCTTCTTTTTATGCTGTTTCTGGAAATCCTGCACATTTGAAAATTTGGTGAGAAGGCCTGACTAACACTTTCATGAATGCAGACATTCACAGTTACCACTGAGGTATGACCTGAGTTATTTTTCTCAAGACCACAATCACATCCAGTTCTGCAACTGAATTGATTTTAACATAAGTGAAAATATTTTTGTGTTTAGATACGACAGAGAATCATATGTATACCTTTGTCCAACAAAAGAACAGTTTATGTCTCCAAAGTTGAGAGTGAATGTTCTGTGGTGTCTGTCTTCAAAGCACCTCAGTGTGAAAGCAGCTACTTCAGTTGTTTTAGCCTACACAGATAGGCAGCTTCCAGGGACGTACAGTATCGCTGCTGCACTGGTTCATTCATTAGAACCTTTCCAGCTCACTTTTGAAAGTCCTGTAGAAACAAAGAGAATGTCCCAGGGGACACTTTTGCAAGGGTACAATTTATACAACTTCCTTGTTTTAATTATCTAAGTGGTAGGTGGGTGGAGCACACCTTCATAATTTGCTTTTCTCTTTTATTACTGAAATAAAATATCTGAAATATCTGAGGGTGCTGAGAGAGAGGTCGCTCTTATTGCATTCCTTTGCAGGCAGCATGGCTTTTTCAGGGACACCTGTCCACATGAAACTCTGTAAACGCTTTCTAACAGGTCCCCAGGTAGTAGAAAGAACACAGCTGCTAAAGAGCGCTAATGGCAGGACAGCTGCTTGGCTGACAGAATTGGAACCAGCATGGTGCATGTGCTGGGACTGTAAACAGGAATGAATTTTCCTAAAAGCTTTATAAGTAAAAATGTTTATTTTTGGAATATTAGCAAAATAAAAGGAGTTACAATGTTCCTTTAATTTTAAGTCAAAACATAATGACATGCAGCTTTTAAGAAGGTTTGTTTTATAGCAAAATCTCAAATTGAAACAAGGTGGCTTCGAAACAACTTCAGAAATACCATAGATTTCTTCCTATATGTATATATAAAACATGCTTGGGCATTTATTTTTTGTCCTTAATGTGTAGTGAAATTGATCATGAAATTCTGCTTGCCACAAACCACACATCAGGTATTGGGAAACGCCCCTCTGTCTCCCAGGCCTGTCACTGATAGCAAATGCTCGGTGTGTGGTGCAAGAGGGTACAACAAGGTATCTGGAATGGGTTATTCACATGCTAAAAAGATGAAATAGAGATCTTGCCTGCGTCCCTGCCTTCCCCCAGCCATAGCCTTCCTCTCAGAGCCATCCAGTGCCAAGAAAGTGCCCTCTTGTGACAGCCTCAGTGCAGGCTCAGAGATGGGATTTTGAATTCAGATGAACACCAGCATCAGACTAGTTGCAAACAACTTAAATTCTTTTTGGAGTGTTAGTAAACAACACATTCTCTTTGGGAAGTTCACCTGAGGACAGCAGAACACAAACTGCTTGCTACTCCCCCCACAGCACTTGCAGTGCAGCACACCAGCCTGGATGATGAGCAGCACTTGCCTTGCCCTCTTGAAATGCCATCCCTACCTTATTAGGAACGACAGAGGCATCTATCTAGACTTTGTCGTGTTTCTCAAAGTCTCTCAAAGGCACTTTCTGCTGTACATGCTTCACCAGCGTCTCATCAAGGGATGAAAACAGTGGGTCTACCACTTGTACATAGCTCTTCACAGCTTCCTTCTCCTCTTGAGTCTGAAGCTACGCTTGGTGGAAAGTTATTAATTGCCTTTTTCACAGCTGGCACCAGCAGCCTTGCATGTTGACTCAAAGTGTGATGTGATAACTAGGCAGGGTGAGGAATCTTTGTTAAATTTCGTTCTTTGGCACTATTTTGCCTTTGATCTTCACTGCTCTCCTTTCCAGAAGAGTTACAGCATTCCAGCAGAAGCCAAGGTTGGGCCTTTCATCAACTTGGGGGAAAAGCTTTGTCCTGTGCCCCATGGCACTCTGCTCTCAGTCTTAAACATCCATTTTGGATGACAGCTATGTGCTTGCTGGAGTGCCTGTGAGGTGCTCACAGTCAGAAAAGCACGTACGGTGCATCCTCCAAAACACAGATCACATCAACAAATTAAAAGAGAAGTAGGAATGAAGCTCAGTAATGAAATAAACAAGTAAAGCAGGCTTTTAATAATGTCATTTCTCCATTAACTGAATTGAAACTTTGTATTTTACTCTGCAGGATAGCAAGGCCATGGCACAATAAATTTAAAATCCTGTAAAACTAATGTCCACTTCCTTCTTGGACTCCAAAGCTGTCCATATTCCAGAGTCATGCTTCAGCATTCTCCTGATTTTAACTGGTCAATTACAAACCACTTAACAGATGGTGTAGAACAGCTATATAAACTCAGGAATAAATCCTAGAGCATTTACATGCTTAGAGATGAATCACTTTCCAAATGTTCATTCTTGGGCTTTTGTCACTTATCATTTCTTTGAGATCTAGCATTTCTACTTGCCACAGCCTTTTCCTCTCCAGACCTGGGATGGCATGCAATGCAGGGAGACAGTGGGCACACCTGAATCTCATGAATCTTGTCCCTGCCATATTGTTAACAACACTGGGCTTTTAGCAATACATCAATGCAAGCTGAAGAAAAAGCATCTGCCCCAGGAGATGTAATTGGTAGGAGTTTTGCAATATAGACCAAATAAATGAGAGAACACTGGTTAGTAATTCATTTTTTCCACCCCAGGAAGGATATGATTGCCTGTGATGTGTCCTGAACTATGTCCCAGAGCTGTTTTGGTACTAGAAATTAGGCAGGGGTAGGACACCTGCAAGACCGGTATGTAACTATGCACATGACAATGAACTTAACGTCAAAGTGAATGTATGTGAAGAAATAAACCTGTGTGGTGTGTGATACATAAAGAGTTACTCTTGAAAGATGCTTTCCCCAAGGCACTATCCTCACAGACCCTTGGTCTTCCAAACTGGGGAGACTGAGTATGAGCTGCCTGTTAGTAGGTTTTGCTGCCACAGCCTTTTAATGGTGGTAATCAACAGAGCTTGTACACATCATCTTTAGTTTCTTCTGGAGAAATATGTGAAAATTCCAGGAGGAGATTTCACGTGATTGCTGGGAGTCTGATGCTGGTGCAGGAGTAGGTATCTGGCTGTTCCATCTCTTATCTGATGGCTAGCATGTTGCTGCTCTTACCCCAGAGAAAGTTCAAAAGACTAATTCCCTTCAGGGGTATGAGACCTCCCTTTCACACACAATGGGCTGAGCCACATCGCTTTTTTTCCCTCTTATGTCAGTCTGCCTTCCGTCTCTTCCACACTGTGCTCCTGGCTGCAGCTGGCCCTATCTGAAATTCAAGAGCTGGGATGCAAAGCAGCAACTCACAGTTTATTGATAAACAGCCACAGCAACAGAAGTACAGAAGTGGAAAAAGGCAAAGAAAGCTTCTTTCTTCTCCTTAGAGCCTAAGGACTATCCAGGATACACAATTTACAGGGCAGGTCTTTTTGTGGATTGGGTCAAAGAGGTATCCTGGTCCCAGGATGCAACAAAGAGAACACAGTGCTGGGTCACACACTGCCCACAGACTGTAACCAGTCCTTCTTCTTCTTCTTCTGCAGCTTCAGCTTCTGCAGCAAGTTTTAAAGATGCTTCTTACAGAGAGTGTCCCAGTGGGAATGCACTGGACTAGGTAAGACCCAGCAGCACTTTAGGATGATCACTGTTTCCCAATGAAGTTAATTTAAATACATTTTCCTGAAGTGTGGCTCCATTTTAACTGAGACACCATACATCCCAGCTAACTGCACATCTTCCTGGCTCACCACTGTAGGGGTTTTTATGACATCTCCTAACTACTTCTACTCCACAGGTATCACCAATGGCTGGATGGATTTCCATTCCTTTGGTGAACGGCACTTAAGTAATTAATTTTTCCTTATTGGGGCTTTTATCTTTGTGGTTTTAGTTTTCCAGGAGGGTCTCTTCAAGCTTCTGTCAAACTCCTGTTACAGACAGCCAGATAGAACCAGACATAGAATAAAGGATATTTAAGATAAAAGTCATATGTTCCATGTTCTAATTTAAGCATCTAATGTTCACTGGACTATATGGATATGCTATACACATGAAAGTGAGAAGATAATTTGCTGGTAGGAAAATCACCACCAGAAGTTCCAACGGGGCTGAGCCTCTCTGAGTTTTTTCTGAACTGGAAAAGGTATAAAAATGTATTTGAATATGAACTGAAAAAGAATTAATCAGAATCTTTTCTTGCTTCTAACAAGAGTGGGTTCTGAAGCAGATGGTAGATTTTTAGATTTCAATTAATCAAGACCGCAAGAAGTGAGATCACATGGCAAAGATATGAAGCCGGCTCTACTCCAGTGAAAAAATTAGATTTCAGAGATGACAGTTTTTGAAGAGAGACTATAAATAGAAGAGAAAAAAAAAAAGGCTGTCTGTGACTGAACCTGGTTTGCAGGTATCCCGTGGCAGAACACCGGAGGACACATAAACAGACCTTGAAAGTTTGCTCAGATTTACCCACATACGAGAGCCCAGTGGAACTATCTGAGAAAATTGATTGATGACAAAAGAGTGGGAGCAAAAGGCAGCAAGGCTGTTTAAGTCAGAACCCAGCAAGACTTGTAGCTTGAAACACTGTGCCAGCTAGTGCTTACCATGACCCTGCCCAACAACTCTGGGCATATGCAGCACTTCCTATGACAGGATTTCCTCAAGCTGCACTTGGGTTAATTTCAGGACACAAGAATTATATCCGAACATGCAAGTGTTTAGATTGCCTGGGTCTACAATAGGCACCAAGTTCAACAGAGACAGCATTTTTTGACTATGGGAAAACCAGTGGAAGAATATAAGTTGAAAAGAAAAGGGGTGCTAAATTGACAATAACAAGAAAGAGTCTGTGTAAGAGCTGGGGGTATGCTTCAGTTGAGTTCTGCCTCTGACAGACAAAGGAGACATAAAAATATTGCTCAGAATAATGAAATATGTATTGGGAAATTCGTTGCTCATTGATTGCTCATTTGTTATTCATTTTGCTCATGGTCTGATGGAGCAGGTACAGTGTAAAAAGTTGAAGCCTGGATTCCAGGACCAAGTGGTCCCAGAACCACTTATATATCAGAAAGCATAACATTTAAATTGTTCAAGGAAGTTATTAGCTCAAGTTCTGACAGCAAAATCAGTCACAATCACAACTGACAACTGATGACTTTAGACATCAGGAGCTCTAGAATGGAAAGAAGGCTGCTGCAATTTTAAGCCATGGATTGAAAATATTTAATATTTTTATATATTAGTATTTTTCAATTTGTCTGCAAACTCTTTACTATTATTGCCAGACAGACGTTTTGAAAAAAGCACAACTATACTTATTTTTTCCAGCTACCAATCATATGATCTGCAAGGCAAATTTAAGTGAGGCTGATAGTGCAGGCACACAGATTTCAGCATTCAAGGAAAGTCTGGGGTAACAAACCAAATTTGGTGGGAGCTAATCCAACTATAAAAGCTTTGTCTAGATGAAATACAGACCATGAAATGATTGTTGGAACAACTGCTCAGGATGTGACCCCACGGAGAGAGGTCTGTAACAGCCTGTGGGTTGTGTTACAGCTATAGGGTGGCTGGGGTTTTAAGTGCTATTGTTCATTGAAAAGAAATCATGGAACTGAGAACTGTGCTTTAAAGGCTTAAGCAACTTAGGCAGAGATTCCAGGTCTGGGTTGGGACTCAGGCTGTTGTCAACATTAGGCACAACTAGCTGAAAATGCATATGGGAAAAAGTTCTTTTATAAATGCCTTCAGAGCCTATAGTCTGAAAGCCAAAGTCTAGTGCTGAGATGCTGCTACTGCTCAGGATCTCACCACTGACATGCAGCATGTCCTTGGGCAAGTGCTTCCACCTTCAGTAGGCTTCATGTTCAACATCTGGAAAACTGAGAAAATTCATTGAGTTCCACAGAGATGCCACATGAAGCTACTGACAGCTGTCAATGGCTCTGATTTTTCTGACTGCAAAGTCCACTTAATGCACAGGGTGTCTGACTGCAATAACTTTTGGATCAAGCTTTAAATAAAACCTGTATTACTACTGACTGAGTAGAGAAATTATTTTTTTTTAAGCAGCTCTCTAATGTGTCACTATTCTAAACTGATAAACTTGTAAAGAAGCCACTTAGGAATTTCTCCATACAACTTCCCCAGTCAGAGAACACCAATCTGAAAAAAAAGAAAGAAATCAGTTATTGGTTTGGTTTTTTGCTGGTGGTTTTTTGGGTTTTTTTCCATGAAAAGTCACTTTTGATAAATTTCATAATGTAGGAAATATTAACAAAAATGCTTCTAGAGCCACAAAAAACTTTTTTTTTTTTTTTCAAAAAAAAGTTCACATGGTAATTTCAGTTAAAAACTACTATTATTTCAAAATTCTTCATATCTACCTGGTAGTTATAGTAGAAAAGTAAGTCCACAGCCCAAGGGGAGAATTTCCAACAGATTGCAAATGGGATGGAAGCCATGGTTACAAAACCAAATTGGGGGAAAGGAAAGCAGTTCCTGGTGCAGTACTAGCCATGGTAATATCAAGCAAGCTGCTGCACAAGCACAGAACCACCCCTTTTTAACTCCTAATGTGCTGTGGTCAGAAAGAGCAGGAATATTTGTGTTGGGAAACTGAAGACATGTTGTACATCTATGGAATGGCACAGACAAGTAATTGCTTATTTTCATAAAGTTAAATAACCTACTAGTGTGGTAAGGAAAAAAAAAGGAAAAGAGAAAATTTAGAAAGTGTGAACCCATAACTGCTTTCTGAATTGATTCCTTTTTTTTAAAGAGTTTGAATGGGACAAAGGAAGGAAAGTTACATACTGCTGTGGGTAACAAAGCCAGCAGGAAATATGGTTAGCAGTCAAAAGAACGTACATGGTAACACCCAAGTTCACACGCAAGAACAAAATTTATCTCCTCTTCCCACCACTGTCAGAGAAATAGTGGGTCAAATAAAGAGTATCTGCATTACCAAAGTGCTCATATAGGAAAGGTTTAGCAAAAGTACAGGAGCACATCCAAATCTGAAGGAGCAGAGGCAGACATGCACCATGATTCAGGAGAAGAAAGTGAACTTGAGATGAAAAAGAGAGATCTGCCTCAAACCTGTCAGTCAAATACAGAGGGGTACAAGCCTTGGCATCAAAATCCATATTTCAGACACCTACATTGACCTACAGGCTCCACTCTGCAGCCATAAAGGCAGAGGCTGGGCTGTGTGCATGGTGTTTGAGGGCAGCACATCTGTATCTAAGTACAGGCAGTCTCCAAGTCCTGGTTTCACCAAGGGGATGGTCTCCAGAGTCACTTTTCTCAGGTTACTTCTGTGCTTCAAAACTGTGGTGCATCTTTAGTGAGAACTGACTTTAGATGAGCTGTATACCCTCAATATATGGAAAATACAGTGCAGAGGCAGGTTCCAAAGAGTCCTAAAGTTTAAAAATACTTAGGGGCAGGGTTCTGTTTTGGAGCCATGTATATTAAATAAAAATGAGACATAGCTTGCAAATGAGTGGCCTGCTTGAGTCTTCATTCAGGTCATAGATTTTATGAAAACCCCATTACTCTTAAAAAATATATCTAATCGTATTTCTATTGTGTCAGTTACTATAGTTTTGGAATTAGGCTTCAGTCCCTTTCTCTTTTAAAATTATCTCTGCACTCCCTGGCTTTAACTGGATAAGAAATGCTGGAATAGAATGAAAAATTACTTCTTTTGAAATGTTTCCAACCCAGCTAAAAGCTGTCCGTTTGAGAAATCTTTCAAGAAAATCTGTCCTCGTCGTATTTCCAGCTGGTCTGCTTCCAGTTCCAAAAGTACTTGCTGATGGTGGGAGAAAAGTATCTGGATACGGACAGTTATGTTATTTGAGACTCTGAATTTTGGATTGTGAATACAAACAACTCTAGAAACACCAGGGAGATGTGTTAAGGACAATAACAGAAAGGAGAGGTGAATTGAGACAGCTTCCTCTCCTGAGGAAAGGCCACACAGCCTCTCCAGTCCTGCTGTTGCTGCCTTTACCACTTCACAGATGCTTTTCCCTCACTTCCCACCCTTGCTTTTCCCTTACCTCTGTTCTTCTGAAGGCAGCAGCTCATAATAAATCCCCTACCAGCTTTTTAGGTGTTTCATACACCTTTCTCTCTTCTTCATGTTTTGAAAGTGAAATCTGTCATTGCCAGCACAGAGCTACTCTATGTCCTTCAAAGCACCTCCTAAAGCTCTCCTCTGCCATCACACCTAGAAAAACCTGGGAAGAGGCTCTCAGGGCACTGCTCCACAGCCCAACATACAACAACCATCAGTGTAGATGTACTGTTTTCCCATGTTCCCTCACCTCTGGGTAAGTACTTACTTGGCAAGCCTGAAGGAGGCTGTGTTTTCTTTCTCTGCTTATACAACACCGAGGTTCTTATCTGTGGCTAAGTCTCCTTGATCCTATCATCACACAAATAACAACAGGGAATGATTTAAAAGAAAAAAAGCCAAGCAAAAACATAAAGCTTAATTGTTTGAATGGCTTTCACAGAGTGCTGAAAAGTCATTATTTGATACTACCAGAAGTGACAGAATCTTGTTATTATTTTTTTACATTGCTGTGTTGTTCCAGCATTTTTTTTAACAATCACTGTCAGTTCTAATTCTCCGAACAGGCAAAAATTTGAGTGGAAATCCTGTCTCCACTGAAGCCAAGTGACGGATTTCCATTGGCCTCAATGGGCCTGGAATTCACCCGGTCACAACCTAGAGAAAGAATATTTGTAGTAGCAAACCAAATAAATATATCCGTGTTTTTCTGTGAAAAATCAATTTGAGACCCCTTTTTCCTGGCAAGAGCTATGCATAGCGATATAATATGAGATACAGCAGTACTTGGAACAGGAAATGACTGTGGACACATTGTCAGGGCAGTGCTGTGCTATACCAATGGCTGAAGCAGAGAAAACTCCCAAGAATTTGTTGAAATACTCCAGGAAATAAAATAAAACAAAATAAAAAACAAACCCAGAAATAAAATAGAGTGCACAATGAAAATACCAGAGTCAAAATTTCTGTGAGCTTGAGAGAAAACAAAGAGATGGGGAAACTATATTGAAAGAAAAATAGTACTGCATGGGAGTTGCCAGTGAGGAGCCAGGTGCCCTTTGCAAGGGAAAGAAAACATCTCGACAGAGCTTGTCAAGAACTAAGAGTAGCAACACAGCAGAGTACCTGGAGGAACAACAACCAGACAAAATATCTTAATATAGAAATTGGGTTCAGGATGTAACAGCTTTATTAGACATCCAAAGAGTGATTTCCCTATTCTGTGGAATTAATATCAACTGAAGCATATATGTGTGCACTCAACAGATCACATGAAACAGAAAATTACTCTTTCATGGGTTATTAATTACGTGTTTGTTGTCTAAACATGAGCAACTAACCCTTAAAGGTAGGAGGCCTATGCCAGAAGTATGAGAAGCAGAATATCACTGTGAATCAAAGGACATAAAAGATGTTCTCTACATCAGATATACATGACATTTTCAGGTATTTAAAAACCTTGCTTAAAGAAACAACTACTCATTATGTTAAGTCAGAGCATTATACAGCAGTGGGTAGTTAGTCAGTGAAGTGAGAAATAGCCCAGAAACATGAAATGTTTGTGTACAAAACCAGTGTGACTTTGTGCCTGAATGTGACTAGAGGCACTCTGCTTGTATACATGTGACAGACACATCAGTTCAGGATTTTGGGGGAAGTGACTGACCACTTTCTTTCCTGCTCACTGATAATTCAACCAAAACATTTCTCTTTCCCCATTTGTTTATTTGTTTGTTTGTTTCAATTAGCAGATTAATATACTTTTCCCACTGAAAATGCTAACTTTTTGCAGTAGCTCTAACACTATACAAACAAAAATATTTCAGGTGAAAAATTTTATAATTGCATGTGAGAGAATAACTACTGTAATACCAGCTTCCAACAGAAACATTGAATTCCCATGACAATTTAATTACTGGGGCATGAGACACATTCTTGTAACATGAGCTACACCAGTCCATAGTTTATATCATATAATATCATATAATGGGGGGATATATTTGTACAGCATAAGAACATCATCAGAATCAAGTGTTTAATCAAAAGTGCAATTGGCAGGGTTCCAAATTGCATTCAAACTGATGATCATTTATGTCATATCAGTCACATTCAGTTTGTAATATGCTCATTCACTGCAGTGCATGTTGCACAATTCTAAATGTTCCTCATTCCAATGTATTGTATAATGATTTTCCATTCTTAGTACTTCCTTACTTCTTCTGGATGAGGTACTAATAAAGAGTTTCTGTATATATGCTTCTAACTTTTAAGAAAATTTTCTGTGCATTTGAGGTGTATTTGATATGAACACTTTAGAAAACAGGGTTTTACTGGCAGAAACTCAATTTCTGGGCACAGAGTGTGTGGACAGATGTATGTTATCAGTGCACACAGATTAGATCTGTTGGGGAAGCAAGCAGTACCCATGTGCACTCCACTCTTACACAACAGTCCACATCATCAGCCCAAAAATGGACTTTAAGGGCAAGTGGACATGCCCCGTAGAAGGACCAAAAGAATGTATTTTTTTAGCCCAACTGCCATCTTTTTACTGAAGTTTTGCTCCCTTTCTTAAGCTGTGGCTCATATACCTGGGTCTTCACAGTTCAAACTCCAGAAGACTCAAGCTTCCTTGCTATCCAAGAATTACTTCTATTTTCTTAACTTTTAAAATATATTTTTGACATAGGAGTATTTTTCTTGAAAATATTTCATAAAAGGACAGTACTGTTCATGCAAGTGAGTGATTCCTGACTCTCAGATCCAGGATGAGCTGCAATGCACTATCATGGCACGAGACCTTAATTTTGTTTCCTTCCTTAGGTGAACTCCCCTCACAATCCCTAGTTCTATAAATTGTACAACATGGGTAGACCCTACAAAAGCCTACATATGTCACTTTCACCTAGCAGATGAATGTTCATTCACTGTTGTATCCCAATTATTTTTATTTTATATACTTGAAAATTTATTTTTGAAACTATTTTCTTTTTTTTTTTCTCTCCTTAACCAGACCAAATGAAGGAAAAAACACAATGCTGACTTTTTCTTAATCTTAGGAAAAATTATTTTAAAATTAATAGGAGAATTGAATAAGAGCTTGCCCTTTTCCTCCTTCCTTGCAGTCCTTTTTAGCTTCACACTGCAATTTTCCTTGATTCAGACAGTTGTATCACAAGCTTAGCTGACATCCTGGTAGCAGCAAGGGTTGTGAAAAGTACAACCATTGGCAAAGAGAACTGTATTATTGCCTTTGTGACACAGAGGCAGCTTTATTTGCATATTGGGAGAGTTGCTTTCCTTTAATTTATGAAAGGAAGCAGGAGAAAGAATAAATGACACAAATAAAAATGCCACGTTGCCATTATGTACATAGTAATATCATAAGGAAAAGCTCCTCTGGCAATGAACTTTCCAGGGTTACTTCACACCCGTAAAAGCAGGAAGATAACCTCAGACAGCAAATTAATTTCTTTTTATTAAATGCTGCTGTTCCTCATTTCCTCTGTAAAAAAATTAATGCTATATATTAGCTGTAGTGCTTGCAGTAAGAATTAGTACCAGAAGTTTTGTAAGCACGTGCTCCCATCTTCTAGGTTTTTATTCCACAGCACGTGGAATGAAGGGCTGCTTGATCATGTGAAGAGCAGAACCAAGCTCTCACAGCAATGATCTTGGTGATACCCCCTGAGCAGGCAGCAGCAGCACAGCCCTTGTTAAAATGGATAAAGACAGAAGAACACCCATGAGGTGCAAGACCAGAGCAACAGAAGCAGAAGTGAGTTTAATTCCCAAAAAAATCCCATCAGGATATTGGTACACTCTAGGACTTCCTACACTCAGTGTAAAACTGGCTTGAGGAAGCTGTTTGAGGAATAAGGACAGATATGTGTTAGTAACAGGACACATGACAAAATAGTTTTGTGGGAGCAAACTGCACATTGTGCAAGTATGCAACGGCAGATGAGACTGCAGGTCTATAAAATAGAACAAAGTAGTCCACATTAGTGGGTACAGAGATTAGAACCCAGATGTCTCACTAATAAGGGCCTTTGTTTTGATTGAAGGAAGATGTATGAAAGTACTTTGAAGGACCTGAGGACACAACATCATAGATACACAGCTACCAAAACTGTTTATTTCAGTGAGCAGAACAGAGGGGGGAGACACAAGAGAAATGTGAGCTAATGGGGAATAGCTGAATTAAAGAAACACACAATCTAAAAAACCTTGTCATAGCTTAATGTAAGAAGGGACACTGTTCAAAGGTTTTATCTCTTATTCACTTAGATATTTTACACTCAGATTAGTTATTTTATGTCTTCTTTCATTATTCCCTGGGGAGCCATAAAAGCATACTCCTGGCAGCTGAGCTTTTTTGCAGGATAAACAGATGAGCAAAGCCATTTCCTTATGTGGTCCTAACCACTCTTTGTATGTTTTTTTCAGATACTGTTCATGAGAAACTGTATTTACAACAGAGAAAAGTCTCAACTGATGAGCAAATAAAGACACTCTCAGTGTTACCAATCCTTATGTTGAGATTTCTTGGCCCTGCATACACCACCAAAGCTTCTATAATCATCATGCTATTTTAATTAACATACTGGCAATGTAAGTTTACATATCAGTGAAAGAGAAGAGAGCTGTGATACACAGCAAAGTAGAACTCCTTCCATATGGCATCAGAGTAGGTCTAGCAAAGTCAGACCACTTACGAAGTCTTTGCAACAAATGTAAAAGAAATCATCCTAAACTAACACACCATTCCTGAACTTAGCTCAAGGTGTGTGTTAAGAACATACTCAACATTTTTCACTTAGAGCCTCTGCAAACTCAAAAATGGTGAGTCATTTTCAACAGTGACCATGCTCTGATTGCGTGCAAAGAATACAATGACATAATAGATGAGTACATTAATCTGTAACACAGAAGGCAATGGATAAAAATAGAGGACTGCTGACCAAACAGTGGTTTGAGAACATTTTTTGATATCAGACACAATAATGATAGGCAGGTTAACAACATACGAGGAAAAGATAGTTAACATCTTCGAAGCACCAATATTTTATTAAGCTATAGATTAGATAACAGCTTATTCTCAACTGGTTTGTTTGTCCCAGTATCACCATCTGCAAGCCATGGCAGAAGGAGCATGAAGACCTTGTGAAGAGCTTGGTTACTCAAATATTCTATTGTTCCTGTCCAAGCAGTTCTTGTCCTGGCTGTCTTTTTTGTTTTGTTTTGTTGTTTTGTTTTGTTTGTTTGTTTTTTTGTTTTGTTTTTTTTTCAGAATGCCTCTGAGTTTAGGAGAGGATTAATTGGCAACACGTTCCAATTTCTATTCAGACTCAAGGCAATTTCTTACCTGTAGAATGCTGAGAAGATAAAGAAGATAAAAGAGAGGAAAAGTGGAAAGAGAAACAAAATAAGATCTCTTATTGAATGTGTTGAATGGGAACCCCCTAGTTAGCACAAATTGCTGCCTAAATCCTGACTCCAACTGTTATTTATCTTTCACAGAATTCACAGGCACAATAGAAATTCACCCCATCCACAGATATGAAGACAGAACAAATGCTCATTTTCTAAATAAGAGGGGGAAAAGCAGCCCAAACCCCTCATTTTCCTCCTCATCCTACAGACTACAGAGCTACAAACGTCCCTGTGTCATCCTGTCAATACTGATGTCAGTGTGTACACAAACACATCTGTCTTTTTTATTTATTCAGTCATCAAAATTCCAAGTCTGAAAGATAGTCATAATTATGCCTTCCAAAGAGGCAGGCACCTGCCATTTACTCTACCTTTTTCAATTACATCTAATTGAAGACTTGAGCTAAAATAGAGGAAGGGAGACAAGAGTTCTTCAAATTGTCTAAACACTCTCTGTTGAATAGAAAAAGAGAGGTCTCCTACCATAGCTCTAAAGAAGTCCTCCAACATGACTGGCATAATAAAGAAGTGGAATATGACATGCATTTCCTTCCTCTAAACACTCTACACCATGAGGATGTTTTTTACACAGGTGATGGCTCACAGCCAGAAGAAAAACCCCCTCACTGCTACCTTCCTCCCTCATCTCCCATCACTGCTGAAGTTAAGCCATTAGGAAATTTTTTTGAGTATAAGAACTTGGCAACTTCCAGTCATTTTCTCCTCTCAAGAGCACCCAGATGATGGAGGACAGCACATAAGAAATGAAAAAAGAAATTAAAATAGAAACCAAGTTTGTATTTGATGATACAGATGAGATGACTGATATTTTATTATCCTCTCTAAGAACAGCTGTAAACTCCTTGGCAACAGTAACCTGATAGTCCCTGTGCTAGAGTAACCTTCTAGGAATTGAAGAAGCTGGGGAAAAAACCCACCCAGCTGGCTCCACTTATATAAGGGATGTAATTAAGCCTAAAAGAGAGGATGATTTCAGCCTGTGTGATCTGCATGAAGAATAGGTCCCTGAGAGCATTGTTGAAAAGGTACTCTTGGAACTTGTGTATGTGCATACACGTGTCTTGGGATTTTCCCTTTCCTCAGATAGTAATGCAGAACTTTCCACGGAGCGTAGGAGGGTATCACTTGGAGAGAAGATGGGAAGAGTCAAAGAAAGAAATCCTTCTATCATATGATGAAAAGAGCTGACCACGTTGGTTTGTCCCTCAAATTCATAGACAAGAAGCCACAGGTAACATATTGTTAGTAAATGAGACTGCTTATGCTAAAACTAAGATGGCCAAGAGGAAAATCCCTCACATTAGTTATGGGGGAGCTGGTGGTAACTTGTGTAACAGGAAAAGCAAAATAGTTAAAAATATAACAACCCATCATCAAATTAGTGATACATTCACAAAGATGCCCCAGTATAATTCTTCAGTACTTTTATAAGCAAAGCTAAAAAAACTATTTATAATCTAAACAGAGGATATTACTTCATCAGAACTTCCTAGCCTCATTACTACCTTCTTAAGTACAGAGTAAACCTGTAGTGATCACACATTTAATTTTAAGAAAATGGATGCTGAGAGACACTTAGACATTGAGGGCTCTGTACATAAAAATCTAAGCTAGATAAATTAAATATAAACTTTCTAATGGAGTTATAATGGCTGTTAGAAAGCCTAAAGGAGTTAATGCTGTTGAGTAAACACAAGGAAGAATTCAGGTATTTTTCATTATTTGTATCATCTGCTGGAAAATACAAACAACTCTGTCAAGGGAAGAAGAATGGAAGATTCCCTTTTTCTGTCTTTCACCATTTTTTCTACAGAGAAATATAGGCTGATGTAGTCATCATTAAACAGTCTCACAAAGTCAAGGTGATTCTTTCACTCTCCTGGACATTCCAGAATACCGTCCATCCATGGGTTTTGTGGAGAGTGCAGTGTCACAGGCAGGAACCTCAAGGATGAACACACTGCATCAACACCACCAGCAACTCTCTAAGCTGTGTGCACCTGTTCTTTTTATCTCCTGCTTTGAGGGGAAGAAACAGAAAGGAACAGTTAATTTGCTTTCCTAGCTAGATGCTTTAGTCAGAGAGATACCTGCTAGCCCACAAAAGCACAATAAGAAAAGAAGACATACTCTGTGAGTTGTAAGTGTATACTTTTAATTTAATTTGTGTATCCTCTTTTTGTAATATATAGAGAGGATGAGAAGAACTTGATTTTTCAGTATCACTTGAATAGCTCTCCTTATGTTTATGTTTGTATTTCTTTTTGTAGCACTGCATATTTCTTCTCATTCTTGTTCATTTCTCCTAATATCTGCATCTTTCAATGCTATTTCCAACCAGTTCCCAAGCAGATGACACTGGGACAAGCAGTGGATATTCAATTAATTATTTCCATATGTGGGTACATATTGGCAGCCATGGAGGTTGCTGGATTTGATGATACATAACATGCAAAGAACCATGCTCAGTTCTTTAGGATTACTTAAATGCTGTAGAGTAGGTGAAAGACCTGGTCTTGGTTTTTATAAATAAAATAGAGGCACAAATTCATGGAGACATCACTCTACTTGCCAAAAAATGCAAAATTGGTGACTTTAAGGGAGTGATTTGAAAGATTCACTTGGCTTATTGGCTTCCCCACCTATTCATTTACTCATGCCCCTGGGAAACTGAAGCATGATTTCACTGTATATATGTCATGGTTTGTGTGCAGGTCTAAGGGAATATATATATCTTGTAAGCCTGCACTCTTTCCTTCATCTCCATAGTGTCACCCTCTCTTTCCATTACATTTTATCAGCCTGACATGAAGAGGAAAGGCACTTAATTTACTCTCTTTCCCTGACATGAGAAAAAAGTCTTGTTTGACAGCACAGGTTAACCATGTCCACAATGACAACCAAATCCTGAGAGAAACTGAGAAACTGTACTCAAGTCTTTCTCTCTGCACCAAAGGTCTGAGCTCTAGTCCAGTTTAAGATGGGGGGAGCAGGGGCACAGGGAAGCAAAACTAAACCAAGCCAAAGTGTGCTTAGGTAGGTGAGTAAACCAAGATGATGTGGCACATCACTGTTGCAGTGGCTGAGAAATATGAGATTGCTCTGATGGGTTCAGGGCTCTGCAGGTTCTCACATCGCTGAAAACAGATTTCGGACCTCTTGTGCAGAAATGTTACACAGAGATAATTCTTACCTTTCCAATGAGAAACACTTCAAGTAAATTATCTGTTATGTTTGTGTCCTCTTTCATCCATGCACAAATGTAGTGCCCAGCAGCACACTGAACAATAAGGAAAGCCAGAACTCTTTATAACTCTTGTGTTAATATATTTAACACATTGCTATTTACTGCACTTTACCCTAAACTGGCATTCACTGCTTCACTATTCCTTTTTATTTCATCGTCACTTTTACTTGTTCAATGTTAAAGCAGTTTCTTGTTCACATGCTTCAAGTAATTAGAATAATTAACATTTGTGGTTTGCCTCTTCTATGACTTAGCTTTTTCATTGCTTATTTTAAAGAGGGGAACCCTGTTCATTCTTTTAATACACATATGAGCTATAGTTCAATTTTTTTTATTCAACATAGCACAATTAACAGAGCTTTTGTAGAAGCCTCACAGACCCAGCCTGTGCGTGAGACTGCATTTAATAAAGAGCAAACACAATAAATAAAAGGTAGGCAGGGTAAACTGAACTTTAGCCTCCAAAGCATGTTTTTACTCCTAGAATGGGACAATCCTCTTTCATGCATGTGAAAGGGGGGAAGGAAAGCCAAAAACATGTTCCTTGGTGCAGAATGGGGCTGCTGCAGAGCTCAGTGGGGATTCCTGCTGAGGGCTGCCCTCAGAGGGAGCAAGGAGCCAGGGGACACTTGCATCTCCCAGACAAGAGAGCCTGGGTTCACAGGCAGCTCAAGATGTCACTTCCCATCAAAAATAGCACTGAGCTACTGAAACATCTAAAAGAAAGATGTGGCAGGACAAACACAGCACAAGCTTCATGGGAGGCAGAGAACTGCTGTGATAATGCCAAGCTGCATTGCCACCAAGCTCTGACAAGCAAACACCTGTCATGTGGAGGTAGTTTAAGAAGTTACCTCATGTTACATCCAAATGTACAGTGTTGCTTAGGAATATTAATGTGTTAGCTCTGTGCAGCATTGTACTATGTTGACATAATCTTAGTTTTTACCTAGCTAGATGTGTTCTCTCTTTCCTCTTTAGCCTGTTTCATGTTGCTTCAGATTTAATTTGTTTCCCGAACATTTGTTTAAGGAGCTGAATGAAATGGGGTGGCACGAACTTTCCCAAGGCAGTATTGACGTTCCAAGTGTGGTGAAATGGTGTAATAGGCAAGAGAACAGACTGCAGATACTCAGTACAGCAAAAGGCAGGTTTGCTTTTTCTAGAAATGTTTCATTTGTTCTAGCAGGTGTGTCTGATACCTTTTGCATAATGATAAACCCACACACATTCTTCATGCAAATAGTGACCCAAGAGTTGCTCTGAGTTGCTTCAAGTAGTGAGTGCGTGTAACAACCTGCACTTACATACACTATGTGTACAGAGCGTTCATACAGTGCAAGATAAACAGAGCCCATTGTGCCAGGGCAGGCACACATAGGGCTGCTGGAACAGAGGTGCCATACCATGGCCAACACAGTCAGAATCAGACAAAATTGTCAGAAAACCTCTTCAGAGATATTGGGAGAGTCATACATTTTTTATTTCTTCTCCTTTCTGCAGCCAGAAAATATTTTTCTCTCATGTGTGTTATTTGAAATGCCTCCTATATCAACTGTTCCTGCTCCACAAAGGTTTGGAGAGCAAGGTATGGGAGCAAATGTGGAGGCTTACCAATCTGGACTTTACATGATGTGACCACTGCACACTTGGGTACCTCCATGTGCTCCATTGACCTGCCTTGGAAACTCAGCCTTGGTCAGCAGAGAGTTTCTCTCACCCTATCTCGCATCTGCTAGCTTCATCTTTCCTCAAATATCCCAGGTGCTTTGCCTCAAAGGTCAGCAGAGCACTTCTTATACCAGCTCTCACCATTAATTAGGTCTGATTATTACTAAGTGCTTCTTATTTTCTTATTAGTGATTTCACTTCACAATGGAACCCAATCCTGATAGGCTGATGGATATTTTCTTAATAGGAAAAATAAATAAGAATGTTTGTCCAAATGGTTATTCTAGCAAACGTGTCTGTGAGCTAGCTTGTTGATGATTCTTTAGTCCACTGTATTTGAAGGAAAGTGGAAAGGAAAAAAAATTTAAAAAGAGGCATTTTAGTTTATGGCAATGTCCTAATGCACCTAAGCCTGCTTTTTCAACACAGAATTACCATTCTGGATATAACTCTGATACACTAAAGTATTAAAATATCTGAACTTTCTACCTCAAGCCAGGAGGTCAATTCAGCACCCATGTTTGATGCAGAACCTTCACAACATCACGGCACCTGTCTGAGCTCAGAGATTGTGAATTACAACAGATGAGAGGCAAACATTTGCTTGCATCTGTTTTACCAGCTCTTTGGTGTCTACAAACACTGTTTGACAGTAAATAGTTTAGCTTCACCCTTTTGATCTTGCACTGAAATTAAATGCTGACTTCACTCACCTCTGAGTGTTAACTGGAGCTGTAACTACACAAGGATGAAGATCCTGATATGCTTTCATGGCCCACCTCAGTGTTTTTAATGCTTTCAAGACAGTTAAACATATAGTTTTAAACAATGTAAGTCATCTGCAGTGCAGTTCAAGTTTCCAAAGGTTTGACTTTGCACAGGAACATGCAGGGAGTGCCTGGTCAGCAGAAATGTGTTTGCAGAGGCTGGCACCCCTGCATGGAGACACGGAGTCTGTGTGTGCACCCAGCCTAGCAGCGACAGCCCCGCTCCCCTCTGCCTCTGCTCCTGCGCTGCCAGGAGCCAGGGAGGATATGGGAAATGGACTGCAGCTGCAGGACTTTAGCAGGCTCTAAATGGAAGGTTCCCCACCAGGACTGAGGTACGGTCCCTTGGGAAATTTACTTTGTTTTCAATGGGGTCAGGATTTTGTCTGATAATGTACTTACCACTCTAAAAACTGCTAAACTGCACAGACATTTGATAACCAGATAACTGATGGTGTTTCTTGCAGTCAGTTCCTGTGAAACATTGTACTCCCACTACAAGTCAGTAAATATTTTATGCCCATTTGGGTACAGCTACATCATGCCACAGTAAGCAGGATGAGTAAACCAAGAAAATTCATGTGGGTTGCCTGGGACAGATTCTGACCTCTGCATCTTCTAATCCCTCAAATGTGTGAAAGACAAAAATGAGTTTTGTCTTTCCCTGTGAGCAGCTTCATTCATTTCATAGTATTTAGTTTTCATAAAAGCACTAGAATTTGTCTCAGTATGACTAAGAAAAGTAGCTAATAATTGTCATCATGCTTATCTCTTTGGCATTTTAGCTTGAGTTCCTACTAATAAAGAACTATTTGAGATTTTAACAGAAATGTAAATGTTGAAGTTTCACAGGTCATTGAGTTTTATAATATTGAGTCATTGGGCTATTATACATTGATCGAGCAAATAGCAAATGGTGTGACTTGCCAAAGAGCATTACTCAAATATTGACCAGGAATTGATGACAGTCGGCTACTCTCCAAGGACTACAAAAGTTAACAGGAAATTTCTACCTGAGGCAACTGCAAGCTTCTGCCTCATGACAGGTAGGTTTTTTTGGTTCCTTTTTGTTAGCAGTTTTTTTTAGCCTCCTCTGCTATATCCAAACACTTTTATCATAAACAGAAATGTGCTTGGAGTAAATGCTTTCATTTCTGTCAACTTTTTTGGTTTATCTCTCAGTCATCTCTTATTTCCAACAGTCTGTTGATTTCTTTAATTAATCATACCTATTCTTCTTCTTATATTTTAATATTATTTTATTATGATAATATAAATTTTTATTTAATTATATAAATAAATGCTTCCACCTATAAAGGGTGGGTGCAAGGACAGGTAGCCTGAGAGGAATACAGAGATATCGTCCAGGATCATGTAAGGAAAGCTAAAGCTCTGATAAAATTAAATTCAGCCACTCAGTTGTTGTTAAGGTCAACAAGAGGTACATAAAAGGAAGATTTGGGAAAATGTAGTTGCTCTCCAGAGGGAAACAGAAGACCTGGTTACCCAGAATATGGAGATGGTCTCAGTCTTGACCAGCAAGGGATCCAGCCACACTGCCCAAACTGAAGAACTCAAGAGAAGGGACTGGGAGAGTGAAAAACTGTCCACCTTAGAAAATCAGATTTGAGGACATCTAATGAAGTCTACCCTAGAAAATCAGATTTGAGGGCATCTAATGAACCTTAAGGTGCATAAGTCCATGGGACTTGTGACAAGATACATCCATGGTTCTTGAAAGAACTGGCCAAGGAAGTGGCTAAGCCACTACCCATCATATTTGAGATGTTGTGAAGTCCCAGTGAAGTTCCCACCGACTGGAAAAGGGGAAACATTGTTGTCATTTTCAAAAGAGAAAAATGAAAGACCCAGCCAACCACAGGCTGGTCAGTCTCACCTCTGGGTTTGGCAAGCTTATGGAGCAGATCTGCCTGGAAACCATGCTAAAGCACAAGGAAAGTAAGGAGATGGTTGGTGACAGCCAACTTTGCTAAGAGCAGATCAAGCCTGACAAATTTGGTGGCCTTCTAAGATGGGGTTACAGTGCTGGTGGACAAGGGAAGAGTGACAGACATCATCCACCTGGTCTTGCGCAAAGCATTTGATACTGTCCCACAGGATATCCTCATCCTTGAACTGGAGAGAGATGGATCTGTGAGAAGAACCACTCAGTGGATAGGGAACTGGCTGAAGAAGTGGTTCTCAAGGGCTCACTGGTCCAAGCAGAGACGTGTGACATCTGGAGTTCCTTGGGGTTGATACTGGGACTGGTGCTGTTCAGCCTCTTTGTCAGTGACATGGACAGTAGGATCAAAGGCACAGCAAGCGGTGTTTTGCAGTACCTAAAGGAGACCTGCAGGAGAGATGGAGAGGGACTTTTTTCAAGCGCCTGTAGTGTTGGGAGCAGAGATAATAGGTTTAAACTGGAAGAGGGTGAGTTTAGATTAGATAATAGGGTGGTGAGGGTGATGAGAAACAGGAACAGGTTGCCCACAGAAACTGTGAATTCCCTTCACTGGAAGTGTTCAAGGCCAGGCTGGATGGGACTTTGAGCAGCCTGTTCTGGTGGAAGGTATTCCTGCCTGTTGCAGGGAGGTTGACACCAGGTGATTTTCAGGGTCCCTCCCAACCCAACCCATTCTATTGTATTAAGAAACCAGAAATATTAATGCAGTATACTGCTCCATTGAGAATGTGATTTATATACAGTACAATGCATCTTATCTTGAACAAAGAACACTAAGATACAAGCTTCTAGCATGGTCTTATTTGATTTTACTTCTCCAGAGTCATAAGCCTGATCCCACAGACAAGATTTCAGCTCAGAAAGAAGGAACTACTGTTGAGAAGTTCTTAGGACAGAGGACACCCTGCAGAAATTTCAAAACCTGGTATTTAGGTAAGACCCTGAGCTAGTCTGGGGTAAGAGCACACTCAATTTCTCAAAATATACAGCTAGAGGTTACTCCTGGTTTGTCCACTTGTCTCAGAATCAGTGACCTCACCCATATCCACTGAGGAATGGGCTTTGTTCTTGTCCTCACCATAAAAAAATTTGAATTAATTCCCTGAAGAGCCCATAAGGCAGTTTGGGAACAATGTTCTTTCCTATGAAAGCTATTCCACACTACTTGGAACAACCAGGTACTATGTTGGCCAGAGAGAGTGCTATTGGAAATTTAGGTGGATAGAGGAAACCAGCATGTCAGTCCCTGTTCCACTGTCTATTTCACACTTTTGTGCTGTATGTTTAATAAAACAGGAACTGGCATCAAAGTATCTTCTCTCCCATGTGTGTTGTTAACATGAGATCATAGAATCACAGTAAATCTCCTTCTTTATTTTCCTTTCCCTCATTTTTAATCTAATGGGTTTTGAACTAGTCCATAAAAATCAGCCCGATTTCAGCAGAACAGCTGTGAGGATGAGGAGGCACTGCAAGAGGTCACCCAGAGAAGAGCTGTGGATAACCCATCCCTGGGAGAGTTCCAGAGCGCAACTTCCAGTATCACTAAAAATGACAGTCTCAAAGTTCCCTGTGGCAGAGGAGGAACCTTAGCCCAAGCAGTCACTATTGTACCATGGGGCTCTGCATTGAACGCACTCCTGTTAAGCAACCCTTGCACACAGACTGTGGCCAGTTAAGCATTTGGATAGCAAGCCACTGGATCAGGTCCTGCCCACCGTGAGCTGAAGAGAGCAGCTTATTCATGGACACAGAAGTGGTTTAAGCACAAGACAAGAACCAATTTTCTGGTTAGTCTGACTGTGCTGGAGGCCCTTGGCCAGAGCCAGGTCTTCAGTATGGACCAGCAAACAAAGTAAGCCTCTGGACTTCCCATTACACTAAGAGAGGGGAGTCTGCCCTGCTGCTCTTCCCAGCTGCTGCCACACCATCGGGTAAACTAAAGGAGCACCTCCAGACCCAGCTACCTCGAGGTGCGTTCACTCACCACCAAGCACACAGAGTCACAGAGCAACTGCAAATAAATACCTGTCAACACCTGAGCTGTGAATATTGCATTGCTAGCCTTTGTGTAAAATGCCAGAAGATTTCCTTTGTATTTTTAGAGATTTGCACTCACATAATTATTTTCCAGACCTCCTTAGAGTTCTAAGCCATCGTCTAGAAGGGATTATATTCTGCTCCTGGTTTGGGAGCAGAAGTGCCTTTGTAATAGCTCTTGCAGTTTTCTGCCAGCAGAGGATACCCAGGACCAAAGCTTCTCACAGTGTTGCATGCAGATCCTGCTTTGAGGCTACACATATTCACTTCCGCTGTCTTTGAACAAGGAGCACAAAAGATCTGATGCCTCACTTTATTAATCTCTATAATTTTGGGAAAATACATAAAGCTACTTTTGAACCTGTACCATTTTCAGTTAGACTTGCAATGTTTTCCAGCAGCAGGAATTTTGCACTGCCAGTCTTTGAGGTTTTAAGAACCATTGCACTTTGCCAAGAACATTTCTCATGACACAGGCTCATGATGGATAGATCAATAGATTCTTGAATCCTCATATCCTTTTCAAATTACTACCCGAGATATCTACCTGAGTAGGCCATCTTATCTGATAACTTAAACAAGCAACCTGTCTACACTTTAATTGTTATTGAGGATTAATGTTGTTTATAAAATGAAATCAATACAATCTCTATTGCTTATTAACTGAAACATTCTAGGCTCTGCTTTGTTTGCTTTGCTTTTCAATTAGTTTCTATTATTTTCCCTATTGGCTTTTAACAAATAGCTGTAGAAATAAACTTAATGGTTGTGAAACTGTTATCAGAGTCAACAAAGTCCCTTAATGGAAAGTCTTGTATATTTAAATGTAAAAAAGAATCTACTGTTTAATCATTTGACATTATGAGATAAGTTTATTACTATACATCTGTTCTGTGCTGGGCCTTGCCTTTTTTTTAAGCTACGCAATTAAGAGTTCTTAAGGGTTCTCTAAAGTTCAGATGTCAGAACTGTTAAGTTGGTCTCTACACTGAAGATGAAAAAACTCCACAGACTAATAACTTCTGTTAAAAAACTGCAAAACTGGGAATGGGCTGAAAACCATGGGATTCCTAGGAACATAATAAATACCATCCATTTACACTGCAAAAGTGTTCTCAAAACTATCCAACAATTAAGTATCTGAAACATCTTACAGACACTACTCATACTTCCTCTGTGATCCCAGCATGCAAGAGGACTGCTGCAGTTCCCAGGGTTTGTTCCTCCCCCTCAGAAAGGAAGAAGAGCAAGAAGTGTTGAAGGATGGTTTCTCAACTCTAGATGTACTCCTGAGTCTGAGTTGGATCTAGAAGATAAACAGGTGGACGTGAAGGAGGGATGGACAGGTAGAGTAGTTTTTTTTGGGTCATGAGGGGCCACGATGTTGGTGACAAGTCTCGATATATAGAGTGACAGTAGCATATCCTTTTCCAGCTAGCATCAAGATGTAAAAAAATCTGTTTCCTCAGTCATCAGTTTTTTCTCTTTGAGCAAAGAAAACTTTTCTTCCCCATTACTCACCATGTAGGTGACAGAAGCGTGTTTGCTGATGGGCTTTTCAAGCAGAAACTCTCAGTCTATGGGAACCGAGTTCCACCACACTTGCTGAGTTGTACCTTTATGGATCTTTCCAGCACTGCAGTTTTACACATCACTACTCATAGCCAGAGACACCTGCAACCCACACGCTCTTGGCACACTGTTTGTGGGCTCTCAGCAGTTTAGCTGGACGTGGTCGTGAAGCAAGCAAAGTTACAGGAGGGTGTTACATAATGAAGTGACGAGTTCACACAGGCCAGCAGCTTTGCCTGCTGCTGCTCAAACCACAGGCACCACAAACAAGTAGCACAATTCCTGCACTTCTCTACAAAATGGTTCTGATTTGGCAGCATCACCTCTACTTTGTGTTCAATGACATAAGTGGAGAGCTGGTAAAAACACAAGGCAGGCTTGAACCAAGCTCAGGAAACACGGAAACTTTAGGATGCAAGTGTATCATCCCCAGCAGAGACTACCATTTTGCTCCTGGGAGGGGACTCAGAACTACACACAAGGAAAGAGTTCTAAAATCTACCACAAACAGTGTGTAAGCTATCCAGTGCAACCTATCTGAGGAAATGTTCTGTGCACTCCTGGCTTCAAATAATTCTGCTTACAATCACCAGAACTGTTCCTAGCCTTCCCACAGCACAGATGCATTCCAGGGTAGGGCGAGGCAAATGGTTATGAAGCTTACTCAGGTGTCATTTATTTCATGAAAGTTTGCAGGTTATTATAATCAAATGTCAATTGTCTGTAATTGTGGCATGCAATGGAAAATCCCTGCTAAGGACATGTTCTGCCACTTGCTGGTGAAGTACACTAACCCTCAACAATGAAGCAATACTGAAAAATAGTTCTGACATGTAAGCAGGTCTAGGAGTATAATTAACACATTTATTTTTATTTTTTTTCTTATGGTTTTGCTGTAAGGAAACTATCCTGTATTTTAAAAGAAAAGTCCCATGCAGAATTAAAGAATTGTTCCTCCTCAGTTCATTTACTAATCTAATTACTAATTAATAAAACTTTCTGCTTTAATAGCCTCTGTTTTGGCTTATCTTCAGTAACACACTGCATCATCTTGCAGTGATCTTGCAATACACAAATGTATCTGTGGCTTGTAAGTAACAACCAGAGCATAGAGCATAACTTGAGCTCACCCCAGATGCTGTTATAAGACACAATGTGATAGGGAGTTGCATTCAGAGCTTCAAAATTAAGTAATAACTACTTTTAAGGGGATCCTATGTGAGAAGAGAGGAGTAAAATTTGGTGTCAGAACTGTGACTGATCATTGAGACTGGGCTGCATGGGGCATAGAAGATGACTCATTATTTTAATTTTTTTTGTTCTTTTAAAATGAAGCAAACTAATGGATTTTGTACGTATTTACTAACCATATTATTCTGAGGAATTACAGAAGTGTGAAAATGGCTTGGCAATGCTAAAATTGATGAAGCAAGCTCTTAAAGAAAACTTAAAAAAATTTCCAGTAGCAAACATTTTTTTAACGTTAGAGCCTGTAGAAAGTAAAAGCACAATGACAGTTTGCATTTTGAAACTGAGGATGAAGAAATTCATATCAGAATCTAACCTCTGGGTCAGCTTGCACATAGATGCAGTAGACTTGCCATCACTTGTAGACTAAAGCTGAGGCTGATTTACTTTCTGAAAAGATGGTACAGTTCAAACAGTCACGCTGGGCTTGATGCAGAAATCAAATCATGTGGTTTTATGGGTTGTTCTATGCATATGGAAAAACATTATCTTTATCTACCCTTAAAATCCTGGAATCTTGTGGAAGGAAAAGAAGTTAATAGTATCTCAGCAGTCAAGTAATCAGGGTAGATTATGAGAAGACGTACTTGAAAAATTAAGAGGGGAGAGGAAAGGGAGGAATTTCCGCAAGAATTACATTAGCATGCCAGGTTGGTCTAATATTCCTCATTAATGTTTATATTCTCTGTGCACTGTATTTTTTTTTTTTATAGCTGGCCTACTGTAGATGAAAATACACACAAAGAAAATGTGCAGTTTCCTTGAGCCTGTGTCTGAAGAATTCTTACTATTCCAAAATTATCTGTACTGATTTTAACTGGGATGCGTATGACAAACACCCAGGTTACATGCAGGTTTTTTAGAAAAGCTGAATTCGGCTGATTTGTAGCAGTCATTCCAGTGATCACATCAGCACTTTTAAACACATTCACTGTCAGTTCCTGTAATGAGAAGTGACGTGAATATAAGACCCAGTGGGACTTACAAGTTTTTTCCAACCACTGATTGTATATATCACATGTATATACAAGGAAGAACAGAAATTATGGAACAAAACTAATTAAAGGTTTACTGGGGATAAAGGTCCATAACTCTTAAAGAAAGTGTACATGTATATGCACCTCTATAAAAATATAATTATGCATGCTGATCATTTTGAGAAACCACTTAATTTGCAAAATTATTTAATTCTGGGTATTCAGATCATTAGCAAAAGAGGACTTATTATTGTGTTTATTGGCATAATAATACATAATAATTTCTTATACTTGCTTGGAGAAGTCTACAACAATAGTAAAAACATTATTCCAGGGATTAATTATTCTCAGGATTAATGTTTTCACAGCTTGAACTGACATGATTTTAGCCATTGTATTACAGCTCTCCTCTTTTCCATCTGCATCTATTCACTTCTTTGTACTCCTGTGACTACACTTTAAACAACTCTGACCTTTGTTAAATTACTTGGTTAAGGCTGATTTAGGGGCACAACTTTATTATTATTAATATGCACGCCTGTAGGAAAATTGGAGAAATGCTCTGCAAAACCAGCATTTTATTTAGTAGACAGAAGAACAAAGTATTATGGTTTTGGCACAAATATGCAACTCTTCACTCATAGGATGGAGAATAATTGGTTAGCAGCTCTTCAAAAAAAGGACTGCAGAGTTATAAACTGCAAGCTGAACTTGAAATTACAGTGCTGGACCTGTGAGCAAGATTAAACATGGTCTGAAATTTCAGAGAAGACATTTAAAGAAAGAGTCTTATAATGATATAGATCATACACAGAGCACAAAAGTGGTTGAAGTTCAGCACCTAACTGGCAAACCTGCAAATTATTTTCAGAGACTATGAGTGGAAATGATCAAGAGTTACTGCAAATACATAGGAATAAAATAGCATGAGAACTCAACAGAATATATCCCTAGGTAAAGTGAAAGACACTAAGTGACCATAAATGCAAGGTATACTAACAAACTTACAGGCAAAATATATTTTGCTAGAAAATGGCCAGAGTAAGTATTGGCTTGCACAGAACTATAAGGATCAGGTCCCTGATGGTATCCTTGCAGGGGAGACACCTCCCTCTCTAATCAGCTTTTGCAGTCTTGGCAAACAAAAAGAGCTCACTAAAATCACACAACCTGCACAGCAGCTCCAGGGATTATGCAGAGCAGAAATTATCATTCAGATGTCTAGAGCAGATGCAAATATGATTTTTTTGGGCTTATTCTCTTGAATGGTATGTGTCTCTATGCTTAAAATAAGTTAATGTATTCCAGTTAATTTTTTATGTAACATGAATAGTTATATTTTAAGTATTTTTATGTAAAAAGAACCCAACAAAATTTAGAAAAAGATCCATTGGCCCATTTTTAGACTGACAACCCAAGCACCACATTCTCTCTCTGGATCCAAGCTTGCTCAAAATGTTCTCAGTATTGTTTTAATTGGTTTGATTTCTGTCCCACTCTCCTGAAAGAAATGCCTACTAATAGTTAACCAAAAAGTTACATAAAATGCTAGTATGCATAATTAAAAACTTGACTGAATGCTTGGCAAAACTGTGGTCATTTATCACAAAAAGCTATAAATAGAAGGAATATTGAAGAAAAAAACCAGCTAAACCTAATGAGAAGGTCTCTTTAAATGCCTAGTTTTTATCAGAAGCTTTATTTATTTGAAACAGTAGGATACAAAAGTTACCTTACATAGCTGATTAAACTTCACCATGGAGGTCACAGCTGAAGGAGTATTTTTTTTTTAACCTCCCAGATCAGTTCTCATAAATATTACTTTGCAATAACAACTCTGGAGATGACCTAGGAGCCAAAGTACCCTGCAGCAAGAATGGGAAGGGTAATATCCTCTCCAAGCAGACCCAAGGATCCTTTGGTGAAAAGCCAGTTCTCAGGTGGAAAGTACCCACATTTTTCTGGATTGGCCTGCATCTCCAACCCCTTCTCGCTTCCTACCCTCTGGCTCAGCAAACCACTTTCCCCCCAGTGCTCCCTCCACAATTCTGCCTGTGCCAACACAACTTCAGAGCCTCCTGGGGGTGCGTTTTGGCTGTGCTCTCGGAGGCTTGGTGCTGAGCCATGGAGAAAGCAGCTCAGGAGAGACTTTTTGAGCCGTGACTGCCATGCTCAGCACTACCAGGGCACCTTGTGTTCTGTACTGGAGGGGACAATTGTCTTCTGGGTGGGAACAGTGAAGAGTTGGTACCTTGCTCCCATCCCTCAAGATCTCTGATGGCAGACCAGTCAGGGCCAGCAGGCAAGGGACCCATGCAGGTGTTTGGTTTCACCATTAAAAAAGCCCTGTACAAACCAATGTGACTTTTTCCTCACAGCATGCTCTTGCTTGCCCTCCTGAACACTGTTGAGGACACTGGATCCTAAGAGAGTGAATGCAATTTATGACTTAGCAGAGGAAATAATCAGTGTATTGTTGGCATTAGCCTGGAAAGAACATTAAATAGAGAAGACTCACTGAACTCAGTGAGAGCACTGAAAACTACAAAAGTCCAAGAGAAAAACAGTAAGCACCAACAGTAGTAGCAAACTTGAAGTGAGCAAGGACAACAAACTACAAGTGCATTTGTGATGTGCTGTGGTGCAGAGAAAAAAATCCAGTTTTATGGTGTGCATACTGAAATAGTACTGCCCAGAACTGGCAAAAGGTATGGGTGAAAGGAACCTGATTATATCATTTATCTAGGAATTGCTGCCTTGTGGACAAACAGGGAGAAGTTAAAAGAAGCCAAACTTCTGTGGGTTTGCCTGACACACAGTTTAAAATTACTGGATCCAAAGTCTAATACTTGGACCTCCCTAGCTCCAAATATAATCAAAACTGATATGATGTGTGCATGTCCCTCTGATCTCACTGAGATACACCGTATCACTGAGGTTAAATGCACATTGCTGTGCTGTACTAGCACAGGGCCTGTGAAACCAAAAAAGACATGGAAGTTTCCTGAAGAATACGTATGAAACCTTCACTGTGACTTAAGAAATTGTTTCCATTGTCTGAATTTCTTTTCCAATGCCTCCAGCTAAATTAAAAGCAGAAAGAGACAATTTTTCAGAGGCTCTTTCAGCACATTATAATTAGAGATCATTTCATCATCTTAAACATCCTTTAGTGAAATAAATGCTTATTTGAGCTGCAGCATCAACAGCTGCAATGAACTGAAGTTATATAGAAATCTTCATGCACTTTGCTTCGAGCCAAAATTGTGTGTATTCCCATGGCCAGGGCCAGGGCTGTGACCACAGGTTCCAGAATGTCAGAGCAGCACCTGCCCTGTCTGCTGGCTGGGTCACCATGATGCCCACAAGTTCTTCTTATTAACACTCTCACACACGCTTCTGTGCATCTGTACCAACTAAATCCCACATAACTCTTTTGAGTGATGATAATTAATTATGGTAACTCCTGCTTAACTCTTTTTTAAACTTTTTTTTTATACTCTCTAATAATATTGGCAAAGTAAACTATTAAAGGTACATTATTTCCAGTTTGCTGATACAGAATGCAACCCAGAGATACCAAGATTAGAGCTAAAAACATTCCCCAACTTTTAAGTCCCTCCATATTGTATGCTTTTAGAATAAACTTGGACAGACAAACCCTTGTTGCTATTGTGTAGTGAATTATTATTGCACTGAGGAACACGCTGGTGCAATTGCTAGCTTGGTAGACTATTTATGTCAAGTTTGATCTCATAAAGGGTTTCTACAACAAACTCCTCCTGAATACCTTCAAAGTTCACATTAAGAACTCCTGCAGGATTTGAGCTCTTACTGATTTTCCCTCTTTTAAATACTCCTACCATACTCTGTGTCTATGATGGAAACAAAACCAAACTATATGAGAGGAGAATTGCAAGAAAAAAAAGTGAAAGGTGGAATATGGTGGTCCTTACAGACCTGTAAGTCTGACTGCTGTTGTATGCAAACACATGACAGCAGATGGAAAATAGCATAAAATACAGCTTGGGTTGATTAAAATGGGACCATGACTTTTAATGTTTCTCTCTTAACTGATTTTCCTGGAGATGTGGCAGATTTATGTCAAGTCCTGTAAGACATCTGATTTAGGAGCATATAGGAGCTTGCTGTTTTAAACTATAGAAGGTGTGGATTAGCAGACTTATAAGGCAGGTAATGAGACAGAGGGGATATAAGAGTATCCAGTGCTGAAAGGGAATATTGAGAGAAATCAATAGCATAAAGGAAATTGGAGAGCCTGTAAGAGCCTTGATAACTGGAATAAAATTAGTGAGAATAATATTTAGTGGTTCAAAGCAGAAGAATCTCCACTTGGCAGGTGACAAGTACTTCTGCTGAAAGGAGATTTAGTTGAGTCTGCACCTACACTGGGATGCAGGGGATTTGATTGGAGCATCTCATTATCTGCTGCTTTCTTCTGGCCTGTGTACCTGGATTTTTTCCAAGGAGTAATGGCTGTAAACTGGAAGAGGGTAGGTTTACATTAGCTTTTAGGATGAAATTATTTACAGTGAGGGTGGTAAGGCACTGGAAAAGTTGCCCAGAGGAGTTGTGGATGCCCCATCCCTGGCAGGGTTCAAGGCCAGATTAGATGGGGACTTTAGCAACCTGGTCCAGTGAAATGTGTCCATGCCCATGGCAGGGAGGCTGGAACTAGATGATTTTTAAGGTTCTTTTCAATCCAAAACCATTTATTGCCTCTACAGTAATTTGGATTTGCAAGTCCAGCTTGAAATAACATATGTGAAAGCGTGTTGCTCCAGACATCAAAGTTAATTGGAAGCATCCTGGATTTTCATCTGTATGGTGTAAGGAAAGTTAGTATAGGTTCCAAACAGGTTCTTAGTTCTTAGTACAGGTTCCAAAAAGCTGCTCCAGCCATCCAACACCACACTCCAGGAAGACTCTGGGGGGTTTCAGTCTGGCTCCCTGAAAACTCTTTTTTGGTGTTCACAGGAATTTCCATGGACTTCTGTGGACCAGCTCTGACACTGAGCTTCAATGCTCAGGATTCTCTGTGTAAGTAAGCGGCTGCTGTACGAGAAAGCAGATCACTGGAGCTGCCAGGGAGGTTACCTGGGCATGCAGCTGTCAGGTCTTGTGCAAGTGCCACTGGTGTGGGGATTTGCCTATGCAAATGTAGACACTGTGGAGTTCATCTAAACACAGACAGCTCCAACAGTTTGTCAAGCCCTAGAAAAGCTGTACAGGCGGTTGGAACAGAGCTATTCCTTTCCAAGCACTGATGGAACACCTACACCTTCAGTTAATATAACTAAATACAACAAGAAAACAAAGCCCATATAAACTAAGAGAAAATGTGAGTCTGCATAAAATTTCTTCATCTGTTTCTTCCCAAACTCATCTCTGATAGTTATCTGCACACTGGCCACACGCCAGAATGGGCTACATTGTGAAAGACATGCATATTTTAAATACATTGCATTGCTACACACGGAAAACAAGTTTCATGCCCCGACTGCTAGGGTCCAGAAAAAAACATTTTCTTTTTCCTAAAATATCATAAAACTCAAGAAAAGGTATCCTCTTTCATAATGTGGGGAACAAACAAACTCAGCAAGTTTCTGAATTAGTAAGCCAAAGGGGAGGGGGGCGGGAAGTGCATGACATCATTGCCCCAGTTAAAATTGCATTTCTTCATTTCAGGTTGGGGTTTTTTGTATGTTTTTGTATTTTTGTTTATTTTATTTTATTTTATTTTATTTTATTTTATTTTATTTTATTTTATTTTATTTTATTTTTGTTTTGTTGTGGGTTTAGGTAGAAGAGATATAAATTTAAATTTACAATTACATTTTTTTTCCTGAAAATACTTTAATGAGTCAACAAGATTAGAAATTTCCCAAAACATTCTTTGAGTAAGACGTGTAGAAGTTACATTAATTTTGACTAACAAGAGTTTGTCTGTCCTCCAGATAAAAGGCTGTCCCAGTTTGTCATACCAAGGAAAAGGCAGTTTCTTGAAGAAATGCCAGTTCACATTATCAATAATGCAAGTCCTGTGCTCTTGCAGTGTCCATCTCAGTAGACAAGGTGGAGAGTAACTACTGACCTAGTAATCTTGACCTAATGAGCTTGTCTCCATAAGAAACTGTAGGTAAAACTACACATGTAAACATCACTTCAGTCTATTAATACAATCTGAAATATTTCATTGGATAAATTGAATAAATTGTTGTCATTCTTTTTGCCTGAAACCTTCTTCTAAAAACAAAATGAAATTACCAAATAAAACACATCCAATTACAATTTTTTTCTCTCCTAATATGTCTCTCCATGACTAAGCTAACACTTGCCTACAAAGCTTAGCCTTGGGCTCTGCTGTACAGTCACCTCTTCAGTGTTTCAACATGCTGAGAACTTTTTTAAACTGGAAAAAAAAAATTGAGCTAGAAGAAGTTACTAGGGTTACTGTTTCTTGACTTCTGTTGATATGAAAAGAAGATTTAGGTACTTGTTAGGGTAAAACTATTCAGAGTAACAGACAGAAGAAGCTGTGGATGAGCCTACCTAATCCTTCCTCTATATAAGAGCATGTTAGACTTTATTACTGATGCACTGAACTTACCCTCAGTGGCACAGGGGTAGCTAATAATTCCAACCAAAGTGCAAAGGAAAGGAGAGCCAAGCATGCCAGAAACAATTGCCAGTAGGACTGCACATAGGATAAAACACTTCCCTCAGAAAACGGATGTGTCAAAAAATCTAGTTGATGTCAGCACTTTCAATACTTTTTCAAAAGTCAAAACTATAAAAGAACTTCTGGGTATCACTGGCTTTCTCATGATTTTTCCATTTCAGCCTTTTTTTTTCTCCAGTCCTTTCTCTTATGTCCTTTAATTCTTTTCAGTCTCTGGCTCCTTCTTAGACTTTGGCCTAATATGTACTGTTCTCTGACCTGAATTCCTAGATTGGCCCTTTCTTTTTGTTTGTCCTGTTTTTCCATGCCCTTTACCATGCTTTTTTGTTGGCTTTTTTTAATTAAAAACCAAAAAATATGGTTATTTATGAACCTTGGAGGATCAAGATTTATTGAAACTGTGGTTGGGCAGTGCTTGAAGCTTCATTAGCAGAATACTGTTCTGAAGACCAAGAACTCAACATCCTTCTAGTACTAATTAATTTTAGTTTTTTTGGTGGCTATTTAGGATCATTTTTTGATAAAAAGCAGAAAGGGTTACACTGCATGGTCAAAACTATTGAATTACATGAACCAGGTGCTTCACCTCATGACAGCTGGATATAAAGTGATGTCCTCAGCAAAAAACTCCAGGTCAGGAATTCACAAAAATTAGACACTGACCATTGCTTTTGAATGCTTTCCAATTATCTATGATAGCTTGGGACTACCTCTCTTAATAAATTTAGCAGATGGACTGGAGCTAGAAATGCAAAAGTTTTCCTGGACAGACCTAAAGTCAGTCTTCAGCATTACTGAGTACAATGAAACAGCAGCTTGCAAAAGTGTCCTTGATTCAGGAGTTTAGGTTAAACAGTAGTGGTGGGATTTATAACATGCTAAGGAGCATGTTGCAGAAGAAGACCAAGGCCAGTCTGTATTGGGACATTTTATCTTTACCAGAATCAAGTGATGGAATTTTAGTCCTCTTCAGAGACAAAAAACACAGCCCTGAACCACTTCTGCCACTCATAGCTGGCAACTTTAATCTGTTTTTATCTTCGGCTCTGAGAGAGCAACATCTCACATGCATTCCCATCAATACAGACACAGCAACTTTTGAATTATAGATTCCTAAAGTTATGCGTTCTTAAGTAAATAGTGACCCCTTAAATTAAAAGTGGCCAGCCAGACTCATACACTTGATTGAATCAGGAGTTATTAATGTGAAATTCTTGAGTTATTTATTTCTTTCTACTATTTGCAGCCTTTTCCGAACAGCACTGGGTGGTTTTTTTCTCCATTTGAAGAAGCACCTTTAGCAATGTTACAACAAGCTTCTCCCATTCTTCACATCTTCCATAAATTTTAGCTGACCCTGTGCTGGCTGCTGCTTCTTGTGCTGTTTCTCTAGACCCAACGATTTGGAGCTTTGGGCATCATGCTTCTGGTGCCTTTTGTTAGTACAGAACAGAGAATCACACAGCAATGGAAATCAGACACAGACCTTCGCTTTTCTACTGTGCTTTGTGCTGACTTTAATATACATGCTGATTCCCATGAGCTTTCATCCTTTTAACAGCAGGAGTAGGAAACCACTCCATCTGTATTTGGCATGAACTATTCAAAGATCACACAGCAGAAAATATTATAAATAGCCGGGGTCAATGTTGGTTTTGTAGTCACCTTGTGCATGCCACATCCACCACGGATGTAATGTGTACTTGGTTAACTCTACAGTGTCTTGCAAAGGCTGAGAGTTAAGAAACCCTGCCCTTGAGTGTTGGAAGGCCTCCAAGTGTGAGAACATGTTTTAAGCTAAAAGAACAGCATAAATGTACAGGCAGATAAGTAAGAAAGAAAAAAATGCTACAGCTGGCTCTTTAGCAGCCCAGAACAACATAAATGCTCCAAAAGAGACAGTGCAGGTCCTGCTCACAGCTGTGCATCCCTCCCCTCTGCAGAATGGATGCAGGCTGCTGTGGACAAGTAAGGGAGCCTCTGCTACTCAGGGAAGCTGTTGCATTTTGACAATAGGACACAACCTGTTTACATCTATTCTGCAGGAAAAGAAGGGTTTGCAGGCCAGGGAAACCACGACACAACTAACCATGCTTTGCCTAACAGAGTGCCCATCTCCAGTCCATGCATCCTTGTGTAGAAAGCCAACAAATGCCAGCACCTCAAGGAAAGAGAGATGTTTTTGCAGAGGATTAGGGATGATGAGCAAGCAGTCCAATTTTCCTTTGGAAACATTTGCACATGGGCCACTCCACAGAAGCAAGCACGTGTTCATCTCTTACCACCTGGGCTTCAGTGGAAATTCTCCTGGTTTTGTCAATCACAGCTTCATAATGAATAAGGGAGAGGATGAATGTGCCAAATATTCTGGCCACGTTCACAGTGGTCTTGCTAGCTCTGGCCAACACAGAATGATATTAAGATGTCCTCTATTTATGTGTATGTGGACTGAACAAGCAAGCAATGTGGTGGTAGCAAGGGCTGACAAAATATCCTTACTCCAGTCCAATTTTTCAGCCCGCCCTCTGTATCTGGCTCTCTGTGTGGCTATTTCTTAGTAAAAACTGTTCTGGAAAGCAAGATCTTCCTTTATTTTTGGAAAATAGTTTTGCAGTAATATCTCAGTAATTAAGGACAGAATCTAGTTAATAGCTGGAGACGGCATTTTAATTTATTCAATCTGCTTTTAAATGTCAGCAGTAACTGCACATTTGAAGTTCCGTTGGGCAACTGATTCCATAACCCCCAGTCATAATTAACCTGCAATCAGGGTAAGACAATTCAAATAACCTACCAAGATGGATCTTAGAAATGATCACAAACATTAAGCAAAAAATTAATGGTGGCTAGCAATGGCCATTCAACACTAAAAAAAAAAAAAAAATCATTAGTAGGAAACAACTAGTTCCATCACAGCTTTATTCTTTGGCATTTAGCTTTTACTAAGCAGAATATATTGGAAAGGACAGTTGGGCTCACCCTAAGCTTAGAAGTAGGAGCCAGCCCTCGGAATTTTGCCAGTGGGATTCAAAAACCAAAAGCAGCAACAGGCAGAAACCAAGAATTTAAACTCCTCTGCCCTCATTGTTCCTTCCTTGTTTACTTTTTCTATCCAGAAAAACAAATAAACAAATAATTTAAAAAACCAAACAAAAAAATCCCAACAAAAAACAAAAACACCAAAACAACCCAAACCCAGCCACAAAGTTCTGCAGATGACCTTCATGTGCTATTTGCAGTGTAGGAGGAGGCTGGAGGGAGGGGAAAGAGAAGCAGTAACTTTCATGTGCCTTTTGGTGCTAATCATCTATGTTAACCCCACTGAAATGCCTATTTCATCTTCACACCACGCAAGATGTCTGGAGTCCTTTGAAACAGAGATTAGTCACTCACACCTCAAGGGCACTACGATGTTAGCTGTATCTAGCTGCATTTAAACATTGAAACGTCTTTCTCATCCAAAGGGAAAACAACAAAATGACTTTTTGAATCCTGACTCACAAGGGAGAGCCACTTTCTGAATCAGTGCTACAACCTTTGGGCAATACCTGACTCTTCCTGGCAAGTGCTGCTTCTCTATAACCACTTGAGTGCCCCAACACCAAACATTTCTGAGAAGGAAGGATCAGCTCACAGAGGAACAATGAATTTGAAAAGCAAGACACAGCAAAAATAAAAATGAAAAAATCATAGTTTATAATAAACACACATTAAAATAACTTTTCTGTTCATTTGAGAATAGTGGGTCTGAACAATTTCACATTCTGAAAGCAGAGAATGGGAACAAGGAATGTTCCAAGATGACATAAGAATCTGGCAAGTTTACCTGTGCTCTGCTTCTTCTAGAGACTAACATGTGGAACTTTCCATCAAGGAGGGGGCAGAAATTTCCTTTATTTTCCCTCTTTTGTTTCTCTCCCTTAACTCTTGCTGTTGTAAGGAAACATCACCTTTTCAAGTTTTATGAAATACCTGGTATTATTCTTCCAGTTGGGAATGCATAGGATTTTCATAGAATTTCAGCTGTCAAAATACTTGATCACTACAACACGTATCTGTTGAAAGAAGCCAGATGGAAAGTGTAGAAGTTTCCAGCTTAAATACTGAACAAAAAACCTCACCAAAACTGGCTTAAATTGATGTCCATTTTTGTAACAACCACCTATGTTTGTTCAATTTTACATATCAATTTCCACTTTCCAATTGGAAAACTTAAAAAATATTTTATGGAAATATTTATTTATCAGTAATTCCCAATTTCACTGATAAAATAAGGGATAAAAACTTAGCATATAACTACATCATTAACTGTCACAAAGTGATGAACCTGGTGATAAAGGTAAATAGGATCCTAAATTCCGTTTAGATATCACACTACCAATGAAATATACGAGTATGAAGCCCTTTCTTGGCTGCATACTGTAGGGCAGTGATTTTTAGTTTAAAGCCAGATTTTTTTTATTTTCTTTTTAGGTTGCAATGATTACCTGTCTTGCAAGGTTCTAGTTTTGATAATTGGCCTGTGATCATCTCTGGCACAAGTTTCTCGGGGAATTGAACTTCCAGCAATACTGCACTCAGAATTCATACAAATATTCGATAGGCTGGTGAGACATGTGGTAAGAAGAAGCCAAAGAAGAAGCAAGACAGCCTAGAAAGGTAACATGGTTTGTAAATGGAGGAGCAGCAAGAAGGAGAATGAAAAATTCCATTTGTCTAACAGTGAGAGGCAGCAGTACACCCACTTGTTTTCTCTGCTTTCTTCCAGCCTTTCACCCTCCTCCTATAAACAAGCAGACACAACCCCCATCATCTTCTGTAACAGACTTTGTCATAGTCCTAAATATTTTAATATATACATAAATGCAGAGGGAAAGTTTGTTGTTTCCATTTTTCCAGCAGAACCCATATGCTCTGTTTCCATGTCTGTTTCTTTGAACTTTTTTTTCTGCGTGATCTACTTTTCTCCAACATGCATGTTTCTTGCACAACCATGTCTTCCTTTAGAAACCCTCCTATTTGTAGATATGCTTTTTCATCCTTTTTCTGCAACTACTCCTCATAGTCAAGTTCTGGAATGTTTCTTTCCCTCTGGGCTTGGTATTCATTTATCTCTTCTCAGAGGCAGAAATTACTTCATCATCCCCAAATGCAGGACACTAGGCACACGCAGATATGAGAACTATGTTGTTTCTTACAGGAAAGTATTCCCAGGCTGCTAAGTCTCATGGTCCTCTATAACAGAGACTAATGCTGCCAATATACTAAAATCATAGTGATTCTCCAGGAGTTCCCATCTGATTGGAATTATCCTGAAAGACACACTCCCAAGCTCAAGTAACAGAAGACAGTCCCAAAGATGAGAGACAGGAGAATTTCCCCCAGGCCCAGAACCCATTCCATCATTCTGAAGGAGCCTTCTTGATACTGCAGATGTTTCATGCTTTAAATAGAACACTTTTTAAAATGAAGAACCTTCTCTTCATACTTTAACTTCCATGAACCCTGAGCAAGAAATTCTTTGTAAGAATCAGCCAAGCTTTACACACCCCACTGTAAGAAAAGCACTGCAAGTTTATCTCAGATTTGCAGGGCGAGCTCATGGTACACAAGCAAAACAACCTCCACTTTTCCCTGGCTGTCAATTTCCCAAGCTCATTCATCAAGGTTGGTTTAATTTTCTTAACAATACAGAACTGTCAGAAGCCGTGAAAAAGCTGATTATATATATTTTAATTTATTTAAATAACAAACCAAAAAAGAAAGGGAATGAAAAAATGAGAAATCCTTTGTCTGAAGACATCTAAATCTGAAACAAAAAAATTCTGTAGAAACCAGCTATCTCTATTTTAAGGTGACAAAATATTCAGGACTTCAGATCATATGCTTCTCATTTCCCTGTGGCTGTTCTTAAACTCTGAAATAAGATTAGATAAAATTTATTAAAAAAAAAGACAAGAAACAAACCCCCTCCCAAAAAAACCAAACCAAAACAAAACCACCCCACCTCATATTCACAGTTTAACCACACATCAACCTTAAAACACTCATGTTTTCTAGCCTGTGCCTATCACATAGGTTAATAACTAATCTCCAGAGGATTGGAACAAAGGCTCTTTTTTTTTTTAACGTTTTAGTACCAGTTTCATCTGAGGGGGAATTGCTGGGGAATTAATTTTTCAGAGACTCAGCCAGAGGAGGGCAGGGGCAGGGCAGGAGCGCAGGCTGAAGAAGCTGACTCTGCTTCACTGTCTAGCCCATGGCTTCCATGCACTGCTGGAGGACTATGTGGCTATGGAGGATAAACCACACTCTCCTAGAGATCAATTCACTGCTGGAAATCTCAGCCATAAAATTTACTTAAAAAGGAATGCTAAACACAACCGGGCTGCAGTATGCCCACCTACTCAATTACGGCAAAAATTAGAGGACACTCCGCCCACACGTTGCAGGAGATATTAACTCTTTGTAGCATGCTGAACTGCAAGTTTAAATCTGGATATCTGGGGAGAGGTCTGGACAGCTCTTCCAAGTTGGCTAAATAATTTGCTTCAAGAGCAGAGAGTTAGGCTGGTTTTCCCCTGGGAAAAAATGTTTTGTGACACTATTCTACAAAGAAGCTGTGTGGTATCCTGACCCACCGCTGGTGAAAGCCAGCCCCTATGGTGCAGAATTTCAGGAGAGCTCATCAGATGCTTCTGGCAACTATCTGCCAACTGTGTTGCACATGGACAACCTCATTAAATTCAATTAAGCAACCTTGCAGCTGCAAGCAGGGCAGACACCCAGGCTGGGATTTGAACAATGGGGATTTGTACAGCATCTACTTCCAATCAAGGCCAGGATTTGGATTCAGCACCTTTTATAAGCAACACATGCACACATCACAGGATACAAGAGTCCAAGTTATAAGTCGTATTCCTTTCTTTTTAGCTCACCTGATGGCTGATGGGTGCTACTTTTCCCAGTGAAGATACACTTTGCGATTGTCCTAACTGTGGTGGAAAGCAGAATCAGATGGAAAACCAAATGTAGCAACAAACCATGGAACCGTTATTCACTGTCTGATGGCAAGGAATAGGCATAGCTGCCTTGGAAAGTGCACACCTAGCCACATAATCATTCTACAATTGCTTCTTAATGCAAAGGATAAAGCCTTTCACCTCCTTTCAGCCTTTTCCCATGGCCAACGCTACTGTTCTGCAATAACTCATCTCTGAGTAACAAAGTAAACAGCATTACAAAATAATTTCTGAAGCCAAATATCTGATAAAGATGATTAATGTCTCATGAAATGCCCAAGTCATATTTGCAATAATTGCAATATTTGAGATGGATAAGAGGAGAGAATTATAGGATTTGCTGTAAGGCTGAATTATCTACAGGAAGTTCATGTGAAAGTCATGCTACCATCTAACTCGCTGGTACCTGCCAGGCGTACTCCTTAATAGCTTATTTGCCTTCTGGATTTCTGAATTAGAACAGTTAGAGTTTTGAGATAGATTTTTTTTTTAAAGCTACCTTCATAAACACCCTCATTCTTGAGAGAGACTGTATTGGTCTAGAAACTACAGGAATCTTTCCCAGCGAACAGAGTTTTGGGATATTCTTGAATGGCTGCCCAAACCAAAATTTCACAATGTTTGTTCAAGACAAAGTTTGCCTGCAAATACAATGTACTTTCAAAGAAAAGTGACGTATTTCTTCTTCTGAACAACTCACATGGGTATGTTCTGTAGTATTCCAGCACAACAAAAATCTAAATAGTTGGCACATGCTTTGGGGGAAAAAGGTACTGTCTTAGAGGGCTTTGACCACTTCACATTACATAGTCCATAAACTGTGAAGACAATTATGGATAATTTCCTTTTTTTCCTATGATGGGATAAAGAAACTCTTTCGTTTATAATCATAGATTGTCTTGGTAACCAGCTAATACACAATATGATAACATTTGATGAAAGAACAATACAAAAGAGACGATATTACTGTTGGCAGCCACCTACTCCAGAGTTCTCATATTTATTCAAGTAAAATTATTACTACATCATTTTGTTAATAATGACTGAACACTTTGTAAGGATTGTTAAAAGCTAAATTCACAACTGGAGTTGTTCTGACTGGACATAACTGTTTTGTTTTGCTTTTGTGATGCCTTAAGGTTCTCTCTCATAGTCAGCCACTTCTCCGGTGCTAATGAAAAGCCTTGCTGCAAATACTCCAATTTAATTATTATTCTGTGACCGCTCCTATACCCCCCAGCCCCAAATTGCACCAACATGAACACCAGTGGCAAACAAGCACAAACAGGGCATGAAAAAGGTCAAAGAGAATTTGTTTTCAACTTTAAAAAAGTATCTCTGTAAAACTCTTAGCACTAGCTGAGTCCTTATAGCCTGTAGAATTTTCTGTACTCCTACAAAATGCTCATTTCACACGGAGAGGCAAGGAGGAAATATCTGGAAGAGGAAAGCTGGCACTTAGGATGATCCTTCTCCAGCCATTCGTGTCAATCATGTGAAACTCCAGGCTGCCTTGAACAGTCACAGTGTAGCAGGACAGGAACGTGGACAGACTTCTCCCCCCATTTCCAATGCAAACAAGTAGAAACAGGGAAACGCCTTGCAGGCCCAACCAAGCACAGACAGGTGCACAGGGGATATGGCTGAGCCACCACACTCAGGTTTTATACACAGTCATCATTGTCTTAAGGTATGCTGCAATATCCAGCCACTTGCAGCTGCCACCAAAGATCCTGGTGGTTTAGTACATTCAGACTTGCATCCAGACTGTTTTTACCCACCAGAAGACTCAATAAGTAGCAGAAACACCCTTACTTGAGCCCTTCCTGTGACTGCAAAATCCTGGCGCAGGAGGAGATGGAGCACACCTTGCTCCAAAGGCAAAACACAGGGAAAAGCACAGTTGCCAGCGCTCCTCTGCCCAGTCACCACAAGTGCTGCGGCAGGCGACACTGACAGAATGGGCATGGCCTTCATCTGCTCCTCCATGGCTATCCAGAATGCCCTTGAATAAATCCCTTGTTAGGAAAGATGGAAGCGGGTCTGAAATCAGCTTAGTCACGATTGCTGATGCAGTTGCACAGCGCTTGCTGAAACAAAGAAACCTTTCCTACCCCCACCCAATCTGATACTACACAACCCTGGTCTGTAACAATGCATTTTTGGAAGTACTTGTCAAGAGCAACAATTTTGCTAACAAAAACTATGACAGAGGAACATTAGAAAACAAGGAAGAATGAAAACCTGAAGTAAATGAGACTTTGGAAACTACAATATTTCTTTTATTTACAAGGAACAAAGAACCTCAGGTGTGTCAGGAATAAATAGAAATCAGCCTCCAGCCTTCACAAATGAATAATCATGTGGAGAAAACATAGTGTTTTTGTTAAAGAAGTAATTTGCAATTAACTCAGGAGCAAGAACTATTTATTCTAGAGCCAATCTAGTGAGGTTTTTAAAACTGGCATATTCTGATCTCATCTGTTTCCCTATGGGCAAAGAAGCCGATCTTGAGCCTTCCTGCTGCAGATCAAAGTGATGGCTACAAATGCTACTAAAACAAAGCCTCCCCTAGTGTCGGGCAAAACAGGATAAAAAGCAAACAAGCAGAAGTTCTGCACAAGGATATAAGACAAAATAGGAGAGTACTTCTGCCATGCTAAGAAAGCTGAACATCTACTAGATCTTGGATTTCAACAAATACAAGATTATTATGATAGGAGGCTGGTTACCATATATGCGTCAACTCACTGGGGAATCCGATTTTTATTTTCCTTCCTGTTCAAGGGACAGTTGTTCATATATTTATTTGCATTGCCATAACGTGGAGATGCAGGCTGTGATCAGAGGTCCATTGTGTAAGGTGCTGTACACACAGTTTATCAAAACAGCCTCCGCTTCAGAGACCCTCCAGTCTAAACAGGGAAATTCTAGAAGTCCCGAGGGGAAACAAAAGCTTGTAAGGTTTCCAAGACAGAACCAGAAAGTCTTTGGAAAAGCATCTTTGGGTGGCATTTCAGACTAAACGGAAATCTTGATGTTCTCATTTCAGTGATATATTTCCTTGGGTTTGTGTCATTAGAAATCTTCCCTGTATTTTCTCAGCAATTAGATCAAAACAGTTACAGATAATAAAAATAAGGCTTGAAGTTTGTGCCCATGGTGAAACCTAACTAGAGTACCTTTCTGTCAGAGAGATAATGAATTCTCACAATTCCTTCTCAAATATCAGGCACTAGAAATTCCTCATTTACTTCTCATCTGCAAACATTATAAACTAACTCCTTGTTACTCCACTACTTGTTCCATCTTTCTTGAAGATCAAGAGAACTTGGAAAAGCAGAGAAAACTTGTCCAGATGAGTGACTGTTGCATGGAAGAGAGAGCAATAAAAATTCTGAAGGCAATACTGGGGTATTTTCAAAATCAAGGCCTAAAAATATCTTGAGAAGGACATTTTGAAAATAACCTTTTCAAAAACTGATTCCCAGATTTATTTGTGTAAAAAAAAAATAATAAAACAACAGAAATAGTGTTCCTATACAAGTTATCTTGCACCCATTTAGAGAGAAAATTATTAAATATAAGGCACAATGAAATGTCACCCTCTAAACATAAACATGCACTAGAAAGAGAAGCGTGACCATTTTAAGCAGAAAATAAATAAATGGTGGGCAGGAGACAAGGAGTTTAGGGAGATACGTTTTACTGTGAGTGCTGCTGTTTGAGGGCATATTCCTTCTTCTCTGTTCTAGAAAACAAAAGGATCAAAGAGGGAACACAAAAGCTCAAGGGTAATGCCAAGATGATGCTTACCTTTGTGTTCATACAGAATCACAGCACCATGAAGCCCCTTGTCTTTGAACCTCCTCTCTTTTTCCAGCAACAGCGTGCTCCCTTTGGTCTCTGAATGGACTTACAGATTCTCTACAAGTCTGGAAAGAAAGAGATGGATAGACTGAAAAGATCCTTTCTCCTCAGCTGTGTGGTTGGTAGAGCTTCATCACTTAAAAATAATTTCTCCTGAAGGGACTCCAGATATGCATTAAACTTCTGCCCTACGTCTTGTCAAGAAGTGGAGATTGTATAAGGAATGTCATTTCTGCTGGGATGTGCTGGAGGACAAGGTGAGAAAGAGGAGAGAGAAAAAAAGCGGCACATTTCTCACTGGTTATTCGGACCAAGCTGCACCCCCTTAGCCTTACACTGTCCTTACACTGTTCCTTACATAAGCAAAACACATTTACATTCCTATAGAAATACTGCTGCTACATCAGTGGACAAAACCCTGACATGGAAATTCACTGAACTATTGGAATTTAAGGGAGAAAAAATTGTTAAAGAATTCACAAGTAGTACTTAACTGGTAGAAGACATAAATGCTAGCCACTTTACCACTTATGTAGTTAGGTTCTGATCTTCTGTTTCAACAGTTGAATATAGTAAAAATACTTCACTAAGGTCAGATATGCAAGTGTTTTCCTTCTAAGCAAATAATGGCATAATCTACTTTGGCACTGCTAAACCATAAGAATGCACCATAAAGAATTTCTCTTTTTTGCATACCATCTTCTGAGTTACAAAAATGTTAATCCCTGCTAGAACTGGAGGAGCTAATTTTGTAAAAAGCAGAACATGCCTGATTTAGTAAAGGGATTTCTGTTCTGAAGCTTTCAAATCTCTTGTTCACCTTCCTGTCAATCACAGACATGAATCAACCTTTTAGTGGAAGCAACGTCATCTAATCTGGAGAGAGAAAAAGAGGTATAAAAAAAAGCTAGTTCAGCAGTATGGCACAGCAATGTGCTGTGTTCCAGACGTGAGATTCTAAATTCTCTAGCTGACAAATGACCTTAAAAAGTACATAGATGTGAAGAGCACAAAGAGAGATGACAGCCCAAAGTATTTGAAAGAAACTGCAAGTCAGGGACTTGGCAGTAGGCAGGCTGATCTGGCCAACTTCACCACCGTCAGCCTCTGGTAGCCTTCCACTTCAAAGCAAGGAGGAGACTGCAGGGCTGTTGGACAAAATCCGCTAAAGCATTGTCATGTAGGTGTTTTTACAAATCTTGCTGATACCAAGTCCTAGACAGCAAGTGTTTTACCAAACATGGATGCAATACTCCTTCAAACCAGCTGCTTCGCCCCTGTGTAATTGAAGTCATTTGTAAGACTGGCTTCTAGGAGGTTTTTTCATTTTTGTGGGGTTTTTTGTCGTTGGTTGGTTGGGTTGGGTTTTTTTTTTTTTAAACTTAAACTGGTTAGGAAAATGATACTAAAATATGCTGAATGCTTAAGCCACTGCCATTAAAGTGGAGCTAGATATTTGATATGGAACAATAAATTACTGAAATTTTAAAAATTACTGGAACAAACACTGACATTTTAACAAAGCACTGAAGAAATTAAAACCTGGAATGTCATACTTTTATTCTTTATTACTTCATAACTCTTTGTCCAACCATATTATTTGTCCCTTGAGCATTACCTAGATCTACTATAAAATCTATACAGTAGACAAAGAGGTTCCTATGCTTTGAATCAGCTATTCTAATATAGGAAATTCTTTTTTTGTAGTGAAGTTTTAAGGCTTTGAGAAACATGCAGCCTTTCCTATAACTTATACAGGAATAAACTTAAACACTAAATTCACTAAATTAAACCTGTTATTGCCAAGGACCACAATGAAGAGAGCTATTTATTCAACATGCTTTCCACTAGTGTCAAGGACTAAGGTCATGGTTTATGGTTGTTTCTTATGTAATGAACATGAAAGATGCAAAGGATCCCATTTTAGGATAGAATTAAAATGAGCTATTTAATATACTAAAAGCTAGTGCACACTGTGTTGCAAGTCCACAGTGTTCCACAGTGTCAATTGCTGCCTAAGCCATTAAAGAAATTAAATGGATTAGGTTTCAAAAACAACCTGCGAGCTATTGAGAAACAATTTCTGCTGCCCCTCAAGACAACCTGTGTATTACCAACTGCATGAAGATTAGGGTAGCCTGAAACCCTCCCTTGGCTGCATACCAGGTGGGAACTTGCACCTCAAGCCTTGCAGCCTAAATATCTAAACATGAGGCTCTTATGAGCTTGAACCACCAAGTGAAGCTCTTTACGTCCTTCAGCTTCACACAAAGGCCACATAATGCCACGATTTTACATTCTCTGAGTACCCACAAATCAGGCTGACTGTAAAACTGGCCTAAGTTTATGCAGAAGATGCAAGCTACTACTGCTCAGAACTTGTAGTCTGCATGGAAATAAACTGTTATCTGCCCAGCTGCAGACAGTGGCAAAAATTTCCTACCTGCGCATTTCCTGCATGATTTTTTTTTTCTTGTTCTCGTATGTCTTAGCCTATTCTGTGGTAATTGATTACCACCACCAGGGAGATAAAACTGCTCTTCCCTGGCAAGCACAGGAGAATTTCAGGGATAATTAATTAACATTTTATTATGAAAATAGGTATTCCATTACAGCTGGAATTTTTCATAGCTTTGTATAATTATACAAAGACTTAAACTCTGGTTCAGAAATCTCACAACCACAAATCACAGGAGGCTGGAAGCACATCACTGCTACTTGCCCTCTCCATACGCTATTTCCTTAGACATCCACATTTAAAACCTTTGGAGACAGGATTCAGGGACAGAAGAAAACTTAGTTTGGCGTGGCACAGCCATTCTTTTGTGTAAGAGAGCACAGCTTTAGGAGGATATTTTTACACTATTTACTTTATTTTCTCCAAATGCCAGTCCTGTCAGGATGCTCTTCCATGAGGTGTAAAATATGCAAGCAGATTCAGTGCTAGAGGAAAGGTTTCTGAACAGAAAGCTTGATCCCACCAGATCATGCACAGCCAAATTCTTGATTCCAGTAAAGGGTTGAATTCGGCTCCAGGAAAAATGGCAACATAGATATTGTGACAAAAAGCAGGATCCCATTATGAGGTAAAAATTGAAGGAACCTGAAATAGTATATGTGGAAAGGAAAACTGGGCCCTGTCCTGGTCTTGAGATTTTTTTTTAACATGTAATTATTCCCTCCACATAAAATTTTCAGGCATTTTATAATAAAAATCCACCAATAAATAAATATTCTTTTTATTCAGTGTTTTCACCTTCTACGAAAACCAGAGTCTTGTGATTAAAGAAATTTAAAGTTCCACCAATGGGTCACCTTTTCTTTATCAGCTACCACAGTCACTTCACTTACTGGCTTGGATTCTGCATGTTTCTGCAAGCACCAGTCCCTGCAATCTCCAACACTTCACACTGATAAGTCTTTGCATAAAACCTAGTATGAAAAAGAAAATAAAAGCTTGAATACTAGGAAAATATTCCTCCAATTTTAAGAAAAAAATACTTTTTAGCTATGATAAAAAATTGCTATCCCCCATTTCTATTAAAACAAAAAGGCAAAAAATGCCTGGAAAACAAAACTGCAGACTTGTGTGTCTAAAGCAGTTACCACTGGTGCCTATCCAGGCTTTGAAGGATGGTTTTCCCATGGTCCCATGTCTCAGTCTTCTTCCATGTTTATTACAGGTGCCTAATAAAAAAGGAGTTTGCAATGGTACTTTTCCCTGTGACTAACTTACTTTTCCCTCTGAATATTTATTTTAGAAAAGATGCAGAAACTTATCTTTGAAAATTCTATTGCTCCATCAAATTTAGCTAAAACAACGAGTTCAAAAATTTCCAGGAGGGTTGTTCAAATGGGTATAGCACATATAAGTCTATGGGCCCACAGGGAGTAGTTTAGGCTCAGTTCTCTAAGAAATACAAAAAGAGAAGAAATCCATGCTCAAAGGTAGGCTGAGTGTCCCCTGCTAAACTGGGCTGAGAGCATTAAATGGTCAGGCCACCAGAGAAGAGGTGTCACAGGGTTTACATAACGCAGCTCTACTGCCAGCAGGAGCAACGATCAGGAAACAAGAAGGTGGCAGGAGACAAGGAGCAAAAGGAAAGAAAAGTTAAAAAAAAGCTTTGCTAGCTGATCTGGTTGATTGATGTGATTAATTGCCACCCACACAGGTAGGTGTTGCTACTGTTTATTTAACATTCTGCCAGCAACAAATGTTTGGGACTCCTGGTTGCTTCATGGACTTTGTCTACCTGGAAGTCAAAACAAGTTGTATCTTATGCATCATCACTGACTAAACAAAACATCAGGAGTGCAAGATAAACAATCCTAAACAGCTGGATGCAGGGACAGTGCATGTTCTCCCCACCTGCCAAGGAGCTAGGAGCAGTGGGATCCATCCAGCTCCTTACACAGCTCCTTCTCTTCTGCTATGCCTCCTTCTCAGAAAGATGCTGGTATACCACCAAGAACCCCATGGCTATGAGTACTCCTAGAACCTTTGGGCTTGAAGATTTTAAAGTAATCTGTTTTGTGTGCTGTTACCACTGGGGAAGACAAAGAGAGGGCAAAGGGGAAAAAATTACCTACCAGGACTGTTCTACTGAGGAAAGAAACTGAAATTCAAGAACATATAGGTATTGTAAAAGATGTTTTGGAGCAGGAACCACTTTGATTTTGTTGGGTTTTTTTTGTTTCTGTACTTAAACATCATGCCTGAATTGCTTAATAGAAACTATATAGAATAGTTTAATAGAATAGTTAAATAGAAACTGCCACATTTACAAAGAATAGGTAAACTTGCAGACTGTAAAGTATTCTAACATAGAATAAGCATATGTATTTTTATTCCACTAATAGAGATTTTGAAAAATCTCTTCCAACTTTAGTCATGTCTGAGAAGTATGTTTTGAAAACATCTCTGCAAGTGTTCAAAGATTGAATGACTGTTCTCTTTTAGCCACTGGCATATGTAAAGATATGTTACCATTCCTCTGTCAGTTAGAGCAGCTAACATTTCAAGTATCAGTAATCAGTCTAGCAATCTGATTTATTCTCACCAGTTTCCACATATTAAGCATAGCAACAGTATGCACCAAGGAAACAATAACTAGAGCCATGTCAAACATTTTTCTAAGGTTTCATTTCCAGTCTAGCAAACAACATTTTTTCACCATGCCAGGACTTCCCAACCTCTCACCAAGTCTGGAGTACACCTCCTTTAGTAATACACACAGCTGCATGCCTGTTCTCAAGAAGCAACATGCACTTAGAAACTCACTCTAGTGCAAAAGAAAAACCTAACTATAAGAAAACATACTTTCAGTCAATAGTCAATTCCCTAGAAGAGAGGAGACATATGAGACAAAAAGGCAAATTCATCAGCAGATCTGTTAAAAAAAGAAAAGCCATGGAGGGAGCTTGGAGCACTTTGCGTCACACTCCTTCAGTGCTTTATCTTGGCCAGGGAACATACCGAGTATGGATTTCCCAGCTGAAAATAGGTATCTATTGTTTTCACTTTTGGTTAGAGGCCAATTAGTTGTCAAACATGGTCATCACAAAATTGCTAGTGTGCATGGCAAAGCAAAAAATACTTTTGTTACATGTTCATTTTGTCAGAAACAAATTATAATGAAAGAATTTCCAACAAGGATGGGGCAAGGGTTATATTGTCTTTCACAGGGTAATCAACATGCAAACCTTCCTGTTCAGCTAGGCTTGAGCTGATGAGGAAAATGGGTGGGGATTTATAGAAGACTCGTGTGTAACACCCAGAATAGGCGTTACACAGAATGCTTTAAATACTACAGGACAACACCTCTTTCATAATTACACCACCTCCTGATATGGATTCCAATATATATAGTCAGATGCTGAGATTTTTCTTTTTGTTGTCAGTGACATTTGCAGAGGACATAAAGAGAGCTGCGTTGTCACAGGTGAGTGAGGACAAAGCTGCACAGTACCAGAAAGGATCAATCTGCACTAGCACTGAGCAGCAACAACAGATTTGAGATATAACACGTGCCTGCTTCCGCCTATTAGGATTGCGGCATTCTTTCAGCATGTAATTAGCACTGCTTACCTGTCTTAGCCAATATTCCTCTGCCTAATATGTGGCATTAAAACTAATCACCCAAGTATCACAAATGCCACATTTCCAGGTCAGGGATATGCAGTGCCCAACCACCCAGTCCTTCATACCAGCCAACATGACCGTCAGCAGAATAGTTTTCAGTAAGAACACTCAGCACCTCCAGGCCTAATGAGCAGCTGTTTGGGCAGGGGTTTCCAGGCTGCCCTTGGAGCCCAGCTGAGGTGTGGCTATGTCCAGCCTGCCAAGACCTATCATGCCTGAGGCTTCTGAGACTGGTCATCGCATGTGTACAGTGCAGTGCAGGATGACGAACAGCTGATGCACGGCTGACCCTTCTTATTATTGCTTAAACCCTTAATCATTTGCTTTGCCTGGCCACAGCAAAGCTAACCATTAGCACCAGAGACAATGGCTACTGAAGGCACAAGAGCTCTGGGCTACCTGTGTAAATAGATCTCCAGAAGGTTAGCAAAGGCCAGTGACCATTGTGGTCTACCAGCTTCTTGTGGTTTAAACCCAGCTCAGCCCCACACAGCCACTGTGGAATGGGGAAGCACATCAGAAGGGTAAAAGGGCAAAACCTCATGGGCTAAGATAAAAACAATTTACTAGGGAAAGCAAAAGCTGTGTCCACAAGCAAAGCAAAATAAGAAATTAATTCACTACTTCCCATCAGACATCTCTTCAAGAGCAGGGCTCTGTCACACATAACGATTACACGGGAAAGCAAATGCCATAGCTCAAAATGTCCCCCCCACCTTCTTCCTTTCCTGCAAGACCTTGTCGTTGGGAATGGTGCTGTGTGGTACTGGGATCTCCCTTTGGCCAGCTGGGGTCCTGGCTGTGTCTTTTCCCAGCTTCCTCATTGCTGGGTCAGAAGGCAGAGCAGAAAAGGCCCTGATGCTGTGCAAGCATAGCACAGCAATAAGTAAAAAAACCCTGTGTTTTCAACCCCTTTCACCACAACAAATCCACAACAGAACACCACCCAAGCTACTATGAACAAAATTAACTCTTTCCCAGACAAAACCAATACACAGCTGAAGAAGAGAGTAAAGGGAGACTATATATTTTGCCCATTATAAAGAGATAAACTCATGCCTACATCAAACCTAGATGTGACTCTTCCACACTGGTGTTGTTTATATCCCACCAAGGATAAAAATCTCCTACATCTACAGCATCAACTTCTGTTCCTAGGCAGGGCTTCATTTCCTAAGAGCACCGAGTCTGCACAAGGCTGCACTTGCCCTACTGCCCCTTGGAAGGCACAAATTCTTCCCTGCTCACTGAGCTGGTGTGCCTGCTGATCTGGCAGCATGTCCTGGGTGAGACAAATCTGCTTTGGAATTTGTGTTGATGGAAGGGAGAATTAGCGCATAAGCCCTTGTTTTTACTTCATGTACAGTACATGAAATTTGAATGATGGATACTCAGCTTCTTGGACAGGTTTAGCTGGAGACACCCAAACCAAATTCCTTTTTCCTCTTATACATCTTTTTTATGTTTACCCCAAGATGACATTACACACACATGTTTGTGTTCTCTCTACAGTGGCAGGTACCATGTCTAATGCTCTGTTCCCACCATGTGCACAGCTGAATTTGTATATTACACAAGGCATGCCATACAAGTTTATTTTCAGTTACTTAAGAGGATGTTTCTCCCTGAGGCACAGTTTCTGTTTAGCTTGTTTAGATGCCACAAATCCAAACCATTGGAAAAAAAACCCCATATATATATAGTTGAAGAACATAAAACCAGCACTGTGAAAGACTGCCCCTGGGAGGGAGCAGATGCAATGCAATTTTAAGAATTAAAACTCCTGCAGTTTGCCAGTGCCTTTGATGATGAAAGCAAATTTTATTAAAGTGACAGCGGTTGATTTCCTGTAACTGCACCAATGTCAATTCTGCAAAACAAGACCAGTGAATAAGTATATATTTAAAGGAAAATAGAATTGACACATTGATACAACGTTAAGAAAGGCATCAGGATCTTCTGCCTCCCCTTCCACAAACATTCTTGTGTCAAGGCTTCCTTCCTGCAGCAGGCTCACCTTCACTAGTATCCTCTTGCCTTTGCTTTTCTCCCAATAGCAGGCCAGAGGAAGGGACAGTCTCCTCTAGTGCAGTAGGTTAGCTGCTCTCATGTCCCAAAATAGCAACTTGTTCAACTGACACAAAGGAAAGAAAACATCCTTGCATCCTGTCTTGCTGCCAGCTTTCAAAAGGTAATTAAACATCCCCCTCTTTCAAAGAGCAGTTCTCCAGAATCACAGCGTTTGAGCTCTGATGTTGTCAAACAACAGGGGGTTGCTTAAGCTTTGACTGACCTTTTCAAAGACCTACAAGCAATTTAATGGGAGCCCTCCTTAGTGGTGACAGAAATGTTCCATTATCTGCTTCCTACTTTTTGGGTTGCTTGGGTTAATGGGGAACTTTAACTCTCATGGTCATGAGAGCAAAAGCAAGCCACTTCAGGCAGACTTACATTCATCTGTATTATCAGTGCAAAGAAAAGCTTTTCTGTGCAAGATTTTGTGTTAGCTTGATCACATAAATTTTGTTTTCCCCGATTCTGTTCTATTCACCTGCCATTTATTTATTATCCTCAACAAATTGTAATACCTAGGTGCTAGAATAATCCAATCCCACTTCCAAACTATGAAATTGTGATCTCCACGTGTCCCAAGATCATCTGTCCATCTCAGAGCTGATGATAGGAGGAATTGTCTCTGAAAGACCTGCCTAGCAGTCAAGCTCTGTTGGCATCCAGTGCACCATTAATCAGTTCCACCTTCTTCTTTCCTATCCTACACAGGAGATGTTGCAGAGACAGAAGAGAGGGGTCGGGTAGGCAGATGCTATGCTGGGTGAGAACCTCTTGCATAAGGAAAATTTCTTTCTTTGTTTTCAATCCACTCAAAGCAAAAAAGCACTAGGGAGCAGAATTCAGCTCAAAATTGATTCTACAATTCATGTTTGTTTTCCTTCTCTTTCTGTTTTTTCTTCAAACTGAGTCCAAATGCTGGATCAAATTCTGCAGGCTGCAAAGCAGTAAACAATGCACTCATTCCAGGCGAGATCCGCTCAATTAAGAACCAATAACTTCAGCTGTTTCATCATTTTATTGTTTGCTGAAAAGTCTCTGGAAGACAGGCCCCCAGAGAATCAAACCTTCACAGCCAACAAGAGATGAAGAAGTTATACTTTTTCTGTTCTTGGACTAACTCAGGCAGGACTCTTTAATCTGTAAAGTGGAAATGAGGCCCCTGCCATGCCATCCAACATTCAGCCACTTGCTTTTTCTCAAAAAAAAATGGGAGAAGAGCAACCAGCTGCTTTTCATCTGGAGACAACCTTAGAGTGGGCCAGCTAAGGGGCCAGCTGTCTCCAAGCAAAGCTCTAGCTTCTGCATTCTGTTTTTGCCTCAGTGAGATCATTCTCTGCACTGCCTTCCCCTCTTTCCAGTTTTCCTCTGCTTAGCTATGTAAAATAATTACTGGCAGGAAACCTGTCTCTCAGTTTTCTTCTCCTCTTCCCCAGACATCTGAGGTGCAATGATGTTTTGGGGCAATTCAGGAGTTTGAAAAAAGTATAAAAATCCCTGTGTTTATCTTCTTCCACAGCATGGTCACTACACGAGAGTCCTCTTTGCTCCCCTTGCAAGGTGAGAGACAAGACATGGGGACACCAAAGCTTCTGGGGCAGGATGCAATCACACTAAGCAAAATAACCTGCCTAAATAATTTCAAGACATGTGTGGTGTGGTGAGGATTAGTGAGCGTTTTGTCTCAGCCTAGGTAATAAAGGAAGATGCTTAAGGCAGCAGACTCTGCTCCCGCCTATGCTACAGTCTGGGAAAGCCAAGGTTGCTGCTGTGGGCAGGAAGTGGGGGTGCAGAATTACCACCATGCAGGAGTGATGGAAGAGAAAGCAGCCTCCCAGAAACAGTTGTTACTTTCCCCAGAATCTCATCATACAAAAGAAGGAGCGGCAGCCAGCCTGGATTTTCTTCAGGGCACTTCCCCAGCTTGGTGGCAGGAGCAGACAGGCATTAGCTCTTTTACCTTGGGCCAGCAAGTTTAATTCTGCCAGACCTACCAAAAAGATGCCTGAACTGGCCATGCTCAGAGGTCAGGGTCATCCCTTGGGAGCTTCAAGAAAATCACAGCAACCATAATGGCCACAACAAATTAAAGCAATGCGTCAAACAGCTGCCGACATTTCTGGAAAGTACCTTTGGATTATGCTTCCAGCAAAACACATCCTCACCAAAACCACACGAGTTCTGCAGTTGTACAGGGCAAAGGGGTGTTGGGACTAGTTTTTCATTTGTTTGTTTGGTTTTTTACATCAATTGCTGCAAATTTAGAAAGGCAAATAGTGTGATAAACTAGAATTTACTATATATGTATTTTTATTACCAGTTCAAAGTGCATGGTCAAATAGAGGGCTGCTTTGTAAGTTACCTGAGTGCACCGAAATGTAACACCAAGTCTGAAAGTGATTTATGAAAGCATCAGTGATTTGTATCAGCACTGGGATGAAAAAAGAGCCAGTGCCATTCCCTGAAAACCTGTATTTACTTTTTATGAACTCTGCAGGGGGTTTACTTTCTGTTCCTCTAGAAGAAGGAAGGGTCACCTGGCTCTTCATCAGGGCTTCACAGACTCCTTCTTTTCACCCATGACTGTGGGAAGTGCTACCCTAGCTGCCACAAAATAACACAGCTAAAGCCATCCCAATCTACATGACCTCCTCTGGACCAGAGCACAAAGCTCTTAATTATGCACCCATTTCCTGGCTTCCTTCTTCCCTCTGTGCCTAGATCTCATCACAGGAAAAAGCACACACAAGGCTACAAGGGAGAGTTTTTGAATCCAGTTAAGATGACAGAAATTTTGTTGGGGTTTTTTTTGTCTTTTGTTTTGTTTTTTTTCTCTAACTAGTGTGGGCAAACAACAAGATGGAAGCCAGCAGCAATCTCTTCTACCACCCTGAAGCATCTTTCTGAGAAATGGGAACTCGCATGTTTTTTACAAGCCTCATAATAAAAGTATCTAGATCCCATTTCTTAGATGCTTTTCCAAAAAACTGGGCTTTTGGATTGTGCCAATGTAAAACATACAGAAACAGTAAGATACTACTTCCACAAACACATATGAAATCAATTGAGCTGAGCTAATTTATTTAACACTGATCTGGCACAGGGAAAAAGTACAGCCCAACATAAAGAACTCAATTCTTCTTGTGTGCAAATCTCACAGAAATTATCCATACATCATTTTATCTAATCAATATCCTTAATATCATTCAGACAGAAGTTTCAAACAGTTGATTTCTCTGCCATCCAGTATTTACCATTTTCATGTATTGGTTTAGCTTATGATAATCCTCCTTTATAGCTCTGAAATCCCTGCTTACCTGCTCATCTTGATTGGTTATTGTGTGATTTCTTTTTTAATTTATCATTGAACAAAGTAATTCATTAAAGAAAGGCAGAAGCTGGCAGTCAGGCCATTGGGGTTTTGGTTTTTGTGGGTTTTCTGGGTTTGTTTTCCTTTTTGAGGGGTTGGGGAGGTGGAATATGAACATCAGACTCTTAACCCTTCCCACCAATTGTATGAAAGTGTATTTTGCACATCGAACTGGTTTTGAGTAAGATTGTTACTGCTCATGAGACTGGCTCTATAACTGCTGCCTTGAATGTGTATCAGTCTAAAATGCAAGATAAATTAGCTTAATATATTTTTGAAAGCTAGACCTACTTTTTTTCTATCCTGACCTATTTTTAATAGCTGTAGCAGGAGGAGTTCAAAGAAAAGTTGCTCTGCCTGGAGCTGCACCTTCCCAAGATGATTGCATCACCAGCAGCCACAAGAACTCAAGAGTCAAAGCAGCAAACTCTTATATGAGCTGTGAAATACATTCTCACACTCGAGTTCATAAGCAACAACATTAGCGGGCCAGACTTTGTAGATGGGGTGAAGTGATAAGCAAACCCCTCCTTTCCCTACTGAGAGCAAGGGAATCAGATTCTCCACCCACCACTACTGAAGGCAAAATCTCTCCTGCTTACAGGTGTGATAGTGGTAGGACAAGAGACGGGGAGGAAAAGCTTCCACTTCAATGAATCTGAACTGTAAACTGAATTGTTAATTCAAGCACATCTCACTTTAATGGCCGAAGTCTCTCTGTTTGCTATTATGGCTGTTGGAAATCAAAATCTGGAGCTGGTAAAGTACACAAATATTATCCTACAATGAGAGTACTCTGTTTTGTTCAGATATGAGAAAGGCAAGAGTGTGGCAAGCACATGAGAGGAAAAGGCACAAATAACCTGCACAGCTGAGAAAATGTATAACTGAGGTTTCAAAGAAGAAATCACAGGAGATGCCACAGACCAAATTTTCAGTTCCATGCAAGTCAGCCAAGCTACAGAAAAATCTGTTGAGCCTCTGCATCAGAATGCAGATGAAGAAGAATGCACCTGGCAAAGAATGGCTGCACAAACTGACATGCACACGACCCCCCATATTTGACTCTAAAATAACTAGTTATTATTATTATTGAAATTAATTGCACCTGAGTTACCACATCTTGTGTATTTTAATTTAAGTAGGTGGAGGATGCCTTCACCTTTAAAACCTGGAGTTCTCCACCCTCCAGTAAATCCACGCAAAGCACAGCAATTAAAACTCCAAGCACCCAAAAGCAGATTCAAAGGATCTTTCAAGTGTCCTGAGTGGAAGCTACAGGCAAAATTCTCTACAGGGACAAACAGGTGAGATCCTATTAAAGTCCACATCACAAGTAATTAAAGCAGAACTACGGTGATGAGCATACAGGCAGCAACTGGGACACCTCTAAATGTAAAAGTATGTTGCAAATATTGTTAGTTATGAAAAGCATGCTGCTGTAACATGATTTGAGATAGCGATATCCTGTTTGGGTCAAGTGGGAGAGTCAACTTTGTCTTGTCAAGTGAGCTCCAGTTGTAAAATTTCTCCTGAGGCACTTGCTTCCTTCCAAAGGCTCAGCAATTTTTAATATATTCTCTTCCTTGAAGATCTGCTTTTTGTGAAAGTGATGAGACTGTACAGCACTACTCCCACCTTTTCCAAGATTGCTTTTGGTGTTATTTTGATGCCTCGGGAGTCTCATTTCAGCCTTATAATAACCCACTTACATATGAACAACTCATAGTTGTCACTGAGTGATGTTTCATATCTCCAGGCTTCCCATACCAAAAAAACCTTGAAGCTTATTCTCTGTTTATGTTTCTCTGATGTGGGGCAGTGGTGCTTTCCTGTACATGGCTTAAAATTTTCCTTCCCAATAAATTGAATTTGGCAGGTCCTTGCAGTCGTTGTATCACGGGAAAGGTAAAGCCTTATAGGTGAGTGACTCAGTGATTTGAGAGGGGTGCTGGCTGGACCAAAGCCTTCATTACACACAAATTCTGCCACCCCAGGAGGCCCCCAAATGCCAGAAACACCACAGTGATGCTGTGGTATCAAGAGGGACTGCTTGCAAGCACAAGCCTGCCCTCAGCTCTACTCAACACAAGCAGGGGCAAGGAGCCCTTAGCAGTGATGGAGAGTCTCAAGGGCCTCTCACATGGTCTCCCATCCATGTACTGTTTGGAATAACCAAATCAGCTTAAAATCCCTGGGGGGAGGTCTGTTACCAACCCTGTTGTTGTAAGGAGCTGGGAGAGTTGATCTTGCCAGAGCATCATATAGTCTGGTATTAAACTAGAACGGATCTGTCATTGCAAAGAATTTTCCCTGCTCTTTGATAGATGTTTAGATTCTATCCAACACTACACCTCTGGTTTCAAATTGCCTGAATAAGAACTGGGAATTGATAAGAACTGGATGGTAGAAGACACTACAATGAGCAGATTTTACATACCATAGCCTTGGATCCAGACAAGCAAAAGAAACTGAACAGATTTTAAGTGGGAATGCGGATAGCACAATTCAGTTTTTTGCTTCTCAAGCTGAATATGATTTTCCTTTTATTTTGTTTAGCTTTGGTTGGCCCAAGACTTAAGAGATTTCATTCACAGATGCATAGCCCTTATGTCTAAACAACCTTCCAGATTACTACTTTCAATCTCCAGTATCTCATAAGTCATTATATTTCTACTATTATTAAAAGAAAAAATTACTTTTAACTAACTCGTGTTTTCTATAAGATCTTCTGATCTCGATTTGAAGGATCAAATTCAAATCAAATTCTTCTGATCTGGATTTGAAGGAATCAAGAACTGACCAGTGTATCCCCAGTTTTTTCTGGGGTGCAGTCCACCAACTCAAACTAAAATTTTGTCTTGTTTGTGTCTTAAAAGTCCCTGGATACAACTGGCAGCTGCTAGGCTATTGATTCTTCCAGACCAATAAACAATCCGATAAGCAATTTCTTGTTCTTTTGAAGGCATTTATCCACTGTATTTTATTACCTTCTACTCACTTAGTAAGATATTACTGAAAGTTCTTCTGATTCTTTTCTCATTTACACAGAAAATGAAGAATAACTTGAAATTGATGTCATTAAATTTGTCATGAAAGCAGGGTTTTTGACTGGTAAAAGTTTAGAAGGGATGTTGTGTGCTACTCAGACTGATTTATTCAGGTTAATCTTCCTCTTCACCACCACAGATGTTATGTTGAAAGAAAAACATTTGTGTTTTGAAGTAAACTGCTATGGAGATGTCTCACATACCACCTATTACTTAACAAGTGTCAGCCTTGCCAACACTCCCAAATAACCTGACAAATCAGAGAGGTTTTGCCATATTCTTGCCCCAAAACAGATGCTCTCTGACCTGTTCACTCAAGGGATAAAATGGATCTCAGTGGAAACATTCTGCAGTGAATATGGGCAGAGGGAAGATGACTCTTCTGGCTTTTAGCCGCATCCACTCCAATGAGGACATCAGATCAATCTGGAGGAGTGAGAAACAACGGAGCTCAAAGGTGATGGGGTATTTTTCCCTCATCTTGCGGCTACAGGTAACCCCCGTGCCCAAATGCAGAGAAACTCTTGGGTTAGCAGATGCTCTGTGTACAGAGCATGCTGCCTTTTGGAGAGGCTATAGGGGGTGTCCCAGCTTCCCTCAGTAACAAATGAAGTTCAGGGGCATGGCAGGATAGAAGGGAGAAAAGCTACCCTTGCAATTTTGATTTTCTGTTGAATTTTTACTTTCTACAGGGGTTAAATTGCCAAGACAAATCTCCTACCTCCAGCAGTTCCAAACCCCTCTGGCAATAAAAAAAACACAAGGACTACCTACCTACTCCTTCCTAAAAGGAAAGGCTATGCATGTGCAACCACAGGAATGAAAATCTCTTGTCTCTTCTATCCTGAGCTGCTGAATTGGAAAATATGATTATTACAAGTCCCTGGACACAGCACAGCTACTAGCACTGCTTTCCTGCCTCACATCCTCATCCTCATCTTGTTTTGAACCCGCAGCAGTTAAATAAAATATATTTGCAAATGATTCCTGTGCTGATGGGAAGGGGTGCACTTAGTTGCTCATCTGATCACCTCCCTCACATGCCTCTGATAACTCCTAATCAGCTGATGTACCTGGGGAACAGCAAATGAACTAAACCCTAATCTCAGCCAGAGCAGTCCAGCTTTACTGGGTTTAATGAAATTCTTCAGGTATAACTGCTCATTGAAGCCCTTCATATTAAGAAAAATGCCTACACAGATGTTTGGTTTTACAAGCTCATTTCATGTTCTTTCCAGCATAGCAAAGAGTTCAGTAATTTACCACTCCTGCTTTCCCATCTTTCTATCCGACCCTGCTGTCCAAGTAACATCAGATAAACTGTAGATGTTATACAGATTTAAGCAATCACCCTCCCCTCCTTCAGGATTTCTAATGCACTGAGTAGAGGGCACATACCAGATTTCTTCACATGCCCAGTTCCCCCAGCAAAATCCTTTGGCTCTCTCAAGCAATTAGTTTGGCATTAAACACACCCTTCTGTCTGCCATGGTGCCCACAGATGAACACCTGGATCTCTGTGCTCGGGCAGAGACAAAGGCAGCAGCTCTCACTGTAACCACAAGCCCTTGGTGCGCTCATGGTCCGTGTGCACCACGCTCTCACTGCCACGGTGACGTGTGCTGCCAGTGACACTGGGAAACAAAATGTGTCCGAGTAGCCCAGTGTGTGCAGGACTGAGATCCTGAACAGGTGCAAGGAAGGGTATATTCCAGAAGCTCACATCGCTTTGCTAAAAAAAAACAAACCAAAAAACAATTCCCTTGCTCACAGACCTATCCCAAGGTGCTCACCCCTAATTCATGTTCTGCCAGTAAGGGTCTAGGGACATTTTCTACCAGCTACTTTACCTTCAATTCTGCCCTATTGCTCTCCTCCACCCTGGCAAAACTGAGCAAGCAACTCAAGAGCAAACAATAAACTGTGACCTCTTTTACTCCCTCCACTTAATACGTAACAGACTTTGCATTCCTGTAAGGCTGTCTGGGAAGTTATTTGGTTTGGTTTGCATCTACCACGGATTGCCTATAGTTTAGCTCAAAAAGTCATATATATCTATATATATGCAAATACATAGATATGTACATATACAAGTATGCACATATTTTTACCTCCCACTGTTTATAAAAAATAAGCTACACTATGGATATATGCCTGCATATGTAGGCAAATCTCACACAGCCTGGGGTGAGCAGGGGAAATCTAACAAAGAGATGACCCTTTTGACCTCTGGCATACCTGCTTTTTAGCAGGGGGCTGTTTAGTTAAGGAAATATTTTACACTTAATTGTATATTTGGGAGACACAACTACACATATATATACACACACACACAGACTGCTGGCTTCAAGCAGGCTAAACTGTAGAAGAGAAGTAGGAAACCTGTTCTAACAGAAAGCCAGCATCACCAGCTTCACAGGTATACTTTCAAAGCTTTTCAAAGGAGCTGGTGGGGGAAAAGAAAATATCTATGTAAGCAACGTCTGTGTAAACTACCTCTGAGAGCCCTAGAGTTTAGATATGTGGGAGGACACAGGAAAACACCTGCCCACCAGCACTCTCTCACCTGATTAAAGACCCTGTTACCCTTTGGTCATCACAGGGCAGATGCTTCTTCACTGCTAGAGATCAGATACATCCATTTGACCCAACCTGATGAACCACAAAAGCATCCAAATGTTTAAAAGAAAGCAGCTTCATCACTCTAAGGAAAGCTGCTATGTGACTTCAGATTCCTATCTGATTTGTCCCCCAGTAGAACATCTATCACCTTTCAAAGGACCATCAGTAAGAGAAAGATCACCATCATTCCTACCTGCCCGAGTTAGACAAACATATTGGAAATCCTTTCATTGAAGAGCAGCAATTAAGGAAAAGATTTCCTAGGCAATCCCTCACAGAATAGAAACAAGCCTTTTTCTGCTTGTTTTCTTTTTATTTCACCATCTGTTTATATACAGTCTTAAATGTCTTATTGGGTGATTTTAGTAGATTTTAGGCTTTGGATTTTTAGCTGGATCAGTGCACTTGGTGTATTTAGTGTGCTCACGACAACCACAAATCACTTTGTAGAAGCTAACAAATAACAATTAGCCCCTTCAGCAGACAAGAAAACCGGGGTACAGAAAACCTAGAGGTGCAACTGAGAATGCAAGAGGGTTCAACACCCTCTAGTGTGAACCTTTAATGTATTCAACATATTTTACAGTATTTCAAATTTTTTTAATAATAAATATCTCTAAGAAGTTTTGCATAAATAACTGCAAATCCATTGCTACTCTTTTGAAGACATGTCCTTTGAATAGTGCATCTTTTTTCAGTAGCTTTATTCAGAGATCAGGAATTTTTTGATAATGGGAGCATTCAACATGCTAAAAAAACCTGCTGCAACAGTTTATGGAGAACATATAAAAGAAAAAGGAAGAAAAGAACACAAGCACTCTTGTCTTGCCTTAGGGCTCTTTGTTTATCCAACCTGAATTTAACCATCCCGTGGAACAATCAGCCCAGCCTATCTCTCTAAAGACAATACTTCAGCATTAATGCCAGCCAACCTGATTGCAATCACTAACCTGGATTCAGCCCCAGTTTATGGAAATGGCAAACTAAATTTTACCAGCAGCAGAATGAGCTAACACAAACACTGTTGTGAAGCCCTGCCCTTTGTCAACACTTCACTCCTGTCTCCAACCCTGTGTAATGGATTTGTTATACGTGTTTCCACATACCTTCTAACAGTGCTAGAGAAATTATCACTTCATTGCATCATACCAGCGCTAAAAAGGCAGAAAGAAAAAAAGAACTGCAGCTTGATTGTGAGAATGGAAGAAGGAAGCATTAGACTGCAGGTATTATACAGATTTTGTACAGGAATCAAGACTGGAAGATATTGGACGGGGTGCAAGTTATGGATTATTGTGTCCAACTAAAAGAAGGGGTTTGAATTAAAATATCCAGGCAGCTTGAGGGGAGTTTCTGTGCAATTAATAATAAAGGATGGACTCTGTGCAGTTAACACTATAGACTTTGTAATTATTGATGAAGTTGTTCACTTGAAACATTTATCTATTTGCTTTCTTTCCATACTTGTACTAGCCCACTGTCCCAGGAAAATCATATTAAGAGAGCAGTTCTACCATGAACACAGAAAAGTTGGCAACATCTGTTAATGCAATGCTGCTGAAAGAATAGCTGACTCACAGACAGAATTGCAACGGATAAAGAAAAGAGGAAACATTGGCTATATGATGATATTTGTCATTCCAGTCAAAGATTGCTAAAGGCTTTCTGTCAAACCCTACCCTTTAAAAGCTTTTCCATATTTAAAAATTTAAAGAAATTGTAGCAAAAAGAGGAGACTTGAAGAGGGAAATTATTGCAGAATAAAATTTCCACTTTTTTTTCACCTTCCCCTGCTGAAAAATGGTGTTGGAAATACACAGACAAACGTAAGAAAAGTGGAAAATTTTATTTTTGTCCCCTTAAATTCTTTTGCTACAGTTATTAGCCCCACCCCCCCAAAAAACCCCAACAAAAACCCACAAACAAACAAACAAACAAACCTAACCAAAAAACCCCATAAAAGGCAAAAGGACAAATCCCATGAAACATGTCTTAGAAAGGAAGGAAGAAAAAAATAATAAAGTTCCAAGTCAATAATAAAAATCCAAATCAGAATGAAAGAGCCTTTCTTCATATAGATTTTTTCCCATCAGAAATAAAATTTGACACTGTCACTTTGCTTTTTTTTTTTTTTGAATGAAATAATGTTCCATCATGCCTAACCGTGCTTCTAACAATTTGCCTCGGTGCCTCAGTTTGCACACATTCCCTCCTCCTCACTCTTCTGAGAGCAGAGAGATCGCTGCATCCTTGACATCTCATGGTGATATATATGAGGAGGAGGAGAAAAGATTAGGCCATTCACAGTATCAGCTTGGAAATCCTGCTTAAATCTCTCTTCCCCCATCAGCTCCTGCTTGTTGAGCTCCAGCCTGCACAACCAATGCCCCTGCTTTTCAGACAGGGCAAACACCAGCCTGATTCTACAACTGGGTCTCATCTCCAGCTGACTGCAAACTCACCCACGTAAACAATGTGTCTTAGAGGACTTAGGGCCACTGCTGCTGCTTTTCCCGGGTTTTGCTGGACATGTCAATATTATCTTTCTATGAAAGCAGGAGTATTCAATGAGGAGTGTGGCGCTGCTCACCAGGAGGAAGAGAGCTGGAAACCAGGCTGGAGTTATACGGCAATTGGTGCCTCTTTGGAAGAGCAGAGCTTCCAGGTGATGTGCAGAGCACTGCCACATACTTTCCACTTCCTTTTTTTTCCCTCTGATTTGACTAGAGTCCTGGCTCAACAGCATTAGAAACCTGACCTAATTATGCTCATGTCGACCCTCACAGTATTCACAGTAACACCTTTTTCACGCATTTGATAAGCCCAGAGTGACCAGCTACAAAGAGCAGAAAAAAGTGTCTCTGCACTATGAATTACAGAGCTATGAATTGTCCAAAGCTATGAATTGTCCAAAGAGCTCACAAAAAAATTCAACCTGTATCCTGCTGGAGAACTGCAAGGAAATAAATGGTTCCTTTTAAACTGGCATGCCTCCAAAGGGCAATCACTGAGATTTACTCTTTCAGTTATTCCCATTAAAAAAAAATAAAAAAATATCAGAAATGTTTATTCAACAGTGAATAAAATGCTCAAATCAGATAGGCTTTATCTGATAGTAAGGTAATGACTGACTACCAAATCACACGGCAGCAAAACATTTTTTGTGGATGTGGTAATGTGTCCTCACCTGAAAACCTCCGATTAAACAAGAGTGGGGTGGGGGGGGACCGCAGATAAGAACAGCAAAGTCACGTAACACAGAGCAAGTCTCTTTGGTGAAAAAGAATTCCCAGCTTTTGGGCAACCACTTACAAACAGAGTTGTGCCTCAGCTGTGCCAAGGGGTCCTATGGACTTTCAATGAATTGTCCCCTGCCTCGCATTTACCTTGACAGCTGAGTATAAGTAGGCATTTCCGTATTTTATTTGACTCCTATAGGCAATGACAGCTTCTGCAATGCTTCTACTATGTACATGAAATTAATTTTAAAAGAAGGATTTTGTTGCCTTATATAACTAGTATTTTGCAGTTTATCAAGGAGTTTTAGTTTAGCTCACAGAAAAAGGAAAATACCCAACTATATTCTCAGGAGACATACTTTAAAAGTTGTTGGACAATTACACGGCAGTAAAGTTTACAAGAAGCAATTTACTTTCTCTAAATTCAATATACACTAAGTTGCTGGCAATTTTCAATCCTATTGTATCACAGCTGCTTTAATGCTCTATAGAAGTAGCAATTTCATTGCTAACCATTAATCTTCAAACATTTTTAGAAGCTCATAAGAGTAAGCCTGGAAAGTCACAGCATCAGAGAGCACAGGGATGAAATAGACCCTGAAAGTTCATCTAAACAGTATCAGCAATGCTTAGACCATTTCTGGCAGATGTGTGTTTAACCTCTTCATTGGAAACTGAGGTGGTGAAGGGACAAACACACAGCAAGTCACTGAGACCAAAGATTTCAAACTGAGAAATACTTCACAACAAAGGTTCCTCACATGGACAAACTTCCCTGTTAATCTCACTGAAAGGGTTATCAAGCATCTGAACAGGCTGCCCAGGTTCGTGGGAATCACAGTCTCTGGAGATATTTAAAAGATGTGTGGATGCGGCACTTAGAGACATTCTGCAGTGTTGGACTTGGCAATGCTGGCTAAATGGTTGGACTCAATGATCTTAAAGGTATTTTCCAACCTAAATGATTCTGCAATGAAGTTAATCTCTGATATTCTTTATGAAGATAAGACAAATACATCTGCAGCTGTCACTCGCCTAAAGTAATGGTATATTGAGATAAAACATCTGTATTCTGCACCACGTGTTGGCAACAGCTTGGTCACACAGGATCCACATGGAGGAAGGAAGCTGCTCCTTAACACTGGTGTCAAGGGGCATATTTTATTACTGGGTGAACAATTGCCAGCTCAGCTGCAAGATAAATGTTCCCTTATCCAGTGTATTTATGCTGCTGCTTTAGTCCCACCAGAGCTGCCCTTGGTATGAGCCAGGTCTGTCTCCAGACCCTTGGAAGGTATGAAGGGGCTCCTCAGGAAGCTCACTCTGCCCTAATTGCTGGGCACTTTGCATGGGCCCTGAGGAAGGGCAGAGAAGGACTGGGTATGTATTTGGAACACAGAGACAGCAAGAGCCCTACAGCCTGCAAGGCAGGCCCCCAAAATTACCTTCTGTTCAGGACACCTCTTGAGAAGGCCGTCATAACAACCCAAAGTCCTGTCATGTGGATCCAACTTTTGAATTGTCAGATTTTTCCCATCCAATTAATAAAAACCCTCAGTGCTATTGCCATCATCTTTACCATCAGCCTTGTAATTTAGCTGAGGTTCACTGAGGTGAAGCCAGTGAAGAGGGATTATATTTTATTGTTCAAATAACCAATCCAAAGAGAAGTTGGTAATCATTAGTTACACATTGCATAAATATCTGTTCCACTGCAAAATGCAATTCATATTACATAAATGCGTTAGCAATATTGCATTTATATAACAGCAAAGAAAATTAAGAATGACCTTAGCAAGGAAAATATTAATCAGCTTTCTCTATCAAGCAAGTAACTTTAAAACAAATTGTAGCAGCCTACAGATGCCTTTTAGTCAACCAAGAATTGCTCATCCAAACACAAGTAACTGACATTTGAGACAGAAATTTCACTGATATGAACATTTTAATGAACATTTTGATACTGAGATTTAAAAATGCTGTAATTTTAATAAGAAAGGAGAAAAAAGAAAACCAAAACACTTGGGATTTGAGAAAGAAATTCCCAGTAATTAACTTATCCTTTGCCTAAGAAAAAGACTTTTTTTTGGAAGTACATTGTGTTCTTATCCCCAACTGGTTCCACGCACTGCTCCAAATGCTAAGTATCTATAGAACAGCTCCAGCTTCAAACTATGCTAATGACCAGACATCAAGAATTTTTTCTGGGCATGAAAACAATTTCACTCTTGGACTGAGTTATCTGAAGGAGACATTGCTGTGTTTGCTATCTGGAAAAGTTCAATGAAAAAGTAAGGACTTCAAATTAAAATAATTTTGGCAAAACCTGCATGGCTTTTGGAGGGCTTCACTTCAAGAACAGTTTCATGTTCAAGCTGGACTTAGGTCCCAAACACTTGCAGCAGATTGAGGAATGCCTGTTCTCTGATGCAGTGAGGATTAACCTGCTACTTTGTATGCTCATCTGATGAAGTATACAATAAAAAGAAATCACTCTTGGAAAGTGACTCAAAAAAATCTGAGTACAATTTGATTTAAGTCAAGGATTACAGTATGCAAAACTCACTTGCCTGTTACACATAGTAATAGTAACACAGGCAGCATGATATCTGTTAAAGATATGCTAAATATATTCTCACCAGCACAGAAGAAAATGCAATATCCTCAATGGCTAAAATTCTAATTATTCTAACTATAATTAATGGACACCACATACCCAAAATAAAAGAAGTGGCATTTTCTGGATTCTTCATGCTAACACCATCAGGTTTCAATACCTCAAAGACTTTGTTTCATGGGTAGTTTCTCAGGCAGTAGTGCTCCCTTTATTGCATGTGGATTATTGTAACACTTCTAGCATAAACTCAGAGGGGGGAAAAATGCTTTCCACAAGGCTTGGTTCTATTCCAAAGCAGAGAGAAAGAAAAACACCCACTGGCCTACATGAATATTGAAATAGGTCCTTAGCAACTGGAGCCAATGTGACCTGGACTTTGTCAGTGCTGAACACAAGCGTGCAAGTTCCAGTGGGCTTAATGTTTCTCTTGCACCTAGGGGTAGCTTTTGGCGTGTTCACTTAAACCCTCACCACACAGCCTGGCAATTGATTCCAGGCACTGAAACTTCAATGGCATTTCAGACACAGGGGTTTAATTTGGTTTGGCTTGATGTGAGTTTTAGACACTTGCATGCCATGAGGTTTGACAACAGGCCCCTGCTCAGCACTGAGCTGTACCTCCTAGCCCCTATTGCTCCTGGTACTGAGAACATAGCTGAGAATCAAGACTGATGATTACTGTCTGTGAGAAAAGTTTTTTTAAATATAGCAGGTAAACAGAATATTCACTGTGTCTGATCCACAAGGAAACGAGACACAATTTCTCCCAATCAAGTTCTAGTACAAACTGCTTACCCACAACATTAAACATGCTGACAAGGTATGGGCTGAAATTAACACTATTTTTTTTTCTCCACAGCCAGAATATAGGAGTGACATGCCAAATGAGAGGATGGAATTAGCAATTAGTGTCACTTGGCTTCACTGTTCAATATGCATACATGAAGAGGCATGACAGCAGATCCAGACGGATAACACGAGGAAACAGTCGGTACATGGTGGGATCAGTATGTTGTGCAATTTAAACAAACAGTGCCTAATATCAAGTAGGATGAGTCACGAGCATGCAGATGATCCCCAAGGTTTCTCAGCGAGCAGATGCAGATCTCTGTGCTTCTTTCATGAGTGTGCAAGAATTATCTTTAAATGCAAAACTCCTCCGTTTTTTGTGTCATGTTGAATAAATCAAATAGTGGTACAGTCCTTCTTGGACATGGTATTAGGCAGCTTATTATGACATTTGACTTTACACAGGTTTGTCAGAAACAGAGCAGATCTTGCATTGTGGCATTGTGCCAAAAAGTGCAACCACTTATTCTTGCAGGGCAGCAGGATTTCCACTGCTAGTTCAATGTGTGAAATTACTGGGTAGGCAGAAACACAGGCTAGATAGAAAACTAACTCAAATGACAAGTAATAACTGGTCCTTCTTACTGATTTAATCCCTAAAAGTACAGTTCTGTGGATGATGATACACCATTTTCATTAACTCAAACCAGAGGGAAAACTGCAAACACATACAGTAAGGCAGGATGAGAGTATAAATTCCCAGATTTCAAACCCTTAAACAGTTCAAACTCAATTGTTCAGTCCTAGGGGAAAAAAAAAACCAAACCAGCAATGCCTCCAGTTTCAAAGCCTAATTAGAGACTTCTCTAATGTATCTTATACTTATTTCAAGGTATACATTTCTGAAGGTTTTCAGAGAAACTAGCCATCATTACTTGAATAAGCTTGTGTTCTAGTTTGGCTTTCTGTAAAAGAGAAAGGATAATACGCACACATGTGAGTGTCTACATGTGTTTATTCTTCATGTACAAAGGCCATGTTTTGTATCTGAGCACCACGCAAGACATTAAAAAGAGAAAATCGTACAAGTGATGAGGAATAGACATTTAAACACCCAAATTCACTGCTTTGCTTAACCATCTATGACGTGCTCTAGAGGCACGTTGCCTCAGTGTTTCACCGCATACGTTCCAAGACCACGTGGAGGAACTACTTCTTTTCAGCAGAACTGTTTACATGTGCAATATTTCACCATCCACAGAAAGACAAATATTAACATTGGCCGCCCTAGTAGAAAACCCATATTCTGATTTTCAGCAGCAGAGATTTTAAAGGCTTTGTAAAAACTTAAAATTTTTATGCAAACTGATAGATTATGCTTAGCTTCGTCTAGGACTGAATTATTTGTGTCTGCTTGAAAGAGCTGGAGAAATACTACAGGCATTTCCATGAAAGGAAAATGCATGACCATGTGTTCCATAGCTTTCCAAGCTCTACAACACAATCTCCTGGACTTCCACAGACTGACACTATTTCATTTGGTCAGCAATGATATACACAAAATAATTAACTTCAATCTGTGGTAAATGAGTATTAATCATCCTTGGACTACTCCACAGATGTACTCTCCACCAAAAACAGCTCATACTAGCATGGAATGAATCTATCCTCCTTGGATAGATGCATCCTTCACAGATGCATTCCACTAAACACAGCTCATACAAGTGTCTGTTCTAGCTATGGTACACCAGGACTCTTTCTGACTCTACAAAAAGACTGGTGGAAAACTGGGGTAATGGCATGAGCCTACAAGTTCAAAACTGTAAATTCTGATCAAGACTCAATCCAAAGATTTGATCTGCAATCTAGACACCATAGAAGAGGTATTGTAAGTTTGAGAGGGAGACAGGAAATAGACAAACAAGCATATATGCATAAATTAGGCAGGCATAAATGATATATATAAATGCATCTAATCTCTCATAACTGCCTAAAAGACCTTACTCTTCTGGGACCTACATGTGATACTGCCATTCTTTCTGAGAACAGGAATTCCTAAGTGGTTGGAAGCTCAGGGACCAGGCTCTCCAGAGCAATATCTATCTCTCTCACTGCTTCTACTCCGCTTGATAGCACATCAAATGCAGCACATTCTGCAACCCCAAAACTTCACCATAACTTTTACCTTCCTAACTCTGGAGTTCAGAAAACTCAAGAGTTTTCCCCAAGTGTTGCTCTGACACAATTAACAGAATCCTTGGGTTATGTTCTGTCTAATGCCAAAAAGTTTCACTATCTTCCCTGGACAGGGAAATGAAGCAAGGTGTGGTCTTATGGCTTTTATCACTTATTGCCCAGTTTCTTTGTGTCTTGTAATACTAAAAATCCAGTAACAAGTGTCCAAGGACACTAAAACCTGGCCATTCTCTCTTTTTGATCTAGGATGAACAAATAATCAAGTGATAAAAGAGGGGAAATTTAGATTAGGTTTTACCTCTTATCCTGGTCTGCCCACAAACAGGTTGTGGTTTACACATGGGTAATTCCCTGCCCTGTTCAGACAGAGCAATATGAACAATTTGCTGTAACTAGCTGGTATTTGTAATCCAAGCTGTATATACAGGTCATCTGGAATGTTATGCTTCTCTTCCCTGATGAATTAACTCCTAGAGGTTGGCTTCTGGTGGGAATACTCGTGGTTCTGCATTCGTCATCTGTGCTAAACACTCACAGCTTTCCTAAACATCCCTGCCAGTAAACACTCATTGGAGAGCTGGAACACAAAGAAAGAATTTGTTGAAAATTTCTAATGATACTTTGAAGCAAGGAAAGCCATTTGCTTTATGTTTATGATTAGCACACTAAGTTCCTGACCTGGTCAGACCTTAAGGTGGTTCCACAGAATAGATGTTAATTTGCAACAAATAATAAATCAAACTGGTCTAGTTTGACTCACCCAAACACCACAAAAAAAGGGTTAGTACTGAGGCTCTTCCCTGGGCAGTAAGCCAAGAAATCCAGTGCTGTGTCACTTTTATCCACATTCCCCTCTGCATCATCAGTCTGACTACAACCAGCTACAATATTAGTGAAGCCTCTTCCCAAGAAACCTACATGAAATCTCAGTACACAAACATCAGCTAATCAGAGCATATCCCCTCACCCAAGCCACTACATTCCTTACTCTCTAGCTGTCAGCTTTTCAACTAAATGGATTCCCTCTGGCACACAGGGAGAGATACAGGTGAGGTTAATGGTGGGACTCAGCTCACCTGGCTTTAGCCATTTAAAGATGCATGGGTTAAACCAGTTCCCTAGGGTCCCTCTCTAGTCAGTGCAGACAGCTACATTTAGGAGCAGGTTTGATCCTTGTATTTTAGAGAGCTGTAAGGCTGCTCCCATCTCTTTTCTGTAGCCCTGATCAAGCCTTCCAATAAGATTAGGTCTTGGATATAGAGATAACACTCTGTGAAAAGAAAAAAGTGCCTGATCCATCCAAGAGAACAAGATTGTGAAACTCGCAAGCTACAAGTTCCCAAAGAACAATCAACTTCTTAATAAGTACAACAGTTCTTAAAAAAAAAAAAAAAAAAAATTAAATTAAATACAGAATATCTTCCATGAAGGATTAAAAAAAAAAAAAAAAAGAAGAAAAGCCCCCATACCAAACCCCAAATCCAGGGTGGAAGGAATGGGGCAGTAATAAGCAACAGTTTTCTATAAGACAACACTTCCAAAAGAAAAATCATTCATCATATTATTGCAAGCATAAGCGTGCCTTTTATCCATCATTGCTGTAGAGTGATAACACTTTCAGGCTGCTTCCCCTTAGAGTCCCAAGAGGAAAACAGAGATTTTTGCCAAGTCGCCTGTTGCTACTTTTTATCCTGAGTGCTGCCTTTCATCATTACAGAATGGGAATTCTGCCACTGATTTCAAAGACTCTCATGATCATAATTGTAACTTAAGCTTTATATTAATGTACATGTGTTTAATTTAATTGCTTTGTTTAAAGATAAAAGAAAAAATGGATTTCAATTCTCTCAACTGATTTCACTGCACATGTTCATGGTTCTGTAGTTAAAAATCTTATGCAGCTTTTTCCTCCCCCCACGGGGAAACAGCAATATAAGAACCACACCTATCTGTGTAATGAAAATAGCTAGAAAATGTTTACATTTTCTCCATTGTAATGGAAATTTCACACTGTTCTGCTGTTAAACTGATTTCTCAAGTCCTTATAATCTAATGTTTTAAATATAATTTCATGCAAATCTGTCTGGAGAGGAGGCTAGAAGCTTAACCATCTTTAAAAAACAAGGGAAAAAATGCTTTAAGGCTATAGCATTGTAGGTATAAATCAGCGCAGTTCTCTTAGTAGAGTTGCATTAATTTACATTTGCATTATTTGTTTCAGAGGCTTAGTCACTCTGAGGCAGCAACATGTGACAATCCGAAATCAATTTTATAGAATAAGATAACACGTCCAACTTCACATTTACATAGATTGAAAGTAGGTGAGCAGACCATGCTTATGCGTGCAAAGGAGCATTCAACTCACATAGAGATTTCTCTCACCAGCAATCCTCTCCACACTGGGAGAGGCTACACATGAACATTTATTATAACTTCTTAACACAGCTCTAAGCTTGGGGTGCTGTGCAGGAGTAAGTATGTTCCCCACCCTGGCTGGTGGCCAAGGGAGCAAGGATCGATCTGGAAAAATCCACACCCAACTTGCCTATGAGAAAAAAAGGTGATTTTATTTCCTGTAATTAACAGATATTTGAAGTACAGACACAGGAGAGGGAAGGAAAGGCTGTCTCCTGGTCTTTTTCCTTGGATTTTTTTTCAGTCCTAATTCAATATTAAGGATTTGAAAACTTTATGTAAAAAATCAGTGGTGATCTCAGTGAGTTTACATAGTCTAATAACTTTTCTAACCCCCAAGACTTTGACCTAAAGGATGGGTAACAAATATTCTTCTTTTAATCACAACAACACATCCATGAGATGTCTTACTGTTAGGGTTTGAAGGGGTGGATGTTCAATTTTAATGTTAATAAATAGCTTTTGCTTTACCCCATTTTTCAACCAGGCCTTCATTTTTGTATTCTGTTCAAGTCAGAAATAAATTCATGGTGTCTCCATTACTCTTATCTTGAAGCATTCTCTTTAACTCATATTTAATGGATTGAACTATTGGACAGAAAAGAACTGCTTCGTACTTTAATGGTAGCAGCCATGAACGTTAACCTGAGCCCAGGCAGAGCACACAAAGGAAGCTTGACAAAGTTCACAACATCTGCCTAACTACAAAAGGGCTTCTGTACACCAGCTCCTTCCTATGAAAACACCAGGTAGAACGTCTGAGTTTCTTGTTTCCTTCCACTCATGTAGGCTGTGGCACAGTAGAATGCATTATTTGGTGTACACTAAAATACACTGCTAATGGTACAAGTGGGGCTGGAAGAACAGGATAATCTAATTATTCTAGTCACATTATTACCTGTGCATTTAAAAAATTGCTAGTTTTATTTTATTATGTATCTATTTTTAAAAGGTTTCTTATTGTCTGAGTGAGCCAGAGTACAAATAGGATGAAAACAGCACAAAATATAATTACACCAGGAAAAGATGAAGTAGTTTCAAGAGAAGAACTACACATTCTCTATATACTCTGTTCTCAATAGTTCAAGGGTTATTGAAAATCATCATAATGACCACCAGACCTGTATTTTCACATTATTTTAGGCACATACTAAGGTAGAGCAGGTTTAAGCAAGTGGAAGTCAGTGTATTACAAGCTTACATCAAAACTACCTTAAATCAATGCTCCTATAAATGGTTACTTTGATGTTCAAGAACCAAATGTAGCCCAAGCAGATTCTGGCCATATCATTTCACATGGCTTCTTTGGTTACTGAAAATCATACATTTTATCTACCTGTGGACTGCTTAGACCCAGGTGAACCTGTTTATCTTTTCTCTCAGACTCTGCTGCTCTTTTTTTAAAAAAAAAATACCATCTAGAAGCAATGGAAATAAGATTCTAATGTCTGAACCAGAAATTATCAATTGTTCTAAAAGCTGAAGTTTCAAAATATTACTGGAAAACAGCTGTTCTTCTGCTAGTACGAGACACAAGTGGCCAGCGCATGAGCTGGTGCTACACAAGACCTTATGTGTCTGGATGCAAAGCACTTCAAAGTGACAGAAGTGCCCCCACTGGCACTGACCTGACTGCAATGGCCACAAACTGGCAACTGAAACTACTTTTGAAATATGTTATCTTTTGCCTCTTCTTTGAACTATGCTCTATTTAATCTGTTCTTCTCTGGTATGTAAAAGAAGACCTACAGGCAAAGCCTCCTTTCCCTTTTCTTTTTAACTCAGAGGAAATCTTGGAGCAAATCACTATTCTGTTGGACAGGCACTTTCTTTGGAAAAGGCGGAGATCACCATAATCTCCTGGGCACTCCACTGCCCCATATACAGCCTGCCTTTCATAGTCACAAAGCCAGGAGTAACACTTACGGTCTCCAAGTTTCCACAGATAACTTTACCCAGTTCTTGCACCTTTTCTGCATGCCACTGACTCCAGGCCAGCTGAAGGGAATCCTGTGCTGAGAGTCTCGTGCAGGAGTCCCTCATGGATAGCATGTCCCCAGCAGGAGGAGAGCATTCAGTGCTATGCTGTTGTCTGGGCAGAGGACTCTTCCCCAAGGATCATCCCTACTGTTCTCTGGCCTGACACCTGGCACAATCCTAAAGGCAAAGAAAACACAAGAACATTGGGCTGTTCCTACATGCTGTGTGGAAGCTCTGGAGGGGCTGAAGGAGGTGCAGACAAACCAGGTACATCTCATGATGAAGGCTGACTTGGCATCTCTCTTTACAGGGGGGAAATGGAAGAAAGTTATTAATACAATATACTCTGAAGCCATTATAATCTTCTGCACTGGAGAATCCTTTTCCTGTAAAATGGAAAGGGACTTTAAGGCTGCTGTAATCAGAAGCAACAAGAACAGAAACCACTGGGAGTCTATTTTCATTTCATAGCAGATGCAGGAGTGTTTTTATGTTGTGACTCCAGGTGATATCTCTGTACTGATCACAGGCCTCCATTCCTAATAAAGTCACAGCACCTTCCCCTAAACCTACTTGGTCTCAAAGCAAAAAGGGCATTAGCAAAGTATGCCTGAAAAGCAGAGAAGTCAGAAGTAATTATCTAAGTGGTTATAGCTAAATCTTTGTTTATAGATTCTCTTCCTGGTTCTTCAGCAAGAAAATTTTGTTGGGAGAGTTAGTTTCTGTATTCCAATTCATAATATAGACTTATATATAAAGAGATCTTACTGTGCTTACAGAGCCTGACTCACATCTCTCTATGCAAGTAATAATTTTTCTTGATGTTTCCTGAAGGCCCTAAACCTCATCACCCAAGTAGCCATCATCATTTTGATAACAAAATTACTACAAGAGTTAAAATTATCAGTGTGAGGAAGACTCTAAAAATTATAGACCTGGATAGATAGAATAATTCTTTGAGCCAGCCCTGCTACCAGCCTTTATTTAATAATTTCACGATCCCTTTCAGTGCAGTCGTACAACAGGTGACACCTACAGATGCAAGGTTAAACACCACCCAACATTTGAATTCTTTTTGCTCATCAGGCCGTGGGTAAGGTTCAAGTTCAGTGATGCAGTTCACTTTTCAGTACTTTTCAGGTAGCTGGGCATGCTATAAGACAACCCCCCCTTCCTGCTAAACACCAGCACATTCTTAGACAATTCGTCATCCTGAAAGCAGCTGAAACAAATAAACAGTCTGACTGAGAAGCAGAAAATAGTAAACTGATTATGGGTCAAATAGCAATATGTGTTTCCGGCTTCTTGCATACTGAAAGTTCTTTACTTACTTGGAGTTTGCCAGCTGCTCTAGAGGAGAAGCTGAGCTCCATCATTCATAAGTTCTGTGCCCTCATGTAAGCCATTTCAGTTCCACGTGCCTGTTTCCACGCCTGTAGGATGTGGTGGCAAATCCTCACCATTTTTCCTCATGAATTGTTTATGAATGTAACCTATTGCAGCAACCTATCACCAACAGCTGACCAGCCTCCATTTGTATGTCCCAGGGAGGGCTTTAGCCCAAAAAGGTTTCTCCATGAAAATCTAGAAAGGTGACCTTCCATTGCATGGTGGTACTTCCAAGCTGCAGGACCAGACTGCTACCTTAGGTACGCCCTTCCTCACATGGATCACCACTCCAAGGAACACTGGCTTCTTTCCCTCTTCTGTGTGGGCAGCGAAATGACACCTGTCAGCCTTGCTGAATGAAGAGAGAAGCATTTTGCTGCTTGGGAGGAGAAGGGGGCTAACTGCTAAGACCAAAATTACCCACATCTGCTACTGCTCTAATCTTTTTCTCCATGATACACTTGAGTTGGGAAGAATTTGAGGATTTCCTCAGTGCACTGTTCTGAAAAAAAACCCCCATGTTATGTTACTTAATGTGCTTCCATGGTCAGGTGTGTTTGGATTAATTGTGCACAGATGGAAAAAAAAAAAGCTCTATGACATTCAGCTGCTATCTTCTATCTGATATCACAGGATATCAGAGCACTGCATCTCATAGCCAGTGGCAGTTACTTGTGAAAGAATGTAAGAACAAGGCAAACATACAGCAACATACACCCTACTTGTTATCCTTCTGGATTTTGGAAATCTGTGGTTTAGAGACTTTGCAAACCCAGGGGCTGCATGTAGTCTTTTGGGTTAAGTAGCTCCTTAATAGCTCTGAGATATCCCAGCCTTTTTAAAGTGAATGACAGAAATACATAAGCACAAAAATGTTGCTAAAACAAATATACCCTCTTCACGCTAGCGTGGTTTTGGTATAATGGTTGTTTGCTGTGGAAGACTGTGAAATAATGCCTATCTGCTCTGTGTCATAACTAAGATGAAAGCAGGAGGGCATGAAGAAGAGGAAGGGAAATGTCTCTGTTTTCAGATGAGTTAAACTTAGACAAGCCAAGCATCTTCAGAATGCAATGGTAAAGAAATAGAAAACTGGTAAACAAAATAAAATTTTTCAAATTACACTGAAGTTTGTAAGTGAATTAAATGTCAGACTTAATTCAGCAGTTCAGAGAAGTGGTTCATTGTACGTTGTCTCTGGTTTTAGTTTTCTAAGGCTAAATCATCATTTCTGAGCTCTTGCAAAGAGCAAACCAGTGCCAGTACTGCTCCATGTGTCCAATTTAACTTTCTGAAGGCCTTATTCCTTTTATTCAAATTCCCCTGCTGAAAGTTTTGTGCTTCACAGTCCAATCACATCATGGCCACAATATGCTTCATCCTTTTTAGTCTGTGTCCCTGCAGCCTCCCAAGCCAAACCTTCATAACTCTTAAATTTTGGTTAGCTCTTCATCTTCCACGTGACCCAGCCTAGCTTTGCTCCCATCTCAGTCTGCACTCCACATCTGTCAGAACAGTTGCTTCGGTCACTCTCTCAGCCTTACCCATGCAATGTTCACCTAACACTCCTCATCTGCTTGCACATGCATCATCACCTAACACACACAATCTGCTTGCCTTGACCCATAACTTGGGTAGTCCATGCCAAATTAAGTTTATGCTGTCTATTCTATGAAAACCTTCTCGTACACTTTCCCTGCCACTCCCTTGTCACTTTCCTCCTAGCACTGATATGCACAATGCTTCTGTGCAGTTCATTCTAGAAAATCCCTAAATCTACCACTTCCTCTTCCTTCAGAGCTTACTTCACAGTGAATGGGGAAGGGCAAATGCTAAAACAGGATCTCAGTTTAATAATCTGATGTCAGTTTTGTAGATGTCTGCATGTACATGATGTTCACATCATTAGCTCAGGAGAATATATTCTCATGTCACCACTGATGGATTAATTCCAAACACATCAAAGACCTCCTGTATCAGAACAACAACTGAGCTGCTCTGGGACAACCAGGAAAGAAAACCAAGTGCAAAATATGCAAGAGCTGTATACAAATTCTCTTGAGAGAAGCATGAGCAACAGCAACAGAAGACCTCACAGTCTTCTAGAGCTGATTAGACAGTTTCTTAAGGTTGATTATTTTTAGGTATGCACATAAAGCCACTGTTTTGAGAGACATCTGACACAGTTCCCTTTTTTCATCAGAATGGTTAACAGAAATGCTTAAATTAACTGAAGCCAAGCTCAGTATAGGCTATGACATCAATATAATTTTTTACATAGGGAACATACAGTCTCCATGATCAGCAGAATAAAAGAAAAGAAGAAAAATCTTAATAATGAAAGGGTATGAACTTAACATTACAAATTTTTAGTTTCACTGTCTCTTCAAATGGCTCAAAAAGAAGAAATTTCACACAGTCCTGTAGGATTAGAGCAGCAGGCCATAAACAGTACAGAAAACGTATTCAAGATTTGTCCTATAGAAATTTTGGGCTAGGGTGATTCAGAGGCTAGAACTGCTCCGATAAGTGAATAAAGAGCAAGGAAAAGAACTTAAACAATAAAAAAAAACAAAACCAAAAACCTAAAAACCTGAACACCATCACCACCACCAAAATGATGCCTTTTATTTACAGATTAATCTATGCAAGGTTTCCCTAAGTTCTAGGTAATGAAGCAAAACTAAATATATAATCTAAATGATAATTAATATTATAAATGAGATCACTGGTTAAAAACCTCTAAAGTTGTTTGAAAAGAACAAATTTATGTGATAGTCAAATGTGATAATAAGTTAGCATAGGAGATGAAATGTAAGGCTGCCCTGAAAGAGGGGACAGATTTTGCATTGAAATTACCTTCCAATCATACTTCTTGTCCTGCATACAGTAAAACTGAGTCAGGGAGGGAGACATAGATAAACGGGAGTTAGGCACAGAGATCTAAGGGTAGCTGAAAGTGGAAATAATTCTTGATGTAGGGTTTGGTATTAATTTTGCCAGCAAAATCCTGCCTCAGAATCAGGCAAGATTAATCTTGTTGGGTGTATGGGCAACATCTCTGTGTCCATAAAGAGGATCATCTGCACACAGGTGACTTCAGATGGACTCATTTCACAAGCAGAGAAACTTCTCACATCTTCCCAGGTGATTTCACATGGAGTAGTTTAGCAGCAAAGGAGCTGACTTTCATTTTTCCCCCTTTTCACACACTGTAAATGCCTGACTCCTGATTTTGGACAGGATGAAATGCAAAGTTGCTAAAATAAATAAATAACTAAATAAAGCTGTCCCCATCTCCCACCACCCACCCATTCCTGAGGGATGACTGTCTGTTTCATAATCAGGAAATGTGTGAACACTTGGGGGGGGCGGGGTGGGGAAAAAATAACATCTCATGAGGTTGCAAGCCTTTTCCAAAGACTTAAATACACTTCAGATAAGAATCTAAAGAGACAGGAGAGTTCCAGACATCTTGAGCTTTACCCTTCACTAGTTTCTGACTCAACTGATTTAGGTGCTCTCTTCAGAAAGAGGAAGAGAATGCACCCATGTGGACAACTCTGTTCCATTATGTGCCATGTTTCAGCTTGAAAACTATTTATTTTTTGCTGCAGAACATCTCAGTTGGCATTTTCCTGCTTCACAAATCTAATTAAAACAACCCTATAGCAAACTACATTTAAGCCAACACCACTCTGTGGGTTTAGGGTTTTTTTAGTGTTATTATTTTTCCTCTAAACAGGCCCTTACTTCTTTTATTATTCCATGCTTTCAATATCTTCTTCTACCTCTTTTTACTGAGTCAGACCCTTCTGCCCTTACTCCAGCAAAACTTTCCTCCATTCCACAGATCCTGGAAGAACACTGTTGGAAACTTCTTTCAGAGGTCATTCATTTATATCTCTTTTTGAATAAGCTTGAGCTATAAGTTTTTTGCTCACACCCTTTGAGTGCTTACGTGCTGGAGAGTTATTAGCGCAATCCCCACACCAAAGGTACTAGCATGTATGGATGCTCAATTCTCCCATTTCCCTCTACAGAGAGGCCCAAGTAACTCAAAAATTAGCATTCTGCTTGCATAATCAAGGAGCAGAAATACTAAGGGGCTATAATACCACATATAATAGCAGCTGGAAAAAAAAAAAATGAGCAAATGCAAGAACACAACAGCAAGAGATTTTCCACAGAATAACTAATATAGCTGGAAAGGGGGCAAACCAATTGGGGGCCACATGAGATGCATTACCCACCCTTTCTGCCTGACATTTCATGTTTCTAGTGTGTGAGTGAGATGCTCATTAATCCCAGGATCCCAAGTCTGGCAATTTTAGGTGGTGGGTGAATTGTCATGAAGTTTCCCGTCAGCTGCTATTTGCAGTGACTGCGTTGTGAGCTTCACATGCGTTGCATTGTTCAGGCTGGTTTTGTTCTTTTATTTTGCTTGGGCTGGCTGCCTCCTGGAACCTCTACTCTGCCTACTTCCTGAGGATTAAAGCATGTCTTCTGGGCAAGGAGATGCAGGGACCACCTGCAGATTCTGTTTATATATCCAGCCTTGTAGCCTGATTGATCTCACAATAGGACTGCATAATGTAAACACTTCATTATTCCACTGAAGGATATGTGCTCTACCACCTATGGTCTCTCCAACCAAGAGTCAGTTTTAGATGGTTAAAATTTGTTAAGCCACACCAAAAGAAGCTAAACAAAGGAAAATCCATCCTAGCAACATGTTTAAGTCTTTAAGTTAGACTAATTAAAAGCAATTATGTTGGAAACTTTAGCCTACCGCTTTACTCCAGGACTTTGCCACCAAGCCCCAGCAGTGTTCAGATCTGATGCACTATTTCAGTGTGTCTGAAAACCACCAAAACTCAGGTTATCAACAGGATTTATTCCCACTCTGGGCAAAAGACACCACAAGTTCAGCCTAGGGAATTTCTTTTTTAACATGGAGGACTGGTGAGAGGCACAGATCCACCTACAGGGAAATAGGAGCCTGAGGAGTCCCCTCTCCATGGCTGTTTTCAACACAGCACCTACTCACTGTGCTGCCTCCTAACCTGACACTGCAGAGGGGCGAGAGGAGCAGGCAAGAAGGATGCTTTTCTATTCATCCCAAAACACAAAAATGAAGAGCATTGATGCATATAAGTATTTCCTATAGGAATTTTGTACCAGTATTTCCTTTTGCCAGGTGAGAAACTGAGAAAAAGAAGCCAATGTTCACCTGCAGATATTGGAAAGGCAATCATGATCTGTACCTGAACCAGCATTGAACAGGCCTTGCTGCTTCCTACACCGAAACTTACACCACTTTTCCCTCTTTGCTCAGGAACAAACACCTCCTCTTACTTAGAGCCAAAGGACATGTCAAGGGCAGAGCTGTGGCCACAACATTGCAGCTCCTGAGACTCGGGATTCAGCTCTTATGAGCATTTCAACATTGTTCCTGTGGTTTACTTCCCTTTGGGAATTGTTTGTTGGTTGTTTTGTTTATTTAACAGCGTTAATTAAAAACTAAAGGCACACCCAGCTAAAGCAAGGCGCAGTAATCTGAGGAACTGCCCAAGTTCCTCAAGAGGGAGGAGAAGTTTACCCTGAATTTATCTAGGTAGATAGAAATAATACAAGAAAAGAGAAATACTGAGTATGTCAATGTCTGTAATGCACTCTGCACGTATCTCAGACTATTCCTGAAAGCATAAACCAAACTGATACAATTTAATTCAGCTTTAAATAAAACATTTTAATTAGTAAGCAAGGCATGAACACACACAGATTGTCAGGGTATCTGCTGAATAGGGCATTCACAGCTTCAGCACACAAAAAAACCAGAAGGTCTTAACTGAGTAACAGACACAAGCAAGGTCATTTAAAACACATCCACACTTACTTGCTTTACAGAACTAGAGCTAATTAAGCTCTTGTTCAGCAAATTACAATAGTTTGGTGTTTACACCAAGCATTTTATCAACTGAACTACTTTTTTTTATTACTTTTCTGCTTTGGATCACATTGTAGACCTTCAACAAGACCCTCTGTGCAACTTCAGAGAGCTTGAGTCTGGCTGAAAAATGGGTGTCATTAACTTATTGGCTAGTGCTGACCCCCATGTTTCATGATGGGCACCTAAATTCACATAGAGATCAGTTAAGTAGGAACAGTTTGACAGTTGTCTGAATCCCTGAAATAATCCTAAGAGCATTCCAGTCCTAAAAGTAGGTTCTGATCATTCCAATCTAGATTTCTAAAAAGAAAAATAAAAAGAAACGTAAGAATTGGAGTGGAGACAAGCACAAAACCTTTATAAAAGAAATTATATATAAGAAGAAAAAAATTATTTTCATTTGACAAGGAATAGATATAGCCAAGACTTTAAAACTAGCACTGGTCCAGGAAGGATTAATGCTTACAGCTTTTGCTAGATAAAGCAGCTTTAAAAAATGCTCCAGGCTAGATTTTTCTCTAAAGTTCTATTAGCAGACTTCATCCTTGGAGGTTTCTTTTCATATTCAAAACTATACAGTTTATCCTATCTTTACCAGCAACTTACTGGAGGAACAGCTTTTTACTGTGCAAATTGTTCCATGATTTTATTTGAGCAAGTCCTAATACAATGAAAAAGAAAGGAAATTGGAGATGACTCTAAATCCTTACATACATTGTGCTGCCTCTCTGGCCTTTAAATCAATGTAAGATAAAATCTACTTGAATCAAGAGCAGGACCTATTTTTTAAAAAACTCTCCAAAAAGGGAAAGCCCATCTGACAAGCCTTCACACCAGGCCAGGCCAGCTCCTGCCATTGCATGCAACTACTCATGCACCCCGTTGTTACTCACCTCTCTTGCTGCAGGAGCGAGCCATTTTCCCCTGAACCTGCCAGCACTGTTCAAGCACAGAGACAAGCAGCTCTCCTTGGAAACTTAGCATTTGAAGAGGTGTCCATGCTGACCCCAAGGAGGAGAGTTTCTGTGCAGAGGCCTCAGAGCATTCTGCAGGAGAAGCTCCCCTCCCACCCCAGCAGGACTCAGCAGATGAACATCATCAAAGTCATTTGAGCTCCCCAGGCCCTGAGCTCTTCATCTGTCAGCACATGGGTAAAGGCCTCAGCGTCCCAAAGGAAACTGACAAGACTATGCTTTACAGTCTTCCTAACACAACCCAAAATCCTCTGCAAAACAGAAATTCCTCTTAGGGAATAGGTTCGCAGAGCTTAATAGTGATTTAGTTTTTTAAGAGATGCATAGCTATAATTCAGTTCATTCTGACTAATGTGTCCAGACTTGTTCCTTGTGGTCTTTTTTTTATGCCCAATAGCTTTTCTTTTAACCTGCTTTCCCCTTAAAAACTTTCCCACCATTTTAGGACCTGTCTTGCACTCACTAAGTAGATAAATTTTGATTTATATTCTTCTCATAAGTTTGCAGCAGCAGAGAGTAAAACAATGTATTTTCTCTATCAGGCAAAGAAACCCTTGTTTAACTCTTTCCCCCATTTTCCCCCAACAGGGAGGGCTGGCAGAGCTGGTCAGCAGAGCTGCTGTTCTCAGCCCACATGAAACACACAGCAGAAAGAGCAGTGTGCCAGGTTGGCAGCCTCTGCTGGAACAGCATCCGTCTTACAACAGGCATCTGGAGAAATGGCTGGAAATCCAAATCTGTGGAACATCAGCTTTATTAGAGATGAAGCTAAGCTACAGGTTTGGAATTAGAATCTGGGTTTGTTTCCAAATTGAAGAACTGGGGACTTGCTTCAGTGCTTTATAGAAACAAAGAGCCATGAGGTTTTGATCCAAACCAGAAAAGTCAGGCCTGTTCAGAGCCTGGCTTTTGCTGTGGGACCTGTGCCTAATCACAGCTGGTTATAGACTGATTACTCAGCACTGCTTGTCCAGTCCATTCACATCTGTGCTGTTATGTACACTTGGCATTCTTTAATAGTTATGTCTGTGATCAGGTAAATCTAATTTTTTTTTCCTTTTGCACAAAGGAACAAAAATGTTCGAGAGGGAGTTGGGGGGATCAGCTGAAACATTTCAGTCTCTTTCTGTTCTCTCAATTTCCGACTTCTACAGAGAGCCACAAGATGTAGGTGTTTTGTGCAAAAGCAGAGATCTTAAGTTACTTGAAGTAAGCAGGTACTGGTATGTACCATGCAGAGTTTTCCTTTGTTGGTGCTACCGCTTTATAGTGTTCAAAAATAACCCAAACAGGTTAGGTAGTAACCAAGATATTATCTGAGTAAATTTTACCTCAGGGGATTCATTCAGAGTCAAAAATGTTTTAGTCTGTCTGCACGAATGTGGCTCCAAGGAAGATTTTACAAGCAAACAAGTTGAACGGCACAAAAAAGCAGGCAAATATAGGAAGGGGGGGAAACGAACAGAAAGAATTGCGACACATTTTAGTAGCTATGTTTTTAATACCTTAGCACTGATATTTGTCTGTCTTTGCAAAAAGCAAAAATACATCTGGCCTTTTGCAAAAATGACAGCTTGCTTGTTTTGGTTTTGTAAGAGGCACAGGCAGGTCCAAACAAAAATCCCAGAACCAAACACCACTTGTGGTAGGAAGAATCAAACTCCCAGAATATAAGCACTCCTTTAATTTGAGTACTTTATAATCCAAATCCTCTTGTGTCTCAGGATTACACTGCTGGGCATTGTCTGACCAAAAGCCAATTAAATTTTCTGGGGCACGGATGATATTTCACTGCTTTTGAGTTGATCTGGAGAATTTTACACCACTTACCTCTTCTACTGCTGGTTTAATAAGGAAAATAACTTAAGCCAGAGGTGTCTATGGCCCTTGGTAACCTTGATCTGCATATATTGCCTCTTGTGCTCACAGCAGCCTGGTTTAAGTTAGAAGAGAGACAAGTAGCTTGCCTTCTTCCTCCATTCCGACCCATACCCTTCCCATATCTGCAGATTCCACCTTCTTCCGATGTCATTTGCAAGACCAAAACCTCAGGACTCGCACACATGCACACACTATATCAGTACTCATGTACTGTAGTGTTTGAAATCCAAAGAGGCATTATGGAGAATCACCCAGACGTGTCTCTTTAAAGTAGCAGAATTGAGCAAGAAACCCACCTATGAACGCAGATCCAGTGTAACACCAGCAGACTGGGGTTATATGCAGGCCATCTAATATGTGCATTGTAGCTGCTGTTCTCCAAATAGAACAAAATAAAAATTAATAAGTATGGAACACATTTTGGCATGATATCTATCTTCTTTTCACATGCATGCTGATGTTAATATTCTTTTCTTCACCTGTAGATTTACACAGATGCTCATACACAGGCAGGCAAATAGGTCAGTGTGTGTGTTCAATTTATAATTACTATCTTGGACTGCATATATATTTTAAATGCCTTCAACATACAGGTAACATATTTTTATGTATTTGTCCACAAAAGAATATATATTTTACTATGTTTAGGCATGTCTAAATGTGTCATGCTAAAAATATTTTGCCCACTATCTCTTGTAAGTTACAGAATGTATCAAATCAAAGGTCAAAATGACAGAGAGTTTCAGAGTTTCAGAATAAATCCTCCAAAAGTTTATTAACCAATCAGTATACATGAACAAAGGCATGGGATTTAAATCACCAGCTATACAGCTCTGGCTACATTGCTGTCACTGCAAGCTGATGTTAGGCCAAAAACCTTCCAGTCTCTCCACTAAGTTTAATATTGTGCCTAGGGTATGCTGGTTCTTACAAAAAAAATTCTGGACTGAATATGCCATCACACTAGAGAGCAGCACTAGAGAGACAGCAAGAAAAATCCAGAATATAGTACTATCAGAATTATTTGTGGCTAGCCAATTGCAGATAAAAATTGCTTTAAAATATTTTTCATAGTAAGTATTGGCCAGCATGACAACGCAACCTGCTAAAAATTTTGTTAACTGATTTCTCCAAATCAGTGATTTCAGCAGGCCTGCACCAAAGCTGGACTGTATTGACATACCTGTGGGTTGAGCCCAAGATAAGTTCACTGAGAGAGTGACAAGAAGAGGCAATGAAGTCAGGGCTGTAGTCAGGAACTTGTCCCAGAGGGTCCTAAATGGGTGGTGTGAGCCCAAACGAAGCCCAGGAGGAGGTGAAGAGGGAAGCAGCATGAGAGATCAGCAGCCCAGAGCTCTCTCCCTTACCCTGCTTTGGTCAGCAGCAGCCCCAGCCTGTGGGCAGGACCCTAAACCCTGCCCGCACAACTGGGACATTGGCACTATTCTAGGACACTAATCCAGGCTGTTTGGGGAAGTGCTGTACATATCCCCATTGTACAGATGAGGAAAGAATCTGCAAGAACAAAATGCTTCACCATAAGGACAGGAGATGTAAAGATTAAAAGAAAAAGGCCACTTCATTCCCTTAGGTCAAAATTTTTGGGTACTGAGAAGATCACTGGGTGACTCTGCTATTAACAGGAAAGGAATGGACCTTCAGAAGTCCACTACAAATCATACATGCCTGTTAAGTACCACATGGTGAGGTAATTTACTGGGTGTATTTCTCTGTACCGTTCCTAAAGGCCTCTGAGTATCCCTCATTGCCAAATCTGTTCCAGGGCATCAGTACAGTTCATTCTTTTTTGTAGGTGCATTTGCAAATTCTGTATTCACTTCAATTCCTAGCTTTCTTTCAAAAAGGTTATCTCCCCACAGGGGCTGGTTTTGTATCCCTTCAGAACATGAAAAATAATGAACTTATGAGCAGAGGTAAGGAGGACCAAAAAGAAGGAAACAACACAGCTCTCCTGAACAACACAAATTAATTTCTTCATTGTCTAAAATGTGTTTGCCCTCTTAATCTTGAACTTCACCAATTAGTCACTCCTCTCCCTGAGGAACAATTAGGCTGGGAATTTCTGTATATCAAGGAGACCATGCTTTTGTTGGTTTTAATTTTTCATGATACCCAAAAGGACAATGAATTTGTGGTTATCTGAACAGAAGTAGAATAGCAAGATCAGAGTGCAAAATGCAATGTGTATTGATGACTGTCTTGTATTCATTATCCTGCCCTTTTTCAGAGGAAAGCATCCTGAGACAAACCCATTTACCTCAGTAAGAGTCGTAGACTCGCTCCCCAGGAGAAGTAAAACTACTGAGATCTTCACCCAGGGAAACAACATACATTTACAGAAAACAGGGCTCTAATTTCTACCCCCAACCATCATGATACCTACAAGAGAAACAGCGCTAAAATAGAGCCACGATTCCCACTGTAGGGAGTTCCTCAGTGTGAGCTGGAGCTATGTACTCCCAGGGGAAGCAGCCTCACTTTAAGATTAGAGCAGGGCATTGAAATCTGCTGCAAAGCAAAATACCATTGCTCTGTCAGAGTGGGAAACTCCAGTGACGGCTCTACCCTGTTAAGAGAGAAAATGTACAGACATTGTCACTATTCTGGGCCTTCTCCTTAGAGCAGATGGACCCAGAAAGGATATCTGCATTCCTACTTTGTTCTTGATACTCCTGTAACAAAGAAACAGTACCTAAAAGTGATACTACACCTGGAAAGGTTTCAGGTCCCTCAAGCAGACCTTGGAAGATGCTCAAATACATTTACAACAAAGTTGGCTCCTTTCTTCTCACAGAGACCTTCTGTAAAAGAATGTCTTACTTCTGCCTCTCAATCCAAACAAAGCTTCCAGGGACACTGATAGAGGAGATCGAATGGCACAGATCCTTCTAGCACCTGCACTGGCTCCCAGACAACAGCGTGCAGAGGCAGCGATGCTCTCAAAATCTCCCTCCCAACTGAGGCTCAACAGCAACATTCACTGGGGCAGAACTTCCTCAAGTGATTTGAAAAAGCACAGGTTTGTTGTCAAGGACAGCTGTCAGGCAGGACAGTCAGTAGGTGAATTCGACCTTCTATACTTACAAAGCCTCCCATGTGGACAGTTTCACTCTCCTGGGATAAAGTTAAATAGGTGCTGGCTTCTGTTTGCAAATATGTCCCAGGTGGTTTATCTGAACAGTATTCATATCAACAGCGTTTTATCACCTTTAAATTGTTTCTGTTCCATTTGTCTACTCATGAGCCATTTCAGGCAATGGTTTATGGCTTACTTAAAGCCCAGCAGTATAAGGACAAGTTGTACAGCACTGCTCTTTTGCATTTCTTTTGCAGGTCTGTCTAGCTGTGAGCAATGAAAAAAAATGGAGAAAAGAAAAACTCTTTTCTCCATGTCTGACTGAGACAGCTACAAGGCCAGTAAACACCTTATTATGCAGTTATTTGAAAATACTTCCAGGTTACTCTTGCAAAAGATGCATCCTGAAAATGCTAGCCTAAGTAAATTTACTGTCTCCATCTATAGAGCTGATACATTTTTGAGCCAAAAATATTTCTTGCAAATAGTCTTTTGTAGAAAAGATTGAGGAGTTTTTGCTCTGTTGTTACTGGACTAAGCTTAAATGCTGTGTTCAACTACAGAGTACCTCTGGGAAAGAGCTGATCTCCTGGTCTTCATTTGGCCATCTCTGGAGATTAAGAGTTCAGCACTGTTCTGAAAATTTTTGATTACCAGATGACCTCAACTACAGAGAAATATGAAAAGAATCTTTCCCAAGTATTTCCCACTTCCACATCCTGACAGGTCTCTTCTTGGTCTTCTCTGACCCATCCTGTCTTTCAACTTTCTTTGGACTGAGTTGCAGCAGAAGACATCCCATTCCATGTGGTCTGCACCAGTAAAGCACTCTTCACCCACATCAAAACAAGACTTAGGCCTCTGTTTACTGCTCCTACCTGTTTTTTATATTCCAAGGCCACCTTAATCCTTTTGGCCATAACAGCACCCTAGGAAGGCCTCTGAAGTCAGCTTCCTGCTGATCTGAAACCCTTGTCCTCCAGACTCTTTCCCCCACCCCAAGCCCCCTTTCACAGTCCTGGTGCAGCACTTCCCTTTCCCAGGTGCATCCATTTCCACTTACTTGTGCAAGTGCAAGGCTGTTTCACAAGGGCTCTCGGTGACTCTACCCACCTTGTCCTCCTTAAAATAAAGCCAGAGTTTCCTGTGTTACACTACACACTTGCAGACCACACAACAACTGTCTCATCTTCTTGGAAATTGTTCATTTATTTTGAATTTAGAGTAAGTATCTATGCCGGAATAGGTCACTGGAGCAAGAGCTGTGATGTCCCAAAGAAATCAAGCTGTAGCCTACAATCATTCTGACTCAGTGTGCAGTAAACACTGGAGCTAATGCTTGTGTGCAGGGAAATGTGTTTGCTACAAATACAGCCTCTTTTGTACATCAGGAATATTTTACTAACACATCACTGTGGAACCTGATAGTCTCACACAGTCATTCCCAGTAAACACTGCTCTTCGCTCACTGGTTTATCTGCACAGTCATCTTTTTTTTTTTTTTTTTGTTTCAAAGTTTCATTAGTAATAGAGAAGGAAGTTTTGGAACACTTCATGTCACAGTGAAAATAAAATTACCCGCTCCTAAAACAAAATTCTGAAATTTTCCGAAATAGTTTAAATAAACACTCTTCAATTTTGAGTAATTTTTTCCCCCTCTTGGAAAATTCCTTGAGAGTTATCCCAAATTGCTGGTTACCAGAAGGAAAACATATTAGTGAGCTTTCTAGTTTCCTCTCACTGAAGTATAGGCCAGGCACACTCCATTTATAGTTAGTGTTTCTCTGTGCCAATTGTTCCACACAACAGATATTAGACAATCCTTTCTGTCCTTACAGAGCATCTACTAGCATCCTTAGGCAGAAAAAAATCAGATTAAAAGGGATTGGAAAAAGATTAGATAAAGACAACTTTTAAGGATCTCCCAAGAATTTATGTTTTTTTTTTCATAATAGTCTAACTCCATTAAGAAAAAAAAAAATCCATTTGTAAGTGGTTTTGTCAATGGTGGGAGTTGGCAAGGAAGACGAGGAGCTCAGCTTTAGCCAGGTTACACAATAACTTGCTACTATTTGTGGCTGGCTCCCAAAGGGCCAAAGAAATTAACTCGTGGTTAGTTAAATAATAGTTTTATTAAAACAATGATCAGATCAAATAACTGGCATGTATGTGCAGGAAGTCTTTCAAAATACTCAGGTCCTGCAAAAGAGTCAGATCAAGAAAATATCTTTTAAATATCTGATCCCTGATGTAACTGAGACCTGTAAAAACTGGATGCCTTAAAAAGAAAAAAGTTTTTTTAAACCTTAATCCCAACATTCTCTCCAAAGAATAACACAGTTCTCTACTTTCAGTGTTTTCTCTTCATGCAGATGTTTTCATTCCCTTGTTACAGCAGAGAAAGTTTTTTTTTCCTGTGACCACAGCTCTCTTTTAACATTTTATTTTTAAAAATAAATGAATGAGATCTAAAGCTGTGTTGTTTCACATCCCCCAGTTGATTTGTCCACTGAAAGGAGCAAGTAACTGGAAAAGAGGCACGCTGACTGAAGAACAAGCCCTCCAGATACCCCACAAATTGCAGAGAACTGCAGCTGCAGATGAGCACCACAGCTCCTGAGGGTACCTAGTCCCTTTTTTGTGGGGGTTCAGGAGTCACCTTTGCACATTCACACCTTTTCAGGCAAGAAGAGCAAACTCAGTTCCAAGATCCTGTGCTGCATCTGGATGATGAGACAAGACAGAGAGCACCGTGGCTCCCTCATCCCACGCCTGCTGCAAGGAGCACTGCCCTGGGCTGGGTGGCTGCAGAGTCAAGTCTACAGTGAAATGGCTCTGAGCAAAGTTACCAGCTCTGGTATGAGAGGATCGCGGCACATGGAGCAGACTGCTCCCAAAAAGGGCCAAATTACCTCACAGGGTTCAAATGGAGTGTGCAAAGGCAGGGTGCCTGCAGGCAGCTTTTGGCCCTATTCTCTGTGCTTCTGATCCATGAGATTACTTGCCCAGTGGAGGCTTTGTGACTTTCGGGGTTTAAGGGAGCAGCTTGAGGTACTGAGAGTGGTTTATACAACGCACAGCACAAATAGATGCTGTCAGCAACATAACGCGCGTTCAAAGAGAACAACAACGTTAAGAGTGTCTGACTCCTTCTGAGCCTTCCGAAGTGCAAACAAGGCACACTCTTGTGGCAGATATCCATCTAAAGGTGAATTGCTGCCCCTAATCTGTGCTTGTGTCTATCAGTTTGCATTACATTCAGGTAGCGGTGAGCACTGCCTTTTGGGTGGGTATAGAGTACTTGGTGAGCTCTCTGGATGAAGGGCAGGTAAAAACTTGCTACGTCTTGTATCCAAGATTCGAGTATTTACCTGTTGGAGCCCTGCATATTAAGGCCCACGCGTTTACACTGCAACTCAACACGGAATTTTAATGAATTCACGGACTCTGAAGGCCCCCACCCACCTCTTCTCAAACAACTGAAATCCTCTGCATTCCTCTCAGCTGTACCTGCTCGGCATGCAATGGCAGCTGATCAGACTGGGAACAAACAGGCCTGCTACTGAACACCGAGGAAGTGACAGACATTTTCAGGTACCAACTCAGCCATCTCTCAAAGCAGAAAATGTCCCTCCTCTCCCAAAACACAAGAAAATCAGAAATTAACGCAGAATTCTCCTCTTCCATCATAGGCCTTTTATGGCAGTCAAGCCAGGCTTGATCCCTTTCATCTTCCTGTTGAAGAAACCACGCTTGCTCAAACACAGAATGTTTGTGGTGAACATAATCAATTGCTTATCTAAACGAAAAATGAAGACCAGCAGTGAGGTAGAACTTTGTAAAGCCTTGACCAGATTTATCATGCTGCACATCATCCATGTCCAAGGAAGAGGGGTGCAAATGGAATCTAATTCCCAGCATGTGGCAGAATCTGATTCTGCAACTGATCTTGTAAATCTCCAAGGATAAAGAACTGTTTTAGCCCCTGAAAAGGGACTATGCTGCCAACATAGTTAGAGAGATAGAGGTAGAAAGAGTTTCTATTCCAGTATCTCAAAATGTGATGAAACACTGAAAAGATAAACTCTAGATATTATCAGTCTCGTATTATCTTGACAGCTACTACTGGAAAGAAAAAAAAAAAGATCTCCTATGAAGGAGAGAGGACAGCAGAGAAGAGGAATGGCTACAGTACTAAAGCTGACTTATTTTTACCTCTAGCTGGAGCCCGAGGAACTCCTCTCCATTGGCAACAATGGTACATCTTCTCATGCCAAGATATCCTGAGTGAATTGGTCTGACAAATCCCATAACAGGTAAGAGGACTTCAATTAGGATAAGACCTGACATTTCAAAGCAGGATTCTTGACAATAGAGCCTGCCAATGACAGTTTATACCAAATTTTGGATTAAGAAACATTGGACAGGTCTGTGCTCTTCTAAATCCCAGGATCAGCAACAAAGGAGAAGGAAAAGAGTGAGTAATGCATGCATATGGCTGCATTCATATTTGAACACAAATCAGAAATGTCTGTCATTAAAGAAATCCCTCAGCATGTATCCCACCCTAGGATTCAGACTGGATAACACAATATAACCTAGCATAGTGACATTTATACCTGTCCAAATTGAAAACCACCTATTTGCCATATTCCAGGACCTGGATGGCTGTTTCACTGACACACACACAGAGCACTGGAGACATTCAATTGTAGCAGTGTTTTCTTCCTCTTCAGCTACTCCAGACTGGTGAACCCCACAGTTACAGACAAAATTATTTTAGCAAGGGCCTTGCGTTTACTTTTACTTATTATAACTAATCTCAAACCTATTTCTCTCTGCATCTTTCATTTTATGCCTTTTGTTCTCCAGTGATATTTTCCTTCTACCTTTACGTCCCATCTCTGTTGTGGCTAGGTTTACTAGCACACTTTCATTTTCTAGGCAACAGTCTCTAGTAAAATTAGCACAAAAGACTGGTTACAAAAATTGGTCATTAGGAAGAGCTTTCAATAACAACTTTCCCCCAGTCAGGAAGGTCTCTTATCACTGAAATCTGCCCTTTAGCATACCTATTACTCACAATTTTTCTGGTATTACTTACTCAGCATGTCTCTCCATTTCACATACTACACCACACTACGAGCTAAGCAAGGAGGACTGCATTTCCATGACTAGAAACACTGGTGGTTTTATCAATGACAAGGTTTACCTAGAGCATGCTTGATCTGTCCTCCTGCATTTTCTTTCCTTTTCTGCTACCTTATGTCCTATTCTTACTTTTGAAAGAGTCTAACAGTTGTTATGAATAGCCATCCTTTCCTGTTAGTCAGACTCACATTCTGCAACTGAACGGGGTCTTTTTTTCTTCTGTTAAATCTTACTGAAAGTTGTGTTCTTGAGCCTGCAATTATATGGGTCAGTTCCTTCCAGATACCAAGATGACAATGATCCAGCCATTCTCCAATATTTGACTTGAGCTGTTTCTCCCACTTTGGTGGAAGCCATTTCAGTTTCCAGGTTTTTATAGTCACTAAAAACCTGCTATGCCTGAATATTCAGAATCAGCATCCTGACTGAAACAGAAGCAAAGTATCGGATAAACTGTTGGGCTATGACAAACTACTTTTTTTTTCCCCCTTTTATTTATGTAGCTGAAGGACCTTTTACAATTTCTTTTTATTTCCTTTGCAGAGTCAAAATCAGCTTGTCTCATGCCAATTCTCATTTTACCCATATATTTCCTGACCTCTTACACATGGCTTTCTTTGCTGACCTGCTCTTTTTTCTACTTCTTATTCAGTCATATTGATAATTTTTCTTCCACATTTTTCATTTCACAAGATATGCCATCCATCTGGAGCTGAAAAGTTAAGCCATAGATCTGCACTTGTCTACCCTTCATTTTAATTGAAATTGAAATCCCTCAAAGCAAGGTTATTTTCTACTTCATTCTACAACTTAGTGTCAGATCTAAAAAGTATTGCTTTTTGCTCCAGTTTTGCTATTTGCTTTTTGTTTCAGTGACTGGTAAGAAACTCTGCTGGTTATTGCATTCAGAAATGTCTGAATTCAGCTATTTGTTCCCCTCTATAATCCAGGAAGTCAAAGCTTCCCATAATGACAGACCTCTAACAAGCAAGATCAGTATCTACCAAATCCAGTTCTTGAGGTCATTGGCAGATATACCACACTTCCCCAGCAATCAGACTTCCCCAGAATATCTTTGGCTCTATTAGGTTGGCTATTTAAGTCATTATCTCTCCTTATTTACCTCATTAAAGGCTTACAGTAACACCAGAGTGTTTACTTCTGTCTTTCACGAGTCAGGTATGCTCTAGTACCTGTACTCGAGCTATTCCTCCCCTTCCTCACCTTCTCCTTCAGTAACTGCTTCCAGATACACAAACACACACATAGCCCCCTGCCCAACCCCCTTTGTCATGTCCTTAAATACTCACTTGAACTCCTCCCACCATTTCCAGGACAAACTGCAGTCCAGTGATTTACTCTTACAGCATATACACTCAGTGATATGTCATGCCCAAAAATTTACGTGAAACCCCTCATCAACCAGCAACCACCTTAACTATTTTCACAATTGTTTTGCCATCTCTGTTGCACCTAGTAGTAGTTTTCCTCATCTATCCTTCCTTGACACAGTTTTTATTAAAAAAAATTTAAAAAAGGAATCCTCCCCCTCCAGCCTCCCAGATATCCAAACTTTAATTCCAGACCCATAGAATCTCTTTCTAACCCTGGGTCTTGGCTATCCAAGCTCATTTCTTACCTAATAAAACCTTAGCCCACTCATTTAAGTGTGATGTTGTCCACAGACTGATTATGCCACAGCAAAGTGCAATTAATTTTGGCCAGATTTTATTTCTATTTAATCTACTCATTTTTCAAAAAATATATGTACTAGCTATTAATATTTTGATCTCTTCATTGGTGCTTTATTGTCTTCCTCAGTATTCCCAGGTATTATGGCAAAATGAAATACAAACTGTGCAGAAAGAGAACTCATTTGTGTTACGACCTAGTAGATACAGTCCAAGTTGATTGGGATATCTTCCCTGAGGGATAATATTTTTTACATAATATCCTTAAGATACAATCTTCCTTATTCCTACTTTAAATCAAATTTAAAAATTTAAGTCAAACATAAAATCAAACTCTATCAACTTTCTTCCTTTAACACAAATAAAAATAACTGTGTTTGGCAAAAAGGTTGTCTACTCATTCTCTCTGCTGGAATTTCACCTTGTGGGAGCTCATGCAAGCCATTTTTTATTGGCTTTGGTTAACATCAGTTCAAATAAACTCAACACTCAAAGCCAAACTTTCAAAAGGTGTCATATATTTTGCCTGCTTTGAACTCAAGGACTGTGCAGGCTTTCCCTGTAGATCTGCCAAGGTTAGCAGAGTTCAGAGAACCTAGCCCAAATTGCAAGGCTGAAATAAAACCTGACATGGAGAGTCATCTAGTTTGAATGTTTATGACAATTGCTTTATACAATTACTTCCTTGGTCCTTCTAACACCCTGAAGAAAAGCAACAGGAATGGATTTTCCAGTAATGACATCTGCAGAAAACTGTGTTGGGACTTTTAAAGAGCTGCATGTTACAGGCCTGTTGGTGTCGTGGCCACCTCTATTTCTTTTTTACAAAGAACTGCTGCTGTTCAAAAAGAGCCACAAGTCAGACTCTGAATTTCAGCTCTTTGAATTCCCCCTGTGAGTCAGTTTCATACCTGCTCTAACAACATTGTTTCCAACACAGGTCTGACCACTCCCTCTGCTTCCAAAGCCCTACTGGAACATGGGGTCTTGCTCATGTGGCTGGCCTCATGGCATGCTGACCTCATCCAACACATCAGTCACCTCATAAAATCAAACGATGATCAAACTTTTTCCCAAACAAGTCTAAATTAATTACACCATTCCTGGACTGCCTGAAGGTTGGAGGCCAAGAAGTGACACATGCTGTACACGTAGACACACACACAAAAAGAGATTCCCTCAAAGCTCTACACTGAAAAGAGAGGGAAAGATAGAGGTCATTTACAGGTTATGTCCAGCATCTGACTGAAAACAAAGAGGAGTACAAACCATAACCAGAAGGGTTGCTAAGGATGCATGCACACATACAACTGGAATTTCTTCCTTGTCCTCACCTTCCTGTGCTCTGTAGTGGCCATCTCTGCCTACATATTGACCTGGTCTACGGGTACACCTGGACTGGCCGTATTATGTACTTCCATTAATGACAAATTATTAAAGGGCTGAATGAAGAGTAAAAATAATTTATCATTTACTTACTACAACAATATTACTCCTGGAAATACTAAAAAAAAAAAAAAAAAGCAGAAGCTGAAAGGGCCATAACATGTGACTGCCTGGATATTCTACAATATAGGTATGATACAGGTATATAATACCTATACATATAATACCTATATGTATAGGTGTTTCAGATGTGCTCTGTTTCAGGCATTTAGTCAGAATCACAGAGATTACCTCTTTACCTTGTGTCTGTTTCCATAAAGTGCAGACAGAGCAGGTTGATTCTATAGTGTAGCATCCTAGCCTCTCAATCTGCACAGTATCCTCAGTAAAACTGAGGCTCGAGAGCCTCACAAACCCCTGTGTTACTGCTGAGATCTCTGCTTCCAGGTGGCATCCGTGCCACACAGCAGGTTTGCTTTGCCCTCTGCACCATTTAACAAGAACAAAACAATGTAAAGAGGGCAGGAAACCACCAAGATACTTGGCTGATCAAATGACAGGCCACAGCCACCAATACATTTGCTAATCTCTTTAAAACTGAGATGGCTAAGTAGCAAAAGGAAGCAAGGAATGAAGTGTCCTGTTGGACACTGGAACACAGTTTTAGCTCATTAGCTGCCGTGTGTTGAGAGGCCCTTAGCTAGGTTCGTAGGTGTGGATATATGTGAATTGAGGAAGTACGTAGAAATCCTCTTTTAAAGGTGCACCATCTGCCAATCCAGTGACCTCCCGAGCCTTTCCATGAGACACACTTGCTCACTCTCGCTTCTCCTCACAGATTAGTTCTGTCTGCTCCCAGGCGCCTACTCTCTCTTTCTCTAATGTGATTAAATAAGCTCCCTGTCTCTCCAGGCTTGTGCAACCGCCTCCCGCTTAGTCACCTAAGCGCTCTACAACACCCCAAAGGAGTGGAGTCAGCTGAAACAGGAGCGTTCCCAGCTCTGACATGTAAAGTACTTGCATTCACTGCTAAATAAACTTGGAAAAATGTTCACAATGCAGCTGTGTGCACAAGATGCTGCAACCTCAGGGCAAGAATAATTATACACAAACAAGATACTTAGGATTTATGTTCCCCTGTAATAAAAAGTGCGCTGCTCATGCCAATCTCAGCACTTCATGGTATGCCTGCAATCTGAGGCAGAGGAGCAGATTCTCTTTTAGGGTTAAGAGATTAGATACCATCGTTGCTTTATTTTCCAATAAACTTTACAGGCATTCTAAGCATTGTGGGTACCCATTGATATGCTTTTCACCATACAAGGATGAGGATTCATGGGAGGTCTTTTAAATGCCCTGTTGTGTTAATGGTGTTTATTCAGGCAATTTTCTATTGGCATGTGCTGATTATTCCTTTTCAGAAGTTACAGGGTTAAAGCTGAAGCTCACAGGAATACCAGACCAAAACAAAACTGAGGAAGTTTCAGAAAAAGAAACAAGTACTCCTAGACCATTCCAAGCAAAGGTTTATCTAACTTGCTCCTTAAATTCTCTCATGAGGAAGAGCGCCAACTGCTTGTGCAAGTAGCCTGTTGCAATGCTTATGCATCTCTCAGTAGATGACTACTTCTCCTAACAGCCAATGTCAATTAAATCTGTTGCTAACAAAGTCAACCTCTCCTCAGTGAACACAGCTGAAGATTGATCACTGTCTTCTTCATAATGACTTTTTGATCACTGTCATATTTATCTTCTCTTCCTTAGGGAAAAAAAACCCAAAACCTAATTCTCTGATTTTTTTTTTATTTTTTTCTTTTTAAAACCTCTCAACACACTCCTTGTCTTTGGATCTGTAAGTGTTTGAATGTGCCACATTCATGGGCAGTGGCAAAAAAATCAAAGAAGCCTGTTCGAAGAAGTTTTGTTTGCGATGGGCCTGAGATCTCTCAGGAGTCATTGTCTTGAACCAGGCTCAGCAGTGAACATATGCAGTGATATTTCATTATACTCCTATGCCCTAAACAAACCCCACTCTAAAAGTCAAGGGAGACTCCCTTGAAGTTGCTTTCATACCTCCTTAGTTCTGCAGTGGAACCTGAAATGGTATGACTTCCAGACTTGAAAGGAGACTTTGCAAGCTTTGTTAAAGTTGCTGCAAACAATGAAAACTCAACAAACAACTTCAGGAGTACTTTAGTAAGCAATTGCTCTCTGGAATGCAAGTTACACCACGTTAGACCCACTTCATATTTTGCCCCAAGGAACCATCAAGCTGGGTGGGAGACCGACGGGCATTCCCACCAGCCTGTCAGGCTGGACAAGCTTCAAGAACAAGCAGTCAGTCTGATATTTTTGCCTTCCCTTTCTTGACCTCAACTATAGAGAAGAAAAAGTTTATTCAGGTTTCAACCTTTGTATTTAGGTCAAGTTCTGTTAAAATTGTAATGGAAAAAGGTTCAGGAGTTCACAATTTTCTTAGCTAACTAATGAGTACAGAATTTGCATTCCTCTGCTTAGAAGACTTACACAAGGCTACGGAAGTGATATGTGAGCAGTAACTGGCTCTATGCAGGAGTCTTCTGGATCAAAGGAGAGAAGCATATCACTAACAACTGTCTGCAGGTGGCCACTGTTTCTGTGATCAAGCCCTGTTCCCTGTCATACTCTGCAACGTGAAAAAAAAAAAAAAAGAGTATATTAAGAAAAAATAAGTAAGAAGAATAAGTAATAAGAAATAAAAAAATAAGTTTATTACAGTACATTAACCAGGCATGGAAAAAAGATGCTAGCCCCAAAACCCATGGCATGGAGGAAAATGTTATATTTTGCTGCTGGCAATTTTCTTTGGGTTGGCAGAACATGTCATTTTGACTGTGAAAAGGAGCACATGTACTGAGCTCTGTGAGCTCATCATGGCATCCTTGCCAGTGCCAACTAGTAGCAATTCAGAGCTCAACTGATTATTGAAAATGATCCATCACAGTTGTCATGTACCAGTCAATTTAAATCCTGGTGAGAGCTGGTCAGAAATTGAGTGACTCTAGAAACTAATACATTTTTGGTTGTTTCAGAGGCTCAAATGGTCTCAAGGAAAAGATACTGTCTTCCAGTAGCCCATTTTGCAATTGATTAGAAATTAAATCCTTTGTACTTGAATCAGGGTGGGGAAAATATTTTGAGACTGCAGTTTGATCTGAGTGTTGCTTTTACTTGTGGTTTGGCAAAAGACTCTGAAATGCTGTTAAATCAAAAAGGCAAAGAAAACCTGCAATTGCCGTGTCTCTGCTTATAAAAAAAACATTTTAAAATAACCACATGCATCATTCACTACACAGATGCCACATTCTTCCCTACCCTTATTTAATAGCTAGCTGTCAATCTATGTTGAAGAGCAGTTACCTGACATTACCATAATAATGCTTCAAAGCTTCATATTAAAGATGGGTATCTTCCTAGGCAAGCCCATAGGGGTAAAGAAAAAAAAGAAAAGCCTTTTCTCTAGAGTTGCAAAAATGAAGTTCTCTAAGAGATGATAGAGTGCAACCAGGCAGGAACGACAATCACAGATACTCCTGTCTTCTCTTTACTGTAATTAAGCAGAGAGAGATCAACAAATCTGGATCTGCCTAAGACAGGTTTCTCATCTCTATTTCTATTGACTGTGGTAGAGAGGAAACTAAATGTGAACTGAGACCTCTGGCCATTAGCATAACATAAACACTTCTTCCATCTTCCAGGATAAGCATTATGCTTCTCAGGACAGCTCATGTACAAGCACTTTGATGTTTAGTCATTCTCAAATCGCACTCCTTTCACATGCTCCTGCTGTGAGCAAACACTACAATGAAAACTTGCCTGTGTCACAGGTCTGGGAGATGGTGCCATGTGTACGAGCCAAAAAAACCTCAAAATCTTTTAAACTGAGTTAATTTGATATTGAGTAGGGGGAACTTGAGATGACATTTAAAATCCTTGTTTTCTGAGCAGGATTAGAGGGAGGTGACAGGAGCCAAAGACTGGCTGAACATCTGAGACACACAGCTGACTCCTTTAAGTGTGAGGAATGGTGAGAAATCAAAGCATGGAAATACTGTGAAAAAGGGCCCAGGTGCTTAGGTGAAAGAAAAGTGCAATTAAGCAAGAGCTTACCTTAAATATATAGAACCGTTCATTCCCTCTGCAATAGAGTAGGGAAGCTTAGGACCTGACAGTAGTTAGAAAGCAGAAGGCAACAACTGCTTCACAGGAGAATTTCCAATGCCAAACATACAGCAAGAACGGGACATATCCTCTCTTCACCCAGTATGTATTGAGACTCCACTGGATGAGTCTCAGAGCACAAGCTTTCCTTAGAAGCTACTGTCAAGAAGACATCAACACCAGGCTCCATGCTCTGCAGATCCCTCATGAAGCCTCCCATTGACTAGGCCTTCCACATCTCAGCTTTGCACTTACCAGGAGCTAAAAGTTGCAGAAATGTAGGTGTGCCAGTCTTCCATGTTGTGAGAGAAGATTGCACAGACCTCTGACACATGAGATTACACAAAGGGAAGCCCTTAGGGAATTGTACAAAAACCAAGTGTCCATAAGTGAAAAAGGAAGGGTAAAGACAAATTTCCTTCATTAACTCCCTCCCTCCCAAGAGAGAGAGAAACTCTGCCACTTTCCCTGTTCATCATGAGATGAATATGCTCCTGTGAACCATCTTCCAGTAGCTCTCCATGCTAGGATTCATCACTTTTCTTTCTCTGAACACAAACACAATATCACACAAGGATGGACAGGAGTGCATGAGTACCTTCCTCCCCATAGCTTACACAGCTGGTAAAACCACCCACATGAGAGCAATGGCACCTACTCAGCACTCCAAGACACAGTATCCATTCAAGGCAGGGAAGATCCTTATTCAAGCACAGAACTGTTGTGGGCAAGGCAGAGTACTTATAAATTTGTATGCAGTGGTGTTTACTCTGATACCATTGGATTGCTTCATACCAGCGTTTTGACTGAAACAAGATGAGATAATGGGAACCTGGAATGCTGGAAGCCAGCTTGGTTTCAGTTTGAATGTATGTATTTATATAAGCCTTCACAAGGTTTCCTATTGATTCTGCACATAAAAGAAGATAAGTCGATGAAGAAAGAGAGCCTCAAGAGCTCAGAATAGTATTTGTGAGCTCATGTCATGACAAGAGACAAAACAGACACCACAACAGTTTTGGATACCATGGGCTTCTTTCACAGCAGTTCACATCCCTGTTTCCCTTTTACTCTGAAAGAGGGTTTCCCCTGAAGCAGAAGAATGGGGAAGAGAGGGCAAAACAGTTTAATAACGGAAAGAAACTAATTTTTTAATTTTTTGCACTGAGTTTTCAATTAGTGTACAGAAAAGCTTCTACATTTGGAAAACCTAAAAGTACACAGCTTTTGCTGTGAATCAACACCAGACCCATCACACAAAAGCAATGTGTGTTCACATGCATGCATGAACATGTACACAAACACACATACTTGTTCACATATGCACATGCCCAGAGGCAGTAACTACCACTCTTTCCAGGGGAGTTTCATCTGTGCTTTTGAGAACAGCACTTTTCAGTAAGAACATCCGCTTTTGCATCAGTTTTCAAGTACTGGATCTGAAAGAATAACAGGCCTCAGCAGCAAATCTCAATTCTGGTTCAGTCCTCTCCTGGGCCTGACCACAAAAGGTACTGTGTCTGGGCTTTTCTTGGATCTGTCACACAAGATGAACTTGTGTCAACATTAACTCATGGAGCTTGTGGACCAAAACAGTAACACAGCTATGAAGAACTAAGTTCTTCAGTCACAAAAAATATGAGTGAGCATTTAATGTATTGCAACAGTGCTTTTCATTAAATACTTGCACAAAGTATAGCAACCATGACAAAATAATTTGTGGTTTATGCAGGTATATAGCTACATTAGACCACACAAGCCATTTCAATAGTGCATTATGCTGGCAATCATTGTTACTAACTCTACGTTAAGAACTGTGGGCAGACACTTCATTAATGCACACACAGATCGCCAGGATATTGTGCTGCAAAAGTGTGGAATATAGTAGCAAGATTGAGTGGGATGATGAAGTCATCTGGCAAATCTCCACAGGGTGATGCACCTAGGAGCAAATGACATAGCATCTTTACACCACCCACTGGATACACCACTGGACTGGAACTCAGGTGCAGACAGACATTTCAATGATTCCCATTGCCCAAGCATGGACAAGCCACAAATCAAACCTAACGTGGATCTGTGGAGGAGGGAACACTATTGCTATCTTTCTTAAATTTAAATTCTAGAAGGACAAAAAGTACTGGTAAACCTACTGAAAGATAGGCTTACCCAACATTTCTCATTTTAAGTACTTCCTTTTTGGTTGACTTTATATTGGCTAAACCTAAGGGTATCAGGTCTGGCATTTCCATGGCAGGATCTGCTTCCAACATTTCTTTTTTTTTTCTTTTACAATTAAGATGGTAAAACCAAATCATCTCCTAATCTTGGGAAATGGAGGTACCCGCTTTATGAAAAAAATCTGCATAAGCTAATGAAACGTTGGCTACTTTGGCTCTTAGCTCCCAATCTACAGATACAAAAATGATAAATTCACTAATAGTTGAAGAACTCACATTGTACCAAGAAAACATGAAGGCAGATACAAGAACTCTTGCTTTTAGGGTCACGTAATCTAAACATTATACAGCAGCTGTTACTGGTAAAGGCTAACAACAAAACACATGCGACACAGAAACAATTCTAAAAGTTATTAAACACTGAGCTGGGGACTTGAGCTTTAGCAAAAAGGAACCAATTTCAAGCAGGAAGAAAGAAAAGGTTAATAAGACTGTAACCTGCAAGGTCCACTCAGAAAGTGCTTTTGTTAAGAGGCAAGTATCAACAAAGGTGAGCAGGAGTTTTGCAGAAAGAGGTGTTTCCTCTTAATGCATTTATCAGATTGTGGAGGACAAAACTCTCCATCTTTTTAACCAGAAGGTTAATTTATATAGCTATATTCTGTGGACAAAATAAAGCCTTATGATGCATTGAGGACAAAAGTAGATATTCAAAAACAAGCTAGAACAGAAAAAGAACAAGCAATGTTTCTATTTTACCAGCTACTTTTTTTCCAAGCTTTTTTGTTTTGTTTTTTTTCCTAAGAGAACACTGGTTTCATGCTTTTTCTGGAATTACTTTTAAGATCAATTCTTTCCTGGTTGTTTTCCCTCTGTCTCCTTCCCCAGATCTATCCCCCCTTCCACAAGGAAAGGCAAAGTCCTGCCACGTTTGAGTGGAATGCTGACGCCCACGTGGGTGGGTGCAGAATTAGCCAAAACAAGTCCCTGCATTCCTTTGGATGCCAGCACCTTCTGCTGGCTCTTTCCTAATATCTTATTAGTAGGTAAAATCTCTTTTCCAAATCAACCTTCCCCATTCTTTTATGGTATAAAAAACAGAAATAAAAAACTTCCTTAAAAACAGAAACAGAAAACCTTCCTTAAGCAGGTGTCCAGGCTTATTTATAGCAAAGAATTACACTAGTTAGACAATTACAGTTTTTCAGTTGCCCAATTTAAATTCCTATAGGTACCTAATAAACCATCAAATGAAGAAGAATTACCAGTAAATAGCAATTACCTTGAAAGAACAGTACTTTAAATATTAAAGTGACACTTCATTAGTTATGCTGGCAAACAGGTCAGTTTGAATCAAATGGCTATTTTAAATTAGTGGTCCTATTGCAGACATGGGGTGTAATTTTTATTACCAAATACCCAGCCAAGCTAGTGACCTTAAAAACATTACTCAAGAAATGGTTGAGAGTTAATTAGAATACTGTGCCAGGGAAAAAAAGAAAGAATAGGCTTGAACATCTCTGAATTCTTTCCAGGAAGGTGTTTTTAATAATGGCAGTAGTTTACTCCATTTAAAGGTCCATATCCTCAAGTCAAAATGTAGGCTTTTATGAAAGCAACAAAATATAAGACTAGAAAAATATTTCCATCCCATTTTTCCAACAGCAGCAATTTTTTTTTTCTCAAGAAACAACATGAAGAACCTTCAAAGCATTTATGACTGCAGAACTGTATCCCTACCGCAACAGTGACTAAGTTTCTGCTGATATTACTTTTTGCCCCATATGATGTAATGAAAGTACCAAGAAAACCAACAGATAAATTTATTTTGACATTGCTTTTTATTTTTAGCAGTCTGTGGTGTTAGAACTCATAACAAAATCACATGGCTAGCATACATGTTCTTTGTTGCCATCCCTGTTTTCTACAATGTACACAAGAGCAAAGAGTTATTATAGTGATAACTCAGACAACTGCTACCTGTAACACCACTGCAAGAGCCCATCACACAGAGAAATTCCCGTATTTTCATCACTCCTGAAAATCGTCCCTCTAACCTTTCACAGGAGACGTAAAAATATAAGCTATTACAATGCAAAAGGAATAGAAATCCCAGCATGGCTTGTTTCTCTTAGATGCCATACAGATATCTCCATTCACGTTCATCTTTTCATCCCTTCTCTTCATTTACTTTCATACCAGTTTATATCCAAGACTGTCACCAGGTCCTTGATACCGTCCTATCCAGTGTATTCTGTGATAGCAGTGACTTAAGTAACAAGCAGCTGTGGATCCCAAATTCTGCCCAGCTTAAGTAGAGCATTTAAGGTTTTTTATGCCATAACTGCACAGAATTTGCCAATCAACTTGCCAGACACAAAATAAAGAAAGCGATACTATGAATTATGATGAAGGATCCTAGCTACACTAAAGTTCGACATAGCAGTTAATGCCCACTGAGGTGAATGACTTCACAAAGAACTCAAAGGAATATTCAAAATTAAGTTCAAGTTTGGTAGAAAAATTGAGGTAGTCTTTTTGTCCAAAGATATAATCCATTCATTTCCAGGAGGTACAGCTTCCAGAGGAACAGGGAAGATCCAGAGCCTTGTGAAAAATCTTTGAACTCCAAAACTGCTAGAGCTCTGATAATGTATTTGGGTATCAAAGGTGGGACTTGGAATGAATTTCCTTTCCTGAGAAGGTGAGCCCTGAGATGTGGTCTTTGCTCCTGAACTTTACATTAAACAATAAAGTACATGAACAGTCCTAGAAACAGGGGTCAAAATCCTGGATTCTATCTTGTGTGAATTCCTTAACCAGGAGGCTACACAAACTTCACCACAGACCCTCAATGACTCTCTTGAGTTATTGCTTGACTAGTGAAATAGTTTTTGCAGGACAGTGGAGCATGTTGCCACACTTCCCTTGAAGATGGGAGACAACAGTAAGAACACCTCAAGCAAAGTATGAAACTGGACTTGGGTCTGACAGATCTTGAATGATGTCTAGACACTAAGGTGTTATATAAAACATGAGACAAATTTGGCCAAAAAAACTGTGTAAGAGAGAGGAATGAGTCTTTTTCAGCAACTTCAGACCAAAACTGTGCACAACCATCAGCAGAAGAGACTTCAGGTCTCCAGACCTATTTTTCAAGATATCAGGTGGGTGTATGGAGTTACATTTGATCAGAGTATTTTGTCTCATGCACTAGCCCAAGAGAATGGGCTATATTTCAGATAGAATTAGCTAGAATTTCAGACCTATCTTGTTCTCAGTATTTCTTTTAGCTGGTACCTGGCACATCCAGAGCCTGCTGTCTGTTTTGCATCTCACTCTGAAAGAGTCTGTCCTTAATTATTATATAGGGCTCTGAAGCACCACAAAACAAAGGTCTGGATTGCACTCAAGGTGTTTCTGTGCCTGACCCTGAACTCTGCTGAGAGCTTTGCCACAGGTCTCAGTGGGCCTGGAACAAAACTCACTCCAGTCTCAATGAAGCTCTTAGTATATGCTCCACAGAGGTGAACACAACAACAAAGTGAGAACCTGTGTTTGACTGTGTATGATTGTTTCTCCTTGTATTCATGCTCACTGAAAGCTGTCCAGTAGTAGCTGAGATGGGTGAAAAGATACACCATAGGCAAAGCAGCAAATCCTGGAATGCTTTTGAGCATTCAGGTCTCAGCCTTATCCTAGCCCCATCTAGGAACTACTACTAGGAACATCTTCATCTTCAAAGAGGAAAACATTTATTTCACAATCTGGATGGTCAGAAGGACAGAGTAACAGAGCATGTCATGCTGTGCACTCAGATTCATCTTTTCCAGAAAGAATAATATGATATCAGGCAACACCCCATTCCAAGAGGCTCTCACCATACTCTGCACAGACCCAGTGACACAGACCCATTAACATGGTCCTCAGGAAAACCAGGCAGCAGAGTCAACAAGCAATACTGCTCAGTTCTCCCACTGCACAGATCACTTGAGGAAAAAATGAAAAGCAATTATTTCAGATTAACTGTGGACTTTACAGCCTAATTTAAGCATTTAAATTAAAAACGAACTGCAAAGTACACCTGTAGGAAACAAGGCCCTTATAAGCAAAGAAATTAATTTGTTCATTTCAGCTGCATAGTCATTGAAATGCCTATCTCGTACAAATATTTGTCTGATATATTGATATACAAATATAATTTCAGTATACTAGCTGAAACACTAATTAGATTAATAGCTATATTTGCTTTGTAAAGGTCTTCCTTGCTGAAATCAATTAAGAGTGCACAATGAAATTTCATTAAGCTCTACAATATGTTTTTCTACCAAGTGCCAAATTACTATCTTTCCACTATCATATTACAACCGTGCATGATAGGACTCCTGTAATAGATTCAGAAATCATTGTGCCAGCAATGTCCTGTGCTTCTTTATCAGTAAACATGGATTTTTTTCTCCCCACATCCTGAAGGACCATATTTGCCATGCATGTAAGCAGCACTGAACTGATGAATGTAGAATTAAATTTACTGAGGGATACACCTGTATTCACATCAGCCTCATGCTGCTCAGGAGGGTTCCCTCACACAAACAGGCACAACTTTCATTCTGCCTGGCCTGGGTCACAGGCCCTCCCTCCAGCAAGCTCACCATGATAGGTGATAACCACCATCCCCTTTACATCCCCTTGTACCCCCATTTTACAATATAAATTATGAGGCAGGGAAACAGGACCTTTACAAATGTATAAGTATTTACATGTTGCTCAGGAAGTCCTATAACATGGCAAAGGAGCATCAGAAGTGATGGACAGAGGCCTGATCTAACCTGGGGGGCTCAGAAGTCAAAGAATATGCCTCGCTCCTTCCCCACAACAATCACTAAATTTATGGCTGGGCAGAAAAAAAACGTGAAAGACAAACAGGTCCATGAAAAGCAAGGAGATGGAAAAGTCACTCCTAGAGCCAAGGATGGTGTCAACAACTGCACCCAGACAGACAGTGATCTGTGTCTATTCTTCCCAGCACCCTCTCAGTTCTCACTTCTGCCAGCCTCAGTCTAAACAACCCAACAGGTTTGTCACAACCAAATGACTTGGGAAACTACGTCAGTTCTTCGCTCCTGAGCTTCCTCCATGTCTCATCTCTCTCTTTATCCAGATTGCTAACACACGGATATTGAAGTGGTGAGTACAGAAGAAATACCTCTCACAGGCTAGGCCAGCCCTGATGAACAGTAACAGGTTTGATTCTAGGTTTGCACACTTGGGAGAATGAGGTCCTGATCCCACTTTCCTAATAGTTTTTCCTGGTATTGCATTGGCTGTCTCCAATGCCTGAGACCTAGAAGGATAACAATCTGGTAGGAAAAGAAGAGCCAGAAGAGGAGTGCCAGAAGAGATGTGGCCCAGAGATATGGAAAGAAGGTAGACCTGTGCTACAGATGTATGTTCCTCTTGGCAAGAGGGAACTGGAAAGCACCCGGTAAAAGCAGGATCCTCACAAACATAAAGGGGCCAAAGAGGAGTAAGACAGCGGAATAGTTCTGGAGTCACGAGTGATCTCACAACACTGAAATCTGAGAAGCCTCTCTACATAACAAAAATTAAACAGGTGCCTTAGTACTTACTCTGGAGAATTGACTCATGTTTTAAGTTTGCAGTTCTTAGCTTGTAAGTGGAACAGAAACACATTCTTCACTGAGAGACCCTAGAAAGGAGCAAAGAATTGTGTATTTGCCTAAGGGCATAAAAATGTATTTAGCATGACCCTGAGATCAGCTCTGTTAGTTGGAGCATGGCACTAATGATGCTAAGGATATGGGTTCAATCCCTGTATGGGCCATTCACTTAAGGGTTGGACTTGATCATCCTTCTGGTTCCCTTCCAACTCAGAATATTTTGTGATTCTGTGATTATACTTTCTAATATAAATAAGGACTGGCACTTCTATAAAGCCAGACAAATACAAGTTAGGTTTCTCAGATATTATATTTAGGACCAGTGAGAAAAACTTCACCACTTGGGAGGAGTTTTATTCCACCAGCAGCACTACCACCCACCTAAGCCTGTCCATGTGTTTGTGTGGAAGAGTGTCGTGTCTTCCTGCAGCACTCATGTCAGAATTAAAATGCCTTGCATTGTAGACGCATTAGGAGTGCTTTATCATGCTCAACTCTTGCACACAGTGGCTCATTATGATTGGGCAACTCAGCCATTAAGCTCTACAATATGCCCACGCTGAATCCTAAAAAGGGAGCCATATATAGGCTATGGAGGTGTTGAGTAAGAGAAGATTTACTGTGCTCTACATAATTAATTTTGCCTTCTATCTTTCCCATATTTTAGCAAAGCTGCTAGCCGAACACTGAATAAATATATTATTCAGGTGCAGTTTCATCAAGCATTTTCCAGCCTAATGGAGCACTATTGTGTTCAGACTGTTCATGACCCAGTCACAAAGAACAACTGAAAATCTTTCATTATAAAATAAAGACGATTCTTTTTCTTTTTTCTTTTTCTTTGCAGCTAAAAGTCCTGGTTACTTTGGAACATGGATAAGCATTGCATCAGACCCAACATCCTCCATTATCCATGTTAGTAGTTACTCATTTCCAGGCAGCTTTTGGAAGAAGCAGATTTTGGACAAGAACAAGGGGAGGGCGGGAAGCAGCCAAATAAAACGAACAATAGGGGAGGAAAACAAACAGCAGAAGACTGTGAGAAAGGGAAATTGAAAGCATTTGGGCAAAGAGACTGGAGCCAGAATGCAATACAGAAAAAGGCTTGACCAGAATCAGGTTAGCTGGTAGAAGGAATATGCTACACCAAACACAAGGGAAGAAGGAGATCACAGCCAGCTGATCAGAGCCCAGGATGGTGAGCCAGGCAGTGATGGACAAAAGGTGGAGATGTAGAACACCAGTCTATCACTACCAGGGGATGAGCTGCATGTGATGGCAAAGGCCAGGATATGGAATTACCCTGGATAAGCTTCATGGGATATCATTCTAATGTCACATTATAACATTTTTGTTTCTCATTTCTACCTCAAAATACAAGCCAACTTTTTACCGTAATTCTTGATGTTAAAAACAAGTATTTTCAGGTGGTAAAGCCAAGACTTAGGGACTTAAAAAAACAGCTATGCAATGTTAATACATACCTATTGTACACCAGCAAGATGTTGGTGTATATTAATATTAAGATGACTACTTGCTGTTCTTTCCCTCTACTTTTTTTTTTTGTGCATTTTCTTTAATGACCGAGGTATGAATTGTTCCAGCACGTGCCTTTAATTCATTAATATTGGGTAGGCTGTTTCTCCATCCACTGAGTATGACTGCAATTAAGTGTATTTTTTTCAATTGAAGCTGTTAATGTTCATTACCAACATCTTTCAGAGCTCTAGACTACAGCTCAGACTCATGTATACACCTGCTAACTATAGTTTAGTTAAGAAACTTTTTAAATGGAATTCTCTCTCTTTAAAGATTGACCAAATATCACAAGAAACAAATCCACTTAAACCACATCATATTGAATGATCTGTTTAATGATCCAGCTAGACACTGGATCATTAAATGTCAAAATGCTTCAAGAAAGAGTACATTCTCTTTCCAGGACAGCAGAATGATTCCTATACTTTTTGCAGTTTGAAATGGGTACTTACAGCTCTGTTGCTTCCTAAAACTAAAAGCAAAAAGAAGGTAGGTCTGTATAAACAGAGAATCTTATGAGCTTTAAGCCTAACTAACCAAAAAGCAAACAAATTCATAGATTCACTGGAAAGAAAGAGAGGAGAATGCTAGGAAGTGAAGCATGAAGCCCAGTATAAACTGTGTGGCTGCATACATTTTATAAGAAAAAATAGTACTTTATTAGAGAGAAAGTATAGTTTATATAAAGGACAAATTATTATTTGTCTGACCAAACCAGATACACACATCAGCAAGAGGGCTATGCAGACAAGTAATAAACATGGACCTGATCAAATAAAGCACTAAGATGTAGTAATCTATACCATTTTCATTGCCAAAACCTAGGGGAGAAAAGATCAAACCCATAGAAAGAAACAAAAAAACCCCAAACAAAACAGTCCCTTGGGGCCTGTGATAGTCCACTGATTTTAACAAGGTGGTGAAAAATAATGGTGACCACCAGAAATCAAATAGATACTGACAAAGGGAGTTACCTGGGAAGGTTTAAGCTGAATTTATCACCAAAATATATCTTCTACAGGGATTAAGCAAGTACATAAATAAATCAGGTCTTGTATAAATAAACAGCTTGTCATTTATCATCTCTGTTTGACAGGAGATTGCATTGTGATTCTCTCACATGCTTTCACATAACTCAGATAATTGAAACATACTAAGAGGATTGAATGTGTTCTAGATCCATGACCCATTTATTTCTTTTCTAGGCACTAATCTCCTCCAAGTATGCCTCAAATGAAACAGTACCCTGGCAGCCTCTGGATAGATTTTGTTTCAGCATCTGACTACAAAAGGACAAAGGTGGAACTTGACTTCAGGAGGAACCAGGAAGATGGAATTCCCTTTACTAAATTATTTGGATTGGAGGCATGTGTTTAAAAAACTCAGGGAGGGAACACAGTGGAAAAGATATCCCCCAGGGCATGGTTTCCCAGAGCTCAGAATAGGTACAATAAAAAAAAAAATAAAAGGTGATAAATCAATGACAGCTTTTAAACTATGGATGAAGTCTAATTAAAAAAAAAAAAACAAACAAAAAAAACCCCAAAAAACTGTAGTGCTCCACTTCTTGGAAAGATGAAGAGCCTTCATCCTCATTTATGTTGCAGATCAGTCCTGATTTAAGCAGCTGATAGCTAGCAACTAACTGTGACCTCAACAACAGAGGCAAAACCTCTAGGGAACCTCCTCCAAGAGGAGTTCCACACCAAGGAGAGAAGGGGGTGATTTCCCCCCCACACACACTTCTATTCAAACAGCTCTAGTATTGCATGCATTAAGGACGAAATCAAGGGAACACATCAGTCCTTCAGCAGCCTGGTTCAGCCCAGGGAAAATAAGGATCAGTAAAAGGAATCCTGGGAGACATACCTGGGAGAAAACTGATTAGATCCACTCAGCCTAATGGACCACGTAAAAACTGATCACAGCAACAACACTCAGACAGTGATAATTGTCATCACATTTATCAGCACAAGTTATCAGCAGCCATTGCATTTCAGGAATTTTCTTCACAATCCTTTTCAGACACCCTCTAAACTGATTTTTCCTGGCACATCCTCAAATGTTCTATTTAAAAGTATACCAGCTGTTCAAAAAAATATAAAAGAATTTTATCTGGGCCAAGCAAAAGTACACCCATACCGATAGCTTTTCTGGGATGATGGTCAGCAGGTACTAGATGAAGACAAAGCTCCAGCAATACAGCTGGAGGACTGTCACTGCTGATCTAATCCAACTAATGCGATCGAGCAGGCAGGGCTCTGTCTCATTGGGTGAAATGCCTGAAGCACAACAGACAAGATGTATTTCATCCTCAAATTCCAGGAAAGCATTGTGCAAATGGTCTGCGTGGGAAGGCTGTCTCTGCATGGCTCATGTGACCGAGTACAGTTAAAATGTCCCAAAACTCTTCCTGGTGTAACTGCATTGTTACAGCAGAAGCAATCTGGCTTACAAACCTAACAATCTCTCATGAAGAAATACTCAGTGGGGCAGTAGCAAGAAAGGGAATGGGAGAGAAGTGTTCACTCCTGAAACTCAAGTGATGCTTTTTGTGACCAAGTATTTGCAGATCTAAGGCAACATTAAGGAGCCAAATAACATAAAGGGCACAGCTGCCAGTGTCTTGCAGGATGGCATTCCAAGGTAGCAGAGAGGTTTTATACCCCCAGCCTTTTCATTAACCTGATGGATTGTCTATCTTTAGATGATGTTCCAAAATACTGCTTCAATACCTGTGAGTAACCATGCCACTGATGAAAAAACACCTTTTTGGGATTGAAAAAAGAAAAATCCATATAACGCCTCTGTTTCAAATAACCCCCATGGTAAACATTCAGAGATGGGTCAGTCTTTTCCTCCTCAAAAAAAGCTGTATCATCAGTTGCAAACTACTAATATCATGATTTCTCATAAACCATCATTTAAATATTCCCAGTCAATTTTCTCAATTGAAAAAGGTGTTGAAAGCACAGTCAAACACTGCTAATAGTTTCAAGACTTCCTTGGCTTTTGTTCATCTTGGAGCTTTTGCCACAGACTAGTCAGGATTTGTTTATTAGCCTCTTCTTGGATCTGAATGAGATGTTGGCACTCGACAAACAAAATGAAAATGACACAAACAATTAAATAAAATAGAAGTATCTCTTCCAAAAAGCTTTTCAAACTCTAATCCACCTAAAAACTGCTGAGTGGAAAATCAACAATGTAGTTCATTCATACATTCCTCCAAAGACAAACATGGAGAATAGAACTGAGGGGGTTTGGGGAGGTTTGGTTTGGCTGTTGGGTTTTGTCCAATTTGGCACTTGACTCCGTTTGCCTTCTCTGTCAGTCGGATGTGGGAACAACAATGACAAATGAAGAAAACAAGCAGTCCTCTTACTTCTGCAAGTCCTGCTGCAGAAAGAGACAAAAACGATGCTCCAGTGAACTGCAGGCTCTAAGGTTCTTATGGCTGTTAGATAACAACAAAAAAATCAAAGAAATCCAAGTTTACCCAGTTCTTCAACTGTGATAGCTGCCTGGCAACGCTGCATCACCTGACACAGGATTTTGTCCCAAATATATCAGTGAAAGGTGAAGCTTCACGGCACCCCAGAGAGCAGTTGCACCTAAGGGGCATGTAAAAGCTACAAGTGTGTAAGTAAACCAAAGCACAAATTGTGCTTCTCTCTCTCTGGTATGTTATCTCAAACACACACGGTAAACAAACACCAGCACATCTTGAAATCTCTAACCCCATGCCAAATGCAGTCACAAAGGCCTGTAAGACATGGGTTTATGAACTGGCCAAGTGGAAGATGAAGTCTAACTATAATTTCACATCAGACTAACATCTGCACATCTATTGGGCATGTTGATGGTAAACACAAGCTTCTTAGCATAGATACTGACGATATCCTTTATTCCCACTAAATTAACAAAGATCCCTGATGCGGTTGAATAGTAGACTCACCAGACAAGTACAACAGATATGCTGCAGGGGTAAGATGAAGGACTCTAATTACTCTAATTTGGTCAAGTTTATTTGAATATCTTGCCTTTAGAGAGTAAATAAGCCTAAGGAGGTTTGGTCCCAAATCCCACATCCAAATTCTTTAGACTTATTTAAAAATCTAGTTCATGAACCTTGGAGTAATTCTCCTGAACGTCTTTTGAGGCACCTGTCTGAGTGTCTGAGGGCTTAGTACCTGGCCACTTTGTGGATGTTCAGCATACCCGAGCAAAAATGGCTGCCCAAATAAGGGAAATGTGGAGGACACAGTCAACAGTGATTCACTAGGTTGATATTCTCCCTATTGTTCCCTGAGCCCTCACAGAAGCGGGTGGAGAATTAGGGAACTAATAGGCATAAGGTCAGTGAGCTGTTCTATGAGCAACACAACTGATGTAGCTGAGTCTCCTGCAGATGTATGCCCCACACCCCCCATATAAACCAGCTTTCCTTGGCAATCCCAGAACCTCTCTGCTCCCCCCCCAGTGTTCATCTGTTAGCCTGCACAAGCAGCAGTGAGGGTTCCATCCGATTTGGAGCTGCACAAGCTGACTGATCAGTGGGCTGTGGTCTCAGGCTGGGTTAGAGATTGATCATTAATGCTAGCCCTTCACTTTTACGGGAGGAAATAGAGCATTCTAGTAGGAATAAAGTGTTAATAGGAGTCCCTCTTTTCCAACTATCTATTGAAAGTGATCACAAGTATAGACATCTAAAATCTCTTTGTCTATTTCCCCAAGACTTTATCCCTTATCTAATTCAACAAAGGAATTTTAAAATTGTATACAAGGAACAGATATATGCCTTTTGTCATAAAGTTGTAATTCCTAGGACCCAGACATTATGTATGCTGAAGAAGAATTACTGTGGCATCTCTCCATAAAAACAAAGTCTAAGGGCCATTCAGAAAAGCCCATTTTCCTATTCTTAAAGCCAATTTGTTTAGTTGTCCTAGAGGTAGGGTTAGTTACTTGCCATCAATAAAAATGAGCATAAATACTTTTCATTTTTAAGTCTCTGAGTTAATTCTGTGCCATCTGAGCCACCCCCACAGAGAACATGGATTCTGGCAACAAAAGTTTCTTGTTGCTAGCTCCCTGCCAAGTGTTAGAGAAAAAAGTGCTTTTTCTTCTGACTGAGCATCATGCACAGCACTTTCCAGATGGCAAGGGAAAAAATGGAGAAGACCTAGTCAGCAAGGATTTAACTGAGGAAGGTGTTTTGCACCCACAAATTTGACAGGATCCAACAGGAACTGCACCACCCATCAGAAATTCCACAGATCAAGTTTCTTTAAAAGAAACTGTGAATTTCTTGCTAGAATGTCTCCTATAGAAAGTATAAAAATGGAAGGTGAAAAACCAGAATTTTAGCAGTCTATCAATCAGCAGCTGAAAGATACTTTGAGGTTTCAATTTATTACCTTCTGGTGTTGGGTGCTTTTTTTTTGCTTTTCTACAGTATCCAGCACAATGAGATCCAGAATACTATTCAGTGCTTTTAGGTACTACTGTGTTACATACAGCATATGCATCACCAGAAAAGGGCACAGAATGGCTGCAAAATAAGATCATCAAAGTTTACAGCCATCAGAATAACAGGTTCTTCAGTTTGTCAGATGAACGACGTTTGTGTTACATTTTTTATTCTTTGTGGCAGTAAATGTTTCCTGGAAATGCTGTTAAAACGGCAAATCTTGACTTAATCCTGTCCTTAGTGCCCATAAACAAAGGTAGAATCTCTGAAAGCTGAGACATGCCTAGCCTGTTTTCAAGCACCTACTTCACCACAGTTTGGATGCTTTATTTATCCATGTTACCTGCTGCTTGTCCTAAGAAGCGGTAATGCTGACTAGACGACTTCCACAAATCCAAAGAGGTATCATTGAATGTCAGCAATGAAATGCAAAGACAACCTTATGAAATGTTAACACAAGGATAGTTTTAATTCTTAGATGCAGAATATAGGTAAGAGGATAGAAAGGCCCTTTATATTTTCATTGCAGCTATTGAATTTTGTGACTTGATTCACAGCGCAGGATTAAATCCCTTGAACAGCTGGTAAAGTTACCACTACTCCAGCATCTGAGCAGCACTGGGGTGTAGGGCTGTGCCTATCTTCTCTGTATCTCCTGAAATGCTCCAGAGAAGGGAAATATATAGCTACACCCATCTATGCAGGAATAACTTTTCATTATTCAATATTATATTGTCTTCCACAGTACCACAAGGTGACAAAACCGGAAGGGAGAACAGTGCCTTGTACTGTTAGTAGTAAAAGCATCAAGATGCAAAACTCTGATCAGCCTGTTAATGATCATATGAATTCAATGACATGGCTGGTAAACACAAGACAGTAAAATGCAATAGATTATTTATCCCAGAGTTTGTCTGGGTGCTCACTAAAATCATGCAGGTGGAGATAAATGTTACTGATGGATTTAAGAAAGGAAGGAATCATTCTATACATGGGATCTGCAGGGAAAATTTAGGCTTCTTATTCAAGGGTGTAAAGCAATCCATCCACCCCCTAAAAGCTTGGAAAGGGCTGTTCCTCCTTTCCATGGTTATGAACAATTAAGTTGCACATTCCTGCCCTTACACCCAGCAACACTTGAGTCAGCATCCCCTGCACATCCAGTGGTCAGAGAGGAGTGGAGAACACAGGTCATAGAATTGGCAAAGTTAACTACAGCAGAGGTAGAGGTGTGGAAGATTGATCCAGTGGGACTTCAGCTGTCTCTGAACCACAGCACCTTAAATTTATCTATAGGCAGGATACAAGGAATGAAATCCTAATGATCTGCATTGACATGGCAGAATTCACATTGCTAAGGAAAACAAACAGCAGGGCGGGGACCCTTGAGGCATAATGGGAATTCTCAATAACAGCAAATCCACTCTCATCCAAAGGAATATTTCTGTGTTATATGGAGCTTTCACCTTCCCCAGCAGCAGCAGGCCATTCAGCTGGGGTCCTTAGGAGACAAGAACATTGCACATTGTGTAACTTTTGAAATTTCATTGTACCATTAGAGCTGATGACAGAATTCACAATTTATTATAGGGCTAGGATACCAACGCAAACTTTCTGTTATGAGCAAAGTTAAAATCAGACTGGAACTTTTCCCAGAGTACGGGATGAACAAGAGGAGCCTGAAACTGAGTTGTCACCACCTTCAAATACAGATGACTTAATTAAAACAAAAAAGAACGTATCTGATTTGACTTTTTTCCCCCCGCTTACCCAAAAGTCAGCACACTGGAAAGTGAACATAATTTATCTTACTGAAGAAGTACATGTCCAGGTGAATCCAAGGGAGGGGCTGGAGAGACTTGGCAATGAGCTGGAGAGGCTTAGTAATGAACACTTCTTTGCGTGAGTTGGGAGCCTTGTTCCTCCTTCCGCTCTGACTGCTCTCTGCTGTGTTAGGATTAGAGAGAAGCCTTCAGTGGGGTGTAAACAGCATTTATTCCCTCACTGTGGTTCCTCTATGCTGCCACAGCAGTGCAAGTCTCTTTACTGTTGGTCAGTACCAGAAAACCAGCAGCAGAAGCACACCAATCCCAGCAAGGGTACAGCTACACCAGTATCAGGGCATCTCACACACGCAGAACTTAATTCCCCTCCCTCAAACAGAATAAGATATCCCTGGAGAAGCACTTTCATCTCTGGACAGATCTATCCACCATGTGTATACGATCCACGCCACAGAGGGTGACCTCAAGGCCCTCTTCAAAACCAGCTTCATGACCATACAAGCAGCAAGGCAGCACCCAGAGGTGCTGACACAGCCGAAACACGCAGACCTGAGCGTGCCTGGACACATGGAGGAGGTTAGCGGACCGCCAAACGTGTCTGACAGGCTGTCCACAAACCAGTCCTGTGGACACAAGATGAGCAGGAGACACGTGCTGCTACAGTTAAGATGGTGCACAGGCAAACAGACAAAACTGCAAAAATCAATTAGGATTAGGCAATACATACATCATGGATCAGCACCATATTTTAAGTGATTTGCAAACAACCTTGAACAACACCTCCTCATGGGAAATACCATTACCCAACACAGAGAACCTATTTATTTAGAGTACCAAAATCACCAAAGTCCCTCTTTGAGCCATCAGTCATGCCTAAGAGATTCCTACTGGCCCCAAGCAGAGCAAAAGAGTCACGCTCCATTACGAAAGATCCTTTTAATTTTCTCCTCAACATTCTACACCTGGATCTAGCGCAAGCCAGTTTTGTAATAAACAAGTTAATGTGCCTGTGCAAAGTGCACCAACTTTTCACATTTAAAAAAAAACACAAACCAAACATACTTCTATTTATACAGTATAGAGTTGCCATATGAACTGACAGTTAAGACAAAACCACTGAGCAAGTTAATGATTTTTTATCCCTTCTGTGAAGCATCTACAAGATGAAATCCCATCTGAATCTTGGTTTCACAGCCTTGCCTTATTTAAACAATTCATCTCCTTTTGTCTCTCATTTGTACTGCACTTTGTGCGTCATTCTGGGTTGTTTCACAGCATATTGCACAATTACAAGTATTCAAGCATACAGGAGGCAAGAATAGCTTAGCTTGTTTCGGTTGCCTTACAATCAATACCTTTGCCTCAGGCACCAAAGAACGTATGAGAAAATGAGTTTTCTGTTTTTATAAACTTTGTCTATCTTCAAGCACACTTTGATCCATTCTTCCACAGAAATGAATAGGGTGGGGCCATTACAGAACAAGTAGAGACAACAACAAAGTTCTCTTAGACTGAATCTTAACAGAGGTGACCACACCAAAGGCCACCCGTCTTAATGATTGTGCTTTTATTCTCCAATTCATTTGGAATCTTTATTCTCCCTTCCTGAATTGAACAAATGCAAGCTTTGTGATATCTGTTCCTTTTTATTTCATGACAGCAATGGGGTTTTTTAGCTTTGATCTGATATAGTAGGCAGTGTTGTGAAGGTACTGTCTGCCAAAATAGGAAAAACTATGCAGTTTATGATTGCTGGAAGTGAAAGTTATTTGTGGGGGTGTTTTTTGATAACATGGTAATTCAGACCATATCCTTACCCAAAACAACTGAGAGAGAAACAGCTATTACAAAGCTGAAAAGCTCTGCTAGAGAACAGTTTCACCACAAAAGACTGTGGTTTACATAAATGAGGATTTACAAGCCTGAGGAAGAATTGCAGACATTTTAAAAGTAACACAACATTTTTTGGGGTGGTTTAGCTCCGTCTCAATCTACCCCAAAAGGCAGTTACATCTTCACTGTGCCAACCCTTTTTGAAACCCAGCAGATTTTGAAAACTGCAGATTTGAAAATAACTCCCTTAAAAAAAAAAAACCAAAAAAAAAAAAAAAAATCAAAGCTTATGTTGATCACCTTTTGGCTGAGGTAAGTAATGTTTGCCAGAATATGTACAAAGAGGAGAACATCAAGGAAAACCATAAAGAAATGGTACAGAATTCCTTTACACCGCAAGATATTTCAAATACAGATCTCAGTCTTCAGCCTAGGTCCAAACATCAACACAGAGGGCTCCCATCTCATCATCCTTCTCCAGCAAAAGGAACTTTAAATTCTAAAAGATGGCAATGCCACTATTCCAGTTACTGTTGGCTCAGAGAAAGGCATCTTCTGGTTCAATCTGCACAAGCACAGCTGAGAGCACTGCTGCCCTTATTCCATCCATGGGACCTTTCCTACAGTTAATTTTGAGCTTGATCTTTCTCCCACTGATGTTGTGAAAAATCTCCCTCTGATGTCAGGAGGGGTTGGCATGTAGAGAAATTTAATGAACTGTGGGTGATTGCTCTATCTTTTGTGCTTTGTTAGCTGTTTAGTAGGTATTTTATGCTGTCTTGCCAGTTTCTAATTTCAATAGGGTATTCTGCAGTTTTTAATAGAAAACAAAATTCTTGGTTTTGGTTGTATTTTGTGAAATGCCCAAAGGCTTTCCCACACAAGAATCCTGTAAAAATACATTTGTGTTTTATTATTTTTAATAATGATGTACTTGATCAAGAGTAGTCTACATATGTCCCTGGCTAACTTGAACTACCCAATTTGGATGTTTTTTGCTGGTTTGTTTACAATGTCAGGAGGCGGTAGTCTCTCCACTGCTAAATTTGTACCTGAATATTCTTGACTATGTAGTCTGGACAAGAAGCGTCACCATAATTGTCAGTATATTATCATTGTGGAGATCATTATAATGCTTAATTCTATTCCAATGTCTTAATTCAAGTGATCATAAAGCTGCCATTCCAAGGATGTAAGGCATAATCATAAACTTGCTACTGCCCAACTTCATTCACACTTAACTACCTATAAGCTCACAAACAAAATTATGCTAAAGATCCAACCATCGAAAACAATTCTTGGGTTAAAAGGAGCTAACAGAACTAGTAGGATATTTGTTGATGAAGTTATCCATTTTTCAAATATATTTGTTAACTATAGTTATAAAAGACTCATACAAACACAAGCACGTGCCTGAAAGTGGTTCACTAGCTGAGAAATGTAAGAATCACCAGAAAGAGGTGAGTTTGAGCCTTTACCACAAGCGGATGCAAGGTAGTGTATGTCTAATAATTTTGGTGGGAAACAAAAAATTTCAAATCAAGTCCAGAATGCTGGCTTCAGCAACAATGATTTGTGAGATCACATTACTCCTTTTATTCTTCTCTTCCTAAGAATATGTGGACAACTGCCAAGTACATTTTAAAAGGTTTCACAAATTTTAGCATGAATGACAGTTTCTCAGAAAATTTCCATCAGAACAGCCTCATGTGCTATTTGCTGTTATTCTTTAAAAAGAAGAGGGCAAAAACGTGGTGTGACCCAGCAGGGAATGCAAAGAGCAACAGTTTGAACAGAATCTTCATTAGTGGTCTGTAGTCTGACAATTGGTATGGTAAGCTGATGAGGTGGGCAGGATAGTGGAGGGTTTAGGAGTGTTTTGCCAAGAGAAGATGACTTTGTAGTTACTATCTCATCTGTAACTGCAGTTATCTGTAATTTTGGTCAGTGAACACTTGCAGCTAGGAAACATAGTCCCTTCCCTCTGACTGAGCTGTTGGAGCCATAACAGCACCTACACCACAGGACAGGTACTTCTCCTTGGCTATGGTATAACAGCAAATATGTGTGGGGTAGGATCCACCTCAGATCACTTTGGACAGCTACACTTCTGGAGTGTGACCTATTTAAAAGTTTGCTTAACATGAAATGAATGTCACTGTAGAAATGAGTCTTTCTGCACAGTGGCTATAAGTGACATAACAGTGACATACTGTTATGGTTTAGGAATGATACTCCCCAGTTTAGTGCTCCCACTGAGAGTCTCCATACCAAGTGTCACTCATGTGCTCTCCCTTCTCCCTCTGCTGGGGTGGGATGGAGAGGAAAACTGGGGGCACAAAAGGTAAAGATCATGGGTTAAGATGAGAACAATTCTCTGGAGACAGCAATATAGGAATATGCAGATTGCTATTATATATATATAGGAATATGCAGGACAGCAATAGAAAAATTAACAGCAACAATATTAATGATGGAGGGTACAAGAAATGAACAATTCACACAGATGCTCTCCAAAGATTACACAATGCCCAACTGCTCCCTGCACCATGCTATGCCAACTCAGAAATGATGCCTTCCCTTATCCCTGGAAAATGATTTGAGGTGGTACAGAATAACCTTTGGGTTCCAGCCATGCCTCTCCTGGCTACTGCAAAAATTAACCCTGTCCTGGCCGGAACCATGACACCTACTCAGGTGAGGTTGTCTATGTCAGAAGATCAGAAATTTAGTCAGTAGAATGCTACACAGATGAATGTGCTACAACTTCCTTGTGTCATTTCAGAACCTGAGAAATTATAATTTACTTACCAGCAACATAATATTTTGAATTATCATTTCCTGGACTTTTTTGTTCCTTGAGAGCTGAATACTTATTTTGCCTCAGCTCTGATTAAATTTAAATTTTCACAAAGAGAAACCATTCTTATTTTTGCTTAGCCCTACTGGTAAAGGATTGTTAGCCTAACTATGCTTTAAAGGCCATTTAAAGGCTTCATCTTTTCAAACAAGTGCAAGTTTCTTGTTGCTGCAAATTAATATTTCTTCCAGGTATCACTGATATTTGGAACATGATCTAAATTTCTCCACTTCCCAAAATCCCACTGCACTAGGAAGTAAAATACCTGATGATAGGTTATCACATAATGACAAACAGGGACAAAGGTGTGGATTTAGCTACTTGGTTTTATGTATAACACTATTCAATACTAAATAGAGTGCCCAGCCCATTCTGTTCAGAGATGTCTTTACTCCGGTTTCATTCAGACATCAGACTGAAAGAAGTAGCAATGCCCTAACATAGCCAGGTGACGAGGACAGAATACTAAATTCATAGCATCAGCTTGGTACAACCTTCAGTGGACTTTGAGCTGAAAGTTACTGAACCAACTGCATTACAGACAAACATAACCACCCTGCTAAGACTGCCCAAGGACATGTCCAGCACTTGTTGTGTTCACATTTACCGCTGCCAACAGCTGCTCTGAGGACTCCAGAGTGTGTGTAGACATGCATCATGAGCAAATGTTAGCTTACACTGCTTTATGTGCCTCAAATATTATGGTACAAATTCACTCATGACATAATGTATACACAGTAGTAAAGGTTACTTAAATTACCAGATAGAGGACAAGAATATAGATCCAAAAAGGACGTAAAAAAAGGCTAAGTTCCACCCACATTCAAGTGGATCCATAACCCCAGATTCAGCTGCTACCTGTATTGTACAGGTGCCTCCACACAGGAACTTTCAGATTTCAGGACACCTAAAGTTCTGTTTTTCCATATGCCAAAATCCAAAAACTGGTCATTCTTCTGTTGCTCTTTCCTCACTGCTTTGATCCATTGAGAGTCTGCAGGGCATCCCTACACACCAGGAACTATATAACAAACAGTAGAAACTACTGTTTTCTTTCTAGATACAGCCACCCCTTAGTTCAATTGTCAGATCACCCTGCTAGCATGCAAGAAACTTGCCTGCCACCACCATGCCCTAGAGAGTTCAAATGCACATTAAGCATCTGCTTTGAAAGCCCCCCCAGCCTCTGAAGTATATACTCTTCTCCTTTTTTTTCTCACTGGGGTTGTTTCACTTGGAAGGGAAAGTCCTTGCTTTTGTCTTAATAGAAAGAAGAAGATTTTGAACTCAAGTTCCTACTTTATGCACAGCAAAGGCGTTTTGATTGAAATGGCCCTTGGAGAGAGAAGTCGCTGTGCTCCTTGGAAGCACTGTCTTATTTTTGGTTTCTAGCCTAGTTCACTTTCAGTTTTCTTTCATCCCACAGCAGGGTCAGTATCTGCACTGCAGAGAGCAGATAGACACACTATTTAGGAAACTCTCTGGGAGGTGAGTTTGAGTTCCCTCAGGCAAAAGCAATAACTGAGAGAGATTTCCCACAACCTGGGGGAGTGCTTTAATCACTAGGCTCCTGTTCAAAAGGCCACCCCCACCTACTCTTCTGCCATGTTTTAGAAGAAGAAGAGAGACAAGCTCTGTTTCTGGAATAAAGGGTGCAACAGGTAGCTACGTGCTGGTGAAGATCCCACAGTATCCTCAGCATTTCCTAATAGAAGGCTGAGCACTTGATCCTGATGCACCTCGCTCTTCCCACATACCTGTATGGGGCCAAGGCACTTAAGAGAGGTGTCTGCTTACCTTGGGCCAGCCACATAAAAGCTCAGCAATATAACACTCAGTGTTGCAGCATCAAAGACCCACTTTGGATCGAGCCTGAGGCTGCTACCAGAGGTAATTTATAATGTCAGGATTTAAAACCATATGTGATGCTCATTACTGTAACAACTGACTCTAACCTAACAAAAGCAGCAATGCCACAATAGTTATTGTTAAGCAATTTAATTGATCCAGACATTTATGCAGAGCCATTTACCTGTCGGGGCTCTAGGCAGAGGCTAGGCTACCTTTCTGTTCATTCCCACATTAGATGACTTATAATTTCTTAACTCAACCTGAAGGGATGTCCTCAGGTTTCAGGGCCTTCAGCAACTGTTCTGGTTGCTCACCTCCAAAACTGACTCTGCATGTATATTGGTAGATTGTGCTAGTCACCACAGATGACTTTATTTTTGGCTGCAAACACCTTAGCTTAATTGTGTATGCAAGTCATTGGTCTGTGAGGTTCACCTTACTTCACCTCCAAAGACTTAGTGAGGTAATACTGCACAGTGAACTGCAAAGATTTTTGTAAGGTACCGAGAAATAGAACAGCTTTCTGCCTTCTTGCTTCTTATAGATCTCATAGACCTATGAACAAAGCCAGTTAATTCACAAGACCAGTAGGGACCACTAACAATAATCACCACTGAGCTTGTTTAACTTGCATTTTCCTCAGAGGAATAGATGACAAATCATAGATGACTGGTCTATGGGCCAGGTAGGAAAGCCTCTTGACCTTCTCAAATAAACCCAAATAAAATTTAGTTTTTATGAGACAATTCAGATCCCTAAATTTGCTTCCTAATACAGTCCCCCAAACTACCTGTAACCTCCATGAGAGTCAATATGGAAAGTGGGCATGCAGCACCAGGAAAGGTTGCTGCATTTCCAGGTAGAAATCTGTCTGAGATAAAGAGGTCTTAGCCTGCCTAACACTGATTTTGCAAACACTCATCCCTGCTGTACATAAAGGAGAATAGCCACTGAATGCATTACTCCTGTGAGGTAACTAGATGAATTAATGAATTTTCAAAATGTAGGCACAAATTAGTTACTTCAGAAGAGACTCAAGGGGTGCAACAAGTCTTGATTGCTTGACCCATGCACTGAGCAAGTGACAGCAGAGCTAGCTGCCCAAGGAAGCAACAAGCATCGCTGCACATCCCGACAGCTCGTAGAGCTCACAGACTCATTTGATTCCACTGACTTTCTCCTTCTGGGCAGCATGGGATTCTACACATGTACTTGTACATGGAAATAATAGAAAGAGAATATCTAATGTGGTAATATTAATCAAATAATCTCTCAGAAGCCAAGAAGCATGTATGAAATGTTCTAACATCAGTTGAAGTTTCTGTTGTGCCAGTACCTACCACCTTACTAGGTATGAATGAATATCCTTAGACCTGTTCTTCATATTCGGGCTATTAATGTCTCATGAAGCAACTTGAACTTTTTTTCTTTCCTTCTAAAATGAAATAGGACTTCTAGGTAGTTTTGCGGCTAAGGGAAAACTCATCTCCTTTGATAACCTCGTTAAATTGTATTAATATCTTGCTACATTTCTATGTTCTTTCTTGCTTTTAATAGCTGCTTACACAGACATACTAATCAAAAAATACATATAGCTGAAAATCTGAAGTCATTTCCTCCCCTTGTCTGTTGATGTAGTGGCAGAAGAACAGATGGCTGAAATTAAAGAGCTACTTAGAGATGTAGCAGAGTACATTAGAGAAGGAAGCAGACAACACTTCTTTTTGAAAAAAACTTTCCTCTGAGCACACCAACGAAGAAACTTAGGTTACCAAGGAATTTCTCCCTCTAATAAATTCAATCCAAGTTAGTACCCACTAAAACCAAACCAGGCATTTGACTTATATACCTAGAGAGTCGTGCTTCCCCTCCCCCTGTCAGAATCAGGTCGTTGCATTATTTTAGAAAAATAGGTCTAAAATAAACAAATAATTTCCTTCCAGTAGCTATACTGAGTCAAGAACACCCATGCTGTAAATCACTTAATGTCAACAAGATTTATAGTTGGGGTGAATCGGATCCAGAATGTTTCATTCCCCCTGTTCCAACAAAATAAGCCATATGCAAAGATGCGTTGGTGGAAAGTATGGTGAGGAAAAAAAACCCTTCCAACCCTGCTGACTGATACCACATTCATCTTATTGTTAGCAATGACGTATTTGAAGAGAGAAAAAAGAAGACACATTACTTGTATTATTAGGGAAAGCATGAGATCATGCTGTGGATGGACAAATTCATAATTCCCCCGCCTCTTCTCTCTTACATCTTCACATGAGGTGCCTCCTTCCACCCTTCTATTTAGCTCTGTTCCCAGCTCTCGAACTTTCTTCTCAGCTGTGGCTACTCCAGTTGATTCTAATTCAAAATAATATCCTGGTCACAACTGCTCTGGAAATGTGACAAATTTATCCAGTTTAATAAATTTTTTTAAATTGATACTAAAGATTGTATGTATAGAATTCAGTGTACCAATTTAAAGGCACAAGAAATTCAACAAAGAAATTATGCTTTCTCCCTTCCCACTATTTCACATTACAATTAATTAAATAACATTTTAAAATTTTATAAAAATCAGAAATTTTTAATCAAAAATTTAATTTTTATTAAATCTCCTTCCCTCCTTTACTCTTTTCTATTTAAGCCTCAAAGAGGAACACAAACCTATTTGATTCAGCTCTCGTCCTACAGCCACTTTAACAGATAATTTCTGCAGTGCTCCAGAAGTAAGGGGGTATGCCAAGTTGATGAAAGAATGTGCTAAAGGACCAAATGAATACTTGTAAAACAGAATCCAGGTCAGTGATAGCAAGAACTGAGGAAGGAGGAAGGGAAGTCTGGCCATCTTCTACATAAAATTTTTGAGACTTTTTATGAAACAATTAATCCATGTGCTCAGTTTCACTCTTTGAGCCCCCAAGCCCACACACACACTGGATTGGGAGTCATGACTTTTGGCAGCCCTGGTAGTTCTGGTAACTCCACAGGCAGATGGGAGGTACAAGACACTTGCAGAAGCTCTAATGTTTTATTAGCTCAAGACAATGTATGGGACACAGACATAAATAAAACACAAACTTTTCCATAGGAGCACCTGAGTGTGTGGAAGTCATGAGGTTGGCCACTGATTTCTGCAGAATAGAAGCAGGGCCAACACAATTCATTATATTTACAAATACCTTCCAATCCTCCTTGGTGCAGAAAAAGATGACAATCTCAAAAGTATATAGGAAACTAAATCACCTTGACACTGATTAGTGCTGAGTGTCTAATTCCTGACATGGGCTTGATTCACTCAGAAGAACAGTGAAGGAAGAGCTGGGGCTACAGAAGAAGGCCTGAGATTCCAAGCAAACCATGCATCTCGGGGCCAACTGCTAAAGCGAATGCTCATTAAAATTATTTAGAATACGTATAACTATTTCAGAGGAGACAGAGCAGGGGACTGGACAAAAAAATAAATTCATCATCACTTGAGATGATGAGCAGAGAGATTTTTCTGCTTGCAAGATAATCACATTAAAACCGTGCAGCGGAGTTGAAACTGTACACAGAAGGCAAAAGAGATACTGCAACTATTCACTTAGAACATATGAATTGTTCACAGTTCCAGGTTTTGCAAGCTTCTGAGTAATGTTTGTGTCTGCAAAACTTGTTTGACTACAATAGACTTTATTTTTGTAACTTAATCCTGTATTTTTTGCAAAGGTGGTTCAATTAGAAGGGGAAGAATCAACATTTTTCTACATGAATGAAAGACATCAAAGTAAATAAAATGAAATGTTCTGCCTCTGTTACCTCCAGAAGCTAATCTTTCACAATGCATGGTACTCTTTGAAGATCTGACACACTCCCTTTTCTCATAGCACCTTCTCCATTATCTCCTGTTTTGGGAGATGCTTATTCCTCTTTCATAAATTCCTTTTTTTTTTTTTTTCTGCTTGCCACCTTTCTGCAAACACTTTTTCACTCCTCTTGGGACACAAATCAGTGGTGCACTGCCTCAAAACAAATAGCGTTCGATGTCTGTCATATTATTGCTCCTGAAAAAGAGTGCCACTATTACATGTTTCATACCAGCAGAAGGATTTAGCCTGCTGCAGCAAGATCACATAATTCCAAAATGAAATGGAAAAGAAGCTATTTGTCTCAGAGACCTTAGCTATTTCATGGTGCAAGCTCTGAGTAGACTCTGAAATCTTCACCAGAGATTTCTCATCACCCTCTCTCTTTGAGAGAAGGACTGTCTTGCATTTTTTTTCTACTGTGCATAGCACAAGCCATCAGATCAAACTGCAGTAATAAAGGCAAGGAGCAAAGAGACATCCTTTGTGTGGCTTTCCTAAGCTTTCTGTGAGGCTTTATTCTGATCTCACATGCACGGATGGGAATCCATCAGTGGGTGCACATTACAACCAAATAGAGACCTCGTACATGGAATAATGTAACATAAAACCACTGCATGAAACAGGTGGGATCAGTAAAAGCACTCTAAAAGTCTACTCCCCACCTCCCCATAGCATGCAACTGAAACTGGAGTTTAGCCAGAGCTGGATCCCTTTCAGGCTGGAAAGCCACACTTAAGGCTAAATTAATATTACTCTATTAATCCTAACCATGAAGGGAACTACCTGCGTTTTATTGAATTGTACAGCATGAAAACTTCTCATAACCTCCCTACCATGAGAAATAAAATGCATTATGGAAAAGATGAAGGTGTAAAAATGAATAGGATTGAGAGTATCAGGCTTAATGGTTCCTCATGCAAATTCATGTCAACCTTCTTTGCATGTCTGCATTCTGCAGTGACATGATAGCTAATTTTCCCAAGGAACTCTGCCTCATTCAGCACCCAGAATTGCCAGCACAAGCTTTTAGAACAACAATAAACCAGAGTTCATTAATGGATTCACAGACTTCTCTGTCATATTTGTCATTAGAGCATCTAAGAAGAGAAAAGGGAAAAAGCAGCAACCAAATGTTGATGGATTTATAATCACAAAGAACCTTTCTTTGGTGGAAGAGTTGTCCTATATCCATCATATAGATCAGAGCTGAAATACTGGTGCATCTAAACATTGCCCCTGCCCATAAACATTTTTTCTATGTTTTGGCAAGGTTTCCTATGTTTAAAGCTTATCTGCTACTGACTTATGGACTACTTCAGGGCAGCATTCAATTCCATGGACCTCTACACACCTTGTCCCATGTGATGGACGCTTACTTGAAGAGAACAACTTGCAGTCATATGATTAGAAATTATTTCAGAACACACATATGTCATAGTGCTGCAGCAGCACTGCACTGATAACCCTTACTCAAACGTACTCTTAACTCCTCAACTCTTAACTTTGCTTTTTAACTCTTGACCCTCCATCCTTTCAATGCAACTTTTCCTTTTTTTTTTTTTTTATATAGTCCTCTCTTTGTACGGGCTGTGCTTCTGGAGATACAATATGAGCTTCAACACTTTGTCCCACAGATCTGTTCTGTTTCTACAGCCTGCAGCTCCAACCTTTACAATTTTAGCAGGGAGTTATGGATAACTGGTAGCGCTTGCTGTCTTCAGGATGAGCTGATCAAGGCATCACTATGCAGGCTATTGAAGGATAACAGAGGATTATGACAAGTTTGGCTTGGTCAAATTTTTAAGAACTTTTCCTTCCATTTTTTTGTCCTCTCTAGGCTCTCTAACCTTCATGTCTTCATCCCTATTCTTCTATCTGGTCTTTTTACAAGGTAAATTAAATGCATACTTCTCAGACCAGGCCAGCTTTCCAAGTTTAAAATTCAAGTCTTTGTTCAAAAACAGTGAAATTTCCTCTTTACTTCATTCTTGGAAATGGTTAAATCATTTTTTTACTAAATGTTACAAAAAATGACAACAAAAATCTGTCTTAGCCAAAGAGCTGGCACAGAAAATCTGAGTCCCAGTGTTTTAAACTTTGGCAATCTTATCAGCAATTGCAAGAAAAATCTTATAATGAATAAAGTTAGTCAGTCTTAATTACCTGTGTCATTACCAGGTCTGCCTGTAATAACATGGTAGCTCAGTTTCCTGGCCTCTTCTAGATGACACTTGACTTACAATTCTGTGGGAATTTTTAAGGTGTCACTATATGTTTATGTCTATCTGTCATCATTTCATTATGAGATTAAAATTGTATCCCCATTTATACTTCCATCAGAAATAATGGCCTGAGAATACCTACTGTTGTTTCTGCAAATTGTAAATCATGCAGAGAAAAAAAATAAAAAAGACCAATTATCAAACTGAAATTGCTCTAAAAGAAGGATCCCGTTTTGTCACATAGGTGAGTACAGTCTTCAAAAATTTCCACTGTTTACATATCTATGTGAAATGTAGCAGTTTCAGGGGGACAAGTGAGATTTGTTAGTCATCACTCCATGAAACACTCAGATAATGATGATTGTGAGGAAACAAAGCTCTTATTCCATCTACAGATTTAGCACAGAGGCACTGGAAAATTGAATTCCCTGACAAAGCTCACAGGTGAAGCCTGTGGCAGAGCAGAGACTCCCAGACTCTGAAGTCCTACATTAGCTTCTTGAGTATCCACCAGGCTTTTTTTCCCCCTCTATGTGTAAGCCTCAGATTTTATTTAAAAATTTCTTATTTTACAATTGATTTTCAAAAAGTCTAGACAAAAGCTAAAATATATGCTTAATCTTCACAGAACGGTTAGGGGAAAAGAATGGGAGAAAAACACATTTGGAATGCTCTGATGTTTTACCCAAATCCATCTTTTTGGGAAAATATGTCTGTTTCTGTTGATTTTTGGCAAAAATATGATAAATTTGTTCATCTCAGCCCCATAATGAAGTTATTTTAGAGGCTAAAAGAGTAACAAAACAGTAAATCCTTACATTTAGCACCATAACCGCTTAATTATAGAGGAAAACATTATGACATTGCTTGTGTTTAATGCTGAGTTCAACTCCATTCTGCCATAGGAGTGGAAACATACACACATCACCTTTCCTGGAATGCTTTCGCTTCCCTTCGGATAATTGTATTTAATCATGTTCAGAACTCAAGCAATTTGAAAAGCTAGCAGTGTTGCTACAGAAACTGAGGTTAAAACCAAGCTCCCTTCTCCTTTTGCATGCAGAGAAGACAAACAGTTGCATTATTTTAAAAAACCCCAACAAATCTCTTAATTTTAAAAAGTTATTGTAATCTCTGAAGAAACCAAAAGCGTTTCAATATCTGGTATTTCCCAACTGTTTATTTAAAGGACAAGTTCTGCAGCAAGCTTTCTTTTGTCTTTCGTTTCATCACATTTGGAGCTTCTTGCAAATGCATTTTGTATACACAACTCTTAGTGAATAGATCTTTAGCACACATTCAAGGCCTCTCCACCCACACCCCAGAAAAAAAAAGAAAAAAAAAAAGAAAAAAAAAAAGAAAAAAAAAAGGCATAAGTATGATACCAAGCAACTGAAACATTGATGAAAACACTGCAAGGACTTATGTAGCCACAAGACCAGTATTCTTCTTAGGATCCATTCTGGTTCTGACTGGGATGGAGTTGACTTCCTTCACAGCTACTCCTGTGGTGCCCACGCTCTTGCACCTGCACCAGAGTGTCAGCTGTGCTCCCAGCATCAAAGCTCTCTCTCTTCCCCACAAAGCAAGTGGGCTTCAAGTGGGCAGAAGGATGGGAGGGATGTAGACAGGACACCAAATGAGCAAAGGGATATTTCCTACGTCTAACACCATGGTCAGCGTGTAAAAGTTCAGGGAAAAGGAGGAGGAAGGGGGTCCTTGGCTATCACACCATTTACTTTCTCAAGCAACTGTTACTCGTGCAGAGACCCTGCTTCCCAGGAAGAAGGTGGATGGGAAGTACTGAATTAATTCCTCTGTCTCCTTCGATTGCACTCTCAGCTTTTGCTTTCCATATTAATCTGTCATTATCTCAATCCACAAGTCTCTTCACCTTCTTTCTTTCTTCTTCCTATCATACAGAAGAGGGGAACCAGCAAGAGGCAGGATGAGTGCTGGACTGCTGGCCAGGGTTAACCCTCCACAGGTTCCTGTGTAATGGGTGTGACACCTCTGGCATTTTCTGTTAGGCCAGGCAAACACATCTCTTCAGCACGCTGAAGCAGAGGCCTAAAGGTGATACGTAGTTACTTACACTATCTGTAGTGCATGATACAGAATGATTTAGAAATTTGAGAAGATTAACAGCTCATTCTCTTGTTTTTCAAGATAAACAGAACACTTAACGACTGCTGTGCCTGTTTTACTGTCTCCCAAAGAAAAAGAGTTGGTCAGACACACAAGAGAAACCTTTTGCCCTAAAAACCAGCCACATTATCTTCTCTTTTTCTTACCCATTAGAGCTGACCAGGGAATTGTTTTTCTTACAGCAAATAACATCTTTCCAAAAACTCTCCACTTATGTCTGAATACTTAAGATTTTGACTTATTGACTTAGAGCTTTATGTTTACGCTTCCTGGTACCTGTATGCATTCTCCTTTATCAATGAGGCTGTCTGGCCAGGCTGCCTCTCTGGTAACACCTGGTGGTCCCACTTTCTGTTGGCACACAGTAGTTCATCATCAGGCAGAAACATTTGTTCAAGAACTTGAGCTCCAATGTATGATAGAGTACAATGAAGTACCTGCCCCTGCACTTCTTCAGGACTATGACATAACATTTTCCACTCTCAGTTGATTTGCTGTTGTTATCTGAAAATCAAAACTCTAATAAATTTCTATTAAACCTTTTTCTATGGTAAATTTTCAATTCTTTCTGTTTTAATCAAAACCTAACTTTTATCACATTTCTCTTCCTCTCCTTACCCCTAATATCTCAGTCGAAAAGAAGTGAAGGTAAGTTTCTAAGGATGCTTAGTTTCAGGTTCTGTGTTTCCTTTATTTGTTGACACTAAGCATTAATGTGATGTTTCTATGCATTTCACATAAGTTCCTAGTAGCACTTGCAAATAGCATTTTATGCACAACATATGGCCAGTATCTAGTCAATCTCTTCTCCACCAGTTTCAATCAAATCCTTATCTATTTTCTTACAAGGAAAAAGAAAATCCCTTGAATTACACCACATGGAGATGATCTAGACAAAACTGGCTGAGCTACAACATACTGAGACTAACCCAAACCACATCTTCTGTGCTGTGCCAGGCACCACCCTGTGATACTTCTCGTTTACCAGCCCCTACAGACAGCTTGTATCAGTATCAGAGAGAGAGGTCTGTGTGGATTGCCATCCTGTAATATGATGATGAAGCTGTCTACAAACATGGCACTGTGTTAGAAATGCATCTTAAAATTTGCACAAATCATCATAAGCCTGTAGCAGTCTTATCTTCTCTGCTGTTTTGATTTCCTATAAAATAATAACAGAAAAAGCACCAAAACAAATCTAATTAACTTCTTCATTTTGGTGCTCCAAGGCAAGAGCATCTGCTCTTACATCCTTCTTCAAAGGTATTTACCCACCTTTTCTAAACTATTTCCTTCCATTTACAGAAACTCTGCTACTACTCCAGGCAATCACTATCCTTACTGCTACAAACTTTTCCTAAATATCTACTCTACCATTTAAAAAACTGCACTTAGAGCCTGATATGAACAATAAGATCATAGGATTATATAAGCTAAAATTATATCCCAATTAGTCCCCACTTTCACAGAGCTTTTTATATATTGAGGACCCTAATTAAACTCTCCCTTTAAAATCCTCCATTCTTTGAGCTGAAACACCCAATTCATTCAATCCCTTCTTACCATTAGGTTTTGCAGATTTTTGATTATCCCCTTGCTCACTTTGGATTTTCTCCAACAAGCTCACATCCTATTAGGAAGGCACAGCACTAAATCAGTTCCAGTGCTTCAGCTGATGCCTTATCAGCACTGAGTGAAGCAGGATTACTTCATGTGTCTTGTCAGCTGTATTCCTGTTTGTATGTCCCAGGTTGGTAATTATTTTTCCTTTTTAAACAGCATTCCCAACTCATGTTCACACATGTGATCCACTACAAGGTGCAAGGTTTTTTTCTGAAGAATCATTTCCCAGACACTTACTTACATCAGCTGATGACTTGGTGGTGTTCTTCACTAACAAACAGTGCTAAAGTGACATAACTAAAGGGCAAACTACCCCTGGTCAAAACATCGACACAGAGACCTAACATGTTACTTCTGTGTGTCCTGGGAGGTTTCTTAATTTGCTTTTGTTATTGTGCTTTGTTTTAATTTTATTGGGGTCTTTTTGTTCATTTTGAACTAAGCTGGTGGGCAGGGAGAAGATACAGAAGAAGGATCATGCCATCAGTAAGTGCTCTTGCTGACTACAACACACTTGCATAGCTGCTATGTGCTCAATCACAAACCCTTTCATAAGGCCATGAGGACTGTGTCCCCCAGCTCATCTCTGGTGGCTGTTCCCTCTGGTACATGACAGAGCCATTTTTTGCTGACCATTCGCACACAAATTACTCCTCCTTTGTACAATCCACGTTCTTGCACTGGTCATGAACGTATGACCCAACAGTTATCACACGTGATCTTAAAGTACAGTCCTGTGGTGACCAGCTTCCTAGGTCTGAAGAGAAAGCCCTTTTTTTCTGGACTGACCAAAATAATTTAGACTGGCCAATGTGATCTTAGGTGATAGTCCTCTTCATTTAAACCAACTGACCAACATAGTTATTGCATATTTGTACTAATAGGCTCATTGTTTAAGATCTCCATGGGTTGAAGACCCAGAGATTTAAGATAAAATCTGGGTTCCATGAACATTCCTGAATTTCAATGCACAGGGCTGCTGAACAGGAGAGACAGAAGCCTAGAGAGGGAGACCTTATGCCTTCAAGCAGAGAGAAGTATTCTACAAACCCAATTGTCACTCTTAACCAAAGTTACTGGACTGACTGAAGTTAGTACAAGATCATTTCACTCAGTTCTGTAGGTTTCAGGTTGAGCCTGTGCTTACTAAATGCACCTCCAGGGCTCCAGTTCTTCTCATGGCTTTGATTCCTCTATAAGCCTTGCACCTCTGTTACTGGACACTTTAAATACCTGGGTCTTAGGTGGAGTCCTCACACCATATTTCAGTTAGAGAAGTTTAAGGTCTCTAGGATTTATGAGTCTGGTATTTGCATGGTGGATGCCTTTGGATATTATTGAAGAGGCTTGAGAGACAGCAAATGGCTTCAATAAATTTTCAGTGGCCCTGCTCCATAGCTGAGTTACAGAAGATGAAACTATGGCTTATAATCTTGAAGATGAGATGAAAAAAGAACCTTTTTCATAACAGGAAAATCTTCTTGGTCTTAGGTGGCCTTCCTGTGTCAGAATGAATACCAAGAAGTTTTCTCTTTTTAAGATAACTGTGCCATGAAACCAAAAGAATCCTCCCTGTTTATCAAGCAGCAAAAAATAACCAATGACTTCAAATACTTCTTTAATCTCTACCATCCCTACAGAAGACTTTTCTTTTTACACATTTCAGCTGGTTTATTGCATAAATATTATGTTAGCAGTCATTCTTCAGTGTGTAGGTGGGATCGCCAGTAGGCAGAGACAGTGATAAATGAGTCTCCAGGTGTTGCTGCTCTTTTTAGAAAATCCTTTAACAAGCATTTGTGAAGATTGAGGTCATTTTGCAAACTTGTAAGAGTTACAGTAAGTTGTTTCACAGACACTTCTTTTTTTAAGAAGTGCTGTCAGAGTTGGTGAACCCAAAGTGGGTTGTATCTTTCTACTTAGCTCTGTTTACAAAACCCAGGTAATTATTTATATGCCTTTTAGTTTTGAGGATGCATTAAAGAGGTCAGGGATGGGGATTATTAGAGCAATGTTTTCATTAATTTCTTTTCTGGCTGCAAGAAAGCAAATCTTGAAGTCCTGAACTCTCCAACAAACATTTTGCGCACTTGATGACAGCACGGAGATGATGGTCTGTTTCATTAAGGTAATTATTGTAAACACCAAGAAGCCAGGAGAGAAGCTGCACAGCTCAAAAGATAAGAGTCCAAAGCCTTTCACCTTCAGACTGCAGATCCTACCAACAACCAGGCCAAACAGGCTCATTCAAGTATCAAACCTGCACTGAAGTGTCCTCCCACCCTCAGCAGCCACCAAACCCCGTAGCAGCTCACCCACCAGCTCCACGGGAAAGGGGAGGAGCACACAGGGCGGAGCACTGGGATCCATCGATCCCAACGCGGGCACTGGGAACTGTGCTGGACTCAAACTCTCCTTGCTGCGATGGTTCTTCAGACAAGAGTGCTGGCAGCTTTCCTGAGGATCAGATGGATGCAAACTATTCTCTGGAGCGCACCAAAGGAAGATGAGGGAAAACAACCTTTCAAAGCTTGTTCAAAGCACCATACCACTGTCCTTATCAACACTGTCCTCTGGCATGGGGACAGGAACTTAGAGTGGGTAATTCCAGGCAAACACCACCCAAAATACCACTCTGAATGCCCCTGTTCCAGCACTTGACACCAGGTAGCAAAGAGAAGTGTTTTCCAGTGAGAGTTAGCACTGAAGGCCTCAGCTCTAAGGATGCAATAAACACCACATGGAGGGAGCAGAGCCATGGAAAACGGTTTGGCATTTCATAACCAAGTCCCCCACCTTCACACTTAAGTAATATTTTATCGTCTAGCATCGTATCTTGGCACAGAATTCCACAGGCTGAGACTCTTTTGTAACTCTGCACTCTACAATGCTGTTCCCCCCCCACCACAAAGAGACCTCTGTCCAAAGGTGGAACACAAACAAGCTCCATTCTGAGTCATAAAAACATAACACATGCGTAAGTGCATGCAATAATCTTTGTATAATTTGCCCCTTAGTCATTGTCTAGTCCTATTATGTAAATCTGAAACATGCATTTTTGAAAATAAAGGGCTTCAGTAAAATAATTACTGTTGTAATCCTGGAACCACACCCAATAAACAGTTTAGCAATCAACTGGCTCCATATATTTGAAAGCTATAAACAGATTAGTATGAAATTAAACCAGTAAGGGCCAAAATCTCAGCTGCTGGTGTAAATTAGGACTGTTTGACTAAATCAAATTAGCAATTTGATTGACTTCAATTAAGCTACACTAATTTACAGAAAGCCATCATCTCTTCTTTCTTTATGCATATTCACCTCAGAGTATGTGTATGTGTGTAAGATTTCTTTGTGTTCTATGGAGACTGTGATCTTTAGCACAATAATCTCATTTCTCTCTCTGCATATGTAGATTCATGAAACTTAAGTATGGCTTCAGGCACTGCAGGGAGAGGAATTGAAGGACTACCAGAAAAGACCTGATGACTCCAATATAATAATTTCAATAAACTCCTATTCATTTTCTTAATAAGAAATTTGCTTGACTACAGAAGACAGCCTGAGAGTGCCCTTAGCAAGCTTCATTCCAAAGAAACCTAGAAATTATTATCCATTAACAGTTTTTGCACAATTTGGAATAATAGCCAATTTTTTCAAAAACCAATATTGCTAACTTCACGGTATTCCAGGGAAAGAACTGCACCTGACTTTTCATGCATCTCCCTACAATTCACAATGTGACTTTTATCTCACAGTAAAAATAAACCTAATTTCAATGGTTTTGAATGTCACAAAACTGGCCACAGTACAATTTAAAATTGGCCATAGAAGGATCAGATGATTGGGACCTCCTCATTTGGAAAGGGAATCATTCATACTGCACTTTCATTCTAAGCCTTGTGAAACACATGAATCCTTACCACTATGCTCAGGTTTCATGTTGGAAAACTGGGGCACAGAGTCAAGCTATGTGCTCAGCTCACAGAGTGGGACAAACAAGAAGTTGTGTTTAAGAAACAGATTCTTGTGCCTTAGCCACGTTCTGAAGCCATGCTTTTCCCTTAGATCATCCGTACACCATCACACTGCCAAACTAAAAATTCTCTCACCACTACAATTCTGATGTTCTGTCTGAACAAACCTTATCACAGGGGCAGGAACACAAGGGGAAAGGGGAGCTGTGGAAAAAGGTTCTGGTGTCTGAAACACACATTCTATCTGGGTGACAAGAGTGAGATTGTCCTTCTAAATACCCTTTAAGCAAAAAGCAACAACACTGCTAATGGAGAAAATACGTAAGGAGGAGGAACAAATCCCACACAGCTAAAAAAAAGGCAGAATGGAGGACTGAGGAAAGGAAATCTTGATTTAATTTATTCCCAAACCATTCAGACAAAAGTACTTAAACAGATATAAGCTACAAGGAAAGAATATAAAGGTATCTGGAGAAATCTGGGAGTCAAGTGGACCCAAAAGGATTAAGGGGTATCTCCCCTCCAGGGCTGAGAACAAGGAAAACAGGGATAGAAGTGGCAATACAGCAAATAAAACTCCCAGCATAGTCGCAGACCATAGCTGCAACTTTTCTATCAGACACAAAGTAAAACATCTTCCATCTTGAATTTCCACTGCGCAGTCTCCTCTGGAATACCAACCAAGAAACAGGAACATCACAGCCAGAAGGAAAAGGAAACAGGGAAAGAAGCTGCTCTGGAGAGCAAGCAGTCATCCTGGTGAGTCGATCCAGGCCCTCCTCTGCTCCCATGCTGGAGGCTGGTGCCAGTGGCCATACAAATCCTGGGTCAAATTCAGATTTATTTTTTGGTAGGTGTAGCTAACCAGAATTCATCTCTGAATAGGAGAGAGGTGGATTCAACAAGTGGACTGTTAGGTGCATAAAGAATTGGTTGCCCAGTCACATCTAGATGGTTTTGGTCAGTGGCCCAGAGTCCCAAAGGACATCAGTGACAAGTGGTGTCCCTTAGGGGTCCATATTGGGATCACTGCTGTTTAATATCTTCACAAATTACATCGTCAGAAGGATCAAGTGCACCCTCAGCAAGTCTGCAGATGACACCAAGCTTGGTGGTGCAACTGACACACCCTAAGGATGGGATGGGTGTAAACCCAGAGGGACTTGGACAAACTCAAAAAGAGAGCCCATGGGAACCATGGTTTGACAAGACCAGGTGCAAGATGCTGCATCTGGGTCAGGGCAACCCTAGTAATGACAGCCTAGTAAAAGACAGCCTGGGGGATGAACAGCTCCAGAGCAGCCCTGCCGAGAAGGCCTTGGGGGTGCTGGGGGATGAGAGGCTGGACATCACCCAGCAGTGTGCACTCACAGCCCAGAAAGCCAAATGTGCCCTGGGCTGTGTCAAGGGCAGCGTGGGCAGCAGGGGAGGGAGGGATTCTGTCCCTCTGCTCTGGTGAGACCCACCTGGAACCCTGCATCCACCTCTGGGGCCCCAGCACAGGAAGGACATGGAACTGTTGGAGAGAGTCCAAAGGAGAGCCACGAAGATGACCACAGGGATGAAACACCTCTGCTATGAATAAAGCCTAAGAGAATTGGGAGTTTTTAGCCTAGAGTTGGGGTGACCTAATTGCAGCCTCCAGTACCTGAAGGGAGCTACAAGACTGATGGAGAGGGACTTTTTACAAGAGCATGTAGTGACAAGACAAGGGGGAATGACTTCAAAATGAAAGAGAGCAGGTTTAAAGATTAGATACTAGGGTAAAACTCTTTACTGAGAGGGTGGCAAAGCACTGCAACAGATTGTCCAGAGAAGTTGTGGATACCCCACCTCTTGAAGTGTTCAAGGACAGGTTGGATGAAGCTTTGAGCTACCTGGTTTAGTGGAAGGTGTCCCTCCCAATGGCAGTAAGGTTGAAACTAGATGATCTTTAAGATCCTTTCCAACCCAAGCCATTCCATGACTCTATAATATTCTGTTCTAAGTTCAGAAAGGTCAGAAAGAAACAACCCCTCACATGCTGGAGGTTACCTGAAAACAGAAGCTGAGCACAGCATCTACCATGTTGCTGCATCAGTATCAATCCCACACTGCTGAGTGTAAGCCCCAACAACACGCCAGCAGCAGGTGGGGGTTTGGTTCATCAGCCCTCATCTATGGCTCATTTCACCTCCTTGATCTGCTGTAAACACACTGGTTTGACTGCAATGCCCCAATAATATTACACCTTGAGGCACGTGGAGGAACAAGACTCTTTCTCATCATTTTTCCTTTCCAGAAATAAACCTAAGGAGGGGTCTCCCTTAGAGCATCCATCATTTCCCAATTGCTGCTGAGTAGCAAATTAACAAACATGAAAAGCTTTGTTTGGGAGCACAGCATAGGGCTTGCACTCAGAGCGAGTACTTGTTCTGTATGTTCTTGTTCCTGTGATATTTCCCATATACTGAGACATTCCTGGCTGAGAAGGCAGGCAAAAGAAGCATATATTTAGCAACATGTGGCAGGACAGTGAAGAAAATCCTGTCTGTGCTGGTTTCCCACTCTAAGCTCATCTTCCAAAGCTTGGGCTATATTGTACTATTGACTACTAGGATCAAATAAATGCTAACATCAAAAGGAATTAAATAATGTATTTTGATAAAGCACATTTTCCATATGGTTTTACTCGTTTTATGCTTTCTGTCACAAATCCTAATAAGTTTAAGGGCAGGAACATTTGCAGAAAGCAGTAATTCTTATGTAAAGCATAGTAAGTGCTCAAAGAATGAGAACTCTGGATTAATACATGTGACAATATGATCCTGAATTTGTGAAGGGTTATTTCCATCTTTCAAGGAACACAACTGAACCATAACACTGAACATAACTGGTCAAACTTGACTAGGTATGTCACATTTAGGTGATATTACTGAGTTGCTGGCCACATTGTTAAGGATTTCTATGATCTTTCCGCTTTACACTTGAGGTTAAGATTTTTTTCTCTTCCTTTTCCTTTTCTCTTCTTCATGGAACTTCAAGTTTTGGAAAGCAATGTAACAAAAACAACATTGCAGAATTTTAGTGTTTTCAGGAAAAGGTCAACAGACATATCTATCTAAGTTTTAACTCCCACATAGCACTGAAGTGTAGGGATAGGTTTTTTTAAAGTCATCTGGATGTCTGAATAGACTGAGAAATACATGTTGAGACTATCAAAGTACCTGGTTACTTCTTCCAAAAATCAACAGGTGAAACTTGCTTAGGAACACGTGAAAATCTCATGATTTTATAATCAATATTTTCAAGCTCTTATATTTTCCTAGAAAACAGAGCCCTCACAGAGTCTCACCTCTAGGGTTCACTGGGTGCTGAGCAGACCTCATCATTTTTGGTGCTTCTTTGTCCCCTACAACCACAGTAAATGTTCTGACTGACAGAGCAGTGTTTTTTTTGTGTGCTTTTCATCAGAATCCATCCCAAAGCGTACCCTACTAGCTGGCTAATATTTGGAAGCTGGCTTCTGCAGGGTAATTCAATCAGACAGCAAGGGAACTCTTTGAAGCTGATAGATGTATTTCCATTGGCTCCAGTGGACACCAAATCAGGTCTAACAAGTAGATGGACTTGTTGGACCCTGAAACGATATGTGCCTTTGAAATACCTATATATAAATACGGACACGGACATAACCAGCCCATCTGTCTCTGAATTTCCTCATCTCAGAAATATGGATAACAACAATTTACTCATCTTTATAGAAGGCTGATAGTATTTAAAGCAATTGGTCTGATGACTAATTAGCTAATATTTGAAATTTTAAAGCCCTACTGCTAAGCACTATTACTAAATTAAGCCAACTGTCAGTGGAGGCAGACAGCCTGATCTTTGCGGCTTGTTGACACAAGACCAATTATAAGTAATGAGTTCCATGAAGTCTAAAATATGTCATACATGGAGAAATTAATGAAAATTAAGATGAATAAAATGGTACATCATCATCATTCAATATTAAAATTTATTGGATTTCAGACTTCTAATCAGCAATGTCTACAGTAATTTCCCATTCTCTATGCACTATACAGCTAAATAAAGCACATGCCTTTTTGATTGAAAATTAGGCCTGTGTTAGCCTTGTGCCATTATACTAACACTGATACTGTTAATTTCTGAATCAAGAGCCCTGTTCATCAGTTCACAAAGATCCAGTTAGGTTTGCTGCTCTTCCTACTCCAGCTGTAAGATCATAATAGAATCTCATTTTTAGTCACCTCCTAGTTGCAAACCTAATCCATTAATGGCCATTGTTTCCATTTGGCTCTTCCCAGATTGCACCAGAAGATTACAGTTATTTTGTAGTCAATTAGTGCATGCAAATCTTTCTCTGCCACTTTCTTTCCCACTTTGTGCTGCATTTTCTTCTAGGGAACAAACATTTCCACTAAAGGCAGAAGCCTTCAGTTATTAAACATTTAGTCTGTTTTTATTGTTCCTGCCCTCACACTCCCGGTATGGGAAGTACTGGACATTATCTCTACCTTGACAATGCTTCCTTGTCTTGTGTCAGCAGAGGATTTCATAAGTCAGCTCCAACCTTTTACACCCAAGGCATTGAGGAAAACGTTAAGGAAGATCAGTTCCAAGCTGGTATGTTAGGATTTCCACCAACCAGCAGAACCTGTGCCATCTCCCTGATCCCTGCCCACCTTCCTAGCAGCTTCCTCAGCTTAAGAAGCAAGGTGTAGTCTACCTTTGCTATCCTAGCATTTCACTCCCGCCAGAGCAGTTCAGCAGATGAAATCTGAACATCTCAAGTTAGTCTATGCAGACATTCCTTGTCCTGATCAGTGAAATAGGCCACTTTTTCAAACAATAGTCCAGTTTTTACAAAACAAGTACAGTACTCTCTGCCCAACTTCAGAAATGTAGAGGTAAATATAGGTTCTTCATAAACATTCAACCAAAACATTACCTACTATGTTTCAAAAATTGTGGGGGATTATTCCTTCTCAACTGACTAAACAATTACTGGTATTTATTATCTCTATTTTGGCAGAACTGGTTTAACACAGTCTTAAAAAAATACACAATTTATTCTTTTTGATCATCACAAGTGTCATCATCCTACCACAAATATTGGATTAAATAACTCTGCACCACAAAGAAACGTGATCCCCTAAACGCTGAATCAACATATTTGCTAAGGAGGTGTGTATCAAGTCAAGCCATCTCAACATATAACTGATCCCCCAGTGGGAAGCAAATAAACAAACAAGAAAACAGAGTATCTCACCTTTGAAATGCCAGTTAACACAGCTCCACAGGCCCAGCTCTTCTCTAGCATTTACCCCCCGAGAGGCAGCTGCTGCAGGCACAGAGTTGCTCTTGCAAATGGCCTGGTCTACAGTTCTCAGCAAGGGTGTTTGCTGGTCACACAGTCACCAGGGACCCCACAACGCTCCCCACCGAGACAGGAACAACAAGGCACTTCCTCTTCTCCTTTTCCTTCTTGTTTTCAAGGCTACATGCAACTCCTTTCTCTTCCTCTCCCTCTGGGAAGCTGGATTATTTTATGATGGCAATGGGTCATTCCGCCCCTGATCCTCCCTGACACTGACAGCACACAGACTCTGTGTCTCAGAGGAATGTGGGTAAAACTGCTCTGTTGGGGCAAATTCTCTGCCTTGTAAGAAAAATCCCCTCCCTTAACAAAAAGAATTTTGATTGAAAATCACATTTTGCCTGAAGGCATCCTGGTTTTTTTAAGTCTTATCCTTTCCTTCCCAGAAAAACATTATATCAGCCAAATGGCTCTTGCTGCCCCTCCACTGGAAGGAAGTAAAGTAACAACTAGAGGATAAAACACAGAAGAAAAAGCGTTACTGCTGAAAAAAGAAGTGGTAGCCCTGACCTCTTGACTCAAGGGCAGTGTGGGGAGGAAGGCAGCTCAGAGTGGGAGGGAAGTGGTGGAGGGAAAATAGTATGCATATGTGCGGACACACATGCAGATACGGATTTACCAAAGCCTAGTGAGGAGGCGTCAGCCTCCCTGTTGGCACCAGTTTGTGTAGCCTGCCTTCCTGCACCTTGTGGAGCAGCATGGCTCAGCAGCCTCCCACCCAATCTGGGAAAGGGCATCGCCTGTCCTCAACAAAGGCAGTGGCATCTACAATGCTTGGGAAGGGGCCAGTCCTATCGGAGAAAACTGCATTACATCTGCTATTTCCAGTGAACATGCAACACTGCTTATAAGCTTACATAGGAAACATGAGCTGATCTTGCATTTGTTCCACGTCTGTGGCCCCTGGAGATGTGTATGCAGACCGACTCTAAAGCTACAAGCTTGTTTTCCCTGCAAAAGGGAAAACAATTAGAAAACCTTTGTATTCTTTGCACTTAAAAGGGCAGGTCCCCTTACACCAGATACTGCTCTTTCAGCAGATCATTGTGGGTGGAGATTTCATATCAGCATGTCTGCCAATTCCTGCCAGAGTTTCATCCAAGCCACAATATATAGAGTCAACATTAATTAGCATTAATTATTATTTATAAGAAGCAATATTATCTGCATTGCTATCATTAACACTTATTTTTATGCCTTACATAGGGTTCATATAAGTGGTACCTCACTGCTCAGATAGAACAACGTCTCATGGAATCTGCAGACTAACGCACACTCTTGCCATCCTTAAGCCATTTTGAAGAGGTCATCGTAAAAGTTAGGAGATCCCCTTTTTCATGCTCTCATCAACTTGCTTTCTACTTTCTGTTTATAGCTATGTAAAATTTTTCTTCTCTTTTTTTCCCCCCCTCACAAGCAGGAAAGAATAACAAATAACCCAAGCAACTACCTAGAGAACATAAAATCATTTTCTTTCTAACCAGAAAAACAGAAAAGAACCAACACAAGAAGAGCATTCCCCCACACCATTTGAAACCATCTAAACAGAGTGTTTCCAGAACAAAACTCTCAAGTGAGCCTTCTGCACTTAACCAGAATGAACTGGTTTCATACTAACAGAGCAAAAAATGCTCAGTGAACTGATGTTGAATTTATTCCTCTATCTATTTTGTTGGCACAAGCAGGAACTTTCTTAACCACCACTTTATTCTGCTTCAAAATGTGTCTCCAAAATGAGAATTGTCCTGTATGAAATGGAGTTTTGTGTTAAGCAATGGAGCTGATTTTATTTAGTTCCCATAAAAGTGAGAAAATTGCAAATATTACAAAATTCAATTTAAAACAGTTAATTAGCCCAGATAGCTATTATTAGTACTATTGAAGTTATTAGTATTGTTGATAATAACTGCTCATAAATAATGATTTGCATACATTAAATTTAGTTTGAAGAACTTATGAGCGTTAGCAAATCCTATAATGAGCACGGTCCATATTCTCCTTCTAATGAATTCTGCCTCACTTCCAGTTTAAATAATATTTTTTACCACTTTGTTTCTTGCTTATTTTGTTGCTTGATGCAATACACAATGGCAAAGGCACCAAGATTAGTTCAGTGAATCCAATTTAGAAAGCTGCTTTTCCATAGGCCAAGTTTAATGAAAACACTTCAGTATGTTAAAGTGAATTCCCTTAGCCAATCCAGGCTGGTTGGAGAAACTACTAATAATCAGCTGGAACTGCTGAGTCAAAATTATGAATGAGATGGAAACAGTGAACACATTTTATGTACTCTATTTGAGATTGTTGCAATCACAAATTATGCACTGCTCTGAAACACTACATACTTTGACCAATACGAATTGCAACATTTTGCTGAGGAGTCACAACATGTTGTGTCACACTGCAAACACCTTTCAACCAGAAGCATGAACTGAAAAGAGCAGGAAAACTTTGCATTACCATTTGCTGTTGAAAGCCAACTTCCATCTGAAAACACTTGTGAGCAGTTTGATTTCTATTGAAATGTATATTTTATTTGCTTTAGCAAGAAATCAGACTAGACTTATTTAAATTTTCTGATATTTAAGAAAAACAACATTAAAGTAGATATTGTTGGCATATTTCTAATTTTCCCTATTATTCACATATGCATCAGATTAATTTGGTCCACAATTTATCTAATCAGAGGAAAGAAACCACACCATTTTGCTTATACAAATAGCAAGTATGCACATTACAGACACTATAAAGGCTTTCTTTGGTTGTTATTAATTTTTAGCTAAAATAAGTCATGAATAATTTGTACAGAAGGGCACCTGAGAATATCGTTCACAGTGCATGGGCAATTAATACATAGAAAAATATTTTCAGAAATTAATCATTATGACTTGTTTCACTCATTTTTCTAACTCTGAAATCTCGTGCTCTTTGTTATTTATACGAAAAGACAGGAAGAATGTTTCAAGGACAATAAAAGCATTCTGGATGTAAAAAAAAAAAAAAAAAAAAAAAAAAAAAGGTTTGATCTTCATTGTATCTATAACCAGTAATTACCATGACATTATATTTATACCAACAGTCAAGCACTTCACTGGCATAAACAGACACACCTCTTTCAGCAGCAGGGTTGCAATCACACACGCTGGTAGCTATCTTCATCCAAAATGCACTGACAGTTAAATGTAAAGAATGTATAAATTATTCTCCAGATCTTTAGCTGGTTCATCACACAACACTTCACTGAAGTTAATAATGCTGTACCATCTGATAACACATCCCATTATTCACAGCTTAATTAAATTGTGCATGGAAAGTTAACAGAAAGAGGTAACCAACCAGTGCAACACAAACAACACAAAACTCAGTGCAGCAAGCTTAAGCTGGCTCTGTTAAGCAACACATCAGTAATGGCAGGGAGAACACTTTTGGAAAGTGCTCAGACTCAATAAAGCCATCCTTTTTAGCATTGATGAAGCAAGGCAGCTATCAGAACACATAAAAACACGTCTTAACTCACCTTTTCCAGGAGCAAGCACTAATGTTGGAACATTTCCGCAGAAAGATGTTACAAAATAGCCTAATGGGAAACATTCTTCTGCACAAGTTGTATCAGAATGGACTATAAGCAAGTGGCAGCCAGGTAAAGGAAGAAAATACCTTCAATGCTCAAGGTGGAACACAGTGTGCAGCTTTTCAGCAGCAAATAAATTTTGAGGGGTAATCCCGTTCACCTTACACAATGTTTTTGTCTAGATCAATATGTGAAATCCTATCTTAACATCAGGATGAAGTTTGATTTAATGATGAAAGCAGGTTTTTTTTTACACAATCAATTACCTTACATAAATAATCTCTTAATAAATAGTATTAATAAATGAGCAGAGTATTTCAAAACCAGAGAGCCTCCATTTTAGGTGCTTTCTAAGAGAAGACAGGCAGACTGGAATTCTTAATGCTTTTCAGAGCTCTGTAGTACATCCCAGGTGGTCACCTGGGAAGCCTTAGGCTTCCTTTCAGCTAACAGAAATAGGCACTACAGGGTGACAGTCACTTCATGTACTACAGTCACCTGTTTTGAGACGAGATTGTAACAATTCCCTGATGTGATGACACATGCAGGCATTTAAAATTTCAGGCAGCAGCACTGAGAAACCACTATCTGCAAAGCAGAATATACATATTCAGAAATCCTTAAAGGTGTAAATTTTCAGTTCAAACTAACTATTATGTCTTTGGTTCTTTGACTTTATTTTCTTGTTGCCTGTGAAATTATCAGTGTTCTCCACTGTTTAAAATAAAACCACTCTTCCTAATGCTATAACTTTTGAACACTTTAATACCTTAGCCAATAGTTTCCTTGTAACAAACTGAAATGTTGTTTATATTAAATATACATATATATTTAGGCTGCATTAAATCTTACCTCTGGAAAGGAAGACTCACAACATGCAGAAAAAGACTGTTTCCCTGCAATGTTCTTGGGCAAAACTCTTCAGCATCACTGGGACAGAAACCCAGCCAACACACCCCCAAAAATACACTGCCGAAGGGAACAACATTGCTACTCCTTCCTGTCAAGAGCAGATGGGAGCAATAATACCTTATCAAAGCTTCAAGGTGTAAAATGAACATAAATATTCATTCAAGTTATATTTTGCACTTGCCAACTAAAAAGAGCCAGGACATGCCCTCAAGAAGCTGGTGTGTGATTGTCCACACTATTTAATCAGCAACAAGCTTCCTGACAAGGGCTGTCCCTCTAACCCAGTACTTTCTAATGCCACACAGAGGCCTCGGTTCAGGACATAACACAAAGGACAGTTCCCTCTAGACAGCACAGATGAGGCCACTTCTTTGTAAGGAAGAGAATTTAGCCATGCTAAAGCCCTCAGGGGAGGGACTCTGTTTTTACTAGAGCTAAGGTAGCCCTAAAGACCGGATGGGACGTTGTGGGCACCTTTAAGTGTAAGATCCAGATTGTATCTAGAAGACTCACCATACCATGGTGTTTCAAATACTAATGAATACATTCATGCACAGGAGTAATTTTCCTAAATTAATTAGGATTACTCCTATGTATAAAAGTATGCCAGCGTAGGTGTGCGCAGAAGAGGTTCTGGAATGTCAGTCATCATATACCCATCAGTTCAAGCACACTCATAAATGTTTTTGTTTGAAAGATTGTACTAACCTTAATATAAAATACATGTTTTCTGGGTCTGATGACTCAAGAAGAACTTGCAAGTCTATGCTTTAACTCATTCATCTTATATAAATAAACTTTCCCCTTGTGAAAAGGAGTCCTATGGCATTAATAAATAGGGATCTTTCTCAACCAGACTCCGATTCTGTAAGAATCACTTAGAAACATTTAGACTAATTATTTGTTGTGAATTATTCACTTGACTCTGTCTCTTCAATCAAGAAGCATGGCTCTATTTCTTTCAGCAGCACAAGCCGGTATAATAGAATACTCTCATATCCAACACCATTTAATTAAAGTCTCAACTGGGAATAGTCATGAGTCTGGCCAGAGTTTTGAAGGTTTGAATGCAGGCCCACTGGAGTGAAAGCCCCACCTATTCAGTTTGCCTCTGCACCTGACTACACCTATTTTCCTCAAGGGGCCAAACTTTAATGATAGTACATTTAAAGGCCAAAGTAGGGGTAAGAAGGTACTGGATGTCACATCCTGCCTTCAAAATTAACTCTATCAAAGTCACCAAGATATACTCACAGAGATGACTATTTTTTAAAGTAGCACTGGAGGAGGACATTTTTCTCACAACACTTTGATAACTCCTAAAAAAGTCTTTAATCTGTGCTGGGCTTTGTTAAGTTTCTTGGCACTGACCGTGTGTCAGATGGAGATTGTAAAAATGGACTGTCTTCCAAACCCTTATGGCATAAATAAACCAAGCTATGAGTAAGGACTCTCATGATGAGTAAATATCTCCATTGCCTGATCCATCAATGTCGAGTGCCAGAGTTTACAATTCTCATAGATGAATACTGAAGTCTGCAAATCCTTGAATCCCTTTGTGCATCAGTAGTGCTCTGTTTTTCTTTCATAAGCTCCTATTCTTCACAGTTGCTAGAGATTTTCACTAGAAAAAAAAATAAAAGGAGAAAATATTTTGTACAGAAATTGCAAGTAGAAAGAACATTCCAAATGATGCACCCCATCTCCTTTAGGAATTACACATTGATGTTCAACCTTCATTTTTGCTTTCTTTTTTTTTTTTTTAATTTTTATTCAGCGTAAAACAAAATAAAACCAAAATCAACCACAAAAAAACCCCCAAAAAAACTCCACTCCTCAACCACCCCTAGCCATGAAAGACTGGAAAAGTATACTCCAAGAGAGAAAATGCAGATGAAAGACAATTGCTCCCAAAAGCACCATGGGAAACAAAAAGCCAGAGAACTCCCTAGCCTGAGGAAAGCTGTAGAAATGAGCAGTCCAAAAAATTACACCAGCAGAAGCAGTCAAATTGGAGATTGTTGGGCATCCTGAAAATTTTCTACAGTCTAAGTGGAACTGCTCTGCAATGTGTTCTTAGTTGAAGCTCTCTACTCCAACTTTTTCCTCATCTTCACCTCTTCATCTCAGCTTTGCTCCCTTTTCGTTTTCCTCCACTACCTTTAACCTGCATGATTCCTTCCCCCATCAATACATTTCCATTTATTTATTTTTTACAGTAAAAATAAAAAGGTTCTGAAATTCACTTCCATCATGAAAAAATGTCAACACATCCCAATATTTTAAATATTTCATGTTTTGAAAGGGAAAATGATCCATGTAAAGAGAAACCCAAAGAAGCAGCTGTGTGCCACAGTAGCAATTACAATTCCGGAGAAGTTAAGATCCTGTTTGTGCCAGACTCCCTCTGTGCATACACACTCACTCTCTCCTCACAGTCCTGACTGACTTAGAGGGAAGGAGCCATTGCGTTAAAGCAGATTTGGAGATGTTTAGTAAGACCTGGTCATAAGCAAACAAATCAGGACTACTGACAGGTTTACAGGGCAGAAGATACTGGGTGTGACACACCAGAAAATCACTTGCAGACATTAAACTGGCACAAGTCTGAGGACTGTATTTTACTTACCTGTCTTGGGCTAACACCCAGGACTTTTCTCTCCCTGCAAAGGTATGATGTCAGGCACATGGCAGTTCTTGAGATTCTGTATAAGCCAGCATTGCCAGAGGCTCTGTGCAGGTGTGGTTAACAGTTATTTAATGATTCTTCACAACTGCATGTATCTGTCTGAACATAAATACAGTCTGATCGTAATCTTTCTTTTCACACCATGAATTTGCCCTAGTGTTTCCACCCTTGCAGATTCCCAAATGCCCAGTGTCTGTTATTGCAGACCTGAGATTCACTTAATCATTTCAAACCATTCACAAGCACTTTGCTGTCCTTGTTGGCTTAGAAAGATGAAGAGAATGAAGGCAGTATATTTAATACAAATACTCCAGTTCTTCACTTAAATTCTGTATGTTTGGCTCCCTGATGACTCACGGGACTCTCCTCCCTTCCCCATGTTTACACAGTGATGACAAGTACTGTTAACTTTCTAAAAGCAAAATTATCAAAAAACCCCCAGAACACTGGCAATTCCTGGGGAAAGCTCTCTTTCTCCATTTCCAGCAGTTGCATGACCCTTTATTCTAAATATTACTACAGTTCAATTAGTTAAAATAATTTTGAGTGATAGTTCAACTGTTTCTTTTCCAAAAGGTAATAGTTTTCCTAATTAGTCAGTTGCTTTGATAAGGCACTGACTTTTACTCTAATCTAAATTAACAAGACTTTATCTACTTGCATCATTTAAACACACCCTACTTGCAAATCTGGTATGACTAAAAACCATGACAAGTGTTTGGTTTCATTTTACATTTGCTTCAAAGTGCCCCACTTGGAGGTTAATTATTAATCTACTAAAGTATACGTAAAGGTTCAGGGAAGCAACAGGGTTAGTAGGTAGAGCAGTAGTGGAGGAATTAGGAAACCCTTGTCCTATTCCCATCTTAGATCATATAAGTTTGGCCAAGACATTCAAAACCTGTGAACCTTTACTTAGAGAACCAAAATAGCAACACTGCACAAAGCACTTTGACATGTGTAGGGAAGAAATTTCATGGGTGTGAGGCAACAGGATGTTTATTCACACCTTAAAGAGACTGAAACTCAGCTAATCCCTTAAGAACTCACCTAGGAACTGGGAATCAAATACACAGCACATGCAACTCCACGAAGTAATGATTTCTTTACATCAAGGACCAGCTCCCCCAGCTCCCCAAGGTTTTACTGCATTTCTCTGCCATCTGAAAGGTGGTGAAAACATGCTCAATTTCTGGAAAAAGTTTGCAGGATGTAAATCCCCATCTCCCACCACCTGAGACAGTGGAGTGGATGTATATAACTCTGTGTAACTCTGCTCTCTGTTCCAGCAGTAAGCCAGCAGCAGCATGGACCAGATTTTCAAAGATACCAATGTTTCTGGAGCTGTCCAGGGGATTGCAGAGAAGGAAGGTGGAACACAGCAAATGGAGGACAGAAAATGCATGAGAGGTACAGTTTAGGGGTAGTACTGCCTACCACAGGAAAGACTGACTGTCCTGCTCCCAAATAGCTCCATTATAATGCAATTCATTTGGTCTTGGAAAAATAAAAAACAAGGAGGTCTTCATACCATTATTTATTTATAGATTTGGCTAATGCTTATATAAATCATGGGATTCCACCCAGAAACAGCTCTTTGAAAACAAAGAAACAACAAAAGATATCCAACCCAGAAGTAAGAATGTTAAATACTTATTGCTGTTCAGCTGGAATATTATTGGCAAGGTGATTAATTTGTTGATCCACGGTGCTATAAATAGTACTTTAACTTTGTTGAATTGAAACATATCCTTCATATCTCTAGTCACTGTTTACCCATGTAAAATATATGTGGGTTTGGGTTGGCTTAGGTGCACTCCAGCAAGGACCAGCAAAGTTCAGTGAGTCTCCACAACATATCTGAAGTCCCTCATCCCTTGGTTAATTTTGCTGTAATTCTCTTGTTCACTTTCCTCCATCAATGCATGGACTTGAAGGCAGTGAGAGGCTATTGTAACAGCTCAGCTGGTGTTTCCTCATATCATGGGCCAGTGATAGCAAGCCTCTGGCATCAACACCAAGTTTGATGCCAACAGATATTTGGTCTGGCACCAGCAAAAACAAGCTATGATGTTTTCTTTTTAAGTTTGTTTGGCACCAGTAGCAAAAACCATTCACTATGCTTGGCAGAGAGCCACAGAATTTCACCAAATGGCTTCTGCATCGTAACTTCATAACAAGCATAACACAGCGTAACTTCTAATTGCGGTGGAGCCTGCCCCTTAGCAAGCAATTCTCTCCTGACAATTATATCCAGGATTATCAATACACGTGCTGCTTTCCAGTACCAGTTTCCTCCTCACTGTAAGAAAAATTTCCTTGAAGAGATCCACCAGCCCCTAAGTCCATCACCATTTGGATTCTGACTCTCGTAGTGCAGTTACATGGAACCTGGTAATCAGCCATGAGAAAAGCCTATGGGGACAGTTACTAAATTAAGTCATCACAAAATATGTTGTAAATACTGTGTTGATTTAACCTCACCCTGCACTCTTTTATGTCACGTATTCCTCAGACTGCAAACCTGCAATATATTCCAGAGAAGTTCACCTTATGCCAGTGTGGAACCTCATTCAAGCCCTGGAGGTTTAACACAGCACTAGTAAAGAGAGAATTAGCTATAAATTATCTGAGTCTCGGCACAGAGCAATCTCCATTTTGACAGTTCCCTGCTAAATGGTAGAGCACTTTCCAGTGAAGCCTTGTGGTGGATACCTCAGTGGACACAGGACAAGGGCTTCAGAGAACTCAGTTCTACAGACAGGGTTGCAACTGACTTGCCAAATTATTTTCAGCAGGACTCACCTTCACTCTTTGTTGGCTGTAAAATGGGAGAGCTTTGAGATTTATGGGTGAAAAGGATGGTGTAAGAATCTGGAATTCTTTCTCCAGTACTAAGCATTAATAACAAGAGCAATAGTATCACTTCCTTCACAGGAGAAAATCTGAGTCTGCCCATTCTGTCACAATCCAGGGCTCTGGAGAAAAAAAATTTGCTTAGATGCAGACATTTTTTATGGAACATGAAGTGGGCACAGGGAGGAAGTGATACTAAGCTCTCAGCATGGGAAAATTTCATTCTGAGCAACATCTCCCAAGAAAATAAAGACTGCATGGAACAAAGTAGAAATGGAACTCCCCATTGTAAATTCATCTCTTAGTACCTGCCAAAGACATGAGAAAATCTCTACCCACAGGGAATGGCTGTCCTTGTGAAAAAATGAGTCTTTCCCAATGAGGGAATTCACGCAGACATGCTTCAGTGATCAAACTCATGCTCTCAAGGTCTAAAGGAATTTCCACTAACCTCCTTTCTTACAGCTCAGTCTCTAGCTGGATTTCCTTCAACTACAAAAATATACATGGTGCAATTAGCCAGCCTACACAGCCTGTAGTTCATTTATGCATGCTAGGCACATCTCCTGCTGCGAGGAGCCCATCCAGAGAGAACTCTTTGAACTGCTCTATTGTTTCTCACGTAGTGTATTGCATTGTCCAGTTTGATCATTCCTGGCAAGGCAGTGCACTCCTGCAGCTTGCCACAGGAGGAGAAGAGATGATGGAGCACTTTGTCCAGCTGGTGCCCTGGACATCTCAGATGCACATATAAGCTTGCCTATCACTAACTACAGGACTTTCCCAGTCACCACAGAGACCTTTATTGACCAGTTGTTCTTATATGACCTTACCTGGAAACCCCCTCTAATCTATAGTTAGTGGTCTGGAGAGAAGGCAGAAAAGAGAAGTAAGAAAGAACTAGGTGGAAAAAAAAAAAGAAAACAGAAAAAAAAAAAAAAAAAAAAACCCAAAACAAAACTAGAAGAAATATTTTTTTTAAAAAAATTAAACCAAGAACATATCGTGACACACCTTTGCACAATGTTTGCTGAACTAAAAAACCCATGTCTCCATGGTTTAAAATACCATGGAGACAACATAACCAGATCAACCAAAAATACACTCACAACCACCAGACAGTGTAGCATTTTTCTACATTTAGTAAGGAATATTTTTGTAATTAGTAGCTTGAGCAAACTGCAAAGGACTATTACAACCTTATCTCCAAATACCCATTGGCAGACTATTTCCGAATTAAATGAGTGAAATATGACAGAAAATGGGAAACAAAGCTGATTGCGTGATTTTCAAGCAACCATTCACATTTCTCCATTTGTCTTTGACTGGGTACTGTTTTGGGTAGGAAAAGAGGGGATCGTACATCAAAAAAAGTCCTGCTCTGCTGATCTAAAGAGGAAGAGACATTTCATTTTAGAACAAAGAATTAGATTTTTTTTAACATTGATTCACTGGAGGTTTTTGGAGGTTTTTCTTGGGGTGATGGGGGTTGGGTGTTTGGCTTTGCTATAATACAGCACATCAAAGTGCTTTTGATGTGAAGTTTACTTAACAGAATCAGTTTTTCCGATGATTGTGTTAATCTTTATAAACCTGAAGGCGATACTGTGCCTTTTAAAAAACTATAGCAGGAAAAGACTTGAGGTTACATATACTCTCAGTGGTGAGAGATGGGAGTAGTTGGATTATTTCACCACTTCTTACGACTTTGCTTGTGTTTCACGGGCAGCGTTAGCAATGGGCTTGATATTGCTCTCACTTAGGCCAGGAAGGCTCTATTTAAACCCTGCTCGGCCCTTTCTTAAGCACCTTCATATATTTTCTCTGGTCAGAGCCACCAGAGATTTCAAGGGACAGTTTACAACAGGCACTGGCTCAGAGATAGCAAAGGGGCCTTGAGCCACAACAAGAATCAGTGCTGATCTTAGAAAGGTTCCCTGCTCCCACCCATTAATAGCTATCTTTGTATTATTTTGAGTACAAGCTTCTGTCCCCTCCTAAATCTTGCAAAACCAGCTTTGCCATCCACTCCTAGTCTTGAAGTATGGCTGTGAAAAAGCTTCTGTTATGTCTGACGTGTTTACCTACAGCATTTGAATGACTTTTTAAGTTCTTTGAATAAAGATAAGAGACAATGTGTACATTTTCCACACAAATAGTGGAATGGTAATAAAATAAACATCAAAGGCAAGTTAGCAAATCATCGCTACTTCACTGCTATTTACAACAAAAGCAGGAAGAGGAAAAAACCTACCCTTGCCATTGGCATCATCATAGAAAATATGAGTTTTGGAAGAATTATACCTTTTTCCCATACCCTTAAACACAAACATTGGCACCTACAGCTAAGACAACACTTCACTGAAGGATTTCAGTTTACATTACATGGAGACGACAACAACAACAAGGAACCAAGAGAGGTCTCCCTCCTCTTATTTTTGTCTTTCTGAATTGCCTGCTTTTCTCAGCTGGTACAGCTTTTGTAAGAACAGCAAGATATCCAGTGTATTATTATTTCTATTAAAGCTGTCAAGAATGCAATGAGAAGGACAGAAGAACCTCTCACTCTTCAGTATTTATCATGTAAACTCATGCAGACTGAAGAAATGGCAAAGCTTTGAAACAAAATGCAGGTGTGTGTGGCGGGGGGAACATATATTCTATCCAAGAGAGATCAAGATAGAAAGTAGGGCTGTTTGTTTCTCCTCTTAGTCTTTTAAGCCTGTCTTTTTTCATCCTCCTCTCCAATACTCCTTGGGAGCCAGACCACAGTGGAATAGTCCTTACCAGAGTGACTCTGCACCATGTATTTATTCTAAAATAAGGTCCGATTTAGAAAGACTGCTTTTGGAAAATATGGAGCAATCCAACTCTTACTCCAGGACACAAAATTCGAAGCATATATATGAGAAATAAAACATAAGCACCACACTGGATTTCTGCTGATGTTTTTGTTATTCTTTTGCAGACGCCAGCGCTACTGCCCTATGAAGTGAAACGGCATTTTGCAATGGACTCTGAACTGTGAGCAGAACAGGGAGTTTTCAGAGAAGCTACTGACAGTTAGCTCTCTTCATTGAGTTGTTGTATCTAGCATAATGTTGAAGGAGAAAAAAAAAACTCTGAAGGAGAGCAAGTCCCTGACAACTTAAACCAAAAAACAAACACAAAAAGGACGGCTACTTGTTTTAGAAAGAAAAGTGTCGAGGAAAAATTACAGAATATGTTGTCCCGAGTTTTATGGGAAATTTACAGAGTCACAGCAATTCAAAAAAATCTTAGTTACCATTAAAAAAAACAACAAACCAAAACCTATACAAGAAGGAAGATTTTACTAGAGAGTGCCAGTTGTAAGAGAGAAGTTACAAACACACCATCAAGAAGAGCTCAAGCAGTGCTACTACAGAAACAGTAGCACATATAAGGTTAAGGCTTTGACTAACTCTCTCATAGCAAAACTCCAAAGCATTGCCTACCTGTTTCCATTCTACCTCTGCACCAGGTGTGCTTATAACAGAAGGAAAGAGAGACCAGGACTGAAACTATTTTGTCAAGCTACATAAATCATTAGGAATTCACAACTGCAAAGTCATGTATTATTTTCCAACAGGTTGTTGAGCTGTCATATTACAACTTGTTGCTTTATACGGCGCTATTAAAATAAATCACTGCACGTAACAGGTTCAGCTCTGCCACCTATAAGTCATTCTGCATTTTACACCTGGGAGGCGGGCCGGCTCTGCTTAGTCGCGCCGAACTGCGGCTTCGTTCGAAATACCCGGGAAGGGGAGGGACCTGGCAGGAGAAAATACAAACAAGTTTCGTAAAATAACTTTCCAACAAGACCTCGCTGTCATCTTGGCTAATCACGGCTCTGATACGTCTTATTAGGGCATACCCACCTTTGCTACCTTGCTTCTCCACCCACCACCCTTTCAGATCTTTGTCCTGGCTCCGCCTCTCGCCGGCGTTATAATGGGCTGGTCTGAAAGTGGTGGAGAGACACACAACCACAGGGGAAGGGAGAGATAATGACAATAACACTAATAACCCTAATAACCCGTCTGCTGCCCGCCTCGCAGCGAGGAGCCAGCCCGGCGTCCCGGCACTGACAGGTCGAAGCCGGAGAGAGCGGAGTAACCCCGACGGCCCTCGAGAGCTTCTCCCCGCGCCCGGGGAGCGCCGAACGGTAACAGCGGCAGCGCCCCCGAGGAGCACCGAGCCCGGGCGCACACGGACAAGTGCCAGCTCCGGCAACCGCCCGCCCTCTACTCGCACCGGCTCCACGGGGGCCGCCTCGCCCCTCTCCTTCGGCCCCATGGAGCGGCGACAGTAAACAGCGAGAAGGACAAAAAAGAGGGGCGAAAGGAGAGCGAGCACCCCAGTGGGGGAGAAGGAGGTGGAAGCCCGGAGGGATCGCCCAGTCCCGAGGGCGGCAGGGCACCGCCGCCCGTCCTCGGTGCCCACCGGCCGCGAAGGGGCCGGCCCCTGCCAGCGACCCCGGCCCGGCGGGCTGAGGCGGGCGCGGAGCCCCGCTGCCCTGTCCTGACGGTCTCGCCTGCCGCCGCGGAGCTGTCCAAGCCGGCGGGGGGGATAGAAAGCCCCCGGGTCCCCTCGCTGCCTCCCGCCTCCCTTGAGGCCGCGCCGAGGGGCGGGGGTCGCGCCCGCCCAGCGGAGCCGCGGGGTGCGGGGGGGCCGGCGGCGCCATCGCCATGAAGCTGGAGGTGTTCTCGCAGCACTATGAGGACAAGCTGAGCGCCGGCAGCGACCAGGAAGGCAGCGGCTCGCTCTCCCCGGCTCCGGCGGAGAGCGAGCTGGGCTCGGACGGTGACTGCGCGGCCAACAGCCCGGGCGGCGGGGCCGGGCGGCCGGGGCATCCCCCGCCGCCGCCCCCCACGCCGCAGCCCCCGCCACCGCCGCCGGCCGAGAGCGCCAAGGGGAAACCCTACACGCGGCGGCCGAAACCGCCCTACTCCTACATCGCGCTGATCGCTATGGCCATCCGCGACTCGGCCGGCGGCCGCCTGACCCTGGCCGAGATCAATGACTACCTGATGAGCCGCTTCCCCTTCTTCCGCGGCGCCTACACCGGCTGGCGCAACTCGGTGCGCCACAACCTCTCCCTCAACGACTGCTTCGTCAAGGTGCTGCGCGACCCGGCGCGGCCCTGGGGCAAGGACAACTACTGGATGCTGAACCCCAGCAGCGAGTACACCTTCGCCGACGGCGTCTTCCGCCGCCGCCGCAAGCGCCTCAGCCGCGCCGCCCCGCCGCCGCAGCCCGCCCGCCCCGCCGCCGGCGCCCAGCCGCAAGTGCCGCAGGAGGCGGCCGGAGCGGGCGCCGCGTCCCCCGGCGCTTCCCCGCGGTGCTGCTGCGCCTCCTCGCCCTGTCGCTGCGCGCCGGGCGACAAGGAGGCAGCGGCGGGGGGCGGCGGGGCGAGGCCGGCGGGCGGCGGCGCCGCCAAGTTCTCCAGCTCCTTCGCCATCGAGAACCTCCTGCAGCGGCCGGCAGGACCCCGCGCCGCCCCGCAGCCGCCGCCGACACCCCGCGGCCGCCTCCTGTGGCCGGCGCCGCCCGCGCCCCCGCACCTGCTGCCCGGCCCCTACCCGCTGCTCCCCTACCCACCTGCCGCGCAGCCCCCGCCCGCCGCCGCCCTCTACGGCGGGGGCCTCCTGCAGCTCTGCGCCTACGGGCTGGGAGAGCCGTCGCCGCCGCCGCCGCTGCTGCTGGGGGGCGGGCGGCCCGCGCTGGCCCCGGGCGAGCCGTCGCCGCTGGCGGAGCGGCCGCCGCTGTTCCACGCCGGCATCCCCAAGGGCGGGCGGGGACCGCCGCCCGGCTCCCCGCTCTACGGGCACCTCCGGCTCGCCGGGCCGCTGCCGCCGGCGGCGGGGGGCTCGGCCTCGTTCCAGCCGTACGCCGTGGAGACCCCCCTGGCTTAATGGAGCCCCCCTCCTCCCCTGCGAGGGACCTGCCCGGGGAGGCGTGGAGGGGGAAGGGAGGAGGCTCTGGATCCCGCACTTTAACTCCAGAGGCGACCACAGCCTCCAAGCGAAAGCCTCGGTGACTGTGCCTTAGTGAAATGACAGTGGGTTTAACTTAAGCCAAAAAAGAAAAAAAAAAAAAAAAAAAAGGAAAAAAAAAAGAAAAAAAATGAAAAAAAGAGAAAAGGAAAAGAAAAGAGGAAAAAAAGGGGGGGAAAAAGAAAAAAAAAAATCAACTGTCGGTTTGGACATAGCCATGAGCCTCAAGTGCTTCTTACTGTTCGTTGACACTACTTGACTTAAGCCAGTCCCTCGCCACCTCCTTTCTATGCCCCTCTCTTGTCCCCACACCTCCTGCTACCGAAGCCTGGGGCAGCAGAGCGGGGGTGCCCCGCAGAGGGGCGCGGTGGCGGCCGCCGGGGGATGCGCTGTGCGCTTGGGAGGGCGGGGAGGAGGGAGGGGGCCGGGAACAGCAGGGAGAGAGGAGGGGAGGGGGCCGGGGTCTGCTGTGGAGCCGTAGGTCTGTACTGCAAAGCAATGCATCACTGTGCCAAAAGAAACCTTTTCTCCTGTCCGGCAACTAGCATTTCGTGGGAAGGGAGGATATTAAATTATTTATAAAAGTAGTGTTTTTAACACAAAGAGAGTGCAGCTTTTTTAATTAATTATTGGAGGGGGCGGGAGAGGGGAAAGGGCTCCAGGAAATGTCAGGCGTTGTTTCCTGTACTGACTGGCGTTCTACATATATGGTCAATACCACTGCTACTGGAAAGAGAAGAGTAATTTTTTTCTTATTTTCGTGTTTGTATGTAATATATATATGCGTGTGCGTTTTACTGACGCTCGGCCACCATGTTTTTCCGGTTTTTTTTCCTTTCTCCTTTCCCCCGAATAAAAGCTGCCCCCTAAATAAAGGCGGTAATAAGGAGAAGAGCGTGATGTCTGTATTGACGTGAGGGAGGGAAGCCTGTCGTGGGACAACCTTGACCGAGAAGCTTGCTAGGTCCGCGGGGGGCAGCAGGGCTGCCCACCCTTTCATCCCCACTCCTGCGGGCGGGTAGAGGTGCCACCTATGGACCCGCCTTTTTTAGTTACGGGAGATGAGAGGTTCTTCTCTTGGGCTGCCACCAGATAAGTCCTCTGCAATTCCTCGAGTCAAATCAGAATTTCCCGCCGGGGCTCAGCCCTCCAGAAATGCTGGAGATTTGCAGGCGGGGCGATTTGCAGGCGAAGATCTTTGCAGGCAAACTGCCCGACGTAGGGGCAGCCTGTGAAAATCGTGTACATCTGCCTTCCTTTTTTTTTTTTTTTTTTTTTTTTCCTTCTCCCCCTTTTTTTTTTTTTCTTTTTTTTTCTCCCGCGAATGACAGCAGGCGCCTGTTGTCATCTCTCGGTCCAAGGAAAACTCACTTCAGGAAGGTTGCCGGCACTACAGGGCTCTGGCTGCTTCTGGTGGGCACATCCCCGCTGGCACCTACAGCGGGCGAACACTCAGCGGGGTGAGGGCTGGGGGGTATCTGCTGGTAATAAAAAGTTTGCACGCCTTGCCTTCTCTCGAAGCCTTCAATGTTAAGCCTGGTTTGTATTTTCAGAAGTGAACAGCAAAGCCTAAGAAGGGCTAAGTCGGAAAAAGGAAAGGTTGAGGGGCTAACTGCCTCTGCTACTGAATTAGAAATCACTGACGTCCTTGAACTCGAAGTGTTTATACAAATGCTGAAATGATCATTTGAGATTCGTTTGTTCGGTTGTTTATTTTAATTAATACTTTAAAAAATATGAAAATCGGCGGGCTTTTTCCCCTTCAAGTCCTCTGTAAGCACAGGTTACCTAAAAAAACGATGACAAGAATTTTGGGCGTTGGATGGTCTTCTCTCTAATTACATGTATTTCAAACCTTGGAGTTTCTCTCCCACCTCTTTTTCCCCTCAATGCCGAGATTCAGCCACTGACTAGCTTCTACTCTACTCACAAAAATTATTCTCAATAGCAAAGGTGTGTTGTGAAAGGAAAGCTTCAAACAGAACAATCTGCGGCCAAAAACACCGACTTGTTTCAATACTGCTCGAGCAGATTTCACGGTGTGTTTAGCTCAGACCATAATATCCATCAGAACATTGTGAGAGATTAGTGACTAATGTATGAAGTAATCCAACCCTTGAAGGAATTGGTTTTTATGTACACACGCGCATGCACACATACACACAATTTCAACATCATTCTGCCTTCAAGGCTCTGTGCAAATATTAATCTTTCCTTCCATAATCTGCTCTTTCCTCTGGCTTGTATTTTACCATCTCTTTTTTTATAGGAGTCCACATGACCTGTCAGCAAGCAACTCGTAGTGTCTTTTGCTTTTGTCCATCTTTAAAGGTCATATTTCAGGGTATGTTAAAAGCCTCTTGATGGAAAGTGGAATTTGTTATTACAAGCGTATAAGTATTTTAATCGGATGTATTTAAGTGTGAATAGGGATGAACTGTGTGTAAACGTATGCTTAACAGGATGACATTGAGCTTTTTACTCTTAGAAAATAAGTACATTGAAAAAGAAAGGAAAAAAAAAGAAAGAAAATAAAAAGCCCTCGGAGTTCGATATATCCCTTGTTAGTAAGTATTCTATTCTGTATTTATCTTCTGTGAAACGCCATTTTTTTAAAATGTCGAGAAACGTGTGTCAAGAGCACAGCAACAGGGGTAGATGTGTCCTTGAGGTCCTTTCTTAGCCCTTGTTTGGATTTCCTCAGACGGTCGAGCTGAGGGTTTAGAATAGTGCCCGGTGCAGAGCGATGGGAGCAGGGGGCAGGTATCGCCTGCTGGCCAGAGCCCGCTGGGCGGCTGGGGGGCTTTCCCTTGCTGAAAGGTAGGGAGGGTCTTCTCCGCCTCCTCCTGCTTGCGCATCATCCTCCTAAGAGGAGGCAAGAGACGAATTTCTCCCGTTGACCTTTGGGTGGAAATGATCCCATTCGCTCTACTTCCCAGAGCACGCCGGCTCCATTGCTGCCGAGCGAGTGTCGGCACGGGGAGGCAGAAGCCGCTGTGCCGTGGCACGGCAGAGGCACCGCAGCAGCCCCGCCGGGCGGGCAGAGGGCGGCGCGGAGCGGCCCCCGGCCGGGACCCGGAGCGGGCTCGGCCCAGGGGGATGGCCGGCCCCGGTGCACAGCCATAAATCCGAGCTGTCAGCTTGTGACAGACGGCTGGTGAAACACAGCACCTGTCCAAACACTTTCCAGCAGCAGGTAATCAGAGAACCGACACTTTACATTTTTGTGTGGAACAAGCGCATTAACCATTTCACAGACCTTCCCGAAACAGCGATGTTTGTACGTCTGGGTGCTTTGTCTTTTTTAACGTCTAATAAATCAGGATGACAGAAGAGAGAAAAAGCCTTTTGACTTGTGATATTTGACACATCAGCAGCAAGCCAACACTTTGGCGCCAAGGCCTTTTGGCCCTTCCAGTGTCTGCATCACCCACAGCATGTTTGTTGGATGGGTGCAGTTTGTGATGATACTTGAGGCATTTTTACACACTGCACAGGCAAAAATTAGGTCAGTAGCACAGAAAGCCTGACAGGAACAGGGAGCAAAACAAGTCTATATCAGCGTGTGAGGGGATCTGAAAACATCCCATGCTGGCTGTTCCAACCCGCTGCAGTTTCTTCATATGCCTGGTGGAAACACCAGCCTGAGCAGAATTACTCATGAATTCACATTCAGACCAGGCTCTGGTTTTAAGTGCTTTTTTGAAGAGAGATTTAGCTTTCCAAATAAATATATTTTGCTCCTGAGACTTTCCCCCCTATAACTGAGTCATCTCTTTCAGGCTTTGAATGTTTTAACTTGCTTTAAAACAAAAATAAATAATCATACGTGACAATCAAAATATTTTCATCAAATACTTTGGGCAGCTTCTCCATATCCCACCCCAGCTATGGCAGATAGTGATTAAAATGTTTACCTGAATAATATTAGTCCTAGCCACTTTCCTAAATTTCTTCAAATTTAAACCTGATGAGCAGCAGAGCTGCATCAATTTTTCCTTAATGGAGTAAGACCAAATTAATGCAAAGGAGATGTTTAAGCAGATTTTTGTGCACTTGAGGAATTAATGAACACACAGAAGAAATAAGCTTGCAAAAGTGATCTGTGGACATGATATATGTGGAGCTTGCATATATTGCACAGAGTCCATGCAGTGAGATGATACAATACTGCTGTGCCTTCCTTTATAGGGGAGACAAAGTTTTCAACTCTTGTATCTCAGTGAAGGCATGCCAGCAAGACAGAATTTTGATTGTTATTTTCCCACCAGATTAATGAAGCCTAATTTTCAGCAAGCAGATCTGATGAAGCCTGAAATTTGCATTCAGCTTACCTTCCAAATCACACATAACATGGCACAAGTATCCCATCAATATCCATAATGTTACTCTGGAAGGAATCCACTGAAATCAGTCATTTTATTCAACAGCTACCTCAGCACAGCAATTCTAGCTACAAAGCATAGATCTTTAGTGAAAGCTTCTAAGCAAAAATGTGCAGCCTTTTGTATCATACTAGATGCTGAGAAGACCGAAAAAAGTTGGACAGGATTTTGTCTTGGGAATTTGCAGGTTTTTGTGACCCAAACCACTTTCCAAAGGGGTGATTCCTAAGGTCTGGATGTTTCAGGAACAGAAAGTACTTAGAAAAAGAAATTACACCCCAGAAAAGGCGCATACAAAGGACTCAGATTCATAGGCCCTTCATTTTCCACACCATGCCTTAAGAAGCCCAAGGTGAAACTTCCTACACAAGAGCGAGGAGAGCAACCACAGCTCTACATAGAAGGGTAATGCTTCTAACCAAAGTCAACCTTTTGCACAGCTCTTCACTGGGCTGGGGGACATGTTTCATTTAATAACAGGCAAGTCCTTCTTTTGTGCCAGGCTTTTCGCCTTTTAAGTCTGAAGTCAACAAAAACAAAGTCGAAATCCACCTCCAGCCAAGTTCAAGGCACTAAACTGTGATTTTGGCAAGAGTGCTTGTTGCAGTTTTGCTGACCACTACAGTAGATCTGTAATGATGGGGTGAATATAGTTCCATCTTTCATTTACATCCTGAAGAGGAAACATTTTCCTTCTGACTAAATCCTCCTGTCTTCATTGACTCTCAGAAGTCTCAAAACCAGCTTATCTACAGAGTGTAAATACTGTATTATAAAATGAGACAAATGGCTACAGAACACCTAGTCCTTTCTAAACATCCAAACATATTAATGCATCATTTTTCAGGTTATCTATTGGCAATTTCAGAAAGCTACTAAGTCACATACTCTCCAGCCCTGCATAGTAGCTAAACTTTACGGTTGTCTTCAGGAAGTTATACCTCCATACATATGGGTGGACAAGGCCTTTGTCCTCTTTTCCAGGGCCAGAGGGGGAGAGTATGAGGAAGGACTGAGAGAACACAGTCATTACACATTTGTGCTCTTGCACCACGCTATTGTTTTCTTTGTTATGACCTGTTTCAAAATGTCAGAGCTCTTTCAAGCAGCATGGCACACTAATAGCCTCCTCTGCTATGGGGAAAAGCAATGTTTTTGTGGGTTCTTTCCCCTGTTTAATAGCAGAGAATATTCAAGATGGAGCAATACAACTCTAGTCCTCAGTACAAAGTCTTGAGAAGAGTATGTGGGACCCAGGACCACAAGGCAGAAAAACATGTAAGAGGGAAAAACCAAGAAAAATAGGCCAACACCTAGTTTTCCAAATTCTACTGTTGTTGCTTCCTGATCGTAACTATTCACGGAACACATGTTTATATGCAGTATGTGTTCATAAATGTTTTAATAAGTATAATTTAGCTGGTTTAGGGTCCAATAGGTTTATTTTAGCTGTGTTTGAATTGCTGTTGTTATTTTGAGTCATAAGTTGGTACTGGAGTATAATTCCAGTAACATCTGACAGTCAGCTAGTAACCCTTCACATAAATAGTACACTTCTTGTTTATCCCTAATATTGCTAAAGTATTTTTAGTGCACTGTAGAGAAATAGTGCTAATGAATAACATACCTGAGCCAAATTTGGCTTAACTACAAGCGCTCTGTGAGTCCGTGAGGTATCCCAGGATACCTTACTGGGAGGACTCTTCAACAAGACTGCTTCTGTGAAATTCATTTTTTATTTGGTAGTTTTAAGTTACCTGCCATAAAGACCTCAACGTTTCAGCAGAAGCCTGGGACTCCATTTTCCTGGCCTATTACTTTATTCAGTAACTGTTACAAACAGGCAGACCGTCTTCAATATTCCAAGTAGAAGTTGTCAATCTTACTTGAATTTTTGAAAAGGCAATTTTCTGTAAAACCTCGAGATTACCTATGGTCCTTCAAACCAGACATATGACACCAAACTTTTCATTTCAGTCCATTTCAGTTCCTTCCATGGCATTTATTATTTAAAATTACAGCATCTTACCACTGAAATAGCTTCACTAGATTTCTAATAAGAATGTATAAAAATGTGGACATGAAAATTTTCTGGAATTGCCCAGTTACTTTCCCTGCAGTGCAGTTTCTTCCAGTTTATTTTTAATAAATTATGAAGCAAGGCAGTATTTAGTAACTGTGTTTAAAGCATCCTAAGCAATGAAGAAGAAACCCTACAAAGATATGGTTTTCTTTGTGAGACAAGTTGCATAACCAGGTGACAGCAGATTTTTAGTATTATTTTTAAAACAAGAGTATAACGCAATTCTCTTCCACTATCCGGCAACAGCTGTTGCTCTGGGTACTTCACACAGCCATCTTCAATACAGTGGTAAATGCTCAGCGCTCATCCTCATGCAACACCAGAGTAATTTCCCTCGCTTTGGCATGCACAAGCCTCAATTAGTTGCATGTTATCATCACATTCCACATTAATCATTTAGCAGAACTCTACAGATGTACAGCAGCAACTTTCCCAATTTTTTCCTTGTAAGTCAGTCCAGGAAGCCCCCAAGTAATTTCTGTGTATCTCTGAACTTCTCTGGATCATCTCTTTCTGACTAATCGTAAGAACATGGCAAAGGCATAGCTTTCTGTGTCACAATACCTGGAGTCATGTCAGGTTCTTCCCATGCCCCCCAGCTCCAGAAGAAGCAGGTTAAAAAAGGACAAAGAAGTTATAAATTATATTCAAAGCAGCCAGGCTCATACATGACAACAGAGTAGAGACTGCAGTTACTCAACCTTCTCAGCAACAACTATCAAAAAAAAAGAAACAAAAAAAAAAAAAAAAAAAAACAAAGCAGTGCAACATTTCAACAACCTTGTTCAGTCAGAGAAACAGCCTTTCCCTTTCACTTCCCTCTGTTCCCTTATCCAAAGCTATCCTTAAGGAAACAGAAACAATTTTGCCCTCAAATCTAGTCTACAAAACATTGACCACAAAAAGACAGAACTTGTCATAGACTTTCCTGATGCCTTAACATCCTCTGCTAAGAGGACTCTGACCCAAGTCTCTTACAGACAGCATCTCTCCTTCCAGATTCTAAATTGGGAAGACAAAGTATATAAACTGTATTTTGTCTGGTCAGAGCTCCTAAACCAAAGCCCACTCATCCTGTAGCAAAGTCACTGCTGAGACCTTGGCCCAAACAAACTTTGAGTATAGCATTGCTTGTGCTATTTCCCAAGGAAACTGGGAAATGCTTGGGTCTTCCACAGCTAACAAGATAAAGCACTTGTCGAAGCTCCCAAGGAGAATTCAGGTTAGAATTCTCCTGTTCCTCAGGAACCAGTTACTGCTCCCAGTTTCTTTATTCCATACAAAGAAGATTGGTTTTATTCTTTGCTGGGAATAAGCTTCCCCCATCCCATACTGTTACCAGTAGCTGCATGGGAGAATTTCCTCTTTGCTTTATTATTTCTATCACAGCAGATGAGAGGTTCAAATCCAAGCAGGTGACTTGACACTCTCAGCATATACCATCATCTTGTTGTTATATCTTCCTCTCCACTACAAACAACCAGAGCAAGGACTGTAGGATTACCCAAACTTTAATAAATATTTGCATCAGGAAAATTTATATTAGACACCTCGTTGTTCTTTGTCCAACTGACATCTCAAGACCAAGAGATCCTCTGTGTGAAAAGAAGTGAAAGATGTACTTTTTCATAGCTTGATTTAAATGTTGGGGAATTATGCTGGGGTTTCCTACAGCATGAAGATGACTCAAATTAGGAAACAGCTGAGACATCTAGAAGTCGGTCAGGTCACCCACAGGTTTGTGAACACTAGTGCCAAAGGCCTGTTAGTTAGAGGAATAAACCTGTATAACATAGAAGAGCATAGGATACAGTTCTAAGGCTAGTACTTGTGCTAATTAGCCAAAGCTATAGTTTACTGTCTTACTTTAAGATGCCATAAAAACCTTTTTATTCAGGTCACAGTGTAGTATCAGCAATTAATAATTATTTTCACATATATATGTGTCACGTTTTAACAAGCCTCTACAACAAAACGTCTTAAAGCAAATAAATTTAAAAACTTGACCAATGTACACCATTGTTTTAGCACCTTTTAATTCAGTGCACATATCATTGTAGTTAACTGTTTAAATTAAAGGACCACACTCCTCTTCCTTTAGGATTGCTGCACCATCCAATATAACTAGTTGTTGTGGAAAGGAAATTGCTTTGTGCAATTAAAATGAAAATTGTTCTCAGGGCTCTGCCTCAGTGGAAGTCAGGAGGTTTATTCCAAGTGAGAATAAAAACCTCTGGAAAATAATTAATATTTTAAATATTTAAATCATAGTATTATAAATGTGCATGTACATGGGAGAGCTAAAGTCATTCTTTTCAGCCAGCTTGGTATCAAGATATATATAGAAACCTGTTGTAAACTAAGACATATTTTTTCTTTGCATCCAGAGTACTTCTGGTAGTTAGCTTTATCAGGAACACAGGTAGTTATTACTTTACCAGAATCTATTCTAATACAGGGAACACTGCAATGGAAAAGCAGAGCTCCTTGTGGACTTGCACACCCTGTCATAGTATCCTTTAAGAAATGAGGTTTTGCAATTTCTGAGGAGTCACATGCATCCAGACTTAAATCTAACTCAGATAATTATCTAAGCCGTGGGACCCTTCCCTTTGGCACAGTTCTGCTCTTCCTTACCAGAACAAGAAGTCTGGCTTAACAGGCTGGTGCCTACAGGTCTCCCAGATGTGATGAGGTCTGACAAAACCGTATCATCATATTCATTCTTATTTAATTGCTTGCAAAACAGGATTGAACACTGCTTGAGTTCAATTTATTTTGGTTGGATGCTTTTGTAAGCACCATCCATCCATATCCTCTGACACAAGGCCAGCAAGTAACATCCTATGATCAGGGATTGTGCCAATAGCCTGGATCTATCAGCCATCACTACACAAAGTGCAGCACAGGAGTACCACAGGGACCTCCATCACAAAAGGAAGTCTGGTGTTGTACACTTATTACTAGGGTACGTTCCTCTAAGTGGCACGTGCAGCCCTCAGACCATGCCTACACAATTTCTACTGATACCGGTCACATCTGAGCTCATGTACAGCAAGCCACAAAAGCTTGCAGACAATAAAGGAAACCTCACAACCCATCACTGTATTCCATCACTTCATAACAAATGTAAAATGCTTGAATTGTATGGATATTTCCCCTCAAAAGGGCTGGGTTAGATATGGATGCATGTAATGAGCTCCCTTCTATTTATATGATAAATTTCCCATTCAATGACAAGAACAGACTGAGAAAAACTGAGAACATATTTCCACAGATAGACTGAGAAGTATGTTCTGTTTGACTTCAGCCTCAAAATTCCATTTCACAATGGTGGAAAACTAAAAACATTTGTTTTCAAGATATGCACAGATCTACCTACATGACAGATGGCTCCAGCTGATTTCAGCAGGAGTTCTCAAGGACATTAAATATCCCAGTCATACAGCTCTTGGGAGTGGCTCAAAACCCAGCTGAGCCAGGAACTAAATGTGAGCAGCTATACATTAACCTTAATTGCTGTTCTATAAATAGTCTGGGAAAGAAGGTAATGGGGAACCCCAGCCAAATTGAGCAATGAGATGCATGAAGGGATATTTCTGTGTCCCCTGCATTATTAAAAGGCCAAATAGGAGTTCAAATTAGAAGGCTCAAACATTGACATGAAACTCTGTTTTGAGCAAGAGGCTTATTTTGGCATAAAGCAAAAAAATCATAAAATTAATTTTCATCTGATAGTTTGTTATATATTTTCATATTTGTCTGTTGTATTTCTTTATATTTTCCTTATAATAGCCAAGTTTGAGATCCTAAGATTCTGAACAGGCTGATTACTTGCACAGTAACTGTTTTCCTGGATCTTCAACTTATTTCAAAGAACCTTATAGCCACAACTGCAGTAAATTGGTAGGAACCAGAGGGATTTCAGGGTGCTGAGTTTACCATGGGCCAAGCTGCATCCATTTCTTCTGAGGTTCTCAGCAGGCAACAGAGAATTCCACCTCATACAGAAGTACATGCAATGCCATCCTTACCATAGATAGAAGGATTTTTACTCCAGTGGGAGGTGAAATCAATGAACAATACCTGGAATGTCTAACAGACTAGGTCTTGCAAGGGCACATCCCCTTAATGGGCAGGACAAAACCCCTTAAGCCTTCAAAATACACTCTAATTCTTCAGGGAGGGTCATGATAAACAGGAGTTACTCAGATACTCATGGACAAGAACACATCATTCTTTAACAAAGGAGGGGAAAATTGCTCCCACACCTGTGAGAACTAGGATCTTGGAGACAGTCCTGAGGTCCAGAGGATCATGGGTTTGTGTTCTTCCAGCTAAAACTACTCCACAGGATGTCTGCAGAGATAGAAACTTTGTCCGTGACCTGCCAACCCTTGCTGCCTCTCAGGACAATCAACTGCCAAACACAGCAGCAACTGGAAGGAGCCTGTGAAAGGAGGAGAAAACCACTTGGTCCCCTGAAGGCCTTGCTGCAACTCTGCCTGACACCATATCAGTCACAAGTCTAGAGGTTTATAAGCTTCCAACCTAAACATTCTTATCACCATGTATAGCTCTGAGCCCTGGGGGTTCCCTTCTGCCCATCAATGCAGAGATATGTTATCATCATTTTCTATCATGTAAACTCAACTACTGTTCAAGTTGCACTGATGCATGATAACTGTACAGCGCTGATCATCCATATCAGGCTGAAAACATACCTGAACTCTGAGATGTTTATATGCACAGACTGGTAGAGAAGCTTGACTGCTGGCCCTGCTTGCATAAGGCTCTCTCCTTGCTCTATTAGTTCTAGAGACTGAACAAACAGGAAAAACTAAATATTTAGCTAAATTCATTTTTTTTTCCATTAAAATAAAGTTATAGTGAGAACAAAACCAGAATCTGATTTTCAGTCAAGAAGGGATAAAAAAAGTCTTATTTGAAATTATTTACATTTCAACTTCGGTTTCTTTTTCAGAGATCTGATCAACACTGTCAAACATAGTACTACTTTTCATTTGCTTGATTTACTCCAGTGCCTGCTTTATTTAGTAACTCCACACAAGGAGAAAAAAACCCATTTTTAAAAAAAAATATAGTCCAATAAAAGCAATAACAAAGGGCCAATCAATATGCAATCTGAATAATACATCAAAATACTATCTGCAAATAAAACACTCAATTATTTGGCAAATCACTGTTTACACTTGTATGAAAAAAAACATAACATTTTTATGGCTGCAGAGATAAATATATATTGGCATTCACTGAAATAACAAGCTTGTCTTGGTGAAAAGCTGTATAATATATGACAGAGTAGAAATATGGATTAAATGTGGCCATATTTGCACTATGAACACAGAGCTAAAAGCTAGGGAAAAAAAAGATCTTAAATCTCCAAGTTTCACTGATGTAAGTGGGAGCATGAAAAAATAAAGGTTTTGTATGAAAAAAGCCTTGCAGAGCCAGTTTCTTGTTCTGCAATCAGAGAAAGACCCACACACTACAGAGAAGAAGGAATCCATCCTTTTGATGTGGGCAGACAAGGGAATGTCTCTTTCTGGCCAGTAGCCTGTACCTGCACCACAAGTGGCAGGGGTGACTATGCTGTTCATCACCCCAGGCGCCCACATGCTCCCCTTGAACCTGTGAGTTCTGGCAGCATCTCCCAGCCTGTTCCTGTATGGGATGCTGAAAGACCCAGGCAGGGTGGACAGGTTTGCTGGACTACCATCAGCATGGCCTTCCAGGTGAATTACCTTTTCCCTGGCTGCTCTGTCTGGGAGAACTCCAGCACATTCCATACAACTGAAATACATCTTACTAAAAGCCCAAATTTACAGCCAACCTGGATAGGGCTTTCCAATTGACCTGTAATTGGTGGGAAAATGTAATCCAAAATCCCTTCAGATATGTCCAAAAATCTGCCTGTCCCATATCAAAGAGAAACTTTGGTTAGCCCAAGGTCCTGTCTCCAGTACACCTATTCTCTCTAGCTTAGGGGATGGTCAACAGCAGGTAAACATAGTCCCAACATATTTCCTAATTCTACATGAAGATTAGGATATTCCTAAATCAAAACAGGATTTTTGTGCTTAACAGCCCTGAAAAATTTTCTCTAGCAAATCTGTCCTGTCACTTTTTGAGCCCATGCCAATTTTTTCAGTTCAGTTTCACAGTCAGGTTTGTGTCATGTGAAGAAGCACCTCTTGCTATTTTGTTAGGAAGCTGCCTCCTGATAGCAAGTCACAGGATCAACTATAGGTGCTATTTGGGAGAAATTTCCAACCATTGCCCTAAGCTCTTCAGTCAAAACTTCAGACCTGCATTAAATCCCCTTATGAGAAATCTCTTGAAGAGTTTTGATAAATTAATCCCTCATCATGATCATATATGTGAACCTTATTCTACCTTTACTGCACCCTACTTTGGGAAGTAGAGGTGATTGGCAGAGGTTCAGGGGTGGGAAGCCTCCAACCACAGACAGGATTTGAGAGCTGAGTACACCAAGGACCCATTTTATGCAAACACAAGTGAACTGGTGGTCATGAACAAATATCTTTACTGGCTGCTACTGTTTTCTCCAATTGCAGCTCAATCCAGACTTCTGTTTTTCATTAGGAAAAATCAAAGCAGCACTCCTGTGTGATAAGTGCTGTTTCAGAACCTACCTGAAGCTGTTTTTCCCACCATTAAAATTGCTCTCTTTCAAAAAGCCAGGCATACTTCAGCTTTGGTAGGGAGGATTGGGCCTATGTATGTCACCAGTATTAGGCTGTGTAGCTCTGTCCCTTTGAGCAGGCAGCATGTAGATCATGCAGCACATGCTGTCCTCAGGTCCCTGTGAAGACCACAAAAGCTGGTGGGGGAAGGTGAGGTTAACAATGAGTGATGCTTGAAACCCCTCCAGGTGATTCCCCCCCCATTCCATCCATACCAGGATCTTTCATAGTTACACATCCCATTTTTGAAGCCTTGTTTACTACATATGCAAGCAGAAGCACGGGCCTGACAAAGACCAACTCAGATTCTACACAAAAATTTTCTGGTTTCTGTTCTTCTGACCCTGCAGACAGACACAGATGTCTATAAGAAACTAAAAAGTTCTTAGGTTTTGAATAGAGATGTCAAAGAAAGATCTCATGGCTAAGCAGGATGGGGCAAAACCACCAGGAACAAGAGTTATCTTGTCCACCTTTTTCACAGCAAAGGTTGACCAAATTCTCTGTGTCCTTTCTATGAACCTGGATATTTTCTGTAATCAGAAGTCTTGCTCTGTTTTAATTGTCTAGAGCTTTATTCTTAGTAGGCAAAACCGCCATCTTTAAGAGTGATCTGTATTTTATACAAATGTATTCCTTATGTCAAACCTTCGTGCCCACCACTGCCCAATCTGCTGAGAAGCACCAGCACTGCGTGTTCCTGATTAGCTAAGGAAGCACACAAGGAAGGTTTTAGAAGATCTATTTCATATTTGTATCCGTGAATGAGCCAGAAGACATTAAAACCAGGAGAAGCATTTTCAGAAGAACAAATCATCCATCACACCTTTCCCCCACCAACTACTTTTGTTTAATATTGGCTTCAGTAACAACAACAACAAAAAACTCATTACAAATTACCCAAGCTACAAGATAGCTTAACTATTAACAAGCATGTAAAGCCACTGGGGGTAAGAGCCTACAGCTGTATAATAATAATAACGCAAGACTCCGCGAGATTCCATAATTATTTGTTACACAACCCAAGAAACTACTAGAGCATTTCTAAGATTACACACCTTGCTTATGATGCCTAACCATGCCAGGAATTACATAAGTCTTTTTATAACATAATCATTTATCATTAAAAAGGCAAAACAAAGGGTCATTATGACCAGAGGTGACAATCCAAGAATTAGTTTACTTAGGACCTGATCCAAAGCCCATGTTAGTGATTTGCATACATTTCAACATGCTTTGGATCAGACATTGAGTATTTTCCACGTTGCTCCCTTTTTTGCTTCTCTGGAACTAAAGGACTGGAACTGTAGAGGAAATTAAAGCGGACATATGTTCCTGTCAGAGCTGAGAAATCAGAGCTGGCACTGATTTTGGTGGTGGTAGCATCTGTTTTACATCTTTAGAGGGGAAAAAAAAAAAAAAAAAGAAAAAAAAAAAACGAAATAAAAAAAAAGAAAAAAATGAAAAGAAAAAATCAAAAAGAAAAAGACAGAAAGAAAAAAACCCAAAGGAAAAAATAAAACAAAAGAAAAAACCAAAGAAAAAAACAAAAGAAAAAAACAAAAGAAAAAAAATAAAAAAACAAAAATTCAAATGGAAAAAAAAACAAAAGGAAAAAACCAAAAGGAAAAACAAAAGAAATAAAAACAAAAAAATGGAAAAAACAAAAGGCAAAACTAAAAAGAAAAAAAAAAAAAAAAAGAAGAAAAAAAAAAGGAAAAAAAGACAAAAAGAAAAAACAAAAAGAAGAGAAAAAAAGCTGGCCCTCAATTCAAATTTCCAAATATATGTCTGAATGCTTTCTAGGTATTTCACTTCTGGAAATGTTGAGCTATGCAGACAGCCCTAGCAAGAGTTGCAGTAAGCATCTGAAGCAGTTGAGATACAAGTGGATATATCTATTCCTAGACACTTTTATTCCAAGAAAAACGCAAAACACATGACCAGCTGTACTGTTATAACAAGAAAATTACATCTGCAGCATGGAAATGAAGTCCTCAGCTGTAAGTAGAGCTCTATCCATCAGGAAGTCCTTTTGGATAAGAGCAGACACCCTAGGGAGATGGTTTATCTCTAAAGGTGCAGGTGAGGACTCTACTTGTTCCCTTCCTCCAGACATGTTAAAGACTGTGGAGAGTACACAACTCAGTGGGGAAATACTATTAGAAAAAAAAAAAAGAACAATTATTCTCTCATATACAGTCATATGTATTGGCCTAGAAAACATAAGACTTCTGCATAAGAAGCAAAACAAAGACTTTGAATTGACTTGACGGGTAACAATCTGCAGGATCAGGTTCAAAAATATCTCACTGTGGAAGTGCTACTCTGCAGCAGTAAAACATAATTAACCTAGAGTCAACAAACGGGTGGGGGAGAAAAATCACCTCATAATACAATAGAAAAATCTACAGAGTCTTCAATATTGGGGTGACTCTAGACAAGGCCTAGCAGTTAATTGCTAAATTTTCCTAAAACATTAGCTACCATTAAATGAGGCTTGCAGGATCTAGATGTTGTGTTACAGAAAAAAAGAAAAAGTTTAATAGCTCCCAGAAAGGTCTCCTTGCAACTGGGCAGCACAGTCCCCGTGGGCAGACTAACCTGGGACTTTACTTGGTTTCTGTGCCTCTAACTCATTTGCAGCATCCACATCTCCAGATCCCCATCTGACAGTAACGCCACTCAGGACTCACAGAGCACCCTTGGTCACTCCAGGTTCATCACTTCTCCCTTAGCCCACAGCTCTCTCAGTGTAGTTTACAAGCCCTAAGCTTGGCATCAACCAAGAGCTGCACAGTGCTTCTCCAACATGCACTTTGTCCTTCCACAGACACACTGTATGGTCAATTAATCAGATCAACACTACTGTGGGCACCCCTCAGTGGAGCACAATTTCTTCTTAACTGTTTTCTAGATAGAAGGATTCATGATGCTGAACAGCCAAGGGGCCGGCCAAAGCATCCAAACTCCGTCTCTAAATCCTTTTGATTCCCACTCAGCAGAGACCTGTAGCACAAGGAGGCACTGGTCTGTATGGGGACTGACTCTACCAAGGACTTGCCCAGGAGCTCACCTCCACAGATGCACTGGAGGTGCCCCATCTTCTGTGATGTCCAAGTCTGCTCCAGCAAGGGTGGTAGCAGTGCTGGGCACTAGGCAAAGTCACGTTGCAATCAAGGTGCAGAACAAAACCCTCACACCCACACAAACCCCAGTGAAGACAAGATTCTTCTCTTCCCCTTATCCAAATGATAATTGTGTTAATTTGCCTTTCCCAAGATATTCAGTCTTCCACAGTCTTCAGCAACAATCCCTGGACACACTAACCCTTTTCTACACAGACTGAAAAATCTCAGATTCAAAACTTGCTCTTTCTATCATCTACCCTTACAAAGGGAGACATATAGAACAGAACACATTTGGCCCTCATTCTTTTCTTGAGACACATGGTTTCAAATGAGTGGATAAGACAGAATTTGATATTACTTCTTGAACACAAAGATAAACATCTTTTAATATGAGCGAATTTGTAGGTACTTGTAGGAAAAGTAATCTTTCTAAATAGTAAATCTTTCTGAGCCAAAATGGGTTTAACAGGAACATCAGCAGCCTTTACAAACCTTGTGTCTCTTAGATCTACTTGGTAGGAACAGACACATTACTATCAGAACTGACGAAACACCCAGGTTATCCTTCCCCCCATTAGCCTGAGCGACACTGATCAAAGTGTCTAACTAGTATTGTCTTAGTTTGGAGCCCGTTTGCTGGCTTTCTCTTGACTCCACTTTCTGCAACTGGTGATTAGCATACCATTAAGAACAAAAACGAAGCAGAGCCTTTGTGGAGGTGTGCAGATAATCAAGGCAACACTGCAGCCTGCAGGTGTCTTGTAAGATAACACCAGGACACACCTGGATACTCCTCTGTTCTCCACTCCCAGAGGACAGCAGTGAAAGACTAGAGGATCTTCTGAAGTCACTTTAATGGGCTATGTATTCAATAGGCCAAAATAAGTTATTCAGACTGTGTTCATAATTAGAAGGAAATCGTGATTTACCTTTCCTTCCCTCCCCTCCACCCTTCTCAATAATTGAAGGACTTTGTGAAGGTTATTTGTAGAATTCTTTACTTAACCTTGGATGTTTATGCATATAGGAAACACTAAACACCTCAAGAAGATGAGCAATAAATGTAATTTTACACAGAACTGGGAACTTAAGAGAGAAACAGATTTAGGACTGAAAAGGAGTGCACAAGTGGGGACCAAATCAGCTAACACTCACTACCTTCTTTGATTTAGAAGCAAGATACCTTGTTAAAATCCCACTAAACAGCCTGGTGAGGACAGCTTATTTTAAAGTCTATTGTCCCCCTCCATTGCTTTAGCCTATCCCTCTCCTTGGAGCTCTGGTGCTTCATCTCTGACCTGTGTCACATCACCACCATTATTTATCACCACCAAGAGGTGATCCTTTTCACTTAAATTGATATAAATTCAGATACTTTGACAGCTTCTTCAAATAAGAGCCAGAAATAGCATCTTCTTTTACTGCTTTCTCCACATTCCTAAGTTAAATATTCTCACCACACTTCAAAATTTTGATTTTGCTTTGTCCTGTAATATTTTTATTAAAAACTCCTCCATAACCTGCCTTTGAAATCCTTCTAATACTTACTTAAAAGCAGACTCTGCTCTAACTCCTCCATTCTGTTTTGTGACCTCAGAAGGCTTATGGAACTTCATTTTATTTCCCAGAAGCATCTAGTAAGTTAATTACTCAGCTCTTCTTTTCTGAAGAAAGTCTAAAAGTCTTGACATGTACTACAACCTCTCTCCTTTGTTTCCCTGTCGCCCTTCCATGGCAATTTATTCTGATATAGGAGTCATAGAACCCATCTGCCAAGTTTCTACAATACCTCTTATATTTGGCTGTGGTTTAAGGTTTTGGATACTTTTTTTTTAATTGCCATACCCTTAGCATTAGTGTAGAGGGATCCCAAGTGCTCAGTTCACTGCCCTATTATTCCCAGTTCTGCTTCTGTGATGGCTTTTATAAGGCTCCTCATTCTACCCCCAACAGGCGTCAGGATACTAATTTTTCTGCATCAGAAGTATTTTTAAACCTAGTTCTGTCTTCTTTCAAGAAATGCTTTCTCCATACTTAACTAACTGGACATCATCTTTAATTTCTTCTTTCTCAAGGCACAAAGAGTTCATGATCAGCAAACACAGAGAGACTATCTGGTCCCTTTGCTCAGCCATACATTCCCCTCTGGCACCTACCTGCTTCTGCCTGACTCTCCACTTACTGGGACAGGAGCTGTGACTCTCCCAAGCCCCAGACTCATTTCCTGTTTGGGTACAGTCACACCTGGCTGTGGTTCCTCTGCACTGACATAAGAAAAAGCAGAGAAACGCTATCACAATTCATGTTCCCATAATGTCTCCAACTCAAGCACTTCCTGCTGCACAGGACAGGGGAAGCAGTCTGAAGACCATTTCTGTGCCTTTCTGTGCCTGCCACTGATCATCAACAATTTCTCCAACCACCAGTAATCTGTTGTCTCTCAATATTTTAGACAGTGTACTCATGGCACCTTCTCTGCCTTTTCTTCCAGAAAAAGTCATTCACAGGCTCACACACAAAATTCCAACTTGTCTTGTCCACATCCTCTGCCTCAATTACTTTTAATTAACAGCATAACGATAAAGAATCGTACAACTTTAATTTCAAAGATACCAAGAACTAACCCGCGTGTTACAAAAGCCAAACAACAATAAGGTTCAAGCATACACTGGATCACTTTCTGCTAAAGATGACAACTCCTTTTCTTCTGTCTCTCCTGGGTTACCCAAAGGGGACTGGAACAACTCAAACTACAGCTACTCATCAAATATTTAGTCGTTCTAAAAACCGCATAGCAAGTGCTGCAGCAACTTCCCTGTTTGCAAACCACAGAACACACCCAGTTATAGCCACTAGGCCAGCCTGTGGGCCACCCTTGTTTTTATGGTTGCCTTAATCAGCAGTATATTAAAAAGAACTGTACTGCTCAGGCTCAGAGCTTTTGCATGCAAAAGCCTGGCCCTACATTCCCTCAGAACAGCAGGCAAGGGATGGCCATCATCCTTCAAGTGGTCTCTCATGTTTCTACAAGCACTGGTTTGGGGTGGATGTTAGGTCCCTTGTCCCCAGTGTAGCTCCTAGTGCCATGGTAGCTCTCCTGCAGGTGTCTGACACAGGCACAACTGAAAGTGATGTGATGGGCATAGGAATGGCTTCTACTTTGTCATTTTGTCTACTTTTTCTGCATGTCAATGGATCCCTCACGCTACTTGCTGCTCACTCCAGGGGTGGTTTCCAGGATGAGTGCCAGGCATGCACAGAACAATATAAAGCCATGACAAAATGACAGATTGATGTGGACCTCATAAGTTCTGTTTATTATATAAACATATTTTATAAATGCTCTATAATAAATGTTTTAAATATGTTTTAATATTCCAGTAAGAGTTCCTTAACTTCCTGCACCCTTGAGGTAGACATAGACATTTTGAAAGTCCATGTGATTTTTCAGTCTCTCCAAAACTGTCTTTCTCTGGCTCAAAATTTCACCATGCACCTAAGGTCTTTATAACTTAAAATGTTTGAGCGTCAATCTGTAAGCAAAGTAAAGTGTGATTTCTAACATTATCCACATTATATTAAGAAAACATAGTAGGAGTACTAGGTGTTCATGATATGCTGTATTTTCAGTGAAGAGCAGCCAAAGTTAAGATTGAGTTTGAATATTGTGTTTAAGAAGAGCAAAAGCCATAGAAATGTCACTCCCTTCAACCAGAACCAGTTTTTTTTATGATTATTACTACTTTAGAAGTAAAAAAAAAAATATTGTTGGTGGTTCTTCCTTGTTTCTATACTCAGTCCAAAGCTGTTGACATTACTGGAAAGTTTCCAGTTTAGAATATGAATTGGGTGTCTCTTCTACAGGTATATTTTATTGAGAAAAAACAGAAGGTAAAATACCTGTAAAGACAGTGAAATTATCTCAGTGGAAGTACATTGGGGTAAATAGGAATTACGCAGTTCTTAATGAAGCCCCAAAAGGGTCCTCAATAATTCAAGTGAGCTCTTGCAAAGGGGCTTTTTTACTGGTCTAGGAAGAAGAGCGGGATGTAACACTCAGTTCTGCACTTCATAATAAAGCCCTCTTGAACCCCAAAACAGCAGAAGAGAACAGAGATATTGTGTGTCTTTTGACAGTGTAACGCTGGCACCTTAAGCAGCCATCCACATGGATACTGCTAGCTAGCTGGAGATAGATTCTGTGCTGAGGGACTCACAGTCCAAAGAGGTAAGATAAAATGCAATAAAATAAAAGCAATCTTCTTATCCCTGTTTTATGGGTAGGAAACAGAGCTCTGAAGAAATTAAGTGCCTTGCTGCTCAAAGCCATACAGGAAATCAGTGTCAGAGGAAACAAATTCAAACCCTAGTGTCATGGTAGTTCCTTCCTCTTGATACCACTTTGACCATCAGGGCTGCTTTCAATTAAGCCTTTTATTGAGGACATCTCTTTCCAGCTACGCAATGTTTTTTATTGCATATCCTACATGGTGGACCTGTAGAATTACAAGTGTCTCCAGCCAGGTTCTTTACTGTGTTTTATGAACCTTAATGAGCCCCCCCACAGAAAGCTGAAATACCTACACGGAGGGGGTAGGGAGCAGGGAAGCAGAAACAGCAGCATTGTGTGCAGCTTTTAGTGTGCGGTCCAGGCTCACAGAGTGGTGTGTAAACAATCCCATTTGCCACGTTTAAGGACAGGCACAATTTTAGGAAATCCAAACACCCTGTTAGCCTACTGACCTCTAGATAACCTGCTTCAGCAACAATGAAACTTACAGTGTGCTGTGGAGGCGGAGGGGCAAGGCTGAGAAGATGCTTTGCTGCCATAGGAAACGGGCCAAGGAAAACTCTGTCATCATTTTGATGTTCGTTTGATGAGTCTGTAAAAGGAGAAGAGTATCAGCTTGCTAAAAAAACTGTTTCCTGACAGGGATTTGCAGTGAATTTTTCTGCCCTAGCAGCACTAGCTAAGTGGTGCTGCCTCCACTTGCCTTGATCCTCTTACCTGAGAACTCTGCTTTTCCACAGACCAAGGTGAAATGGAATCCAAAGAAAAAGTAGCTCCACATTGTCCACAGCTTTTCAATCTGAAGGAACAGAGGGAGTGTGCAAATCAATCTTTTCTGCCTTAGATATACTGTCTCAGTGTGGATTTTGGGAATTCATACTAGGGAATACTAGAAATGTACACTTAGACAGAATTGAAAGTGAAGGGGAAATTCAGGTCAAAAGCAGGAATGGGGGTTGTTTGCATGGTCATTTGACAGCAGCACACATTCAGTAAGCAGCTGACTGTATAAATACCTTCAGTTCACTTTGCCTAGGTTTCTTTCACCTGTGCACAGCCAGGTGTTGGTCACACTGTCACTAAATCCTTTCTGTACAGGAAGGGTTGGGAAGGGAGGTTACACAGTGAGGATGAGCTACCATTTGCGTTTTTCACCTAGGAATGCTGTCTACTTCCATCTTTTGAGGTGCCTTCTCAGCTAATTCAACTGTCCCCACCCTTTAGCTAGTCTATTGCTCAGAAATTACCTTGAAGTGGCTTGCACAGTGGCAATGCAGAGGACAGAAGGGACGTTTCTTCATTTTCTCTAACCAGGGTCACTTTTAGCTGCTGGGAGTGGCTCTAGTGATCAAAAGGAGATTGTATGCATCAATATTTTATCTAGTTCAATTTGTTTGTGTTTTTTAAGCCTGGACTTACTGTGGGAAAACTGAGGAGAAAAAAAGACCTTTACAGTTGCATCAGCTTTGTGATGGAACATGAAGGAACCTTGAGCAGCACTGTTATGTGGCCTCACCACAGCACTGGGTGAAGAGAAACACAGCCAGGCTACACAGAAGAGTTTCATTGCAAGCCTATCTCTATTCAATCTTTTGAAAAAATCATTTGAGTCTTTCTCCTCCCAGTCCTTGCTTATGACATACTGGAGCTTTGTTACACCCAGCACTTGGATAAATAAAATCACCGCACATGGTTCACGTAGGAATAGCAACAGCCTTGAGTACAGTATTGTAAGAGCAAGAGATTTTGTTCTTTATCACCTTGTTACATTGGTCCTGCAAGCCCAGCCATAAAAAACACCTTGTAACCATACCTAATATCCAATATGTCTACAGCAAAACACATTTTTCATGTATCGAATCCATGCACAGCACAGAAAGAATGACTTGGAACGGGAAGAAAGACGGAACACTGAGCTCTAGGAAAACTCAAAGGAACATTTTATTGTAACATTTATAATAGAAGTTGGGGGGTTTAGTTTTGCCTCAAGGTGTAACTTGCTCATAAAAGTTCTGGAAAACCTTCTGTGTATAAGAACCCTGGCCTATGATGTCAGAATTCATTATGCACACAGGGGCTATTTACAGCCTTGTAAAGTTGTAGACAAGGAAATTGTTGCTGAAATATTGTTTCAAAAGTTTAAAGGTAATCATTCTACTGATGTATAAACCTCAGCTATTGAACAGATCTTTTAAACAGTTCCTGTAAACTGAAAAAATCATATGGCTTGAGTTGTAAACATCCACTCACATTTCTTCATTTGTGCTAGGTATAGAAATATATATATATATGTGCAGGGATAACTGTGACATATTTATTTTTATTCAAAAGTTATCTGCTAACTTGTGAATTAAGCATATGCATAAGGTGTTCAGAGATAAGACAAACTGAGGGAAATTTTCACTGCCCTCTTTTCACTCCCCATTCAGACACTTAAAAAAAAAAAAAAAAAAAAAAGAAGAGGAGGAAGCAAATCAAGAAAAGAGGGACAGCAAAGAATTAAACCCAGAAACAAAAAATCATATTTTTGGCTTTCTAAATCTAAAGGTATTTTATCAAAGAGACTGAAGCATTAATCGAAATATGTATTCTTTAACAGAACAACTGTAGATGCATGAGACTCCTTGTAGGATCAAGCAGAATTTGATGCAAAAGTGCTGGTGAGTTTAATGTGTCAGGACAGTCTGCAGGAACCACTTGAGAAAGCAGTGAGCCTGTGTCTGCTACAACCAGGACTGGCACTACTGTGTTAAAACTGAGGGAGAAAAACTGTTGACTGTAGAGTATGCTCTGTTTCATTTGATTGCTTGCATGCTGTTTTATTCTTTGGCTCTAAGCATTTTAATTGCTGCCATAGTGATTTTTCTGTCACCCTGAACATGCTTTGTGACCAGATGTTATTTGTCAATTGTCCCACAGTAGCTGGCAATAATATAATTACAGAAATATAGAAAAATATGCTTAGCACTGGGGATTAATAGCCAATCCAAGCATTTTCCTACTGAATAATCTTTTTCAAATATTTCTTCTCGCAGCAGTCCAAATTATTTTCTAGCTCTGGATGAGGTAACTTCCCAAGCATTCCAGTTATATTTATTTTTTCTAATGCACTTGTCGGCTACTTCAAACTCCACCCCAACTCCTGACAGCAAGGCCAATTGAACACCCTGTCATGGTGGTTTCATGGGGAACCAGCTCACAGTCTCAGAAATGGACTGCACCCAATGGCAGGAGCCCAAAAATAACCCCACCACTTCCACATTTTTCAATGCGCCTGCATTTTTCCAATCACACTGAGATATTACTACTGATTAGTTCTGCTGTATAACACCATGCAAAATGGAAGAAAGCTGTAACCTTTTTGTTTTGTTTTTTTCCTGCTTTAGCTCATGTTCACAGTAAAATTTCCATTGGCTTCAATAAGCTCTGTATACCAGACTAGCACTAACAAAGTTTCATTAACTTATCTGAATTATTCCTTGTTTATTGCAGTGGAAATGAATGGAAAATCAAGGCCAGTGGGATAAGAAATTATCCTGTACATCAAGATTGCTCTGGTTTTAGAACTGAAGTTTAGTTTTTTAGTTTAGTTTTAGTTTCATCATTGGCTTTTTTGGTCACATAAGCTTTTACAGCTTTCCTTGCTCTCCACAATCATTTTGGTAAGTTCAGTCTTGTCTCAGTCTTTCAACTCTCTTCTCTCCTTCTGCTGCTGGGCTTCCTTCTTCACCAGATCCACCCTCTGGCAGCAGACAATTTGTCAGCAATTCAAGGTACTTAGTGATCCACTCAGAAGGCAACAGAAAATGAATGTCTAGATAACAATAGTCCTCCAGATCTGAGAATTTCTCTGTGCCATCAAAACATGCAAGAACCAAAAGGCAACAGTATGCATGGAGAAGGTGATCACAATCCCGGCAAATTTTTATCACATCCCTCCAACCCTGTAAACCAAAGGCACCACCCATTTACTTACATGGAAAATACTCATGTTGCTACATCTTATTCACCTTTATCAGAGATCACCAATGCATCCAGTCTGCCAAGACAAATGCAGTGATATCAGATCTACCTCATGCATAAATGCCATTTGCAAAAGGGGATGGCTAAGATTTCACCTTGGTGCTGGTCGCCCTGACATTACTCAGTTGTTCTGTTGGAATTGGAGAGAGTCACAGCTGAGGGAAACATCATGGAAAGAAAGATAATTAAAAGTAGTGCATGGCACTTGTACCTTTAACATACAGCCTGTCTGGACTGCACTTGCTGGTGAGTTTATGCAAATGTTTTAGGTACATGCTATATGTATGCCTATATAAAGATACAAAGGTAAAAGTTGTGTGTGCAGTGTGTGCGTGCAAACGTGTGTTTATACAATATATATAAAATCTTTTATGGTTTTCCATTTAGGAGCTAAGTAATTGATAACAATCCTGTTGCTCCTAACATTCAGCTGGGAATGTGCCACTTTGCAGGTCTAGGTCCAGCCTCTGAGAAGAAATGACCTTAAAATCAAATTAGAGATGATTTGAAAAGACAGACAACCATTGAGATATGATCTGGATGTGCACAAATATCACTTCTAGTTTTTTCTACACCAAGATATCCTGGTGACATGAATGTGCCAGAGTGCTACAAGTGCTCAAATTTTTAAAGAAAATTACGTATCTTCACCCTCAGCACCAGATTAGTATTTCTGTGTGAAGCTCAGAGGCTTGAACCTGCTACCTCCTGTGAGCCAATTTCCCCTTGGATCCACACTGCAGATTTCAAGAGCTGGAATAAGTTATGCTTTGGAGAATAAATTAGTTACTGGCAGGACAACTTTGGCAACGGATTCATCTCCCAATCAGTTGCTTCACTAACATTCTTCTAGCTGGGAGAAAAGGCCATGTCCTCTTCCTCTTGGGTCTGGTGTTTCTTGGAGCGAGTTTGTAACAAGATTCAATTTGGAGAGCAAAAGATGTGATGTTTTCTGTTAAACAGATATGCTCCTGCTCTATTAAGGCCCATGGGATTTCTTTTTTCTTTCTGTCTCTTTCATGAGAACAAAAAGAACAGAAGAGTTAGTAGCAGAAGAGCGGAAAAAAAGAGCCTAATTAAAATTAAGCAGGATTTGAATAGCTGCATTTGAATAAATACAGGACTTTCTATCCTCTGTACCATGAGAAGCAGCAGAGTTGCCTTCTCTGGGGGAAATCTCTATCTCTCATCATCCTCTTCACGGCTGTTGTTTCACTTATTCCTTGGCTCTCTCTTAGATGTCTTCAGAGCCTCCAAGCCAGTATGTCTGCTCTGTTGAAATAATCAGATGCATGGTTAGCCATAAGACACTTTAGGTAATGTCTTCCAAAAATGCAGGGAACTAAGTCCCTATCCCTGGAAGATATACACCGTTGTTCCAATTCAGAGCCTCTGGAAAAGGGGGGACAGGACCTAGATCAGTTTTCATGTGCAGCCTGAATCAGACACTCCACACAATTTCCCTCACAGTGCATTTGTTGTGCTACAAGAGCATCTGTCAATTCCCACTGCACACCATAGCTGCATTGCTGGACATACAGCTAGGAGAGGACACCTGAACACAGTGAGTATTGAATGTATTTCCTTGGAAATGGCTTGGGAAGTGCTGTGATGAGATCCAGAAAGCTGTAAACTCCCCGAGCATTAATTTGCTCTCCTAGCATCTTTTCTGCATGATACTGTATTTCTGGGGTGACAGCTGGAGATGGAGCCAGGTTCTGACCACAAGAGCTATCCCTCCATCCTGAGGTCTGCTGGCCAGACCTTCCCACACCACTGGCCACCTCCTTGTGCCACTGAGCCTGACGTGTTTCCTCTGCCAGCATACTTATGGGTGCCCACCCTGCTGCCTTTGTCTGACTCCACAGCAGCTCCCTTCTGATGCAGACCCTGCTCTGCTCCTGGGGAGGTCTGTCTTCCTCATCTGCAGGCTCCCTCAGCAGCAGCCCTCAGCCAGGGTGGGAAGATGAAAGTATTTTATTTTCATTTCTTTTCCTTTCATGAGGAAGAATGAGGGCAAGGGAAAGGAAATAAAGAAAGGCTAAAGAAAATTAGTCCCTCAAATCCATTTTATCCTATTTTTATTTGCCTTTTTGTTTTTCTGAAGACTGAAGACAAGGAAGAGAAGGGAATTTATCTAGTGCTGGAAGAGATCCATTGCTTAGCATGTCACATGCAGCTTCAAAGACTGTCTAGGTTTGCTGAAGAGGAATAGTAAAGTGCCTCCATAACTGCATCGACTTGGACGTTTTTCTGCCTCTTCTCTGGTGCCATACAAATGGCTTTTCGCACCCGAGCAGCCACAAGCATTTTTTCCTTCCAGCCAGAGTCGGTGCCAAGCTGCTCTGGAGAGCCCTTGAGGAAGAAGCAGCCTGTGCCCAGGCCATGCACTGCCCAGGGTGCCTGGCATCCAGGTTCCCCCTTTGGCGATGGCAGAGGGAGCCCCAGGCTCCCGGCTCACCGCCCAGACTCAGAGCAGGAGGTTTATTTTGGTCCACATAACCAGCACCGTTCCTCCCAACAAATCTCACCCTTCCTCTCCCTTCGGTCCAAACAATGAAAGCTGCTCTCGAAGTTTTAATAAAGATGAACATGTAACGTATGCGTGATGTCAGCCTCGTGTTTAAAAGGCATAGCAGGTCTTTATAAGCAGAGGATATTACTCTGCCCTGGGACAAACCCGAGGCGGGAGTTTTCGCTTCTGGAGTGACGTGGGATGTTTAAACCCAGCCTGGTGAGGAGGACCGGGACCCGGGTGGGGGCCGCCCCTCTCCGCCTGTCAGCTTGGGAATTTATTTTCGTGGCAAGAAGCAGGCATGGCTGGCGTTATCGGTAGGGATGACATGAGAGCCAAACAAGGGGGCCTTTGAAATCGGAGGGGTCCCCCCTCTTCCTCTCCACGCAGCGGCATAATTCATCTGAACAGGGGGCGAAACATCGGTATAGACGTATCTTTAAAACTGGGCGGCTCAGGAGCTGTTGTGTGAAGGCGCCCAGTGGGGGCGAGGCTGGGAGCGGTGGGCTGGGGGTCCCGGGGCGCCTGTCCCGGCAGGTGAGGGGCTCCCTAGCCCCCATTCCCAAGATCCCAGCGCCACCCAGCGGAGAGGCCGGGCCGCCGCCGCGGGGCCGGGGGTCCCCTCCCGGGGCAGATCAGGCCTCCCGGTGGTCCCTCGGTCCCTCCCTCTTCGCCCGGACACGCTGCGGGGAGGAGATGGACAGCCTGCAAGGACATGGTTTCAAAACCTCACTTGGTACTTTCGGGTTTTGGCTCCCCTACTGCGGTGGAGGAGCTGGATCTGCCAAGCTGCAAAGCCTTAATGAATTTGGGAGAGCAAGCAATAATGGTGTAAATGGTGTGGCAGTAAAAGCTTAAAAAAAAAAAAAAAAAAAAAAAAAAAGTAAGAATAAATCATGAGGAGGGTTTTTTTGGCCGGGACTCCATGATTCCGAAAGGTCAGTGGTATCATTTTGACGTTGATTATGTAGCTGTTCTGGTCTCAAGTCGGCTCCCCTCCCCTCCCAGCGTGGTGTGCGAGGATTGTATTTGAAAGGGAGGAAGCAGATACCGAAAGTGATGGCTGATGAATTGTCTAAACCCTTCAGGGACATTTCGTGCGGGGGCTCGAAGGCAGCTCATCAATAAAAGCCTCCCGGATGGAGGAGGGAAAGCGAGAAAGGGTGATGGGAGTGGGGGGGACATGGACCCCGGAGGCACAATTGTTCCCCTTTGATCCGGTGGGGGATCGTAGCAGACGCAGGGCTTTGGAGGCATCGGTGTAAAAAGGTGTGTATGGAGGAGGAGAGGCGGAGAGATGCAGCCTGTACACCCACACCAGCCCCCCCAGAAAAACTTAAAAAAAAAAAAAAAAAGATTAGTTTTACGGTTTCCTGCTCCCGCACCTCGAACCGGCCCTACCGAGGGTCGCCGAGGCGGGAGGTAGCGGGACCACGGCCACAGCAGCCGTGCCCGGCTCTGGCAGGCTCGCTCCTGAGGTGCGACCTTGGATTATTACTTTTTTCCAAACTATGTTCGTAAATCATGTAATAATCCGGCACTCAGTAACTCTGCCCTACCTTTGAGTGGGTCGTTATGTTTTATGGGCTTTACTTAAAAATTAATGCAAACCTCTCACGAAAGGAGAGGGGGGTACGGAGGGGGAGGCGGATAGGAGGAAAGGAGAGAGCGGGGAAACCTGCTCCTGATTATTGCCTTCCCCAGCAGCGGGGCCGGGGCTGCGGGATGCTGGTCAGGGGCTCGCAGGGTCTCCGGGAGGGGCCGCGTTGGTTGCTGCGCGCATCGCGCCAAGCCCTTCTTCCTCCGAAATTAAAACACTCTCACATACCCTCCGGTGCTACCGATGCCATCCCGGCTGGCCCCCGAGGGCTCCCCCCTCGCTGCCCACCCGACGAGCCCCGCTGCCTGGCGCCGGGGGCGTCCCGCGGAGCTTTTCACGCAGGTTTCTGCGGGAAGAGGATGCTGTCCCGCCGAGGGCGGCGGCGGCCGGAGGGCTCGGGGTGAGGGGGGAGTTCCTGAGGGGGCGGCGGGGAGCAGGGAAAGAGCGCAGCCCTCCGCCAGGGCCGGGGGCACCTCTGCTTCCCTCGCCCCACTGAAACTATTTGTCTGCTGCAAATGGCATGGAAAGTAATTAAGGTCGGCGCATGTATGAAAATTATTGACAACGTGTAAAGTTAGAAATCTCATTTGATCGGAATGTAAACTTGGGCGGGGGAGAAGCCAGTCAAAAAGGTGCCGTGTGTTCAGATCTCGGGCCAAAGCGTGTTTGCCCTTATTCGCGGCTGTCAACGGGGTATGCAGAGCAGGATCGGGAGACGGGGGGGCCGTTCTTGCAGCCTTGCACAGACACGATGAATCCCTACAAGGGCTGCCGCTAAGGTTTTTTGCACCGGCTCTGTTGGCACTTGCGCGACCTTTACCACTGAGAAGCGATCAGGATGTGAACGGGTGGAGGGTATCGGATCCCACATCCGTGTCTTTTGCAGCCTTCCCTCGGAGGTCTGCCCGAGCCCTCCGCCTGCCTCCTTCCCCGGAGCGCGGTAGAGCCTCCACCTGCCCGGAGCCGCCTGCTCTGCTGCCGCCGCCCGGCTGCCCGCACTGCGCCGGGACCTCGCCTCTCCTGTGATCTCGAAACATCCCGCTTCTTATTTTACCCCGCGCCTGTCACGTTTTATTTACACCGACAGAGGATGCTCGGAGACAAAAGAGTATTTTTTTTTTCTACGTCAAAGATGTTTTATATTTTTGGAAGGGTTGTGTTTCCTTTTAGAGAGGTGACCTATATCCTGACCGCTGTAGGGGGTTTATTTTGATGCTCCGGGAAGTTCAGTTGGAGCTGTGCAGAGATGGGAGGGGATAAAACCTTTAACATTGTCATCTGCTATAGGAAACGCAAATCTACGCACAAAAACACTCGGTGGAAGTACTCCGGGGCTGACACAAAACCAGCCCTGTTACTACACGAGGACCGTGTCTCTGCAGGTTTATTCGCCGCGATGTCCTCGCAGGTCCGGCCGGCTGCTGAAACACCCGTGTTATTTGCAGGGCGGCCAGGTCCCCTCCATCAGTGGGAGCCCCTGCTTTACCCCGCATCTGGGGACCCCCTTTCTCTCGTGTCCCACCATGCCGGGAAAGCGCAGAAGGGTGTGCGGGACAGGTTGCCCGCTGGGGCCCTGCAGACCACCGGCGGTGCCCCTGGGACAGCCCCGCGGCTTGGAGGAGCTCGGCTTGGCTGAACCCTGGTTTAGGGCACTCCGAGGGAGCGCGGGCACCTCGGACTGGCAGGATGTCTGTCTGCCACGGCTCCCGGGCAGTGATGAGGCTGGGGTGGGATGCAGGAGATGCAGGCAGTCTTGGAGGGGGAGAGCTGGGGGTTGAACAATGAACCTACACCCAATCTTAGGTGTAGGTGTCCCCCGGCAAGTCTAAACGCTGAGAAACTCTTTTTCAGCCCGCTGAAGAGACCAAATGCCTGTGAAAGCAGGACCTGTCCGGGGGGGGGAGGGTGGAATGGGCGGCGGGGGGCGGATATTTCTCGTCCCCGGTGTTCAATGCTCGCACTTCCCCTCCACGGGGTCCTCCGGCCCTTGAGGTCCGCGGAGCCCCGGCTCCCTGCGGGACGCCCCCAGGAGCCAGGGTCCTGCAGCTCCAGCGTGGGAGAGTTGAGTAGAGACTCTTCTCCCACCTGCTGAGGCCGATTTTCCCCTTCTACACACACACACACACTTCCCTAAAGTCAAATAGATTCTACTCTTCGGCTGGCTTCTCGCCCAAACTTTTGTTTCCCGCCTGGTCTTTCTCTCCGTCCTCGGGCACTGAACAAAGCTGCACCGACCCTGAGAGTTGTGTAGCAGGGAGGAAAGGGAAAGGTGCGGCCCTAGGATTGTACGATCACCACATTCACGGAGGTGTCCTGTGCCAGGCTTAGCTTTCTCCCTCATTCAGACATTGATGAAAAATTTCTTACGGTATCTTCACGGAAATGCAGCCAAACCCACGTGGTGATACCCCCGGTAAAATGCTACGAGAGGTGCCCGCTCTGTGAAAGGAGCGTGTCTGGAGATACTTTTGGGAGCCAGGCTGGTTTTTTGGGGTATTTTTTTCCCACACGGGAAAATGCGGTGCATTTGCGCTGAATGTCCTTGTCTGCCCTTGAGATGGGAGGTGTCTCAACCCTTCGGATTGTCGTGACCATCTCTCCTTTTCCTCTGCCTCGGGAAAGGAGGGAGAGACGACTCTTCAATGTGAGATGGGAAGAAGGGTCCTGATGGCAGCTTCTATAAAAAGAGTCACGCCTGCTGCCCATTGCGTATGCAAAGGAAAAAAAAAAAAAAAAAAAAGGAAGGGGGGCGTTAAAAAAAAAAAGCGGAAAAACTTCTCTAAACAAACATCGGGATAGCACTGCTACTGCCAGAGGTCCCGAGATGTCAAGAGGTCCCGGGAGCAGCACAAAGGACGGCACAAGACCGCTGAGAGTCCCTTCCCATCCTGGCCTTTCTGCTCCCTCCTCCGAGGTGGGATTGCCCCCTCTCCACACCCTCCAGGTGGTCGCCCCGGGCCGCAGGGGCCGGGAATTGGGCGCTGCACTGCGGCCACAAGGCTCCTTCCAGCTCGTTAAAATGCCCGCATGCCCCTCATGCGGAAAGGGATCTCTGTCAGTCGCTGTAGATCGAGATCTAAATCCAGGCACCCTGAAACTGACAGTTGGAGGAAAATCCTCCAGGGCTTAAGGAAACGCACTTTTACAATACTGGAGGGATTTGTTTAAGTTTCAGTCTCGGCTTTAATTGAAAAAACGCTTCTCATCTGCAGAACCTCAGAGGAGAGGAAAGAGCCTGAAGCACGCAGTTAAAAAAGGGAGGAAAAGAAGAAAAAGAACAAAAAAAAAAGGAGGTGGGGGGGAAGGACGGGGAAGGACTCCAACATAACCGTAAACATTTATCTTTCATATTTGTCTTCCATTTTCTTAACTGGTTTAGTCTAACTTATTTCATTTAGCTCACGAAGCAGAGGGGACTGTGTTATGAACATGAAACTGAAACCGCAATAATGAAGAGATTTCCTAGAATAAAAACTATGATTATACAACAACATCTGAGTAACCAAATCTGCCAAAAAGTTTAATTTCCGTATACTTTGGTAAAACAAACCAGTTGTGCTCCGAAACTAGGATCAGCTCAGAAATGGATACACCAACCAAAATAAACATCTCCACAAAATAGCAAATGCACTTCTGTTTAATCATAGGCAATTTAAATCATCTTTCAAAGTATCGGGATCATGTCTTGGAGACTTTTTAACTGTGTGTTTCAAACAAGTATCTGCTGCTAAGAAGAGGACGTTGCTAACAGGTAGAAAATTGGATGTGTTAGCCACGATTCCCGTATCAGAAGTGTGTCGAGTCAGGATTGTAGCAGCACACGGCTCTGCCACCGGGCTGCCTTTCCCGGCTTTGCTTCCCTGCCTGTCCCGTCTCACACCGCCGAGAAACCAATGACACCCCGCTACACCGTGACACCTTGTGCTGGGAGTAAACGATTTTCCCCGCTCGACTGGAAGTAATGATCGCTACGAACAGTCTGAATAGGGGGCAGGTTAGAGTGATTTACAGGCAGCGATCCTCCCCCTCGCCTTTAATTCCGTTGGTCTCCTGAAGATCTCAGAGATTACTTGCACGCGTCATCCGAAGATGACATTTAGACAGACATCCCGCCGAGGAAGGTGAAAAAGCACCCTCGCTCGCGGATCTCGAACAAGAAATTATGTTTATATATAAAACAACGGGTATTTGAAAAAAAAAAAATTCAAAAAAAAATGCATAATGGGTTGTTTCAACGAGATCAGGAATCGCACATCGGCCTCCCTGCCTTTCCAGGAAACAACAGAAAAAAAAAAAATGATAAGAAGACAGACACACAAATCGATAGATAGATAGATAGATAGATAGATAGATAGATAGATAGATAGATAGATAGATAGAATTCAATTTTCTTTTTCCTTTTTTTATATTTTTATTTTATTTTTTAATTATGGGAACAATTTAAATCGATGCCTCAGGAAAGGTAAACATGGTCTATGGACTGAGCGATTATTTTTTCTATAAAAAATGTGTCGTAAACATTGCCGGGCTTGGTAGTGTTTTTCTTAGCTTATCCTCAGATACAATCAAGCCATTTTCGGACACATTCCCATGTATGTAGCAGTGGTGATCTGGAGGAAGCTGTCGACGCCTGTTCAGTTAATTTAGGTTTTCTTTGTCTAATTACTGTGGAGCTTAGGGAAAAGGAGCTGGGCTCAGGGCAGTAAACTGACACTTGGGCTCTGTGTGTGGTATCCAGGCAGAGTTTGATGGAAAAAGCCTGCTTCCACTCAACTGCAGGTCACTGTCTGGGACCAGCCCCACCCCCTCCCTGCCCGTACCCACCAGCGAGCTCTCAGCACGGAGCTGCACTGGAGACAGACGGACACACAGACACACACAGAGCACCGCAGGCACGCCGCTGACACGGCGTCCCGCTCTGCCTGCGTCCTTCCCACCCGCGTTCCTTTGCTCCAGCATCCCTGTCTGCTCTGCCTCTTGTCCTGCCGCCGTCCTCCTCGCGTCTCCAGTTTGATTCTGGAGCCTCCTCCATCATTCGTGAGCAGGCCTGTGCCTCTGCCAGCCCCTCTCCTCCCTGCCCCCTCCGGCGCCCCGTTTCCTCCGGCAAGCGGCGTTTGCCAGAACGCGTGACCCACCCGCTGCACCGGGACAACGTCCCCGGGGCGTGGAGGGAGGGCGCATCCCTGGTCCTCGGACTCTACCCCTGCTGCTCTATAAAATGAATGACATTTTATAGGGCCACGGAGGTGGCAAGGGGTAGCGAAAAGTCTTAAAAAGCAGATGTCTTGCAGGCTTGAGGAGCAGTAAACACTGCTGCCTCGGGCTCCGCGGGGTGGGCGATCCCCTCACACTCCTCTACGCCAGCACCCGACCGCATCAGCGCCCCTGTGTCCCGGGGCTCAGCGGCGGAACTCAGGGCTGGCAGCCGCTCGCCTCGCCCCGGGGCCGTGTCGGGAGCAGAGGGCAAAGCGGTGCCTGTGGAGCCGAGGGAAACCCGGGAGGGCAGTGAGCGGGACCGGTGCTAGTCCTGCAGCGGGAGCGAGCCGGGGATGGTGCCGCAGCCGCAGCCGCAGCAGCAGCAGCAGCAGCAGAAGCAGCAGCGCCTCTTGCCCAGATGACGGGTGGACAGAGGCCAGCTGGAAAAGGGGTGGTCTCTTTCTTCCCCCTCTCCCTCCCCCTCTCCCTCTCTCTATCTCTGCTGATTTTTCGGCCGGATTTAGGGGGTCTGCGGGGAAAAGGAAAAAAATAATAGCAAGATTGAAGGAACTGATAGGCGATCGCGCTGAGCCTTTTACGGAAAAAAAAAAAAAAAAAAGAAAGGACATATGAAAGAGTAATAGTGCGGAAGAGATTGGGGGGCTGGGGGCAGGCTCTTTTGCTTCCTCTCCTTGCCGGATTAGGCAGCGGGATGGTCCCCAGGTGGGGGGCAGAGGAGGAAGCGGAGCGGCGCTGAGCGGAGCCTCGGCGGGCGGCGCGGCGCAGGGAGGGAGGGGGCCGGACCGGGGCCGGGGCCGGGGCTGGGGCTGTCCCGGTCCATCCCGCCCAGTGCCTGGCTCCGGCGGAAAGCAGAGGAGCCATTGCGCAAGGGACCGTGGGGAGGGATGCGCAGGGCGCTGCCGCCGCCCCACCGCCGCCCGCCGCGCTGAGGAGGTGCCCGGAGGACAGCGGCTCCCACCGCCCCCCCCGCTCTCCCCCTTCAGGGCACCCCCCGCCCCAGTACCCACCCCGCCCGGCTCCCCCCCTTCCCTCCCAGCCTCACCCCACCCTGCCCCATTCCCCTCCCTCCGCCAGATGACCACCGAGAGCGGGCAGCAGCGGCTGGAGCCCCCGGTCCCTCTCCGCTCCTGCAGCCCGGCTCCCGGAGCTCTCCAGATGAGCCGGCCGCCCTCCTCCGCCCTGGAGACCTCCACCTCCTCTTCCTCCACCTCCACCTCCTCCTCCTCCTCCTCGGCGGCGGCGGCCGCGTCCTCCAAGAGCAAGAAGGCCAGCTCGGGGCTGCGGCGGCCCGAGAAGCCCCCCTACTCCTACATCGCCCTCATCGTCATGGCCATCCAGAGCTCGCCCTCCAAGCGCCTAACCCTCAGCGAGATCTACCAGTTCCTGCAGGCCCGCTTCCCCTTCTTTCGCGGCTCCTATCAGGGCTGGAAGAACTCCGTGCGCCACAACCTCTCCCTCAACGAGTGCTTCATCAAGCTGCCCAAGGGCCTGGGCCGCCCGGGCAAGGGCCACTACTGGACCATCGACCCGGCCAGCGAATTCATGTTCGAGGAGGGCTCCTTCCGACGGCGGCCCCGCGGCTTCAGGAGGAAATGCCAGGCGCTGAAGCCCATGTACCGCATGATGAACGGGCTGGGCTTCGGCGCCTCCATCCTCCCTCAGGGCTTCGATTTCCAGGCGCCCCCCGCCTCCCTCGCCTGCCACTCCAATGGCTACAACCTCGACATGATGCCCAACGCCATGGCCAGCGGCTACGAGGGACTCAGCGGCGGCCACCACGTCCCACACATGTCTCCCAACCCCGGCTCGACCTACATGGCCAGCTGCCCGGTGACTGCCAACGGGGACTACGGCCCCGACAGCAGCAGCAGCCCCGTGCCCTCGTCGCCGGCCATGGCGAGCGCCATCGAGTGCCACTCGCCCTACACGAGCCCTTCGGCTCACTGGACAGCCTCGGGGGCCTCGCCCTACATAAAGCAGCAGGGCCTCCCCGCCGCCAACGCCGCCTCCTCCGGCATCCACTCCAGCGTGCCCTCCTATTCCCTGGAGCAGGGATACCTGCACCAGAGCCCCCGCGACGACCTCTCAGGTAGGGGTGCGGAGGGGCGGCGGGGGCGGAGGGGAGCGCGGCGCCGGAGGGGGTTTTCGCCGGCGACAGAGGTTTCCGGGGAACCCCGGACCACCACGGTGTCGGAAAAAAAGAGGTGCATTGTCTGCGAGAGGGGGAAAAAACCACGCGTGGGTTGGAGCTGTTCTGTTTCGGGACGGGGGGCTGTTTGAGGGGGGCGGCTGCGGGCACGGCTGCGAGCAGCTCTCCTGCTTGCCCAGCGCCCAGAAGGAGCACTCCGAGGATAGCCCGGCTTCGTCCCGGCTCCGTCCGGTTCGCACGTCCCCCTCCCGGTGCCGGGTTGGCCTCTCAGCCCCGTGCTGCGGCTTCATTTGGCGGGGAGCGCCGCCGGGCATCGCCGCCGCCTCGGTAAACCGCGCTCCACGGAGACGCGCCGCAGGAGTGATCAAATAAAGGCGTCAAGTATTATCCTCTAAACCATACCGGGGGGGAAAAAAAGGAATTGAAATGAAAATAAAAAGCCTCTAACACAATACCACCCGATTATTTAAAAAAAATGCTAGAAAGATTAAAGCGGATCGAGTATATTTCTGCAACCGGAGGGAAAGAGTTTTCTGGTCGCTGTCTGCCACCCCCTCACCCCGTCCCCGGCCGGTGATTACAGACAATGTCTGCTCAGAAAAATCCGAGCACAAAAATGGGTAAAAGATGTTGGGCTCTTACGGGGAATTTTTCCAAATAGCCCTTTTAAACGTGGGTCCCAGAGGTTAAGCAAACAAAGACAGTCTGGGCTGGACCACACCGAAGAGGATTTTAGCCTGACTTAACCCCTATGAGAGCGGGGTCTTGTTCAATTTTATGGGAATTTCAACAAGTAACAAATACAGACGACCCTCAGCTCTGGGTCCCCTCCCTCCCCCTCCGTGGGCGCCTGTCAATCATTCTCCTGTCCTTCTGCGAGCCCCGCAGCCTGCCCTGGCCTCCCCATAGCTCGCTGTCGCCGTGGGGAGGGCAGCCGCCCTGCAAGTCGCATTGTCATCACCGCAGAAGGGACGTGGGCTGTCAGGGGAGAACAAGCGGTTGCAAACTTTCCTCGCTCAAAAACAAAAGTCCCAAACCCCTAAACAGCCCTGATGTGCTTTCTGGAGAGAGGCGGCTGCAAAGCGGGCCGCCGTCTTACCGGCGTTTGGGAGCAGGGGACAGAGCGGACGAGATGCGTCCCCAGCTGGGCTCCTCTGTGCCCACAGGGCTCTGCTGCTGAGGTTTAAACCAACTTTTCGGAGCTATGGGCGTCCTTCCACGTGCTTTTTAGAGCCAGGGCGAGAGGCCGGCGGGTTCACAAGGGCATCCCCAGCCGAACTACGTACCTTTTCCGTTAGGAATTTCTGCTTTGGTTTGTTGTTTTTGCTTGGATTTTTGTTTTATTTTCTTTTTCTTTTCTTTGGATCTTCTTTCTCTCTGTTTGTTTTACTATTTGAGGACTCACAGTCCGCCACGCAGGGCCCATGGGGCCACGCGTGGTGCGGGAGTGGGACTGGCCCGGGGAGCGGGGCTGGGAGGCAGCTGCCTCCTCCTCCTGCCAGACACCTGAGGTAAGAAAGCTGATTCCTGGAAGAGAAATTTTCATCCAGAAACAGCCCAAGAATACATCTACAAAACAAAATGCAAAGGGAGAGAGAATAAGGGTTCTGGTCGTCCCGGAGCTCCAGTGCGGTTTCCGAGGCTAGGGAGGTTTAAATCCCACTTGTTTCTGTCCAAGGACGGATACAGACGCATACGGACCGATGGACGCTGTCTTAATGCCGACCACGAGCGTCCGCTTCCAGCAGCTCAGATTTAATACCATCACTTCGCAAAACGGTTTTTCTCCACTTATTTTCTACAGCTTCAGTATCTGGGCCCAAGATTTTAGTGCAAGCCATACCCAGTCCTTGATTAACTGAATGAGAAATCAAACCAAATTCTTTCTTTCTTTCTTTCTTTCTTTTTTCTTTTTTTTTTTTTTTTTCTTTAGTGGATCCAATCCTTATTTGTGCATGATATGTAAAATCTCTGTGGCATAACTATTTCAGAATAGTGAAAGGAGATGGGGGAAAAGGATTCGAAATCCTTTATTTATACTTGTACACAGCAATAATCTTTGCCTCCTCAAAAAGCAGTAGGAAGTGAAATTTGCCTTTCCCTTTCTCTTAGTTAAATGCAAAGCAAATTCGGTGGCAATCGCTGTTGATCGGTCAGTAATTCTCTACCTATGACAGCGTCAGGGAGGACTTAAAACCGTGATTTTACATCAGACCCAAGAATAAGAGTGGTAAAAATTGGAAACAGGAGGCTTGGTTCTGCTAAAAGGATTTTGAAGCTGGGGGGGCGGGGGGAGCCGGATTTTTTTCGCAGACTATTAAATCCTGCTAAATGATTGAATCAGGATTGTAATAAAGTGCCCCAGTTTATGGTGAGCATACCAGCAGGGTTATTAGAAAGCCGAGGAAATCCAGCGAAATAATCACTTTTATAAAGTGAGCTCTGCGGGGTGAAGGAGGGGACAATGCCGGGGGAGAACGGGCTGTGCGCGCCGCCGGCCGACGCCGCCAAAGGGTTCGGCTTCGCCATCCTGAGGAAAACCGGGGACGTTTCCCTCCTGTTTTTCCCTTTCCTTTTTTCCCTCCCCTACACCCTCACTCTCCTGAACTTTCTTTTGCTGTTTTTTTTTCTCCTCGCTGTTTTTTTTTTTTTTTTTGTTGTTTTTTTTTTCCCCTTGACCCTCGGTCATACTTGACAGGATCCCGCTAGCCGAGTTTGACATCCACACGCCAAACCAAAACCCTCTCTCGCTCTACCCTGCGGGCCTTGCTCGGGCAATGCTCCCCTCCCCGCCGGATCCAGTAGGAATTCTGCCAGACCAAAGATCCCAGCACGGTCCTACGGCTCGGTGTTGGGGGTGGGGTGAGGTCTCCCACGCGGCCCCCGAAAGGCTGCCTTAGGCTGTGGGAAATTACAATGGGAATTTGCAAGGTCATTTACATGCCGGTGCCGCGGATGTACTTGGCTTGTTGTTGTTGATGAACCGTAGGGTGTATCTTATGTTTATGAAAGCACACGCGCGAAAAGGCGTGAACGCTCTTACACACACACACACATAAATAAATACATACTGTATCAACACACAAATGGATCCTGACTGGAATTCAACCTGCAGCCGCTCAAGTCAGAAGCAAAATCCTCCCAGGAACGGGGTGGGCAGCGGGAAGAGCGAGGAGAGATGGGAATCGGGTTCAAATGTCTGTGGTGCACGCAGGAAAACACGCAAGTGATATCGTCTCCTCTTTCTCTCACATACACACTCAAAAAACACACGCTCCCCCATTTACCCCCCACGCCGAGGCTGAACCACCTCTCCACGCTGCTGACTACCCAGGCAGAGGGCGGACAGACAGCAATGCGTGTGTGCCCACGCAGGAGGGATGCTCATAGATGTCCGCGAGCTCGGGATGCGGTTGGGCACGTGTCCGTGGGCATCCACCTCCGCATGTCTTCCTCTCCTCAGCCTGCGTGCCACAGGGCTCTGTAGTCTAGAACATCCCCGCAGAGCAGGCTCGGGGCTCCTACGAGCACGGGAGCACCTCCGAGCCGAGCTGCAGGCAATGCGGGGCTCCGGAGATTCCACTTCCCCTCCTCGCTCGGGGCAATGGAACCCCCGGTCTCTCTGCCCTGCAGCGGGTCAGGCTCTGCCCCTGGGGGAGCGTCCAAGTGCTCTGTGAGGGAGGCCAAAGTGGAGCTACCAAACCTTGCAGGGGGAGCCGAGCCCGGGGGTAAGGGAGCTGTGTGCCAGCTCTGCACAGGCAGCCTCTCCTCCCTGAGGGTGAGGGAGGAAGGATTGCTCCACCCGGGTAAAGCTCTCCGACTTCTGAGCAGCTCTTGTTATTTCCTTCTCTTGCAGTGGGACTGCCTCGCTACCAGCATCATCCCTCCCCGGTGTGTGACAGGAAAGATTTTGTCCTCAATTTTAATGGCATTTCTTCATTTCACCCGTCTGCTAGTGGATCTTACTACCACCATCACCACCACCAAAGCGTCTGCCAAGACATCAAGCCCTGCGTGATGTGAGGACAGCGCCCCAACAGAGACAATCAGGTGTCACTGAACAGAGCCGAGGTGTAGACGGACCCACGCAGATTAAATATAATGTGCACTCTGATAGCATTGATAGTACACGAGTCACTTAGCAAATTTGCCTAAGGAAGCAGTGTTTTCGGTCCCACTCCACCCCCCGAAGGACACGTGCAGCCGATTTAATGCTCCAAAGGTCTTACTAAAAGAAAAATGCCTTACGTGATATTTTGGGTTAGGGGGGACGTAAGTGTCCTTATGCCAAGTCTGACCACCTTAATCATAAACCGCCTTTTTGTGATCTCCTAAAGAACCGAGCTTTGGGAAAGGGAACAATTCGACATATTTTTATACGACAAAGTGTCTTTGTATAAGAAAAATAAGTGTCTCCGCACCTACGAGGACTCCCCCTTCTGTTACTGCGTTAGCGGGAAATGTATTTTTTTATTGTGTTCTCTCCCCGAGCCCCACCAAGGACACTTTGTATGGACTTCAGCACCGACCGATTGATATTATTAAAACAGTATTGTTTAGCCCTTTTGTGTATAGACTGTAAGAAAAGTTCATTTTTTTTTTCCAGTATTGCAGCAATACGATGTTTTGTTTTTTATTTTTACAAAAATTGTTTTCTACCACAATATTTTTAAATAATTATTTTAAATAAATCTCGTGTATACTCACACACTATTGCTTTAAAAGGAGAATATATTTGCACTTATGTATACTTTTTACAGTTTGCCAAAATATTTTGTTGTAAAAATTTTTTTTCCAATAAAATGTATATAACGACTATCACTGAACAGGCACTTATTTTCCCTTGGCTCTTTCTGAGAAAACTCTTTCACCCCAGCATCTGAGAGGGTTAAAGATGCAACTCCACATCCTCCAGTCTCTGTAGGCGGAGGAGGGGAGCAAGAGATTGACCCGAGGGGGCCAGTGCCGTGCTCTCTGGGCTGCACCTCCCGCCGACACCCACTTCCCACCCTGCTTCCCACCGCTGCTGGACAGACTTTGGAATAACCGAGGCAGATAGAGGACACAAAAGCGGGAGGCTCGGGACTGCATGATCCCTTCTTGTAGGGCGCCTCCAGGTCTGAAACGCCCTCCCCGCTCTTTAGGGATACGTCTGGGTGTCCCCTTTCCCCATAGAGCCCTCGGAGCCTCAAAGTGCCCGACGGGACTTTGCCAGGTGTGGGGGCAGGCGCCCGAGAGGGCACGTCACGGGGGGCTGCGATAAAACCGTGGCTTGATAAGGTCTGGGGCAAGCACCGACAAAGATGTGGACAGGGAACCGGGCCGGAGAGGGGAAAAAGAAAAAAAAAAGTACAAAAGAAAACAAAAAAGGGCCCCCGAAGCATCCCAAGCAAAGCGACCCCTGTCCCCACGGTGCCGCCGTGCCCCGTGGATGGCGAGCGGCCAAGAGTCGGAGCCGGGCGCCAGGAGCTGCTCGTCTGTGCATCCTGCAGAGCCCAGGGCTGAGCCAGCCCCAGGGCCCGGAGATGCGCTCCCAACCCACCCCGCAGGGCCCGGCCCGGCCCGGGGGCAGCTCGGCACGGCCACCACCCCCCGTACAGCCCGTCCCGTCGGACGGGGACAGAGCTGTCCCCGCACCTGAACGCGCACCGACACCCGACTCTGCCCGACCCCGCGCCCGAGCGCTAAAAAAGGGAAGGGAGTTTCAGCAAAATGCTCTGTGCATGTGTGCACACATATATATGTATGTGTGTGTGTGTATGTATATACATATATATTTATACACATATATATATATATATGTGTATATATATATATGCGTGCACGAGCGCGCGCACACACACACATATATAAATTATATCTATGTAATTATACATAGAGATAAAACTCTTCATCTTTAAAATACATATTTATGCTCAGACATGCCCTTTTCTTCCCTGAGCTTCTCAGGGCCTGTGATAAATTATAAAGTCAGTTTCAGAGTTTGCTCCGACCACAGTGCTGTGTTTACATTCTTTCCGAGGCAAGCCTGCATGGTCGTAATTTATATCCTAAACACTTGAACGTAACTTGTTTACACAGGAATGACAGGACCTCAAAGAGAAAAAAACTGCCTTTCCCTGCCGGCGGCCGGGCGCGGGGCGCCAGTGCCCTCCAGCGGCCCCGGCCCGCACAGCGCCCGGCCCCCGCAGCTCCACAGCTCCGCAGCTTCGCAAAATGTTGTCACAGAGAATTTATTTTAAACTATTATTATTTTTCCCCCCACCTTCTGAGTGCTGTTATATACCAGAAGATGTGGGTAATGCTCCCAGTGGCTGTTCTCCTAAGAAAGGGGAAGGATTTGCTAGGGCATCCTTCGGTTTTGGACTTCTGTGTTCTGCCTTGGTGATTTAAGACTATTAAAGTTCTCTTTTTCCCGTTAAAGCATCTCAAACAAAGGACGTTTCAGAAGCAGTACTCTATTTAGACATCAGTATGTTTCTGGGTGCTGCCAGTAAAACGAGCTGAAACTCTTTCTTTTGAATTTAAGGGTGACTTAAATGACAGGGAGGAAAAAAGCAGACAGATTTTTAAGTTAATTTGATCTGATTTTGTTTTGATATTTGATTTTATTGCCGTACCTTCTACCCCAGGAATTCAGCCCTTGTTTAGTCTAAAGAACTCCAGTGGCCGCAGAGCCAGTGAGAGTCATGACCAAGAGCTATGCCACTGTGAGGACAAGGTATTTATATTTTAGCCATACAGTTAAAAATTCCCTGCATCTTTTAACATTTGTTAACAGCCACTGAACATACCCAAATACTTCACATTTCAGAAAAAGAAATTCTCCATCAGAGATCCAGCACACTGGGACTTCTAATCACAGCAGCAGTGACGCAGTACTCATCTCTGAGACTTGTGGGGACTTACAGTGTCAGAGAAAGCTGAAATTTCTAGCATGAGAGAACAAAACCCTATCTAAAAACAAAACAAAATCTAGAAAATCTAGATGTGTATATTTAGTCTCAGCTTTGTGAAAGAGTCCAGGACGGCAGACCCAAAACTGAGCATGCATTTGCTAGTTGGTCTGTAGGGAAACCTGTAGCTGCTATGCTAAAGTGAGCACCGGTAGGTATAAAACATGGGAAGGTCTGTGTCTCTGCAGCTCTCAGTTACTGCTCTTTTCTTTGACAACAGTCCATTCTCTTCCTCTTTTGCTATTAAATCCTTGCCTGCTAACATGTCCCTGACTGCTTTGTTCCCTATATTTCGATTCTAAGAGGCCTAAGTGATACTTTTTCCCCTCTCAGCAGCATTCCAACCCAAGTAGCACCCAACTACAGTCTCACACTTCTGCCGCGTCTGAAAAATAAAGTCACTGACTTTCAGCCCAAGACTTCAGCCCTCACAGTGACTTTGTCCTTTCAGGTGGGCTCAAAGGAGGATGGGAGCAGAGAACTTCTAGGTTCACTTCTGCTCTATCCTAGTGGACAGCTTGTGTATCCAGAAAGCTACATGAGCTTTTCCAACCAGACCAGTCGGTCTAATGCATTAGTAATGCAAACCGTGCCTCCCTAATGACCCCGGAGCACCACAGCTACAAGAAAGCTACAACTAAATTACAAATAGTTAGTCATCTAGACTGATGGCATAGCTCACATTTGGTGAGGTGCTGAGGTAAATGGATTGAACATAGACTAATCCAAACATTTCCATTATTAGAACGCACTAGGCAGAGTCTCCGTGGGATGGGAATGAAATCACGCCGGAGCGCCTCAGTTTGCGTGTGATCCGCTATAATCTTACATATATATTTTCTCCATTCTCTGGTTTCATCACAGTCTTGCTGCCCCAGTGGAGGGATTTTGCTTGTGAGGGTGTTTATATTACACAGAAAAAAACCCCACTCAACCACTTGAAAGCTGGGATCATTTGAGCAATCGTTTTAACTTTGGCAAAATTAGCCAAATGCTGAGATATCTTATGTGGGATGTCGAGTTTCTAGCTGGTAGTGGACCAAAGCATTCTTTAAAACAGTAAGTTTATCAATCCCATTAAATCTTCTTGCCCATTATTCTATTAAGAGCAACAGCAGATGAACATCTTGCTGTGTTTTGGTTCAGCTGGCAAAATACCTTTAGCCAACACAATATTTTCAGTTTAGTGTGAGAGTTTTAGCCTGCTTTGGAGGCAAAAGAAAGTAAAGATTTTTATTTTTTTTTTAACTCAATAACAATAAGCCTGATTTTATTGAACTAGAAAGATTTGCTCGTAACATATACATGAGGTAATATTTAAATAAGACTGTTCAATAAAATGCTAGGTATGTCACTTAGGCCCTGAGAAAGCAAGGTGCTGTTTTCAATTATAATTTTAATATACCTGAGCACATGAGTACTCCCATTAAAATCAATGGGATTATGCAGACGCTTAGAGTTAAAAGTGCTTTGCTGAAGAAGGATGATGGGACTAGAATGAAACACTACAGGTTCCTCCTATGTGCTGCAGCTGAGGTCTGTATAAGAAAAGGAGTAGAATATACCTGATTCATATACAGGATGAAAATTAATTCAAAACATACTCCAGCTTTGAATAGAGATGTATTCTACAAAACCTGCTGGCATTAATCTGCATGAAATACTGCCTTAGCTAATAAGAACACCCGGGCTTTATTTATATATTGAGCCATTTGATAGATATAAATGAAGAAAGAGGTAAATAGAAGCCAACATATTTTTGAATAAAAGCCCAGAGGTTCTTTCAGAGTTCAATGATCTTTGTGTCTAGATTATAAAGAATTCAGAGCAGCTTCATGGGACTTGCCAACTACTGAATAGAGCTCCAAAACATCTGTAATATTAAACAACTTCAAGCCTCCTTTTTATGCTTGTTTTCATCCAGCAGTGATTTATAGAAATCTATTGGCTTCTCCACTGGTCTTTTCCAAAAAGAAATATGCAGGGAGGAGGAGGAGGTTTTAAAATATGTTGGGCCACTGCTACCAAACTGCAGCTGGAAATTAGATGATATTTTAACAGTGGATTTAGATTTATTTAGGAGATTATGCGGAAATGCTAACTGCATTACATCGATTATTTTAAGCATTGCAAAATGAATTTGTGGTGGTGTGCAAAGTACCACTGAGTTCACAGGTAATTTGATGTTTTTAGGGTAATTCAAAAAGACTGTGCTGCTTTTGAGGAACAGGATTTCTTGGACTGGATCCTCACTGGGAACATTTTCCTTGCAGTAGAGTTGCAGCCCATTAATTCTTACTGTCCAAATATAGGTAGCATTAGTTTAAATTAGAAGTTTTATAACTGATTTAGTTGAGCTACTGAAATCCCTTATGTACACAATCTTATCTCATTTTCAGAGATCCTCTTTGGATTGGTTTATACCTGTCCCGATTAACATACACCAAACACATTTTACTTGATGAAAAATCTCTCTAACTAGTTTAAAATTATTCTTTGAGATGGTGTCTCACGCACAACCATTTTCTGATATGATGAAAAGTGTGATTTAGTTCAAACTGCATAACTGGTGTTTACAGACACTCCATTACTGTAATCCCTCGTTTAGACATGTACAGCTGCAAGCTGCACCAATACAACCAACTTTGAAGTGGTAGCACCTCCCCAAAGCTGATTGAAGCTAAACAAGGCAGTGTCTGTGACTAGGAATCCTTGTGTTAAAGGAAGGCAGCTTTTCCCTATGAAACAGTTGAATGTTATAAACTGGATCTAAAGCGTGATCAGTGCTATAAGTTTCTGGACGATCTTACTCATGAAATCAAGACCTTAAAATCAGGCCTTGGACCCTCTTGAATTCTTTTATTTTTTTTATTTTTTTTTAATCTGGATATTTCCTTGCCAGAGATTTGTTGACCACTGGTGGCTTGCAGAGCATTTTCTGGTGGCTTAGAGAAAGTTATTTGGTTACAGGATGGTGCTTCTCGTCCTTTGTGCTGGAGAGAATATGAACAAACGGGAGGGGGAAGATGCAGTGAAGATTAGAGTCAGCAAGAGGATTCACTCTTCTTTAAAAAGGGAATAAAGAGCCTTCAACATTAAAGACACACAAATTCAACAAATTAAAGATAAATTAAAATTGCAGAACACAGAAATGCTTTCGGGTTCTTCCACTTGTCTTTCGGCATGTGGTCTCTTAATGCCAGATGGCCTCTCAGCCATTATTGAAGGAAAAGCAGAGTTGTTCACCAGAGTGGAAAAAGGAACATGAGAATAGCACTGGGAGAGTGTACTTTGATTCCAGGTGACATAACAGGCAGAACCATAACAGAGAGGGTGAAGATTTCAGGGAGCCATGTGAATGTTTTCAAGTTGGGATAATCATCGAGAAAAAAGGTTCAAGAATGGGAGTAACATCTGCAGCCACAATAGGAAGATCCACTATGTCATAACGAAAGGCAGAATTATTAGGTCCCTTAAAAATAGATATCAAAGTCTACTCCTCATATCATGCACTAAATCCTGCTTTCATTGCAGTGTACCCCCTTTTCCTTTCTGAAGCAGAAACAAAGCTGCACTGAAAAGTGGGAACACTTCAATACCTCAGTATATTGGTTTTGCTTAGTGTGAGGCAGCAAGGAAGAGTGGATAGGAAAAAAGTGATAGCTCAAGATAAGTGACCTCTAGCAAACAAACATAAGCTTGTTTCAGGGCAGCAGAGGAGCAGGGGGTAGGAGGATTCTGGCTCAACTACCCGTTGAAGGTGTCCAACTTAATCTGAACAAGCACAACCAGAGTGCAGGACTCAGCCAAGCTGCTCAGCAGGATCAGAGGCTCTGTCAATAAAGCAGTAGAAACTGTTTGGTGAAGCCTGTCTTAGACACAGGCACATGTGAAGCAGTCCAGACTTGCTTGAGCTTCCAGCAGTAGGCAGTATGGAGAGACATGAAGGGATGGTAGTTCTTCAGATTTATTTTCTAAAAGCACTATTCCTTCCATGGAAAGCAACCAACAGTCTGAATTTCAGCAGACTACTTTATCCCTGGATATGTGCCATTTCAGGCTTTCTCAGATGGCACATGCTCAGCCCTGCCAACATCCTGGGAAGTGCAACTGGCACATTTGCAGCCTCCAGACAGTGAATGACCCAGCATCCAAGAGAGGAAATGACCACAGCTCTGTGCTTGCCTTCAGCAAGACCATAATGGGGACAAGGATGGGTCTCAGCTGGAACACTTTATGCCTGTGTGGCACTTAATGTCAGTGTGTTTGTGATGGTAACAGAGGTGAATATCCAGGAAGGTGGTGACAGCAGCAAGAGCCTAACCTTTTGCTGTCCACTTTCACCTTTCCATGCCTGTTGATTACCCCAGAAGATTTCTATGTCTGCCAAATGAGCCTTATTTCAATCCTGGGACATAAACATTGCTCCCATCCTACTTCAGACAATGGCCTTTGTTACCAAAACCATGGGGGCAAGGAATGACTGAGTGATTCATACACTACTGCTTCTGTTCTAATATTATAACATCATATATGCAGACCTCTGCAAGCCCTTGACATTCCCTCTACTTTTCCTCACTGATTTCCTCCTTGTTGTTACTGATGAATTGTTTGTACTGCAGTCCTACTACAGGATCAGGGTTTAATGATACTCCTTAATAAAATAAAAGACATCCGTATGTAATTGTTTCCCAGATTCCCAAAACTTTTTTTTTTTTCACTGTAGCCTGCTGATTCTGAGTTCTGAGTCTCTAAGTTCCACCTGCAAAAGGAAACTTCCTCTAACTCTGTTTCTGAAGGAAGGGGTCAAGAGAGAAAATGTCCAGAACAGATGAGGGCAGACTCATAGCAACTCAGCATATCAGATCCACAGGCGATGTAGGGAGGAGCAAGAGAAGGACAAACATGGGATTCAGCCCAGCAGAAGAGAGCTAGGTCTTCTACCAGCCAGTACTGTATTTGGTTAGATCCTTCTTGGCCCCATCCTTCAGCCTTAGAGGGAAATGTGATCAAAAATCCATGTTCTCATTGAGTAGAAGAACATCTACTGTAAGCAGCTGACATTTGTCTGTTCCACGAGAGCTCTGTCCTCCTTTTCAACCACCACTGGTTGTGTTGGCTGCCTCCTCAGGGATGTATCTAAGAGAAGTAAAGAAATACAGACATCTGAGTAGTTTCCACCTGCCCATAGCTGTTTCTGGCTTTAAGTACCCCCAGGGTTCCCAGGAAGGAGCCACACTCCAAGGGTGAGAAACAGAAAACAGATGGTCATATGAAACAGACCATCCCATCTAGGGGCATTTCAGGACATATTAATTAGTCAGGAGCATGAACCACAACAAAACATGGCTCTCCTTCTATATGGAAAACCTTTGATGGTTGGCTAGTAATGGCTAAAAATGAGACAAATCCGTAGTCCAGATAGGCTCTAAGTGTGCCAAAAAGATCCATGTGCTGGCAAACATGCTATTCTGCTTGTTCATTTCCTGTACGCTGCTTGAAGCAGCCAGAGCCCTTTCTCACTATTTAGTCCTTTGAATGCAGAGTAAAATAAAAACAGAAAAAGAAACATGCAGCTAGCAAAAGTTCCAAGCTCAGCACTTTAGGAGGCACTTGAGCACAGGGAGAGCAGACAGAAGACCCCCTAGAGCTGGGAAAGCCCCCACTTATAGCATGTGTTCTGCATAGTCTGCTCTGTGGAGACATTAATAAATTTGCCTCTTGCCCGCACAGCTGTCATTCACAAGGTCACTTATTTCCACCAGAAAGAGGACCTGACAACTCTCTCACGTCCTTACAGACACAGGCAGTAGATAGAAGCCTATTAAAAAAACCCATCTGTCCATGAAGTGCACATGCTTCCATGTTCTTTCAGGTGGACTCATGTCATTAAGAAAATGTAGCCAGTTCAGCCACAAAGCCCATGTGCTGCAGGAACTTGTATTTGAAAGGGGAACAGAAAACCGGTGGACTTTAAAAAAACATGAACAGTCTAACATCCCCTGCTTGCTCGTGGTGAAGTGTTTCTGGAGGGTGTGATCTACATCCTGAATATCCTTCCTTGTTTTAAAAAGATAGTCATCACACATAATTTTGCCAGGGCATTCATTTCCCAAGATATCAGCTTGGCATTTTTCTAAGAACTTCCACTTGAACTCAGCATTGATTTCTTTTTTGAGCCCATAGGTGAATTCTGCATATATATAAGATATTCTTTCAACCTGCTCAGCCTATTACACCCCAGGTGCTTCAGGAGATGCAAGGAATTTTGCAGCAGGTAAGTATGTATCCACAGCAATCCCTCTTAGGGTGAGATTTGCACTCATATTTGAACTCAGCTCTTGGCCTCTCCAGCATCCTGTGCTGGGGGATACCAGAGGCTGCTAGTTAGTATTTTAAAGACACTTTTTTTTTTTCTGTGCATTTTTTTCCGTGTTTATTTTGTCTTAAATGCCAAGACAGAAGCTCTTGCTTCATCTTTGTAAGATTTTTTGTAGTTTTGAGTGATTTTATCACATCTGCCCTTGTCCCTTTCCTGAGGCAGCTCAGCTATCCTGGCCCCTAGCTTCTTACTGTGATACCTTTAATTCCCACATCACAGAAAATGAAAACTTCTTGGGCAAGAGACTGTATTTTTCTATAGCATACATATTAATACTAGTTGACAAAACTATTTTTACAGAAAAAGCCAAAATGGGCATCTGAGGAAGAGCGATGGGATCTCTTGGAGGCATCATTTTTAGAAGAGCATGACTCAACCTCTGCATGCACACTTCTCTCCTTTGGCTGTAAAAGAGCTCAGATGACAGGCCCAGGTGAAGATGTCTGCTCTGTGGTTAAGGGAGGCGAATCCTGGCCAAGACACTAAATCCTGAACAGCAAGTAATAGACAAATTGCACTGCTGGCTTCCAGAGTGACGCTGTGTAGTCCCCACCACTCTCCACAGGAAGCAGAAATTTCTATCAAGCTGCTTTCAGTAGACCCAAGTCTTTTTCCAGAGCTCATATCAAGTACCCCCCATCACATGAATATTTTGTCTTCCTCTCTACTGTATCTTACTTTGCGTGTGCCACCAATTTATCCCTATCTGCCATTGCACTGGGCCTTTGCCTGCTTTGCATGTCAGTCCCACTGACATGCTGCCCCCAGTGAAGCACTGGGCTTTGACAAAAATAAATAACTTAATCAATTTCACTTCCTTACTCCTATTCCCCTCTCCAGACTGCCAATATATTTATTAAACCATACTAGACCTTGGCACTTCTGTGCCAACATTTTTTCAGAGACAAAAATTTGTTATTTCTTCATGTCTATTGCCTCCAATTTCTTAAATAGCTTTCAGTTCCTGGCTTCTCATCATGTGACAGCCTTATTTTCTTTAATAAACACTTAACTAAGATATTATCAAGTTCTTTAATAGAAGGATGTGGGATGTGGAATTTTGGTTGGGTGCTTTTTATTTGTTTGGTTGGGATTTTTTTATTTTTTGATACAAAAATCAGGCTGTAAACATATATATATATAAAATTGAAAGATCAATTCCCAGAGTGTATGCAGTGCTTTTCAGGCCCATGGATAAACTTCTCATACTAGTGACACCAGTGAACAGTAAGAAAACAAGCAAAAGCTTTATTAGTTTAGGCTGATTAGTTGGGCAGACTTAGCCTAACTGAAGGAAAAACATGCTAAAAATTTTTGAGAACTTTACAGTCTGATCAGATATTGTACTATAAATATAATAAGCTGGTGTTTTCAATAACAATTTCATTTGTGAAATCACCTTCCAATTGTCCAATGCACTGGAAACACTAAATACTTGCAGATACCAGTATTTTGTTACTGAATGCACGTGCTAATACAGTAACAGTGATCTGGAGAATCCAGTACGAAGAGATGAGGATGAGAAAGAAAACCAGCAAAAATAAAGAACCCATAGAAATTAAACAATGAAAATTGTGTTATGAGATATGTCACTGTGAAAAATAAAGGAGGTGGATAGGAGGAAATGCACAGGAAATTAAATAAAGGGGGTTCTAAGGTTCCTCCAGAAACAGTGAGCAACACCCAGGGCATTGGGAAGCAGCTGATCATCCCATCATTGGCCTGTTTGGCCCATGAGCTGGCACGTCACCAGCCCCATCCGGACCCAGCGCTGACAGACATTCCAGTCTAACACCATTTCCGACAGAAAGACGGAGAGTTGTGTCCTGCCTCTCCCAGCCCAAGAACGGAGGTGCCAAGATGACATGGAACTTGCCCAAAATTTGGAAGGGAAGAATGAAGCTTAAGTCATATTCACGCGTGCAGGCCTTCTTTTGTTATTTTAACCCAGTTATCGGAGCAATGTGTTCCTGTTGATTTTTAAACCCTATTTTGTTTTGAAAAGGGCCTAAATGCGTCACTGGATGCATTGTCTGGTTACAGAGCTCCCAAGAGTGGGGAACTTCCAGCCAGTTTCCAAAACAGCTCAGCAAAATGAGGAGACAAGGGGATTTGAAGCCAGAGATCTAGTCTGAAAGGGATGGTCCCCATCTGAAATGAGGGAGAGCACAGGGAAGGGGAGCCCAAGGAGAGGCTGCAGAGGCATGGGAGGGCAGCAGGCACATTGGCCATGGAGGGGCCATGTTGATATTGGCAGATGGATACGGGATCTTACCATAATTTGGGGCTGCAGCATGCTTATGTAGACAAGCCTTTCACAACTGACAGGGTTTTTTCCTTTTCCATCTGTGGTTCTACATTTTGCAGACCCAAAATTGCCCGGGAAATAGGTCTGGGGAAAGCATGACATCCACTTGGTCCTGAGAGGTACCACCGAGGAGATGTATCACCCATAATGTGTCTGGAAAACAAGGAAGCCCAGAGGGATGACTACAGGAGGAGGATGGCTTTTTTTAAAAAAAAAGAAAGATTTTTGGCCTATGGATGGGGAAACATATAGGACTAGGGCTGGAAACAGGTATGAATAAAGAAAAAGACAAACGAGAAGTGGTCAGAGTAATTCTGATGGAGAAAGAGAATGGGAAACCCAAAGATAGGAAAGCATTATGCAAAGGGCAGGGTAGGACAGAGGGAAGCTGAGGAGGCTGGAAGGAGTGAATCAAATGATGATGCTGGGAAGGACTTTCCAAATGAAAGAGGGAAGCTAAGATGGTTAACCTGCAGGAGGGGAAGTCCTTCCTGCTTGGTACACTGCAGGAGAGAAATAGTTGCCAGTCCCTGAAAACTCAGTCCATGGAAGGAAACCACAGAAATGCATACAATGGAGATGCAAGAGGGGATGGGGGAAAGACAAATCTGCATGGAGATGAAAATGATCTTTCATTTATCCTGGATAAGACATTTGCTGCTCATCCCTTTGGAGGTTTTATTTCCCTGTCTCCAAGACATATCAAGGTTACTACAAGCATAGTAGATGCTTACTGAATCCTGAATTACTTACAGATCCTCACTGAAACACACGTGGTTTCTGTACTCAGAGGGACATGGAGATCTCAATATATGGTATCTCCCATTAAAAATGTTTTTTGCTGCCACATGAAAATGCATTTAGCTTGCTTACGGATAACATTTGTGGATTCCTTCAAAGAAGAGCCTTAGCTGTCATAGCTGTCTCAGTATTCCTGTTTCCCTTATACCTGTAGTCTGTCTGCAGAGATAAAGTCACTGAGAAAGAATATAGATTTTCTTCTTCAGAAAAGCCTTATTTTTGTCTTATCAGTGAATTAAGTACATCCTGTGCACAGAGACTAAAAAAAATTATAGAATCCAAGTTGCTTGAGACCTCACCATTGGCTAACACTGCCAGATTATTATAAAATGTCTTAAGTAAATAAATAACATTGCATTGTCCAAAAACTCCTTTCTGGGAAAGCTTTAAATCCAAGCTCTTTATGCAGTGAAGGTAACATTAACATCTTCCTGGTCCTTTAAAAAGTAGTCTGTTACATTGCCAAAAAAATGTGGAGAAAAGATACTCCAAAATTATTCCAAATAAGGAAAATCTGAAGCATAATTTATTACAGCCATAAATTCTCATGTAAATGTCAGCAGCCAGTAGATCCTGGACTTCAGTGATGGCAACTCTCCTAGTAGGAAAGATGCACTGTTTAGTTTAAGGCTGTAAAAATGCTCATCTGTAGCCTTTGGACAGCCTGTATTCCCAGTCAACAAAAGAGACTCAAGTGTGACAGATTGCCATTAGGATTTGTGTCATGGCAACAAGAGCACTGGCAAAGCAGAGTGCTCGGACTGGGACACTGTGTGTCATCTCTCAGGACAAACCTCAGCTTTCATCTGGGGAACCCAAGATGCCTCTGCTAGAGAAGCCATGTGCCACTTCAGCATGACAACAGAAGCCAAAAATTGGAGGCTGTTTGTCACTCATCACTCCCAGGGCTTTTGGAATCTGCAATACATTGAGGCACCCAGTTTGGAGAAGATTTGAATTCAACTTGACTGCTGGTAGCGGAGGCAGGGGAAAGGCAAGCAGTGTTGAAGCAAGGAGCCAGTTTCCGCCCCTGGGCTAACTTCTGTGTGCTTTTTATTTGATTAGTCTGACATATTTCACCCTTGCTTTCTTCAGCCCAGGGTAGCAGAGTCTTCGTGCCCATGGCCACTTGCATGCCTGTTACACTGAGCCCATGAGAACGATCTGCTTCCTCATGGCCTGGAGAGCACCACTAAAGATTACTGATGATAAAGGGATGGGTCCTCGTTTGGATAGCCAAAGACTGCTTATCCAAAGGCTACCAGAACTACCTCAAATGAGTTCAGGGACGAGAACAAAGGATTAGACTAAGGGCACAAGGTTAAATGTGGGGCAAAAGGGTGGGTCTGAGGGGCAAGGTCCAATAGGGACAAGGGAAAGTGGCACAGGTTGTGTGGCTAAAGACTGGGGGAACCAATGGGATTACAGGGGCGGAGCGATGTGGCAGAACAGAGCCCATGGGGGTCAAGGGAAGGAAGAACATTCTAGGAAAGGTACATGAATGGTAAATGGGGGCTGAACAAGGGTGTGCCAATTTTTACAAACCAATAGAATACCAAAACCCAAAAGGTGGCTGCAGAGGTCCATGTGAATAAGGTTTTCCTCACCCTAGCCTACCGGGGTGTCTCTCCTCTCTTGTGTTGTCCCCTCCAGGGCTGAGGTATTTTGGTAACAGGCCGTGGGCCTCCACATATGCCCTTCTCCTTAGTTCTGTCTTTGCCTTTACACTGCCTGCTTCTTGGCATGCCTGGAACAGCCCTTTCCTTTACAGCAGGGTAATTCAGATGCAAGGCAGGAGGTTATTCACAACAGAAAGCAACACCGAGGTTGGTCCAGCTTGTACAGCGCTCAGTTGTAATACAGCCTGCCAAGGTAGAGATGTTTTTTATGTTCAGAAATAAAAGTAATTTATTGACAGGTTGACATTCTCAAGGTGAAAAACCAGCACTTATTCAATGGGAGGAGCATGTCTGGAACAAGGAACAAGGATGGTCTTTTCCTCATTTTCTCAATTCTCATCTCCTTTGATTCAGGATTATTCTCTTTCTTTCTCTACCTCACTGCCATCAAATTTGAAACATTTTCTTTATTTCTGTTCCCTGTTCCCTTTCTCTGCAAGACCTGTACCCAGTCCCAAAATTACAGCTTCCCATCAGTGGCGGGAAGGAACAGTGGGGCTGGCTCACACACGCAAGCCTCAGCCCTTTCCCAGGCTGACACTGGTGGTGGCTCTGTGACTGCAAGTGGCCCAGCTCACAGGTTATGGCTAACCTGTTTTATAGGTGAGACAACATCTTTGGAGCAAACAACTTTGGAGCAAACATTCTGAAGATGCTTACCAGACACTTAGCAGCAGCAAGGCACAGTCCCTCCCTCCAGGGCAACTCAGCTGGCTTTGGAGAATGCAGCCTGACCACACAGTATCGTGCCATTGAATTTGAAGCCAAATTCCTCACTGATTACTCCTTTTTCCTCAAAGCTGAATGTTTACAGGCAGTAAGCATGAGGTGCTCAAACACTCTTGCAGCTCCTTCCCCACACACTAAAAATTATTGGGAGTTTTTCAGTGAGTACCCTTTCATATTAGTAGATGCACAAGACCATCAGAGAGAATGGAGAAAGCTGTATTTTTATGTGGTTCAAAGATGTCCAAAACTAAAGAAAAAATCCAGGGAGGATTAGGTACAGGAGGTGACACTGAAGGCAGGTCCTCCTCAGGCTTGGATGGGGTTTTGATGACATTTGGCACTCACTGAAAAAAGTCTTGTCTGCATCAGCCTATTGCTCATGTCAACAGCTTGCTCATCACGTCAGCCTCGGGCCCCAAGGTCATACAGGCGGAAGAGTTGCTGCCTCAGATCTTATGGGAAAGCAAATGCAAAGGTGCAGCTTTAGGGAAGAATTTGCCCCTAAACTCTAGAGGAATTATCAGGTACTTACAAAGAGGTCATCACTGTTTTTGCAAGATCAGCCTTCCTATACATTTTAAATCTATAAATTTAGATGTGAAGACTTAGAAAAGAAAGAAGCTTTTTTAAGTGATGATTTTAATTTCCAACCACAATATTTTAAAGCTGGTGTCCTTCGAAAGTGAAGGCCGCTTGAGTGAAGGTCTTAAGCATTTTTTCATTGCTTCTCCACTTCCCTTTTCTGCTCCTGTCAAGGGTGTCTCTGCTTCAGCCTTTCTTTTGATTTTAAAAACACAGATGTAAGCAGATAATGAGGCCACAGGAGGAGAATCCTTCAGGATGTCTTGTTTGGTTTGGAAATATTTAAATGTCTGCTGCATTTCCTTTGAGCACAAGGCAGGATTCTGTAAAAGGGCACTGCTCCTTCTGCTACCCACAGTACTGCTAGGGGTGGGAGAGTGTGCGTGCATGTGAGCATATGTGTGCATGTGCGCATGAGATGGTTTCTAATCTTTTCAGCATGGTTCTTTTGCCTGGGATAATGTGAAACACTTCTGTAGGTCACATTTCCCTGGAGGAAAAGATTTTAACTCTAGTAATTCAGGTGAGGCTTGCTTTATCTAAATAGTCTGCTAGTTTCACATTATTACGCCAGATTAATAACTTTCTAAATCACGGAGAAGAATTAATTTTTTTTGTGGTTTGGATAGGTTTAAGTGCTTATGGCCATTGTGAATGATAGCTGGTTGTTTTAGATTAAGGTATCATAATCAAGGGGAAAATTTTATTATTGTGTCATACTTAAAAGAGTGAATGGCTTCTGGATGAATTATGTGATGAGTCTGAGAATCAGAGTCAATCACCTTTACAGTGTGGGTGGTACAAAGCAGTTGTCCAAGAAACGCTAACACAGAAAGAGAAACCTTCCTCATTTTCTCCATGAGGTTAAAACTGTGTTGGAGGCTGCTCCCGACTTCCTACTGGCAAACACCTCACAGTCTGACTGCCACAGAGGGGCTCTGGGCAGAAGTGGAATATAACTCTGATTAAAAGGAAAGGACACTTCAGAGCAGACAAATGTGTACAGAAGATCAGTGGGTTATACCACAGATGAATAAATAAATTTAATATCCAAGGACTTTTCATTAGATTTGAAAAGTCAGTCACATACAAGCTATGGCTTCATCCAAGGGCAGCTGAAGTCTATAAATACTAAATACTAAATATAAAGTCTATAAATACTAAATACTAAAGTATTAATAATAAAATGCTGTATACAGAAATATTCAAAAGAATTGGCAGTATTTGTGCTAGAAAGAGTCGTGCCATTGCCAAACATGAAAGATCACTTGTTGGCTTCACTATCTTGTTTAGGCCCTGCAGTTCAAATTTAGAATATAACTATCAATATAAAGAGCAATAGAATAAATTTGTAATACATAAATAAGAGAAAATTACAGTCTGATCCAAGAAATCTGATGAACTTGAGAGTACCCCAACTATGACAAATGTTTGTGACATTTTAAAGTGATTTGTTCGGGCCTTCAGAAACAAGATTACTTCAAAGAAGCATAAATTACAAATACTATTGCACACTGGTTGTGTCCACATACACTACTCCAACATGTGCTTTTAAGTTTCATCTTAATTATGATTTTTTCATGTATGTTTGAAAGGAACTGTCTTTTATTGCCTATGCCTTTGTATGTCATTTTAATCCTTGCACACTGGTATATTAATGTTTTTTCCCATCATAAAAAAATTCTCAGCTTCCTTTTTTAGCTCGCACATTTTTGAAAACAAACTAGTGGAAGGATGAAAACCTTCAAATGTTTTATTTTAATTTCTAAGGAGACAATAACTGTGAGGAAATGTTTTTAATGTAACTTATTGTATCAGTGGAGACTGTATTGTAAAGAGCATTATTTTCTATTTCAGTTCATTGTGCCAACAGCTGAGTGTTGCAGCTACTCTGCTGTTAAAAATAGTAGTACTATTACAAGTTTAAAGCAGGATACCATGAAATGCACTCTACAACCACAAATGCATTCCAAAGTGTTCTTGCTAGTAAATATGTGCCCTGGGCTTGTCTTGTGGGCAAGTCAGGGAGTGGGATAAATTGATCTTCTAAGGATGGACGTTGGATGTGAGCTCAGTGAACATAGGCACGCAAGCCTGCACACACACACACATACATGCACTCACACACACATATAAAAGTAAATATTTATTAAATTGATGTCTCAGTGTCAGCCTTGCTCTGTATGTTGACATGATCCAAGTCTAGAAGCCACAGCTCAAAACAAAACAACCTGTGAATACTTGACCTGGAAGCAGTGAGAAATTCTTCTGCAATTCACTGATCTTGTAATGTTTAACCCTTACCAGCTTCACTTCTGGCATCTGCATGAATGTTTGAGACAGAGCTTGAGTGGCAGAAAGTGAGATATGATATATACCTCCAATAGATAAGCTGCCTTAGGAAAGTAGGGCCAGATGAAATAGGATGTGTTCTGAACAAGTGGAGAACAAACTCACACAGTACATGCTGCTCCCAGAAGGGTAAAAGAGAAAGAAAACAGTTGAAACAGCAAAGATTGTTATATTCAAATTACTCCTTTCCAAGTCTGTAATTTCTCAGCTAGGTCAAAACAGAAAATGAGTGATTACTGTTACAACTGGCATACGCTCTGCACTTTGGCTGCATGTAAGATACACAACATTTTCCAGAGAATCATGTCGGATAATTTGTCTTGTGTATTTTAAGCCTTTTTCACATGTCCTGAAAGACATAAGCAATAAAATACCTTAAGGAGTGCAGTGGCTGCAGAGGGGAGGAGGCTTGGGCCCAGTGTCAGGGCACCTGGGTGCTTTCCTGACTGTGTTCCCATCTATCATTCAACTCCAGATGGATTGCCGACACCAGTACTCCCCAGCCTGGCTGCCTGAAGTTCAAACTCTCTTTGGCAAGAGTAATTTCCAATGTCAATAGTACTGTTTATCTTCACACAGAAGAGAAAGAAACTGCACCTAGACACCTAAGTCCAGATTGACAGGCAGAAATAAGCACTGTGGTTTGCAGAACTGAGCTCCCACGGGGTCATTGTGCAGTGCTGTCCCTTTTTGCATATCTGTGCTGCCACACTGGCATGGTAAGGAGAGAGGGTCCTCAAAGCAGTTTCACAGCAGGAAATGCACCTTGGTTCTAGGGGCACCCCACCTTTCCACTGCCCTTATCATCCAGGCTGCTCATCTGATGTAACAGGCTCTCACTTCTCCTTGCCTTGACTACTTTGTTATGGAAAACAGATGTGGAGAAGGAAGCATTGAGGATTAGGGGGATCTCACCTTGTGTTCAATATGAGTGATCATGCACATATATAGGAAACCAAATGGCACTACTGAGCTGCCCAGACCAGACCCAAAGTCGGCTTCTCCCAAGGGGGATCCTGTCTCTCCCCACTGCCTCCATACACGGGCTGGGGACAGTGGGCTTCCACCTTTGGCAGCTACCAGTATTTTTCTTACCCCAAATTATGTGGTATATTCTATAAATTTCTTTGAGCAATATTTCCCCTGACTTCTTCTACTATATTAAAATCACCCCAATTTATTTGGATAATTCCTAGTTTAACACTAAAGAAGCAATCATGTACAAATATTACACCATTCAGCTGTCTTATAAGGGCATCTTTATACACCTGTCAAACTTGAAATACATGCTCTGGCCATATTAAGTTCAACACCTGTCTGCTTTGATATAAATCAATTATTTTCTCAAGAGAATTTCTCTTTAAATTCATGGTCACTGATGTACTCCTTCGCTCAAATTTAGTTACTGCTAATAACTTGGAAATAGACAGAAAATTTTAATTCTGCTTTGTGAAACAGAAGTCTTGAAGTGTGGTTCTAGTCAGAAGAATGAATTTAAAAGTAGAATTCTAGGTTTCACTGTCTTTGTTCTCCCATGAATTCTGATTAGCTTATTGGTAGACATCTTTTTACCTATTGCCAATATGGAGAATTTAGACAAGTGTGGAAAATCAATTTCCCTGTTCAGGGAGTCATGAATCTATAAAGTCAGAAAGGAATTCCTGACACAGGTGGCTGAAGGACTAATGAGGAGAGATGTTCTCTTGGACCTCTTACTTACAAATGAGGAAGAATAAGTCAGGGATATGGAAGTCTAGAGCAAGAAAAGTTTGCCCTCACAGGAGGAGCACCCAGTTAGGCAATATTTAAGCGGATTGAACCCACACAAATCTATGGGCTCTGATGGGCTGCAGCCATGACTGCTGAGGCATCATTGAGGGCTCACATGTGCTGAGCACATATCATTGTGAGGCCACTCTTGACAGTATTTGGAAGGTTGTGGAAACTGGGGAAGTTCCTCAGGACTGGATAAAAGTGTCACTGCTAGCTTCCAGAGAGGATGACCTGGAGAACTACAGTCTCAGTGTGATTCCTGTGAACATGATGAAGCAGAATATCCTGGAAATCATTTCCAAACACACAGAAAACAAGACTGAGGGTTTTCACTGTGGATTTTTGCAGGGGAAATCATGCCTGACTGGTGTGATGACCTTCTACACTGAAGTGACTCAGTTGATGATATAAAGTGGTGGCTCACACACCAGGTGGATGTGGTGCCTTTCAGAGGGACCTCAACAGGCTGCATAAATTGTCCAACCTGAGCCTCATGATGTTCAGCAGAGGGAATTGCAAAGTCCTGCATATGAGCAGAATAAGCCCATGAACCATACAGGCTGGAGCCTGGCCAGCTGGATATCAGCTTTGCAGAAAAGGATCCAGGAGATCCGGGTGGCCATCAAATTGCCCATGAACCAGCAATGAACCTACAAGGCAAAGAAGGTCAACAGCATCCTGGGTTGCACTAAGAAAAGCATTACTGGCAAGTCAAGGGGCGTCGTCCTTCTCCTCTATTCAGCTCTGGTGAGACCCATATGCAGTGTTGGGTCTGGAACTGGGCTGCCCAGGGCATGAACATTCTGTAACAAGTTTGTCAGGGACCCACAAAGATGGTGAGGGACTGGAGCATTTCTCATATGAGGAGAAGCTGGGAGAGCTGTGACTGTACATTCAAGAGTAAAGAAGGCTCAGAGGAATAATCTGGATAAATGTCTGAAAGGAGAGAAGATGGAACCAGATCCTTCTCAGTGGTACCCAGGGATGGGACAAGAGAAAAAGGACACAAACTGAAATACAGGAAATTCCTGTATTTCAATACAAGAACAATTTTTTTTTGTTCTTCTTTCTACTGTGAGGGTGGTCAGATACTGTCATGGGCTGTCCAGAGAGGTGGTAGAGTCTCCATCCTTGGAGATACTCAAAACCCAGTAGGACATAGCCCTGAGAAATTTGCTGTAGCTGAAATTAATTTGGACTAGATGGTCTCCACATCTACCTTTCCACTTCAGATTTTCTGTGATCCTGTGACCCCTACAATCCTTTTGTCTAAACTCATACTGTACACAGGCCACAGAGTTTCATTCATGGCTTCCTCATACACACAAATCAGACATGCTATCTGAACAAAGTGTCACCTTTAAAGAGGTGTCTGCACTTGGCTGTAAGATTTCAATGGCAAACTCACTAAGCCCTGGATAGAGTTATACCTCCAGAAATTTCCTTTGCTATTAAGAAAACACTCTTCACCTTATCTAATCATCATCTTTCCCCAGTAATATTTAAAGCTAATAATTTAAAATTTCAATCAACTAAATTAAGCCCTGATATCTGTTTGTGCAAAAATACTGCATGCATTGAGTACAAACCCAGTACAGCTGGCTTAAACTTTCCAAATGTTTCTGAGGGTGACACATGACCAAGAACTGGGGCCAACTATCTCTCTCAGGCTGAGACAAGGAGGGGACAATAGACTGCCAGTCTAAAGAGAAAAGTGGATTGGCTGAGCAAGGAGGGAATATTTTTAAGATGCTTTTCAAAGTAAAATTATCCCCTCACTAATAAAATTACCACCCAGATGCTGACAAAGATTTCCTGTTTAAGATGTACCTCAGGAGCTGATAACTGCGCCTGTCCCTTCCAGTTTCCCCAGGAAACTAGAAAGAAAGGAAACCCTTTCTCCTTCTCCATAATACCATCAAAAATTTCCTCCTCCCAGTTATTGTAGACCCAGAGCCTTTTGCAGAGGGTAAAATGCAGGCTAGACCCTGTGCTGTTATGATATCCTTGAAGATTAGAAAATAACTGTGTCGATTGTGTAATCCATAAGCCATTTAACCTGCCTTGAGAACACATAGCTTCCCACTCATCAGAAAGGAGGGCATCTGTGTTAATTTGGAGCCTGATATTTCAACATATTTTTGTGAAACAAAGGCACACATAATCCACTACTGAAATTATTGCAATAGTAAGCACACATTTCCACTTCTAATAGCTCACTTTGCAAGCAAGACTTTGTATTCCTAGTACTCTGCCATCCTGGTTTGGCTGGTGCCTAATCCCTACCACAATACTTATTTTAGCTAATCATCATAGTTTTTCTTTAAATAAACCCACATTAACCAAAGTGGTAAGGGAATTAAGTACATTATTTCTTTTGTAGCCCAATATCTCCATCTTATGGTCATAGCATGTATAAGGACTGAGCTTCTCAGTATTCATTTTACCATGAATTGTAATGGAGACTATATAGAAGGCAAAATACAGTTTAGTATTATATCTGAAATAGGTGGGAATCTTTGTGGGTTTTTGTAAAACTTTTAGGATTTTTAAATGGAATGCTACAAATGAATCTTTTTCTTAGGGAAGGGCTAGTAGAAATTGCTGGTGATTAATACACTTTTCTACATCAACCTACACTTTTCTACATCTGTGTTGCACCTCACAAGAAGACAGAAGCTAAATGGACAATTCTATACATCTATAGGTATTGTCTAGTGAACTGTAAATTCTCACCATTGTGCTTTAATTCCACAGAATTCCAAAGGGAGAATTAAGTCATGACATATTTGCAGTATGTTTTCATTAATGTCTGGAATCAAGGCCATAGGGGACCAGGCAAAATCAGGAACAGATACATTGCTAAATTTTCTTTAGTGAATATCTTAGTGGTGTCCTGGGTTTGCTGCTCATGATCTACACAGCCTGGAAAGACCCAACTGAGCAGACAGCAGAGGAGAGAGACCTGGAGGAAACAAGCTTGGCAGGAAACAGCTGCTGGTAGAGAGACGTGATAGACAACAGCACTGTTTACTGTCTCAGAAATGCTCTCCACCATGTATTTCCATGGTGATACGGCACACTGTGGCTCACTGAGACAAATTTTGTTTGTATGGGACTAGAATATCAGGTCCTATCTCCACCAGAAAGAAGGATATGAATATGCTGAGGCTTCAAGATCAGAAGACTAGCATACTAGCCAGTCTAGGGAATGTGCAGTACACATCAAACATACCTCCATTAATTGATAGTACACCTCTCCTGTCAAACAATATTCCATTAATGATGCAATTGATAATAACCTCTTCTGTCACACAATATTCCTGTTCTGTCTCTAAATGGCAGCACAATTTGATTTTCTGGAGAGAAGGAAAAATCCCCAGTGATATTGGGCCCAGCTAGCCTCAAAACATCAACTGTTTTATTTTCCCATCTACGCCAGTCTCAGCACAGAACAGGTCAGAGAATGTGCAAACAAATTATCCTTTCAGGAATGTCAAAGAAAACCTAGTTCTGCCTCAAAGGTTTACTCTAATCAGAGAACCAGGCAAGAAGAAAACACTGTTTTGCTTACTTTGTCCACTTTGGGCTGCTGCCTCTTCATGTAATTCTGAACAGCAGAACCTGCTAACCACACAGTATCTTTTCCCAAGACCAAACATTTATTCACACACTAGAGAAATTAAGTCAAAAGTTTGTATTTATCAATACCACCTGGCAAAATCTACAACAACAGCATATTTTGATGTGGGAAAACTAATAATTTTGATGTATGAATTAAGTACTTTCTGTCAGTCTTAATACAGTCTAATGAAAATGGCAAATAAACAGTAGACCATACAGCTTGTCTACCCACCAGAGCTCTTCTGTTTAGTCAAGTGAAAGTCTGTCACCAAGTATGTTGCCAGGACTGTTTCTAATAATTTAGGATGTATGTGATGTTCCCATACTATTCAGCAGTTTTGTTTTGAAATAAGGTCTAAATTTTTTTCCAAGGTTAATTTTAATCCAAGCACCATTGTGAAGGGAGCACTGAGGGAAATTGTATCATAAGGAAGCACACAGATTCCTACTGTCATACAGTGCCTGTGTGGGCCCAGGAATAGGAAACACTCTGTAAGTGGGATGTAATACATGTGCTTGTTTATTTAAAATATCACCTGACTACTGAAAATCTGCTCCGTATGAATTACATTGAATTTAATCAATCCCAATCCCATGTAAGCAGGAGAGACTCCAGAATGGTTGGGTTCCATGATGCATGCCGTGAGGTATGCATGAAGGACCACTTCCAAAAGATGGAAGCAGCATATACCTGTTTTCAGCAATGCAGACTTTTCCTTAAAATGAAAGCTGTCTACCTGGGCTTTATAAAAAGAATGATGGCAAAATAAAGGAATGGAAAGCCATTACTTCATACTTTTCCTTGTCCTGTATCTTTCAATTAAAATTGAATCCCAGAAATCTTAATTTAGTCCAATATTTACAAGAAAACCTGTTTTGGATTTGTTGGCTAGAGCAAGGTCATGGCAGGTGCCAGAATTCACATCTTTCCCAGCTCTCTGCAGAGCAACTTGGGTTCCCACTACTTTGAATGCCAGTGCAGGACCATGCTGGTAGTCCAGCATGACAGCCCAGATGGGACCTTCTCACTCAAGTCTCTATTCTTCATGTGTCTGTGGCTGACAATAAATTTAAATGATCTGTGAGTTATTTCTGGTTATGGGGCCTAGAGTGACTCACACCATATCTAAATCTGCGCTTGACACCAGTTGGGAATAAAGCTGAACCATTGCAAGGCTCATTCTTGAATGAAAATGAAATAAGAGACTCAAATAGCAAGAAAGAAAGATGGATCTAAAAGAAGTATGAGGGGAGGAGAGTTGCCATTACAGGTGATCCTTAATTGTAACGCTGTTAAGTTATAACATGGTGCTAAGTTCCAAAATCACTCGCCTCCTTGTGTAATCCACACATACACATCACATAATAGCTGCTGCTAAAAAAAAAAAAAAAATTAAGTTTTTTTTCCTAGTATATCAAGTTGCTGAAAGTAGTCAGTGGCCATTTACCACTTCCAGAAAAGTTGAAACATTAACTCTCTTTTGTTTAAGCTACAATGTTTTGAAGCAAGACGCCAAACAACTTTCTTTTACTGCATCAGTAAAAACAGACAACTGATCTTCCTAAGAGGCGATGAGGATCATCATCCTTTTCCCAATTTAAATCTGATTTTGTCAGTTTGATATAGAGAAGTCTCATATGGATCCCATAGCACACAGTCTGGCATTCTCCCTGCAAGGTCAGGAAAGGCTTGCAAAGGGTGAATAATACAGGCACGCTTCTCTGCAAGACAAACCCCAGGGGAGTGAGCCTGAGGCTTGCAGTGGGATAATGCCTACCTTGAATACTGAACTTTTCCTTCTGAAACAAGAAAAGCTGCCCACTGAGTTTCTGATCTGAAGGGCCCTTAAATAAAGGTATCTTCTGGTTTCTTGTAGTTTATTATTCTTGGCCTGAATATGGCATTTTCACAAAAATGCTCATGAGTGCCACCTTCATAACCTGAAGGAGATTAAGACTGTTGTTTCCCAGGAACAGCAGGCTATAAAATATCTCATATGTGAATGCTGTAGCTACTAGTACTTGCAGTGTCCTAGTTAAGTCCTTTTCTGGCTCATAAATAGATAAAACTTCAGCCTATGAGTCCTTATTACACTTACCATTATCTGTTTACACTGCCAGAACAGTACTGTCATGGCAGATGTATCCTCCACAGTAAAACTGGGTGTGACACCAGCTATTTGTCCGTCAGATTTTACAGTGAAGCTATCTCATGAACAAAAAAAAAAAAAAAAAACAGCAACAAAAAAAAGAGATTATATGTATTTTCATATGGAATAAACATCCCAGCACCAGTTCCAGTGTCAGTGGCTGCAGCATTCTGGCAGGTGCTGCTTTGCTCGGAAGAGTCAAAATGATTTTGAGTGCTGTTTGCTATTTCAGACTTTTAACCTGACATAACTCCAAACTTCCTGAGCATTTCTTTGGTGATATTCACCTTTGTCTTGCAATGCTAAAAAAAAAAGGAAAAAAAAAATAATATAGAAGAATCTCTTTTAAAGTAAGTATGTAACAAGATTTCAAACTCTCACAAACTCTTGATGTTTTAGAGTACAGTTTCTGGTCTACTGTATAAATAAGGGGTCTGGGGAAAGTACAATAGATTTATTGAGATGTTTCTTTTGAAGAGGTAAAGAGTAAAACATATTAATGGAATGAGATAAAAACTGCACCTTCAACTCACAGTACATTTTAGAGGATACTATGTGTGCAACATACTTAGAGAAAATGTGAAGGATACAAACCAAAAGTAAATCTAAGGAGTGTGTGCACGGAGCAGAGTGCACCGGAGCCGTGAGTGTGAGAAAGCATTGCTTTGACAACTGATGAAGCAGCGTTAACACAAAAGCCTTTTCTCGAGGAAATGCAACAACATCAAATAACTGAAGGGCGGGGGCCAAGGCCACACAATGGATCCCCACAGGTGTGCAGCTCAGAGTTTACAGGTTTCTCAGCCGCCCTCATTTACAATGCGGGCCAAGGGGCACTTCCAAAGGCAGGTTTTGCTGAGCGCTGTTGTATGTCTGGAGCTGAATCTGGTCAGCTTTTCACATGACAGCTGCTTCTGAAATCCCAGCATTACACTGGTCCCAGGGCAGAAGGGACCTGTGGTGGCTCCAAGCATTGCTGAGGCCAGTCTTCCAGCACAAGTGGGCTGCCTGAGCAGTCACAACACTTACATATGCACAGGGCACTGGGTCCAGTGAGGAGCTGCCTTTCTGAAGGGGCCCTGGGAGCAGCAGGAACAAGGAGCTGAAGAACTGGTTCCATAAGTCCTTGTCTTGCCTTCACCCTTGGCAGGTAAATGGGCCTCTTCGCCCTGTCGCATGAGTAAATCACCTTGCATTCCCCTGGCTAACTCAGCTGGAAGTGAGCTGCTGGCAGGGCACAGTCTTCTCTTTCTACTCCCACTGTCTCCACCCCCAGGCTCGCTTTCCCAAGGATGATTGACTCGTGGGCTGGAAAGTGGGCAAAAAGGCAGAGTCCTTGACACTGGGAGACTTACAGCAAGCAAGCAGTAAAGAAACACAAATAACTCAGGAGGAATACAAAAGATTATTTTCAGGAATATCATTAAATGTGGATTCTGAGGTTCTTTAATAGGATCTAAAGCAACCAGTATTCCATTTCCATGCACCTCATGTGTGTTTTGCATTAAGCATTAATCACGATCACTGAATATTTAGGTACAAAGAATTCATGTGTTTTCTGACACACATGTTGATGTTGGATGTATAGTTAAGATATTCTAAAGATTAAGTGCTCCCGTTAGTGTTAGCAATTTAGAAGGCACATAGCTATTTCCTCTCGTCTAAATATGTGATGATGCAACAGCCAAAATAAATACCCCCAAACACAGTCAGGTTGAAGTGCCCATAATATCAATGAGAGACAGCTCTTATATTAGTAAAATACTGTTTATAAGGGTTTGGCTGGATTAGAGAGAAGAAAAAAATGTAAGAGTGGATCCAATATACACTCATAAACCATTGCATAGGAAAAGGGATAACCGCAATTTAATTTGAAGAATTTTGCAGAGAGGTGTCTGTAAATTAAAATTACTAAATACAAGCAACATATTTACACTCATACAAATAAATTTATTCAAAAAAAGCATTATTATAACTGAGTTATTAGAGCTAATTATATTTATAAAACTCTGAAACTTTGTCAGCTGCCTTTAGAGAAACACAATACTAAGCAAAAATCTAAAGTGATGCCTTGGCCCAAAGACACATTCCCTAACTTGGGCCATCTGGGGCTTCCTCTGTGTGAGGGAAATGCTTGCTCTGCACAGGACCTCTGTGGTGGAAAGAATTCACACCCTTTAAATTTTTCTGCTACAGAGCATGACTGGCATGTTTGGAAGAGAAGTAGAGAGCATGGGAAGAGATTATGGCACCTGGGGTAGTGGTGGCCCATGTGGTACGAAACCTCAGTAAACCAGTTGCATGCACCCTTCTCCATGCAGGACCAGGAAATTAGGGAAGCACAGAAGCCATCAAATCATTTTTCCTCCCTTGCTTCTCACTGTTTTAAGCGATGTCTATGGCACAGGTGAAAATCAGCACCACAGAGCTCGGTGGCACAAAGCAAGAAGGGTAACAGTGGTTATACCAAGTGTGAAAACAGTGTTTGTTATGGTTTTGTATTGGCTTCATCCTGTCAAAAAATGTAGAACTGCTCCTTGCCAGCCCCAATGAGCACCTTTCAAATAGTTGCATTTTATAAAATAGGAGGGCTTTCAAGAAGTGATTTGAAGAAGGAAATGGAGGGCACTGACACACATTAATCAGGAGGCAGCATGGAAAGAGGCCCTGAGGCAGGACTGGGAAAGCAGAACAAAAGGAACAGTCATGGCAGATCACCAAGGGCAGGAAAGAACACAGCAGAAATAAAAGCAGTATTTTCAGTAAGGTAAGAAATGCAAAGGGTTTAAGGAGTTCAGCCACCTCTGGAGGGGAAAGAAGAGATGAAGACAGCATAGAGATGAAGAGCCAAAGAGACAGGGAATGAATGGTATGAGGTGGTGGGCTTGCTGGAGGGATTTGGAATGGGCCAGGGGACTGTAAGCAAAATGGGGTCAGCCATAGACTTGGATGTGATAACTGGAGGCAGAAATTACCAGAGAAATTATTCATGGGTTGGCAGAGGGAACAGTGGAAGACTATTCCTGTTGGAGCACTCGGGAAAGAAAGCAATCACCATTTAAAGCAGTCCAGGACAAAGTGAAAAGAGAAAACTCCCACTGAATGATGTCACTTAGCCTTTAAGAGAAGGAAGGAAGAAAACAGGAATGTCAGGGTAAGAAGGGCTCAAATCAAGTACAGAACGGGGCTAAGGGTAAAAAAGATACACATATACATGGAAACAGTCTTAGAAAAGAGAAAGGCCTTTAGAATGTCAGGAATAGAGCTACTGGAAAAGGCTTATGGGACCTGTGAGATTCTTGTCTCCCCTCTGCCACATAGATGCAGCCCACATCCTTAGCTGCATGGGCATGGGGCCAATGAATGGCTGCACACACACTCCCTTCCCAGCCCACCCTCTGTAAGGGGTGTCTGCATCCAGCATTACTGGGGACCCGAGCTGTGCAGGGGCTCTGTGTCCCAAATGCCCACCAAGGTTACCCAAGGAAGCCACTAACCATGGGGAAAACAAAATACAGCAAAACTGATCCCAGCACAGCCCCTCAGTTGGCTGGTAAATCTAGGCCATGTCTTCAGGTCATATTAGCTGGCATTGGTCCACAGGTACCACTGGAAATGCTTTGACTTTCAGCAGTGCTGAGCAGCTGACCCTGTGTTCCCATCATTTGCAGGGAAGAGTTTCTGTATCTCTTTTTTATGAGCAGAGTCTGAGCTCAGATCCTTCACTGAGAAGCAAACTGAGCACTGTGCTAACGAAAGAACCCACTCACCAGTAATTCAGAAATATGAAATTCCTTTTATTTTCTTTTAAAGTATTTAAAATAATTACTGGACACAAGACACTTCAAAACCTGCTTTATCTCCCTCCATCACTGCATTGCATTTCTCCTCCCAGACAGTGATGAGGTCCCAACAGTAACAGTGCTTCATTTTTCTTTTTTTTTTTTTTTTTCTGATTTCAAGACTTACTACTTATTTCAGAAGTAACTTTTTTTGGCATCCTCCTATAGTCAGGTCATTAAACCTGTTTACACTTTGTTTTAAAACATTTCCCTATCTTAAATGAGCAAGATAAATAGCTCTGTTGTACAATTTCTTCAATTTACAGTGGTTTTGTGTCACTTTGTATCAGTGGAAACACAGATACGCTCTTTCTTTAGGAATTTGGAAACTAAATAGTTGGTGCACATCTGTTTAAATTTAATTTGAACCTATAAGCTCCAAACTGAAAGTAAAAAGGGGGGCGGGAACTGGTGTTTTTAAAAGAAAGTAGGACAGCAAAGTTCTCTTTTATTTCTTATTCTCCTATGTAATTATTAATTCCCCCAGACTTTTATGAAAGTCTGTCTGGAATCTGTTACTTTCATTCCACTCTTTCAGTTCCTTTTATCTCCTTCTCTACAGCTCCTTAGAGCTCTGTTACACCATTTATTCTTTTCCCACTGCGTATTACATTAATCCCCCCATCCAATGAAGACTCATAAAGTGTAATTCCCTCCTTCTAAAAAATAGTGTTGAATTTTAAAAGTCAAAATCCTGTCTAGTTAACAACAAAGTTTGTTTCCAAAGTGATGACTAAGAAACAGTCCAATAACATTGCAGTCAGCTCCTGCAGCTCCAGCAGTGACTGGGAGCTCCACAGGGCTTGGGAGCAATGGGAAGACAAGAAGGTCACTCAAATCCTTGTAAAAGCCACCTACACAACCAGAAGGAACACAATTATGGACACAGGCTCTTGGGAGAAAGTGTGAAAAACAGGTGCCTGAAAATAGGGGAAGGCTGAATCCCCATCCCTCACCAGGAGAAGAGACCAGGCATGCAGCAAGGCATTTTCTTCCACTTGGAACAGCAGCAGATCAAAGCCTAGCTGCTGTGCTCACAGCAGATATTTGCCCCAACTCCTTCTCCCTCACTAAGGATAAATAAGCAACCTGAGAAGTGATTAGAACACTTATCAGCAATCAAAAGTACCCCTGAAACCCATGAGCTGAAACAACCCCGGGCCTTTTCTAGTATGGGATGTTCCAGCTGGATTCCCAAGTTCAGGCTGTGCAGCTTTGTGCGAATAAGAACAACTAAGCCTCAGACAGCCTGAATAACCTCCTATAGAAATGAACACCCTACTCCCCTGTGGGGACAGAATGAACAAAGCTTTCATGACCCTTTCTAACAAAACCAGCCTCTGACTCAGTTTTTGGCAGATGAGGGAGAAAGGAGGGATCCTTCTCAGTGGGAGGGCTCTGTCGAGAGAACATCAGAAGGACCCACCAGATGGACTCTTGGACTACATCTAAAGCTTTCTCACATTTCTTTTCCTTCCTCCCCGCCCTCCTTCCCCTCACACACACACACACACACACACACTCAGTTTACCTCTTCCCTAGTCATCTACAAAGTGGCTGTTCAAAGTGCCGGGGACAGTGATGGACGCCCACACGTGCACACAGGAGCACAGCGGCTGACACGCTGCACGTGCCGGCTGCTGCAGGAAAGGTCCTTGGAGACCGGCGGGTGCAGCAGGCACCAGACACATCTTCCTCCTCCTCCAGTCCAGACCCACACTGCCCATTAATCCCTTTGGACCAGGCTGGCCCGGGTGCCCTTCAGCCAAGCCTCCTCCAAAGGCTTTTCAGGCACAGCCTGGGTGGAATGGGGCCTTTCACAAATGTGCTCCTTCTAGTAGGCAAGACATCACATGGGCAAGGCACAGAGCGTGCTGCTCCTACAGACCCTCCAATGCCTCCATTTTAATGCAGTGAAAACGGCAAAGGGGAAGGAGAAAGGAGGAGTGGGAGCACAGCTCTGTGCTGATTGCAGTGGGATTTGGAGCTGATTCAATGAGAAAAATTACTCCCGGATCTTAAATTGTTATGGTTTTCTCTTTGATTGAACATTGGTACTCCTTTAAGCTTTTAAAGGAACAAACCTGATTACAATATGCATTTGATAAGTGAGTATTTCTGGTTCTTTTCCATGTAATTTACCTTGTTAATCTTTATTCTCTCTCAAAACAAACAATGGTTTGACTCTTCCTCATATTGAGGGCATTAGTTTGCTAACAGGCTGAAAAGCATCAGTTCACCATTTTGAGCAGACCTATTTTCTTCAAGTTCTTGGCAAGAGAAACCCCTTTGCTTTAGAAGACAGTGAAGTGTCCTGTCTTGTCTTGTTATTCCACTGAGAACAAATCATTCTTTTATGTATGCTTTGATGTTGAAATAAAAGGGGTTTTAAATACCATTTCACTGTACTGGTTATAAAAATGTTGTAATTTCCTTGTTATTTGTCTTATTGGAAGTAAGTCAGCGACAAAAGCACAAATACCATATACACAGAAACTTCCTAAATACCCCTTTTATCCACAGTGCTGTGTTTTATTGAAAGGCTCCAAACCTATTGTCTGTGAATGAAACTCCTTTGTTATCGTCTACTTGTTGTTATTCTCGCTCCAAGCCTGAGTATGGGCATACACATTAACCTGGTCACTGCAATAAATCACACCCTCACTTAGGCACAAATTTGACAGCAGAGGTTGAATGTGGTGTGGATCGCGTGTTTCCAGTCATGTTTTGCACTAGGGGCTGTACAAGGCTCCTGTATTTGGCCTTGCCAACACTAATAGTCCTAGAAAGCACCTTGGTTCACAGATACTAACGTCCTGTTTGACTCCAGTGGCACTTGCACAGCAGAGGTCAGTGGACACATGTGTGAACATTTACAAGTCATGCATTAAATCCCACTTGGATGAAACTGGCGCACAGCATAAATTCAGCCCACCACAGATGTCTTAAGTCATGAGTGCAGTTCATGCCAAGAAAACTGAAGGCTATTAAAAACACCTTTTATGCAAAATTCAAAACACTGAGCCTTACAATTTTACAATTCACTTGCACTCCTGCAACTGCACTGACTCCTACCAGGCTTCTTCCCACTTAGCCCAGGAGAAGCAAGAGAGGTGTCAGACCTTTGTGTTTATCTTCATTGCAGGGTTGTACAGAGATGTGTTCAGACCCAGAGCAAAAGTAAGCACGTTGCTCTCTTACCTCTGTGACACTGTTCTCAGAATGTGTTAGCACTTCCACTGCCAAAAGCCAGCATGACTCCCCACTGAGACATAAAGTGCATGACATTATGCAAAGGAAGGTAATCAGACTGCTAATTCTTATATAGGTCTTAATGAAAGGCAACAAAAAAAATCAGTGTCAGGAAGAACAATAGCCACAAAAGGAAGAGGAAGATACAACTTTTATTAACTTTTGGTCACAATCACACAGAGTTCCTCTTCTATACTCTGCTGCTATTCATAGCAAGTGGGGTAACTCCACAGACATTCATGAAACACCACAATATAATTGTACTGTTGACAGTACAAGTCAGTAAATCTTGGACAAGTTACATGGTGAAATCTCAAATAAATTGTGGTTAAGGATGTGTATTGGTCATGCACTTAAAACAGTCATTGAGAAACAATGACTACCTTAAAACACAGAAACAGGTCTGCACATGCTGCTGCAAGACTAAACTATGAGAAATTCAAATAATTCTTTTGCTTTGTTTTATAGCAAAGCTTGTGTCAGAATCACCATGGAATTCCATGTGATTGGAGTGAACTGAAATGATCTATCTCACATTCAGCTCCATAGAGGGGAGAGGAAGGTAAGGCTGTAAGAAGCTAAAGACGAGGAGTGGAGAAGGTAGTGTGACAGGTTAAAAATATCTCAGAATGCTTTGTTTAACCTTTGGAAACCACCCACTGAAAAGAAAACTTATAGTCAGTTATGCAGTCTGGGCTATAGGGGGCTGTCAAGAAACATACAGAATCGGCCAGGGTAGACAGTTTTAATCAAATCTGCATTTGTGATCAGTGAATCAAGGAGGAAAGACATTTTATTTTTGGATTTTCAAATACTTCTCGATGAAAGACCAAATAATAAAAGTTTAGCTATATAACAAGTTACTGTATTTTATGGGTCTTTAAAATATACTTCATTACATTTAACTTGTAACATAAGCCTGGTTTGGGTATTAAGAGTACAATGCTGCACAGCCAATTTTAAACACAAGAACCTGAAATACAAAGTCCAATGAATTTTAAATCAACAACAATGTTTTATTGTCAGGGACCAGGTTTAATAGGTGTCTTTGGTATTCAGTATCCCAATACCTACACATCACTTGGCTTCCCTGAGAAGCTGGGCTGCATCTGAGGCATGTAGAGACTTCCAAGCTTGTGGTAGAGCACAAAGTCCTACATGTCCAAGTGCTTTAGCTCACTGGACAATACTGTCTCTTCTAGCTCATACAGTTCTTCTCTCCTTTGGGAGGCATCTTCTAATCTGAGAGCAGCAACAATTTGCCTGGTCTCTACCCAGTCTGCGCTGACTTTGCCTCAGTCTTCCCCTCTGCTTTCTTCATTTCCTGCCTGCAAAAGAGAACACCAGACTCTTACAGGCAGCTACCATCATACCACTCAAAAGGTGGAAATTTGGAACTGGTAATATGTTAGTGCCTGCTAAGCTGCAGTATGGGATGGAGCAGGGGAAGCTTGTCTCCATTACGGTCCTTTCTCTTCTGCTGATATTTATCTCAGTTGCCTGACTCTTGGGGGCCAACAATGGAGCCAGAGAGGGATGTTTTTCAAAAACATGTAGTGGCGTGACAAAGGGCAATTGCTCTAAAATGACAGAGGATGGACTTAGAATAGATGATGGGAAAAAATTCTTTACTGTGGAGGTGGTGAAACACCCCCAGGAACAGGCTGCCCAGAAAATCTGTAGATGCGCCCATCTGTGGAAATGCGCAAAGCCTGTTTGGAGGTGGCTTTGAGCAATCTAGTCTAGTGGAAGTTGTCTCTGCACATGGCAAGGGGGTTGGAATGGGATGATCTTTAAGGTCCCATTCTATGATCCTTTATATATCAAGTCACTTATCTTATACATAGCATTAATACATAGATTAATGTTCATTTAGAGTGCTTGAGGTATCTTCTGATACCTCTGCAGGTACCACTAGCTTCTTCCAGATCTTCTATGGGCTTCCAGGTTGGGAAAAGCAGGACAAGATCTGCAGGGAACATGAACTGATGTAGCTTCCAGTAAAGTGAGGATCAGGCCCAGAAATGCAGTGCATTTCCTCTGGAAAGGAAAGCCCCCCACCTCTTTCACTATAAATACAGCAGACTTGTGTGCTTTGTTTTGAGCCCAGTTTCCTAAGGAAACAAGGTCTATGCAGTCATGCTGTGTCTGTCTGTTTCTGTTCCCCACTCCTGACTCTGATTAGTTGTCTTGACCAGATTTGACACTGGGAGCCACAGTCTCCAGTACTTCAAGATTTTTTGTACCTTGGTGAGCAAGAGGAGAAAGGTGTTTATTGTTCTTTATGTCTCCCCTAAGGGAAAAGCTTTATCTTATGCTTTTTGTGAGACAGAATCCAGAAGGGAAGAGACCTTGTGAGACAGGTTAGCAGGAAACCAGGTTGTGTTAGTTCCTCTGCTCCAGGAACTACTTGTTTAGTTTACAATCACCACAGGAAGTATCCAACATGACAGATACCATGCAGGCAGTGCCCCAAAATACCTTTTTGAAGCTGGACATTTCAGTTTTCAAAAGTAACAGATCTTTTTTGAGATCTGAGAGGGCACTCTGTTAGCCTTTGAAGTCTGAAGAACATCTGATGTTTCCCTGTGAACCAACTCTCCATCTTTGTGATGTTTTTATCTTCTTGGGACAAGAAGTTTTGGGGTGCACTGGAGGACCTCTGTTGCCCAGATCCCCCCTGCCCACATAAACCAGGTCATACAGACGTTTGCCTCTCTGCAGATGCAGTGGATGGTAGGGGTCCAGTCATGGTAGCAATTTGTATTCACCTGCTCATGTGCATTCAGCACAAATTAGAGGAAAATGACACTTTAAGGATCCAGTAAGAGAGCATTTTATAGCCAGTCTGCATAGAGTGAAAAATGCAGCAAGTCTACTCTCAAGAGAGCCTTATTTGTTTTACAGCCCTCTATTAATCACAGAGAGTATTGTCCTGTGAGGGATATGCATAAAATCATCGCTATTTTTTTGTGGTATAATGATGCTGCTTTACCTACTGCCTCTGCAGCTATACATAACAAGCACAAAATCTGTGCTTTAAGAATGAAACATATATTAACAAGGAAAAAAAACCAACCTATAATTACATTACAGGTTCCATACAGGATCATATCTCATCTACTTTGCTTAACAAACATATCACGTAGACGTATCTATCTTAAGATAGACACAATTATTCATTGCAAAAAGGACAGCTATTTTTATGTAAAGCAAAAACTAATGAAGTAAGAAAATGTATTGAGTGATTTTTGGCTCCAAATTTTTGGATTGTGAGTATGGTATTTACATGGCAGCTGCTCTGCTGGATACTGCCTCACTGATGGCTTGTGGCATTGATTTATTGACATTCCCAAACTAGAAATTAAGGTAGCCTCAGGGGAGGATATCAACTGACCTGTAAATTGGAACATGTGTTTTGGGTTCTTTTGTTGTGCCTTTTTTTTTTTTTTTTTAAACAGGACTTCTGCCACTGACTGCAACTTTTTCCATATAACACAAAAAAATTCTTCCACATCCCAGATATATTCAGACCATAACAATAAATTGGGACAATGGCCTCATGTTGACTTTTGTCAGTGGAAGATCTGGTCCCTGTGGTTGATTTTTTTTTCCCTATACTGCATTAGAAAGAAGAGCTACCTTTTCTTTTTCAACAACTTTTTCTGAAGTCAAGATTAATCTCAAGTAACAAAATGTGAGGTCAGTGAATACTGAATTCTAGCCAGAGTATTAGCAAGTTGGTGAAAGAGCATTCTCACAGAGCTGTCTGCCACATCTGCTGATGTTCCACAACAGAAGAGACTCCCCAAAGTCCCTGTCTTGAATTACCCCTACACCAGGTTTCTACCAGTCTGTCAAATTTTATCTGAGTCATTTACCCGCCCACTCTGACAGGAGCGTGGGAGCAGTGAACAAAGGGCAGGCATCCACTGGGAATGCAGCCAGAGTGAAGACTGACAGGCCATGCTGGGCCCAGATGATTTGATACTCTGTTTTCGTAACCGGATTGTGAGGCAAGGATGCTGCCTGTCTTTACACTGGCAGAATTCATCCCATGATGGGGCTTGATACTGTAGGGAAAGAAAATTGATGACATTATGATGATAATTCTGTCATCCAGGCTACTAATAAAGCATCTGCTAGGCATTTTTGAGGTAGAAATGGTATATCTGGTGCAGTAGAAACCTAAAGCCAGGAGAAAGTTCAAGGGAACGGTTCACATTTAGGATAGTTACCAGTGGATGTCAGTGCCTGGACGCTAAAATCCAGACACAATTAAGCCACTGTCCATGGCAGATAGCACAGGCACTTCATGGTGTGAGCAGCTCTGATCCAAGCATGGTTTGGCAGGTTCCCTGTGAATCCCTTCCAGGCTCCACACCTCCTCCTGCATGGTCAGATATCAGTGCTGGTGACTGATAGTGCCCTTGCAGCGTCACACCTGTGCCTGCACTGCAGCTTTTGGCTTGTGTGTGGTGCTGGCAGCTCATCAACAACACAGTGCTTGGGATATAGCTGAGAAGGACACATGTTCAGTGGCAAAACACAATGTCACAGCAGCCATTATCCCAGGGAAGGCCTTCACAGTACCTTCACCCCAGTTTTTATCCTTGCCTCTGGCCTCATCATCTGGGTCACTTCCTGTGTGCTCATACCAACAGGACAACATAAGAAAACCACCTTTCAGTTTCATTTTTCCTTTCTAATGAAAAGGCAAAACAAATCCTAGCCACCATATTTTCCTTACAATTTTTGCACTAAACCATGTGCACACATTACCATGCTGCCTGACTATTCTCAATCGTCAATCTGATTTTCCATCTCTGTCACACAGAGCTGTATTAGCAAGCACTGTTTTACAGAAGGACCAAGTTCCAGTGTTGGTTTACCATTTTTGGGCTGGTGGATGTGCTACTTGTTCCTCATCCCTCTTCAGTCCTGCAAGATCTGAAACAAAGTGTTTTCCTCTCTGAGGCCTTTGCATTAATCGCAGTGCAGCACAGGGGGAATGTGAATTGCTCCAAGCAATTGCCTGACATGTTGTGGAGTCCTTATGGTAAATACCTCATTGGCCTTGAGTTTTTCTTCCTATTGTAGGTTTACTCTGTCTCTGTAACAAGGAAATTGCAATAGCTTTAATGTGCAAAACCATATTCAGTCAATTAAACAGCTTCTTATACCTTTGGTTTTATGGATGTGTACAGCTGTACTCATAACAGGTATTTTTTACTTCCCCGGATGTGGACTCATCTGAAAAGCATCTGTTTGAACAAGCACTGGAAACTAAAGTTTTTGTTTGCTCAGTAAATTCTGAATACATTTGCATTGAAACTAGAGCAGGAGGAAAACAGTGGCCTTGATCTCTTCCTTACCACCAAGACCAGAAGGTGAAGGAAATTGGCAGCCTGTCCCTAGATCTCCACCTCCAACATCAGACAGAAGAAAACAATTGTCTTCCTTGGAGACCTCACAAAGAATAAAGCTGTAACTAAGTAGAATTCCCATGCCAGTGGCTTTGGGAACTACTATGTTGTTATTGTTACAGCAAAGTCTTCATTGATGCTGAAGGAGTTTCATGTGAAGAATGGAAAAGACTCTGAAACAGAAGCTGAGATAACAGCAGGACCACAGTTCCTATGTTGCTTCCACCGCTGCATCTCCAGGACCTGGTGGTTCAACCAATGCCTTTTCCAGCCTGATGACACCAGCCAGCTCTTCCTTGCTGTTTGCTCTCGGTTTTCTTCAGTCACTATGGCTGAGAGCCTCCAAGGCTGGGCATGGGAGAGTGCTCATGGCTTGAGTTATTGACATCAGGGTGGGAAGAAAAGCTCATGGTAAGAATCACATGCCAGCAGTTATTCAGTCATTATAGATCACTAAAAGGCAAAGAGAAAGTAAATTTCACAACTATTCAGATCTTCATATTTTAATAGCAGCAACTTTTTTATGCAAATAATGGTTGTGCTCAGAGAAAAGGCATAGGTCTAAATTTGGCATCCAAATGCAGAATTTCTGAATATCCAGAATAAGCTTGGCTCCCCATGGTTTACAGTTCTCAAAACCAGTCAGCAGGGCCCCTTGCAAAGACCTGCACCTTCTCCAGCTCTCCTTCAAGCCAGCCAGGTTTTGCCAACTCCAACCCAAGGTGCTCTCAGCTTGCATGGATACTGCCTACCTCCCCTAAATGGGGTGTGAACAGACCCAGAGTACCTCACAGGAGGAGCAATTGTAACTTCTCCCTTGCAGACAAGAAACTGCAGAGATTTATTATAAGTTGATGTATGTGGAAGTATTGGCATCACAATGATGGCCTTGCTGCTGAGATGGAGGGCAAAATACTGTGAAGGGATGTGAGGGCAAATGCCCTAATTAAAATATTCACAATTTGTTGGTCTACAATGAAGGCCTTTTATTGGTTTAGAGCATCAGCAGGAGTCAAGAGACTGAAGCTCTACCCATGATTTGCTGTGTAAAACTTACAAACGTTTACCTTCTCCAACACTCGGTTTGGATACTTAGAAAAGAAAGAATTAAGAGCAGTAGGAGACACAATACATTAATGCTTGTAAAGTTCCATCAGATATTGGCTCTGCAGTAAATTAAAATATAAATTTTAATGATCTCTTAGTTATTGTGAGTGAGATAGATGGAAGCAAGGCCTCCAGGTAACCTTAAGGTATTGTTTTCTTTTCATACTAACAATTTATTAACGTTCTTTCATTTTCATTTCCCAAACCCATTGTAATTTACTCTGAAACATTTCTGAGTATGCGCAGTCCTTTTTTCAAAGAAAGGTGTCCTCTCCCCAGAAGGCCCAGAAACGCTGGCATGTGATTAGAGGAGTAGGTTTTTAACAATTTATAAAACATTTTTCTACAGTTTTAAAGAGATTTCTCAGTCACCTCTGCTTAGAAATTTCTCCCCGCTTGAGCAGCGGAAGGTCCCTGGCTGCACCTCCCGGCACAAGTGTGGCAGGCGTGTGTTTATGTGCTCAGCCTTCGCTGCCGAGCAGAGGCTGCCAATTGTACTGAGCTGTACTTCATTAAGCAGCAGTTTTACGAGGTGGGCTGCAGCACACGGGGGACAGGCACGAGACCACCAGATTTATGACATTTCTGTGTCGGGCTGACAGCGTGACAGTATTCACACAACAAAAACCATATTACAAGAATGTTAAAGTCGCGAGAGAGCTCTGCCAAAAAAACACCCGGCAACCCAATGAGGTAGGATGTTCAGGGCTAGGCATAAAAAACCCAGCAGGGCAACATTCAGATGGCACACTTTCCTCTCTGCCTGTCTGTTGGGGTCTTTAATCCTTGTCTGTGGGTTGAAAAGCCTGGCTTTCAGGGCAGCTTTTAGGTACCGGGCTCAACCATGCACATTCTGCGCCAGCCATACTCTGACTTCTTGGAGCAACAGCCCAAGGAGGTTATGATTCTTTTAGTATCCACATGGACATCTATCAAATGGGAAAGGAAATATGGAATGCCTTCAAACATCTTTTTAAAAATTGCTTGTCTCTCTTGCCCATATCTCCCATCAAGGAATGGGTTCATGTTTGTCTCAGTGAGAACTACCATTTCAGAGGTATTTCCCAGAAAAAGCATGGAATTATTAAGAATAGTAGGAATGAAATTACTATAGTAGATGTGAACTGATAATGGAGTTTTTGTGTAGAGTCAAGCTTGAAAAGATCTGGATCACAGGGAAACTCAGCCAACACGCACACACACAGCACACACACACACACACACGCACACACACAGCACACACACACACACACACATATAAAACTTTTTAGGCCAATTACAGGGAGTGTTCTCTTTAGTCCAACATGAAATTCATCCTGCCAATTACAGGATAATGGTGTCACATGTATCTATCACTGATTCTTAGTCATGCAGAGGATAGCAGATATCTCAAGGACATTTCTCTACTGGGTCATTTTCAGGAAGAACTGATCAAGAATCCACTTGGAGAATGGATTGCATTAACCAGAGCAAGGAACCCTGTCCCAAAGTTAAATGTACAGTTAATTCATATTGCACTTTACCTTGACACCTTAAAGTAATCTGTAATATAGATTAACTCAAAATCTGATGGGCATCAAGTGTTGCAATGCTTAGTCCAGAGGCTGTGCACCCTCACAAGCCAGACGCATGCACACATAAACTTTTTCCTGCCTGAGGGCAATCTTCAGATACAAAAGTACCTGGACAGGATTTTGTGGGACCAAAGGGCACTTGGTCCTTGGCATTCTGGGGCAACCTTTACTATAACTGCTTTTCCACAGCAATGTCGACTGCATCGTGACAGAAGAGGGAAGCAAGAAACCCCCAAAGCAATCACTTCTACAAGGCAAATAGACATTTTGCATCTTTGTCTTGGTCTGAATTTGCTCTGTGCTATCAAAGTGAACTGAAACCACCTAAATAGGCCTTAGCTCCAGTCCCAAATTACAATAATGCTGTGGTGGGTACCTTTGCTTCAGCAGCCTGAGTATGATTATCTCATCCAAGAACTGTATAAGACTACTATAATTTAACAAGGAACCCCTTCACACAGATATTGTGATTTGATCTTGTTTGCTCTAATCAGGCTCAATGTTGTCCCAGGGCAATTTGGAAAAAGTCAGATTTGCACACCAGCACTCGGTTTCAGCGAACCAAATCCAGGACTCAGACAGCGAGTGTTACCATTCTGGCACCTCCTGCTAAACAAAACTAGCCCTCTTACCGGTCTTGCAAGATACCACCACTTTTTTTTCTTGTCTGTCCTCTCCTGACCTGGGATCTCTACAAGGCAAGTGGAGGAGCTCACACCTGTCACAGATACCTGCAGCACACCTGCCCCCCTCACAGCCATACCCAGCACGTCATCCCTGTGAGGTGCCACAAAATGTGCTCACCTGGGGAACCTCTGGGGGCCAATTAGATCCAGCAAAGCATGCTGCTAATGGGACTAGCTCACCTAATTTTGTTTCTTGAAACTCAGTGCACTCAGCTGTCTAAACCTACTCAAAGCCAGCTCAGGTGCCTGTGACAAGTCACTCTATCCAGGTGCAGCTCCGGAGCTCATCCAACAGGCAGCTGTTTCACACTGGGAACATCAGGCTCCCATCAGTGCCAGAACAGACCCATGGCAAGGAACAGTCCTGGAGCTGCTGCCTGCTGTGCCTGTGTCCAAAAGCAGCACCTCTGCCAGGGAGAAGGTCAGGGTGGTGCCAGGAAGTACTGTGGAGGAACAAGGGCTGCTAACATAGGTTGGAGTCACTGTGGATGATGTCTATATGCACCATATACTCCATTGCTCCCAACATTCATTCAGAGTTTCAGCAGAGCTTGAAACTGTGTTCTAGCTTGTGAAAAGGTTTCCAAAACCAGGACCATCTAGCAAAAGCTCACTACAAAAATTTTAGTAGAGATACAAATAAACACTTCATTGGTAGAATCTGGTCAAAGCACACAAGGGACAGAATTTCGCACACTGTGAACCACATGGACAGAAGAGGACTTTTGTAAGCTTTACAGCTGAAATCTACTGTTTGACCATTCAAACTACTTTTCCCCAACTACCAAAAGTGGCTTTGATCAAAAAAGTTTCCTTCCTGTATGAACAGGTCAGTAACTTTGGTTTCCTCCATATACTTCAGGATAAAATCTTCTTTTAAGAATTGGAAGGCCAATGTCCTGCCTTCAATATGATATTTTGGGATACATTTTGGAACTGACAGTGCAGATCTTGAACCTCTCAGTCTTTGGGCTTTTTATATTTGGAGTGTGAACCAGTCCCATCTACAGTGAAAGGAAGCCCAGCCATAAAGTTTGATGTAAATATGGAGTCATGGGTAGATCAAGCCAACCCAGCAGCATGATGAGCTTTTAGAGATAGATTTTAGTTGCTTCACATCACAAGTCTGAGAACTTTCAGATCAAAACCTTCCAAAGTATTTTAGCTACCTATCAGTGCCAATTCCCATACTACTTGTGTGAAGAAGGAATGTTTAGTGCTGCTCAGCCTTAAAAAAAAAAGGCTTGGGGGAAACCTCATCACTGAATATAAGTACCTGATAGCAGGGTACAAAGAGGATTGAGCCAGGATCTTCTCAGTGCAATCCAGTGATAGGACATGGGGTATTGAAACAGACTGAAACACTTGAGATTCCCTCTGAACTTTTGGAAACATTTTCTTAATGAGGGGTAGCAGACCATGGGAACGGTGAGTTTCTGATGTGTCCAGCCTTAGTGGTATTCAAAAGCCATCTGGACATGCTTCTGGACAACTGGCTCTAGGTGGTCCTGCATGAGCAGGTGGGCTGGGACCAGAGACCTCTAGAGGTCCCTTCCAACCTCAACCACTCTGATTCCATGAACAGTTATAGCCTGGAAAATTAAATTCACCTGAGGCATGAAATAGAGCAGGACTGGCTGCTCAGAGAATGAAGTGCTCAAAATAAACCCAGATAAACTCAAAACAGCCAAATCACTGCATAGACACAGGCATGGGAAAAACACATATCCACTGAGGGAAAAGCAGCAGCGCCATGAATGCCAATGAAAACTGAGCGTTGTTATGCAGAGGTTCGCCCCCACCACCACCCCAGCACCACCACACTCCCCTGGTGGATTCTGCTGGCCCAAAACGTGCGGATACAGCTCAAAAATCATCTATCCCCTCCCTGACAGGCAGCTTTGGAGCTCAGTGGCTGCAGGCAGAAAGCGCAGCACTAGAGGGCACCAGCAGGATGTGGCCGCTCCCGGCTGCTGGAGCTCACCAACCTGTTCCGCTGAGGATTAAGCACTTCTCTTTTTGCCTCTTTTATTTAAAACAAAAAAAAAAACCAAAAAAAAAACCAAAAAAAAAAAAAAAAAAAGGAAAAACAACAACAACAACAACAACAAAAACATTAAAGAGGTTTAACCCACTACCGGAAAGCCACACACACCTCTCTTCTGCACAGTCACGAGGAACCTACTATTAAGGAGAGAAGTTGGGTGCTATGACCCTGACAGAGTTTTTTGCAAGTCCTCACAGCTCTGCAGAGTGGCACAAAATACCCCAGGCACAGACATAAGGGAGATCTCAGACAGCCTGGGCAGCACGGCTTCCTTACAAACAGAAAAATTGCTTGTGTAGCAAAATTTGAAATGTGTTATATTCAGAACTTTATGTGAGGAAAGGCAATCAAGACAACAAAGGAAGATAAAAGATGGAATTCTGTTAGCCAGGCTCCCTGTTTCCTCCCTCTGCTCCTGGAGGATTATTCAGCATCTGCAGCAGGTGCTGCTCTGACAGCCTTGGGACCCAGGGCCATCACTCTGCACTGGCTGTTCCACCGTACCCACACACAGGCAGCAGGACTGACCACCCCAGAAAGTTCTGTGCCAGCACTCGGCTTCGCCACCAGCACCTCCTGAGCTGTCGCCTGCCTGAGGCAGCTGCTCACCATTCCATGTTCATCCCAGGGGGTCACCCCAGCCAGCACATCTGATCTGTCCTTGTCAGCCAACATGCAACCCCAGCCCAACCACCCTCACCAGGCTGCTTCCACTCCTCTGCAGGCATCACCTGCTCTCTCAGGTCTCCTCTTTCTCTGCACATATGCACTTCAGGGGTGTATCAGCACCAGGAATGCCCTCTCCCCCATCCCCACAGGAAGGCAGGAGAGCTGCACTGGCAGCCAGAGCTGTTCCCCACCTCCCTGTCACCTCCAGCCTCCACCTTTGGGGACCAGGAGTGGGTTTATGTGCTTGCTGCTAGGCCTGGGCTGAGCAGAGACTGCCAATTGTACTGCACTGTACTTAATTATGTAGTAGTTTTATGAGGTGGACTGCAGCACACAGGGGACCAACGTGAGACCACCAGATTTATTGCACTTTAACTTTGAGCTGACAGTATAACAGGCTCTAAGAGGTAAGTACTCAGTGCTTTACTCACTGATCTTTTGCCCTCTCCCTACATTTTTGTACAACATTTTGGAACCTGTCTGGGATGATGGGAAAGATCTGGAATAGTGAATGAAAGAAGAGAAAGGCAGGCAAAGAGACAGACATAGAAAGCCAAAATATAGGAGAGGGATGAAAAAGGAGGAGGAAAGGCAGCTTTTTGCACAAACCAGGTGCTTCAGGCCCTGAGCTACCATGATATTTTCTTTGTCATGAAATCACAAATCAGCCTTGTCAGCAACAGCAGTTCCCCTGGAGATGCTAATGGCTGCAGCCCTGTGGGACTCCCAGTTCAGTACCCATTTCTTAACAGCAACACTTATATTTTAACAAAATAACAAGAGGAAGATCTTTGGGGGTTTCAGCTGGGAGCAGCTCCCTGTCACTGCCATTCCAGGGAGAAGTGGCAGAAGGAGCTGCTTTTATAGGATATTTTCACTGACATCCTTTGACGACATGGACTAGACTTAGCCACATGTGCTCAGAGTTTGAGGAAAAGAAATACTGCTTGGTTGGCTATATGCACCAGGAGAATGGAAAAACCATCACACCTTTTTTTTTTTTTCTTTTTTTTTTTCTTTTTTTTTAATCTGCACTTGTTCAGTATTTAAAGTATTGCTTTGAATCTATACAGATTTTCAGTTATTGGACCACTTGGATTTTTAAACCTCACTGACTCTCAGCCAGACTGCCTCCGTCTGCATTGAAAGGAGCCATTCTTCTTCCTCTTCTTTTTTTTTTTTTTCCCTTTCCTTCAGTGAAACTGGAGCCTTTCCCTTCCCGTAACTTTCAGCTGGCTGAGCCATTCCTAGATCTCTGCATTTTTCACTTTCCAGCCTGACCTCCAGGACTTCGGGAGACGCGTAAGAGAAGTTATGTGACACATTGGCTGCAGTGAAAAGCTGTGCAGCTGAAGGGAAAATGCTACAGATGTCAAAATAAAATAAAACAAAGTTTTACATCTACAAGGAAAAAGCAGGGTGAAAATGTTCTGTGAGGAATGGTGCTAGCTACAAACTAGTGGAAAAGCACAGGAACAGAGCAAAGTTGTACTGTGTAAGAAATAAAGTGCATCTACCATTTTTCATTATACTTGCTTTGCCTAGAAGACCACTAGGAACTGTGTTTTACCTGGTTCAAATACAACTATAAAGAAATAATCACATTATTAGAAAATAATCTAATTGGGTTAAAATTGTATTTTTAAACTGGTTCAAATTAACAGATGTAAATTGTAGCAGACACTTTATAGGGAGCAACACATTTTGCTTGGAAAAGTTAATATATACCATTATTACAGTGGGGATAAAATTGTTAGACTGCTTAGAGGGCTTAAAAACAGTCCCAGAACATGCTCTCAAATATGAGATCACACAAACTATCAAAATTTTCATGGGTCTTAATGATTGAGAAAGTTTATTAAAATCCCTGGGGTATCTTATGATTTTGAGTACTAACTCATTGCAAAAATACTATCAAAAAAGGACAGTATCCAAAAAAGGATAGTTTATATATTGCTATGCAGAAGAGATTCACAAAAATTGTTTCTCAACCAAACATGGTGAATAAATTGTCTTGAGCCCTACATAGCTCAAATGTGGAAATTCACATTTTCTCTATCCTTTTCAAAGAGCAAATATTCTCAAATGCTGTTTCATCTAGAATAAAGAGAAATCTATCCATTGCACCAGCTTACTAAAAAGATAGATATAGTACTGGAATTCTTTTTAATGAAAAATAATTTTGAAACACTTCTCCAGTAAAACACCAGTACACCATCTTGTAATTTTAGTTCTGGAATTACCTGGGGAAGGACTATTACTGACCTTGTCATGAGAGCAAAAGAGTTATTTTGAGGTTACAGAGAACTGTTAGTCAATTATTGCCAGGATATTTATAATGTAATGTGTTTGGGCCTGGAGCTGCCTCTCACCATGTATTTATATAATTTGTAGCCCAAAAGAATCCTGACTTGTTTGGGGCACCTGGCTGCAATAGGAATATGAATGATGAATAGTAAAAATACACTAAATTCCTTGACAGGTGATCCTATGTCACTGTAAAGGTTTATGGGAAAGCTTTTAATACTCTGCTGCCTCATCTGATGTGATTTCCCCCCTCCACCCCAGATCTGCTAATATTGAAATTTAGGAAGGAAAAAGAAGGAAAAAAAAAAAAGAAATTTAAAATATTTACATTATTTCTACAAGAAGCTGGTAAACAAGATAGCCTTCAGTCTTTCCAGGGTTCTTATTTTATTCAATTTTGCACAGATCACAGTGGCAGACACAGTTTCAAAGAAAAAAAAATATAATACAGAGATGACTGTTAGAACTAAACAGAAAAACCACTTTTAACCAAAGTTCATTAACGAGATATTATTTAACTTATCATTATGCAACAGATGAGAAGGAGAATCTTTTAAATGGTGGTGAAAAAAGCTTTAAAGTTTCCATTTAGCACCTTCACATATGAAAAAGTTTGTGCTGCACCTTACTGCTAGACCCTTCTGTCAATAACACACATTAACATTGCTGGAGCACAGAGAAGTCCTGTTGGATCAGCTCTGCATACCAACCCACATACGTAGCACTCCATCCCGCCATGGCTGGGAGATTTTACCTATCCATCAGTGGCTAGGAAATGTGAGATAAGCGGACAAAGGAAAACGCCAAGGCACGGTTAGGTAATCTCTTTCCTTTACGAAATGGTTTCTCATACTGGGAAGATGAATGGCACTCCAAAAACCACGTGCCCTCTCCTGTCAGTAGTAAAATTTTTTTTTTTTCCAAAAGCAGGCATCCCACAGCTCTCAAATTCCTGGGCACAGAGGACGCGCTTCCCGTTGAGAGAATCCCGTTGATAACCATCCCCATCACCTAACAGCTACTTTGTGCCCCTCCTACGCCCGTCTGCTACAGTGACATGTTGTTTCTCATCTTCCACTTGTCCTGTTGCACTCACCGGGGCATTTGTGAACAATTTGGATCTGCATCTCAATGATATCTTTCAGCACCACTTGTGAAAATTAAATGGATGAATCATGCACACAGGCTGTGTCTAAGGCATGGGTGCCTGTGACTCCCTAGTAATTTTACAACCTGTTTTCCAGTTTCAGGCAAGTTTGACAGAGGGGCAAACACCTCCTGAGACACAAAGTTCTCACAAGGTCTGGAAAATAGACATCCCCACGGAAGAAGTTGGCAATGTAATTACAGGAAAGGCAGCAGGACGAGCTGTCAAGACAAGACAAGAGTACACCCAACAGGCACAAGGAAACCAGCTTTCACTGAGTCTTCAGCTCATGGAGGTATTTGATTCATTGGCAAAATGTGTCCCTGCATGGGTGGTGGGATGCATGACCTGTGCTTTCTTTCCGATGTGTGCATGACCAGCAGGGTCAGGCTCACATTTTCCATCCCCAGAGGTACCCTACCCAGCTCAGGGATGGAAAATGTGAAAATATCTGCTCCTGCTAAAGGGAATCAATACCTGCCTATTGGTGTGATTTAGAGGAAGCTCAAGGTTAAACTAGACATGCATCCTTTCCTCCACTACCTGTATGTAACCCGGCTTGTGCGGCTGCCCAGCTTAGCTCACCAGGACTTCAAATTTAGGACTTCAAATAACCAGGTCCCAAAGCTTCACCTGAACACAAAGCCATCTTAAATAGCCTAAGAAATGGAAAATGTTCCTGTAAATATCAGTAAAATCCAGACCCATCCACAGGAATTCAGTGGACATCTCCAGTAGGAAGAAAACAGAGCAGACACCCAGCAGACTAAGTTCTCTGAGAGAAGGATACACAGCTCTGCGCAAGCACCACATGGGCCAAAGCATAAATGTGCAAGTCTGTAGGTGACAGCCTGCAATTCTACATGTACATGGATGCACCTGAGGGTCTCCCTGGAAAAGAAACACAAATATGTGGATCATGACTCACAAATTCAGCCTTTCAAAGGTCAGACCTTTTCTCAGAGGCTCTTCCTCCCCATTTTTCTTGGGACTAATTTTAACACATATCACTTAATAGAACTTTGTTTCTTACAGCCATTCTCCTGAGGAGCTCTCTCCTGTTTTTCTGCCAGAGAATTACAAATCCTTGGTAGTGGACAAAACATCCTTTAGCAAAACTCCTCTGCAACTGGAAACCAACTCATTCTTTTATTTTGGACAGTACCTGTTTTTGGGAAGGGGATGGCTATTATTTCAGCCAGCTAATTTTGTAATGGAGTCTAACTCATTCAGGTTCTTACTTTTTTTAAAGAGATGTGGTGAAGTGATCAGGCCTGAGCCACAAGACCCCACTGTGTGTTCTTTTCAGAAATACCCAGCTTCACAGCTGTCAGCTTATTGTATAGTGCAGAATAGTGGGGTTTGTATACAGCCATGTCATAGAGAATTAGATTATCTACACAACTACACTCTTTTTCTCCAAAACTGCCCAGAGTTTTTCTACGTCCCTGACAATGACTCTGTGATTGCATAGAGGGCAAGCACATGTAACAAAACAGAATTCATGTGCTGTGCAAACCTCTGTGACAGTATCACCTGTACCATGCACCTATACCACAAGATCTCTGGGTATTCACCTTCAAACCCACAAAATTTTCATTCCTTGCCTAAAGGGGAATCTCTGTTAGTGGTACCAGTTGTGTGGCTAAGCCAGCAACCAGAGACAGACACAGATGGAAGCAGGTCTGACATTCCACCAAGCAGGAGGCAACGGTGACCTATATACCCTTGTCAGTACATTTCACAAGAAACTGCAAGTTGTTTCAGCAAAATATGACTCCTTTGATACTTTTCCTGTTTAATTTAATACAGGCTTTTAGTATCCAAAGAACCCCACTGCTTTGAAATGAGGAAACTTGGTCAAAGACTTCGGCAGTCAGCCCACAGCTGGCAAGCACAGTTCAGGGGCCTAAAACACAACTGCTCACTAGGTTTGCTCTCACAGACAATGGAGCTTTTAAAATTAAGGCTTGTATACACAGGCAAATTTATCAGCCTGATTACACTGGCATAATTAGGCCGATAAATTTCCCTGTGTAGACAAGTCCTGAGACTCTCAAACTCATAACTAGGCAGGTCTTTCAGAAAGAGAGACAGAGGGGGGGAGAGAGAGAAAAGAAGGCAAACTAGCAACTTCTGAAATACCTGAGGAATAGTTTTTTTATCTGTTTCTCATTTTTCTTTCCTAAGATTTCTTTTTTCCCTACAAATGAAGGTGTATTTGAGTTCTAAATTAAGATTTGGATGGGACATTGATACACTAGTTTTTTTAAAAAAATAGAAATAATAACAATCATCAACATTCCCTCGACAGAGAGGGGCCTATCTCCAGTGTCAGACAAACCCATGGGCATTGACAGAGCCACGTCAGGCAGGCCAGACTCAGAATTCCAATATAGAGCACACACTGGAGTGGGCTGCTCATTTTTTTGGACCATGCATCTGACGTGAGACTCTCAGATACCCCTGTCCCTCCACAAGCATTGTGAGAAGCCCATGCTGTGGTGAAGAGCAGTCTGAAGACACCCCAGGAGCACATCTGTGGCTAACTTTTTTCCTTTCCATTCTTCCCTCACCAATCTTTTCACACCACAATATCACATAACTCCCTTTTGAAACTGCCAACTCCACAATGAAATAGATCAAGCCTGAACTGGAAACAGCCCAAGACACCTGACCAGGATAAGATCCCTCTGGTGACTTTGTGGATGGGAAGAGTCTCTCATCCCAAGCACCTTCCACACGGCTTCAGTCTGCCTCAATGTCCCGATGCCCCAGAGCACTACTTCTCTAACAACAAGGATCATATCAGGGGAAAGAGTCATGGCAGGACAGCCACAGTGAAGCTAGACAAAAGACCCTTCCTAATGGAGAATGCTCTCTGTGTTCTCCTGGCTTCCCACAGGGTGTGATCCCACCCTTGTACTGCTAATATAAAGTGACAAGGGCTTCATGAGCTATGCCAACACAGCTATTACCAAGATTCATCTACAAGGGCTGACTTCAGATTTTGATAATCTCCCTCAAAATAATCCCTCAATGGACTTGGAAGATTCAGCCTTCAACTTCAGCTACTTCCCCATCCCAGCCTTTTATCTCCTACCTGTCTTAACCTCCATCTTCTTCCATATCCCTCCTTGTCAGAAACACAGCTCTCTGCCTTGCCAGAGGCAAAGACTCTCTTGATAACCTAGCATTGTTCCCAGTCTCTCCTTCCCCTTTACTCCCTGCTATCAACATAACACCGAGCAGCTCGAAGGAGAAGGGGAGCCCCCATCACGCTGGGCACTGAACATGCATGCACTGGGAGAGAGACTTCTCTTCTTGATCTTACAACCAAAACAAATAAGGCCAAAAGAAATGTTCTTCCCTTCTTACAGATGGGAAACCAGGACTACAGATATTAAATGTCTAGCCCTAGGAAGCCTGCAGCCAAGGCAGGAACTGACCCCCTGTTTCCTGAGAGCCAGCATTTGGTGTCTAATCGCACATGATCAGTCTTTCCTCTCTACCTCCCTGTAGGCACGAGGAATTTGTGCTCTACATCTCCACATGTTTCTCTTAGTCTGTACTGCACACAGCCATACACACCTAGATGGGACTCCTTAATAAATAATCATATGTGGATTCCTGCACTTCTCTTGTACTTGTCAACCCGTGCCTCCCTTATAGCACAGGAATTAGTCTTTCCTTCCTGTATTCCCAGTGTAATTATCAAACAAACTTTCCTCTGGCACAGACTTCCCACACCAAGGACACTTTAAATCTCACTCATAAATCTCTTTCATTTCAGCATGTCTCTCTCCTGGAGAATGGCATTTAATGGTGATCTTTTTTAAATCAGGTTCAGTCCCCTGTTTCCCACCCCCATCTGGTGAAAGCAACTTTCCACTTAGAAAGGAAGTCAGTCTTTGATTTCATAAATGATTATAAGAAGATTTAACATCCTCAGGAGCACAACTATTTTGATTAGAATGTATTTGCTCCAATACCTTTTCCAGCTGTCCTGCTTCTTGATACAAACCCCAAGATGCAGAAATCTTTCTGAATTCACCCTCAGACACTCCAGTGTGGAGACAAGCTGCTCACCCTCTCATCATTTGGACTCTGGCTCCCTGTAATGCAGCAGAATAAAGCAGGGAATTGTCAGCACACCAGCTGTGTGCTGGTCTCTGCCTCAAGCCCTGGCAGGCGGTTTGCTGAGCATGGATGTGTGCGGGCTTGTTTGCTTTAGCTCGCTGACCTCCGCTTTGTCACTGCAGCCCTGCAGCTTGCTGAGACTGCCACCACGAAGGGCAGCTTGTGTGGAAAGGCAGGGGAGCCAGGCAGATGAAGGTTTCAGAGGAGCGTGCATCCACTGGCACTGTTGCAGGCAAGCTGGCGTGAGTGTAGCTTTTACAGGCAAGTGTAATTTTGCAGGCAATACCCATTTGTGCGCAATCTGTCCCTCTTCATGCTGTGGCCAGCTGAAGAATAACATCAGATGCTGTTTGCACAGTGCCATAGCAGGTCAGAGTTTTCTGGCTTCAAAAGGCAGATTTGAACTGTAAGATAAAATTTTTCTGCAGCTTTGCTTTCAAAGACTTTGTGCCATTTTTCCTTTCAAATACTACCCCTCTAAGGATACGTGTATATGTAAAATGAGATGGTAACCTGAGGGCCACAGTCCCGAGTCACCCTCCAGTGATCTCAAAGGCTGTCAGAAGCTCAAAGGGCTCCCCTTAGAAAACCGTAAATGAGATTCTGGCTCAGAAAGACAAGCTATGCAGAAATTTCCTGCCTAAGTCTCTTCAGGAGTGTTTCTGACTCCACTACTAGGTCCAAAGGGGTGGGACCCAAATGTGAAATTGTGTTTTGATCAAAGTCTTCAGTGTTTCATCCTGCCTGTCAGAGCTGTGCAGCCTCATTTCAGCTGCACTAGTTTTGTGTAACGGAGCAAGAGCTGCGCAAAGTCAGCTTCACTTCTGAGGGCTTCACTCCTTTTCTTAACAGTCTTCCAGACTAAACCTATTCTCCTAGTACCAGAGACACTCTTTAGAGATCTTGATAACAAAGCTCCAGCTTGCAGGTGGCACACCTACCCAGGAATACATTAATTAAGTGCAGTTTTTCTAGGTTTCAATGCCACATTCAGTACAGCCCCCCTCAGACCTGGTTGGTTTATTTGGATTTTAGGTTCAATGACTGGAGACTCAAACCCTTGCAAGTCTTTGCTTTCCATAACATCAGCAGCAGCCACGTCAGCACCTGTGGCAGTTGTTGTTCTAGGATGCAGAAACAAACTTCCCATCCTACACAAATGCTTGGATGTTGAGGCCAGAGGGACTTACTGAGATCATTTTGTCTGGTATGTGGAGCAACATGGACTATAAGATTATGCTAAGTAATTCTTATTTGAAGTTCCATAGCTGTGGTTGAACAACAACCACAATAAACATGCAATCATGGAAAATCTACCACAGTCCCTAGTAAGTTGTTCCAATGGTAAATCACCCTCACTGTTAAAAATGTGGACGTGGTTTTCAGTCTGAAGTTGCTTAGCTTCAACTCCTGGCCAACAACATAGTGTTGTTACAAGTCTACTGAACTGCAGAGCCCTTCCTATTGCATCGCTGATCCTACTGAGGTATCTTTAACTTGTGGCAAGGGACTGGTTTGAAAGCTAAATAAGTAGAACTCTCCTCCCATCTTTTGCTGTTATGAGGGCTTTTTTTTTTTTGGTTTGTTTCTTTTCACTCGGTTGCTTTTGTAACTTTCCCCTGAACCTTCTCAAATTTTTTAATATCCCCCTTGAAACCAGTTGTGAAGCTTTCTGAAATGTAAGTGGCCCTCTCAACATTCACAGAGCTAAACTACCTCCTTAGGCTTTGTTCCAAAAATTTCCAAATGCATTCATGAAGTCCTTCCAGGCTGTATTTTAACCAGCCCTGAAAGCTACAACAGCATTTCCAAATCTCTGAGACCAAAGTCATATTAAGTGACATTAAGATGAAGCAACAAGCCCTTGAGCCCCCACATCAGAAATTTTAGAAAGAAGCAATCTCACAGCAGGAACAGTGAGTGAGCAGAATGATCTGTCAACTTCTCCCATTTCTATCTGTGGACAAGGGCTTTGTAGCTACTGTCTGCTCATTCATGCTGATGGCTGCAAGTTCACAGGGGCTTTGCTGTTGTTGTTTTAGACTTTTAGCCCATTTCTTTCTACATGCCACTTTTAGGGCCTGAAGAGATGCAAGATGTTTCAAGACCAGCTTTCTTTTTTAATCAAAATGCAAGCAAGTCTGCATATACATAGGTTGCTCATGCCTCAAATACTGACCCAGCCAAGCAGAGTCAGCAGGAATGGCATCTACATTTGCAGCTGCAATACCCTTGGACTGACACATTAAAGAAAGGCCAGCACTTTTCTAAAACCATGCATCTAAATCCTATGTTTTCCAGTGGAAACAGATGATCTCGTCTCAGCTTTAGTTGTGGCAGAGCCTCGTGGATGTACAACTAGCAACCCAGTCTTCAGCTTTGAATGTCAGGACTGTGGTCCAGAATTCACAGAGCTTTTCCCCTCTTTCCCCCTAATTAGCATTTCGGTATTGTAAAAGCACTTCCACCTACAGTCAATCCCTACAGGGATTGACCAGTACAATCAATCCCTACATGCAACTTCATGGCCTGCAATTGTGCAACTAAAAACCCTGCCATGGCTGCCTCTTAAGTCGAAGATCTGTGCTGGTCTGGCTGCATGGGACATCTTTGCTTAAGGAAGGAAGAAGAGAAGCTCACCACCACACCCCAAACCCAGTCTTTCCCCATACCCAGTGCCACTGCTCTCTGTGTATTAATAAACCAGGTGTTGAAAGGGAGGCTCAGCCTGAGGCACGCTCAGCGCTACTCTTGTCGCTTGACCCACCTCCTCATTCTAATTAGGCCTGGCCCCTCCCTGCTAAATTGCCTCTCAGGCACGTTGCTCAGTCTTCCCCCTCTTGCCTCTGGCATATTCACTCACTAACTTTTTATTTCAATATTCATGTTTTCCAGTTTGTAAGGCCCTCCACTCATTTTCAGTAGGCTGCCCCAAGAACTCTGTTCCAGTAATGGAATGTGGGGGAGGAAAAATGTCTGGAACGAGGGAGGATGAGCACAGCTGGAGCTTCCAATCTCCTCACTCTTTGCTCTCCAAATCTTCGCCATTATGCTGTCCTGGGTGAAATGCACTAGATGGCTGAGAGACAGCATCACTTCTCATCTCCTGCAGATGCTCCCTCACTCCTGGATGCTCACTTGAGAGATGCAAGTTTGGAGGTTCTCCAGCAGTGGTAGTGCATGCAGCCTGCTGTTCCCTAACCTTGTCTGGAGCTTGCATCTAGGGACACGATGTGATATCTGGATGCAGGAAAGGTCTTTAGGCTCTAAATTCTGCCTGGGGAAAGAGGATGGTTCTGAGGAATAAACCTTCCCTATATTTTACCAGCAAGCTGGCATAGTAACATGTAATGGCTATGTAACCGCTGCCATTCCTTGCCTTAAATGCCTTATTCTTTCCATGTATCATCTGTGAAGTTCAGACACCTCACCCAGACTGGAGTATCACACTTTCAGCTTGCCACACCCTTGCCTAAATTTAAATTTTTGCTCCTGTCTCCATCCCTGTTCATTTATGCCATCTGGAAAGACTGGAAGCTGTTTGGGCCAATGTCTGTCTTTTGCTACACATGTGCAGCAAGAAGCTCAGCTGAACATTAATTGAGATCTCTGGATGCTGTTGTAATACAAAAAGTAAATAGTAATTAGTAGGATCAGCAGATTCAGTACCAGACATATTGCAAGTCACGCCCCCACCGTATTTACACATGCTGATATGTGAATGTGCCTGCAACGGTTAATACCCTCATATATTTGTCTCTACACTGTGTTTTTAATGTAATATCCATTCCTTTCATAATCATGTGTCACTTAATATCCTGACTAAGACAGAACATTCTGTAACACACTAGCACGTGTTTGGGCAGAATAGTGAAATTATCTTTGAAATGTGGCAGAGATGGAAAGATCAGATGATGAGTCTCCTTTCCATTTCTCTAAATTTCTGCTGTGGCTACTGTGTTTTAATATTCTAAGCCATCAACGAGTTCATTCTTCATGCCTGTGATGAACTAAGTTATGCTCACTGCTATCTGATTCTTGTGTGCAAGTTACACATTCCAAAGAAAATCCATAATGGAAAACATAATTGCAGTAACAAGCACCCTACAGGAATGCAAAATTCCTCCAGAGGATCATCAGGGGTTAATTGGGCTCTTCTTTGCACAGTTCCACAGAGCCAATCCTATTCATATCAACTGAGCACTGTAGGGAAAGCAATAAAATTACCAGCTAAAGCCCAGGTTCCTGCCTGTTCAGTGTGCCATGCTAACTCGTAAGACAGAGCTCTGATTGTATGGCTGAGCCAAACAGGACGGCTGTTTTTAACACCCTTCTAACTTATGGTAACCATTAACTACAACCTGACTTCCCATTACAACATACCACTGTGAACACCTATTAGCAGCTAATTGAATCGTCTAAAAATGGTCATAATTCAAACCTGCATTTGTGTTTTCATAATAGTTCTCACAGCTTTTGCTGTAGTACAGGAGAATATGCAAATCAAGGCTCTGTTTTAAAGCTCATGCTTAGATGGAAGTTTAAATGGAAACCTAATGGAGTGACGAAGCGGAATAAAGCCATATTGTATTTTTGATGTTACCCATGAGACATGATAGGAGAAACTAATAACAAGGCTCCCTATCTCTAAACGTTTTCCAGCTGTGAGCCACTAAAGAGCCAAAAGACCTCTCTGAGTCAACACCAACAAATGCATATACTCACATCGTAATTTTCTGCAATTTCTATTCACAATTTCAAGCTGTACAGCATTTTTCATTCTCCCTTTTATTTAAAGAAATAGAAGTATTTCCTCTCAGAGGCATCACGGGTTGTTTTCCAGCCCACTATATCCTGAAGACTTCAATTCTGTTGTAGTTCTTTAAACATGAGTATGTTTTTACTGTATTATGAAAGGCAACAAAGTACTTGTTTGCAAAGTGCAAACAAGCACAGTGTTATTTACAGGTTTGTATGTATTTGCTGCCAGGGATTTTTTTATTTGACTTACTGCCTTATTTTATAAAGAGTTTTCATTAAACCAATGAAGAATTTGTTAGGTATTATATTGTGTGGAAATATGGCTACTTCAGATTAGCATAAATTATTCTAAACAGGCAAATCATTTTGAACCATTTACTTAAACAGAAAGAAGAATGTATTTCACCAATTGTAAGAGAACTGTTGAGAACAGATAAAAAAGATAATACACCTCAGACGGAGGTAACTGTCTCCAGGGGAAAAGACCTGCTCCCTTCTGCTGAGTTACGGAATCACGGTGCTTTCAGGCCCTCGCAATGCAAAGTAAGGTGCAACCACTTAAATCTCACTCAAGGTGTCATTGAGGTTTGCATCAGTTAAATAAATCCAAACTTGGTGGGAGGGCGGGGGAGGAGGAAGGGACTTAGGCAAAACCATGGCAGCTCCCTCCTACAATGAAGCAGCCAAGCACAATCAAGTCTGTCTAATGTAGGTATCTATTTGCACAAAGAAGAGTGAATGTCCTCAATATATGCATGAAGCACTAACCCTGTCCCACCACACCCTTTTTACACATTATCCCTGGTCAGCTCAGAAAAGGGCTGCTCAAATCTGCAGACTTCGCTTTGTTTTGGGACACACCTGGCGTGAGGTGTGACCCACAATCCGCATTCACTCTGCTGGCTCATACATCACCTTCTTTCATGTTTATTAGATAGGTCAGATGCTTGTGTCTTGCATCAGCATCTGATGCACTCTGTAGCCTTCTTGGAATAACCATCAATTTTCAACAAAGGAATTTTAAATCACCTGCCATTTGTCAGACTGTTTCCCACCACTTAGCACAAAACATTTTGATGGATAGGGAACGGTGGATTCTCTCCAGTGAATGTACAAGAATTATGTGTTTTACATGGGAGATGGGAATTCTTTCCCACAAACACACATGTGCGGCCCTGCTGGCTTTCTTGGAAGCTGCATACATACTTCTGAGCAAACAACCACCACATTACTTCTTGCATGCTCAGAGACTGTGCTAGGTTACTCCAGCAAGATTAATAGTGTGCCAAAAATAAGCAACTGAACCCTTATTTAGGCAATTCAAACAACAGTATTTTGAATGTCCAGCCCCCAGACCTTTGTTTCAATCCTCACTTCAAACATTATAAAACTTACATTTGTTAAAAAACACCAGAATTTGCTGGAGCAAGTAGTACAGGGAAGGCAGTGGTTAGGACATCTATGGCAATTGCCCTCTGGTTGCCAGATGGGCTCGCAACATGTGTCTCTCCCCAGTTTTGGGAAGCCCCTACTGCCCTTGCTACCTCCAGAGCTCTAAGAATTTCTTCCACTTACTGGGCTGTGGGGGCTTAATTTGTTGCTAAAGCAAAGACCTTGTGCAGTTGCCCTTCTTGTGCCAACAGAGTCAATGACCAAAGCACCAGTGTTGCACAGCGAAGTCGTGACAGAGTTGGGAGCACTGAACCATGGAGGGGCACTGCTGCACTTTGAAGCATGTTTCAAGAACCAACCTGTTTGCCATATAGAAAAGCTCCTGCCATTGTGAAAAATGTCTTCATCCCATCCCCTAAACTGTAATGAGCTACCAGGTTTCACATTTTTCATTCTAGCATAGACAGTAGAAAAACCCTCCTGAGAACAGGAAAACCAAGGGCAGAAGCAGACTGTGTTGTAGCCATTCTTTGATTTGGTCCCCATTCCAAGGAAAAAAGGAAAGTTTGGGGTTTTTTTTTTCAAATTCTCAACTCTGACCTACTAAGCTTTAGGGTCATGACCCTCATTTGGGAAAATCTGCACTTTCTTCTCTTCCTCCTCCCTCTCTCTCTCTCTGTGTCTCTCTCACACATACACACTTGCATGCCATGAAAATATTATCATAATGTCTGCTGACAAAACAATGCCTGAAGATATGTGTCAAATGCAAGCATCCAAATAACAGAGCCAAAAAAACATTAATTTCAATTTCAAACATAGGCTAATATAAAAAAAGGCCCAAAAAGGCTGTACATTTTTACTAGACAGGCAGTGCAGCATTACATAAATTGACTGAAAATGACTGAAAATGAAATAAAATGACAGCACCCAAGAGTAACCATTAATTCAGGGTTCTTTCCAAGCCTTCATTCATTTTTCTTCCCCTTGACTTAATACTTGTATTTTTCTTCTCTCTTTTAGATACTATCTTGGGCTATTTCTTTACCTCTCTTTTCCATATTTGCTTGACTTGCCTCTCATTTTCTATTGAGCCTAACTCTGGGCTCCCCATGGAGTTCATTCACAGTCAAATGTTTCTTAGTCAGCAAAACCTTCCACATCATCATGTTTTTCAGTGCAGTTCCTTCAGCTTTCATTATACCCTTGGGCTAAGGACCATGTGAGCCCCCAGTCTGGGGAAAGGAAGTTCACTCTTCCTGCCGTCCATGACAGCTGCCTTCAAGCACCCCAGCTGGCTTTCTTGAACCCAGAAAGGGAAAACTCCAGTCTAGGTTCAGTCCATGAGCAAATTTCTTTCTCCTCTCAGACATGCCATGCTGTTCAAAATTTCTGTCCTGGGTCCATTACTAGGAAGGCCCTGGTTATCATTTACAGAGAGGTTCTCTTCACTGGGAGACAGCAACAAATAGAGATGCATCCAGCTCAGCCCTAGTACACCCAGAAATACCATAAATCTGACCCAGAGATCCTACTTACAGATGTGTTTCACCCTCCACTTTCTGCATCTGTATGTAGCTGCCCCTCCTACTTTGAAAAGAACAAAATGTTAGATGGCATCCCTGAAGAGCAATTCAAATTCCTGAGCTGCACTTGAGGAAAATTGTCCCTGCTTATTGTGTTACTGAAATCCTCTGTCTCCATGCAAATTCTCAACTGACTAATATTGATTCCATAATATTTACTGTTGATCACTTTCAGGTCTTGCTGTTTTCCATCACTGCTGATGGTAGAAAAGCAGTATTTTTCTAGCATGTTACTATTAGTCTTCAGTGTGCTGTTGTCTACCTTCTCTTGGAATGACTTTTTCATATAATGCAATTCATATTGTTTGTCACCCCCACAACCCAAGAAACATGGTGTTTGCTAGCCCAGAAAATATCCACTGGCCCTTCAAAAGCCATGGCCATGCAGCATCGCACATGCTAGGAATGTATTCATGCCAGTCCCAGCGGGGGCTTGTGTGCAGGTGCAAGTTAAAAGCTTGTTTTGGTCCTTTTCACCATAAAGCATTAAATCTCTGGATCCCTTAATACTCCCACCCAGCCTCACAGCAGGCATGTCTGAGGAGACATTAGTGTAAGCATCTTGTAGTGCTGCTGAGGTACTTAGTTAAGCGTTCCCCTTTTGGGCCTCATTTTTGCTACTATGCACAATAACGCTCAAGGCTATGCAGCTGCACTCCAGTTCATGCAGGATCAGGTTCCCCTGCCCTCTTTCTCCTGGCTTAGCAATTTTTTATTTTTTTTTTCTTTTTCCTTTTCTACCCTACACTCATACATGAACATTTCAGAGCACAGAGCACCATTAAGCTCAAAGAGAACATGCACGAGCATTTCATAGCTCTCCACACAGCCCTTTTTCCAGCCTTTCCTTTCAAAGAGGCTGCTCCAAAAGTTGACTGGAGGCAGCAAAAGTCTTCCCGTTGGCCTTGGATCAGGCCCAAAGTGAGGGGCACACTTAGATGGGAATGGAGGCAGTAACGAAAGGCAGCTTGCCTGCCAGCAGGCAAAATGCAGGGAGACCTTCACAGAGGAAGGGTCAGACTCGAGAGACGAGCCTCTGTGTGGCGGATGCTCTGCCAAGCAATCTGTGCTCTTCGTGACTTCCATTCGAGCAGCCTGTTGAGGCACTCAGCTCTGGCTTTGAACTGTGAGGTGAAGACAGAGTATGGGCACTGCCTCACTTTTTTTAATCCGCCAGATTTATTTGTTTAATATATTTTTGCTGTCTTGCTTATTCTTTTTATAAATCTTATTATAACAACGCAGGATTTTTACATGGCAGTGGAAAATATGTCAGCTGATGATGTTTGGGAGAGTCAAAAAAACCCAAGTAAAAGCCTGTATTCAAATTTTGTGAATGGGCAAATGAGTATTGTTCTCATTCTCTTTTTTCTTCTGGATGCACCAGTCAGCCCAGTAAGAGAAGTCTCAGACCAATTCTTTCCATCTTTTTACCAACAAACAGGGCAATACAAGAGTTTCTATTGCCTGTTACTCAATAACTTCCAAACACACACTGTTTTAGCACCACCCAAGTCAAAACAGAGTCCTCATTCAATGCAGATTGTCCATGGCTCTCTGTTTTTCACAATGCTCTTTCTTGAAAATAGCTTCACTGGAATGATTTATCTACCTTGTTTAGATCTCAGTGCTTTCTACTCCCACAAATATGCAGCAAATACAAATGAACTATCTCCAAAAGAAAATCCAGCAGAGTTGTAAAATTATGTGTTTGGATGAATTTTCTAGCAGGGTCCTGAAAAAGCTCTGGTTTATTCAACATTTTCTGCTGTTATCTGGAAGTAGAAGTAGAAAAAATCATTAATTATATTAGCAGTTGACACCCAGACTGGGGGAGATTAAAGAAAACAAGAAATTTATAGTGAAAATGGAAATCAATTGAGAAGTATTTGAGAATCAGATAAGCTTTATCCAAATGATACAAATTTATAATTACATATGTCAACAAGCAGACTGGTTACTTATCACGTTGGGATAACCTAATGCTACCTTGGAAGATACTTTGCAAGGAATGACAATGCTAATATCTTGTACCCAGAAAATGGGTTGTCCATTCTTTATACAGTATTTCAAATGCTGTTGAAATTCACAGAGACATGGAGATCACAGCAGAGGAAAAGCACCTACCACTGAACAGGAAAGATGATAGAAAAAACAAATGAAGGCAAGCCTTAAATGACTGCTGCATGTGCATTTTGCCCCTCCAGGCTAATGAGAAGAATTTAGGGTTTGACCTAAACTAACTACTTGACCACAGATGACCACAAATCTTCTGCAATGCTCTGTTCTGGTTCATTGTGTACATAAATTATGGCTTTCTGAAGGATACATAAAGTACAGTTCACTGCAACCCAGATTTATTTAGGTGTGCAAAAGAAGAGAAGATATCTAGACTAAGGTAGCTGTCTTGCATGAGATAGTTCAGGACCATCACTCTGTGGTGGAGTCCATGTGTGTTACAGACCAGGCTCAGTATGTGCCAGAGGCAGAACTGAGCCTCCCTGCTGGAAAAGCTTTCCTCAGCACTGTGAGCTCTTGCACTGTGAGCCATTGCAGAGTCACAGAGACTTTCAGAGGTTGGGTAAGAGGCAGTGAGCCTAGTGAGTGTCACTGCCTAGCTGGAGAGAATCTGGCATATCACCGCTGGTGTGCATGGGCAATGGATTCTATCCCATATACAGCTTGGAGGCCATCAGACAGACATCAAATTAATATCTGAGCCTTAAATTGCCTGTGAAACTTCCTTACTCTGGCTGCAGCCTACTATTTGTCCCTGGCTCACCATCACCAGCTCAAAATCCCCTGTCTTCCCTGTCCTCCATTATGAGTGTCAGTGCCACAGTGGTTCCTATCCCACAGTCACTCCCTTTGCATTTTGTTTAACCCTCACAGGCTGCCTGCCTCCATCACAATCTATGGGCGAATCCTGATCTTGGTCTTCTGATCTCTGAGTCTGCAGGACAAAAGTAATTACAAGGTCTCATTTTTTCCAAAGCACTCCCAAATTCCTGTCCTGGACATTTACTTCACAATCAACCAAGCACTCCTGGAAACTATCACACCTCTGAATAGTACAGGGTTATTTATCTTGCAGCCCTAGAGATACTCTCTACAGTAAATATGGCAATACATATCTATGTGAAGAAGATGGATGTACATAAATCATGTTAAAATTTCAGAATGCTTCCATGAGGGTCAAGGCATGATTTGAGTGCCTCATCATATTTTGGACAGAAATCTTGAGTTTAACCTCCCCTAGCTGGACATTCTCCACAAGCTGTCCCAAGTTGCTTAAGCAGAGGTGACACAGTCAAACCTCCTCTCCAGCTTGTTGCCATGGGCAGAGTATCCCATGCCTGTAAAACAACTGGGAACGAGATGGTACCATGGAAAACTCACTTGTTTGTGATTTTCTCTTTGCATAGTTCAGTGAATCATTTAGGATTTGTACTCGTTTGCAAAGATCTTAGGTTGGCACGGCCCAACTGAACACACTGGGCCTTTGCACACCTTCACCCTCACCCTGTTACTGTGTTCCCAAGTTGCACCTCAGCAGGATTTACCCCCTTACTTCATTTCTTCTTCCTCCAAGGTAAGAAAGCACAAATGTCCAGGAGCTTTACTGAGGTACCTGCACAGGCCATTGAATAGCTAACATGCCCCATGCTGAATTCCAGTATGGCCCGCGTACATCCCATGCTGTGATACACTTGGACTGTGTCCATAACAGTGAACTAGACCATTATGACATTGGGACCAAACTTCCAGGCCAGTTGGAGGGAGGCCAGAGAACAGTGGGCTAGTGAACGAGCCTCCTAAATAAGGTGGCAGCCAGCAAACCATCTACTGGGTATGGTGTCTGACACACTCCTATTGCCAGACCAGACCCAAAAATTATTCAGAGCATCAGTTGCAATGGGCCATGCTCATGCCAGTGAGTGTGTAGCAGTGTACTAGCACAGACTGTCATCTTCCAGGGCCAAAGAAGGGTGCCAGGCCTTCTTGGATTCACTAGCATAGACTGAGTCCCAGTGTCAGACTTTCCTCCCTCTGAATAATGATACAACAGCATCCTAGAATGGGGTAACCACAGAACTAGAAAAGGTTTGAGCTGCATCCTCTCCCTGGGAGGGTGGGAAGGTATATACTGAGTGTTTCTTTCCCACTTGATCTCCCCAAGGTGAGATGAAATCCATCAGCACTTTTGCCTTCATCCAATCTGCTTGGGATAGGTATGTAAATACACTTGATTACTTTCTTTAGTAAAATTTCTTCGGTTTTAAGATTGCTTTTGAAGTTTGTTCAGATTCCTTGAGACTGCTTCACCCATGCATCTTTCTCTGTGTGAATATGTTTTTACTAACATGCTTTGGCAAATGACACTCAGAATTTGCTTCACTGACCCCACTGAAGTTTAGAAGCAGCTGAATGCAGCTTTGGATATATATATGTTAAGGACAAAAGGTTTTTTTTTTAAGGACTCTCAGGCCTGTAGTTACACCTGGAACAAAAATTATGGTAGATAGAAAGACCTCACTTTGTTGTAATTCATGAGTGATTCCCCCAAAAGCAGTCTACCTGCGTAGGACTAGTATCACAAGAGGAGCGGTAGATCCAAAACTGAGTCTGACTTTACAGCCATTCTGGCCAAATGTCCTCTTCCAGCCCCAACTGTGCCATCCACAAAAGCTGCAGTCTCCACTCTGCTTTACCTACTTATCACTGCTACCAGCCACAGATCTTTTGGTTCAAGAGAGTCCTCAGGCATCCTTAGCACATTGCACTCAAGTAGCTCAAATTATTTTAATTACAGGGTTCTTCTAAACCAGCTCATTTGACTGAAACGGTTCAAGAAACTTTTATTTCAGCAAATCTCCCAGGAGATTCTGAGGGACATTCAGAAGATAGATAACAATCTGCAGTTGAAAATTGCAACATCTCCTACAGATGTAGTTTTTTGCTCAGCATCCTAGTTATTAACACAGTATGTCCCCTGTTGGAGGGCAGCTTTCCTGGGGCACCACCTCTTGCACCTTTCCACCACATGTGGGTGGAGGTTGCAAGGAGAGGAAGCGCAGGGCAGGAAGCTATGCCTGAACTCTGTTGCTCTCACACATCTCCTTTGCTACTTTTTAGAGCCTCATCTGGCTTTTTAGGGAGGCTGCTAACCTTACCTCCCACTACGGAAATTCCTTAGACCATTACAGCTGCTCCTAAAGGAGCTGAGGCTGTGAAGGACGTGGGAAGGACAAGAGCAGATCCCAGAAATGCATGGTTCATCCTTCCCCTTCCTCCTGTTCCTGCCCAGGACTGGCAGCACTTGGCAGCACAAATAACACAGTCCTGACCTGCTCATTCCCACAGCTGGAGTAGTGTCTCAGGCAGTGGCAATGACTGAAGAAAAGGCTTTAAGACAGAGAGGGGAGGAGGAAAACCTACCTAGGATCTGGCACTTTCCACTTCCAACTCAGACTGCCCTCAGGTTGCTCACAGCAGTCCTGGATCTGCTGAGCCTAGAAGGGAAAGTGAGGCATGCAGAGGCAGTGGCAATAGGGGCAAGGAACATAACCTCTTTTAAGAGACTCAGAGAAAGGGGAAAGGGGAACGTGAGCAAACCTGAGACCTCAAAGCAGCACCTTACACATCTGTCTTCTTCCACATTTGTTTCTAAACATTGTCCTTGAGCTGAGCTCACTCCTCAGAGAGGGAATTGGCTGAGGTAAGTGTGAACTGAAGTGCCCATGCTACAGCTGGGGCTCTACCACTTGTTTTCCCCTGCAGTTTATCTACGCACTCAGTGCTTTGCCACTTACTGTTGCTGCACCATTTACAGTTCAGGATATCTCCATCACTCTCCTAGCTTATAAGCTCAGGAAAACAGTTGCTGTGCTGCCAGGACTCAATTTGCTTGCCTTTATCTACCACTATTTCCAATACAGCTGGCATGAATGAATGAAGAGAAACACCACAATACTCCTAAGTCACTGATATCCTCCTTTCCTGCTGGAGATCACTGTACATCTTTAGGTGACAGAAGACATTTTGGCATCTGAAACAGAGTCATATTCATCTGTATTTCAGGCTGACACGACACCAGTGAAATCACAGCCCAGACTGCAAGGTTTGAGTTTGTTGGCCTGCTGCTGGCAGCAGGATCAGTGAGTAGTTACCTAACCATGGGCCAAACACTGCACTGCTGACTCAGGCACAGAAGGAGGTTTTCAAAGTGCCTGGGGAACTTAAGTTCCAAGTGAAAATAGCACTTGTACCCACAGCCTCACAGCCTCACTCAGAGCTGTCTTTGGCTTCAATAGCAGATAGGGACAGAAGGACTTGAGTTTTCTGACTCACGTGTCTGTCCTGTCCCGTAGACACTTTAACGCAGGAAAAAGTCACCCAGAACAGTAACATACAACCAAAAGCATACAATGCTTTATAACCACAGGCTAGTCACTCTGACTCCTGAGCAGCTCTCAAAAGTAACTATATTTTGTCTTAACAGAGGTCTCAAGGGATTGGGAAGGTATTATTGAAAGGCAGGCTACTGGAGCACAAACATCTAATATATCAAGCTGTGAGATCCCAACCCATCTAGGGTTTTATGGATCAAAAGGAGAAAATAAAAAGGAGGGATCAGCACGTACAAGTGAGCATAGCTCTATTAAATAATCACTAGATACTATATCTGTGGACTTAACCCAGTTGGAAAATGACCTACAAGTTGGCCACAAAGTTTCAAAAAATCTTAATACATCAGTTTTAATAAATTAAGCTGAAAATGCTTTTCTCCTTTTCTTTGTGTTATTTTTTAAGGCAAAATTTATGTATACTTTGAACTACCATTCAGACTATGAATTCAAAGATGACAAGAGACAGAGGAAAAGCCAAAGAGGTTTGGCCATGAAATCAAGTCCTATAGGGCTACTGAAAAGAACAGGGCTAGAACGTTAGCTGGTGAAAAGTGCCCTCTTTGAAGGGACTGACTTCCACCTTCTGAGGTAGTTCTCGTTCAAGCCCCTTATCAGCTGTTTGGAACCTTTTTGCCAAGATCAGAAAAATTTCCTGGGACTAACTGGAACTCATATGTAGCATTGAAAAACCAGTCAAATAAAAGGTAGAGGAAACCTTCTTTGCGTTGTGAAATGCAGAGAAGACAGAGAAAAGGAATCAGAAATAGCTTTTTGACACCACCACAAAAGAAAGCTGAGACCTCCACTCGTGTGGCAGCTGAAGACTCTAAGACATGTAAAATAGCTTGTGGCAACAGCCTGAAAGTGTCTTGCAATATCGTGTCCTCATTTTGCCTGGACAGATGACGAAACCACATAGCACTAACTCGGCGGCTCACAGCAGGCATTGTGCTACAGCTCCACAGGCTGTCATTACGTGGGGTGCTGCCTCCTGCCTCTGCTGCCTACATCCCCAGGGCTGCATACAGGGCACAGGAAAGGGTACAAACTTTCAGCTGGTGTAAAATGGCAGAGCCCCACCAGATTCCCTGAGACTTCATTGATTTACAGCAGCTGAAACTATGGCCCCTGCTATGCTTAAAGTCTGAGACAGGCTTTCATTGGACACAAAAGAATACGCTTTGGGACACTTTGAAACCTGTGCTGTGCGCAAGCAAGGAGCTAAACGATTCCCAAGATTTTCTGTGAGCCATGTGCAAGCACACACTGTGCACTGAGTGCAAGCAGGCTTCACCAGACACACAGACACAGAATATGCTCCCTGGGATGTGCCAGGGTAAAGAAGAGTTTTCTAAGTCACTTCATTTTTACTGGAAACCCTGCTCCAGTCCTCCCACATCTAACGCCGTGTGCACTCCTCGTAACCAGCATTGTCTGAACTTGTGGTATTTTAATAAACCTTCCTGCCAAGCCAAGGACGCTCTAAGACACATCACCTTTGTCCAGAGGAGGATCCCAGCTGCAGCGAGGTCCAGAGAGTGTGAGCTCTGCTACAAACCAACACATAGGTATGTTAAATGAGTTCTATTAAAAATAACTGCTCTCCGTACTGCCTGGAGTGGAAGGGGGCACAGGCTGCTTAGAGAGTTCACATGAGAGTGACAGATTGCAATAAAAAAACCCACTATACACGGAGGAAAATGAGGCAGTACAAATGAATGCCTCTTTTTTATTTCACAGGGATAGGTTGGCAAAAGCAGGTTATTGGGATTGGGCTGCAAAGAGGAGGGGAATTTTCTTTTTTATTCTGGAATCACGATTCATCTTCATTATTCAGTCACTCAAGCTTCCTTGGAAACAAAGTGCCACTGAATTATGGCAGTCATAGATGAATTCAGCTGAAAAATATATGTATAATAACGAAAGAGAGTAAAGCTGGTCTTCTTGTGCAGCCCTACCAAGAGACAGCCAGACAAAAGCATGAAAAAATTGACTGTCTGGCCAAGAATGAAATTGCTGGCAAGTCTGGTTTCAACCCTGCTATTAGCTTTCTTGCAGCTGCTTCAACTACCCAAGCAGTACTGAGATAAGTGCATTGTCTGAAGTCCTTTTCCTTCCTAATTGGGGGTAGTATATTCATTTGCATATAGCCTATTTCTGATAAAAACTTCATCTGGAAGAACTTAGGAGCTAACAGTTAGCCACCTTAGACAAAACAAAATAAAAATCAAACAAAATCCAAAGGGTTTGATTCCAAACAAGGCACTCTGAAGCGTTCCTGCATTTCAGGATGAGCGTCGTGCTTCCTCTGGGGGCAGAGGACTCTCCAGCTGCATCGCACATGGGGCAGTTCTGCAGTGCCAAAGGGGCAGGATGCAGGTGGCTGCACAGGCTGGGGGGGGCAATGTGCCTTTGCAATCTCTTTCCCTTGTGCAACAGATGGATGGGCAGAAAAGAGTGGCAGGGGTGGATCTTTATCCCTGATGCTCCTGTCCTGGCACTGCAGCCACCTCCATGACACAAGGAGCTCTGAGCATAAATTCTGTGTGTTTCAGGGGGAGAGGGGGGACTGGGGTAAAGGCTGGCTTGCATCTTGCCCTTGTCCCAGGAAGATCGTGACTGGGTGCTGATGGATCGGGTCAGGAGAGGTCACGCTCAGGGTCTGACCCTCAGGAATATATTTTGGACCTGATCTAATGATAAAGTGTGACATTATGCCAGCCTTCAGGCTCACTCAGCTCACAGATATGCCATTAAGGTTTCCTCTCTTCAGAGGTGTAAAGCACTTCTGTTGCAAGCCCAGTAAAAGAAGGTACTGTCTTAGGGTGGAACAGAAAAGGTTATGGAACTTTTGCCAAGAAAGTGCCTGTGCTCTTCTCGTTCCAAAACACGCCAGGGCTTAAAAAAAAATTGAAAAGTTTCAAAAGGCATCCAGCGATTGTTTTTTAGGAAACAAAAGAAGCACTTATGGGTTAGGTTTTCCAAGTTAACTGCATTAGTAGATACACTAAACAGACAGCTTGATCTGGATGAGTCACACAGCAGAAGACGAACAATGACCTGTGTGTTCCTCCAGTAAAAATTGTTCCTTTTTTTTGCTGTCAATAAAGACTTTTCAAAATATAATTGCATTTGGGCAGTCAATTGGAAGGGTGTGGTTATCAGAAGATCACCCCCTCCCCCAAGGAGTCAAGTATTTGGCAGGGTGTCAGAATTTCAGGATACCCTAAGGCAGGCCACAGCACCTTAAAATAACTTCAACACACCTCATATCATGCCTGGATGTTGAATCAGCCCAGAGATGTCAATCACATACTGCCATTCATGGCAGAATCACCTCAGTTGCTCTGAACCTCACTTCTGAACTCACAGCTTCCCTTCACAGGAATCAGAGGAGGTGTGGGTATATGTGTGTGTGCTTGTGTGTGCCTGTGTGTGTGTAATTCCCCAGCCTTCACAATAACAATTCCACCCTTTCAGCCTCCTTGTTGGGAAACAGCCCTTGTAGAACAGCAAGTTCCTCTTTCACAACAGTTGCTGAAAGGAGGCAGCACAGCTTGGCAATGGCAGTAGGAGACAGCAAACCTGAGCCTTCCCTTCACAAGTTTATAGGGCTTTTGCTACCGACAGGCCTGTCAGTGTGATTTACCCCCACCTAGTAATCCTCAGCTTGGATTTTTCAACTTGAAAAGTCAATCCTTTGACTTGTTCAGAAGTATCTGTTCATGAGATGAGCAGGTCTCAGTTCCCTGAGAGCTCGGCATGAGACAGTAGGTCTGGTTTTCAGAGGGGCTAAGGTTCCCCTGGTATTACACTGTACACTGCTGTGGTTGTTGTTCTGCTGGTTTTTTATCTGCACTGGAACACTGTCCCACAGACCAGGACTCTGCCACGCTGGATCCATATGCTAAATCCTTACTCACTTGAGTTCAGTGCTCAGCTTCCCTCCAGAACAGTATCCACATGCAGCTCCTAAAAACAACAATACAAAATAGATACTATTTGTTGAAGTATCTGCCATGGTCCCTCATATCTTGTTTTTTCCAACTGTAAACTAAGGGTGAATACAGATGTGTAAAGTGCTGTGGGATGCATGGGTGGGTGCCAAGCATTTTGTATGCAGAGCACAGTACTCTTTGCATTGCTCTTCAGTTTAGGAATACATGATTTTCCATGCTTCACCTTGTTGTCACACCGTCCCTGAGATTGTCATCTAACAAACCACATCAATTCCTAAGGAGCTAAGTCAAAAAAATGACTTGCACACACAAATAAAACCCGGATTACTGTGTTATTCTTTCTGGAATGTAAGCAACCCACTGCTTCATATTAGGGCAAGATTCACGATTTCAGAGATTAATTTCAAGATTTTGTTGCCGACTAAGAAGTCCAGAGGTTGGAGAAATTGCCTTAATTTGTGCAGACCACTAGGTGGAAGTGCTGCTCCATCTCAGCCTTGACGTTCCCAAGGCCTCTGGAAGCAGCAGCCAGGGCTAGAGCAGTCTTGACAAAATCTTGTTCATAAGTAAGAGAAAGATGAAGAACCAGAAGCCTCGGTCCTCCTATTTTCCAAAGCAGAAATTCGGTTCCAGTGCACCCAAGTATCTCAGGAAACATGTATCAAAATCGCATATAATGAAATCATAACAGCAAGGCTTGTGCCAGTAGGTCATGAAAACTCAGAGTGTACCTTCAGAAGGAGAGACAGATGAAATTATCAAGCATGCCATAACACAAGCCATTTATGAATTATTAGTAATTTATAATGCGTTTTAAGGGAGAGGGCAGAACCTGGGGAAATAAATGGGCTTTCTTAGCTTTTCTCTAAAATAACAAATGTCTTTTCTATTCCACTTGCCCTCTCCCAATTCCCAGCTTCTAGCCTCTACCTATAAGCCTGCTTAGCATGAGGTGACTCCTTCTTCTGCTCTCCCCAAAATGAGTTATCCCTTATAGCAGCCAGCCAGGGCAGTGCCAGAAGGCAAGTTCCAGGGGTAAAGTCCTGCCCTAAGTTTGTCTGCTCAAAGCCATGTGCCCTGCAGTCTCACTCAAAGCTGACCTAGTAAGACCAGACAAACAACTCACTGAATCTCCCTCCTCTCTGCTGCTTTCCCCCCTCCTCATTATCTGCCTTCTGTGCTCTCTCTCTCTCAGCTCAGCAATTTCATTTTGCTCACTCTGAAATCACTGGACCACCAGGCACTTCATATGTCCCTCACAGGCCAAAGGCAGAGCAGGGTAATCCTGAAGGGAAACACAAGCAAAATGCCAACATGGGAAGGTTAAAGGCAGGCTGAGCCTAGCAAGCGTCGTCTAGACTTTCAGTCTCATGATTCAGTGTGTCTGATGTAAAACTATTTAAATAAGAGTTATGTAAATAACATGGCAGACAGATAGATTATTTAATATAATCAAAGTGAGATAAGGCCCAGGCCCCAATCCTTCCCTGAAGTAAGGCTGCTTTGTGCCATCCTCACAATGCAAACAGCCTTGAGGCTGGAAGACCCAGCCAAGGGAGGATCACCCCAGTGCAAGGAGATTGTCTCCTGGCCTGCCACCAGCACAGCAGCTCCTGCACAGCTCCTCCATCCCTAAAGCCAAGCAAAGGGGCATTCGTGAGAAACCTCCATACCCAGCTGGCTCCACTGCCATATTAGCACCTTGGAGACACTGTCATTTGGGATGGTTTGGAGCAGACTTCCTCTGAGCTACACTGGAGGCTTCTGCCTGCAACTGAGACAGCTGGGGACTGCGACCAGAGATAATAAAATGAGCAAACTTATTCCTCACCTCTTCACCTTCCAGCAGGGTTAGCCTCAAAAACAGAGCTGAAAATGGCCCATCAGGTAGAATAGAACTTCCCTCTCATTATCCTGTTACCACCTTTAGCATATTCATCTGAGTTTTACCTACTTTTTCATGTCCCAAGGCATGTCTGCACCACAGAAGTTGCATGTAGGATGGGCCCTGCTGAGCTAGCTTCAAATCCCCTTACTGGGGGACTGATGGCAGCGTAAACACAGAAGCAGAGGGTTACTACAGTCTGCAAAACCTGCCGGAGAAGCCAGCCCTGCACACAAGCAGCCAGGGCCCAGAGCATCACACACAGGAGCGAGGCTAGCTTAGGTTTGCTGACAAGGAGCAGGAGCTGCTGCGGTGCAAACGTGCCCTGGTGTGATGTAATTGCCATCAGCGCCCCTAGGACTCAAGGCTTTCCACTAACTTGGTTTGTTTTACTTTCACAGTGAGGTGACGCCACTTCCTTGACGTTGCCCCTCAGTTTCCCGTTAAATGTGTAGGCCTGGCTTGACCATCCCTATGCTAAAATCAACACACAGGAAAGTCTAAGTAAAGTTTAAGTGAGGACTGTGCTGCTGGCACTTTCCACAGTACCACACCCTCTTACCTCTTCTTCTCGTTCAGGTCACTTGTAACCCTCCTGACTACATCTTCTTTTTTTTCCCCTTTTTCTTAAATTGCTTGGTATCTGCTCCATCTAATCTTCTCATCCACTTTGAATGGGACCAATCAGTTCTGCTTCCAGACACAGCCTGACTCACAGATAATCCTTGCATGATTATGCCAGTCAAAAACAGTTTATCTGTTTGTTTTTTTTTAAGATCAGAGACTTAAACCTACCAGGAACAGGTGCACTGAGGTGTAAATGTGCATTGTGCAGGTACACCGTAGTCTCCCTTCCACAGGGAATGCGGGGGAGTCAGAGCAGTGCAATGGAAGCCAGTGCTGGTCTTTTTTACATATGCACATCCAACATGCATGGCTTTTGCACACACACAAAACCGAGATGAGCACATCTGGGGCCTCTCCCTCTCTGCCACTCTCAATGGTGGGCAGCAATTGAATGCATCTTCTGTCAGCCTACAGAAAACAGTAACCATCTAAAGGCAGCTTGAACAAGGAACAGGTTTGCTCAGACTTTCTCCACTCCTACCTTCTACCCAAATTAATGTTGGAGTAGATAAGGTTGGAGAGCACTTCCCTTTTTTAAACTTTTCCTTAGTTTAAATGGTCTGACTCATCAGCAACACAAAGATGACAAAATGTCTATTCTCCCTCCCTGCTCCCACCCCCCGCCCCCCAAATATTTTGGCATGATTTTGCTATCAAATTAGAGTGCTCAGTCCATGCCAGTTGGAAAAAAATATATATGGGCTCCCAGCACACTCATTGTATATGATTAGGATTTGGGGAGGGTGCGGAGCATAACATCATCATAGGCAGAAAGTGAAAACAGCCAAAGGAAACGCCTACACTCTTCCTTTACAAAAGCTGCTTGTTGTGTCTGTCTGAACAATTGTTTAAAAACCTGGAGGGGAATTAGAAGGAAAAAGATAACTGACTTTATTAAGAGCAAAAGATTGATTGAGCAATTGATTGCACTTAATTGGAATGGTGCGAGCAAGGGAGATGATTTCAGGGTTGGTTATTTTTATTCCACTCATCTTGTAGAAAATCCTGCCACAGAACAGTACAAGCAGGAGACTGAGTTACCAAGCTGAGAGCTTAGGTCTGCTCCTTCTCCCAGGGCATTGCTTGCCTGGAAGCAGCTGTCTGGAAGAGCTACCCCTTCCACAGCACTGCCAATTGAAATAGTTGAGGCCTCAGAAAGAAGGAGGAACTGAAGAGTCACAAGGTTAAACTACAGAGGTTGGTTTGTTCATGTGTTTCTTCACAGAACTTTTTTTTTTTTCCGAGGTATTCTCACACTCATAAGATTCTTTCCTCTCAAACAATAAGGTCTAGAAACTTTTTTTTTTTTTAACAGAATGGAAAGATTCTCTTCTCATCAATCTGTTTCAGGAGTGGAGTTCTTAGAAGAAAAAATGTTATCCAATTCATAATAATAAAAACAGGAAGAATTATATTACTAAAACCTTACTAACCAAAGGGACAGAGACAAAATTCTTTTGGGGAATATTTTCATGAAGTAGAGACTTCATTTTCTGGAGCTATGTACTTATTAATGAAGCTGCAGCACAAGAGAGAACTAACTCAGGGTTTCACAATGTTTTTCCCCAAAACAGTCCTCAAGAGGAAAATTATAATGTGCATGAACAGTTAAAATAAAAACAAACCCTGAGCTAACCCTTTTGAGTGAATTGATTCCTGTTAATGTATTGTTACTACCTTACTATATATCACCTTAATTTTCCTCTTAAGCAGCAGGAAGGACAGACATTCATACTGCACAGATAAGAGTGTGATTTCCAGTGAAAACAAAGGTTCCAGCAGTTAGGTTTGTATTTGCTTTGTTTAAAATCAAATTACAAGGTACGTGGGCCCCAAACTTATCTAAACAGAGCAGTCAGTGCACAGACTCACAGGGTCACTGGAGTTGGAAAGGACCAGATCAACACCACCTTGTTTTGCCAGAGTGATCGCCTCACATTAATGAATACACAGCCTTCTTGCCTGTGAAGGCAGGGAGTAGAACTGGATGGTCAGGATGCCCTGTGCGAGGCTATGCTCTGCCCTCCCAGGTGCTGGCAGCTGGTGCCCTGTAGAGCTGCATGCTCTGAGGATGCATTTCACATCCACTAATCTCATTTGCCTACTCTAAGCAACAACAGAGGCATTACCCAAGTACTTGTGGATGAGCAATCTTAGTAAGAAAGCAAAACAAGAGAAAACAGAGGGGCACCATTGCAAGAGCAAATGGTCAATACTGTAGATTAAGGTAATAACAAATGGACAGATGGCCATAGAAATGGTAGAAGTGAAAAACTGTCTTGTGACCTTCCTGCTCACAAAAAACCAAAGAGTCTTCTCTCCTTCTGCTTCATAAAAATAAAAATCTGAAAGCAAAAACATTGAAAGCAGCACCAATTTCTCCACTACCCTTTCTCATTTTCCACTGTGAGCCAAGAGCTACATGGATACAGCAAGACTAAGGAAAAACAAAATAAAAAAAATATGCAGTGATTTTTTTTACAGTGATGTTTTCCATATCAAATTGACCAAGGGACAAACCAAAACGGGGACAAACCAGCACGGGCTTGTCTCTCTTGGTCAGATAAACACCTCCTGGGCCAGCAGCCGCCATTGCCAGCCTCCTACAGGCCTCCTGCAAGCCTCTCCACAGTCACCTTCTTTTCTGCCCATCTGTCAGGAATTATCATTTTCCCAGGTCTGATGGCTGAGCTGCTCATCCAAGCACTCCCTCATCCATTCCAGTGAGAACACGCCAGGTCAGCTAACAGGGTTTACCATACAGGTCTTTCCTAACCAAGTTCATTGGGACTGAGATGGGTTGGGAAACCATAAGGTGAGTGATTCCACCAACAGACCTGAGAAGTCAGTGACCTCTGGCAGGGGGGCAGCGATCAATCGTAGGAAAAAATCAGCCCTGGCAGCCAAGGGATTTTGTGTCATTGGGTCTTTAAAGCCCTATTTGCTCTGTGCCCACCCTGCACAGGACCACTGGAGCACTCATGCACACAATTCTCTTTTTCTTGCAAACGGCCATATCACTCTGCAGCTACAATTACCTGCACCTAGTGCTCGTTAACTGCTTTGAAGATTAAAAGCACAGATACAAGTGTTAAATATTGTAATTATTCGTACTACGTAACATTGCTGCACTGAAAGCAGGGAGGGGTTGTTTTTTCGTGTTTGTATGTGGGAATACCATGACAGCTGCTCCTTTCTGTACGTGAATTGCTGCCAAGGACCTTGATAAGGGATTGTGCTTGAAGGAAAAGAACTGAGTCTGGGAGTTTTCTTGGAGTGCTGCATTCCACAGTGAAATTAAATTGTGCTCTTACCAGGCTTCCACTGTCAGAGCTTATTTCTGTATGTGCTGATTACCCTGAGCTGCCTCTGGCTGCAGGAGGAGCAGAGGTGACTCTCTGCACACAGCAGGGCTTGGTCCTACAAGGGGCGTGCAGAGGGAAACACACACACCTCAGACAAACAACTTCAGAGCGGCCCTGCAAGCATCAGATCCTGAAGTCCATGTTTCTGATGTGTTCAGTTCACACTCGGGGCTTTAAGGAAGAGCTATCCCTGAAAGAGTCCAGGGTAGACAGGAGTTTAGTCTCTTCTTTCTGTTAAGGATACCTTCTGACCTTCCAGCACAGCAAAAAAAGGCTTGAGCCTGACCATGATTTTCCCATACGCTGCACTCTTCTCCTGCACTGTCTTCCTGGCACTGACTCACTCAGCCCAAATGCCCAGGGGGAGCAGCCAGGCTAAAAGCCCCTGGCTTTACTCCGTTCTTTATTGTCAGAAACAGGTGGGAGGATGAGGTTGTGAGACCAGCACGTAGTTCATTACTGCTCCAAATTATGTCAGGAGATGGGCTGACACCTACCTGGCTCTCTGTAGCCAAATACAAATAAGACTGGTCTGAATTTGGGTCATGTCTGAGGACAGATCCGTGAGTGACCTCTTCAGTCTGTGGCATGGTGTTAAGTGTATTTCTGTGCACTCCTGGTCTCTGTGACAGCATATACAGCCAAAGGCTGAAGCATCTAATCAGGCAGTGCTTCTCTAAGTGCACTGGGAGTTCATCGGAGCTAAGATCGAAAAGAATTCCTATGAACTACTATTTATATGCCTCATACCTTCCCTTCCCTGTTCTTCAACAGCCCTGACCAGATCTGAGCCTCTCTGCATATGGAGGCAAGCAGATCCCATGGCCCAAGACGAAATGATGCTATGACCCCTCTCCTTCACACCATCAGGCAGCTTTTAGGAAGAGGTGGGAGCTCTGAAAGGCTGGGGAACAACTTTGCCTCCCCCTTCTGCATTCTCACACACATATACACAGTTCTGAAGATGTAAAGCCACAAAAACAGTGGGCTGTTCCCATTGGAAGAGAAAATATCAAAGTAAAGTAAGCACCTGAAAACTTACTCTCTCAAAGAGGATAAATATAAGTATAGGCAACTGCTGATGCCGTGGGCAGGCATCAAGCTGATAAGACCCAGCTTAAGAGGGGCTGAAGAGCCTGCAGCTTCCCCCGACTCCCATAGGGCTTGAAGGTGCTCTGGGAAATCTGCAGTCGTGTTTCAGTCCCACAAAAAGCCCATGTTTTAATCTGAAACCTACTGACAGCAACAGCACTGAATTTGGGATTAGATATTTGAGATTGTACCTTCGGTGTTTTGCACAGAAAGTATATATTTTTCTTTCTTTTAAAAGGGGTGACGAGGGGGAAAAAAAAAAAGTATTAAAATATATATTCACTTTAGAATGCTCTTAAGCTCATAGGGCACCTTGGGAGAAGGCAGGAAGGTAGCAGAGGATGAAGGACTAGCAAAAAAGAAGCCTGGGTGTGTCACAGGGGAAGGGAAAGGTTGTAGGAGGAAGCGTGGGAGGCAATGCAGACAAGCTTACTAAATTGCAGGGCAAAACGTGGATTTTGTCCCCAAGCAAAACACCTTGGTAGTGCTGTCAGGTCAAGCTAATAAAGAGAGCTCTTCAGAGACTCCGACGTCTGTCTGTATTTCCTTTCTCACTGAGAGGAAAAATAATTAATAAGCACCTTCTGTCTGGCAATCAGCAGCAATTTACATCAGCCTATGTGAAGATGGCAGCCTCCCTGATCACAAAGCACACCTTCTCCTTAGCAGTGCAGCTCCTGCTCCATCAGCCCTGTACGCTGCTGCTGTCTGCAGCTCTGCACCTCACTCGGAAGAAATCCCTTTCAGAAGGGGCTGGCAGTGGGCAGCACCCTCTGTACAGGTTATAAGGAGAAACTCACTTTAGAGGTTTCTAAAGTCTCAGGAGGTTTTCTACAGGCATGAAAGCCAAGCTCCAGAACTGGCAGAGTCTTTACAACAGAGGATTTGCTGTAAAGTGTAAGCATTACTGGCGAGATGCAAAATTCACAGTGAATTCAGTAACTAATAGCACAACTGCCTTTGTTTACTATGCAGAGGACACAAGAAAATTAAGATAATCTGGTGCTTGTCCAAGCCACTGCTAAAAACATTTTAGACAAAAGCTGACCTCTTTGCTCCTGAATAAATATTAGCAATTTGTGTGCGCATTGTGCAGCCAGTTTGGTAGACAGGCAAGAAAAAACGAGCAAAGAACTTATTCGGTCATTTTTTTTCCCTCACCAATTGTCAAATAAATTATTCACAAATACAAGCTTCCATCATTCATCCAGCACTAGACTAAACACTTTCTACTAAACTTAGTTTTCAGCATCATGTTTCAGTTTATAGCTACGTTTTTCCCTGGGCAAAGCGAGCCAGTCATTAGACAACTCTCATAGGTTTCCACTAAACATGCTTGATTAAGTCTTTTAAGAAGGAGTAGGCGGAGGAAATTGTGCTTTAAAGTCAATGGGAACATTACCATTCACTTCAATGGGAAATGTCCTGGAAGAGATAACATTATTTTGAAGAGTTAATGAGCATATTGAAGTCTGTACAAAAAGAAAAAACCTATGCCAGTTGCACACTGCACTTTAGTGAGGGACAGCTTTCAGAGCAAGAAACAAATCAACACTGGAGCTGCCTAAACCAGCAGTTTTCCCTAACACCACTGCATGGTCCTTCCTGGCACATAATGCACACACACGAAATCCAGCAGCAGCATCATCCAAGCTCTAGTCTTGCTCACTCTTCCATGGTTGCACTTCTGTGACTGCATTCAGCGTGGTGGTGCTGAGCTGGTACAGGTGCTCACCTTTAATTTCTCCAAGTCAGAGCCACAATTGATGCAATTCAATTTACTGGCTTGAGGATCTGGCCTCATTTGAAAGAGAAAGAAGAATATGAAAAAATAAAATAAAATAATTTTAAACAATAATTTCAAACACTAATTCGAATATGAATTTCTGGACAGATTTACTGCAATGCCACGCATCCGTGCAAGGTCAGGATGACACACAAGCAAGAGACCTCTGAGACAAAATTAAGCTACTACATTTGGAATTTCTACAGGTAGGCAAATTGAAAAACAGGCACACATCAAGAGCACACCCTTGCTGCAGGTCAGCAAGAAAATTCTGTGTCATCATTTTCTTCAAAGACATTTAGATGGATGCTGCCATTCCCCTAAATTTAGGAGAAAGAGGGACATGATGTACTATTCAGTCTATGCAAATCCATGATGAACACTACTGAGTGCAACACTTGTGTTCACCTCTGCAGAAAGCGATCCTTTTAATCGAGTGGTTATCATGAGCCCATTTCTTCCAAAGGAAATGGTCTATTTTATCCTCAGTCAAATCAGTTCCAGATGAATCCTTGAAGAGTACCCCCCAAGAAAATTATGCTTATTCATTATTAGCACATCAGCTCAAGATCCTAGGCACAGTCAATGTACAAATCTAGAACACAAGGCAGTCCCTACCCTGCTGAGATTACAATCTCAAAAGTCACAGGTGAAAACAAAAAAACCAAAACCAAAATAGACAAACAGGCTCAGCAAATGTTGAAAGCTAGAGGTGTGGTGGAGGGCTCACATTCCTTCCCTTATTGTGTAGATGCAAGACATGCCCAGCCTCTGGAGGGAAACAGATGCATGGGAGAAACACGAAACTATTCCCATGGCCCAGGCTGGCCACTGCTATCACTGCAACCTTCTTTTGCAGAGCTCTCTCCTATCCAGAAGTGTTGTTCCAGTTCTAGGTGTGCCCATGGTGAATATTAAGCACGACATATATGGATGTAAGACTTACAACCTTCTCTCCTTCGCTCAGCACACTTGGCAGGTTCAGCTCAGAGCTTTCTAAGGGGCCAATGTTTGGAAGTCTTGCTGTCTGTATTTTTTTTGTTCCAGAGCCTGTGCTTTAGACCTTCAAGCTTAAGGCCTGAGTAACAAGGCAGGACGCAATAGCGTAAAACACTATGTGACTCCTGCCAAAATGTGCCACTTCAAGTCACGCCACCCAAAAATCACGAGGATCTGGCCAGAGCTGAGACCTGTAAAATACAGAGATATGTGGTGCAGAGCTGATAAGAACCTTCCCTTCAAATTTGTCCCAAAGCCCAAGACATTATCTATTGAATCAACCCTGCGGGTGCTTAGACGCCACTCTGCCTACTTTTTGGATCCCACTGGGATTTAGGCTGAAAACAGGTGCCAAGATGCTCTGACTCAGGCGGTTGCAGGCATGCCCAGCAGCAGATCTACCCGTGTTCGGGGAACACGCAGGTAAGAGATGGAGGCACCAACCGAGGCTGGATGTCTTCAAGGTAAGATGGTTGCTCAGCACGGGGCAAAGGGGCATTGCCATGATTTTCGGCTACGTGGCCTGAATTCAACTTGTGCTCTGTTGCAAGTGACAAAGCTCCCCTCTGAGGCTGGCCCTCATAAAAAGCCATTCAGGTTTTCTCCACACTGTTCTCTCCACTTAAATTAAGCTCGCCTAATCAGGAAATCTACTTAATTGGAATATCTCTGTTAAAAATCAGGGGTGCTTACTAACAATGACTGCATCTTGATCGGGATGGTAATATCACTTAATTGGGATGCCTTCAGGTATCTTAGTGGTTTGGGTTTTTTATGTCTCAAGCTCAAGCTAGTTTTGTCTGTCTGCTCCTCATAAAACAGCTTTCAGTTCCTCCTTAGTAATGATACAGGCAAACGATGATGTAAGTTACTTTAACATTTTTTGCTTCTGGCTGTTAGTTGGTGTGGGAGGGGCAAATTACCTGTTTCTGTGGGTGTTCTTGCCACAGGGACGGTTACGGTAGTTGCAGTCTCCATCCCATGCAAACACTTCTGCCTCCGACAGCCTCCCTGTCACACGGCACCTCTCCAAAAGGCTCTAGTGAATAGAGAAACGCTGTTTTTTGCTACCTGGCAAGCTCATCTAAACTACAGGGAAGATAGCAGCCAGAGTGTCCTATACCGAGTATTCCCTTTATAAATGACTGTTTCAATGTTTGCAGTGTCTACAGCTCTTGAGAGCAAAAGTGTGTGCTAAAGGAAAGCTGTGAATCTGCCTTTGAACCAACAAACCACACTTATACCCCACAGTTATACACGTGCAATTAAATGTACATTTAATTAAAATTACATTTTACATTTTTAAATGTAAGCCTTGGCTAAGAATCTCTACCTCTGTTTTAGGAGTTATCAAGTTAAATAGAAAACTTTTAGTTTTATTTTTTTTAATGAACTATTGAGGGTTCTTTTCTTCATGCTATGCTATCTTAAAATACCTGTACTTGTATTTATCAAATGCAGTACCTCTGAATTGGTCATCTGCCATTGAATGCAGTCTGGCAATCTCTTCTGCTTTGCAAAATGGGGGAGCTGACCTTGCCTGGCTTGGTTGATGCCATCCTCCTATGCAAACATTAGATGTGTTGCCATCACAGTTGGCCAGCCAGTCTCACTGGGGCAGGAGTTGGGGCGTGAGCTGAGCAGGTGAGGTGGTGACATGCTGGAGCCATGCACCCAACACACAGAGGTCTAATGAAGGGGGTTAATGCCATCTGGATAAAAAAGAAAGCCTGAAATCTTTGTTTTGCTTTGTTCAAAGGAGGGACACTTTTTGGGGAGACATTGAAAGTCATACTGCCATAGCTGTTTTCTTCTTCAGTACAGCTTTTCTGCTCAAATCATGCCTACCAGTCTCTTTACTGGATTAGACTGGCAGAATTGGCATTGTGTGTGGCCTTACGGAGGAAGAGAGGGAGAGAAAGAATCAGAAACTGCAAATGTAACACACTCAGGAACTGAATGAAGACTTCTTTTACCTTTAAGTGGTACACTGCCTCATTCTGTGGGCAGGGACCTACTAGAAAATAGGGCTTGCCTGGGGTCACAGCCCATGGAACTCCCACAGCTGTGAGTTTCAAGTGTTTGTTACACAAGGTGCATCTAAAACACCATCTCTTTTGTGCATTCCCTGTGGTCTATGGAAAATAATAGTTACATCTTGAGAGCTCTACTTTTTAAACTATTCTTTCACATCTTTTTATTGTACTTCGCTTTTTTCAGAGTGAGGCGTTGTTTTCTGTACGTCAACAAGCATGGGTTACTTCCAGCAGTGCGCAAATAACTGCAAAGAGAGCATCTGTGGCTTCATAAAAGTGCATATGCAGATATCTAAGTTTTATTACTTACATTACTATAGCTCCTAGGAGCCTTAGAGGAGACTAGTTCTTTGGTGTGATTGTACATAATAACCATAAATGCCTTGTAAAACCTTTAAAATGCCTTGAAAACCGTGAGTGCATGTAGCTCTGTGTGTGTGTGTGTGTGTGTGTGTTTATGCGTGTGTGTAAATTTACACATCTCTGCAGCCACTCTGTAAAAACATCTGCCTCTGGGTTTACCAGAACGTTTTTACCGCATTAACCAGGTTTACCAGAACCAAGCTGCCCCTTGGAGGTTGAACACATCGATAGCTGGACAGCAAGGGGGAGGTTAAAAAACAGAAGTACTTTTCCTGGAAACTAACGCTTTTTCACTCGCAAGTTTTATTGGCAAGCCTGGCAACCAATAAAGACATTCCTTGGCACAGGGAAGAGTATAACGGCCTGGGCACAGCTGGCACGGCTCTGGCGCTCACCTCCGACAGCGAGCTGCGCCCCGCGGAACCCGCCCCGCACAGCCGCGGCTCCGTAGCCCGGCGGCGGCGGGAAGGGTCAGCGTGGGGTGCTGCACCCCGCGTGTGCCGGGGCAGAGGGAGCCGTGGGGAGCCGTGGGGAGCCGTGGGGCGGGCAGGGCGAGGGCAGGGCGAGGGCAGGTGCCCGGGGGAGCCCGGCGGCGGTGGCGCGGGCGGCCCGGGAGGGGGAGCCCGCGGCCCGCGCAGCTCCGCCCGCAGCGCAGGTGCCCGCCGGGGCGGCGCGGAGCCCTGCGGAGCCCTGCGGAGCCCTGCGGAGCCCTGCGCGGCAGCATCGTCGCTCCTTACCGGGGGCAAGCGGCTTTGCGGCTTCCCTCGCTGTCCCGCTGTCCCCCGCGGGGGCGGCTTGGGGGCCGGGCTCCCCCCGCGCAGCCCTCGGCGGAGGGCGGCAGGCTTTGGAGCTGCCCCCGCCGAGGGCCGCCCGCAGAGGGGCAGAGCCCGGTCGTGGCTCTCGGCGGGGCTGAGCGCCCTCACGGCCACCCCCCACCCGCACCCCCACTTCTTCTGCCTCACACCCTCCCGAGAATGCTCCCAGCCCTCAAAAACGAGTATGGGAAAGGCAGGCAATTATGTATCCAGGGGCTGATCTCTATCTGCTACCTAATGACTTGCCAAGTACTTATCACTTCCCAGACTAGGAACTGTCGCTTCATTCTAATGTAAATAAACCCTTTATACAAATAAGTCTCTCTCTCCTCTCGTCTGCTAGAGCAATAGGTGGAGATGGAGCAGGACGGGGCTGCTAAGGTTCATACTCCCAACTTCGTTGCTCCCTGTGTGTTTTCATTTATATGAATACAGAGAATCCAATGGATTGAGCCCCCCCCCTCCGCCCTCGCTGCCCCTCCCAGAGAAAGGAAGGAAATAAGGGAGGAAAAGGAACACAAAAGGGACAGGGGACCTTGGAAAGTAAAAGAAAAAGAAAAAATTAAAAGTTTCATGTCTGGCTATCCTCCTGTCAGTTTAGGAGTGAATTTTTAACACCCTGAGCCGCTCAGATGATAGTGTTTTACCATGGGATGCCAAAGCTACAGAACCTATCAAATAATTAAAGGTTTCTTACGCACTTGCAGGTCTTTCTCTGTGTTTGTGTGTGTGTGTGTGTGATAATACTTTCCAGAATGTACTTTACAGCAGAAGCAACACAAATAATTTCCTACAGCCTGGTTTTTGTCCTTGTTCTTGGTGCCGCGACATCTCTGTGACACAACCTGTGTCACGGAGACGAATTATATGGACGACCGCGATAATTATCGTGGGAAGATGGAATGCTCCGACCTCTTGATGGTCTCGGTTCTTCTTTGTAAACTAAATGCAAAACTCTCTTTTAGATACCGAACGTGAAATTAAGGTATTTCTCTCGTGAATGGCACGAAGCCGATGTCTGCTGCCTCATTTACTGCAAAGCGTAATTTATTTCTCAGCCAAGAACGAGAGGCTAAAGATGCCACAGGGAATGGAGTGCTCATTTTCGTATTAAGTTGTGTTATTTATGTCTCAAGATAAAAGACGCCCTGGATTGGAAAACTACCGCGGCATATTTATGGAATTGTTAACCCACGGTAATGAAATAACAATCACTCCTGTTTGCTTAACTGAGTGCCACGCAAAACAGACCGTGCATTTAGAGCTTAATTGCACAGGCTTGAGATGGCAGAGGTGCTGGTGCAAGGACGAGAGGGAGGGAAGAAGGGATTGCTGTCACCAATGTCCAGCGGCTGCAAACAGAGAGGAGACTTTCGGCACAATAGATTTTTCTACCGGTGAAGCACAGATTTGATGCGATCACTTCCCTCCCTGCCCCTCGAAAGGATGTCAGCGGTTTTCTCCTGTGGTGTCGCCCGCTGTTTAAAGAACGTGGAAAGCTGCATCCTGAGATGCAAAGAGACGGGCTGGGTGGCTGGTTTCGGAGTCACAGGGACACTGCTATGATGTTGAAGCCAAAAGAAAGGGAGAGAAGCGAAGCTCTGACTACGACTAAATATAAACAGCCCGGGGCTGGAAAGCAGTTCACCTCCAGGTCTTTGAGAGGAGCGAGGCGAACAACGCTCAGCGAATTGTTTGGGTCCACCTGGGCTTTGCCCAGGTCAAATGGTAGTCCCGCCGCCTACCGCTCCGATGTCATCTTTCTTTCTGACATCTCCCTAAATAATGTTGCAAATGACCACACACACGAATCCTCGGAGGGTTTCAAGACAAACGCGGCTCCCCTGGCCTGGGTCTGTCCGTAGGGGCTCCCGCCCCGCCGCCGGCGTCCCTCGCCCGGCTGCGGGGAGGAGGCGGCAGCGGCCGTGTCCGCCGCCCGGGGGCCTGCGGGACAGGGGGCCCACGGAGGCCGAGGCTGCTGCCGTCCTGCTCCGTTCCTGTGGCAGAGCCAGGCAGGACACCTCCAGGGAGGCTGTCCCGCACGGAGGCCAGGCTGGCTAAAGCGGCAGAGGCAGGGTGCCTGGGAGAGGTAGCCCTGCCGTACGACCGGGTGGGTGAAGACCAAGCGCCAAGGACTCTTTCTGGGTGGTATCCAAAGACAGCAGGGGGAAAACTGATCTTCCTGCCTCCCTAAACCCGTTGCTTCCCCCCAACACGCAGACACACAAGCCCCAAATTCCACTATGAACCTTCACAATGGTGACTTTTGTGCCTCGAGTAGAGAAACCAAAGTCCTGCTGGGTTGAGGTCTGTAATTTAACACACGTTAGTTGCGTCAGTTTGCAATTATAGCATCAGAGTGGCTATTGCAAAATATATTAGATGCAAAATACTTCGGATTAATGTGTCCCCCCCCCTCTCCTTCCCTGTACTGAAACTTCTCGGTGTTACTCCAACCTTTGCCTGTGAAAGAGCTTCGCTACCGTCAACATTGTCCAGATAAAATGAGAAAGCCGCTGGAGGCTCCGGGTCTCTGAGCGGCAAGTTACGGGCGCTCAAGGGAGCGAGCGGGAAGCCCACGGAAATTGTTTTTAACGGCAGGTAATGCCGTGGGAAAACCGGATGACCTGGGCTGCATGGAAACGTGCTAAAATGCCCCTTTTCTTTCTCTTTTTCCTTTTTTTTTTTTTCTTTTCCTTTTTTTCCCCTCAGCAAAACAAGACAGAGGTTTTGAAAATATAAAGTGTTGGAATTGACATCTAGTCCAGTGCTTGCACATTTATTAATTCTGCCGTGGTGGGAGGAAAGGGGAAAAAGTGTAATTAGGCAGGAGCAGGTGAAAGATTCCAGACGATGAAATACAACAGGCTAAACGGGATAATGTATTCACCATTAAAGAACTGACATTTACTACCAAAAGGAGACCCGTTACGTTTGAATATGAAAAGGAGCAGATATTAAGCTACATAAATTACCTTCTTCACATGACTTGAATCCCACTTTAAATACTTTGTTGTTTTTTTTTTTTTTTTTTCATAACCAACAGATCGCTGTTTCAGGCGAAAAGCCATACCTGCTAAAATACCACCAAGCAAACGATGCGCCTTTAACAAATTCCAAAGGCATGATCCCCAAAGCAATCGATCACAGTAAAAAGTGTGGAAAGGGTGTTTCAAATCAGTGAAGCCAAAAGGGTCTTTTAACGTATTTTTAGTGTCATAAGATCAGGATGGGTAATTCGTCTCACAAACGCACCACACACACGTTTTTCCCGCACAAATTCCACCCCTTAAAATAGATTTCAGAGTGATCCTCTTAGCTGACCTATTATTAACGCTAATGAAGTTTCAGGGCTATGGGCTACAAAGCGAGTGAAGAGTACTGGGTTGTATTTCGAATATCTGAAGTACTGGAAAAATAGACTATTGTGAAGCAATGTATACTAATTTCACCCGTGTTTAAAGTACGAAAAGAAAATCTCCGTTCTTCAAATATAAGAGACAGTTGAAATTAAAATTTAAAAAATAAATAACCAAGCCCTCTCTCTCTGCTCCCTTTCCGTTCCCGTTAAAGTCTTATTCTGATTAGAGCCCAAATGTGATTTCAGATAGTTAGACAAAGGCGAAGCAAATCAAATCTTCATAGCAGAACCGGCCGAGCAGTTAAGGGAACATTCATTTTGTTCTTCTTTTTCTCCCCCCCATTTTTTTTTTTCTTTTGACACACCTGACATACCACCGAATCCACTCTGAAGTAGACTGGGAACAAAATTATGCCCTCTCCGTCTCAAATGGGTAAAGAGATAAAGCAAAGATCCGCTCTTCGTCTCACGCCCCATCACGTAAAAAGATTACCTGAAGGGGCAAGCTACAGACCCCGTTCAGAGAAACGCGCCCGTGTTTATAAACAGCAGAGGCAGTGGGCGCTACATTTGCAGACAGAGGGAGGAAAACTCTTGGTGGCTGATTAATAAAAAAGAGCTCTGGAGGACTCGTCAAACCCTTGTCAACCGGAGGAATGCAATCTTTTCAGAAGCGTTTGGTCAGGCAGGCAGCTGGCTGCAGGCAGGGCGGTGCTGCTGGGGCAGGGGCATCCCACCGCACGCACACACACACATACACGCACACTTTCCACGCATTTTCCTCGCCGTCCCCGCGGGCGTGGGGGGTGGAAGGCAGCTGGGGTGCGCTTCTGGCCGGGGCGGAGAGGGAGAGAGCCGGCACACCGGCATGGATCCGGCCCGCCGACACGAGCGGCAGCCCGGAGGGAATGGGAGGAGAGAGCCCGACCGGAACGTGCAGAGAAAATAGACCGAGGAGCTTACACACACACACACACACACACACACACAGAAAGTTACATTCGTGGGGAAAACACGCGTGGCAGAGCGCGGGGTGCCCGCGTGTGTGGAAGAAGATCCGGGGGAAGCATTTACACATATACATATACACACACATATATACATATATATTGGTGAGGGCATGCACACGGTGCGTGTGCCCGGGGTGCGTGTGCGGGGGAGACCGCGTAAGGGCGCGGGTGTGTGGCGAGCGAGCGAGGTGTGGGGCGGTGGGGCTCGGGCGGGGTTGTCGCGCAAAATGCGCGGGCGCTGGAGGATCCCCGCGGGTGCGCAGCGGCCCGAGCGAACGCGCGGCTCCGCTGAGCTCAAGGCGTCCGCGTGTATCGGCGAGTGTGTGTGGCCGGTCCCCGAGCTGCCGCGGGTATTTTTTTCCTTTTTTTTTTTTTTTCTTTTTCTCTTTTTTTTTTTTTCCCTTCGGTCTCTCCTTTTTTTTTTTTTTTTTTTTTTTTCCCCTCCTCATTCAGAGCTCGGGGTGTCTCCCGGCCCTCATTGGCCGGCCCAGTTCGGCAGGGCGGAGCTGAGCCGCCTGCAAAAGGAGGAAAAGAAAAAAAAAAGAGAGGAAAAAAAAAAAAAAAGGAGACCGAGAGAGAAGAGGGAGGGAAAAAAAAAAGGAGAAAACTGTAAGTGCGTAAAAAAGTTCTCGCCGTGGTGACGGATGCTCAAAAGTTCAGGAGTTTTTCCGATGCTTCCCAAAGCAGCCTGCGACTGAAAAAGAGACTGAAAAAAAGCGAGAGGGAGAGAGAGAGGGAAACTTTGCACTGGGAGACCGGGAAGGTGGATTTTTTTCTTCTTCTGCTCGCTTAAAAAAGCCAACAAAACACATCCCTCTACTTTTGTCCCTCCTTTGCAGACAACTTGTTGCAGATCCCCGTGGAACAAGGAACTGGGAGCGTGGGAGCCTCTTTGCAAAGGTTTTATTTTCTTAATACTCTTTCTGCGTTTGGAAGTTGCTTTCTCCGCTGCGATTACTTTTTTTTTTTTTTTCCTCCGCCGTTTTCTTTTTTAAAACATTTTCCCCCTTTTTTGTCCCCCTCTTTTTTCCCCCCCCTTTTTTGAAATTTTTTCCCCCTCCGCGTGGAGCGCGGGAGCTCGCCGGTGGGCTTTCCTGGGCGAAGAAGAGGAGGCTTTCGGCGCTGCCGTGGTTATTCTTCCTCCCTTTTTCCGCGCTCCGCCGGGGGGGTGGGGGGGTGGGGGTTGCCCGGCCGCCCGGTCCAGCTCGGTCCGCGGAGCGGTGGAGGGGTGGAGGGGGAAGGGACGCGCTGTTTGGTCCGGCGGGGAGGGTGGGGGAAAGCTGACGGGAGGACATGCAGGCTCGCTACTCCGTGTCCAGTCCCAACTCCCTAGGAGTGGTGCCGTACCTCGGCGGAGAGCAGAGCTACTACCGCGCCGCTGCGGCGGCGGCCGGCGGGGGCTACACGGCCATGCCGGCCCCGATGAGCATGTACTCCCACCCGGCCCACGATCAGTACCCGGCCGGCATGGCCCGAGCCTACGGGCCCTACACGCCACCGCCACAGCCCAAGGATATGGTGAAGCCGCCCTACAGCTACATCGCCCTCATCACCATGGCCATCCAGAACGCTCCCGATAAGAAGATCACCTTGAACGGGATCTACCAGTTCATCATGGAGCGGTTCCCTTTCTATCGGGACAACAAGCAGGGCTGGCAGAACAGCATCCGCCACAACCTCTCCCTCAACGAGTGCTTCGTCAAGGTGCCCCGCGACGACAAGAAGCCCGGCAAGGGCAGCTACTGGACCCTCGACCCCGACTCCTACAACATGTTCGAGAACGGCAGCTTCCTCCGCCGCCGCCGCCGCTTCAAGAAGAAGGACGCCGTCAAGGACAAGGAGGAGAAGGACCGCCTGCACCTCAAGGACCATGCCCCGCCGCGCCCGCCGCCGCCCGCCGCCGCCGCCGAGCCCGAGGGCGGCCCCGCCGGGGGCAGCACCGCGCCGCCGCCGCCGCCCGTCCGCATCCAGGACATCAAGACGGAGAACGGCACGGCCTCGCCGCCGCAGGCCGTGTCCCCCCCCGGCGCCGCGCCGCCGCTAGGCGCCGTGCCCAAGATCGAGAGCCCCGACAGCAGCAGCAGCCTCTCCAGCGGCGGCAGCCCCCGCAGCACCCTCCCCTCCAGCCGCTCCCTCAGCCTGGAGGCCCCCGAGCCCCCGCCGCCCCCACCGCCGCCCCCGCCGCCGCCCCACCACCACGGCCCGGGCTTCAGCGTGGACAACATCATGACCTCGCTGCGGGGCTCGCCGCAGGCCGCCGCCGAGCTGGGCGCCGGCCTCCTGGCCCCCGCCGCCGCCGCCCCGCGCACCGGCATCCCGCCCGCGCTGTCCCTCGGCGGATACTCGCCGGGACACAGCTCCGTCTACGGCTCGCCCTGCGGCCAGGCGGCCGCCGGCGCCGCCGCCGGCACCTACCACTGCAACATGCAGGCCATGAGCCTCTACGCGGCGGCGGGCGGCGCCGACCGGCCCGGCCACCTGCCCGCCGCGGCCGCCAGCCCCGCCGAGGACCCGCTGCCCGAGTACGCGATGCCCTCGGGCGGCGGCGGCGGCGGCGGCGGCGGCGGCGGTGGGGCGGGGGGCGGCGGCGGCGGCGGGGCGCTGGGGCACGGCGGGCTGGGCGGCGCGGCGGGCGGCCACCAGGAGGGGCACCACCCGCACCCGCACCAGGGCCGCCTGGCCTCCTGGTACCTCAACCAGGCGGCGGCGGCGGCGGCGGCAGCGGCGGCGGCGGCGGGGGAGCTGGGCCCGCTGGCGGGCGCGGCGGGCTACGCGGGGCCGCAGCAGGGCTTCGCCGCCGCCCCGAGAGAGGTCTTCGAGGCGCCGCGGCTGGGGCTCAGCGCCTCGCCGGGCGGCGGCGGCGGCAGCGGCGGCGGCGGGGCAGGGGGCGGCGGCGGCGGCGGCGGGGCGGGAGGCGGCGGGAGCTGTCAGATGGCCTTCCCCGGCAGCCAGCCGCTCTACCGCACCTCCGGGGCCTTCGTCTACGACTGCGGCAAGTTCTGAGCGCGCCCCGTCGCGGGGACACCGCGGGAACTCCGCTCCGCGCCACCGGCCCCCGCAGCGCCCGCGGAGGGAAGCGGGGGCATCGCGAAAAGCTTTTGTACAGAGACAGCCCCAAAGCATGTCTTGGTTTGTTAAAGGACAGTGTTACTCCAATAACACGTAAGTTTTTTTTTTTTTTCCTAATTGCTTTGAGAAATACTTTTTTTTTTCTCGTCCCCCACCTCTCGCTCTTCCCCGTCCCTTAAGGTATTGTCATGCCCCGCGTTTAAAAGGGAGCGAAAAATCCAGCGTAGAGTACCAGCTTCTCTCCCCCTCCACTCCCTCTTCTACAAGGACTTGTTTTAAAATGTAAATTGCGACATAGTAATTTATTTTTAATTTGTAGTTGGATGTTGCGGACCAAACGCCAGAAAGTGTTTCCCCCTTTCCTGAAAAGTGACGTTAAAATTGACTGAAACGCTGATTTTTTTTTTTTCACTATATATAAAAAGGGAAACTGTATTAATCTTATTCTATCAATATTTTTCTTTTTTTTTTGTTGAAAATATTCTGAAGGTATTGCATTGTTTGTTTATTAATAAATTACCATTCAGTTGGAATGATCCTTTACACGTCTGTATATTTTAATGCTTTCATTTAGAAAGAGAAAAAGAAAGAAAGAGAGGGAAAAGGGATTTCATAACTGACTTTGTCGCTGGAACAGCTTGTTCCCCTCCACACAAATTCCAAAGACCATTTAGGAACTGCCAGGTCGAAAAATCCCTTTTCAGTCTCTTCTGCAATATGTTCCACTTAGTCAGCTCGCCTTATCCGCTAGGAAAAAAATACTTTCCCATGGCAGCTCTGAGTTGGCAAATAAACAAACACGTTTTCTTAGCAATTAATGGCAAGACCTGGAAACATTTGACCATACACAGTCGTATGGCGACATTACGTTGTTTTAAATAATATGCCTATGTAAGGATATATTAAGTGATAACTCCAAGGTAGAAGTGCATGCACTAGATTCCAGACCATGTGTAACTGTATATGTTGAGCTATCGATCGCTCTGTGTGTGTTTCAAATGTATTTATATCTAGGATTTACATATGTACCTATATTTAAGAAAGGATTACGTATTTATTTATAGTTTCATATATGCACTGCATATTTTTTAAACTCCAGTGTATAGCAGATGCCAAATAATCTGTAGTACGTGTACTCTTAAATATAATGCCAGCATATAAATCACTGCTTCTCAGAATTGATAGCAAAGCTTGCAGTCACATCAGTGAAGCCGCTTCTCTAACACATAAAGTACTGTTTTATTTCAGAGGGGGGAAAAAGAGTAATTGGGTTAAGGGGTACTTGTACGGTCTACTCTTACACCTTTACAGCTCTGCATTACTCCCGTCCTTCAGGGACTTCACTGGTTTGTGTCTCAGTTGCTCGGACTGAAATTATTTTTAAAATATTTTTGTGTGGGTGGATTTTTCTTATACAGTTGTTTGGGTGCTGTTTTGGTTTAGTTTTTCGGTTTTGTGGGTTTTGGGATTTTTTGTGGAGTTTTTTGGGGTTTTTTTGGGTTTTTTTTGTTTTGTTTGTTTTATGTTTTGGTTTTTTTGGTTTTGTTTTTTGTTTGTTTTTTTTTTTTTTGTCTTCTTACATCTCTCAGTTTTCCTCAAATCGGAAAAAACCCCCATATATATATATATATATATATATAACCAGGGTAGCAATTGAGTGCTGCACAGACTGGCATCTTGTCATATCAAGAATCCTATCTTCTGGACAATTTACTATTAAGAACCTATGGTCAATGGGGATCACCCTCCCCTTTAGTAAGTAACCACCAAAATGCAATAAATCCATTAACTTAAAAGAATCAGCCTTGTCAGTCAGACTTCGAAATAAGTTTATTTGATTACAGATATTTAAGGCCTAAAATTTGCTTCCAAGATAATACAGTTTCCTATCAGAATCTCTTATCTAAAGGCAACACTTAGCAGTAATTGCTGTTGCATTGTACAAAGGTATTTACAGTTCAACCTTATTACCTCGCTTTTGAGCTGTGCTTCCCTTCCAAAGCAATAGTCCAATGTTTTGAAAACACCTTCGGCAGATGGAGTGAACTGGGGGTAATGTGTCATCTTAGAGCGCGTTGGCTTAATTTACTTAAGTGTGGTATAGTCTTTGCCTTTTCGTGCTAGCACCTCTACAAAGATTACCGGCCTTATTTACATTTATTTGTTTGCTAAGTTGGGTAGGAGAACCTCAAACGCTCCATCGCTCGGCTGTGGTAAAGCTGATGAGGCGGACGAGCAGAGTTGTGCGCCTTCGCTCCGGGGACATATTTTAATTGCTGCTCCCCGTTTTTCACTAGTGAAGGGAAATAAAATGTTACCTGTTCTCGGTCGGGCTCACTTTCTGCTCCCCCTCTCCCAATACCGAGCGGGGGGCAGCTAAACCGGCGGCTCCCGCCCACCGCCGCCTCCCTGGGAGGGGGACTGCGGGGCCAGAGGCACGGCGGGGCTTTCACCGCCTTCCTAAGCCCCCGCTCCCTCTCTCTGGCGAGGAGACCCTCGGCGGGGCGACTCCCTCTGCCCTGGCACATGGGTTTGCCAGCGGGGTGGCTGCGCAATAAGACCATTCCTGCCCCCCGTCACGTATTTAAAATAAAATTTAAAGAAAGCAGAGGGTAGAGGCGATTGAGCTGCTATTTGCCTGTTATTTTTTCTTGCGATCAGGCGCCGGCTTTCCTGTAGTTTGGGTTTTCTCAGCGGTCTGCAGCGGTAGGGTGTTTGCGGCGAATACAAACAGGGGGGAAAGCAGTTGTCAGCCCGGCTTGTTTAATAGCCCGTTGCATTGTCAGTGCTGCTGCTGGGCTGGGGAAGCTGGGGGGGCCGTGCGTGAACAAGTGCCGTGTGTAATTACTGCTAATGCTCGGGGCGGCCCGGGGCCCTCTGCCGCGGGACAGCCGCGCAACTTGCGCTACCCCGTGGCCCTGGCTGCAAAGGGGGCGGCTGGTGTGGGCTCGGCGAGCCGGGAGGGCGGCTCGCAGTCAGGGAGGGGGCAAAGGGAAACTTCCCTCTCGGTCGCAAGGTAGGTCGTGTCGGGATCTTCTGCCCCCGGAGGGGATCCCTTTCCTGAAGTGACGTGCGTAGTGGCGGCGGAGGTCACCTCCTGCTTTTCAGTGCGACGGGCTGGCTCACCGCACACGCGTGCTTCGTCTTGAGTTTTAAAAACACTGTTTTATTTATATTATTATCATAACCATAAGCATAACTTTTTTTTTTTTTTTCTCCTACTCCGCGCAGAAATTGATCACAACGAAAATAAGATTAGCAGTGCCGGCCGTCCCCGCGGCAGGCAGTGAGAAGTGCGGGCTTGGCCGCGGGAGGCGCGCAGCCCTGTACCGCGGGTCCCTGCGCCACATTGCACGGCTGGGGGTCGGCAGCTCCCGGCTCTGCCGGGCCGGAGCCTTCGGCATGAGGCATTGAGGCTGCTGCTGGGATGGGAAAAGGCCGAGCGGGCTCTCTAGAAAACTTCCCGGGCTGGAGCTGCGTAACTGGGAGGCACGGAGCCGGGCATCTGCCCGCGGACCACCACGAACTGCGGGCAGCGGGGCCCAGCGTGGGGCACGAACCCTTGTTTCCCTTGTGCTTCCCTCCTCATGAGCACAGGAGGCAAACCCGAGCGTCCCTTCTGACCTGTGATTGTCTCCCAGCAGAACTGGGCCTGCCCTGAACGCCAAAAGAGATGCGGTGCGACCTTGCGCAGCGGTGGGCACGGGACATGCGCCCGGGCAGCAGCTGAGAGGTGTCCCCGTAAGGCCTCGACATCTTTGGTGGCAGCCCCTACAGCAAACGGGGACACTTGGCCCCAGCCATGCCTGCGGAGAGGTCATTTAGGCGCCAGGTTAGCACGGCGCTTCGTGGGATTTTTTTAGCTCATACTGATTTTTTTCTTTTTTTTTTTTTTTTTTTTCTTTCCAAACTGTCACTTTGCTTTTCGTCTATGAAAAAACCAAAACAACCTTATTATTATTATTATTATTATTTTTAATAAATTTGAGGAACCATTCCATTTACGTAGTGGTTCTGGTGGTTTCTCACTTGTACTTGCTCATCTGTCACTTATACTGTGGAAAACTTAGAGAGGAGTATTATTCTCCTTTCTAAGTTTCCCCCTTAGAATTTCTTCTTAAAGCAATTACAGTTTCTATTATGTTCTGCAAAGGTCATAACCAAAAATAGCAGAGAAGTGCATGCAAATAGTCCAGAGGACATGGATCAAAACCCTTTTCCTACCATCACAGGCCAGGTCAGATGGAGAACATGTTTGGGCTGTGTTGTGGATGGGGACATTTAAAGGAGTGATTCCAAATCGGCATTTTATGATATCTGGGGTCCTTTCTGATAGCCAAGAAGTTCGGAAAAGGCTTTTCGAAGTTAGCGGCTATTTTCATAGCCGGGTTCAACTTCGTAACACCGTTGGTAACTCGGGGGCTGCGGCATTTTGACTGCTTGGTCTAACCTCCCAAAAAATACGCCACTGAAGCAGGACGACCTTAGAGTTTCGCCCTGTCCTCTGGGGACTTGGCTTGGACGTTTCGGGCGAGTCGCGCGGGTTTTGCGGCTTTTGCGGGAGGCAGCGCGGCGGTGCCGCTGCGCGGAAAGGAGCGGTGATGCACGCTCGGGGGCTGCGCGCCTGTCCGCGCCCACGGAAAGATGAGCGTCAGGTAAGAGCGCACAGTCTTTATTACGTCGTTCGATTGCGTAGGCAAAAGCGTGTGGAGCCGAGGCACGCACATGGCTCCACTGCACAGCACAGGAGAGCTGCGGTGCGGCCCCTGGAAGCTCTCCCCCGTCCACTTCCCGAAATCAACCATTTCAACAGCGACGGCTAACTGAACATTAGCTTTCAATTAATTTCACTCGTAAAGTAATTTAAACTCCTCCGCGTACTCAGTCAATTTTCCCCCGTCTCCTTGTGCTGGGATCGGGCGTGCTGGCTACATTCATCAGCACTTTGAGATGTGCTGATATTTTGATTTGTTTTTTCGTTGGTATTTGTTTTGTTTTGGGGTTTGGGTTTTGTTGTTGTTGTTTGTTGGTTGGTTTTTTTTTGGGGGGGGGGGGAGGAGTGTTGGGGTATGTTTTGTTTTGTTTTGTGGATTTTTTGTGGGTTTTTTTGGCTAGGAGGGAGATGAGGAGCACGGTGATGGGCGCTGTCACGGCGTCCGAGGCTGAGTTGTCGCTGCACGGGGGCACAGGTAGCGCGCAGCCGGGGTAGCGAGGAGGGCGAGCTCAGGTTTACGCGGTAAGCTGCGCAAGAGGCTGGCGTGCCCGAAGAGTGCTGTAAGGGAACTGCTGGGAGCTCCTCGGCGACGTGCGGGGGTTTCCATCCAGCATCTCGGTCACAAGCTCACGGGCTGGGAGGGTACCGGTCACCATTCCCGCATAGGTTTCCCCCCCCACCTTTTTTTACCCTTTTCCCTTCTGCCTCGCCTTCCCGGCGTCTTGTCTGTTGTGAATCCGCCCCAAAGGTGGTGCGGTGCCACGGTGAACGTAGCCCTCCTGGTTTAATTGCGCTGGGGCTCATAAAGCCATTCGCTTCTTTCCAAAGTAATAAACAAACGTCGCGTTAGGTCAAGATTGATGGTGTCCATGCAATAAAAACGGGCCAGGTCAGGAAGGAATAAAATTCAATCAGAGCTTGCGGAATCATTTTTCAGGGGACAGAAAGACAGAAAAGGAGACGGGGGTCAAGGGAGACGATGTCGCCATTCACAACACACCAGCCGGGAGGGAGGAGGGCGAGGGTTAACGAGCGATTGTTTTTTATCAAGCGGAGCCTAATTGAACGAAACAATAGCCGCACAGGGAGGGCGCGGGGGGGGAGAAGGCCGGCTCCTTACCCGGTAGTTGCGGGGACGGGCGGCAGCCCCGTACCCTGGTGGAGGCACCGGGGACCCCTGGCAGCACTGCTGCGCCCCCTTAAAATTACACACACACACACCTGGGGCAGCGGGCAGGCCTTGTCCTAGGCCGGGGCTGGCAGCGCAGGTAGCCGTAGCAAAGGATTGGGTACCTGGCGGACGACACTGGAAGACCCCCTCATTTCCTAATGAGGCGTCCAAAAAGGCCTGTTTGGACGGCCGGAGGAGTAAGTCCCAGATCTCTCGAGGGTAACTCGGGCCGGTCCGGCCGGAGCGGGAGCCCTCTCTGCCATTTGGGACTAACTCCTTGAGTGTAGTTCGGTGCTAACGCTGCTGGCGCCCAGCAATTTGGCAAGCGGCTGCAAGGTGATGTTCGCCAGACCCTCGACGGCCTGAGGGTGTCGGGCTCGGAGGAACAGACCCTTCGGAGGGTCGCAGTGTGCAGGGAAGAGACAGCAGCACAGCACCGCGGGGAAGCCCCTGCGGTCCGAGGGACATTTTTTCGTCCCGGCCTGCTACGCCAGCGTTTTGTGCTGCGCGGGCCGGGGAAGCAGCTGGCGAAGGCTCCCTCCTTCCGTTCAGCAGGCAGGGTCTTTGGGGGCTGGGGGCAGACTTCTCCCTCGCCCCACAAGCCAACGCATCTGTTGCACACACCTCTGCGACCTTCTAGGCCCGTAACTTGCGCCTTGCTTTGTATGCGTGTGCCGCAAAATAATAGCTGTTAAAAAGCGCTGGGATGGAGAGCGAAGGGAAGGCAGCCCGAGCTACCGGTGAGAGCTCACAAGCTCTCCGGCTGAAATAGAACTGGGTGTTCAGCATTTTTTTTTTTTATTTTTTTCCCCCCTAAATAAACACAGTTTGAGACGACTTGGGTGGGCAGAAGGGAACAATTTGTGAGCCAAAGAGCAAGTGAGCTGGGCAGGCAGCCGGCCCACAACTTACCTGCTGGAGACTTTCACCTGACCTTTAGGTGTCAGGGGGGCTTGGTTTTGCCGTGTATCACCCCACGTTCAGGTCAGCTGCTTTAGATTGCGTTCAGCAGAATTAAAACAACAACAATGAAAATCCCAAACTGGAATCCCCCCCCCCCCTCCCCCCTTTCCAGCCCCCATCACCTCCTGGGAGAATCCAGGAAAACCAACACATTTAGAACCATTAACTCTTAAAATAGCTGAATTTCCTCCAGTAGAAAAAACGCAAATTATTACACTCATGAGTTCAGGATATTTATATATTATATGAATTGATGAATAAACAGGTCATATTACTACAACCATCATGCCTCGGAAGGCAAGTACTAGGATCAGAAAAAAAATGTCATAAACCTTTTTTCCCCAAAACGTTCCTGGAATTTATTTACTTGCCGAACATTTAAGCTGCCGAGTTTAATTTATTCCTTTTTTTTCCTTTTCTTTTTTAAAAAATAAATATTTAAAATAAGGAAAAAGAAGAATGTTTTCCATTGAACGATAATGTTAAAGTACTGATAATATCGTCCGTAGTAGAAGAGAATTGTTTAAACAGTGTCGGTGCTTGCAAGATTGCGCAGTATAAATACATTCCCAGCGCCGTTTTAATGCGAGATTCGAGTGGAACTCTATTTTCTGTGTGTGTTCTGTGTGTGCATTTCCCCCGGTCCGACTGAGTGAGGGATAAAGCTGTAAGCTGGCAGAGGACACGTCTCCCTGCCAGCCCCGAGGCCCCGGGCCGGGCATGCCCGGTTGCCCGCGGAGTGCGACGGGGCAGGGGCCGGGCGTTCGCACACACCTCGCCCCTGCCAGCGAGGAGCTGCTCGCAGTTTTCCCCAAGCGAGAATTTATGAAAGTGCTGGTGGCCAGCACTTCTAGCCTCGCCTCTCATGGATGGGATGGATTTAAAAGCGAATAACGAATCGCAGAAAAATTACGACTTTCTCCTGACGCCATTTCCCACCCCCCAAGCGCTCCGCCGGGGGGCTGGGACGGTGATGGAGCGCGGAATGCACCGGTGCGAGCTCATTAGCAAAGCAAAGGTTGCAATTAGCGTCTGCTGCTGCGAAGCGACCTCTCCCCCGCCCGCCTCTCCTTAGCCCCCATCACCAAATAATTGCAAAGTATCTGTTGATGTTTTTCTTCCACGCGTCAAAACGTTGGAGCCCTGCCTGCTCCAGGGCTCCGTCCTGGTTTTGTTGTGTCTGGAGACAATGCTCCGCCAGCGAACCATCAGAGGTGAAGGGGGGTCACAAGGGGAGGCAGGAGCGCGGCCCTGCGAGCCCACGGGGGCCTCCCCTTGCCGCCCACCCCTGCAAACCTGCCACCCACAAGCGGGAGGGGCGGCGACCCCCGCCCGGTGCCCCTCTCCGGGGCAGCCCCGAGCACGCCTTCCCGGCCGGGAGAGTAGCGGGAAGAGGATGTGACCCTCATGTCCGCCCGGGGTGGAAAGTGGCTGCCTTATGTGCAAGGCGTCGGGGGGAGGTGATGGCGGCGGCACTCTTCCATTCTCCCAATTTACCACTAAATTTTGTTTTTCTAAATACTCTTGCAGCACTCGATGTGTCTCCGAGAGCGACCAGAGCCGGCCGCAGAGCCTCTGGCCACCGTCACCCTAAGCCGGCGTGTTCGTGCCCGAGGAGCGGGGCTGCGCTGCCTTCGGCTCCCGTTCGCTTTTACCCTTCGGGCTTGCGCTCCAAACTGCGAGGTGTATTTTTAGATGGCGCTGGCGATTTTGCTCTGCGACCCCGAGGAAAACCCCGCCGCTTTGTCTCGCCGGTCTTCCGCACCGGGGCCGGGGAGGAGGGCGGCGGGCGGGCCGGCTGTCGCCGGCGGGCCCTGGGGCAGCGCCGACCCCCGGCCCGGCCCGCTGGCCCGAGTGGCAAGGGCTTGTGCTCCCGTGGGGCCACCCCACCTGAGGCCGCCGCAGCGCTCCTCGCTGTCTGCCAGCCCACGAGTGGCCGGTGGCCCCTGAGAAGGCCTCAAGAGAAGGAAAAAGATTTCTTTAGAAGGGGCTCTCGTGGTACTCTGACCATTGCCAGGACAGGTTCTGAGGGAGGGCAGCGGCCCGTATGGCTGAGGCGAGGGGCTGAGTTATGGCTAAGAGACAGACGTGGGGCGGCGGCGCTGACAGGCGGCGGGCGCGGGGGAGTGAGCCCGGCCGTCGCTGCTCGTAATTCCTAGCGCTGCCGGGCAGGGAGCCGCAGGCAGGGCCGGGCCGGCCTTCCCCACCGGGCCCCAGCCCTCTGCAGCCCGCTGGGCAGGAGCTGGGCCCCCTCTTCTCTCCCTGCCCACCCGAGTCCTCTCTTCCTGACAGGGCGACACTCCCCGGCAGCCCCCACCACCCGGCGCTGCCGTTGCTATCCCGCTTCTCCCCGTAGCAGCGGCTCAGGGTGAACTCTCCGCTTCAGGCTGCCCGAGCGGGGACCCTCGGCAGGGTCCCGGGCCCGTATTCCCGGCCCCGGGCAGTGCAGAGTGTCAATAGTCCGGCCCTGGCCACCAACCAGCCTTTCCCCGCGGGTGCCACAGCGGTTCCGAGAAAGCCTAAACCCACCGTGTCGTTTGCTTTGTTCGGTGCTGCTGCTGCGGATGGTTGGAAGCTTGCGAAAGATGCGAGGGACCGGGGCCCTGCTCGGTTATTTACTACTGGAGCTGCTCTTTTCCATTAACGAAGCTGCCGTGTCTCCATGAGATCAGAGACGGGCAGAGGGGGGATGTATCTTTCGAACCTGCACGCCAAAAACGCTTGGCATGCACGCGAAACTGATGTAGAGAACACAAGTTCGTAACTGGTGTATAAGCTACATATACCATATCATCTCTCTAAGTCGAAGCTTGTTAGTGGTTTGTTTTGTTTTGCTTAAATAATAAATAAATATTATTTATTTCATTCTCAAGACGTGATCCCGTGGTAAAAGAGTAGTACTTTAAGAGCAAATAAGAATCAGGCAGGAAAGGTGCTAGTGTTGGGGGAACTGAAAAGCAGTTCTGACCTTTGCCAAATGGTAAAAAGCATCAGGGCAGTGTGCATTTTGTCCTGTCAGACCGATACCTTTTTTTTTTTTTGTCCATACACAGGCAGCAGAAAGACACCCAGAACCAGGCCACTGTGAGGGACCGCTTGGTCTAGAATCAGTTTTCGCTTTCCATCCTTTTCCCGACTTGTTCCCCAATATAGACAGAGGAACCAGAGAATGAAAATTCTTCTCTGGAGTGTGCTACAGTGAGAGATACCATAGAAAAAACCTTGAAGTCGAAGCTCCCAGTCCTCGGCAGAGATGTGTAAACTAATATTCCGACGTACCAGCGAGTCTGCCAGTGAATCACTGTAAGCGAAAAAACAGTTCGCAGCGATACAAAAATGCCTTGTCATAAAAGCTCTGGAATACTTTTAAAATTATGATTCCGTTTGCTACCAAAGACCCGCCACCCGCAGCCTGTGTCCGCCTGGCCCAGGCTCTGCGGAGGGGGCAGCCCCGGTGCGGCCGGGCAGGCGGAGCTCGCCCCCTCCCCTCCGCCACTCGCCGCGGCTCCGGGGCAGCGCTGGCCACGGGAGAGCCGAGCGGCCGTGCTGGGGCAGCCGCAGAGCACAGCCGCAGCCGTGCGGCCGCACACGCGTGGGTGCCCACGGCACTGCAGCGGCTGTGCAGCAGATCCACGCGGTGTGAATGCTGCGGGAGAGCGCAGCTAGAGCAAGGACATGCACCCACGGGAAGGGAGTTAGTGTTGTTTTACTCTTAAAAAAAAAAAAAACAAAAACCAGAAAAAAAATCGCAGCTGTGGAGTCGTACCCGTTCGAGGAGAAAAACACCCGAGGAGGCTTTTTATAAATATACCCACGGGAGGTGAGTGGCGAGTGATGGCGTGGGGACCGTCCAGGCCTCCGGACTGAGTGTCCGCGACCTGCTCGGCATCGGTCTGTGCTGGAAGAGACCCGAGGGCGCCGCAGAAACTGCGTGTGGGCTGGAGAGCCCCCCACGCGTGGGGAGATGCTTGGAGGGAGCGCAACTGGGACATCCTTCTGTCTCCGCAGCTCCCTCTCCGCCTTCCGAGGGCTCGTACTCTGTGCACCTGTAGGAAGGATCTCAAGCAGCGGTCAGGCTCCCACGATTCCCTTTCCCCATTCGCGCTTTCCAAGGAACAGCCCCAAAGGAAGCGGCTGCTCCGGTTGCCCGGGCGCGATCTCCTCTCCTCGCATTTCCCACGGCGCCTCCGGCAAATGCCGCCCGTGGAGACAGGGCACACGGAGCACCCTCCCGGCTCCCCCTAGGCTGCTCTCGAGCTCCCTCCTGTCACCTGCATCACTTCCATCATGGGACCGCTCCCGGGCATAGCTATCCCTCCCACATCCCGCGATTTGCCTCCTTTTAACATAGGGGTCTCCTCTATACGAAGTTAAAAAGCAGGAGATGCGCCTCAAGAAAGTGTATCTCCTGCGTGTGTCTCCCTCCTGTGCATCTTGCTCTTTGCTCGCTTCCAGGCATAAAGTTAAAATGATGGGAGTAATTGGTGGGTGGAATATCCTAAACCAACGGGAAATGTATGGGCTTGACGACCTCTGAATAACCCAGGTACCTTGGCACAAAAAGCAAAAAAATATTTACCCACCTTGAAGTTTCTACTTTTTTTTTAAAGCTTTTTTATTTATTTTGTTTTTATTTCTTAAGTCATCTTTTGAAATGATTCACGCTCCTGTCTGAGGTTTAATTATAGTAAGCAGGAAGAGGGTGGAAGGGGAATGGGTTGATTCTTGAGGGAGGGGGTCATAAACCAAAACACCCTAATCTCCCCGGATTGAGAAGGTGCTGGACAAAAAGGCTTTCTGTGACTCATGCACACTCTGAAATGAAGATCTGAAAAACATATACAAGCCCCAGCTTGACTGGTTTGAAAGCGATTCCAGCAATTAGGAATTAATTCAGCATGGTCAAAAGGCGATTTCACTGCAAGTTATATCAAGTTATCCAAACTCTTACAGAGTTCAGGTGCTGGAAATGGGTTGCTGGGGTGGAGGGAGGTAAGGCTGCAGGAAAGAAAAACAAGGAGTGTTCAGGAAAGGCAGAAAGGGACAGCTGTGGAGCAAGGTCTGGAGGCATGGTGAGCCCATGTTTGCACCAAAGGTCTGCTGATGTGGAGAGGGGAGGAGTGGGGGACAGGGAATGCTTTGTTTCTCAAATGGGATTAAGTACTAAAAATGTGCTGGATGTCCTACAGAATAGAAAGATGAGTTTCAATTAAAAATGAAGTCAATGGGGTTGCTGGCTGATCAATTTTTCAGGTACAGTAAGATCCTTCCCCAGTTAATGGCAGAAGACAAATTTAGCCCAGGCAGAGCTGACCCTGGGATGATGTGTGGGGCAAGAGGCACTGGGAGGATGTAGAGGGCGGAGGCAGGAATAAAACCGGTCTTTTACACACAGGCTGGCCAACAATAAAACCATCACAGGGAGGGGGCAGCTGCCCACCCTGGTGGCTCATGGCAGTGCTGGCCATGGGTTGCATCTGTGGCAGGGGTCCTGTGGTGCTTGCCAGGCCCAGCCAGGGCTCAGGCGTTGGGATTGTTCCTCATGAGCTCCACGTCAGCGTCCACCATCTCCCTCACCAGCTCCTGCAGGAAGGAGAGAGACAGATGAGGGCCCCAGTGCAGGGACAAATGGGCAGCATGTCAGGAATGCCATGAAGCATGACAAGCCCCCCTGGTCCCCTACAGCAGAACAAGGAGCGGATGGGGCTTTCTTGGGCCCTTCCCACAGCAGCCCTGGTTGGGGCCCTGGTGTGTCAGCACGCTGCTGTGCACTGCGGTGCCACAGTGTCTGCTTTCTTCAAACCAAGGATCCATGCAGAGGCACCAAAAATGGGGTTTCTCAGGGTGCCCAGGTCACCCCTCACAGAGGTGTCCCCCCTCCTTTCCCCTCCCTGTGAATTGTTTTTAGAGGACGTGAACACTCAGCAGGTACAAAGCACACCAGAAAGGCCACTCACATCAAACGTGACTCTTGGCTTCCAGTTCAGCTTTTGCCTGGCTTTGGTGCAGTCTCCTTGCAGAAAATCCTGTGGAAAAGAAGAGAGAGGCACTGCAAGGACCGCTACCTTTCCCACCCTGATGGCCTCCCCATTGCTCCTGCCTCCCTGCAAGCTGAGCAAGAGCCAGGACCACCATTGGACTCTTCCAAGGATGAACTATTTCTCTTGAAGATGCCATTTTAGTGGAAGCTCATATGCTTATTAAATCACCAGGAGGCAGCATCCTTTCACCAAGCTATTTCAGACGGAAAGAGTTGTTCTTTGTTTGTGTGTACACAGAGGGCTTGAATTCCAGCCTTACAGCCATATAACAGTGAACATTCTATAAGAAGTTATTGTATGTCTTAGTCATGCTAGTGAACGACCTGATTCAAATTCTGTTCCCCATGTTTGTTTAAATAATGTAAATCACAGAGCAAACATGACAACTAGTGTCTTTTAAATAAAAACATGATCACAAACAAAGGATGCTGAAAGACTGCTGTGGATATGGGTAACCATATGCAACACCAGTAAACATACACCTTTTGGATGCATACTTATTTTTATTCCTAGAGTATTTTGAGTATCCACATGAAAATAAAAGTCTAAATATCTCATAAATGAAAATAAATTGCCTTGAAACCATTACAGAAACCAAGACTTTGGTCATGTTCACCTTACTGTTCAAATCTCCTTAAAAGTGCTACCACACCAAAAACAATTCCACAACCAGTCATCAAAAATAATGCAACAAAATTAAACAAAGACAAAAGGTCCTTTAACTGCATTTCTAACTGAATGCAGAAGCTGACTGTATATTTAAAATTAGAAGACTGTTTAAACAATTAGCTTTTTCCAAATGTATGTCATGATTGAATAAAATATCTCTTCTCACAAGCTATGTGTCTTTGTAGCAATAAATACTAAAGTTATATCTGTCTAGGGTTAAAGAAACCCAAACAAACCTAGCTTGGTTACATAACAACAAAGCTAAGGCTGAATTCTCATCTTGCATTTGACTTTATGATGGTAACATAGCAGGCTTTCCAGAAAAATGCAAGGACTGCTTTTCCTCTCTCTCTTCCACCCTCTGACCAGCGGTGGAGCTAAGGAGCATTTTGTGAATGTAGATTTTTTTAATTTGTAATGTTGCATGCTACATTTTTCAGACACTCTCTGTTGATCATGTGGTTCAGGTCACATTAACTTCCAAAATCACCTCATCTTGTGCACAGCACATTTTACTAAAATGAAGGAAATTCTTCTTCGTAATTGTGCACAAGGAAGCTAGACAGCTTGCTTCCAGGAGCAGAGGAAATCCACCAAAGGAAATATGGCACTGAAGAAGGGGATATGGAACAAACACGTCTGCCGAGACTTATTCCAGGCAGCATTTTTACTAGCTCAGTCTTTAGGCTAAAAAACATTTTGTCTTGCCTTCAGAAGACAGTAAACAAATGGATCAGAACAAAATGATATGAAAATTAAAAAAAAAAAAACCTGCCATGGTTTCCTTAAATTAGACTAAATTATTTCCTACTGCAGCCCTATAATGGGCTTTTTGAAACTGCAGCAGACATTTTAGGCCAAGTCATGCAAAACTGCATCAACTTGAGGGATCCCCTGGAGGGTCGTGTGAATATGGATTGCAAAATCTGGTTTGAAGTGGGAAAGATGCCCACTAACTGATGAAATTTGGATCAGACTCTAATGTGCTCATGGAAATATGTGTTTTATCTGGAGTTCAGTTTAATTTACATATGTTTGTATATATGTGTCTAGAAACAAGGAAATCCTTCATAAAATAATACATTCAGTATAAAAACAATTGCCTTTTATTCAGCCCTAATTCAAGCCATTAGCTAGAAGTGAAATGTTTTAACATCACCTAGTTTTAAGTCATAAAAACTATATCATAAAACTTAGATTTTTACTTTTATAAATGCTGTGTAAGTAAAACCCTCACATCCACAATCTTTATCTCAAAAACACACTTTGAAACTAAACCTTATCTAAGATATTGGTTTCCCATTACAAAAAAACCCAAAATTACTAGGAAGCACAAAATGAATTGCCATGGCCTGCTGTATGTAGCTGCATTCTGCTTTTGAACAGCTTGGGAGCAGTCTTTTAACTGTCTTGGACAAATGCTTTTTTTAAAAACAGATTATCTAAAAAAATACTTTACCTAATTCCAGCCCTTTATTCAAAAATGTAAACACTCATCTGCTGAGTAGGCCAAAATAAGGTTGGGGGTAGGCTGCAAATCGGTAAAAGGGAAGTATTTGCAGTTCTGGATTATACACAGAGATCAAACAACTAGTATGTTGAAGCCATCTAGGTATAAAAATCCTCATATTTTTCCTTTAAAAATTCACAAGCTTTAACAGTAATGCAGTAAAGGTATTGGGGCATAATCTGTGAGAAAAAAAAGAAAAAAGGGGAAAATAATGGAAGATTTAATATATATGATAATACAAATTCCCCAGCTGCCTTGGGTTAAAAGATTTTAAGTGGCTCTCCTGAAGAAGTTTGTGTCCTTTTGAGAAACACAGCTTTGTTAATTTACTTGAAAACAGCATTACAGACAAAATACCTCCTAGGCACTTTTAAAAAGGTTCACTTACAGAAGTTACTAGGTACAGAGGCCAAATGAAACCATAATATTAACACCATATTACACTTAAACTCAAGGATTGATTGTATTCTTATTAGCCAAAGTTTCAACACTGAATGGAAATGATGACTGGAACAAAGCTGCTCCTGATTAAAGGATTGTATTGCAGTCATGTTTCCTGTATTTTTCTACAAGTAGCTCATAATATGAAAACAATAAGGTAATTACAATAAAATAAGAATATTAAAAAAAAAGCTTCTCTTGGAACAGAATGACTGCTTATTTATATTGTTTAAGTTTTTCACTGAAACCAGAGATGCATCTCTCAGACTTCCAAAAGTAAAAAAAAAAACCACCAACAACCCCACCATCCAAAAGCCCCCCCTGGTATATTCATCATTAAAGTGTATTAATTTTTCAATAACAGGGAATCATTTTCTGGAATTACAACCAGATCAGAAAGCGAAGAAAGAAGAGATCAGATTCCACTGCAGAAAACCTGGATTTTTATTTTTTTGGGGTGTGCAGGGGTGGGAGGGTTGGGAGGTGGTTTGGCAAAATGGGGGGTGGTTCTTGAAAAACAGCTGCTGCTGAATATAAACCGCCCCATATCCCTGTTCCTGATGGAAAAGGACCTGATGAAATGATACCACTTCATGCTTTGTATTCCTGCAGGATTACTTTTTCTGTGCCATTGTGCTTCACATACTGACAGGAAAACAAAGCCTTTTGACTCCCTGAAAACTCTGAGGGTTTAGATACTGAGCTAAGAGTCTATAACCCTGAAAACACTGATTAAGGCTTTCTTTTGTTTTTACAGCACTCAGATCATGAACATAAAGTCAAGTCTTTGCTTTTAGTTATCAATTTTGTTAGGAACAAGTCCTTATTTTCCATGGAAGCAGTAAACATAAGTGACTAGTAATGACAAGCCTTAATGGCATGCTGAGAGTCAGAAACAATATCCAGGTAAATATTTAAAGGGAAGGAAGAAGGAAAAGACCACAGTCAGATTCTCTGTTGCCACTAAATATAAGCAGGTAAATTCTACGGCTTCAGAGAACAGAATGAGCTCCTATGTGTGAGCTTTTCTGTTTTATATTTTCTGCAATTGAGGCTATGTAACTGTGTAGAAAATACCCCATTATTACTAAATTTACTTTCGTGATTATTCAATTTTGTTGTTCAAATGCGCACACACGAATGCACACAGATAAGCAGCAAGAAATTTGTTATGCAATGTGGTAAGACATTTTTGAATTTGGTTTTTAAACCATGAGACAAAAATGTAAAATATTTTAATGTAAATATCACATTTCCCAAGCTCTTGTTCTGAGTGTCATTGTGACTCCTATTTTGTCTTGTGCAGTGATTGATCCGGTTTCATTGTGCATTCTATCATTGTCTCATTCAATTAACTTGAAGTGAAAATTTAAAGCCTCAAGACAACGTACCAAAAAGGAGATAGTGTGGCCTGAAAGAAGGCCAAGGCTTCCTCTATTACTACAGCTTGGTTGATTCCCTTTCAAATGTGCCTTCACTGAAGCCAGCTCACAGAGCCAGCTTTTGCTGTCTCTTACAGTAGAGTAAAAGTGAGATCAAGTTGTCAGTAAAACACCTGTGATGGAATTGTGCCCAACTCTGCTTGCTGAAGCACAGACAAGGCTTTGCCTCTAAAAATAAACAAACTTGATCTGAGCACACAACAGTATAACTGCATCTGAAAAGCAGCCAGGGTTACATTCACAATCAGCACCACTGCTTGGAAAATGATTTGTTACATCAGGGCTCCCATAAGCAAAGAGCACTGACCCAGATTGGTGGAGGCTCTGGCTTTAGTGTTTAGTCTTGCACTTTTTTGCTCAAGATCTTTCTTCAAAAAGGATTTCAAGAAGAGAGGGGCCAAAGTTTCCTGAAAGTCCTACTAGTGTTTTATTTTCCTTATTTTCTTCTTAAAATCATCACCTTTTAGCTTTAACTTATACCATTAAAAGAAAAAAAAAAAAAAAAACCAAACCAAAAAAACCCAGATACTTGATTAGACTGCACTTTTGTGTTTTCATCATTATTGTAGAATTCTAGAATGGTTTGGATTGGAAGGCACCTTCAAGCTCATATACTCCAACCCTCCTGCACTGAGCAGGGACATCTTCAGAGCCCCAGCCAACCTGACCTCAGAGGTTTCTAGGGATAGGGCATCTTCCACCTCTGGGCAATCTGCTTGAGATTCTTCAGTGTTTCACCACTCTCATCATAAAAAAGTTTCTGCCTTATATTTTGTCTTAATGTACCTTCTTTGATTTTAAAACTATTACCTATCACAGCAAGCCCTACTAAAAATTTATATCACAGTAATATATATACTAAGGTTTATCTCATGAAATAATCTCCCCTTTGTGTACTTCTTGAAGCACTTTACACAGCATTTTTTAAAGAGGGTTCCAGTAGTAAATCTCAGTAGTAAAACCAGCCCCACAGTACATATATGTATCAGCTGCAGCATATTGCTTGGAGAACAGCCTTGTTGAAGTGTTGCAAACACATCAGGAGACTGCATGTGTTGCTCACTAGGCAGTCCTTTCACCATCAACCTTATCCCCCATTCCCTAGTGTTCCGCCACACTTGCCACCAGGCCCAGGGACATTGTGTCTTAATCCAGATGCAAAGTTGGAAAACAGTTACTGTGACTTCTGAGCACTCTGCTAAGAAAAGTATAAATATCTCACTAAACCAGAGCTGTAGAGCCTGTAAACATACGCCTTACTGGTGCAAAATGCAATGCATGGCTCAGCCGAGCTTGGATCAAACCCCAGAAAGAGCCACAGTAATGAGCACTGCGTCTCCTGTGCGCTGCTCTGTGTGTTCTTCTGGAGATCCACGGGACAGAGAACTCTGGCTTGGCTTCTTTGCAAAGGGTAGTATTTGTTATAATATCTACAGTAACAGGGATGAAAAGCCTGTGTAATTAGAAAGCAAGAGACTCCTATCTCCATAGTAAATGTGAGGAGACTGAAGATAAAACAAATTGAAGACTGAAAGCCCAAGCCTAACAAGGAGCACAGTAAACATCTCCAGGAATTTAAGATGAGCCAAAATGTGTTGTTGGTCAGTTTTCATTTTTTCTTTTCACTGTTCTTAGAAAAGCAAAGTTGTGGAGCAGTTGGGGTACCAAGGGAATAGAAGAATGCCAGTGAATTTGGTTCCTGATCTAAATTTGTTTTAATGCAGCATGAACAGACTGCTTTCCACTCTTGGGTCAGCAGTCTTTTGCAGAAAGACAGTATTGTTCACAAAGAACCACAGGAAAAGGCAAAAGGCTAAAAGCAACCAATAGGCTGAAACTCACATAATAACTAAATGCCATTGAAAATAAGAGGCATAATGTTTTTTTTTTTTTCCTTAGCATGTTTTCCTATGCAAATCCCCTCCCTATTCAGAAAGTTTAATCTTTACTAAAACCATGTTGAGGAGGAAAGGAAGGGGAAAGAATGACTTGAGGAAAGGACTGGTTCTGCGTGATGCTGGGACCCTGTACATCCGATGGACCTTCGCAGGCTGTGAGTGCTGGGCATCTTTAGGGTAAGGTCGTATCTCGGGACCCCCCTGTGTTCCAGCAATAAGGCATCAACATGAACCACTGAGTCAATAAAACCTGAGCACAACCTTCGCTTTTCCGCCAGGAACCAGGGGCGTTAGAACGGCGGCTTTATCTTATCAGCTTGATAATCTATAATTTGACCAGCTTCCAAAGGGTTAAGGCAAATGAACTCGGAACAGCAATAAACATTAGGGCAATAATAACAGTAATGGAGCTCCTCTCCCTCCTCCTCCTCCTTCTTCTCCTCTTCCCTTCCCTCCCCTGCGCCTTTTCCACTTCGCTGCTGCCTATCAGCCCCAGCCGAAGCCGAAGCCAGACCTCTCTTTCAATGACAGGGGGTGATAAGAGACTCGGAGAAAACAGCAAGCTGTCTGGTCTGCTCAGGAAGTCGGGGACGGCTGGTATTGTCCATCAGCGGGGCCACGCGGCGGCCGGAGGCCGGGAACAATGCTCCGCTCTGGGGAAATGGGCTCACTCAGCGCCGGTGCTGGCAGCCCCACGGCCCGCAGAGATAAAGCTCCGAGGCAGGGGGAGCAGGGGGAGCCGGCCCCAGTGCCGCGGAGCTGGAGCAGTGCCCCCCTCACGGCCCAGGGGCCGCGGCCTGCCAGGGCCCCGGGGCGAGCACGGCCCGAGCTGCAGGAGCCAGAGCCCCTCACAGGGCTGAGCGCTGCTCAGGTCTGTCCTTTTGCCAAGCCAAGCCTGAGAAAACATCTTGGCCGGTGCCGTCCCTCGAGCCAGATAAAATTCCTGCCGAATTACAGCCCGATATCCCCGAAGCCAGTGCTGAATTTCACTCGCTTTGGATCCGGAGCTGAGCTCACTCATCAGGAGCCGTCCCGCACAGCTCTGTGCCGGGCATCCCGCTCCAAGTGGGACCATGGATGCTTTTCGGGCTGCCACGCATGAGGCGGTCCCAAGAGTGCTCGCCCCGCAGCAGGGAAAGCCCTGCTGCCGCAAACAGCAAAATTCTGCAGCTGGCTGCCGTCAGGCTGGTGCTTCCCTCCCTCCTACCTTGCCTTGAGGCCCGATTTTGCACGCTGGGAAGACCTGGAAATTGTTCCCCAGCCTGGTTGTAAGTGCAATTGTAACCTCAGCTCACGGCCCTGCAAAGTGCCAAAGAGGCTTCTGAATGGTAAGATCATTTCTAGTTCACAGGAATCCTTCTCCTAAATAAGCAGGGAGCTTCTGGAGGAGAGGAAGAAAATCAGACCCACTCAATTTGCCATATACAGACCATAATTTTGATAGTTAAGATATTAGGGCTGGACACAGTCCCAGAATCAGGGAAAGGTTTGGGCTGGAAGGGGACAGTAAAGATCACACAGTTCCAACTCCCCTGCCATGGGCAGGGACACCTTCCACTACAGCAGGCTGGTCCAAGCTTCATCCAACCTAGCCTTGAACACTTCCAGGGATGGGGCATCCCCAGCATCTCTGGGCAACCTGTTCCAGTGCCTCACTACCCTCAGAGTAAAGAATTTCTTCCTAATACCTAATCTGAACCCTCTTACAGTTTAAAGCAATCCCCCCTTGTCCTCTCACTACATGCTTTTGTATAAAGTCCCTCTCCAGCTCTCTTGCAGGTCCCCCATAGGTACTGGAAAGCTGCTCTATTTCTATCTTCTTTTCTCTAGGCTGAGCAACTTCAAGTCTCTCAGAGTCTCCTCATAGGTGTGCTCCAGCCCCTCTGACAATCTTTCTAGCCCTCCTCTTGCCTTGCTCCAGCAGAAACCCTTCCTTTCTGATATGTTGTACTGGGTCATCCAAACATCCAAACACACACATCACAGATAAAATCTTCAGCATGTTTGCTAAAATTCAAAGTAATAATTATCAAAGCAAGATTTTCCTACTCTTAAAACAAAATAGAAATGCTCTGCAAATCCTGGTACCACTTCCACTGACTTCCACTGCCTTGTAGCCTGGCTGCTGATGTCTGAGCTGACCATTCCATGTTTCAAACTAACCTGGGCAGCAAGAGGTGTCTGAATAACATGGATTTTGCATGACATGGATTAGAAGCATTAGTGAATTTTCCTTTTACAGCAAAGGTTTGGAGGATGTTGTATAAGAGCATGTTTCTTCAGGCTCTCTGGACAAATGTCTCACCTGCACATCAGTAAAAACCAAGACCTGTGAGAAATGAACCTCTTTCATACAGATGGAGATCAGCTATAGTATAGGAAAAGAACAGGTTTCTTATCTTTTCACTGGTACCTTCAAATCCTGTTTTTGCTCACTATTCAATGTGCTTTCTTCTTGCTTTACCTGTTCTCCACTCTGACAACTATTCTGGGGGGAGAGGAAGATAAAAACATCCTCATCATATGAGATTTTTTTGTTACACTATGTATATTTAGGTGAGAGCATGGCACCTTAATTTTTTTTTCATGTAATTATCACCTATTTTTTAAAAAAACCCTCCAATTAGTTTTCTCATCACTCCCTACTCTTCACATTTTCTGCAACAATCAGGAAATCACTTTGTGAAGTTGTTTGAATTCTGCTGGGTTTATTGTGCATTCTTTTATTATGTGAATGATTGTCTTTTTCATCTGTCTTTGCTGATTGACATGTGAAGATCAATAGGAAAACTGAAACCCCAGCAATCCATGCTCCAATCCTACTTAATTTCTTCTCTTCCTCCACTAAAAATTACTTCATTTATAGCAATTTATATTGGAAATGTAAACAAATCCAGTTATCGTCTCTGGTCAAATACCAAATGAAAAGTAACAAAACAGTAATCATTAGGACAGCTATCTTGTATTCTACTTACAGATATTTATCTACTTTTAGAGCATTAAGCAGCAACTTAATGAATGCAGATCTATGAACTCAGGATATTACTTCTTCATAGAGCTATTCTCTTTTTCAGGATGCATTGTTTGTGGTGATTTTGCTACCCCATGGACATTAACATTTCTGAAAAAAATCATGGCACTTGTTATGTTAATATCAAAATGATATTCAAATATTTTTGGAATGGTGTGCTGTTATATTTGCCCTAATAAAAATATTAATTTATTCAAAATGGAAATTTTCATCTAAAGAGCATGAAATTGAAAAATTCTAATTGAATCACTTATAACAGAAGTTGCTGTCTTTTCACATCACTACCTGAAGCTGGGCAGGAGAGATGACACCCTCTTCTTAACTCTTACAGTGTTACATGAACCTCTGTCCCTCTGAAGCTTGTGGTAAGACTTGGGAGAAGAGGACAGTGAGGAAATGTCTTCCTGTCTTCCTCCCTGCTGTGGATTAACTAGCGCATAAGAGTTAGCATGGAGGATGTTCAGTCATTTCTCATTGCTTGAAAAGAAGTTGTAAAATACCTCTCCCTGCAATATGGGGGATGAAGCAGGGAGCTGCTGCTTCTCTGGACAAAGTCACAATCTGCCTTTTACTGCTGGCTGTTTTTTTAGAAGCAGCCTCCCTCTACACAGTCATAAACCTGACCTAATTTATGGGATGCATCACCTTATCCCCCACCCCTCACTGCATTCCAATTTCTCAGTAAAACCCCATCTGATCTGAAAATCCTTTTCAAGACAAAATATCTGGAGAGAGTTTAAGCTGTGAAAAGTTTAATGGATGCTCAAGAACTGAGATCTTTTCACCCAAGGGGGAAAAAATTCCAAGTCCCCATATTGAGGGGACCCAGACCATGATACTGTGGGGCTCCTGTCTGAAAAAATGAAGCTATCCTTGCCTGAACAAGACAAGCAAGAGTCCACAAAAGGGTTAAAATAAAACAAGGTAGGATGGTTTCTGATGCTGAGTATGTCCCAAGTATATTCTCCTGTGCACTTCATAGAGAAGGAAGTCCAAGCAGTGGCCTTTCACATGACATCATGAAAGACTAATTTATCACCAGCCACCAAACATCTAGAAAATCATAACATCCTTTCAGGAAAACCATGTGCAAGATAATCAGACTTGCTTTGATGAAAGATTTAGTGCTTGAGTCTAAGTAGGACACTACAAAGAAGAGCCCTTTGCAGGTAGTAGCACACAACAATGCACGTCACATTTATGCTTCAAACTCACACTTTATTCATTTAAAGGCTAATGCATTTCCTGCCCAGAAACAAACATTTTTTTACACTGCACGTGTGTTCAACCTAACTTGGTAAGTTAAAACACTGGTCACTGGTTAAGTCCAGACAAGGTAGACAGCTGAATATCTCTTTTACAGATGAAATACATGTTTTTGCTGCAAATGAAGGCACTGTGCTCCTCATTCCCTCATCTCACAGTCCCTTGCCAAGTGTGTTATGGATGTGGGCTGAGTATTGCCACAGCTTGTCATAGCTTTTGAAAGGATAAAGGCCTCCCAGCACACTCACGGCTACGCTGAACTGAGTGGTACATTTCCCCCAACAAATTCCAAAACATTCTGCCAAAGACCTTGTCTCTCTGTCTAAGGCTCTCACTGTTCTGCCCCACCAGTTTTTGGTGACTGGTGTAACCTGACTGTCTTGATGGAAAAGTACTGCTCAGCAAGCAGTATATTGCCATAAAATCAATTGGTTTCACATTTGCAAATGAAATCAAACAAGTCTGCTGTTTGTGTTGATTAGGCAGACAAAACAGAGCACAAAGCAATTAATGAATGGCTACAAATGCCAGCTACATGGTGTTCAAGATTTCTTTTTGACTGTAATGCAAGTTTGTTGGTGTGTATTTAAAGATGCACAGATTCCAATTGCCATGCAGTTCACTGATCCTGCTGCTTAGTAATCTGACCCTTAGGCTCCTGCTGGTCAATGGCCACAGGTTCTTCTGGTCTGACTGGAAAAATAACCGGATTTTCCACACCATTCTTAGTAGTTTGTTGCTGCATATTCTCTGATCTTCGTTAATAAAAATAACTTCCTATTACATTTCCTGCACAGGAAAGCCTGGGAAAAAAAAAATCATAGTTTTTCCTATGACATCTTTCACTTTCAGAGCAGATATTAAACTCACCACATAATCTTCCAATAAATCAATAAAATGAACACAACTATCTTATTTTCTTTTTAAAGATCAGTATTTTGTTTTCTTCTATCCTTCCCTTACTTTGGTATTTATTTTCTTTCACTTTTTTCTTGTTTAAATTTTTCCCATGTTTTGGTGAAGTTATTGTCCTGTAAAATCTCATTTATGTATTTTTATTGTAATACATATTTCTTTCCTAATTTGATGTGTCTTCCAGTCTTTCTTTCATTTAAGCTTGTCCCATTTCTCTTTAGAGCATCAATCTCCTGCTCAAACATCATCTCAAACCTGGCCTTACTTTCCTATCTCTCTTTCACCTGCAAAACATTACCTCACACCGAGATTTTGTTCTCTTCTTGTTTCTACTATAGTGTTTTCACTTGAACATTTTTTCAATTTTTTTCTCTCTGTATCATCACAGACTTGTTCGTTTTTCTTTTCCAGTGGTACTCAGTTACACACCAGCTTTATTGCCCTCAGGATTTTGTGTGGAACATTGCAGGGTTCTGGGAGACAATTAGTTTTAGCAGCAACACAGCAGTGATTTGCTGACAGGGCTGAAACAACATTGAAATAAGTTTTAAAGAAGCCATAAGATATCCTAAAACTCACAGTGCCAGTGTAAGTAGGGGTAAAAAGCAGATTCATTGACTGCTATTACTATTCAGAATAGCTGCCTATAAAATTCCACAGATTTGGCAGTGCATTAGCCATATACACTTTAAAAGCATGGCTAATATGCTCTGCTTCTTTCCAAAGCATCACCAATGCATATACCACTTCTTGAAATCTGTCCTCTCAATGACCTTCTCCTCATACTTTCAGCTATAGAATAAAGGAATTTTTAGATCTGTTACCAAAAGCTTCTTCACTACTTCACCCTGCAGTGGTCAATCATGAAAAACTTCATTACAGAAGGAAAACAGTTAGCATTTTCTACTGGTCTTGCCCTACTTACCAAACCTTCTTTAGTTTCACAATTAAAAAGCAAGCAAACTGTTCAGGCATACACAGCAGCAGGCATGAGCTCAGAATACTCCAATGTTTTCACCTGTATAATGTTTAAAATGTGAGATGCCTCATCAATCACTTGACTCCTTTACAAGGAAAGTGTCTCTTGAGACCACTCACACAGGAATCATTTACTGCCAAGTTTCAATGTGAAAGACAGAGCTGTTCCTCAGACAAGCAATCCTATTTTTCATTCATGTTTTGGCAGGGCAGAGATGCCAGGTAAGGGTCCCATTATGCATTGCACAAACACAGAAATGGCAGCCCTTTCTCGGAAAATTTATCAAAGTCAAATATCACCTCCTGGAATTTTCTTTTAGAATCCATCTACAGCTCTCATCTCCTTTTCAGTGCAGGTCACAAGTGAAAGCTTCTGGCTTGATTTACTTTATTTGACATATTCCAGTGTAATGGCAATACATATGAACACACAAAGCCATGAATTACAGAATTTACATGTATCTACTGAGAATCTCAAAAGCAGCTAAAGAAAGCTAGATAAACATCTTGGCAGATTCATTCCACTTGTAACCTGAGCAAGGGTTCAACTAGGTATATTACCACTTAGACAACACAGAACTGCTTCACAGCAGCACAGCAGTGACAATGAAGAACCACTAGAGAAGATACAAATTTTATGTAATTGAGCAACAGTAATGACATTAGAATGGAAGAAAGCACTGTCACCCCCATTTTATGAAGCTAGGAGGCAGGACGATTTAGAGACTTGACCAACACCTTGGAATGGGAGTGAGGAACAAGAAGAGAACCCGGGCTGTATCTCACCATTTCCCTCTGATGTATACCTTACTACCTATGAAGAAGCCAAGCATTCACATCACACTGGATCTGGCACAATTTGCCCTGTGTAAGTCCTTGCCATTGTTTTTTAGTGAGCAACTCCCCAGAAGTAAACTGCTCTAAGGATGAGTGATCATACAGCACCTTGTTGCAGCAGGTGACTTATTTAACCATATATTTCTCATTTGTCTACAGTTTCTCTTCTATTTGTACCCCTGGATTTTCTTTTATAATGTCTTCCACACGAAAATCAAATGCTTATCCTAGCAATACTAAAAAATTACTGCTGCTTCCTCAACTTTTCCACCCCAGGCTGCTATGATTGACTTGAGAGTACCAGAACTTATGAGCTTATTGGGTTGTCTTTTCTGCTCTAAAGACTTATTTTTTAGATGAAAAGCACCCAAATAGGCCAACTGTATCTTTTACAACTAAACCAGTATACATTTTGGCTTCATAAACTGCAGTAAAGTCCCATGAACTTAGTATTCCATACAGGCAGTGACCTGAGACAGCTCTCCCTATTCATAGCATCTTTTGGCATAATTTATATTTAAATAATAACAGTCAGGATCATTTTCATCAACCTGAGAAAAAAAGGAGTTCAGATCTAATCAAGAGACAGTTGTCTCCTGACACTGCCTGCTCTATGCTTGCTTGAGCACGTAGGCAGCAGCTGGCACTTCACAGCTTGATCATTACTACTGCTCTTCAAATTATGCCTGTCACACAGGTTAGGAAAACATGAGTAATTAAACATAAACAGCATCATAAAATAATAGTAAGAAAAAAATTAATAATCATCCAAAAGAGTGTTTGGGGTGACTCCCTACAGCACCTTGGATTTCTGCCCCTTCTGCTCAGATGGTTTTCCTCTGTGTACTTTTTAATTATTTCCTTCATGAGTCCTTTAAGGCAAAGAGGTTTGTACAGGCGGGGAAAAAAACCCCAACGTACTAGAACTGATGAGAACAGTGATATGCAAAAAAGAGAAATGCCAATTAAGTATTCCTCAACTACTGCAGGCTGGCTCTGAATCGCTTATGGCAAGGACTTACGCTTCACTATGAAACTGATAGTTTGAGATGCATGGATTTTAAAGGATTTTAAATGCAAAATTTCAGGAGCTGTGTGTTCCTTATTTGAGCCATGCACTACAGCTGGTCACCTGGTGCAGTATCTATCTTCTGGCCCATCAGCTCCTTACACCAAGTTCAGCATTTAAACCGTATGGAGCTCAATGCAGATATTCTGCAGCCTTGCAGCCTCAGCAGTACAAGAAGCTGTATGCTGCCTTTTGCTCAAATAGTCAACAACCAAACTAATCCCTAGCTCAGTTCTCTTATAAAACCAGCATAAAACAGCAAAACAATAAAGACTGAGACTTTGGACCATGTTATTAACAACCCTAAGCAGGCTGTTTTAGCCTATTTTTGTGCACATGGTTACTGGAACTGAGCATGCAGTTCTGGTAATTGCATACAAAAATTACCAGCTACATGACTAACGGGACATTTGTCATCTGCAATTCTTTCTCTGTCGGAACTCTGTGAAATGTGTGATCTTTCATGATAGCAGACATGCAAATGCTGTGTAAGAGCAGTACTGTTTTCAGCTCCTTTACATCCAGAATAGTTATTCACATTTTAACTAGAAGGTGCAACCAACTTGATTTACTCCCACTTGGTCTGTGTTTTGCATGGGTATGAATTAGACAAAGTACAATGTAGGGAAGACTCGTGCCTGTCTACATAAGAAGAAAAATAAGTGTAACAACATACATAATGTTGAATACATTCAAATCCACATATTAAAAGAACATTTAGAGATGGTTGTCATTCTCATTAGGTAATTTTTGCTCATCTGTGTGCCTCAAGTTATGTATTTTCATACAAATTTCAGCACCTCTCTGAAATAAAGCTCTTCTTCCTACAAACCCTAAGTGTTTCAACTTCTATATTCAAGGTTGCAATTGTTTAATTGACCTCATTAGAGGTGCTAACTAGCGTACTAAAAGTATGCCAGCAATTCAGTACACCTGCTCACGCTATCTGACAGAATATTTTTGGGAGAATTGCTATTTCTGGGGAGGAGGGACTTGCACATTTTCATGCAATCTCCCACTGAACTCATCAGAAGCCTGGCCAAGAGGTGACTGAATGGGCTAAATACAGCTCAGGTTTGTAATGTTCATCATCACTGCTGGTAGCATCCCACCAGGCTAAACTAATAAATTTGATGGTAGGAAGAAATGAACTGTCTCCATGTACCATTATTCTTGCTCTTTATATGTCTGCTTGATTTAGTCCTTCTTCCACTAATGCGACATAAGGACTGCTAAACTCAACAGCAGATTCTCTCCTCGGCTTCAGGGCTTGCTTTAAGCTTTTTCTTCTTCAGTATCAACAGATAGCAAGGAGGCATATCCAACTTGGTTCCTCCTTGGATCAAATGTTGTTGGATATTCCCAGTATCTCCATTTGTGGTTATTTTAATCTTTCATTTGATGTTTTTCTACTACACCTTTCTTCCATTTCACCATTACCTTCCTCCCCATCTCCTTAAAGGCTCCACCCACTGTCTTCCTGTTTCTCAGCTCAGTGCAATCCCATCCCCATGCTATGCTTTCTTAAGTCTTTTCTACCTTTGACACATATGAATAAGACACATAGGGATATACCTCAATCTTTGGTCACATCTCTGAAGAGGGTGTTAAGTTGGCTCCCTTCACTAATCAGCTTTTCAGCAGAGTTCATTTGCCAGGACTGAGGAAAATTACACTCAGATTCATTAATTAAGATATAATAAACTTCATGTACTATTTAGCAATGTGCCATATGTGGCAATAAAAAAAATAAAAAAAAAAGGAGAAAGGTAGATGAAACCAGAGGAGACCCTCTGGCTCATTTATGGACTCGAGGTATTTCTGGGAAGATCACAAATCTCCAAGATATCTCCACAAATTAGATTTTGCACTTGGATTTCTAATTTAGCTGAAAGATGTGTAAAAACACATGCAGCCAGACAGCTCCTTGGCTATACATCTAAGGCAGCTCAAAGCATAAGTTATTACTTCCAAAGTCAATTGTAACTTATGCTCACTAAATTGGCTCCAGATCCACCCTTTTCAGACAGTAGTATAGGAATAATTTATTCTTCTGGTGAAAAGCACCCATTTTAGCTAAACCACACCCCCATCTGGGAGTCTCACCAGCAGAAGTGCCAAAGGCAGAGGGATTCAGAGGTGCAAAGGGCTATTGGAGGCTGGCGGGACAGGGGTGAATAAAGCCCAGTATGTAATAGTGTCTGTCAGCACGCTGAAACATATAACCTCTCCCTAACACAGGGGGTCCACAACACAAATCCGAGAGGAAAATTTGTTCCTGTGGTTCAGTCATCACATTAGATGAAGAGGTTTCCTCGCTTTTAACATCCATTTGATTTATACCAGGAGTCCTATGGATAGTGGTGAAATCATTGCAACTTTGTGCGTGTTTTGATCTACATCCTCAATGTGTATCTTGTTTTCTCCCACTGAGAATGTGCTGTACATAAATATGGTACAAGAGGTTTGAGAGCTCTGATTTTAGACATCCACCCCAAATACCAAGTTAATTGCCTTACCAGTGCAGAGATTAAAAACCCTTCATAAACTAGGAGCTTTTCTCTCACCTATTATACTGTAAACCTGAGTTGAATGAGGTACATGAGTTCAGCCCCTTGCAGTGGCACCAGTGACTTGATCTGCACCACAAGAGAGTTAACATTCCCATGAGAGATTGCTTCACTAGCTATCTACAGAAACACTGACCTACATACAAGGCTTTTCTTTCCCCAGGTGAACTCCTGCATCAGCACCTATCCAACAGGAGCCTCCTCATGGGAGATCTTTAATAGCAGTAGCTGCTGAAGGAGAGGGAACTGCAGAAACACACTTGTTGCCAAACTGTGCATTTAGTTGGAAGGAGGAGAAACAGATGGGGAAATCACTCTTCAGACAGTGTTTACTAGCACAATGAGCACCTGAGGCAGCACTTATTCAGGTGCTGAAATTACAGAGGTAAGTTTTACGATGAGAAATCTATTCCTCACATGACAGCTATATTTCTCATCATGGATCATAAAAAGTAGATGATCCATCAGATAACTACTTGACTGCAACGTGCATCACAGTAAAACCATCAGCCTTCTGTTTTGTTTTACGACCCTGGTTACATCTGGAATGCTTTCAAGAAGGATGCTGATGTTCACTTTGGGTACAAACTGACTCAGGAAACTTACTGATTTGCTACTTACATGGTAGTACATGGTAAGAATAGGGAGAAATAATACCAGGAATACCTCCAACTTTGCTACCAGGAAGATCACTTTATTACTACAAATATAATTTTATTGAATGGTCTTGGACTGGACCATACAGAGGATTCGTAATTGTCTAACACTTTTCCCTCCCTTTTCAGTCTAGCAAACTATTCCTTTCAGTTGCCCATTTCCTCTTACATTATAGATCTTTCCCACAACTACTAATTCAGTAATAGGAATGATAGTAATGAAGACAGTATTTGTAGAACTCACCTACACAGTAATTTCTTATCTTTACACAGTATTTGCTGTCAGATAAATTCTAATTCTGATCCCCTTAGAGGCAGAAAAAAAGGATGAAACTACTATTCTAAGGTTGTAGAGCAAGACACGAATAAAATTCCTGATTTATCTAAGACAGTGTAGTAGAAATGTGAGTTGTGTTATAAGCAAACACCCCAAAGAGATATGTTACCAAAACCAATTTTTTGCAAAAACTTAGAGATTGGCTCTTAGAGATTGTTGTGATCTCAGCAGAGTGTAAAAATTGGACAAAAAGTTTTCTTCATTGATGTGCAGTCTGTCTCTTTGCTTGGCAAGGTTACAAGTCCATTAAACAAAACAAAACAAACTAACCCTCTGGTCTTGCACAACTCTGCCAGGAGGGCTTGCAAGTTCTCTGGACAATTGAGGTTGCTCTGAAATTGTGGGGTTGATCCATCACATGTTGAAATCAGCAACACTGAACCATAGCTCAATATTCAAATCAGTTCTCCGTGCAGGAACAGCATGTCTATAACAAGCCAGGACATTGAGTCACTTCATTCTTGACCTTAACCAAATGGGTTAAAGCAATATATATTTCATACTGCCCTGCAAAAGCTCATCTGGGCTTGGCATTAGCAAATAATTTCATTCATTCCAAGCACCAGACTTCAGTATTTTATTTTTTTTTTCTGACTGCATGATAAAATTCAGATGTTTCAAAAAGATTTTTCTTCCCTATGTGTGCCCACCCAAGCAGCAACAGCAGGCCTTCTGCTAAAACCTGACGATGAAATCTGGTTTTGGAGAAAGACCAAACATGGAAAACTTCAGCGTAAACAGCAATTGTTTTGGAAAACTGTGAGTGTACCAGCCTGGGGTAGGGGAATTGAAAAAGAACACATTTTTGCCAGCTCAACAGACCTTATCAAGCTCCTACCTTCTTAACAGACCATGAGTCCCTTAAGCCTCTTATTGTACAGTCCAGACATCCTCCACTGCAATTATGCTTTGAGCACCACTTCACCTGAAATCTCAGCCTTCCTTCAAGTGGCTTCAGACATCTCCTTATCCTGCATCTATGATTTTGTTTCTGCCCCAGCTGATGGGGAATCCAAACTGTCTCTCCATGAGATGAACCCATACACCCTGAACTAGGCACCAAACCTTCCCACTGTGTTTAGCCCAGTCACACAAATGCATTGTCCTTTTGCAATACTTCCTGTAGAGATCCAACTGGATACTAAGGGATCTCTGGGTGGCAGATATCTGTCAGCAAAGCCAGCTGTGTCTCTGTGCCTGCCAAATCACTGAGCTACATGTGCTGGGTAGCAAGAAACAGAGATGAAGAAGGGACTGACTTTATCTTTTTACTTTGCTATCTTACCCTACAGATATTGGGGAACAGCATGGATGAAGAGAAACTAAGATTAAGTGATGGAGTAAAGTGCTTTTCTCTACATCCATAAGGACAAAATGGGCATGAATAGGGACTACACTTAGAAAACGGATGAGCTGTCTGTTGAGAAGTAGGTGTCCTCACTGAAGGCCCTAGAGATGCTTATGTGTCATTAAGATGATGAAAGGAACTTTAACACCTGCTTGTTTGTGTGCAAACAATGCCCCTTCAAGACCTAGATCATGCTGCATGTAATAAAGTACTAATGGGGTGGAAACAAATGCACTGGCGGGGATGAAGTGGGGCCTGAATTACAGAACGGAAAGGAGACAGAAAGCAATACATCTTCTTCCACTCTTTTGTTTATTTTTTAATCATAATTACCAAATTTAAGCTAAGAGGTGAAATTAAAAACTGGGAGTTTAAAATAAGTAATGAATGTCTTGCCTGTATCCACAGAAAGCAAGCCAGATGCATGCAAGTGTTGCCACTGTTTCTACAATATTCAAGTTATCTAAGAGGACCGCTATATCATTCTGCAGAGGAGACACTGCTATTTCAAGTTAAGAAGTATTTCTATTTAAAAACTCATATTTCATTGTAAAAATATAAGAACTCTGAAAAACAGTCCTATATCTACAAAATGAAGAAATACATTGGAATCACATGGTTTTAGATGCTTCTATTACTGCAAGCAACAGCTATCAGGAAAAAAAAAAAAAAGAAAAAAATGAGCCACCTTTCTTTCTCCTCCACATGGTTATTAATTTCTTCTATTCCAGTTGTTCTCTACAGTATGTAAGCAGTGTCCTCACACACAGGAAGACAGAAGATTCTGTTTTATAAGGAGAAATTCCTTTTTCCAGATAATCAAACTGGAATTTGATGCTTTTTCTACAATGCTTTTAAAGATCTAGCCTCCATTTATCTGCTTATGTTTTCAATTGTTGTTACAATAAAAGTTTGGATATGCTCTAATGAAGCCCAAGGAAAGGGAAAGAAATTTGCATATTTTGGTTTTTTAAGTCAGGTTGTTATCTAATACTGCTTGCAGCTGAGGAGAGTCCATCCTGCACCTTTTAGTACAACATTCAAAATGTATCTTTCATTATAGTTAATTTCAGTAACAGTACATACATTTGTATTTTTAAATTAACTATTTGTTAGTTTTGCAAGACTAAGGCTTACTAGTACACTTTCTTCTTGAAGGCTCTGTCCCCACCCCTGCCACAATATCTCTCTGCCAAACCAGTCTGATGTTCTCATATTTTAATTGAGGCTAACTGGATCCATCTGCTGCATGACTTGGGGCTTACTCTGAACCTTAAATTCCATTCTTATGCCAGATCACTGAGATTTGAGTCCTCTTTTAAGAGAATGCTGTTTTCTCTTTAAATTCTACATGAGGGAAGTTTAGATTTTAGCACAGATGTTTGCACAGCAGTGAAGAGCTGAACGAGACACTTGACACATCTCTGCCAAATATCCTAAAGTCAAAGGTAATGAACATATGGCTGCTGCTGCCTCATAGCCTGCTTGCTCTTATTCATGATGCTCAAAGGTTACATTTTTACAACTTGCTACACCTTTCTTGAGGCCTGGGTCTGGAAGTGTGCTTTGGCTGTCACAGAGACCATTTCTGTCCTTGAGCAAAATGATGGGCAGTGCTTACAAACACCTGCAAATGGATACAAGAAATACTTCTGCCAAGTAAGTGTCTACAATGGACACTAATGTAAGGAGGCATTTCTGTTTTCATTGCTGGCAGCCAAAGAGAAGGCAGTTTTTAATAAGTAGGACCTGTGAGTGGCTGAGTATGTGTGTGGGGAACAATGCTCACACAAACTGGAGTGTATGATTACTTTTTCATTGGCAATTGAAGAATGACAGTATCACTTTGACATAGCTTGGCCACAGACATAGTTTTAACTGAGTAATAAACACATATCGTATTTCTGCAAATGCTATTATAATATTGCATAGAAGTAACTCCTGCTGATTTAACAGTGCTTGGAAAAAATAATACAGCATTTTTCTCCATGGAATAAAATCTTCAAGATCCTGGCAATTAGCTGAATGAAGCAACAGAAGCAACAAAAATACTAGAAGTGCTAAATAACTAATGGGAACCAAACTCAAGCAGCTTCCCCTGTGCCAAGAACTTTAGAAACCTGATTTTGATTTTGGCAGTTCTGCATTTAACAGAGCTCCTAGTAGTTTATATTGGTCTAAAAATTAGGATCTCGTTCCATGAGTTCGCTCTTGTCACTCTTCCTAAAATGTAGTTTGAAGCAACAATGAATCAAAAGAAAATGTATATAAACTGAACAAATTACTAGAGTTATGAAAGGTATTTGGTATGTCCTGTTAAATGCTTTGTTCTGGACAAATCTTGGGTGAAGAATTTTGAAGTCACTGTCAAGTGGTGAACTATTCCACTAGAGACCTGTCTTCTGTGCTCTCCAAAAGGCTGAAGGGCAATAACAAAGCATGACACACCTCTCCAAATATTTAAGCAACAAAGAACAACGGTATGAGACAATACAGCAAGATAGTGTTGCATGCAGGGAGTGCTGCTGGCCTTGAAGTCACCTCTTGAAGTGTGGTAACACCCTAGGGTGTCTCCTGTCATTGCATCATTTAAATATGAACTGGAGAAAAGAAACCTTACACCTTTAAAGAAATCTACTTAAAGAGAGGAATTATTAGCAGATGGAAGCTGGTGGAGACAGGACTTTGATTTCTGCAGGTTTAATTCCCACCTGAGTTTCATGTATGTTCAAAAAGGTGCCATGTCCTGAAGGAAAGGCAATACATTAGGTCATTGCTCTCTTTACAGACATTTTATCTTCCCAGTGAGCATGTCCATTTTGATGGCCATCTGCAGACAGCTCACTGAAGCAAAGTGGACTTTGGTCACTGTTCTCCTGCATTGCTCAGTCCTGTGGGTATCCATGGCTCTGATCCATCATGAAGTTTGCACAAGAGCAAGAATAAACTCTAAGGTGAATCTACTCAAGTATTTCAATGTCTTCATCTCACTGAGCAAATATTTTCAGGTATCATTCTAACTCAAAAGTTTTCCTTGTTTGATTCCAAATGAACCTTTTCCATAACAGTGTTTATATTTGGCTACCTGCTGATTGAAAGCCATGGGTTTCTATGAAGCTATGCTGAGAAGGAATTTGACCTATTTGCTTGAAGACGTAATGTGCTAGAAAAGATGAGACATGAGTTGGAATGCCAATTGGGTATCTTATCTGGGGTTGTTTCAGATAAATAGGACCTGTTTTCTCGCTAGTTAAAGTACATCCATGGGATCACAGCTTCGCAGGAGGTAAAAATGAAATAGTTCCCTTTCAACTGCAGACTTCTTACTGTGTTGAGATCCAAGCACTCAGAATAGCACTGTAATCAGAAACAGGAGATGCACGAGTTTAAATTATGTCAAATTTGAATTAGATGTGCAGTGGATCCCCTTGATTAAGAGGGTCATATTTCACCTGCTAGAAACTGAGGATTTTGTTTCCCATTCTTCTGCAAAGACAACTCTGACCACGCCTTATGTTTGCCGAAATCGTTACTGACAACACTCACTCTGCAAGTGGAATATTGCATATGAGCAGGGAAGCAAACTCCTGCTTCATTGTGGGTGTCCACTGCTACACACTTTGAGAGGCATGCAGCATAAAGGCCCCAGGACGGTGAATATCTCTGTTATTGGATACAGCAAACCATGATGTAACCAGTCACGGGCAGGGAATAATGTTTCACCAAACAGCATAAGTACACCTAATAAAAGCAAATGCTGGGATGTCTGCTTAAGTGTGATTTTTAAATCAGGCTTTCAGGAATGTGTCGAGTTAGCCTTGTTTTGCTGACATCACTGGACTTCCAAGAGGTGCAGGTTGGCATTTTTGCCCAAAGTCAATGCCTACAGGACTTGTGGATTTTGCTGTGTCACCTTTATGCAGCCACATAGGCCTGACATAGTGCTCCACAGAACCAGAGGGTTCATGGAACACCATGAGTTTATCAGGTCAGGCTGCTGGCTTAATTTCAAATACAAAGCTTGGTGCATTTTCAGGTATTTCAGAGATACTGTACACCGATCTTACATGATATGCAAATTCATGAGTGCTAGCAGTGAATGGATGTGCTAACTTCCTTCCCTAAAACTGAAACAAAATTATATAGAGAGCCACTTCATGGTACAAGTTGCCTTTTTGAAGTCCTAAACAGGTTTAAATTGACGTAATTTTTGTTAGCCTTGAAACAAACCCAACCCACAAACAGATCTTCCTTTTAGCAGACTACATGTACATTTACATGAGTGAAAGAAGAAATACACCCTGTATCAGCATCACGTGAGGATACAGTCATGCATGGAGATACAATCAAAGTAATAAAATGATACAAGCATGTTTTAACATATTTCTGTTTCACTTTTCATGTTTACTTAACATCAGCTCCATATGTAATGAAAAGGAATTGTCTGGCTTCAGTCTTGCTTGGCTAATGAAGTGTGCTACAGTGATACGAAGTTGTTGGAATGTGTGAAATACAGATACTTGGTAGAGTATCAATACGCCAAAAAGCCACAGCATCAAGACAGGAAGAGATAACTAGACAACATTTATACAGTAAGTGCATAAGTAAAAAAGATAAGTTATTGATCTGAAGTTGTAATAGCTCAATACAGTTCTTACAAGGAGTCCTTAGGCAGAGCTGAAAAGAAACTTTTCATTTGCAAATGTATACAGAGTTGATAGAAAATAATTTCCCATAATAATTCTTTTTATGCTTCTTCTATTATAATTTGTAAATAATTAAAAAATAAAAGCTTGCAACATGCAGGTATCTGTGGACTCTTGTCTATTAGCAATTAACAGGTAGAAGCAGAGGCATTTCAATTTACAGGGAAAGCTCTTGGACAAAATGGACCTGAATTATTTAGTCATTTTTGGCATGAGAAAAAAAAAGACTGTCATGAATTCTAACATTTATTTGCAAACATGCAGGCAGTCCTGTATGGCTATTATGTATATGACATCATCACACTTAAACTGTAAAAGATATGAATGACTTAGCATATAAAAGAATCCCTAGATACCATTAGGAAGCTGTGACAGTCTTTCCCCCTTTAATTTTCCACAGAAACCACCAACAGCCAAAGTGGTTCTGGAGCAGAGAACTAAGAAAACAGAGTGGCAGTGGGAAAGCCCTGCTTTTGAACTCAGGTGAGATGAAAGATAATTATACTGGCTGCACTGCTGGGTTGGTTTTTTTATTTTTAACTGCTTGCTTAGCATACAAGTGGTACCACTGGAATGCTGCTCGCTGTCACCCCAGCAGGCAGACAGGTACCTTGGCTGCAGAAAATCCAGAGTTCCTGGTGTGTCTGCTTGCAGTGAGGTGGCTCCCTGCGTGCTGGGACCTGCACAGTCCGTAGGACACACGGCCTTTGTGTTGCTGCCAAGGGTGGCAATATGGGCCATTTCATGCAAATGGGAGACAGCCCTTGGGCTTCTGGCAGGCCACCAAGGCAGCCCACAGCTCTCTTATGAAGATGATACCACTGTGATATTCCACAGAGATCAATTAAAATGCTGCTGCCACTTCAGTCTTGAAGCATCTGGGATCCCCTAACCCAGAATTCTTAAGTATGCAAAGATTTATATAGTTACTGTAGCCACAGGCATGGATGCACATAAGAGCTGGAGCTGGAGTTAGTTAGTAACTTTTAACTGAAAGCTCTAAAAATGCGAAGATGAATATAAATATACAGTATTGGATAATAAAAATACTCTGCAACAGGTCTGTGGGACCATTTCCACTGCTGACAAAAGAGATGAGTCCTGCAAATCTGTCTTGCTCACTACAGTTTTCTGCCAGTTCTTGTATACAATATTGGCAGATTAATAATTTCTTTTTGCTTTTTCTCCAGCAGAAGCCATATTTTTTTCTAATATCATAGTGGATTTTTGTGGAAATTAGCATACTACAAAATGAGAATGGCAAATAACTCCATTTCCAAATGCTATGTTCAGCAGCCAGATTTATTAGTGGATTTGGCAGCATTTGCCAACTCCTTTACACATGAATAACTCTACTCACATTGTTTAAACAAATGAAACTAGGATAAATGAGATTAATTTGCCAATAGCAAATTACATTCTATTTAAAAATAAGAATTAGCCTGTACCAAATCCATATGCTTTTGTTTATTTCCCATATAATTTATGCAGAAACACTACAGCAGACTATCTGAGATTATAGGTTTCAGTGCATTTAAGTAGCAGAAAACTGGAGGAGTGTCCTGCAACAGGGGTACCTTTCCGAGACCCTGGAGAGCACAGAAGGACCTGCCACAAGGAGATAAAGCAACTCTGAACCTCCCACAGAGTTCATGCCACTCTGAGGAGAAAAGAAATGTGTGTTACAGTTGCCTAAGTCAACATGCCCAGCTCAGACTGAGGGAACATGAAACTGGATTAACCTACCCTTGCAGGTATTGCTACATATCCAGCCATAGATGGGGATACTGGTTACTCTACCCAGTGGAAGGCAGAGTCTGCTGTAAACCTAAACAGATTATCTGTCTTACTGTTTCCTTTGTCTCTCACACATTGTCCTACCGATGTTTTCAGTCTTGTGCTGTTTCTTCCCTTCCCCACTTCTCTGAAGGGAATTTTTTTGTTCACGCTTGTCCATCGGGACTCCTCCCACTCTGTTTTCTGTCCCATCACCCTTGTAGACTGCGTGCTAGGTACTCCCTCTCCCAGGTTCAAGGCCTTCAAGATGGAGTCTAATGTCACTGGTGGCAGAGGGAGCACGAAGGATGACTTCTTTCCTTGGTCCTTCACCTGGGAATAGACACTTGGAGCATGAAATAAGAATGCAAAGGTCACCTTACTTGGAGGTGACACCATGGGTTAGGCCACCCTTCCAGAAGATAGGTCCATTGACCATGAGACCAATTGCAAGATTGTTCATGACAAACTCTGAATAGGGAGAAGGGTAGCCAAGAACACAACAACTGCCTCTAATGATTAATCCTTCCACACCTTTCAGGGCTGGCAAGACTTGGGGATGAATGGTGATAAAATCCACTAACCTGGAGGTGGGCTGAAAGCGTCTTCCTCTTAAAAGAAAAACAGACCTTTCATAAAGGTTATCACTTGTCACCAGGAAAATTGCATGCTGGCATTTTAAAGACTTTTTCTTGAAAAGGAATAAAAGTAACTAGCAGAAAAGTGATGTCATTCCTGACATTGTCCGTGTGGAAGCCCCCAATAGGAAGTACTGTAAACCATTTCCCAATCTGCTTTTACACAGGTCTAGGACTTAAAAAGAAAATTTGAGTGTTTAATGCTTAAACCAAATGTTTAATTTTCAACATCCCCATAAGTCACACTGCAATGTGGAGGTTGCAGTTAAAAGCCCAGATTCCTTCATCTTCCTGACATTGAATCTACACTATAACAAAAACATTTTGAAATTAATGTAGAAATAGTTCTAACTGGAGCATTAACATAATTTACTTCAGTCATGTTCATCAGGATCATTTATATCTTACACATGTGATGTGTAAGTATTCACTCTGCCTATACATATACAGTTGGATCTTATATACTATATATAAAAACACTCCCTTACAAAGTATGATTCATTGGTTTAGCAGTTGGTATTTTAGCTTTTCCAGTCTGTTCAAAAGCAGTTTATACATTTAGAAGTATGGTGTATATAATCATTACCACTTTAAGCAGGGCCTCATCCCATCTATATGAAAAGACACATTACACGTGCTAAGCTCAGCACTGAAACCTACTGAGACAATTCAAAGCGGTGGAAGAATTGTGGGCCATGATTTGGCTAACTGTTTTCTGTGCCATTAGAAAGAGGTTTACTCTGTGATTTATAATTACCCACAGTAAAATATACTTATCAGGACAAAAGAGTGCAAAATGCTACCCTTTATCATGTACAAGAGCTGATCTTACAACAGGGTGTGCCTTGGCCCAGGAGCACTACTGTGCTTTCCCATGATTAGAGAGCAGATTCCATGGTCTGCCCTGCCACTGATCTGTGGCAAGTTGAATGGTCTCCCTCGGTTTTGGTTCCTCACAAAGACTGGCAAACCTTACCAACTTCAGCTATATGTTGAATTTTCTTACTTATATAATGTAAGATAAACACAGAGATCTGTTGACTGCCAAGAATGGTCCTATATTGATTTGACATGAATGACAGACATCTCCACCTGAGCATCAGCAAACCCAGTGTAAACACATCCTAAGGAACATCCTTATTGAAACAATTCACATGCCTGTGCAGAGAAAATGGAAGAAAATGCATGCCGTCATCTAGAGTAAAGCTTGTGCCATATGTGATTACAAAGACTTGTAGGCTGAAATGAGGCTGGGTATATTCAACATTTGGGTCCCACATTGGCTGTTATGGATCTTCTTAATCTTGTCAGTCACAGACAGCCTACCCACAAGTGTTCCTTGAGACAAAGGAGAGTATACTCCTTTTTTGGGTGACATGTAACTGAGAACCTTCTTCCCTGTTTTCTTTGCAACCCAAGGAAATTTAATAGGATCTTTGCTGAAAACAGTTGGGTCAGATAATCACTAACCTTGCAGGCTTTGAGGTCTGTGTTGCCTCAGTGTAAGCCATAAAATATAAGCAAACTTTGGGAAGAGAGACAATGTTGATCTTCTGTACCAAGTGGTTCCTCTAACCACAAAAAATGCCATGTGTTTGCTCAGATTTGTTCAATTGAACTTGATGGTGAGATGGAGGATAGAGGGAGCATGCTTGATGATTCTCAGAAATAACACATCCATTTAGCACTGTAAGAAGGCTGAATATGCTGAATATGAATTAAATACTCTGACATCTTACCTGGAAAAATTAAAGACATCTTGTTAAGTGTGTGCAAATTGTGCTTCTTTTTCTAAATCTCATAACATGTGGTGATTTTCACAGGAAAAAGAAGAAGTATGTCAGTGACATACAAATCACAGCATCAATCCCATTTCAAGTCCCTGCCTCAAAGCAGAATGCTACCAAAGTCAATTGGCAACAAGCCATTTAAATTTCTTTTTCTGTAAATGATGATTGGAAATTATTTTGACTGAAATTTCCCAGATTCTTCAGCTGGGGCCAGACAAAATTAATTAATTGAATTAATTAATTAATTAATTAATTAATTCAGCAAAATTAAAGCCAGGATGCAGCAAATGCAAAAACTTTTTCACAAAAGAAATTTAAATTAGATGGTAGGAAATTTTAAATATAGTACAGATAAGGGAAAGAAGGCAATACCTATTTGTTGACAACCCTATTTGGCCAGCAAACCCAGCCATATTCTGTATGAAAAGGCCCCTCTTAGGGTCTGAATTAGCATCAGCAGACCAGACTTGCCTATGATTAAAATCCCTCAGGATATCTTGAGTATCTATGTTCCCTTAATGAGCATATATTTTGGGGTCTGCCTGGCAGTAATCTTGAATATTTAAATTGCCACACACCAACTCAGATAGTGCAAGGCAGGAAATATGTAATTGAGCATTATGCTTTCTCACGTTAGGAGGGCAGCCCAATCCGTTATTCTGTCTCGCACATTTCCTCAGCGCTGTCCTGGGTCACTCAGCACTCGCTCAAAGTAACGCCTGGCCAGCAATCAGCCACACACATATGCACTTGGAAACCACCAAGTTTTGTCCTGGACTTGACACCCCCCCTCCCGAGCCTTTTCAATGGACCACGCTCCTTCCTCCAAGGAAGGCATCTCTGTCCAGGTTATATTGGAGAAAGGCTCTTCATCAAGTGAATTGATAACAGGGGTGATCAAAGTCTGGCAGTTGTACCTTATCTATTGGGGATCATAATAGAGGAATGGAGCTGCCCTTCAGTTTGCTCCTCCCCACCATTAAATTACATTCAATCACTGCCCGGAGAATGCAGCCCATGTGCTCGCAGCCAGATGTTATCATTATGGGCCTTTTCTTATAAACTGATGCTGAAACCCGAGTGGTTGATGAGACTAGCTAAGCAGTTGTACCTTTGACCTGATTGCATTAAACTTGCCCTATCAATTTAAGCTTAGTATAAACACCATTTCCCAGAGTCCCTCATGACTTCAGTAGTGAGAAGAAGCTGACTAAGCCTAAACATTTTTTAACAGCAATCTTGTCTTACAACACCAAGGGGATTTGCCATGTATCTGGGGCTTTATAAAACCATATGAACATGCTGAAAGAATTAAAGTCCTTTAAAAAAGCAAAATTGATGGTGACAGTCCTTTTAGAAAATCAGTTTGTAGAATGTCAGCACAAGAGGTTGGAAACGGGACTAAAATAGTTTTTAAAAATACAATAGATTTCTGTTTGTTTCACACCGTTGTTCCCAAATACTGAAAGCTAGAGTTAAAAAATAAAACAAATGAGAAAAAAAAAATCTCAAACTGAATTCACTCCCTATTAAAAGAATTCCTCCCCAGCACTCCACAAACCAAAGCCCTTCCAGATATATCACGTATCTGAGATCTCCCATAAAATATGAGCATCTTTACCCTGGCATATCAGATTTATTTTTAATAAATTTTGGTCTATTTTACATTGAGGATAATTCTGATAATCCTATCAAAAGTTTCTACGTAGCAGCACACGAGCTATAGCATATAAACAAAGCTTAGCTAGGCTGAATAAAGGGGAACATGCCATAATAAAGGAACTGTAAGGATAAGAATGAAAGTAACATCATGCTTGATTCAGCTGTATTGCCTATTAGTGGAGTGCTAAATCAGTGGTTTGGTAATGCAAATGTTGGTAAAACAATGGGAGATAAACTAGCAGAACATGGATCTCCACCTCTCTAGGTTGCAAGTGCTCTGGCCCTGACGCAGAAAAACACAGAATTTTAGCAGAAGTATAGAAGTAGTCAAAGCCCTGCAAGACTAAACCTCTGATCCAGAATTGGAAAAAATTAAAGAAATATGCAGGAGTGACATGACTCATTTTAGAACAGATGTTTTGGGCTGTCTGTTGATTATACTAGTGTAGCAAACCAGGCAGTGGCACTGCTGCTAGAAGTGAAAAGAAGAAGAAGAAGAAGGAGCAGCAGCACATTAAGCAAAATGTGATGGTCCCATGCTTACAGAGAACATGCTTCAGAGTGCTGAAACATAAAGCACAAAAAGGCAACAAAAAGATTGACTTGTCTGAAATTTTTTTACGTGCATATTCTTGTTTTACTGTTTTGAAATCTAATATAACAAGAATATGCATGTAAAAAAAAATTCAGACAACAAAAAATCCCTCCAATACTAACATAAAAACCCAATCCAACCAAAAACTACTGATACTTAAATAAATATGGAGAAGCTTATTTAGCAACTAATTTACCTGAGTCCCTAGCTTGGTTACTCTTAGAAGCAGCAGCATCTAACTTTTGTTAAACAAATGCCACTGCAGGAAGGAAATTCAGGTATGGAAAAAAAAAATAACCGGGTGCACAATTTTACATAATACACATGCAGAAAGCAGTCTAGAACATAATGTAGAGTTGTTTTGTGTTCAAATTAAAGCAGGGTCCTTTCTTTGCAAATAAGTTAACTACATATTTAGATGACAAAACTTAAACACAGCATTAAAAGAAGACTTGCACAAATTGCTTGCCTTGCAGAAAGAATCTGTTTCTCTCTTTTTGGGATCAGATGGGATAGAACAAGCCCAGTGACCCTGACAATGAATCCAGAGAGGAAAAAAAAGAAAAAAAAAGGTGTCAGCTATTTACTTCAAACTTCTAGACTAATGTTGGTTTACCTAACCATGTCCTGACATTACAAAAGGTACTTCTGTCTTATAGCTTACAGCACAATGTGGAAGCATCCAAGTAGCATTTGCTCTACATTTGTTCATAAAAGTGATTTAGCTGTAGCATGACAGGGAACAATACAGGCTAATTTGGCTAATCATGGATTCGATGGATGCTGGCTAAAAATCTGACTGGATGGCTGAGCCCAGAGAGTGGAGTTAAATCCAGCTGGCAGCTGGCCACAAGTGGTGTTTCCCTGGGGTCAGTGTTTTGGGCCAGTCTGTTTAACATCTTTATCAATGATCTGGATGAGGGGATCGAGTGCACCCTCAGCCAGTTTGCAAGTGACACCAACCCTGAGGTGCTGGAGCATGTCCAGAGAGGGGCAACAGAGCTGGTGAAGGGTCTGGAGCACAAGCCTGATGAGAAGTACAAGATGTAGCTGGGGTTATTTAGCCTGGAGAAAAGGAGGCTCAGGGAAGACCTTACTGTGCTCCACAATTACCTGACAGGAGGGTATAGCTAAGTGGAGCTTGGTCTCTTCTCCCTGGCAACAAGAGACAGGGTGAGAGAAAATGGCCCCAGGTTGCACCAAGGGGAGGTTTAGATCAGATATCAGGAAAAATGGTTTCATTCAAGGGGTTGCCAGGCATTGGAACAAGCTACTCAGGGAATTAGCGGAGTCACTATCCCTGGAAGTGTTAAAAATCAGTAGACAGGGCACTTTGGCATATGGTTTAATGGACACAATAGCAGTGATGGTTTAATGCCTGGGCTCAGTGATCTTAGAGGTCATTTCCAACATAAACTATGCTATGATTCTGTGGTTTATGCTAGTAACTGCAGTAACAGCTAAGCTGGAAAAGATGAGGTACAGCAGGGGAATAATAACATGTATAAATGGGTGGCAACAGGTCAGAAAAGGGAAAATCTTTGTCTGGCATGAAGTTGTTGGTTGGGTTTGTCACTATCAGCCTTACAAATCATTACAGGTACTTTCTATTAAGTCAAAAATATTACAAACAAGCTGAAGAAGGTTTGTGATGACTTAAATTTGAGGAACATCAGTACAAGGGAGGCTCAGGTTAGAAAGAAAAAACTGGCTCATCTTGAAGTCTGCCACCATGGAAGAGCTGACAGTCTAGAGGAAAAAGCTTGAGATAATTCACTTAGAGACTGAAAACAAAAAGCTCACTGTATTCTGAAACAACTGGTGCACAGAAGAACCTGGAGGTATGAGTTCATCACAGGTGATTGTGAATCACAAGTGTGATGCAACCATGAAGGCAAACCTAATCTTAGTATGTGTAGAGCTATTTCCAGCAAAAGTTGGGGAGTATTACTGCTAGAATATCAGACACTAATTGTGTCTTATATCAAATCCTGTTTAGTATTCAAAACTATGCTTGGTAATGTTAAAAGAAAAAAAAACTGGAGATATAAGCATGCTAAAAATGCTAGTACAATGGGATTAGAAGAAAATTCCTAGATATAACATCATGAAGGTTCTGGACTGCTGTACAGTGGGATTAGCTGGGGCTAAACATCCTCATGACTTTTAATGTGCAGTTAATGAAAAGGGTTTTGCGATGTGATACCTGCTACAGAGACAAAGTGTAAGTATCTCCCAACTTGCTGTTAACAGCATGGCTATAACATGAGCATCAGCATCTGGTAATGCTCTTATTCTTCTTAACAATTTAATATCTTAAATTTATATCATACTTTTCAACCCAAAGGATCCCAAAGCACTTAAAAAATCACAATTGATGTGCAGTCTGTGAAGAGAGGGCTTAATTCACTGCAGAAACAGAGCTGCAGCACAGGTGAAAGGCAGCAGCTGTTTAAAGAGTGGTTATACTCAAACTATAAAAAAGTGTTTACATTTTATAATAGGAAGACCAAAGTGGTCTTCTGGGGGAGAAAGTATTTTCACTGGAAAAATGTAAGTACTCTGTATTTCCTATTTTCTTCTCCAGGCAGGAGCTCTGCTGTTGATGTCATGGAGGGGCCAAGGTGCAGTAATCCTTGTAGAATGGAGGCAAAAACATTTCCCCTGTTAATGCTCCTACTACCTATGAAAATAAATTTGCTATATGTAATGTTGCAAAGTCATCACTACATTCTTATTTTAAAGGGTTTCCTGCCTTCCTCAAGGGATGTTATCTTTGGAGATTCATTAGGACTTGTTCAAACTAATCCCTCTAAATCAAGGTGGATACTGAAATATGCTTGTGCAGGATCCATCAGTGGGTGGGACAAGTTCAGGCTACCTTCCCTGCAATGCATGAAAACCCAAAAAACCAGAATGGACCTTTGCAGGCTACATACAGAGGTGACCAGCTGTCAAACCCAAACCTTCAAAAATCATGACACTGGTTTATGAGTAGAATGATGCTATGTTCCTTCTACCTTGACTTTGGGATTATTTTGATTTGCCTGTTTAAATAAAACCTGAGAAATCTTTTATTTTATTTTTTTTTCCCCACTGAAAGCATGACATATAATCACACTACGTAAAATACTGACTGACATGACTTTTAAGGACTGTCCTGTGGCTATTTTTCACCAAAAGTGACTGCAAAGAAATGTGTGAGCTTATAAGGGCAGCAGTGTAGGAATTAAAACTTTGTACCTTCAGGTTCTGTTTGGCTTTTGAAAACAATCAGGAGAGTATACTGGTTGTCCCATTATCACATATAAGTAGAAATAGATGTATTAAAGTCAGTTCTCTGTGAAAAAAAATCCCAGTGTAATTGTGATTCTCTACAGCTATAAAGCAGGAGTAACACATAGAAACTGAAGAGAGATTAATATTGTTACTGGTAACACCTGACCAACAAGTAAAATTTTTAGTTATC